>NW_026913209.1:1277500-2555000 GCF_034315485.1 Pezoporus occidentalis
TTTATTGGCTACATCAGCATTCTGTAAAATGCCTTAAAGTGAAAACATTCAGCAATATTATCACTCTGTTTTCTTAGATTAGTCCTGTTTTACTGTATAATCCCTTCAAACTGCACCAGATTTTCATTGCAGTAGAAGCTCTTCCAGGATATCTTCCATCATGCCTCAGAGATTCTATTATTTATTTTAGTACGAAGAGCACTGTAAAAAGAAAATATTTTTTAAAAATGTACGATGAAATCTCTTAAGGAACAGGTTTTTATGTCATTCTAAGAAAATAAACTCTGAATTCTAGTAACAGAGAAAGAGCATCACCTCATTGTAAATACAGGATAGAATACTGCATGTCTTCTGTCAAGTGTAGTAACACAGAATGTATTTTATTCTTTGTAAAGCAAACGTTCCTTAGAATAATCCTTTTATAGAAGGAAGCTTCACTAGGTTATTTTTATAACTGAAATATAAAGCAACCAAGTTAAGCACACCAGTGTTGGTTAGAGTTTGGTATATTTAGTTTAAAAAAAAATCCAAAATAAACACACACACACACAAAAAAAAAAAAAACAAACAAAACTCCTAAACTCTGTCCCTACTGCAGAGCAGCCTTCAATATTGCTATGGCATTCTTTCCTTAGCAAAAGGAAAATATCTGACAGGTTGCAAATCTGTAAATTTAAACCGGAACCTGTAAAAATGAAATCTATTGTTTGATGCAAAGTACAGAACCAGATTTACTTAAGTTTAAACACTGCTATTTTCATCAGTACACTTGGCTTCTCTCCCTGAACCACTGCTGTTTCCACTATTTTTAACACACAGCAGAAAGGTAACACAGTAGGATTTTGTAAATAAAAAATAAAACTGTTAGATACATTATGAATCATTAGTATGAAAAATTAAAAACAGCAGCACAGGAATGGAGTTCTTTGAGTTTGCTGTTCTGCCATTTGGGAGAAGGTTTTGTTGGGGGTTTTTTTCAGGATTCATAATAAACTTTCAAGTTTTGCTACAAAATTTGAAAACACTGTAAAAACAAACAAATGAACAAACAAACCTACAGAAAACGAATACATCTGGTTACAAGCATGTTTCTCACCATAATACAACAGTGAAGTTTAATTTTGAGAGTACATAAACCTTTCTCCTGCTTTCTTATGTTGCATAGACTTCATAATGTCAATCTTCCCAGATGCACCATCACTAAGTAATCATGGATATGAAGCAGAATTATCATGGCATTAATTTTTCTCTTCAAGAACTACTTCTAAGTAGTTCTAAGACGTAAATTTAATACTAGATACAAACCATGTAGCTTGGAGTTAACAATAATGGAAGACAGAATGTTTACATCAGAACTCAATGTCTGGTGTATGGATACTTCATACAGCACATGAAGTACAGAAACTGAAGATCAACTTTGAGTTTTCTTATTTTGCTGCAGTATCTATGAAAATGAAGGCAAAATCTGAGCAAGAAATACATGATCTTCACATAACCGTCAATTTCTTATATTCGAGAAAAGTGAATCTAGAGAAATTCTTCAATTCTAACTGATCCCCTGAAGACTGTGCTCAGACTCCCACATATCCCAATCTGGAGCCTACGTAAAGATGCTTGCATATCCTACCAAGATACGCAACACCGGCACAATTTTCAGCTAAATCTGAAATCCAAACTTGAAATCTAATACTCAGATGTATGGATTTGTGATATTCCCTGCGTGAAGAACAACAGAAACAAACAAAACAAAACAAAAAAAAAGATAATTTTTTCAGTTTGTTGCCATGGGAAATTGTAGAAATTGTAGAGAGGGGTAATATTTAGCAGTTTATGGATCAGCTGTCCCTGAATTCGTTTAGTTTTAAAAAATATGCTGGACAGATTCAGAGATTATATTAATGGAAAAAAGCATATCCAACAGCTGTCAGTGCTGCGGAACTACAAGTGGAATTGACCACAGATGGGGAAACCACATGACACTTGCAACCTGCTTTTGCCAGTTTTGATAACATGCAGGAATAAATGTTTTCTTTGTCAAGAGATTTCCAATAAGTAGCCTTAGATTTCATTGCATTTTGAGCCTCCACATTCCAGTTTTAGACTGTCCATCTTATTGGGTGAACTGCTGTGCTAAAAACTTGATTTATACATCTGAGGTTTAAAAGATCTCCCAGCTACCCTTCTACTAGAGCCCTCACCAAAGGACTTAAATTTCAGGATAACTTTGGCTTTCAATAAGCTGGAGCTTGGCCAGCTTTTACATACTTGTTCCTAGTTGAAGGTACTGTTCCTTTTATACCTTCCACACTTAGCAAGAATCAAAATTATTTTGTGTTTTAGAAGAGTTATGAATGTTGACTTTAATTTTATAATCTCATTCTACTGCAGAATAAAAGGAAACAAACTTTTTTCTACATGATGAATGTTATTTCTTGGTAATGTTTTTTCATGTAAAATCTCTGTCAGGTATTTTTAAGATGCATACAACCCAATGACCTTAAAACCATTTCCCATATTTAATGGAACACAAGCTCTTACGTAACACTGACATCTGCATAAATTTACCAGTAATTTCATGAAGTTTTTTTCAACTTTCTTGCATCAATTGGTGTTCAGTTTATCATTTCTTATGCTCACTTCATAGGTCTATACTGTATTTTCCAATAGCCTACCCTATTTGAATGTCCAAAAGATTTATATTAAATCTCAGAGATTATTATTGCCTGTTATTTTCAGTACAGCTTATCAAATAGGAAAGAGTTATAATACAGTGCAGGTTGGTTATTAACAGGGGCTGGTAGCCTGAGAAAGGAAAGGAACAGGCTAAAACCAGGAAAGAAGAAGAAACTAAAAGCCATTATCTGCTCTGACAGGCTCAGAGAAAATTGATTTTTGCAATAACCTCACTCACTTCTGAAACTGTTCCATATACCATGTTGGATGTAGGTATCAATAAAGGAACTACAGGCCGGAAGTTCCCATTATAAATCAACTGTGTCAATGAAGCCTGGACTCTGATGTCCCACTTCTAATGCGTCTATTTGACAAGAGCTGAATCTCGATCTGTTATACTAATACACCCAGTGTCAATGCAGTATACTATTAGCCAAAGTCTGGGATTGTATAGTGGCCAAAGCCCCTGCACAAACACTGTACGCTGTTTCAAACTGCAAGAGCCTAAACAATAAGTATTTCGTTAAATATGTATGTATTTAGTTAAATATGTATGTATTTAAATAAAAATATTCATTTGAATTCAACACCATGAGAACTTCAGCATTCTCTTTTAAACCCTCGTCATTAAATACTGCTTGAAAATCCTCTTAGATCAATGTGGTAAGAATCTAATTAAATCAAGTTACTGAACTGTATCCATAAACAGTGGTTTTAATTCTGTCAACTTAGTATCACTAATGCCATCCATAACTTTTGTCATGTTTACAAAGAAACCATGAAAAAGTCACAGTTTCACTACATAATAAGTTATGCTCTCTTGTGTGACTTAATGGGCTCTGTTAGGATAGCAGCAGCCAGCCAATTTAAAATTTTCAGGCTTCATTTTTTTCAGCATCTGTGATCTAAGGGGTCATTCATTAAATTATGGCCTTTTTTTCTTCTTTGTGGTTTAACAGAGAGAGGAAGGAAGAGAAAAAAAGAAAATATTGATGTAAATACAAGAACAGTAAGGAAGACCCCCAATACTATTTCATTACCTGCAAGTGTAAGTGATTAATAGATGATTTATCACAACAGGATGAGAATTTGACTGCAACATTGAAGACCCTTATTGGTCTCCTACTATAATCTCACTAAAGGAGCCTCCAAGATACATACAGTGAAGAGTAAGATATGTCACCCTGAAATTTAAGATACAACATGGAGAATACTTTTTCTGGACATAAGTAAATGGCATGTAAACTATCCTCAAAACTGTATTATGATTTAAATAATTTCATTACTATCTGGTCACCTAGTTTAGGGACAGCAGTGGAAAATTCATACAGAAATATGTTTTAATCTAAATTAAAATCCATGGCTTTTATTTGGTCCATCATTTAAAATATTTTAAATGTTTTATGGATAATTGATAAAAACTAATTTCTGGAAGTACTCATTTTTCTCCATTGACTAGAGAGAAATTCTGGTGAGTAGGCTTGATTTATGATAGGTAACTATTCAAACAATAGAGATAATTGGACTAAGTTTAATGCAGAAACCTCCCTTGAGGCAACAAAAAAATTTGTGGAATTTCTTGAATATTGATGCTCTTCTCCAAAATCAAAAACATAAGTAAGAATAAAATAATAGTCTAGAGGCTTCATCCTTAAGGCTTCATTAGAGAATCTTCAAATGAATAAAAAGAAGTTAAAAGATACTATGAAGAGAAGAAACATCTTTGCTTATTTCCCAAATTTTAACAGATGAACTAGTCTGTTGCAAGCACTGACAAAGGAAAGTATTATTGGAAACTGTTTATTTAAGGAAGTTATTGAAGTCTGCAATAATAAACAAAAACAAAACCAAATCAGCAATAAAATGAACTCCTTCTCTAGAATAGCTACTAAAGAGAGATTCCACCAAAACACAGCTAGGATCAACACAAACAGAACAATCTCACAAAATGTCAGGCAATATCTATTTTCCAGCATCATAGCAGTTCTCATCTTCCCTGTTTTCCCTCTGATATTTCCATATGTGTTTATTAGGACTGGTTGAAAATGGCATGAGTGACATTGCAAGACTTACACACTAAAATGGAGGCGGATTGAAAAGCAGTTCACTGTCAAGTAGCACACCATCTGTGGCTTGCATAGGGCCCTGGATACAGATGCAATCTAAGCACACAGAAACAAATTAACTGGAAACAAACTTAAATATGCTTCTTTAGCATCCCTCTCCACAAATCTCAGAATCACATTGGTTGCAACACTATAAATTCAGATCAATTTATTAGTATGCTCCTGAATATAACAATCCAAAGACAGAAAACAACTTCAGAAAAAGATCTCGTTTGCCTGTAAACACACAAGTGAGAATGATTATGTTTTTTTTAAATAATAATAATAAAAAACTCATATATATTTCTTATTCATTATTAAGATGCTGATTAATCCCCATATCTGACTGGAAGCTTACCATTCTACAGCAGACCTTCAGCTGCTGCATGTACACTCTATGAAATCTAATGAACAGGGATTTTATTTTCAAATACAACACTGTCATTCTAGGATATAAAAATTTTCTATAGAATGTAGACCATAAACACCTCTATAAATCAACAGATTAAAATAATGTAAGTCATTTTTTAATCTTTTATTTTTTAATAAGCTGTAAAATAAATGCATTTTACATTTTCTCCTTTTGGTATTTTTTAAGTCTTTTGATTTTTTAACTGTTTTAAAATATATATTGTATTTGGACCCTAAGGAGAAAAAGTAGAGAGTAATCTTCTGGTCTGTAGGCTGGAAGAGCAAAACGGGGATTACAATCTCTCTTCTCACAGGCAATATGAACCTCATACTCTCTAAGGAATTATGACAACAGGGATTCCACAGCCTGGGTTCTCAGCAGCACCAACTACAGGGTTTGTTCCAAGTCACTAAGGGAAAGGTGAAAATGACTGACTTTCATAAAGAGCACGCACATTTTGGAACTTTGGTGTGAGCAATATGCTGCAGTCATTCCGCTGCTGCATGCCAGTGTTTCAAAATGGGACTCTATGTGCCCATAATTACTATTTCCTAAATTGATTATGTAATCTGAAGTTAGTCTACAAATATTACATACACATAATAAGTATTATTAAAATATTATGCAGACCTCTTATTTGCCAGCATGTATACCATAGATACTTTAATTATTATTATAATCTCACCAATTTACAGCCATTAATAATCCAGTTCATGAATTTCTAGTATGGCTAATTTCTTGATAGATCATTTTGAATAACAGCTATTAATGCTAGTCTACATTTGTTCACCTTTTGTACTTGGATAAAACTTCCATAGCAATTTCCAAAACCATTTGCTCTTAGAAAACACATGAGAGACCTGTCAGGAATCTATGAATACAGGAATCATAAACCTGTTGTGTTAAAAGTGCTTTTTTTAAAAGAAAGGGCTCTTCATGAGATAACTTTTCTCTACGTGTAGATGCAGCTCTTAACAAAGGCAGTACTGATGTGGTTTATTTGTTCATTATTTCAACTGCATGTATGAGACAAAGAGAAAAATAATATTTCTAGCCTGAAGTAATGGTTTGTGCTAATAAGTCCAAATGTTCCGTACAACTTGTCTGAATACCAAGGGCTGACACACATTTGCTAGCCCTGCTGCTACCACCCAGACAATGGACTTGTTGCTGAGAGGTAATACCTCATGAGCTTTAGCAAACAGTATACAGCTGCACACAGGAGCTGAAACAAGTCACACAGTAGAGCTAAATGCAGATGCTAGCAGGAATTTCTAGAATAGCCCAAGAGGGCTTTTGTAAATCAGGACATGAAGAGTCCCTTCAAATTTAAATTTCCCTTGGCGATTAACTGCTGCTGCATTAGCAAATCCTGTGAACTAAAAAACCCTGCTGAGCTGTCTTGCATATAGTTATAACAATGAAATCTTAAACACAACAGTCTTTGCAAGCTCTAAGTATTTTCAAATGTGTCATTTCATTCACACATGGACTAGAGAGACATGTTATACCTGTTCACTTACCACAGGTAAAAGCTGATTAAAACACACATTAAAAACAAACACATACACACACACACAACAACAACAACCTTTTAAGTGTTACAAAGGAGAAAAGTGGAAACTATTTAGAATTAGACAGCTGGAAAAATAGTACCAGATTTTAGAAAAATTGAGAGACACAGGTCTAAGACCCAGACCCCAGTCCTCCAGTTTTGAGGTAACACAAAACAGAATAAACTATTACACCCTATAAAGACTCAGATAAACCTCGGCCCTCTTTATGTATGCACATACTCTGTAATCTCTTCAACATCAGGAATGGCCACAGGATTACAAATGAAAACTGACCAGAATAAAACAATTGCAAGGCCAACTACTCAAAACTCTCTCAAAGGTAACCACTGAGATAATGCCTCAAAAAGGACAGACAAAAAGGGAAATAAAGAGGAGGAAATATTCTACATGAACATGCTCAGCATTTTCCCATATTAAACCAAGAAGAATACAAAGTTTCAGATATTAAGATGCATGTCTTTTCCCCTAAATTTGGGTTTAGACATTCAGGGGTCCTTCGTTTTGCTAAATCAAGTTTAACTTACTATTAGCCTCCATATTTTTACAACATCATTAAATTATTCCAGTGAAGACTTATCCTAACATTGCACTTTCCCATCACTGTCAATTTTAAAACATATGGAATGAGGTGCTCCTTCTCTCAATCAAGTGGTAGTACTGCAGTTCTACTGCACTTTCTGTCCACACAAAACCATAAGTTTTCATGTAGCAAGGGTGGCAAGTTTTAAGTCAACTTATTTAAGAAACCCAGCATTCAACCTTACAGTCTGGATATCTTGGGATAACATAAAGGTCAAATATTATCATAGAAGGTCACAAGAGGTTCCTGAAAGATTATTGCTCTTAAAAATTCCTGGGTTTACAAGTTATTTTAAATGTGTTACAATATACATCAACTATACCAACAGCCTTGTTCAATTCTCAATTCACAACCCTGCTGTTCCTATGAAGTAGCAGTTATATTGACCTAGAACAATCTATTCTTCACAAGTTTCACAAAGAAATCGCACAGCTCAGAGTGAGGAAAATGTAGTTAACAACAAAGTTAGCATTTCATATGGAAGTATTCCTATTTTAAACAGAAATCTCAAACCACCTCATCATAAGCTGTTTAGAACAATGAAGCTAAGTCTCTAATCCTGTCTCACGGATTTAGCTAAGCCATTTTCAATTAAGTACACAGAATATAATTTGTAATCAAGTTTTACCCTTTAATGTTAAACAGAAAAGCCTTTGAACACAAGGAAAGTGCAAACTAATTCAAATTTGCTATTAAAAAAAAAAACAACAACCCCAACCTGTCACTGTCCGACAGGTCTGTGACGAACACACTGTGCATGATCAGGCATTTAAAAAACTTCCAACAGTATCACTTTACTAAGGTCAAACTCAGCACCAGTTTAAAAATAGACTGTTCTGAGGGCAAAGGGGATCTTAGGCAGACACACGCATTATAGCAGGCCTTCTGGGTGTACAGGATGCCATTATCTTTTGCTTACTGACAATATACTTCCCTTTATATGGCAAGACCACACTTCTCTCATTACAGCTGCCCTAGTTCTTGAAACATCAAAGTTATTGTTCTGACAATGCCATTAATTTGACCCTTAAAGCAAACATATAACACATAAGACAAAACTACCTATGCTAACTACCTCTTTTTTGCCTAAAGACATATGCTATTAATTACCAAAACCCTAAATGGCATTATGCTATGGATGATGGCTTTAAGTGAACTGTAATTCTAATTTTTTACTTCTACCTTTTCCCTAGTCCAAATTTCTGTTTATATGCTCCTTTTTTTATACTTCATAAAGGCAGCCATAAATGAAGACAGCTACACTGTGAGAGAAAATCTGAGCTGAGAGGCTAGATCATTCTGCTCCATATTGGTGGAGGACATAGGTCAAGTTCAAATAAATTGAAGTTCAATTTATGAAATAAATTAAAAAGATTCTTACAGATTCTTCCTACATTAAGTCATTACATTTCAGGCATGACACTAAAACTTACAGGTAACCCTTCTCTGTGCTTTCAGTTTTCTTTTTTTTTTTTTTTTGGCCTTCATTTTAGGTGTCCTTTATATTTTAGTCTTGATGAATTTCTCTGATTTACAGTCAAAATGTTGACCCTGTCCCTTATGAATGAATCTGGTCAGACTTAATTGAAAATTTAACAAGTGAGCAAACAATTACCTGTGTACTTTTCCAGGCTCCTCTTCTCACTTGGGAACTGCTCTCCACACACATTTGCAAAGCAGTTCCCCTTTACTAAACTATGTCAAACATGACCCAGTGTTCAGCTGTCTGCATGCAGGCTGCCACTCACCTCACCAATTGCTTCACCGCACATCTGCTTGTATCTACCTGTTGTTTCCTCCTTTAGAGAATTTGCATTTTAGTTATAAAACCCAAATGCAATCTTACCATTCTCTGTACATTCAGCTATTAACAGAACAGGCTCACAGTGCATGACTGGGTCTTTTAGAAGATGCTATAACAAAAATATTACAACTGCATCTACAAAATGAGTTTTACAAACTCTGCTTCCATGATATAAAACAAATTTAAAATATCATATATTGTAAACACTGACTGGTAATGTTGACTTCTAACTTTGGAAGTGTATAGCTGTAATGCCTCATATCTTAAAAGTTCCAATGCTGAAATTCCATTTGATGTAGACAGAATAATTTAGGTTGGAAGGACCTCTGGGAGTCATCTGCTTCAAGTGCTGGCCAAAAATGGTACAAAACTGGTACTGGTGGCAAACGCAGATCAGGGTGCTCAGGCTTTTGCTAGTCAAGTTTTAAATACCTCTAAGGATGGAGGTTTCGTAATCCATGTAGCTAATGAATCAGCCATTCCAATTCTGCATTTTGTTAACTTGTATCCGGTCAGAATGTCCCCTGCTGAAATTGTGCCCACTGTCTCTTGTCACTTTGCTGTGCACCTCTGAGAAGAATTTGACTCCACTTTTCTGCAGCTAATCAACAGATAAGACAGTTGACAACAGCAGGAAGGTGCCCTCTCAGCTCAACAAACATATATGCATGTATTTAGAGCTAAATTTTGTTCAGTTGCACTTTCCAGCTGTAGCTGATTGGCCATACAAAAATAGTGTTACATTCATGAATACAGCCTAATATCATTTCCCTAGAAAATACAGTGATAAGGTTAATTATCATTTTAAACCTGATAATTTGCCATTCCCTTGTTTTTGTCTTTGCTAACAGCCTGGAGGAAAAAAAAAACAAACAACTCACAACAACAACAACAAAAAAAACGCAAAAACCCACAACCCAGAATACAAGGCCAAGACTCTACTTATTAGATGCAAAAATATGCATGTCACAATATACTCAGCACAGGTCGAGACCCATGGCTTTTCTTCCAACTTCACCAATTAGATTGGAAATAAATAGTTTTGATGGGTAAGCAGAATTCACTTTGTCAGCATATGTATAGTTCATTGAAAGATTCCTAGAAGTAACATCCTGCAGTTAATATTTATGGATGCTCATAATACGACAGACTATACTGGCTTTGGGGAAGTTATTACTAGAAGATATGAAGTCAGCGGTGGCACTATTTAAACTATAATTTGTCCGAGAACATACAGTATGAAATATCCCATATAATAAAACATCAGTATAATAAAATGTTCAGTACTTCCCAGATTGTACACAACATAAAAGCAGCCTAACTGTACTAAAGGGCAAAATGTATTTAGGTATCCTTTTACATACTCAAAAGCTACAGAACCAATTTAATTTATTTAATAGCTTATGTCCAGGATTTAAAAAAAATAAAAATAAAAAATGAATAAAATTACCAAGCTTTATCGCTTAAAAATTTCTGCATTCTAAGCTTTAAGCATTCCTGAATCACATTACAACATCCTACATAAATTTTTCTTTTAAAGCTTTCATATTACTGCAGGTAGCAGAACTTCACATTGGAATATGCAAACCTTGATGTTAAGGAACTGGTCATCTTTAAAAGAGAATGGTTTCATATGGAGAAGGTGAGTTTATCTTCAGAGCTGTTCTACAAAAAAAAAAGACTTTTCACTACTCCCTTTCTAAGTATAGAACAACTTCTTCATAATAGAAGTAGATACAGCATTTAGACCCAAAATGTGTATCATTCACAACTCAAGTAAAGAAACATGAAATGTAAGATCTCAATCTTGTGAGAAGCTTATCTTAAACTGAATCTAGTATTTCATCAATTCAGCACTCGGCATGTCACCAGTTCAGTGGAACCTTTGGTATGTTACCTTCTTTAGGAATTATAGTGGGTGCATCAGCTTTCTCAAGTCCTTTGCCTTGAAAAGAAAAAATTACTTTCAACAAACTATACTTTCAGTTTAACAATCCTCTAAAGCTTCAAGCTATCTGTTCAGCAGGTTGAGTACACATTCAAAAATTATGGTCCATTTATACTTGTCATACTCAAAAGTACACTTGATATTTTTGTGCAAGGATAACCATATGAATACCTATGACTTTGTACAGCCTATTTCACTCACTTGTAAAACCTTTCCTAGGTCTAGGTAGCTACAAGAAATGACAACCATAAATAGCTTGTAATTACTTCTCAGCACTTAGAAATGCACTGAAAAAAATATATAAAATATTTCCCTATCAGAACTGTCAACTTTTCTTAAGGTTAAGGAAAAAAAAAAATATTTAGGAAAAATACACGGTTACCTTTCTGTATATACATCACAGCAAGCATTTACATCACCAGATCCTGCTGAAAGCAAAGCAAGTTCCTAGCATCTAAATTATAAATATTTCAGAATGTAAAAATGACATTTTTCTAAACCAAGGCAGGTTTCTAGCTCCTTTTGCTCAACATGACATTCACACAGCAGTCAACCATGACACTGTAAGGCAGAGTTACAGAACCAGAGACAGACTTCCAGCCAACCAAATCATGGCTGTAATTTCTGTGACATTTCAAGCAGCTGTCCTCTTAGGCCCAGGATCCCAACATGCTGTGACTGTCCATCATCAGACCAGTATAAAAACTTATTCTATGCAGTTCCCTTTTCTCCTTTTTCCCCTCTTGTTTTAGAAGCACCTAAAGGTTATTTTACTTGTTCTAACAAACCTTGTTCTGTTTTATTCCCCCCCTTCTCTTCTTCATATGCCTAAAAGGTTAAAGTAATTGAATGGAATTAATAAATCAGTTTTGAGACTAAAAACTATTGTTAACAGTCCTCGGTCAGCAAAACAGAGGTCCTCCTTATGCATGAATTAGCTGCTAACACCCTATCCGATCATCTTACAATTTAAAGATCACAACAGAACCAGTTCTTCTCCCATCTTCCTTGCTTTCCAAAGAATCATGCATATATATTCAGATGAAACTTTATTCACATCCTAATCTGGCTGAGTTGCAACATAACTCACAGTTATTCCAATGTAAATACAGATGGGACAAGAAACAAAATACTTGGAACAATGAGTACAGATCTGTAGATCATCCTGTATGGAAAAGCTTTAATCTTGATGCCATTGAACTGGTACTGAGGCTGGCAAGATGGTAACTTCCCTCCATTTTCACTAGAATATGTCTTAGTGAAAGTTATGCTACTTATCTCAGTAAAAGTCTTATTCAACCAAAAATCACAGACTGTATGCCTACTCTTAATTTTTTGTCAAGTCTCTCAATCATAGAATATCTCAAGTTGGAAGGGACCCATAACAACCATCGAGTCCAACTCCCTGCTCCTTGCACGACTACCTGAAATTAAATCATTTATGCTGCATTTTAAATGAAAAGCAAAATCTATGTGCAGTGAAAAAAAAAAAACCAGAAAAAAAAAACAACAAAACAAACCAAAACTGACAGCAAAAGACATGTTGATAGTGATTTGCAGTTTTTCCAAGTTGTACTCTTCAGCCACTATGAGAGCAAAACCTCAAATAAGAACTGATGGAATTATCTTATTAACAGTCATTAGGATTAAATTATTTCTTAATAGGAATTCACATTTTAAACAGAATTTGACAACTGCACTGATGTCCATACATTTATTCATGGAAAACTAACTAGAATTAAAAAAAAAAAAAAAAAAACTATTCAGACAATGGTCTCCTGTTATTAAATCTCAACATCTGCTTTTATAGCCAGAATTACTGATGTTCTAGATCCACTAGATCTAGCAAGGTTCTAGATCCACTTAAATCTTGTCAAGTACCTCATGCAGATTTAATAATTTTATCTGATATACACTGCTGTGATAGAATGACAAATTCTTCTTTCTTAATTATCAACTGCCCACATTCTGGTTTATGCTAGCACAATGAATATAAGTTTAATGTTCACTTTTGTCAGATCAGCTCAAGTCAGTAATCAAAGAAATAGGGTTTAGTAAACTTGCAGTGTAGAAGTCTAATAGATACTCCAATAAACATTCCCCAAGGAACAATCTGTTTCTTAATTCAACAGCAAGGTACTTAATTCAATAGCAAGGCAAATAAAATCAAAATCAACCAGAATATCAAGTTCTCATGGGCACCACTTACAAAAATGGAGTGGTCTTCCCAACTAATACCTCTTTCACAAACAGCCCACAATATCTGACTTCCACATCATTACCTTTTTAGAAAAGAAATTTTATTTTTAACTCTCCAAATTGCAATCTGACCACTAAAGAATCTGTAAACCCTAACATTCATATATGTTACTTTTTGGCCTAAAGATGCTATCCAGACTCTCTCCAGCAATGATTCTTGCAATCAAATCTTGTAAACATTCTACTTATATCCACAGACTTTGAATTAAATAACCATAACTTTAAATACAACTTCTTTCCTCCACAAGTGCTCAGTTTCGACAGTATTACAGTAACTGCCTGCTTAAACTAATACTGAATACTGCATAATAAAACTGGGGATAGTGTAGAGTATCTGAAATCTTTCTTTAGAAAATGGATTTTACTTACTTTATAAATAGAAGACCAATAGTATTAACACGCTCATATAAAGCATGCTATCTACTCCAAGTATAGATTGTAACACAGATAAGAAAAGTAGAACTACATATAAAATTTTTATCAGGAAAAGTATGAGGGTTTTTTTCACAGCTAAAAGAAGAGAATAATAAAAGATTTTCTGAGGTCACTGAGGCACAGAAAGCAAAGTGATTATTTAGCTTCTATGTCAGCACAACCTCCTTTGCAGTGTCCTACCTGCTAGAAGACAGATGACTTGGTACAGGGACCTAAGTACAAACAAAAATAGAACAGAAATTGGAAAGCTTAAGAAGGTCAAGCAGAGGTATTCGTAAAAGCTTGTTCAGTATTTTAGTCAGAATGAAACTTTCCTAAAAATAATGCAAGAACCATTAAGTATCACTTAACGTTACATCCATCAGAATTTAGTAGAAAGTCTTTTCATAATTACAACTACTGATTCAAATTCGAGTCAGTTTCTTTAGTAAGGACCTTCTTACTGATTTTTATTTTACTAGGCTAGTCTTAGTAATGAAATTCCAATTAATGTTGTTTTATGACTATTATGCATTCACTTTGCACCATTTGAGAACTTTTATGTTTCCATCAACTGAACAGGACCATACTCCTTTAAAATTTGAATTATTCAGATTTGTGTGATTTGGCTTAAACTTGTTGAACCATCATGTAAAATTATCACAGCAACTAACTTTCCAGTTCTCATTTCTGAACAGATATCAGTAGAGGACACAGCCACAAAGGCAATCTTACACACAACACTTTGATTCTTCCTCCGGAATGCTGATTTCCACTGGACTTTTCAGAGCTCAAACACACATAACCTTACATGAATATCCATAGCAGTTACCACAAGTAAGGGAATTTGCCAGAAGGCCTGAAGATAATTTTACAGTTAGAGGAAGGATTGACAGAAGCCACTAGGAATTATGCTTTTATTTTTTTTTTTTTTTTTTAAGAAAAAAAAAGTCAAGGGACTTTCAATGTAAAAATTTTTACTTAAAATTATTACGCTTCTATTTGAGGACTCACAAGAAAATGGCAAAATATAAAATATTTGCTTCCTTATTATTATACCTGACCTTTAAAAACATGTTTTTAAATATACTGGCCATTTTCATTTAGCTATTGTAGTTCAAAACTTTGGAAGCATGTCACTATCCTGAATGTACAGAACAAACAACATTGGTTCTCAGTCTTTTTCTGGATTAAATTAGTGTAGCTATTTTTATCTAACACATAAGCATATATTCAACATCAGAAATGGTGAAATCAGAAATGCTACATCAACATGTAGCAACCTACCCAGCAAGTAGTTTCCCACTCTCAGTCACACCTTGGAGAAGATGTTCTCTCTATTACAGAAGTAACACAACCTCCAAAGACTAAAATTAGTATCTATGAATATTTACAGTCTTGACCATTTCATCAATCAAAAAATTTAACACTACGATTTATACTGCATTGTTAAGTCCTTTGTTAGAAACCTACAACTAAAACCAAGCCAACGTTCAAACTTATCCAAAAAAAATGAAGTAAAAACCCCAAACATTTTAAATGCCTGAATTAATATTATTGTGCTTTCATTTCAAAAGCTTACTTAAATTTTGTCATACTGATAAAATATCCATTCTACATACACACGCTGATTTTGTGTCTTCTACATGTTGCAATAGCCTTCTACATTAAGACAGGAATTTTGTAATAAAAAGAGGGCACACAATTTTACATTCAGAATACAAGGTTTTCAGCAGAGACAAGCAAAATAAGTTGTAGAGCTATAAATCACTCTTTGTCTATATCTTTTTATAACAATGCTTCCATTTGTACACAGTTAAAGCCAAATTACATACAGATAAATTGGCAAAAATGTCCATTAGTACACAGTGGAAGAGCACTAGCTGCATTAGTACCAGGAACTGCACCTGCAGTATATATTCCCAAGGACCTGCATGAGCTGTACAGCCCACACTGAGATGCGTACCACTACAGCTACAATGCTGTTGGCACTCAAGCTTTACAGAGTAAAACCAGCTGGGAGAAGCCTGCTCATAACTCATTCTGCAATATCTGATAAAGTTCCACATAACTGTTGGTATTACCTCAGCAGAGCTCTTACAAAACAAAATCCCCGTTTCACCACAAAATCTATTGAAAGATCAAGGTCAGCCTGGCAAAAAAATGCATTCATTTATGTTTTAAAGATGACCTCATGTGTGATAACTTATGTTCTCTCTTTGAAGATAAATAAATGCACTTCCAAAATAAAATAAATAAATAAATAAAACAAAACAAAACAAAACAAGAAAACACTTTTTTTTTTGCACCTGTTTAAGTGACTCAGAGGTAGTATTTCAGAATACACAATAATGAAAATTATTTAATTTACTGAAAAAAATTCCTGTTTTGCTTTTTAATTTATTAAATCCCAGTAATATAGCAGTACCTAATTAGGCACTCAAGCAAGTGATTGAATTAAGGATACTAATTTCCCTTCATTTTGAATCAACTTAAAATTTTGAGTTGAAAAGTTCTAACATGTAACACTGAACTCTCTTAATGCAGGTAATCAATAAGGAACAAGCTCAAACTAAAAGGAAAAATGTTAACACATCTTCTAAAAAGCTGAGATAAAATTCAACTATTTGTAAAACACTAAACTGCACATAAACAAATCATTCCTTGCTACCAACTTATTCTCTCCTTTGAGAATAAAATATCAGCTAATTTCACAGATGTGGTTGTGAAGCATAGTTACATCTACATCAGATGCAGAGACAGGTATGACAGAGTCACATGACGCATCTCCATAAACATGCAGTCTTCATTTAATTGGAGCAAAAGCTCCAACAACCGTTTGAGGACAGGATGCTCATTTGTAATCAAAGTCAGCAAATAAATATATATCTGTTCATCAAGAACAAGATTGGATGATGGGAAAAACTTTTGGATCTGCAAGCAGTATCACAAGCTGACTGATCCTCTCTTGGGGCATCCAGGGCCACTAAGACTAACTCAGCTCTTTGCTCCAAGATTTGGTTGTTGGCCACCTACTTACACCGGACTTTGCCAGCTGGGATCTCAATAATCCCTTTTAAGAGTACTGATAGAAACAGCATCCATTCAGAATGACACAGTATTTCTAATGGTATGAAGAAAGTGAAGATGGCCATGGTCAAGCTGCTATGAAGTAGCGTTTGACCTCAGCTCTTATTCAGCAGAAGATCACCCCCCAGCAACCTCATAGCTATTTTCTATTATGACTTGGCAAAGATGAGACAGTAGATAAATGTTAAACAGCCAAATAGGATATACAAGAAGGTTTACATATCCATCTGCCTATCTCAGTCACACCAACACTTTCTCATCTGAATTTGACAGGAACAGAAAAAGCAGCAGCTGACAGAAGACTGGCCCTCCCCATTCACGCCTTGCCTGAATCAGCCAAATCCTCAGAGAACCACTGGGTAAAATTCATGCATATATGTAGGATGTCTACTCACTGGTGAATTACAGAAGTCATACGTAAATAATCAAAAGGACAAAAATAACCTGCTTACACAATAAAGGCCTCTTGTGCCAAAAGTTAAGCCTAAAACAACACACATGGGTACAAAATCACATCCAGACACTGTATCCTGCAAGTCCTTACACCAAAATCAAAAACTTTTAATAAAAGCTTGTAACAAACCCGTATCATGAAATATTTAACAACTTAAAAATTGTTACTGATGTACAAAATATCTTTCAATATTTTTGTATCAGAACTATTAGATTATTTTTACATTGTTTAACTTCCTCTGTATTGTTCTTAAAGTGTTTTTTTGACTTCTCTAGTCCGATTATTCAGTTTACTTCCCTAAAGATTAAGAAAATCCTGGACTTCCTCCATGTGGGTGTACCTAAGCTCCATCCGAACAGGCAAAATTTTCATAGCATACAAACAAACCACAGAATCTAAAATATTATTTATCATGCCAAACATACAGCAAAGTGAAAGCAATCAATCCAGATGGCTCAGATGGTACCACAAACCTTCAAGAAGTATACTGAAACTATTAATTCTGTTTTCTGATCAGACAACATGCTCATCTTCTGTTCAGTCTAATAATTACTAACCAGTTACGTTCACTGTTTTAAACAATCACAGAGCATGACCTGGATAGAGGGATGCACACAGGTTGAATTAAATTTTACAAGCAATCATTAAGCGACCTGCAATTGGAGTCCTTTTGCAATATTAGATGTTCAAATATTAATAAATTTATATTTGTTGCTGGACCACTTACAGAAATTCTTATATGCCATAGAGTAAGGCAGACCATCAAGTATATTTTAAGTTTCTAACAAAAGAAGACTACATGGGAAGGTTTGCTTTAAGAGCTAGTAGTGAAAACTGTCATATGAATTACTACTACAGTGAAGAGGTAGGCAACAAAAAATGGGACAATTAAAGGTGATGTATGACAAAAAGAAAGCCAGATAACACAGCTTCCAAAGACAGTTCTGTCATAAACTACATATTGTGCATTTCACTTACAAAACTAAAACCTTAAGCTTAAAACTATCCAAGCATGTAGTATTAGTATGTATTATATCATTGTGTCACTTATGCTCACTTTGACATTCCATTTCTATATTACATGAAGGCTGAAATGGAATTTCCTTAGTTCCGAATACCTTCAACAGCGAAACACTGCCACCTTTTGGCTTGATACATAGACCTCGCCATTATAATTGTAAAATTTTCGTGGGTTTGGGGGTTTTTTTGTTACATTTATCCTTCATGGAGACAGTTGAAGTCTTGTGATCTTAGTTAAAATTTTGTGCAGTACCCAGATTTCTCCATTAAAAAAAAGAAAAAGGAAACAAAAGTATTAATTACTACGGAAACATTGTTTTTCTCACAAATATACGCACACAGCCAAACAACTTTAGAAGTATACTCCATTAAGCCACGTAATGTTTTATCTATTTTCTCTTTTTATCCCACAGGTCTTTTTTCTTGGCAGTTTTGATACACATATATACTGTATCACATAATATCTTACACTGCATTCCTTTCCAGTGAAAACTTGGTAATGCATTCTTTGAACATCTGAGTTTTGAAAACTGGTTATAGGAACAGCAATAATGCATCATTAAAATGTCATGTTCTTTACTCATATGCATATGTACAGTATTCTAGATTAAATATTAAATACTGATAGCTCAACATTTGTATAAGGATGTATGGGAACGTATGCAAAATCACTTACACCAATGACACAATGTCCCCACGTTGTACATCATAATTTCGAATGCTCCACTGGTTTAAGAGCACTACATCAGATGCTTGTCTTCCCCCAGGATTCAAAGAAGGCTGAGAGAAGAGAGGAAAAAAATGCTTTAGATGTACATTTCCTCTATGAGTCTTCCACCTACCTCTTCATTCCATCAGCAGATGAAATCCATTAAATCAGTAAAAAAGTACCCACTTACTAAAAAAGGACCATGTATTCTGGGAAATATATTTCTTTATTAAATGCCATGTTAAATGTCATTGATTTATTAGAACTGTAGTTCATATCTTTCAGCACACTACTGCATGCAAATTAAGTTATGCAAGATACATACTTACGACAAGCCTAATGAAAAGAAGTGATTGCCTTTACTGTATATTATTTAACATTAAAACCAAAGGAAAACCAAAACCACTAATTCCCAGAAAAAGCAAGTTTTCCACACACATCTTACTGCTTATACAAGCATAACAAACTAAAAGTGAAACACATACTTGTAACAATACTAATCTCAGCACCCTTTGCAAAGGGAAAAAACAAACCCTACAGCACATATTGACACTGCCAGTAAATGTAGGCCTCATGTAACAGGATACATAATATGTTTAGTTAAACAGCAAACAAGGCTAGTTATGGACTAAAAGGAAACTTTCCAGTCAAGTAAGCCTGCTCAAAGCAAATCACCGCTAGCAGTCAGAAACATGGTCCAAGTCTAAGCTATAAATATATTAACACTCATTGTTATTTTATTTACTACAGCCTATGCATTGCAAGAACCAGAAAAATGAAAACCAGAAGCTAATTACCAAATATTTTATTATGATTTCCAGAATTATTTTCCACCTTCATAGCATCTCCCACTAAAGAATAGTATCTTTACATACAAATTATTTACACACAAATTCAGAAACAATTTGCAGTCATACTCATTTTACCAAACACAGGTGCATATGGACCAGAAGCTAACGATACTAAGTACAAGACAAACAGGCTGATCTTACAAAGCAAGAATCACACATACGGTATATTCTCACAAAGCAAATTGCTTGGTACTCAAAGCAGCTCGAGTACCTAAAGGGCAGAAAAAGGTCATCAAAAGAAATGGAAATTCTAAATCTATTCTTCCAAAAGATAATGTATTTTGCAGCTGATACTTAGAAGAGATTTATATGAGTGTTCACACACATTCCCTCTCAACTAAATCTGTATCAATTTCACCTTACAGAAATATACACCAGGTAGTTACAGTATTGCCTTCGTTGCATTACCCCATTGACTCATACTGTTTTCTGTATTTAAACAAAGGAAATGCTTTAGAGTTTAAACACTTCTAGATATTGCATAATCTTTTTAATTTAGAACACTCTAAATGTATTGCCATATTGCTTGTTATTTTTAAGAATACATTGCTCATGTGGTTTTGACATACAGAGTTGATCTCCAACTCATTACGTATCAGAATTATATTGCTGAGAAATCTGGCAATTTAGAGATTTTTTTTTTCTTTCTTACGAAACAACATGACATATTCAAAATACCCAGAAGAAAATATTATTTTGGTAGAAGTGTAAGGAAAACTAGAATGAGACAACTTCCATTTTACATCAAGTCTTTCTCTAATGTAAGTAACATCTTATTGTGGAATCACAATTTATGTATTTCTAAGTATTTAATGCCGTATGTTCAGAAATAACTTAGTCCCCACGGCATTTTTACCAGTAGTAAGGTCTCCGGTATGGCAAAAAAAAAAAAAAATAAAGCTTCCATAAAAGCAGTCAACAGGCTCACAATGGCTCTGTATTTGTATAAGAAAAAAATACAGGGGCTGCTTCTTCCTTCTAGCTCAAAACATTATAACTTGTTTGCCCAAGTTCTTGGCATAATAGCCTGATGCAAATGAGACACACAGGTCTTAATTTAGAACTGTGGTGTAAAAGTCACAAAACATTCACTCTTCCCAATTACTAACTAATTTAACACTAAAAGCATGCAAATTGAGATCTTGAGCCATATGATGAAGCCTCACAGGACATGAGGTTCCATAAGTAGAAGGGTAAAAGCATGCCCTTTTACTATAAATAATGATTAACTTGATAGTTGTTATGCTGCTAGTGAATACCAGAAGGTCACAACTTATTTGCTTATAGCTTGGGGAGAAGAAAGAATATCCACATGAGCACACAGGCTTAGGTACAGTAATCCTAATAATAAAGTTAGAAGAAACTGCCACAGAATAATTACAACTGCTATTATGCATAATGGAATAGAACATTTGATAATGTTTGCTGCTGTAATAAGTGTGCTTCGTCAGAGATCGCTAGACAGGCTGCTTGCTATAATCCTTGGCATTAAATTGTCTGCAATAGAACTTGTATATAAAGTTGCACTTAATGCTGTCATTTTCCATCACACTTGAAAACAGTCCATTTGATTTAATGAATTTACAGATTTATATATCCATTGGGGGGGGTTCCCTCTTCCATATCATTATGTGAAGAGTTCACAATACCAGAGAAGCAATGAAACTCAATAGAAAAGAAAAACATAAATGGATATCAAGATGTCCATATGGCATACATTTTAATGTATACATCCAGCAATACAAGAGGAATTACAAAAAATCCACAACAGCCAATTAAGAAATCATGCTACCAGTTATTTGTGTCATTTACATTCAATATTAAAACCAGATTACAACTCACTTGAAACACACTACTAACAAAATGCTAGATGAGCATAATAATCTATCATATCCTAAGAAACAAAGCCATCTCACGTAGGGATGAAAAAATACAAAATAAACAAACCAAACAAAAACAACACAACAAAACAGTAATCGGGGGGGGGGGGGGGGGGGGGAAGGCAATGAAACAATTAAAAGCTGTTAAAATTATAAACTGCAATAGTTCACTGCTATTCCCTATAGGTTACAGTCAGCACAAGTGAAAATTATGACAGGTGGCACTGTAGAAACACAAGATCAGCTTGAGACAATGAAATGCATGAAGTCTGTCTTAATTGATTGGGAATAAATCAGAAAATTTGTATTCTCATTAGAAGCTTTATTCAGTGTGCTTGCCAGGGTGTCAAAAAGTATTATCATCGTCAGTAACTATGAAGCAGCAGTAAGGCTGGCCCAAAACAAAAGGAGAAAGTGAAGGGGGTGAGACAGCACACAACAGAGAACAAGAGTAGGAGAGAGAGCATGACAGAGATTTATTCCTTGCTTCTTGTCAGAACTTTTAATTTCAGGCTCAGCAGGAGCCAAAATGATGAGTACACAAAGCAGCTAGACATTTTAGAGGTCTATTACAAACAAATTCTTGGGAATCATACCATGATACCTTCAAATTGAGACAATAAGATATCATTGGAAGCACGCAATTAATGGATGTATGACTGCATGCTGACTGAACTTCTTCCTCATACTCATAGCTTTCAGATACGTTCAAGGTAGATCACTCCAAAGAACAGAGTAAATAAATGGAATTGCAATGTAATGACCAGTACTCCTTCAAGCTACTCTGTAAGAGAGGGATATATTCCTTATAATTATACCCCTGTCAGACTTAGTTAGGTGTCTACTAAATCTTGGCAAGGATATAAGTATTTTATCAAAAGCACTATGAAGGAGGCTTTTTGTAGTCTGAAAAATATCCATATTCATAGAAGTTTAAAACAAACTTCTATTTCAGTGCTGCAGTGCAAACTAAAACCAGAGAGAGAATTTTACAGACACTGAGATGTCAGTGAAGTTAGAAATGTCAGCTTTCAAAGCTAGCCATACTTCAATCAACAGAAGGAATGTTTAGTCAAAAAAAAAAAAAAAGCTTAGATTTTTATCACCCAGTGACTATATATTGCTTTCCCTAGCCACTACAGAGTGCGTATCCTTCTTTGTCAGGTTGAGTAACTCTGATCAAATAGCTGTAGTGTTTTGCAAATATTTCATGGATAAACAACATTTAACTATATGCTCTTCAAGTGAGTACAAATGCAACATCCCAGAACAATACCAGGGCACTCCCAAACACTAGAGACTTAGACTTCAAAGGAAATCTAAAACTCTGGTCTTGACCAGAGGAGCTTAACAGACTTGTGGAGTAGAAAAAAAAAGAGTAATGAAACCATTTTGCCCAGTTTCCCACTCCTCTCCTCCTTTCTAGAGCGAATTTCTGGCTCTGCAACTGTAAACCCTGAAATTCTCCTACCTTTGATTGGTCATCAATGATATTCAGAATAATATGCATGAAGAGGGCAAAGGCAATTTTATGTTACAACTAACTTCTGGTCTTGGATTGTAGCATTACTGGAGTACAATGATTTGACTTTTGTCCCTGTTGAGGTGAGAGCTGCCTTCTAGACCAGCTGTGGTCTCTTGACAGAGGCTATACACCAGATTACAAACTGTCACAAAAAGCACAAAGCCACCTTGCCTTCCCTCTTCCGTACCACTTGCTTTTTACAGCATTGAACACACATCAGCCAACCCCATGTTCTAGCAAGTTTTGTCTGTGTAAATGCTGCACAATTCAAACTCCAGCAGCTGGTCTTGACTGCCATGAAGCCTCTCTTTAAGGTTCTGAGCTTACTTAAATAATCAGGAAAGAGGACTTGGCATCCAAGAATCAAATCCTCAGTCTCTGCTAATTGGAATGTTGCACTATTGGAACAAAATAAATTAGTCAGTGGTAACACAAGCAATTCACAGTGCGTACGATCTAAGATGCAAAGTAACAACATAAAAATTGGCTAACTGCATCACAATATGTATTTTTCAAGTCCAAATAACAGAGGAAACAAAGTAGCTGTTTACTATCATGAGTATTTATCTTTCAAATGTTACACTGCCTATTTATATTTATTTTCTTACACTCTACAAACATTCAGAATAACCAAAGACTAGATGACTGCTAAAGGACTAGGAAGATACCAAAAAATATACATCTTTATCACTATTTATATTTATATATATATTTTCCTTTTACTGAGAGAAAATTTTGGCAAGTTTTCTTCTCAAAACCTTTTCATATCATGAAAGTATTTGTTTAACAAAATCAAAATTAAACTATTCCATAATACAATGTGGTCATTTAATAACAATGGAGGGAAAAGACTGATATTCCGCTTTACTATTACCAGCAGATGTTCTCTTTTTAATCTCCTGACAGACAAAAGACATTTCTGGCAATACCTGCATTGAGGCTCCTTCCACCCTTGCTACGCAGGCAACTCTATCCAGGAAAGTCACCGTTATGGGAACAGCAACAAAGAAACCTTTAAAAAAGGCTTTAATGTATCTCTTCCCCAGCCCTTGAGCCTGCGCCATAATCTGAAAAATACAAGGGAAAAAAACCCAAACTTGTTGTAAAACAAATTTTGAGTAACAACACAACATTGTAGCAATCCAACAAGGAGCAATTAAGATAAATTAATTATATTAACTGTTACATTCTCCCAGTATACACGGATGGGGGGGTAGAATTTGCACACAAAAATGAACAGAACAGAAATCTTCATCAGCTTTCCTTGATACTTGACATTCATTTACCCTTTAGCTAATTTAGCCATTTCTTGTCATCCTGTACTAGCAGAAGTACTTGATAAAAACGACTCAATGGTAACAGTTAACTAAGCAAGAAGCAAACTGATATAACCAGACAAAATCTAATTATGCATTTCAGGTGTTGGGGGGATTAAAAATCAATTAGATTGAAATACCCAATTACAGAGCATTCAGTTGGCGTTTACAACAAAAATCCTGCAAATAGTTTTATTTCCATACACTGGTAATTAGTGACCCCCAAATATGTATTGTGTTACGTAAGGAAAGGCTGACTATTTGCAAAACATCGCCATTTCCTTGTTCAATATCACCATGCATAAAAATGCACAAACACATCATTTCCACACTTGTGGTAACTGCAAATATCTAAAACCAATTCAAATTGTCATGTCTATCATAGGGACACACAGAACTCCCTGTTCACTACTCCATCAGAAAGTTGAAAGCATTTCATGAAGCTGGGCAGCTAAGCAATGGCACACGGGACACATGAGTTGGATTATTCCACTCGAACTCACCATTTTTTTTATGCTATTTCCCATCTATTAATTTAGCCCTGAATCACTGAATATCCTTGAAAAATATCTATAAACTAGTCCGAAACACAAGTTGTTTGATCTTATTAGTTATACCTCTGAAAAGCAAGCTGAATATCCAGGTACTGCTGCAAAGGTACAGACTATTTTATGTAACCGCAATTTCATTATAAGAAATGCTGCCCTTCACCTACCGGCAAATCCAATTTAAACTGTTGTTTCCACCTAATGATCCCTGGTAGACTACATACAAGATCAGCCTGTGGAGTCCCTGCTCTATCACATCCTAACTCTGACAGACAGTAATAGGAGAAAACAGACTGTGCCCTGAACTTTTGAGTCTTTCAGTGTGATTAAAGAACACCACTATTTTTCAAACAAAATAATGGAAAACATAAGTACATGCAGATTCATTCAATCCTCTTACAAACAGAATATTTAAAATTTCACAGTATAATAATTTTTCTTTGTTGCATTTTCAGCAATATGGAAGTGATGAACTATTTGTATGCAAAATACAAATTCATATCACGCTGATGCAACAGTATTGAAAGCAGTATTTCTGTCACAGATATGACTTCTTAATTCCATAAAGCATTATGCTGAAGAGAGGAAACTTAGTTCTACAAAGTAAGCCATCAGCATATTCTTCAATAAAATTCTTTATAAGTATTAATAGCCTTGCAATGACAAGATCTGTCTTCTAAAAGACATGAACAACTTTACTATTACTTCTGACATTCACCTTGACAAGGTTTTAATTTTTTGTTCAGGTTTTTTTGGTTGATTGGTTTTGGTGGTTTGTTGTCTGTTTTTTTTTGGGGGGGGGTGTTAAGTCGAAATGCTTCACCATCCCCTATAACGGTTGCTCGTAACACAAGTTTAACTACTAAAAAGTGTACTTAACGCTTGTAATTTGATTATATTTTCTTCCTGCACATTTCACGAAACATTTTCAGTTTGCCTCAGCAGCTTTCACACAGAATTTGAAATAGGTTGTGGAACAGAACAAAAACCTCATCAGTTCAAGATAAATGTTAAAATCCTTTACTTTCAGCTTATCGTTTAAAAACTTGTTATTGGTACCAATCCACAGAAAGAAACTATTGCCTCAGTCAGCACAGATCTACCCTTAGAATGATTCCACATAAAAAGAGAACCCCTAAAACTTAGGGGTTTTTCTACTGTTTAACAAACTATACAATTTCATACACCTCAACACCCTTTCTCTCAACCTACTGATTCTGAATGTTGCCTCTAGAGTTTTCTGGCTGGAATCCTACTCTGCTAGGAGGTCTGGCGTATCTCAGACATCCTCCACTTTGACAACAATGTCAGCCTGAGAAGACAATTTTGAGATCTTGCCCACAAGCGTATCTACCATGTTCTCTTACAGTTACTTTTTGAGCTGAAAGGCACTGCCTGACAGATGTATCACAATATGACTGATTTAGGAAATATTTTTGAAACTTTAAAGAAATCAGATGAATTTACTAGCTCTTTAAATTCCCCATAGTCAAACCTATGTTTCACTAGTATTGAAGCATGAATGTTAACCCCACTCTTCCTACTAAATCCATTGAAAGATCTTGTAATAAACTTCTTGCAAGAGCCCCATGCTGGTATCTAAAAAAAAAAATATAAACCTAGTACTTGATGTAACTGGTCAGACAATCCACAGGAGACTAACCATATGCTCCTGGAACTACAAGCTAATTAATAGTGACACAGAATCTAGCAGCCAGGTTAAAACAGTTACGACAAAACAGTACATTCTCAGTACATCACTTGGCCAAGGCAACACCAGGAACATTAAGCAGCTGTAAAGAAAGGTGGGAGTTCAGGTCCTACTTCTATGGGTTTGGACACATGTGGTATTATAAGGCCTATCAATAAAGGCCCCTTTTATTACAAGGCCCCTACCAATAAAGACGAGGGGAAAAAACACCAGCAGCACCCCTACAAGCAATCAATTTGCAAAGCCACCAAAGACAGCAGCTCCTGTTGTGGTGACTTCTCTAGATGCCCCGATTTATTTTTGTTCTTTCTTACCTTCCTCCCTCTACTAGGCAACTGATCAAACCACTGGTTTTATTTTCCATCCATACCAAGATAAATTCTTCAGTTCCAGTCACACACTACATTCTGAAAGCTTCCTGGTTCCCCACCTCCCAGAAAAAAAGGACAGCTTTTCCACAGGACACAAACTGAGCAGGCCTGCTCCTTGTATATAAACATAAAAAGATAGTCATCATATACACTATTGTAAAATTGTAAATTCATCCAAGTAATAAATCAGTAACGGTTTAAACTCTTTCCAAAAACGAGATCTCCGATTATCAGCATTTAATGATACTGTGTGGAGCTCTCTGGTATGTAAAATTCAAAAGACTTCCAAGATAAGTATGGATTTTAAAAGCGTCATGTTTCCAGAGTGAAAATTTGAAATCCAGTGGAGTGCCTGGTTTATGCTGACAGCAGGTTTAAACGCACGTCAATGAAGCAAATGAAGGATACTTTGCTCAAAAAAAAACCCCAGTAATTTCACCAACGCATATTTCTGGATCTCTGCAGGGAACACCTTCAAAAAGATCAACAAACCACAACACTTTAAAGTGCAAAAAAATCAAACACATAAAATATAGAAAAATAATTTGGAGATGCATACACGTTTCAGCATTTGTAAATTACACCTGGTTTAAGAAAAAAACAAACAAACAAACCCACAAAACAGAATAATTAAGTAGAACTGACAAACTGCAAAGCAGCAACCTTGAAAACTTGCTTGAAATGGCAACATAGACAAGAAAAATCCAAGATCAAAAATGCTAGCATATAGCAGGTCAAAGCATTAAGAATTTCACATTGTGCAGCTCGGAGATTAAGGCAGATGGAGCACAGCATTATCTGGACTGAAGTATTTGGTGCACAAAAGGTCCAGGGATTATAATGAGCCTCTTGTGGGTACTACAACATATGGAGCAGAGATGCTATTTAGATAGCTCTCTATGTATAAAATGTTTATTTTTTCCTACACTTGCCTGCATATTAGAAGACACTGTTTATCAAACAGCCTGCAGAAAAATCATCAAGTAACATTCAGAAAGCCCCAGGTTACAATATATTTGCAAATCTTGGTACTTAAAAATTACCCATAGAAGCATGATAGGAAATATAGCTGTAAAAACAAGGCATTAGCAGACATCCACAAAGGAAATAAAATGGCCCCTGATCTGCTTCTAGTGAAGGCATACAAGGGAACAGGAAGGAGGGAATTACAGCCTATATGCAAAACAACTATGCAGCCAAGACTGCCATGTTAGTTTGAAAGGACCCATTAGATCTAGTTCAAAAATTACTAACTACACTATATACAGTTCCATAATTTATTGAAATAACCAACTTCTCTGTCAATTGCAATATGTATTGTTTTATAAATCAATGACATCACACTAGAATTCTGGGATATATGGTTTGAAAACAAGGAAGATTTGCATAACAGAAAATACCAAACCACATGAGTGAGCCCAATTCCACTGCAACCTATGAAATACAAAATTGAGCACAAAAGCTTTTGTTTTAAGACTGCTGCAACTTGAAGACAAGGTTAAACCTCGTCTAACAATTGTGATGAAGAAGATGCCACTGAGTATCAGAATCTATATGATCTTTTCAACACGTGCCTCTTCTGCAATCTTTCACGAGACAAGGCCAGAGCGAACTACTGCCATAAAGCCTGACCCTCACTTCCCACTTAGTTGTATATTTCAAGAACTTTTACAGTACAGTGTTTTTTGTAAGGGCACAAGTATGCAGACTTTTTAGTAGGCTAATTCATGTCATATAAATTTATCCAGGTACTAGCTGATGCGCAGTTATGATGGTGATGAACGCAACAGAAGGACCGAAATACATTGGTCTATGATAGTTTTCAGTTCAGAGTAATCAAAATAAATCAGTCCATTTAAGTTTTCATTTAATAATATTGTCTAGTTCCAGAAGGAGCTCTCATTTATCCTTCTATAAAGACAACTCCATCCTGGTATTATTCCACCATAGTGGTGATATTTCTATTCCATTCATGGGGGTTGGAACTAGATAATCTTAAGGTCCTTTCCAACCCTAATTATTCTATGATTCTATTTATACACTACACACAGGTTTTCCTCACAGTGTTCTTCCACCAACACACCACCATTAAGGAATGCTACCCTGTTGTGAGTTTGGAAATGTCATGCATCACGGAAACGACTGTTGTATCATTGAAGCAGAAAATCCTAACCTGATCAGCAGTTTTAGTAACTACCCGTGTGGTCTGTAATGCTCTGCTGTTCTGTTTCTCGAGGTCAGTCACTTTGCCCCCTAATATTACTACATCCCATCACTGGGATCTGCCTCATGTACAAAGGCTGAGTCCACATGTTGGTTGCAACTGGAAAGAAATTCACAGTGCTTATTCTTACAAATTCATTTTGTGTCCGAAGGACACAAATTTTACCCTCATGGACAATCTTGTACTTCCAAACAAAACACTTCGCTCTTCAAACATAAAGCAAAAATTGAAGAAAATGCAACTGTAGATGAAAGTTTTCCTCAGAAATTAAACTAACGACTATTTCACACTGGAGAGTCATCAGCCACCCCTCAGATCTGACAAGTTATTCAGGATTCCATTTTATGCACATAAGAAGTGAAGAAAAGGAACAGCAATACAACCACTTTTCTATATAAAAAAAAAAAAAAGATTAGTAATTGTTATAAATCTATAACATAATAAAACTATAACAGCACTTAAACTGAAGAAGTAATGCAAAGTTTTCAAGTACTATCGCACAGGTGACTGGCAGAGTACCAGCTGTTCTAATATAAAAGATACAGAAATATGTATAAAAAATTGTGGTATCTTCAAAGAAACTACTCATCAATATATAATGTACATAAAGAAAAGTACCAAATTACATCAATTTTGGAACACACTTAAGTGAACAACATAATGCATTTAGCTTCTTGCAACTGAAAGTTATGTTGCCTTTCAGCTTAAAGAGTCAGGGCACGCAAAGCAAGTTAATTTTATAAATTGATTTGAAGTGCCCTTTACAAACAACTGCCAGCTGCTGTTATGTTTTGGTCTCGAGCTTACTGCATAAATGAGGTGTTGCTTCCAAACTCACTAAATTCATAAATTATATTTACAGTAAATCATAGCGTAACCTTTGATTTTTCATTCATTTGCACATTTATCTAGTCAGCTCTTTGGGTTATTTCAAGTACCATGGAACTCTCATGCTAATTGTGGCTACCCAGAATCAAACTTGGCCAAAAACAAAAAAACAAATGAAAAAGGGAAGGGGAGGAAACACTCAGTTTTAATCAAAATATGGAACATTAAGTATTCATATATCATCCAATTAAGTGGTCCAAGCATAACACATTCAATTCAAAACATGAATATTGACAGACATAAACTATTCTTGAAGTTTCTGCATTTGAATTAAGGACAAGTAAGTCAATTACAGAATAAGAAAGTTTCTTTTAGCCCAATGGAAAATGAACTTAATACAAGAAGAAATGAATACAAGAAACAAGCTTCCTCGCTACAAGTCTTTCAAGTATGTAAGTATGCAATGAGTATATAAGTACAGAATAATAACTGACAATATTTATTATAGCATGAATAAATAATTCCAAAAGAAATAACAGAGAGAATGTATTTAATAAATGAAAAATAACTTCAAGAACACGGCTTTTATCCTTGAACATTAGAGGTCACTGTGGGACTTTCTAAGAGCGTACCTGGCATCCACTGCGAAAACCATTCACCACCATATTGAGTCTGGGATTTGTGACAACTTTAACTACCATATCAAGTTTTCATGTCCTAAGAATAAACAGAGCAACTAAAATGAAAGCATAAGGATCCAGGTATTCCAGAAATAGCTGGAATCTGTGTCACAATGGTCAAATTATAGGAATCTCAACAGAAAATTCCAACTGTGACTGTGAAACCATTTGAGTCTTAAAATTGTTATTCAGCATGGTCCAAATATTATTCTCATGGATGTGGATACCACTATACCATGTGTAAAGTTATCGCCCATCAATTCCAGAAGCAAATTTATTACGGTAATGAAATACAAGTTAAACAGAAGAATCCTTAATTTTAAAAGTAAAAGAAATGGAAGGCTCCTAGAAATCTCCCAGTCACAACAGTTTAAAACATTATTTTTTTTTACAAAGTGCATGTGGATTCAGTTACAAAGCTTAATACTGGAAAAGCCAAGTTTAATTCTTAAGTCTTCTTGAAAAATTATTTCATCTAACCTGAAATCCTCCAAGAGTTTTTATTTGTCAACAGATTATGCTTGGAAGACAATTCCTATTTTCTTCCTAGCTGAGCAACTAACAACTATGTGTAACATATGGTATTTGAGGAGAAAGAGAAAATAAAAATGTGCTGGTACAATAATATTATCTAGAGAGACATAAAGCAACTTTCCCAGGTGACCTCTCTCTTTTGTGGTATTCCAATGTACTCAATTCCAGTTTAAAGGCACAGCAATGATACAATTTAAAATAAATAATCAGAATGGAATACTGACTAATTAAATGGTATTACGAGGTTAGGACCTACTTGGTGTTCAGCTGCAGTTTTTCTATCTAAGATTTTCATTATTTCCAAAAAAAAAGATCAATTTTCCTTAAAAATATTAAGCACACCGCAGACATGTCTAGGAACTGCTCAATCTCTTCAGCTTCAAGCATCGTGATACACAGAGAGACATTAAACTAAGAACAGGAAAAAAGACAAGTACCAGACACAGAAAAGCAGCCACTTCAAGGTAAGTTGTATCATTATAAACGAAAATAATAATTTATCTCTCAGATGACCACGGTGTAGGGTAACAGCAATACCACTCCAGAAAACTGTCATTAACTGTAGTCCTCACGGGACAAATACAAGACCTGATGCAAGCTTAATAAAGCAGGAAAATGCCAAATAAGAACTGCTTCCAGTCCAGGACCAATAACACTGCAGAGAAGTTCCAGTCGCAGACAAAACGCAAATGAACTGACGAGCACAACCACAACCCACTTTCTAGCCCTGTTCCCTCCTACACAAGTGTTCTGCTTCCTTACTTCTCTACCTTGCTGCGTGGCCGCTAGTTCCTCCCTTAATCACCACTAACGGTCAGAATACACAGAAGAGAACAGTGCTTCACACTACCAGCTTTGCCACAATTTTTTAATCCAGTCCCTTCCCCCGGAGAGTTAACATCTCGGTAATGTAAGGACAAGGGAGGAAGCCTGCACCAACCAAAACAACGGCTGAGAGGCGGTGGATTGACACGGGGCTGTCACCGCAGGCGCCCGCTGTCGCCGGGCTCCTGCCAGTACGCCGCGGTTCCTCCAGCCCCGCTGCGAGTACTGTCTCCCACTGAGACGTGTCCTGCGGCCACCCCGCCTCACCTCGTCCCGAGCGGGAGGCGGAGCTGCGCCCAGCGGTGCTGGGGACCCGGCTCCGCGGGTCCCCTTACCGGCAGACAAGCCACGCTCCTCGGCTCTCCTCGCCCCAGGGGCCCCTCCAGAGGGGGGCACCAACAGTCCAACGGCCGCCGGCGGGCGGAGGCAGGGGCGGAACAGAGAGGCGGAACAGAGGGGCGGAACAGAGAGGCTGGCGCGGGCTGGCGGCCCCGCTCACACGCGGCATGTGTCTTTCTCACACCCCCACGCTCTCCCTCCTCACGCCCGTCCCCCTCCCTCCTCCACCACGGCGCCAGCCGCTCCCCTCCCCGGCTCTCCGCTCTGAGCCCGCCCGGCTTCCGTCGCTTCACCCACCCCGCTCCCGCGGACGCCCCGTCCCGCTTACCCTCTCCTCCCTCCGGCGGGGGGGCGGGCCAGCAGTGCCTCGGTCACGTGGGTTAGCGGCGGTGGCAGCGCCGGGTGCGGCGTGAGGAGGAGGCAGGAGCAGCCTGGGCAGAGCCGACCGGGCCGCCGGTGGGGAGACTGCAATTGGCCGTTCGGATGCGATCCCGGCGTGGTGCGGGTTCCCGGCTGCAGGGGTTGCACCGAGAGCTTAGTTCTGGACCGCTCGGAGCGGCGCTCTGCAGGCGGTGTGGCCTAACAGGGTTGGCTTGTGTCAGAGCCTTTTGCAGGAAGGCCTGACTTTTCTGAAGCGTCTGTATTTACAGTTGTGTGAGAGCCCCCAAAGCCTGAGGCCGTTGGGTTGCAGCAGCCGTGATTTCCGTGGTGACAGAAATGCAGATATACAAGGGCTCCACTGCTGTGGCCATGTTTTGGCAGTTCGATAAAAATTAACTGGTTTGAGTATTAATATGTAATATTGGGAGTTTTTGCATGATATGCCAGTAAATTTGATATATTGTAATCCACTCAGAAAAGGCAGGATTTTATTAGCTGATGAGTTAGTCATCCTAGTGCATCCCAGATTTCATCTGGACTGATGGAAACCACAGCTGCTGCAGATTGGAGCTGGCTGTGTGATACTTCCAGTCCTGTGTTCGTGAATGGAGCATGATTGTTCTTGTCCAGTGCAGATGGATACGCTGGGGTTTGGTTTCAGTCACAATGTTTGTTTGTATCAGCTGCTGTAACAAGTGCGGGTGCTGGTATAATCTGAAGCAGGAGGTTTTCCAGATAGTTCACGTACCTTCAAGAGTTGATGGGCACATTCAGGGCAGAGAAATACACTAAAGGTTGTTATTCATATAGAATATACCTCTGGCCTACCTACATAATGGGAAATACTTCTACTAGTCAGGGAACTCTGAGAAACAATGTGACACCTCTGCCTGACTCTGCTGTCAATTATTTGTAACTTACTATTAGAATGTTATTTTTAAGTTCAAATATAAAGTCAAGTAAATTGAAATTAACTTTGAAGCTCATCTATGAAAGTATGAATGCATAGTTATCTGTATGCTGACTACATCCTTTTACAGAGGAGGTACACTATTTTTGCACAGTTTTTGAGATGGGAATACACTCTCTTAGAAGACAGTACCATAGAGTACCTACCTATTAATGGACTGAGTTGGAAGACATACTCTTAAGACCATTTTTTAGTGCAAGGCTCTTGATTTATGTGTACATAATCTATAAAATTTCATGTTACACACTATTCCAAACACATGTCCAGATGTCCAGCCTCTTGTCAAATCTGAATCTTTCAGCAATACTTACACCTTTTAATGCTTAAAACATTTGCACAAAAAAAAAAAAAAACAGAATTAGCTTTAGTGTAATTCTGCTGAAATGACTGTGATACTAAGATATTGCTACCTACTGTAAACCACTGATTGCTTGCCTGCTTCATTTTTTGTTTTCTCTCAACGCATTCTTAAATAAGCACCACCTTAAACAATCAAATAATTCTTGATTTGTTGTCAATTACCCTTTATTTAGTGCATTATCTCTGTAACATATTTGAGTCCTGTGCTCACCCTAAAATTCTACAATAAGCTTTTCAGGGCATTGCTGTAATGGATGGGAACCTAGCTGAGAGTTGATTCCCTCTCATGGCAGACATAACAAAGAATGCTTTTCGTAAAGGTGTGTTTGGTAGAGTATATGTGTTCACTGTGTTTATGTTCATTGTGACTGTTTGTGGAAGAGGCAGGAAAACAAAAGGGTGCAGCTGTTCTATGACCTTCATACTTGGCCACACTAAGGCACCTGGCCAATGCTCTTGGCGCAGACAGCAGTGATATCAAGAGAAACTGCATGACCCCAAGAGTGAACAATTACAGATCTGGCATGAAGCCAGTTGGTTTTCTAAGAGTGTAAAAGCAGGACCCTCCTATAGCTGAATCCAAAGCCTCACCTATGGGAGGACGCACAGCATAGGAATATTCCCAATTAACTGAGTCTCCTGTCATTGACTGCAGCAGGGCTTCCCAGCCTGAAGTGTGGGTCTGGATAATGATTAGATGATAATTGGTGATATATTTCTTCTTAATCCCTGTTATCTGTATGCAGTAATGATTTGATGCACTGCTGATTTTCCTTTGTATTTGTATATATATTTCTGATTTTCTTTATTGTACTTATGTATTTATAGATATACAGCCAATCCCCTTAGTGTGCTTGTTTGCTTTAGTGTGCCTAATCACTTTAATGTGCTTGTTTAACAAACTGTGCATGTTATACAGCTAGCCTGTGGTCATTTCCTTGTGTACCCTGCCTGTCAGCAGAGCAGTTGCACAGAAATGCAATATTGAGCCTCTGGTATCTACCATCTTGATTTTCATCACCTATAATGTAAAAGTTTTAAATGGGAAATCATCACAAAATGTTCAAAAATACTGCTGCAAAACATGGTGCTGTACTTGCAACTGTAACATTAGAGAGGCGTTCTACAGGAACATGCCCCGATGTTTCCGTGCATTCAAAGCTGACAATATGAAATATGTCCTGCTGAAACTCTTCTCTGGTTAAATATTTTTGCCATAAACCTCTCAAAATTGAATGATGCCTTATCAGCAGCTTCATTTTGAAATTATGCATGTGCTAAACAGCTAGCAGGAAATGCCCATTCTTTGTTTATTTGTAGGTAAAGTGATATTTAACTGAAGTGGATACTGAGGTTACCAGCTGCAAATGATGCATTACCAATGTTTGCCCCGTTTTATATTTCTTTTTTTTTATTTCTTATAAGTATTCTTGTTGCAACTGTATTGCTACCTAGAAGCAAAGAATAGTTTATTTTGCTTTCAACTCTAACAGCTGCTGAAAGTATTTGCTGCTTCCATGCTTTGATGCACCAGTGGCTGAAATAAAGCATGCCCTTTTCATCCACCTCTTCAATGGCTTTTCAGTTGAGAGTACCATTAAAGCGTTCTTGGCAATCCATGAAACTCTTGTACCACAATATCCATTTGAAAGACTGCAGACTGCAGCAAACTCTATGCTAAAACCCACATTTAATTTAGTTTTCCCTAGCTTAATTTAATTTCAGATTTTAAGAGTGTGGGAAAATCTATGAGGACAAGCAGTACCTGCTTTGAGTTAAAATCAAGTACCATATGTTTGTGAATGCAACTATCTGTAGGGTATTTCAGACCTGTTTTCTCTTCCTCCAGGTAATAAAAGAATAAATAAGAATAAAAGAATAAACGTTTGAGGGGTATTGAGTGTACTCTTTTGAAGACGTGTGTTTTTTGGGAGGAGAATATTGGGCTGGAGCCTGAGCTCACAGGAAAGGTGCTATGAAAAAGGGGCATGAGCTCTGGAGGCAGAAGATTGAGAAGCCTGATTGCTTAAATGGAGATTGCAGATAAACACTCCATATCATCCAGCTGTGACCTGAAGGACGTGTGGCCCAAGGGCAGTGATGAATAGTGAGGAACAAAAGAGGGCAATAAATCTTAAACTTGCTATTGTACTGGGAAAAGAGCAGTTGTGTATCTTCATTGTTACTATTCATCTCCATTTTATCACATGACTAGGCACCTAAACCCTGCTAGCTTCTGGGCTCTGATAATGGCTTGTAATAAAGGATTGCACACTCATTTTTGTGGTCTTTTCCAAATGGAAGTTTATCTTCAGTGGGAGTTACCTACCCTCGTATATATAACATAGCTATCTATATATGAACTATTTGTCTAAATTTCCTGTATATGAAGGACGTGACATAGGACCTTTCCAGGACAGGATTAATCTCATTCACAGGTGGATGTTGTGAAGAAATCAGATAAATCACATTTTGGAAATTCCTGTTAGTCCTCAGTTTCTACTCTGCATCTTGATGACTCCCTCAGTTGTAGAAATATACAGGTTGCTCACCATGGGAGAAGAATCATCACACCATGCCTGTGCCAGGGCTCCCAGGGACCCAGCCGAAGGCTGGTACCAAATACTGGTGGGAGTATGGGCCAAAACTCCCTGACTGATGTTAGTACCTGTGCACTTACCCATGGTTCAGTGCTCTTCATTTACACAGATTGAAAACCATCTGGTTTGATTGATTACGGAAGTTAATGTTTAAAGATTTTTGGACAGACATTTCTGTTGCTTGGTGCTGATACGCTTTTGACCATCACATATTGTTTACATTATGGCTCATACATACTGAAACACAGCCTGCTCAGAATAAAGTACATTTTGCTTCCAGCTGGTCAGGCAGGCAGCAGGGTATGTGTCGTGGTTTAAACCCAGTCAGGTAACTCGTTCACTCACTCCCCCCCCTTCTTGCCCTCCCCCTACTCCCGGAGGGACGGAGAGGAGAATCAAAAAGAATGCAACTCCCACGGGTTGAGATAAGAACAGTTTAGTAACTAAGGTATAACACAAATCACTACTGCTACCACCAATGATAATAATGATAAAGGAAATAACAAGGGAAGAGAATACATCATCTCACCACCAGCCGACCGATAACTCGCCCCCCCAGCCCGACCAAGCTCTGACCGATACCTCCTCCAACCCTGCAGTCTCCCAGCCCTTCCGGCTAACTCCCAGTTACATCCTGGGCATGACGTGCTGTGGTATGGAATACCTCTTTGGTCAGTTTGGGTCAGGTGTCCTGTCTCTGCTTCCTCCTGGCTCCCCCTCCTCCCTGGCAGAGCATGAGGCTCACAAAGTCCTTGGCCAAACCAAAACATCCTTGTTATCAGCTCTGTTCCCGAGCTGAAAGTCAAAACACTGCACTGCACCAGCTACCAAGAAGGAGAAAAATGACTGCTACTGCTGAACCCAGGACAGTATGAAACTCTGTAGTGAAGCACCACAATCAGTGAAAAAGAGAAGAATCAAAACACAAGTTATTCCTGAAATCCTGTCAGTAGTCAGTGAAACTGGCATAGTCTTTGAAGGGCAGAAAACACAAAAATTAGTTACAATAGTCAACTTAATTGTGCAGGCTTTCCTCAAGGAGCCATTATTACCCTCAAATTCTTGTTGTAGGAAAAAAAGGAAGCAAACATGATTTGCAAAGTCAAAAGTATGTTGTCAGCATAGGTAGAATCTTGATAGGCCAATGAAAGAATTAGTCAATTCAAGTCTAATAATTATAGGAAAAGAAAACAGCACTCTTACATGAAGAAATTCTCAAATAAGAGTTAAAAAAAAAGGTAAAATTCTTATAAAAGCTTCCTAACATCCACCTCTCTATCTCCAGTGTTGTGCTCACCCTTCTGTTGCCTCCACAGGTGCTAAGGTGATTTGATTCAGTGTGGTGGGAGTTATTTGTTCTCCTTATAACCCCTAAAACTGTCTTTCCCCGACTTACTCCCACGTCTGTGTATTTTTAGCTCATTTGTTTACAGCCCTGAAATTTCCAGTGTCATCTTAAGCCTCCCTCCACTCCTGTCATTTCATGACTGTAATCCCCTGCATTGCATTTATTATGGTAAGAGTGTAAACATTACATTCTAACAAGTAACTGCTTATTAACCACTCATTACTACATATAATGGTTGTGTCACATAATTATATAAAATTACACCAAAGTAAAATGCAGAATGGTAGAATCAATGCCTCCAGTTGAAAGGGACCCATAAGGATCATCAAGTTCAATTTCCTGCTCCTTACAGGACTGCCTAAAGATAAACCATATGACTAAGAACATCGTCCAGGTGCCCCGTGAACTCTGGGAGATTTGGTGTGACCACTTCCGTGGCTAGCCAGTTCCAGTGACTGACCACCCTCTCAGTGAAGAACCTTTTCCTAATGCCCAGTCTGAACTTCCCCTGATGCAGCCTCATTCCATTTCCTCATGTCCTTTCACTGGCCTCCAGAGAGATCAGCATATGAGACAATTACCACCTGATCATGAGAAAATGGTTACAGATAAACAAAGTAAACCAGAGTTGCAGGCATACTAAAGCAAGCTCTGCAAAGACTGATAAGTCCTAAGGATTTTCAAAGTTGGAATGAAGCTCATGTTCTGCTGCTAACCATAGCAATGCTGTATTTACTGAGCTATCGGGCTGCAGGGGTCCTAAATAATTGGAAATGTGAAAGTAACTCACCCTAATATTACTTATCACTTAATCGTCTTCAGTATATTTAATCAAGGGTAACTAACTTAGCATTCGGTTCTTATATGTAATGTGTAAATCCTTACCTTCCTTTTAAGTGAAGAGTAAAGGTTATGAAGGTTAGTAGCAATAAGCAAATGTAGAGTGATTATGGTAGATTAGTGGTCATTAAATGCTCAGCATAAAGCAACTGTTACTTTGATATGACACAGTACATTCTTTCTGCACTGTCAAATGTAAAGGGTTAAATTTCCCTGAGTGGAGTCAGTATTTCTGTGCTGTCCTTTCTCATTATAGGCTTGTTTCTGAATCATTTCTCTTGTACATGCATTTTAAAGGTGTGTAATTAACTGGTTACTAGTTGTTAGGCAGTTGATGAAGTGTGCACAGGGCACTGATTTGTTTTCTTTATTTACATGTTTCCCATAATACTCTGATGAGAGCAGAATGTTGAGGCTTTTTTACCCTTTGTATTATTCCTTGCTGGTTTCATCAGATTAAGAAGTTATTTGTGAAGCCATTTGCAATTCCTCAAATTCCAATAAAAATTTGTCTCCAGGGAAACCTTAATCAAAAACGTAAGTGCTACAATATGAATGTAGACCAGGAAAAAAAAAAAAAAGGAGAAAAAAAGATGTGGACAGGCTGAAGATGGTCCAGAGAAGAACCACAGAGATGATCCAAGGATTGGAAGCCTGCTTTGTGAGGAAAGGCTGAGAGAGCTGGGTCTGTTCAGTCTTGAGAAAAGAAGGCCCAAGGAGACTTTTTCACCATGTTTCCATATTTAAAGGGTGGCTACAAAGAAAGCGGAGACTCCCTTTTACAAAGACTCACATGGAGAAGATGAGGGATAAATGGTACAAATTACTACTGGGGAAATTCTGACTGGACACAAAAGGAACAATTTTCACAATGAGTAAAAGCAGCCGTTGGAATAATCTCCCCAGGGAAGTGGTGGATTCCCCAGCACAGGAAACTTTTAAGATTCAGCTGGACAGGGTGTTGAGATACACAGCCTAGATCATGCTTTGCCAACGAAGGTTGGACCAGATGATCCTTGAGGTCCCTTCCAATCCGGTATTCTATGATTCTATGAGCACTCCTGTCACTATCTCAAATAACCAGGTAAAGAAATGTCTGGTTTTATCTGAAGTGTAGCAGTATAGCTGACCACTCTCAGGTTGTTTAACAATATGCTGGTTTTGAAGATCAGGACACTTAAGAAACTTTCTGTTCAATTTTAACCAGAGAGAATAATAATTGTGTGGGGCAACCCACCCTTCAACCAAGCGGTAGGGAGGAAGATGTCTTAAGAGAACTTTGTCACTGAGGTCTTAAAAAGGCCACCATTGAGTGCCTACCCTTGAGTGTTTGTAGCCACCTTCATTTTAGCATTGTTTCCAGCAAGCATAATGGGTAGCTTAGCACTGATAAGTCCATCTTTTACTTGCTTTTAATGGTTCTAGTTCTCCTAGTGAGAGTTGGGTTAGTAGAGCAACACGGTTTGCAACACTGTATACAGTTTGTCTTCAGGTCACCCCCATGCATACTTTGCTATGAAGGTTCTGCTGGTCCTTGTGAGTCAGGACAGCTGACCTGATAGGAAATTAGAGTGCCATGAGTCCTTCTTAACCCATAGTGCTGATGCCTCCCAGAAGAGACTGCTATCATTTATTTTGCGGTTAAGTCTGTATTAATTTTACTGTCATCATTCGTCAAATAACTTCCAATTAACATTCAATTTGCAGTAAACAAGCAAACAAAAATGATACACAAAACTCAAACAAAACAAAAACCCAAAAGCCACACAAACCCTTCCTGTTGTATTTTTCCTATATTGTACCTCAGAAGAATACCAGTTTCCACTGGCTATATCAGCACCATCACTATAGCTGGGAAATGGGAGAGCAGCATGGAGAGCATCTGGCATCCAGCTAAGGTTGACGCACTGCATCCCCACCTGCAGCCCTGGTAAAAGGACTGCAGGATTGAGTGCTGTTTGTGTTCACGCGGTACACTCCCAGTGTACTGCCCAACTGCCCATGTCCACACTACATCAAGGATGCAGCATGCTCAGGTCTGAAATCTAGCCTCCATGCCATCTGTTGCCCTTTAAAATGGCTCCCTCTTTGTTGTGCCCAGCTCCCTTTACATCAAGACCCAAGATCCTCCTTGTAGCCTTTCATAGCAGAGTGGCTTCATGACTGATGGCAGAAGCTGGCACCTGCGTGAGTGAAGGAAAGGCACAGGTACAGACCTGCTGCCTGGAAGGTGGCCATTCTAGGTTCATATAGATATGCAGTGCAGCTGCTTAAAAAAAAAGTTTCTGTAGTTTCTGTAACATTCATGTAAGCGAACTAACTAGTTTATGGCAAAAAAGATCTCCACAGTCAAGATGACACAGCATGCCCTGCCAGTTTAGCAGGGTAGGCAGAGCACATGTTCTTTCCCTGCATTTACTGAGGGGGCAGTAATGACTGTTGTAATCAGCACTCGAGTCTTGCTGATCACTGCGGGCAGTTCATTCCTGCTGAGAGGTCACACAGCCACAGTTTCAGAGTACCCGTTTGCTTTGTTTCAGCTTGCTCTAATGTTTACCTCATGGGGTAAGAAGGCGCTTTCTTTACCACACACAGCAGTAACTGGTCCAGAGTGCAGATTGCCGCATTCATAGCTCTGTGCTGCAGGAACGTGTCTTCTCAAGGGAAGAGGTGGATGTGACACAATATGCATGTACCCAGACAGAGTGGCCTTCTCCTCCCTCCTTCCTAGGTCTGTGACAGCTGCCACATCTCTCCTGGAACTAATTTCCTTGCTTTCTCCCTCCTGCCTGTCTTCAGTAGATCAGGCAAATTTCTCGACCCTTTCCTCTTAGAGCAGACATCTCCCTCTGTTGCCGTAACAACGGGAACAGTCAGGAGCTGGAGTTTTTCCTTTCTGTTCTGACTGAAAACAGCCCCTCACACTTTGCACCCATGTACTTTACCTTCATCCTAAGATACTGTTGGCAAAAAGCATCAGACTGAACTATATCACGTGGTCCTGTTCGCCCATCCTCAGAGAGGTGAACTGCTCTGTAGGTTCACATTAACATGTACACTGCCATGTCTGTTCAGTCTTTTTTTCCAGTACTCAAACTGCAGCAATGATGATAAAAAACGATGGAACAGAGAGCTGATACTATGAGTAGTAGCTAGTACAAAGGAAAGGAGAACAGCTGTCCATGTACTAAGCCTCTAAAGTTGCTCAACGGCTGCTAACTGTTTATATCCCAGCTCTTTCCCATGCATCTCTCCTGACTTCAAGGCTAGATTTTACTGTATGCCCTGAATTCTTCCATCTTTTCTGTGCATGTGACTTAAAGATGCTTTTTATCTCATGAGAGCTTATCAGCTTGTTACAAGTTGAACAGATGTCATTGCAGAAGATATCTGCAATGACATGTCTTCATATCTAGGGATATGTCTTCATATCTAGGGATGTGATAGAGGCAGTACTCTTTTTCAGGCTTTGCTAATGGGAAAGGGAATAATAGGACCAAGAATCTCCTGCTTACTTTTTTCTAGAGAAAAGATACATATTGCAATAGGATTTAGCAACAAGCTAAAGTCTTCAGAGCCACAAGCTACATAATATTTACAGATAGATACCTCCTGTTCACCGGTGCAAACACAGGTTAAGAATGAGCACGCATTCCTGACACACAGACTCTTGCTTGATGTGGAAATTTCAAGTTCCTGGACCGCATGTGTCTAAAACTCTTCCATGGATCATGGACAGCTGCAAAATATTTGGAGGAAAACGAGCCATAATGTGGGCTAAATCTATATCAACAATGTATGACCATAAAAATATGCATGCTGAAGAATTGCTGGGTTTAATTGCATTAAAATTCTTGGCCTAGGGTTCAGACTTGAGCCATTGACCTCCAACTTCTATAAAATGTGCTGTCACAGACTGAAAAAGCCCTCTCTACAATGATAAGAAAATTAAAAAGGGAACTGTGTGTACCTTCCTTATGCAGAATGTTATTTGTAGGTCACTTCACACACAGGTTTTCCACTTCAACACCCTCACTGAATGCTGCCAGAAGGGTTGCCTTTGACTGGGGAAATGGCTACTGAAAAGGTTATTGCAGATGCTTCTTGCAGATGAGACCAGCAAAGTTCTTGTTTTAAGAGGCTTTCCTTCTAAATTAAGGTGTCTGTGCAGGGAATCTGAATATTGCAAGAGCTGAACCCTGCGCTGTATGTGTCAAGGTTATGCTGGGAGAGTCAGGTCCAGTGACTATTTGGTCCAGCCTGAACTATTTGATGAGCAACATGAATAGCTGTGGCATGAAACTGTTGACCTCCTTCTGTTATGGAGCAGAACTCATGTAAATCACAAAGGACAGCAACTCAAACAGCAGGAAGAGTTATGAGTCTTGTGTATTGGGATGTGGAGGTAGGGGACAGGCCTGAGCAAGCTGCTGGCATCCTTTGGTGTAGATGATCCTGAGGGGAAAGCACAGGACAAAGCTGTTATAGCTTGTGTGCTCTGGTTGCATGAAGAGTCATGGCAGGCAGTTGCTGAGCGCATGCGGTGTGTTTGTAAGGTCAAAGGTTGCTAGAGCAGTGCTGAAGGCCACATTATGTTGCTGCTGTTCTAGTTAGCCCATTAAGTTTGGTGAAGGTATTAACATAAGGCTGGAAACAAGGAGTATGTTTGATTTCCGTTATGGACTAAGTGCGTCAAAGCCATCTGTTACCCCATCTGGAAATACATTGGAAAGACCATCCCAGCCACCACTCAAACTGAGAATAGATGTACCAGTTCTCTGCACCTGCTCTCTCTGATAGTTCCAGTGTCAACACCTAGAGCAGATCATCTGGGGAGTGCAAATCTCCTCCTCCATCAGCCAGGGAATTTGAGGATGCAGCTGCTCTCAGAGGAAGACAGCCTCGTGTTCTGTGGAGAGCTTGGCCACTGGTAGTGATATGATTTGGCTAAGAGGCAGTCCACCAACATGCAGCCATGCCAGAAGTTTCAAGGCCAAATTCACTGTTGATCTCTTCAGTGCCCAAAGCCTGAATGTCCTCCTTTTCCTCTCTGTTTTCGTCACCTGGAAAATGAGGGAGTTCTGATCACACTCCACTATCACCACCACCAGCAAACATTAATGTGACAAATATATATTAGGTTATTTCATTATCAAAAGCTGCTTGGAAAACCTCATCTGCAAAGCTGGAGTGCCTCTGCCATCACCACAAGTGAAAGGCGCAGGCATCCTTTATTTCCTATCCTTTAATGCAGAACAGGTTGCCAGTTCATCTGTGAACATCCTGAGTTATCCAAGCAGTGACTTCCTCATGCAGATGCCAGATCCGGACAAAGACCTTTGTGAGGCTGGAGGCTTCATATGTGACATCTGTATAGAGAGGAAGGAGTAACCTTCCTGACAGGGTCAGGTGGAACTCTGAGTTACCTGCCTTATAGCTTAGCAGTTAGAGTGGACTGGGCATAGGACCACCATGTAGTTAAACATGAGGCATCATGCACATTGCTTATGCCAAAGTTAATGAATGATGCCATGCATGATAAGCCAAGGATAACAGAACACGGCAGCCCAAGTCAGGTTGCACAGACATGTAGGAGCCGTATTAGCAGATTCAAGCAGATCCAGGGAGCCCTGCAGGTTGATCCAGCCAACTGCAGAGTAAGGAGGTGCCCTGCAAAGCTGAGTACTTCCAGGTTTCTGGCCTTTCCTTTGCAGCTGCCATTCACAGTGCCACATGAGTTGCTTCAAGAGATAATCAGTGTCAGGAGGACAGGAAACTGGCCCCAAGGATGTGCTAGATGTGCTGGAGGGGCAGCCACTATCAAAAAAAGCTAATAGTTTTATAATTTACATTGTGTGTATATAACTAGTTACAAAATATTTTAAGTAATTTTATTGAGCAAGCCAAAACCAGATCTTTCCCCCAAATGCTAGTTTTCTCTCTCTGCAGCTTTTTAAAAGACAAATTTGTAGGTGATTCTGGCCCTCAGGATGGTCAAGCAAACACAAAAACGGCCCATAACAATTTAAAAAAAAACATCCCCGAAACCTCACAAAAACCCCAAGTGAATGGACATTGTCAGACTTATCATCAGGATCTTAAAGTGTGTTTCCAAGATTTGATACCGTCCTGTCATTTTCCATTCTGATCTACGAAAGTGACATTTTTCCCTCTGAAATGCCCTACCCTTAATTATACTGCATTAAGTAAAATCAGCCTGAGTGGTTTTCAGTGAGAGAGTGGGAGCTGAAATGGAAGTAGGGGAGGAGGCTGAGAACTACTGAGACAGAAACACTGAACAGCAGAAGCATGAGAAAATTAAACCGAGGCGTGCATGGCAAAGTGCATTGAAATGACAAATAGGAATGTGGAGGAATTGGTAGGGGAACAAGCGGGGGACAAGCAAGCAGAAATATAATAGAGCATGTGGGTGACTATGAAAGACCAACGGCAAAAACAAAGAGCCACTTATAATAGGCAGGAACAATTAAGCTCTGTAATTACAAAATCCTGCTGCGACTGAGCTCCTATGCAATTATTGAACGGACACACACCCTGAGCGCAGCGCTTCCAAGAGGATGGCAGCAGTTTCTCTTTTTCCTCAATTCATCCCCTCCCCACCTCAGTCGGCAGCGGCATATGTGATACCATTGTCTGCTGCACGAGCAGCAGCACTGCCAACCATGGGCAGCCACAACAGCACAATGCTGGTTAATCAAAACCTTCCTGGGAGCAAACACCAGGCTGGAGGGGCAGTTATAATTAGTTCCTAGTCAGCAGCGTGGCACTGGCAGTGGCACCACCAAATCATTCTTTAAAGGTTTTCTTTACTTATGCTACGTGGATCATTTATTATTTCCAATTACTGTTAACTTAGAAAACGTAATACATTATTTATTAATAGATTTAAAACAAGTATGTGGCATGGTGGTACAGAACAGTGGGTGTCACTGTTTAGAGCAATTGGCATCTCTGGCTCTATTTAGCATGTATTTTGGGGGCCTTATTATAGGTTGCCAGGTCACTGTGTTCCGAGCAGATCTTGTTTACTGAATCAATTTTTACTTCTAATTGTATAGCCTGGGCTGAGTTAAAATGTTTTTTGAATTCCATCAGCACTTTCTGAATCCAAAATCTTCAAAGAACAGCTAGCTGCACTCTTTCAGAGCTGCATTTCTAAACCTCCCATGGGAAAAATCCCTTCCAAACACATGAAATTAGAGCCAATAAAGACCTAAGGCATCAGATGTGGAATTGAGACACTTAAATCCAGAGTTATGGTCCAAACCCTACTGCTCAGCTGTTGTATAACCTTGTGGATAATTCCTCATTTGACCTGCAAGTTCTTTGTGAAATCCTGCCTTCCTGCAAGCATACAGCTGCAGCTGCACATACTTAAATCAAGGCACTGAACAGAACAGACTTTTAAATCTGATATAAATTATCAGACCATGACTTACATGTACCCCAAGGAATCAAGAGTCTCAAACCCTCTAGATATATCTACTTGTTTTAAAATAGCAGCATTTAGTGTACAAGCACCATGTAGTTAGTGGAGCCTGTTGGTAGGCAGAAGAGCTTGATCCCAGTTTCCTGCTTACCTTTTGGTTTCAATTTCAGGAGCTCAGGAGTTCCTAGGACTGATCCATACATCCCAGACCAAATGTGTTGTCTGGATCCATGTACGAAAGAGACACTAGCTGCTGTTGCTGAGATGTAAAAGAAAATGGTGACTTACTCCTGCAATTTCTACAGCTCCTACCTCATTCAGACTGCTCAGTGCATCTTCTAAAATTCCCTGCTAGACCTCAAGGGCCATAGACAAAATGAGTCATTCCCAAAACCTGATCAGGTCAGCATACAGTTTAGGCATTGAACCACCTGCTCCTGTAAAATTCAGGCTTGGTACTTTGTAGGAGGCAATTCCCAACTTTATAGCTTAAACTCATACCTCTGAGTCACATCATATGTTCTCTGGAAAGAAATTTTGAGCCCTTAGGGGCCATTTTTGTGAAACACTCATCCTGAGGGCTAGTGAGTTTAGATGGGGGTACCTGAGATAGATAATAGTAGTTATATGGCTGAGTGGGTTTTAGTCTCTTCTTGCTGTCTGCTCCCTCAGTTTCTTCAGATGTCCACACACACACATTAAAGTAAAATTTCTGGGTGTAAATTAGATGGACATTCACCTGTCTGTCTGACCACTTTTGTCCACCCACCACACCCTTGTCCATCCATTCTGCATGGGTTGTGTACTCTGGACAGGCGTACTCCTCTGTGCAAACCCTACCTGTGCTAGAGGGCAGTAACAGGCAGAGGAGACATGATGGAGTTTAGACTTTTCACTCTCTGGCTGCTTGTCACATCTATGTGCTGAGCTGCATTCTTTCTTAAACTCACCAGTAATACATACTGTAGTTTCCAAGGGCACATAATTAGTCAAATCTAATGCAGCCATCTATTACCACACTGTATTTCAGTTCCCATCACTTGACCTTGAAACCACTTACTTAAGACATGCAAGATTTTTCTTTCAATACTGGGAAAGGGTTTCTTTTCCATTGAATTCTTGATCATTTTCAAACATTTCCTAAACTCATTTTTTTTCAGGCTTTAATCCTTATATTCCTGCATGAGCCACTGAAGTTGAATCTCAAAACAAACAGCTTAGTTAGGAGCTAATAATATGAAATGTAATGGTAGAAATTAGGGAAATCAAGAGAAATCATTCTAAATCTTTCTCCAGACTTCAGTTACACATATGCATATATCCACTTGCCTGGACAAATGAAGGTATTACACTGCAAGTTTTTTTTGTCTCTTATTAAAATAAAATCCCTCAATGATAGCATTCACTTTAAAAAGTCATTGTTTTTATTTGCTTATATTAGTATGTTCACACATAAACTTACAGGGCTCATTTTCTCTCTCAAAGCTCTTCTCAGACTTTTAGGAAAGTTTGTAGACAATGAAACTTTTAAAGCTTAGCAGAAAATAATATGAAACTTCAAGATCAGACAATACATTGTCCACTGATAGGCATATTTTAGAAAATTATGTGAAAATGGGTTCAGTTAGTGCAAGGAGAATTCCTCTGCAAACTGGTCAATAAAAGAATGTGTACAGTCTTTGCAGGGAAACAGATGTTGTAATACACTCTGTATTTATGTACCTAGGGCTAGCACCAGCTATAAATACCTGGCCTTTATATTTCTGCCTTTCTCCATCTTCTTCCCAACTCCTAGGAATGCACTGTCCTGAAGAAAGCACTCAGCGGCAGCCAGTCATCAGGGCAGCTACTTGAAGCTACCTGGAATCCTTAGTCAATAATAAAACTGCAGGACAGCTAAGGTTGGAACACCACCATTGCTAAGGCTGGTGTCCCTCAGTGTACTCAGGTGAAAGAGTCCCAAGAACTGTTCCAAATCCTCCGCTGAGGACAGGCACCTACATTAGCTATTTTAAAGAGCCGTGAGCTCTGGTACTTTGGTCCTGCTGGTGATACATGCAATGTCTTACCAAAATGTTTATGCAGGGAGCTAATAAACAAGATGTGAGAGCTGCTCTCTGAGTCTGCTTCACTTACTAAATGACAAATGTAATTAGCCAGGCAGCCTGGAGGCAGGCAGGTAATCGTGGCTTCCTGCCCTCCCCAGAAAGGCATGAACGGAGTCACGCTGTGTTGGACAATGCAGCAAATTGCTAATTATGTCACGCATACTGGGAGAGCTTTATCGGGAGAGCCTTGCCCTGGGCTGGCAGCCTAATAAGGAGAGCATTTTCCTGTGCTGTGGAAGGTGTAGATGACAGTGCGCTGCAGACTGTTTTCCAATGGAGAGCAACTAGCACACCACATGTACAACTAAGTATTGAACAAGACACGGGACAAGAAATAACAAAAGCACCTCTTCATTCTGGTGTGTTTGACATTCATCTGGGTTTAATTTGGGAATCGGGGTCCTAGGCTTGCCAACTAATATTCACCACAATTAAAGTATATGACATATAACATGGACACATGCATACTAACATTAACATAATTTTACACAATATTTAACATACAGTTTGGGAAGGGCCTAGCCCTATACTGCAGGTTTGCCCCAAGTTATGATATGGTCTGCACAAGCACATTGTGGTAGTCTCCACAATGGTCCAAGATTTACCTGGAAACTACATATAGATCAGCCACATACCTGTTGTGTGCTTTAACCATGGGGCGAAGGTGGAGGTGGAAGTGCTGCCTCTTCTGGTCATATTTTGTTGGTGTCTTCTTTTCTAGGAGGAAGGCCACGGGAGCTATCAGGTTGATCACTGCAGACTTGCATGTGAGCTACATGCTTAGCTACTCAGCACAGTTGTGCTAGAGGCATGCCACGCTCATGGCAGTTTGCAAATCTAGGGAATGCTAAATGCGAAGAGTTCACACAGTCTTTTAAGTATCAGCAACGAAGATTCTGTGAGGTCAGGCCTTGTCCTTTTGGCTCTCATAGTTGAAGACTTTGGATGACTGCATACACCAGGTGTCAGCTGGATATGTATATTCCTTTGAATGTCTTGCATTCAATGTGTTGTACCTACTCAGTTAAACTCAGTGGCTCATTCCAGGTTAGGCTGTTCCATTCAGAATTACACTGCTGTAAATCCAAAGTAACGCCACTGAAACTGCTTCTTAAACCACTTTTTTTTTTTTTTTTTTTTTAAATCAGAACTGGATGACTGCAGGTTTGTAACTAAGCCAAAGCAGGAACTAGTTCTCTTAAAAAAAAACCCCACGTAGTTTGCATTAAGAATTCATTTTTTTTCCCAGGTGCCTGAGACCCAGGATTTAAGAACAAGGGGAAGAAAAACAACCTCTGAAACATTAAATGTGAACCTCAAAGCTTTTAACATGCAGTAAAATGTTTATTCTTAATAAAGAATAATGCATCTGTTGCAAGTTAGTTAAACTAATTGGCAAACACTGAGCAAGCCAAATGCCTGGAAAACCATCAAATAACATATCTCCTGTGAATCCAGATTTGTTGAAATATCATAAATATTTTGTGCAGTTAGTGTAATGGTGGCAAAACTCTTTCATATGTCTTGCTTGAAAAGTGAGGCAAGAACTCCTCCACTTGTTTGGTATCAATTATATAAAGCACACTTCCATAGGATGCACAGGCGTTATAGCATGAACTAAAATCAAATATCAGATTAAAATTCCTGTGTGTGCTGGGGAGCACTGTAAACCTTGTGCACTGATTCCCACTTTGATTAGGGGACTTACTAGGAATAAGCCGTCATCTCTGCCAGGGAAATTCTGCACGTGTGTGAGGACAAACTATAAATTAAAGGTAATAATGCTAAAATGTTTTTTTCTCTATGTTTGGGGATCAGTGTATATGGGTTTGAAGTTGGGGGGGATATTTGTTTGTCATTGTTTTTTTTTTTATCCTTTCATACTTAGTTTGATGTGAAATCTGCATGGGAAAGCAAATAGTTTTCTGAATTCAGGACTGGAGATGTAAGGGGGAAACTATTTTCATTATTTATTTGGCTCTTACAAATTGGGAATAAGCACTCTGGAGTCTGTGGAACATCATCTGAATGACACTTTAATCCAAAATTTTGTTTTGAAAAAGTTACTCTTGTAATAATTTAGGGCATAAACCATGTTTTTCCAGTGATGTGGTATGTGATACTTCATTGGTAATTATTGAATCTGGAGGATTTAGTACACTGTGCTTTGAGATGTCTCAATTTACTTCAGGTTTTACAATTAGCAGGTTTTGTCTAAGGACAGAAAATATATGGAGATTGTAACATGCCACATTGCTATCATTTATTTCTGACAGCTTAGAAAGAACATGAATGCTTTTATTTTTCATTTTTAATAATTGCATCCTGTATATCAAAAAGATTTTTTGCCGTTCTAATGTACAACATCACTCGATTTCAAAACACACTGCAGAAACTAAACACAACTGCGTAGTAACTGTAGTTTTATGCTTCAATTCTCCACCACACCAGAGCATTTCAAGATTAATCTGTTGAAGATGATTGCCCTTGAACACTCTGATTGTAAATGGTTTAAAGAGTTCCACTTTCACCCTGAGTGTGTACCAGATCATATATACATTTTTCATGCTCCTATTAGACACAATGATCTTAAAGGAAAGAATTTAGAGAAAATGATGTAGGTTGCAACCTTCCTAAAAGCAAAAATATTGCAGTGAATCAGTCTTGAAGTTCAAGTATTTTTGTCCCAATTGTATGAGAAATTCCTGTTCTGCGAAGACAGAAGTAGCTATTCCCTATTGCATGATGCATAACAAAAAACCTCTTACCTCTTAATAAACCACTGAATTTAAAACTGTCTTTAGTGTGAAGAGACAAACCAATGCAAAAAGTAGGAATACAAGCACTGGAACACTGCTTTTGCTTAATTTTATAAGGTCATTAAAATAATAAAACTATTCTTTGACCCATCCTTTTAACACCTTCATTATCCACCACCTGACTCAGGTGTTTATTCCAAATCCATTAAGAAAAAAAAAAATCAGAAGCTGGAGTCCCTTCACCTGTTTGTGCAAAAATGTGTCCCTTTTGAAGAACTCCACATCTTTTTGACCTGAATATTACCTGCAACATTTTTCTGTGGGTGCTGAGAACTCATGCAATGTATACAGCTTAATAAACTGATAACCCAGGACCAGCCACCTCTGTGGAATCAGTATTTCAGTTTTCCCGATCTGTTGTTTATTCTGTTATTTATTTTCTGGCTCTACTATGCCCTGATTTCCCACTGCAAAGAATACTTAAGGATAGCTCTCATTGAGCTATTCTGATTATGCTGTGCAGAAGCATCATTTAATAGGCACTTACTCAAACGCAGGCAAAGCAAGTAAAGCATATCACTCATTTTTCCACTACTGTATGACCTTGCCATTATGTCACTTTTCAGGCAGGCCACACAGAATAAGACACTTACAAAAAACCTGAGAAGGAGCCACAGTAGTTTGTCTGCTCCAGATAAAAGTAAATCCAACTGTAGCAATACCATTTCACAAGGCGCTGATGACTGCATCACAGCCAGACAGAAGATTCAGAAGTAAGATCAAAACCCTGTCATTCTCTGTCATTATTAATTAATCTACTTTTAGTGCTGCTAAGTATGTTGTCCAAGGACAGCATGGCATGATGCTTTGTTGCCTGTAAGATCCTGCCTCACTGAAAGCACTTGCATACATTTCACTTTTAGCACCAGTTTTAAACTGGTCCCTCAAACTCAACTAGATGAGGTTGCCCAGAACCACATCCAGTCTGTCCTTCAATGTCTCTGGGGATGGTGCAGCCACCACCTCTCTGGACAACCTCTTCCAGTGTTTTACCACCCTCACTGTGAATAATTTTTTCCTCAAATCCAGCGTGAATCACAGACTGGTTTGGATTGGAAGGGACCTGAAAGCTCATCCAGTTCCAACCCCCTGACATGGCAGGGCAACCTACCACTAGACCAGGTTGCTCAAAGCCCCATCCAAACTGGCCTTGAACACTTCCAAGGATGGGGCAGCTACAACTTCTCTGAGCAAGCTGCTCAAGTGCCCTCAAAGGAAAAAAATTTCTTCCTTCTATCTAAATCTACTCTCTGTCAGTTTAAAGCTGTTACCCCTTGTCCTGTCACTACTTGCCCTTGTAAAAAAGTCCTTCTCCAGATTTTTTCTAGCTCCCATTTAGATACTGGAAGCTGCTCCAGGGTCTTCCCGGAGACTTATCTTCTCCAGGCTGAACAAGCCCAACTCTTTCAGCCTGTCTTCCTGTCAGAGATGCTCCAACCTCTCATCATCCTCGTGGCCCTACTCTGGACTTGATCCAACAGCTCCATGTCCTTCTTATGTTGGGGACCCCAGAGCTGGATGCAGTATTGCAGGTGTGGTCTTACAAGAGCAGAGTAGAGGAGCAGGATCACCTCCTTCAACCTCCTGGTCATGCTCCTTTTGATGCAGCCCAGGATACCATTGGCTTTCTGGGCTGAAAGTGCACATTTCTGAGTCATGTTGAACTTTTTCGCCAAACAACATTCCCAAGTCCTTCTCCTCAGGGTTGCTCTCAATCCATTCTCCACTCAGCCTGTATTTGTGCTTGGGATTGCCCTGATAAGTGCATAAGATGTTAATTTGTTGTTTGAAATTCATCAACATCATGTCAGCAATAAATTCATACCATGGTTTAAACAAAGTCTCTTTTTTATTTTGGGAAGAACACTTCTTCCCAAAGTCTATTCTTCTTCATCTATTGTCTTCTTCTTTAGACACCAAAGTAGAAATCAGAGAAACCTGTGGTTTTCACAGCAAATTCAGGTTACTCTAGCTGTAGTATTTATTCATTTATATATCATTTGTGTTTCTAGAAAAAAGTGTTACAATCCTGTTTTCCACAACACACACACTATCAGAGAAAGACAGCAAACCAGATGTTTTGGCAGCCCAGCAAACCTTCCCAAAACAGCTTTCCATTCTGCCACATGAGGCACAGCTTTGGTTCCTTTCATCAGCCAACCAAAGCAACTCGCTTCAGCAGTTGTTGTTTGCTAATTACTTTGAGTTACACGATCATAGCTGAGATTTTGTCAGCCTGTTTTGGAACAGTTTATTAATGATGATCAATTACAACCAGGTGGAATTTCTGACAGATGATTTTTTGTATTGTTACCTGACAATAAATGGGAAGTCTTCCATTAGAGAAATGCAGTTAATGAGCTGACCCTGCCATCTGCTGTCATTGCTGATGCTGCTTCTGCTGTTTAGTGCCTGCTCGGAGTCTCCCAGGTTACTCGCGTTGCTTCGGCTCAGTGCGGAATACAGATCTCACTAATGAGCCAGTGCAGTATTGAAGACCTGTCATTCAAGCTGTGCCTGGTTTCATCTAGCACAACTGCTGAAAGCTTCACTTGCAAGATGGGCTGGTGATGTCTTCAATAAAAACAGCACTGAACCAGAAAAGGCTCACTGAGAATGCACAAAATCCGGTTTCCCAGTAAGTATAGGGTTGGTGAGAATGATAAACAGCAATTTTGGTTTACAATTTGACATTTCAACTGTTCCTGTGTTCTTTACAGTGCTGCGGCTCATTGCAGGTAAGACAACTGTGTACAGTACCATGACAGCTACTTGTGATACTCAGCATACCACAGATACATCACTGCTGCAGCAGTAAGGACACCAGAAGGGAGGGCAGTGTGCTGTGGTGCACATCTGCGTCCATACCTCCCCACATCCAAGGTGCGTGCAGAAGCACTTTCCACAGCAAGATGGAGGTTGCCCATTTTTTGACTATGTGCATGGGCTGAAGGGCCAGCAGGGAGTGTCCAGGCTGTGGAGCTCCTCTGAGCACCCCTGCTGCTCTGCTGGAGCTGGGCAGGAAGCTGATAATGCAGGTCCATTGAACTGGCTCTGGAAGCCCTGCTTTCCCCACATCAGCTCAGTCTCCCTGATAACTCCTCTGCCCTCATCCAGGGAAGGTGTGTAGTTGTGGAGACAGTGTTCTCACAGGAGAATGCATAATTGGTACATAAAATCTGAATAATCCTGAAAGATACAGCAAGACCATGAGAGGCCCGAGGAAGCTTAAGCAAGAAAGATAAGAACTGTGCACTGTTGGCAAGCTTTCGAGATCAAGTTCTCACACCTGTGTTTAACCAATTATATGTTAGTCACTAAGGGTCTTCAGGACATGTATCCAATCATAATATGCCAAATCACTGTAAGTGCATGTAAGAAATAGTATATAAGGGGTTAAGGATTTGTATAAAATTAACAAGAAGCATAATTTGTATTGAATCGTTCTCTTGATTCCAGTTGCTCTCTCCAACATGTAGTCTCCAGTAAGATCAATGGGTATAGCCAGCACAGTTAGATATGCTGTGGGATTCCCTCTGAAATAGGAAACTGTAACTAAGGTGGCATTTTTTTCTGGCTAATCCATGCTGTGATTACAAGACACTTCATGGAGAAATCAGTACAACAGACATAGACGTACTGGAGAATGTTCAGTGAAGGGCCATGAAGATGATTAAGGGTATCTCTCCTGTCATGAAAGGCTGATACCTGGGACTGTTCATCCTGGAGAAAAGTAGGCTCAGGAGGGATCTCATCAATGGATATAAACATCGGAAGGGAGGGTGCAACAAGTACAGAACCAAGCTCTTTTCAGTGCTGCACAATGGCAGGACCAGAGGCAATGGACACAAACAAACACAGGATGTTCCCTCTGATCAAGACTGGGAGGTTGACTGACCACTGGGAGAGGTTGACCAAGGAGGCTGTGGAGTCTCCATCCTTGGAGGTACTCAAAAACTATCTGGACATGGTCCTGGCAACTGGCTCTAGGTGGCCCCGCTTGAGTGGGGGGTTGGGGGTGGACCAGATGCCCCCCAGAGGTTAATGCCAGCCTCAACCATCCTGTGATTCTGTGAAATAATTCTTTGTGCTTTCAGCCAGGCAGATTTTGACTTGGAGGAAAGAGCAGTAGGAAGTAAATACATCTCTTGAAGAACAATGCGTGTACCTCTGTCTCTCAGTGGCTATCCTTTCCCATTCAGATGCCTTTGGGGTGTTAACAGCAAGTGTTGGAGGCGCTTCTGTGCTTTGCTTCATTCATAAGTGCAATATGCTCGCTGGAGCACTGTTAATTCTTTTCTAGGATTAGGAAGCTTTTCTTAATCTGTATTCAAACAAGTAGTAAATACACAATTTAGAACTGATCTTTACTCTTTGAAGGTTTGGGATCAAGGGCTAGCTAGAGAACTTCTCTGAACATAACCACCTCTGAGCTAAGAGATTATATAGCACTGACTTTTTCTGTCTTCTTTCTTCTTTTCTACCCTGTCTCTGCACAGGATTGGGGGAAAACAAAACCAAGAAACATCTTCTCTAGGTACAACGTAATAGAAACCTACATAACTACCAGAGAAAATCACTAGACAGCATTGTCTCACACAGAGGGGAAAAGCCCAGTAAAGTATGTGGTAAAAATCCAGCACTTCTCAAAAAGTAGCAAATATTTCAGAAGTCAAAATAGATCTTTATGACCTGAAAACCAATTTTCTCTCTTTTTCTGCTTGCTGCCCTACAGACCCTGCCTGGAAATTTGAAGAATCAGGTTACAACTTCCTTTGATTCTGCTTGCTGATTGTTATGCACCTCAGGCTTTACAGCTATAAAAACTCCACTGAATTATAGCTTTAGGGGTATTGACAGGATGTGCTTCAGTTCTGAGAAAGAACTTGGAGAGGGGACTGCAGATGCAGGAAAACTCTCCTTGATAACATAGAAAGCTTCTGTCTAGTGTGCAGTCTTTCTCTGCAGCACTTAATGGCCTGAGGAGGGTGCAGCACAGTGACGCTGCTCTGTCCAATGTACTACCTGAAACAAAATAGCTGAGTTTATTGATGTGTGTTGTTCATGGTAAAAGCCTATTGTGGTCACTGTTAGGCTGTTTTATTTTCTTCGGGTGGGACTGAATTCATTAGGTACCAGCTTTGTTCACCCAGCTCCTCTTGGGCACATGCCAATTTCTAACAATATTGATATGAACCTTTGGATTAATTTTACTGGGTGTTGTATCACACCCTTGCCTTTACTGCAGCACCATGTTCACAGAGGCTGTTAGCATCTCCAAACCAGCACAGTGCTCAGGCCGCAGCACACTGCTCCAGACGGCATTTCTGCAGCACACCCACCTCTTGGAGTGGATGGCAAAAGCGAGACTGGCACCACAGCTCAAGGCGTGCAGACAGCTGCCTTCAGAGTTATTTGGTTTCCCTCTATCAGAGCATATTCTGAGTACGAGCACAAATCATTGCACATGTTACATCCCTTGAATAGCAGCTTATCTGGAGATCCAGAGCAATGGTCTCTAAAGTCATCTAAGGTTTCAAGTGTAGATTCAGTATTTATTTGCTCCCCGTACTGGAGTAGTTTGTCTCTCCTTATCCCATGCTTAGCAACCCTCAACCCCCACCCAGTGTATCTACTGGCATTATTTTTCTGCTAAAAGGTCAGGAAACAAGGCAAAGGATTTCCATTTACAGGGTGTTTTGGAACCGAGTTTCAACCTTTAGCAAAACTCAGTCCCTGCAGGACATTACCTACAGCCACCTACTGGTTTTAGTAAATCAGCTTAATTAGCTTAGTCCCTGTCCTGGAGCTACCGACATGTCTGTGAACACAGGCTCTTAGAGATGCTTCACAGGTAAAGTTCCCCCACAGTTTTTGCTCTGAAGGCTCTTGTGATCCTCCCCATGGGAGCGGATGCATGGCTGTGCTGCATCCCTTTTGGGCTGCGCTTCTGAAATATTCCCCCTGGAAAAAGTTGAAGCAGCTCTTCACTGGTGGCCTTTCTTTTGAAAAGCAAGAGGAAACACTTCAAGGGAAGCCAGTGAGGCCAAGGAAAACCAGCAGCGATAGCAGTCTGTCACAAATAAGCAAGAATGTAATGCAGAAAATCCCTCTGCAAAATAATTTCTCAGGAAATGGAACAAATTGAAATATGCTGGTGGATCTGGTACCAATAGTAAATCAATGATGTAAACCATTTAAATACATAACTGAAATCTCAGCAGCTTACAAGCTATCAGAGCAGCTATTTCCTATGAAATTTTTACATGGATTTTCTTTCTAAAATACCGAGATGTTAATTGAAAATAGTCCATGAATTATGCACCGCTGGGTAAGGAAAGAATTGTTTAGCAAACCCAGGGAAAGATTTTAGTATTTTTCAGGGCTTTGTGATTTAGAAAGTCCTTGCTCTTGCAAGTCATGCAGTGACTTCCCTGCCCTCTGTAAGCCACAGCAAAAGAGGAAAAAAAACCCACCCCAAAGCCTTTGCCAAATAATACCACACCCCGCTTCCCCCCACTCCCCCCCCCATATTTCATCAGGACTTCCAGCTGCCCTTCAGCTCAACCAGCATTTAAGCTACAATAATGCTACAAAAGCATACGAAATACATTTGATGCTTCAGCTTTAGCTAACATCTCATTTCTCCCACTGCTATTTTTCCTGGCTGAAAAGGTGAAATATGAAAACACACTTGGATTAATTACCCAGCCATCAAGGGCTTTGCCCAAGTTTTATTTGCATCCCCCCCCCCTCTTTTGTCTCCTAACTGTTCTCTTTCTTTTCTCTTCTTCTAAACCAGTCTTCCTGAAATAAATACAAACCTAGCATGAACCAATTACAGAGGAGCCATGAACTGTATCCTTAAGTTCTGACCTGGGTATGCCTGCCCAGCCATGCCTGGGAGGCTTGTGTCACAGGCTCTGTCCCCACTGAAGCCTGCAAAGCCATCAGCCTGTCATTACAAGCACACCGAGTTCCTTACTGAGCAATCCAATCTTAAAAATATATTTATTGTTCTTTCTTCAGCAGCCTTAATTTACCACCCAGGAAGAGTCAGTCACACCACCCTGATGCTTACTGCACACATGAGGTATGCAGCTCCAAAACTTTCATGTTCCTGAGGCTCGCATACTGTAGACATTTAATCACAAGATGCTTTCGCTAATGTTATCCAGAGTAACTAATCATCCTAGTTTATTATATGAAATATATGTCAAAAGCTGAATTAAAATGACAAGGAAAAGATAAATTCAATTAATACGGAAAGGTCTTTCTCCTACAGAATCTGACTCATGGTCAGAATTGCATGGGCTCTGGTGCTGACTATTCTTTCACACTGTCCCAGCAGATGGGGCCTTGCCCTCCAGCAAGCAGCTATCAAGGGTCTACCTGGATCATTAGTGCTGTAGGAAAACTGAGCTACTAGCAGAGCTCTGGAGCAAAGAGCTGTGCCTGTCAGCAGCTGGGGTTACTGATACAATGCTGCCACATGCCTCGCTGACCACGACTGCACTCAAAACAAGATGGTTTTCACCATTTATACCTCAAGGCATTGACTCCTGCCAACTGGTATCTTTTTGCTCAGTCACTGTGCTTTTTGCAGGCACTGTTGGACAGTCTGTGAACAAGAGTGGTTAGGCAGGAAGGAAAGGTCTTGCTTTCATACAGAAAGGAAGGTTTACATACAGCTACACCCTGTTCCAGGTGGACAGGGCTACATATGCACTGCCATAAAATCTTTACTAGCAAGGGGTAACTTTAGCTCTGTGCATCTTTCAGGACACAGGCTTTCAGCTACAATCTGACTTGAGACATCATAATAATTGAGTTCACTCACACAACGAAGGTATTAGCCCATCATGAGAACTAGTCTAAATTGTACCATTTCAGAGCCAGCCAGCCCAGTTAGCAGCTGCTTCTGTGGCATCCCAGAGGTACCACCATCTCCAATGCAGCATTTGAATACAAGATCAACTCACATATGCCTATGTTGCCTAACATTCAAGCTATTGAGTAGTAACAGCAATTTGTTCTCATAGGTCCTCCTATACGAGCTTCTGAAGTACTCACTGTCATCCAGAAAGTGATAAAACTACATTTATAATACATAAAATTCAAACAAGAACTTTATTTACATTAGGTGTTTAGGTTTTCAAGCGCTGGGTGCTGCAACGTACAAAACAAAATTTCATACTACATTTTTTTACAGGTAATCAGGTTGAAAAGCTGATCTACAGAATCAATTTGTCAAAACTGGCTAAGCAGAAAATGTGTCAGCTTGGTTTTTAGAGTACTCTGTCAATTTTACACCACCTGCTACCATTCAGAGTATTCCTGATGTCATGGTTATAAAAACAGAGCGCTCATGCAGGTTAATTTACAGTGAACTCTCCTAGTAAATTTTACATTCTTCACTTGTTCAGAAGAGCAGGTCAATACTTCCCACATTGTCTCACAAAGCAATTATGGATCCAAACAGGGAGAAAACTAGATCCACCTGGAGATTTTTAACAGAAAGAAAACTGGATTTAGCAAGACAAGGAGTCAGAACTTTAATTCTGTGACAAACTGAACTGTAATCTCTCATTCTGTATAAAACAAGTTGTCCTGTAAGGACTAACCAAGTCCTTTTATTCCATATTAACATTATGCAGCAACCATTTTTTTCATCTTGTGAAACATTTTGCTGCAAAGCTGACTTCAGTAATGCACGCAAATGATAAAGTCATCAACTCTGCTCACTGCCTGAAAGAAAAGAAGATGGCTTCAGGAGCAAATAACACTGATTCATACTGTGCTCAAGCACTAGTCAACAAAACCTATTAAACTACATGGGTGAAAAAAAAAAAAAATCAAAGCAGCTTTGTTATCTTACTTGTGACACCTTATTTAAATCTCAGGCATTACTTCTTTACATCAGCATAAATACAGAGCTTTCTACACCTTTTATGATGTGGTTACAGACACAAAAATGTTATAGTAGAAAGCAAGAGCTAGTTCAAAGAATTTCAGATTTTGAAATCAGAAAGATACAAAGCTAAAATGTGTATGTTCCTTTCCAAGTTATGAATACTTTCACTAAAACATAAATATTTTAACATATATTAATTTTTTCTGACATTCAAAATTGTAAAGTCAATATGGCAGAATTATTGTTAAAAGCACATATTTACAAATATTCTTTTTCCATACATAAAGTATTTGGCATAATTATAACAATCTTACTGCATACACAACTGTTTGCTTCTTTTTCACATAATGGTACACTCCTTATTAAAATTTACCAATTATGTACAAAAATACTTGAACATTTATTATAGAAAACCTCTATAACTACCATCAGCAGCTTGTAACTGCTGAAGGTTTAATTGAGAGAATATAAAAAGTGGTCACTTTCTTCCAGTTAAACTATCAACAAATCAAACACAGCTAAAATCAACATGAGCTTCCCAACAAAAGAGGGAGAATAGTTTTAACAGCATGATTTAAGATGCAGTTCACACATCTGATCCCAAGCACATTTAAACAGTCAGTAAAGAAAGAGGATACAAAAAATACATACAGAAGATGCTATTTTTTTTTTTTTCCCTTCCACATTCCTACGGCTTGGCATTAACTTTCCAGAGCTCTTCAGAAGCCAGTCGCTAAAATACAACCTAAGGCCAAACACCATTCTCCTACAATAAAGATGGTGATGAACTCAAGCTAAAAAGTAAATCCAAACCCTGGCTCCATCCGTACACACACATCCAAAGAGCTGTTCAGAATCCTTCCTAGGCTTTTACAGAATTATTAATGACTTTTGCAATTAGCTTTTGAAATTTATTGATCAATATTTCTATTTCTGAAAATCTGTTTGCTTAAAGTATTGCTTTGTTACTAGTCAGTAATGATTCTTGTATGCAAGTTAAATGAACAATTCGTTTGTACCTGTTCCATACACAGACTGCATTTTAGGGTGAACTTTCAAAAAAAAGCAGAGAGCCTCCACTAGCAAACTGCTAGTTTAAAAAAAAAAACAAAACAAAACAACATCAAAACGTTAACTGGAAGAATAAAAGTAAATTGCACCTCAAAAAGAAAAGGATACGTCAGGTACAATAATACACTAATGGCACCAAACCTCATTAGGATTCACCAGAATGGTGCTGTACACTGAATGAAATGCAGGTATTTTTCCATCTTAAAAAGAACATAAGCCAAGTGCGTGTTTCAGAAATTCCAAACCACATTCTTACAACAGTTCTCTGCAGTATAACTTGCATTATATCTCCATATTTCTACAGACATTTGAAATGACCAACCTGTTCATTGGGTAAGAGAAACAACTTTCAGTCTACTTGCAGAAACATCCTAATCTACAGACTACTTTGTTAGAAAGTGTGCATTTATCTCTAGTAGTATAGGTTCAGTCAGTATATTCTGCATTTTGTAAGAAGCATTTGGCTAACTCAGATGAGAGTTGTAGAGTTTTAGATTTAATTATTTAAATAAAAATAAAGTACAAATAAAATCACTTATCAGTATTCACCACCAAATTAAAAAAAAAAAAAAAATCCTCTCGTTCATGCTTCTTATAATAGCTGGCAACCTAAATTAGTAATTTCGTTTCAAATGTGCAACACAATATTAATAAGCATTTCAAAATTACTCAAACAAAAGGTGGGCGAAATATTAAAGTGCCTAACTAAATGCATTTTACCATCTTTAAAAAATATTATTTCTTAAATGGGAAAGGGTCGGTTGCAATTAAATACAAAAGTGGCTTCTCATAGCTGAGAGACTTTTCGGGGCAGAGGCCTGGGCCGGGGAACCTGCTCAGTCCTCCTGCTGCTGTTTTCCAGGTTGTTTGTCCGGACCAGCTGCGGCTTGGGTGGCAGCGCCGGGGGGTCTGTGGCGGGTGGAATGGAGAGGCTGTGAGGTAGAGGAACAGGGCGCTTCAGAGTCCGCTCATACACGCTGTAAGGTGGCGGCGTTTTACTTTCTTTTCTCACAGGCTCTTCAGGGACGCTGTAGCTTGAGACAGTCACTGCTGGTTCGCTGCCTTGGCTTTCAAAGCCTGATGTCTCTGATGTGCTACATCGGCTCAGCGAAGAGATGCCGCTGCTGTAACTCCCCGACAGCACTGGGGAGTTGGATATGAGCCCCGAGGAATGATACTCCACTGGAGATGGCGTGAACGACTGCACAGACCCCTGCTCGAAAGAAAGGGCAGAAGAATATTTTACCTGGAGTAAACAAGGGAGAGCGTTTCTGTGCTCAGATTAGAAATATACAGAGATACAGCACATGGATTCTGGGGCTTGATAAACATACATTTTGCATCCCTCTAATTAAGATCCAGCAAGAAAGCAATAAAAAGCTCATTTCCAGGTGCCCAGGTACCCCTTAATCAGTGCTCACACCAGTAATTCATTTAAGTGAGACTAAAAAGCTGTGCTTAAATGTTATCTTACTATCAAAATACCTCAGAAAAATCTGGAAGCCTTTAAAATGAACACTCGATTTTCCTAGCTTGCAGTGAAATGCTGAACCCCGCGCCTGGCATACCTAGTGGTGTCCTGCCCCCTAATGCCAAAGCACAGGACATGCATCTCAGCCACTGTGCCTACTTCAGTCTATTAAGTTCCAAATTCATTTTCAAAGCTTTTCCCCCCAGTTTTAGTGCACCATCATGCAATGAAAAGTACATTTACATCGTGACATCATTTACGAGTGTATCATTATACCAGTGTTAGATGTGAAGTGCAGTGCAGATGCCAAGCTGGGCACCAGCCCATCCAGGTGCAGCAGCAGGAAGGCAGAAGATGAAGCACTGCTGCTGCTGCAGATGGCATTTTGAACTACAGCTGTTCCACCCTTCCTTTCCCCTATCTCCCAGGTGTTGCTTGAGCACACCATGACACTTGCACAAAATGGGGTCCAATGCAGGGCAACGGTTGCAAATGGCTGCACCAACAGCCTCACAGGTCTGGGGGAACGGTGGGGGACAGAGAGCAGAGGACCCGAGTGACAACAACAGTACTGACAAAGAGTAAAAGGCAGGGGTAGTAAAGCCCTACCCAAAATCATTGAGCAGTTCCATTCTAGTGAAGGAGCTTCAACTGAAAACTGTAAAAGCTTAGACCATACTTGGCAACTATAAAGTTTTTGCAACTTATCCAATTTTGACTGGGGCCATCCGCAACAATCTAGAGTTAACAGCCTCAAGCACAGGATATAGAAGGGATGGAGAAATCACATTAAAGACAAATTTCTCACCCAATTCTTAGACTAGTTGGCACTCAGCTTCAGGTGAAAGTGTGAGCCATGCAACAAAAGGTGGGGAGGAGAGGAGAAGGAGTGAGAAGGGGTGTATAGAGCTGGCTGAACTGACTTTATGCTGTTGAGATAATTTTAGTTAACCGTCTAGGACTGGATCCACCATGTACTGAAAGCAATGGAAAAAAAAATCTTCATTTACATCAGTGGGTTTTGTACTAAGATGGCCTTTTCTGGCAGCACATAACAGTTGGAACAAAGGCTAAAAACTGAGCCCTGCATATGGCTAGGGAAAAGCAAAGCAAGTTTTATTTGAAGCTCAATACATGTTGAAGACATTTCAGACCTTGCGAGTCTGTTTAACTACTTGTTTCAGGTTTCATTCCTCTGCATATGAGGGGCTGCAGCTGCGCTCCTACGCCACACATGAACGGGGTCAAAGTTTTCAAATAAATGATGTAATTGGTTCAAGTTCCAAGAACTCTTGACACTTGGATTAAGTAACCATGGATAAGATTTAGGACCTTTGCTTTTGTCATTCAGAACAAGAGCAAATATGTGCAAAGCCTGCCTCGTTCAATCTAGGAGCTGGGGTAAACACATGGTTCCTGACAGCAGTTCAGACTGCTTGTACCACTAGTAACAGTCTAGACACTAGACAGTCTGGAAATTCATGGATGCTCAAAGTGAGATCCAGGATCTCTCAGAAGTATTGTGGGCCAGTATTCCTCTCCCAGGTGACAATCCAGACTGACTGCAAAATGCTTCAATTCTGTGTGGGCCTTCAGAAGAAAATGTTAGGACAATCTTCAAACATCCCTAAGAATCATCAGTACTGAGTCCATCCAGGAAAAAAGAAAAAGTTACTCACCTTTTGCACAAGATGTAATCATAGAATGGTGTGGGTTGGAAAAGACCTCAAAGCTCATCCAGTTCCAACTCCCCTGCCATGGGCAGGAACACCTTCCACTAGACCAGGTTGTTCAAAGCCCCATCCAACCTGACATTGAACACTACTAGGGGTGGGGCAGCCACAGCTTCTCAGGCAACCTGTTGAGGTGTCTCACCACCCTCACAGTAAAAAAATTCTTCCTTATATCTAATCTGTCTTCTTTCAGTTTAAAGCCATTACGTCTTGTCCCGTCATTACATGCCATTGAAAAAACCCCTCCCCAGATTTCTCGTAGCTCCCCTTTAGGCACTGGAAGGCTGCTGTAAGGTCTCCCTGGAGCCTTCTTTTCTTCAGGCTGGATAAGCCCAACTCTCTAAGAGCCTCCCAGAGCACCTCTGGGAGAGGTGCTCCATCCCTCCAATCATCTTTGTGGCCCTTCTCTAGCCTTGCTCCAACAGGTCCATGTTCTTATGCTGGAGGCCCCAAAGCCCCTAAATGTTCCGAAGAGCTTCCTAGCAAGCAGTTAATGTGAACCCTTGGATTGGTGCTCTCTTCAGCAGCTATACTATGATAGCAGGACTATGGGGCACTGATGGCCAGCATAATTGCTCTGTGTTGAACCTCAACCACTGTGCAGTCACAAGCGGAAATGTTACAGACTCATGGGATGGCAAACAGGAGAATGGCTGAGGACTTGTGAATAGGGACCTCAAGGGGAAAAAGAGACATTTTGGGGTGTCACTTTCCTCCTCTTCAGGAGATATGTATACCTGCTTACTCATGTGAATGTTTTTTGTATAGGCATATAATAATAAAACAAAAATGCACATATTTAATATACGTTATTTGGGATTATATTATGTACCCCACAACACATAAAACCTGTCCCACAGAGGCAATTCACTGCAGTAAGATGGTACCTTCATTGGTGATCTGCCAGCAGGAGAAGGGGAAACGGAGGCTATGTGTCTTGCTGGTGATGCTGCAAAGTCAGAAAGATTTCAGTGCACTTTTGGAATTACAATTTTCACTAAGAAATCTTTTTAAGTGGGTAGGAAATCATTTGATACACAAACATTAGATCTGGTGCCCTCCAGGTATTTGCCCGATGGCTGCAAATGGTTTTAGAGATTTTGTGTCTTTGTTGTCAGGATTATGTCACGGTACAACTAATTAAGTATAAGAGATTTCTGCATCCATCTTTTCTGGCAAATTTTGTGTCACTAAATTGGTTTATATCCTATCAAACGATAACAGAATTCAAAGTAAGTCAGTTTAACAACTCTTCACCTCCTGGTTTTGTTCTTCTCTTAAGAAATATATTAAGTATTTGCACGTCAAATAAGGAAAAAGACAATACATAACGTACCTTTATAAAATATTTAGCTGTAAATATACTGTAAACATGCCTGGACATCCTTTGAGGCATAAGTCTAAAACTCAAAAAAGCATTTTCACTGTCTTGAGAATGATTACATTTATAGTATCACTTAAGCAGCCTTTCCTTTAAATGAAAATTAATCTTTTGAAAGGCAAATTGGTTATTGTAACAGAACTCATGTACTTCCATGATTGCTGTGCTTTTTCTGTCCAGTAAGATTCTTTGTGATTAATGATCATTTCTGACTGCTAACCTCCAATTATCTTAAGACCAAAAGATTAAATTTGATCATCCTCCCTAGTAGTAGCATGAGCTGTCTAAAGCTACTCAGTCATTTAGTGAAGGGGCAGATTATTAGAAACAGAATATTACAGAGAACATTAATGAGATGAAAATACCTGTAGAGGCAGTACTACAGGCTTCTATGTAAGTAATCAAATAATAAATTAACCTGTCCAAGAAGTTAAATATTAATCAGAGTGGAAAGAATCTAAGCCCCCAAGTAAATAGTTTTTTTACTGGAGCTTAGCCTGAAATGTCCATTAACTCACCAGTCTGTGCAGGTCTTGGTGGTACAGGAGGAGATATAAGCTTTCCACTTTCTGATGTGTTTCTGGCTTCCTTCCCACTGTCCAGGCTCCAGCTGCTGGGTGTGCTGTTCACAGCTGGAAGAGAATGAAAAAGCTAGCGTATGCATCCACACATCCATATCTCTGACTGGCCTTTATCCAGGAAGGTAAAACTACACAGAGTGAAAACATTAAACAACAAGCATGCCTGAAAAGCTTTTATGATCACATCAGCATTCGAAAAGCTCTTAAATAATGCCTGTCAATCTTCTGGTTGCCTGATGTATGCATCTGGCCCTCAGGTCAGTTTATGATTGTATAGCAGTTGGGACCATCAGCAAGAATAGCAGCTGAGAGAGCACTCCGGTGCACTGCAAAACCAGCCACAAAGGGAGATAAGCTTGAAGCCTGTTAATATAATCAGCTTATCTTTGCACCAGACTCCTACTTAAAGGTTTCTTAGAGGTTTCTAGACAGAGGGGAGCAGACTATACATAAACTGTTTCCATTAACTCATTTCATATACAGAAGGGACTAGAGAAAGGAAATTGCCAAATTCCAATCGACCTCCCTCAGAAAGCTTTCCACGCAAACAGTCTTTTGTTGCCTGCATAGGCTACAAATTCATAATTTAAAGAAGGGCACAAAATGAAGTGAGTAAAAATTGGAAGAAATGAAAGTGTCCGGTGGGAAAAAAAAAAAAAAGGACATTATTGTGGACTGAGTAAATCTATATACACGGTTTGTGTCCATGGTCAAGGATCTCTGCTTGATCATGTAAACTGACTACCACCGTGACACATGTAAAATTGGCTGTTGTCATGGAACTGGTAAACGTAACACAAATACTTTATGATCCTATAAGGTCTGAAACAGCTTCTGTAACTGGATTATCTTACGTTATCAAGGAGCCACCAATACTGGAAAGAAGTCAGATAGAAAGAGAGCATTTAACATGGACAGAACAAAAGCTAACTTAAATCCCACAATTTTTCTTATATGTCCTGTAAAACAGTGGGAGAACACTGCTTCAAATCTCCCTTTTCCCCAGAAAAAAAAATCACCAAACCTCTCCCACCTTCAAAATCTCAAACCTCTTGTCTTGCCATGACAGTTTCCTTCTTGTTTGCTTATTTCATAGTTCTGAGTAGAAAACCACATGCAAGAACGCTGTCCTCATTTATAAAGATAAAGCAAAAAGGCAAAGTTTTGTTGCTATACTGATGGTACCAATTATTGCTATTACAGGAACATCAAGGGCTCTCAGAAGGGCTGCATTCCCATTATACGAGTATATACCAAATTAATGCAAAAAGTACAGCACAAATATTTGTTACAGATATTTCGTATCTGTAACAACATTGTTACACTATAATTGCACATTAGTTGATCCTAAGAACAGTGCACAGAATGATCCGCTTTCTGGAGGATCATTTTGCTGTTTTATTGCCAAAACATGCAATACATTGTTTGCTTTTTTATAGTAGGCTGTCACCTAGCAGTATGGTTTTGCCCTCATACGAAAAATGACTTGGCACCAGATGTAGGTACTTCAAGTGCCTGGGTCTCTTGACAAGTCAAATTTTTCTTATAAGTCATCCAAGCAGTCAGTTCTTTGGACTGCTAAAGTCTCCAGGAGAGAATATTTGATTTTAATAATTCTGTAATTTACTTGGCTGCATAGGCCAGTGGAAAAGTTTTGCCATTTCCATGTTGAATTATTTCATGTTTTTTCAGCCCTGTGAAGAATTCCACACTTCAGCTTTCATAAAAACTGGGACACAAAAATACTTATAAAAATCAGCTCCTATTGATGAAAATCTGATTCCTGGTCAGTTTTTACAGTGGATTCTTAGCATATCTCTTTTCAATACATCTGTTTACTGTATCCTTCATTCAGGGCACCACAAAGGGCAGCACATAATGAAATGATAGAGCATATTATGCATGTGGAATGCACAGTGAAATCATGGCACAATAACTGTGCCAACAATATTGAATTTCCCCATGTGCAGAATTATGAAAGGCAGTATTTTGTCTATGGAAATTCATAGGTTTCTCATTTACTCTAATTAATAAGAAACCCAAACCCCAACAAACCACAAATTGATAATTTCTTTTCCAAAGTGTAACCAAAAGCACAGTGATTTGTATTTGGTAAAGAGGACAAGCAGATGCCAAACTCTGGGACTATACCCATCTCGTTGGCTTCTCTCTGCCCCAGTCTCCAGAAGTTAATCTCCAGAGTTCATCACCCCACGTCTCTCTTGAGAAGCAGAAAGAACGGTTCTCATGCAGCCTGCTGCAACTTGCTGCTCCATCACCCCTTCCTGCAAACTTCTGGGCCCCTGTGAGTGCAACACTCAGTTCAAACAAACACTATATTCCCTCCTTTCTGGCAAAGTGTTTTGAAACTTCAAAGCGTTAGCATAATTTCAGTTAAATTAGAATGTTTTAAAACTTGAAGATAACAGTATGCATTCAAAAAAATTAGCATTCCACAGGAATATGGCAGATTAATTACATTTTCATTGCTTCCAATATTGGTATGGTACAGCATTTCCACTCACCTTTGTCAGGGCCAGGCAGATTGGAATCACTTCGTGGCAAAGCACCATCTCCAATATGATTAAATAGTATTCTCTGTAAATTGAGAACAGCGTGGTTTATGCATAGCTGCTGTTGTATTTCAGTAGCCTTTATGAAAACAAATATCTTAGTGCTATTATCCCCACAAGATAATTACTGACCTAACACAGGTGGTAAACATCACCTAAGTATGTAAATAGTTTAATAAAAATATGAGCATAAAATAGGGAGTAGACTAGTTTTCTGAACACACTGGAATCAGAGAGAGAATTATTATGTACTAATTTCTGACAGTTTCCAGCTCCCTAAAAAAATGAAATAAGGCTCGTTCCTCAAGTGGTATCTTGGCAGATTATTATTGCAAATCTATCCATGCATTTGTTTAACTTCATTGCAGAATCAGAACTTTACTTCCTCCAACCCAATCTTTTTTCCTTAAAGCAAGGTCAGAGAAGCCATGAGATGCAAATCAAATCCTATTCCTAAATCTTGCAATGTTAGAAGACCATGCTGAGTCAGCGAGGTACTACACTGTGGTTCCAACAAGACGGCAGACCCAGCCACAAAGTAATCGCCATTGATCTAACATCTTGCAGCTCTGTTACAAAGTGATGAACAGACATTTGGCCAATTTAACTTGACTTTAAACATCACATAGAGGAAATGCTTTATTAGACTGAGCTACACTAGGTTTGTCTATCTATGCTGTGCTAAAGTCATACTGCAACAGGTAACAGCTGTTTTCCTGAAGTTACCATTAAACTGAGGTGGCATAACTACACGTATACTCTAACGTGACAGAAAATGTCATCATGTGTTCCTGCCTGGTCTGGATTGAATATTCACTGCCTAGTAAGTCTGCAGTGCACTAGGATCTGGTGGGCAAGCGTTGAAGTCTATTTTCTGTAATGAAGGTAAAGAGCAAAGCCTGAAAAAGCAACTGAAACTGAAGGAGATAAAGAGACAAGGCTGAATGAAATACAGAGAAATGAAGACGTACTAAAATAATTAAATGTAAACCCATATGGAAGAACAAGAGGAATCACAGGATGTTTAATGATGCACAAAAAAAAAACCCAAAAATGTGAAACCCAAAAAGCTCCATTAGAAAGTGCAAAAAACTGAGGACGCTTGTTGACAAGTCAATGATAGCAGGCATTCCTCTTCAGAGTATGGGAGGAGTAAGAGAGACACTGTACAGTCACTCAGCCAGAGATCAAAAAGCAAGCACAAATGGATGTTAACTGAAAACAGTTGAACACAGATAAGCTTGAGCATCAATTTCAATGAGGGAAGCAGATGCAGTACTGCTGTGGCCTTGTTTTCATAAGTCCATCAAACTTCCTTAAATGAAGTAGCTATGGCCTGAAAAGACTTGACTTGGACTTGAAGTGCAGGAAGTTGCCTCTGTATCTCATCTTTCCCGGTTGAAAAACTATTGTGAATATTGCATTCATTAAGCTATAACAAGTATGTTCATAAATGGGTGGTCCCTTCCTCATTAACTTAGTGTGAAGCTCCAGCAAGGACTGTTGAAATTACCTGGCATTAGGATAAAAATAGAAACGATAAGGAATAGTTTTGGCATTTAGATTCTAATGAGAGTTGCAGGTATCTCCTTGCTATCGTCCTGAGGATTTCTTTTCCCTTCTTAATCAGAAGGCAGAGAATCAGAATCTTGTTTCTCATCAGCCCATTTTTACTGCTCAGGATAGAGACAGAGCATCAGAGAAAGAAATTGCACCTTCCCCAGAAAGATACATCCTCATTTATGGTTACGAGGGCAGAAAGAAACTGTCAGACCTTTGAGACATACTTCACTGCACAAGCAAGTCAGTTTTTCTACTTACCCTGTCTTGGGACACTGAGGGTAGAGACAGATTGGGAGATTTTCCTGCTGGGCGAGTCTCAGAGAGAGCAGAGACTGGGCCTACGAGCTCCTCAGCCTCCCTTATCGAATCACGGGTACAGTGTGGGACAGAAGTCGCATTCCATTTGGCAAAGCAAGAGTTTGCAGTCTGAGAGCAAAAATGGGATAATTTTTTTCTTTGCACCGAACTGTAAAACCACTTTAAAGAACATCTGCTCTTTCCTGTATGTTGGAAGCTGAGAAAGTGCCCAGCAGATACATCAGCAAGTAGTTCCCAAGAAATGCCCTTAAGTCTGGCTAAGCTTTGGTATTACTTCTTAAGCCCTCAGGCAACAGCATGAGGACTTCAATGAAAAGAGGAAAAAATTAAATCAAGAGCTAAGTCAATAACCGAAGAAGCAAGGGACAAGAATACAACTAATGAGAAACCAACAAATTATTTCTAAACGAAAAGATGCTAGACTGCCAAGCTGTTTTTGTTTTTGTTTTTTTTTTTAATCAGAGGTAAAACTTAAGGTGGAAATGCGAGTGTTGAGAGCAGGGCCTTTCACACTGTACTTATGTTCTTGTCTTTCTCAGCTTCAGCAAGAGGTGCATTGTGTGATGGCTGGGATTAAACAGCAACTGTGTTAAAGGAAAGCACTTTAGGAAAGTAGGTCCATTAAGAAGAAAAGATGAAAAAAAATTCAAAGTTGGCCAGCTCACCACGCTCATTTTGCATTTCAGGTAAGTCAAAAGATATGAATTTCATACAGACCTATGTAACAGTAATTTTAATGTAAGAACTCAACTCATTCTTCTCTCTGGAGTAACAAAAAGTCTATCTTTTCTGAAACTACACTGAAAAATGGGAATTGCCACATTGGTGGGTTATTATCTCTGAGTGGCTAAGATTAGCTATTTCAGAAGAAATAAAGGGGAGGTCAACAGGGACAACTGCTGTGATAAGTTTTTCCTTCTTCTTCCCTAGACTGAACAAACACTGCAATTTCACACAAGCAGGCTGTGTCATCGCAAAGTCTTTGCATCTCTCTCACTGCAGTGAGCAAATATAAACAACCAGATCTAAACCTAGTCATAGCAAGTAGAAATGTGAATAGAATACATGGTACTTGATCACATCTCCTTCGTGTAAAATATTTTTGAGTATTTTTTTATAAAAACAGCAACAACAACAAAAGAAAACCAGCTTGAAAATTAACAGCAGTGAGCAGGCATTGAACCTGCGAGGACTCCCCACAAGCTTCCTACCTGTGACGTTTCCAAAGGAATAGGGTAGATGGCACTGCAGGGCCTTTCTCTGGGAGACAGGCAAGAATTTTCTCGGGAATGCTTATGTTTGTCAGACAAAAGAGGAGAGGCTAGAATAGAAATATGTCAAGTGATTAAATTCATTCAGTGAAACTCAAATGTTTCAAGTCTATGTTAATGACAAAGAAATACTCTGTCCCCAGTAATTCATATTCCTCAAACAACTGGCTAAATTTTGACATCTGACCAGTGACAGCATGCAAATATTCAGCTGTGTAACGTATCAAGAATCATTTAACATGGTTTACCACAGGAGATAAGCACTGACCTCTGGCACTGGATGGAGCCGAACTGGTCACATTAGGAGAAGCAGAATGAGCAGAACTCAGACTTGAGGTAGACGGACTAGGCTACATATACAAGAGATGCTGCTGTTATATCACATTACATTTACTGGTTCGGAAAACAGAAAATTGTAATATACTTTTTGCTAGAACAAAAAACTTGTAATTTGTTAGACTAGTTTCTCAGTATTTCAAAATAGCAAACCAGTATAAAGAGCATTAATGTAACTTACAAAGATGTAGTAAAATATCAAATAAATGGAAGTGTAACTAATATATTAAAATATTTACATCAGAACTGTGTCAACTAGACAGAAAAGTCTATATAAGGTCAGATGACTTTGCATAATAGTGCATTGCTGCTTTTTACTTTCATGAAAAAATCCAAGTTAAAGAAGAAGAAACATATAAAAAATGTTCTTTGTAAATTAAGGATGTTAACAGCCCATCAAAAGACTTTTTTTATAAAGAAGTATCAGCATTAACTTTGAGATTTCTGAACAAAATAACAAGCATTAATTTAGTAAATAACCTCACAAGAAAGATTCTGTTCAGTTTGAAGTTTAGCAAAAACGTGTACCTGCATGTTAAATACTTCATCAGAGCTTTCCGACTGCCCAGTGATATTGCTGACTTCAGCAGAAGCTTGGGATGAGAGTGATGAGGACGAATACCTATTGACAGCTGGGTAACTCAAGGGACTATTATAAGAGTAATGAAATACAAAATGGTTAACTGTAGTTGTCAATCATATTTTTAATGTGAAAACAGCAGATATTTTTAATCTCTACAGTTTAATTTGGATTTAGGGGGGGGGGGGGGGAAGGAGAGAGTATATATATCAGCTATTCATGACTGAAGATACTTCATGCAGACCATGCAAGGAAGCATGCACACAATAGAAGCCTTTTACGGGTCATCTTCCGTGAGTAACAAAATCTATCCGTTTCTAGGATTTTAACTTACCTGCGTCGTGGTATTACCCTGGCACCATCAGGGCTCATAGAAACAGGTATGGAATTTCGGCATACGCGAGGACTTCCATTTGGGAAGTGAACTGGGCTAGCTTGTACACAGGCAGAAAATTCCTGGCAATTTGTAAAAAGATTACCATGAACATAATACCATTAAGATATATATAGTCATTTGACTAGTCATAGCTGCATTTGGATCAGCTTCATCATTACTAAGAAAAATATTTTAACTTTTTGCTGATGATATATTCCCATTAGTAGAATGTGACTATTGTTCTTGGAACTGTAGGGAAAGTTTGTTATCTTTCTCTCTCCTTTATGGTACTATAAGAATGCTAGATGTAATGTGGACAAACAACCAAAAGATGTCACTATTTGTTGCTCAGGAAAAATAAACACCCCTTACTGCGGCAAAACTGTCTCCTGGTTTACCAATGCACCTGCTCACCTACCTGTATTCCCAAACTTGACTTCATCACAAAAAACTGATCCACCAGCTTTTTGTGCAACGGCCTCATGTCCTGTGGCACCACCTTCTCGTGCACTGCCAAGCCAAATTCTAGAATCTGGGCCTGCAGAAAAGACAGAAGGAAAGAGAGGAAGAATATTTTAGATACATTTTGTTTAAGCTTTGCTCATCAATTAATATACTGATCAAAAAAACCCAACAAAATGCATGTTGTGTTAAAAGCATCTATCTAAATCCCTGGCAGACCTGTAATCAAACAAGGCCTAAGACCAACCAATCAATACACAAGAGGATTTATGCCTCTTCTCATTTTACTATTCAAACTTTCCCAAAGATCTGGCCTCTGCAAATTGAACTCTGATATAAAACCCATTATCGATAACTTAGTGAAATGCTGGCTAAATGGCAGTTTTACAAAGGAGCAGGTCTAAATTCTAAATAAAAACCATTTTCTACAAGAACAGCTATAAAAAGTAGGAAACAATAGCAATGGCCACACCCACCCGAGACCTCCTAATATATTTTCAATGATGTCCATGGTTCCCTATCCTATTCCAACTCCCCAGACACCTCTGAAAGTGGTGGCTTTACGTATATTCTTGACGCAAGCATAAGAGGTTTCAGAATAGCATTGCTAAAACTAACCTGGCTTGAATTTGGTCACAGGCATTTAAAATAGTCACTTGGTTACATGACACATCAGTTACTCAAATTGAAAAACAAAATAGCTACACTATGCTGTAATATCTTTGGATGAGAGCTACTGGCTGACGTTTTCAGGCAGGCTGTGGGCTGGCACAGGGCTGTACAACATCACTGACCCAAGGTCAGGCCTGCAGCACATCCATCCGTCTGCGCACACAGCCCTTCTGAATGCTCTGTGTTTTCTGTTAAACCATCTGTATGTGCCAGACAGGGTTTAACTGCTATCACGTTTTATCATAGCGAGTTATTCACTCCAGTTTTAAATTGTAAGGGATACTGAGATTAACTGCAGTTTGAAAAACCAAAACTGCAACATAAATTACTATATATTATCTAAATGAAATTAAAGCGAGCTCAGTTAACCTATTCTGATTTATACTGTCTGAGGATCTGTGCTTCAGCTGATCTGACCAAACATTAGCACAACACTAACAAAAAAGGCAATCTCCATTTTGCCAAATTCCAATCCTCTGACCTCTTTATTCCAAGCTAGCAATAAAGTTTGAAATTTCAACATGTTGCATAGAACAAAGACAGGTAAATGTCAGTTAAAAAAAAACAAAATGAAAGCTGAAATACTAAGAGCACTTGATCAAAGCAATTTTTTTGTGCATTTCCAAATGGACACACCTCATATTTGAGGCTGGTAGGTCATTTTCTTATAAATGTATGAAGAAATAATCCAAAACCATGTAATACACAGAACACTCACCTGTTTAATCACTTGGTGTAATAACATTTTCCATGTTAGTTTGCTCTTATGCTAAACCTTGAAGTAAAAATATTTGTTCTGTAGTATTGGTAAAATACATCATACAAATATTTGCTGAAGCCATCAAATGTTTCAGTGACATAATGTTTATTCTGTAGTAGTGATATATTGTGCATATGAACATCAGAAGACAAAAGTTTGCCCCTCGTTCAACCTTTAATTTAGAACGAAGTGATTAAGACGATGAAAAGAACTAGGGAAAAAAAATATTAACACGACCCAGAAACCTGCTTGTATAGGAAGTTACTGTCTGCTTGGAATCTAATTCAGAAGATACTGGAGACCTCTGGCCAATCATTAACCTCTGAAACGTTGTATTTTATTTTGGGACACTTTCAGCTAGAACAGCTGAGTAGGCCACTTACTCAGTCTTTTCCCCACTTTACCTGCTCAAGCATTAGTTCTCTCAAGCGTGTGATCTTCTCTCCATCCTCCGGATGGTTCAAGATGTATTCTTTGACAAAGAACGCCTAAGCAGAATAAAACCACAAAGTAACTTAATATGAGTAAAACCACAGCACTTAGGGTTTTTAAACAAGTTTCTAGGTTATATCTTCAGGAAAAAAAAAAGTTTTCAAGAACTCACAGTTCTTGTCATTGATGTCAAAAAGCCACACATTTCACTTCAGAGCATATAATCAACATCCAAGTGTGTTCGTGAGCTTACATGACTTTCCAACCCACCTCCAGTGCTCAAATTATACCAGCTAGGTACCCCAAAGTCATTTTACCCACCAGCAATTGCCTGAACATAGCGTTCCCCATCTTTCTTTACATGGCAAACGTCCTACCCTCCAAGGGGATTATATTGAGTTTACAACAGTTCTCGACACTGCTCTGTAGAGAAAATGCACAGCTGTTCATTTGAGAGATTTCTAGACCTTCTCAAAAATGCATTTGTCACAAGAAGTGTCTGTAGGCACACCTATACACACTCATGGTTCCCTATCCATAGAGTTAAGAGGATAATAGTGGCTGCTCTGTGCTGTGTTTTTCTTTTTTCACCTGTCTTTACATTTCCCTCATATGCTTTTTACAAGGCTCTCCATCCAACTTTAGCTGCTAAAATCTTGGTATACAAATTTTTTTGCAAATATGGGAGCAGTGAAGCTAGAAATAAGTGTACCCCTTTTCTGATTCAGTTCCAAAATTTCATGCGGTGACAACCCATAACAAGGAAGTGCTGAGGCCTACCTAGAAAATGAATCCTGATCCTGTAATGAAGATTTATCTCACATGGCTCTTTCAATACAGATGAATAGATTATAAGAATTCATGTTTAAGTTGTTAAAAGGAGCCCTCTGATACTTGCTAAAATCCCAAATCCCAAACTTGTGCCAGCTGATGGGTTTTTTTCCCCTCAGCTACAAGCTTAATATTCTTTCAGTATCAGGCAGGTGGTGTTCCAGTGGTTTTGGGCTAAGACTTATACAGAACTCTAATATGAGTCAAAGATGTAATAATCTAACTTCAAACAAAATAACCAGCTCTTTAGAAAGAAAAAAAAATAAATCAGAATTTGACTAAATCCAAGAACATTCTTGGGACCAGTGGTTTCCAATAATACATTATAAAAGTGCTTCTACTCTTCTAGCACATGTAAAGGAGCTAAAAGAAATGTAAGTGAGAGTACAAAGCACAGTTTGAGAGGCGTTAGAGGGCACAAAACACACTCTTCATGCTTTCCTAGCATCATACAGAAAAATTAAAATCAGTGTTTCAGTCTACAGTCACTTAGCACACATGAATGAAGGTGCTGCATAATAGCTATTACTTTTGTAGATTTTCTGGAATCTGTTCCTGTATTGAAACCAGTGAAAAGTGTAGCTTTAGCACCTGAGATATTAGCCAAAGTGCTGAAAAATTAGAGATAGCCACTTTTTATCCCATCAGGAAGAATCAAGAAGGCAGCAGCAGGCCAAAGGACATTATCTGCTGGGTATTAACACTTGTAAGAAGGAAAGGAAGATATCTGTAAAGACATGGCCATGCTTGCCTCAAGACTGACTGAGTTTTGAGCTTTATATAGGGCAGAAGGCAAAAGCAAGTGAAACAGGCAGAGAAAAACATTTACAGAGGAGATGAAAAGAAGGTAGAAGATAAGACATAGCAAAACAGCAGGAAGATACATAAACACTGAAAAAAAGGACATGTAAAGAGAATGGGGGTGAAACAGAAAAAAATACCCCCAAAAAATCTCACAATTATATTTTTACAACACAATTGTTGAAAAGCCCTATTTTAGATATATAGCAAGAGGGAGGGAACAGGAGGGAATTGAAACATGAAGACTGTTTAGGAGATCAAGAATTGCAGCTAAGAACAATGCTAACAAAGCAGCAAACAAGAACCTTTGATATGCTCATGAAGAACAGAAAGCTAGGCAAAGACACTGAGCTAGCTCTGGCACTGCTAATTCAAACCAGACAGTTCTGACACAACTGTATTTCTCAAGGGACTCCCTTTACTATGCTAAACAGTTGTGTTGTTGTTTAAAGGCAGCTGGTAAACATCAAATATGGTACTGCTCTGCTTTAGTCTCACAATTTTCATAAAACTGCAGTTTTGATGACAGATTTTAATGCTATAGTGGACTCAATTTCTTGTTTAATTTAGTTTAGTCTAGATGCAGCTTTATCCAATTTGACACTGTTGAGTGAACACCAAATCTTGCAGCCTTTGAGAGAAGTGTTCAGAATATTACTGAACTTTTCATTTTCAATGGAAAACGAACAACCAGCAGACTCAAGTATTTTATAAGACTAGGGGAAAGACGAAGATCAACCTGGGCTGCAAAATCTTTTCTTTCTTTTAACTGAGGTTTCAAAACTGCACAGAACTTTGCAGAAATACAGCATCCCAAACATTTAAGGTTCTCCTAAGGTGGGTCCGAGATTATAATAATGAGGAATAACTTCTGGGGGAAAAAAACAGTGCTAGACATTTCTTAATTATATGTAATATTACTAGATTTTTCTGAAAATAGATTTCCTTAAAAACTTAGAGAACAATAATAACTAAAATTATTATTGATAAAATAGTTTCTGTCCTGAACTCATACAGGGGAGCTATATCTGTACAGAGGAAAAAAAAAAGTTAGAAACTGTCTTATGATAGATTTTTTTACTAAACAGAAAATAAATTGCTTACCTCTTGGTATCTAGCAACTCCACCATTAACTGCTGCATCAATGACCCCATTTAGACACATTGTGAGAGGGTTAATATTTTGCATCTGTCGAGTTTGACATTGACTAATCAATGTTCTCAGCTGCAGGTTCTTATTTTCTAGGACTTCAATAGCATTCTCAAGGGGACTCATTTCCACCTGAAAGGGGAGTGAGGAACATGGCAAACACACTTAATCTTCAGTTGAAAGGTGAAATATATTAAAGGTAATTTTTGATTTCTTGAAAGGAAACAATCTTATTCTCTGTTCTAGAGTATCAGGGCAGAAAAATTTCTTCTCAGCTAGGCTATACTCTCTGGGCATAAAAAGAATTAATTTTACAATGTAATCAAGGATCAAAATAAAAAACTGTCCCTCTCCTGCAGATTCATTATCTGACCTTGGGAGATTACTCAGCAAAACACTTCAGCCTGTGGTGGAACTCTTGGAATTCAGGGCTAAACTGTCCTTAGTAACTTCACCTAAATCAGACTTGAGGTCAGGGAGAGCTTCACCATGGTTAAGGGCACAGAGCAGAACTCAAGGATGGGTGAGCTAGTTTCCCCACCCAAGGTGAAGTCAACAAGACATTATGGATGAGGAGTTTGAATGTAAGCTTTGATCTAACATGACAATCAAGTTATAGTCAAAGGCAGCCCTTGAGTGCAGTGTGCTTTTCTCACGGGTAGCATTCAACTGCAACCAGCAGAGTACAGGCCTGCAGTTGCTATAATTTACCAAATTATGCAAGCACAAATCTAATTAATGATTTAGTACATGCCCAAGAAAAATTATCATGGTTAACTTTCAGAAATTATGACTATAATGGTAACAAGATAGTAAGATGAGGATCTTTATATTGAGGGTCATATTAACCTAGGAAGGGCTTAGTAGAAGTCAACTAACAAAATTCCCCATGTTGCATGCTTTTTCTTATTATAATTAAATTTCATTTTTGATTTTCTACAGGAGATTACCAGGATGGTGAACAAATCGCATTTAGTTCCTATTTTAAAAGAAAAACACAATAGTTGTAGAGAAAAACAGTGGTACAATTGCATCCCTATATTTAATGGGACTATTTTAAGACTGGCTTTGACAGGAAGGAAAATAGTTACAGCCGTTATACTCCTCTACTCAACCAATGACCAATTATTTAGAGATTGTCATAGGAGAAGCACTCCTTCAAATACATTTGAAATGTATTTGGGGATTTTCTAAGAAATATAATAACAAGAAAGAAGGAATTACAATGTGTTGTTAACAGATTGCTACATAAGACCCTGTTCCTACAGGTTCTGCGTAGGCGTGCTTCCCTTCCCATGCTGAGAACTGTAGACTTCAACAGAGTTCTAGGCAGGAACATGGCATTTATTATGGTACAGGAACTTGGAAAATGTTTACTTTTTAAGAATATGGAAAGATATGTTAAGCCATAGATATTCTAAGTATTAGATGTTACATCAGGCTGAGTTTAAAGAAAGTAAGTTTTTTGACATTAGGAGTTGCCTTTGCCCATTACTGTTCTCAGCTTTTTTCCTCAGCTGTTTAAATGAATCGTAAGTGCACTTCTTAATAATAGTTTTCAAGATAAGAGAAACCAGACAACTCAAAATACTTCGTAAATAATTTTGCTGTAGCCAGCTAGAAATTTTGCTCAAAGAAATGAGATATGGGTAACAAATCTTAAAGTAGTTCATCAAATAGCATGATTAAGGAAGTAAACCAATCCATAATATGTATTGCCAACGATCTTATACTCACTACTTCACGTTTTTCCACTTCAAACCAACGAGATATTCCAGGTAAACTCTGCACCAAGATCAGTGTGGTTCTCTCCACCCATAGACTCTACAATATACAAAGTCAGTTTATTTCCATAATTTGCCTCTATGTTTTGCTTAATCATTCCCACTTTTCGTTATGAATACCTTCATTTAAATAATAGTATACATTAAACAAAAAGTATTAACGTCCAATTTTCTACTGAAATGTCTGTCCCAGAAGCCTATGACATTCGCTTTTCTCCTTACTTTCTACTACTAAGCAGAAATTTCTGCTGATTCTTTGCTCTTAAACATGGTATTATTCTATGTTATATGTGGCCCTCTAATGTCCAAAGGTCACTCACAACTAAATTAGCATTTTAATATTTTCTCTCTGAGGTAGCACATGAGAAGAGGAAGAGTTCAGGAGCAGAACAACTTACAGATCACAAAGTGACCAGCTCTCCTCTATGAAGTCCTACTAGAGATTCTGCAATGCACAGCTGATGGGGTACTCGAATGTACTACTGTTAAACACTTTATGCAAGAGGTTTGTAAAATGACAAATCAACATACAGGATAGTGCTTACACAAAATATAAGCTGTACAATTAAAATTAAGCCCTAAGCTTTTATTAGAGGACAACAATGACTTAATTTAGCTGATTTATTATCCTCACAGTTCTTTTCTCTAACTTTGTAACAAAATTATTACAGGATAATTCTCTCTCTGTGTCTGAGTACTAGACTATATTCTGCACCAGAATGTGTTTCTGTTGGGTCAAAAATAAAATTACACCAGAAGAATGTAAGATGAATTTTCAGTGTGACATTTTTATTAGGAGGAACAGAAGTCCTTTACATATTACAGGAGGAACTACTGTTCTTCTCTGGGATAATCTCTAAGTTCATAGGTAGTTTTATTTGTCTTAATAGGAACAGAACATTATGTTGCAGTTCATCAAAATTGCCTCTCCCTTGTTTTAGAGAAAGCTTTCGGCAATCCTCTCATACCCCAGATTATCTACTTAACAGTATTTTCCCATTTGCCTTATAAATTTCTCTGGAGGCTACTCTGCTGTCTCCAGTTCTGCCTTCTATATACCACTGATGGAAAAACAAATGGGTAATTTTTCTATCCTATTTCCATATACAACAAGACCTTCTAATCTAACATATGTTTTTCACATTATTTTAATAAAAATGAGAAGTGAAATAGTCAAACCTGAGCTATTATCTCCTCTAGAGAATTTGTTATACCACACAGGGTTGAATAACACAACTATCGTTGATGTTACAAAGAAATCCAAAGGTCCAGTAGCTTGGGAGAAGGCATGGTACCTTACCTTGAATTCATTTTCCTTGTCCTTGGTCCCTTTGTGAAATGGCCTGTCGTATCGGAATCTCCAGATGTGATTTACTTTGTAAAAGCTCTTGATGTTGTTGGGAATACCATCTCTCTGCAGGACTTCCTGGTTTTCTGGAATTGGTGTCACAGCATAAATCTGCAAATCTGTATATAAAGAGTCAAGGCTATCCCCATGTCATTCAAATTAGCAAAGCATACTGACTCCTGAAGCATGACAGAAGAAAAAGTCTTTTAAAAGTGTGTATCATGACTATTAATGGCTTGGGAAAGTAACCTAGGATATTTTTTGACGATTTGGGATATCTTTCTGCTGTTTTGTTGAAACTTCCTATTTAGTTTTGAAATAGTTATAGAATAGTACATGGAGTAAAGGGTTTAATTAAATATATTCTTACACACAATATGCCATGAAATGGTGACGTGTTGTACTATATGAATGTGAATTACTCTAACTTGGGCTGATATACCATTATCACAATGGTGATAGCTCTACAAGTATTTCTGGCTAAAGTAAGAATTTTAATAACATGTAAAGAAATTTTTAAATAAAACCAATAATTATACAAAAAAACTTCCAAACATAATAGTGACTGGGACAAATTGCATGGGAATTCTCAGTTACCATTTATTTCAGTGGAGGTACATTGTGATTGGAATTGGCTATACGTGTACCTACATTTTTTAAAAGCATGAAATATGTAACTGCAGCATATAGGTTTGTGATTATGTGGATACACTGTGCTTCTGCCTGAAAAATGGTCTCATCTGGCTGATTAGCATGTTGCATAGCAATGGCATGTGGGAACTCATTCAACATTCGCTGCTGGAAGGCCTCCAGCCTTTCATAGTCATGTCCTCGGCAAACAAATTCCTTATTCTGAGCAGAAGAAAAAACACAAAACACAAGAGCAAGTTACGTGAAAATAATTGGGTATCATTAGATAGATCCAAACACACACTCTTCAATATAGACTTCCTGTGCAATTTTTACATCATTTTAAGAAGGAAAGTAGAAGAAACAAAAGGCAAGAATAAAAGAGGTTACTTAGAAGAAGGAAATTCTACCATAAAAGGTATGTTTTATTACAAAGTCTGGAATGCTACACTTAAAGCTTTAATAAAAATGCCCACTATGAAGCTGCACCATTATTTTCTTGCAACTATGCAACAAAAATACAGATACAACACTGGAGCTGTGGACAGCACTTTTTCTGCTTGCACACACGTTCAAAATAAGGAAATATCTTAACCATTTTTCTAAAAACAGTGGTAAATGAATTTCATTTTTAAATCTATATTAGAAAATTTTAAAAAGTCATTACTCGTTTATTCCTCTTGAAGCAGGTTTAGATAGAAAGAGTTGTCCTTATGTCAATAACAGAGACATAAAGCACTGAATTCTGACAGCCTGGACTTTTCATGGGAATTGCTAAAAGAAATCAGCTGCAATAGCATTACTGCGCAACTACAAGTTAAAATGTGAAAGCTTTATTCTGAAGCTTTATTCTTTATTCATTCTCTAGCAAAGACAGCCAGATTAGAAAATGCTTTGCCAGAAAAAACTTAAACATACAAAGTTTTGAGGTATCCCTTGTTGGTGCTGTGAGCATAACTCTGTGCTATGTACATTTAACTTGGAAAAGGCGTAAATACTTCCTGGGCAGATGCATAAGCAGTGAAAGACCTACAGATGTCAAAGTACTGCACTATCATGCAACTTCCTCCAGTAGTTTTACTTCCTCAGCTGATGTTTAGTAATCTAAGCATTAAATCCTTTCCAATTAACATTTTTAAATTGGTTTATACAGATGTTCTATTCAAACAACTACTAGGTAATATCAAAAACTACATGCCTATCAGACTGCTTTTATGTACCACTTTTGAAGAGAGGATTTTCATGCTATATCTACCATTTGGAATTTGTCATTTCCCCCACCACAAAGTCAAAGAAAAATCAGACTTTTTAGGCCTCCACCACACAGAGGAGGTTTCTCCATCACTTATTTGTATTACCATAGGAAAAGGAGCTTGGATTATGGTTGCAGCAGCTCCACGAACAGGCTGGATTCTGTTATCTTTCCAATGTGACAGTCAGTGCAGCTAAACCACTGCAGACTGTGGAAGAGGGGAACAGTATAAAGACAACTAACATTTTCAAGGGCACTTCAGGATCCAAGACTAATGTTCAAGAATAACTTAATGTACCTTGTCAGCTTTAGTACATTGATAATTAATGAAACTCAGCATGTTGAATTTCTAAGTAATTTCAATCAAAATGGAACTTTGTAATGTAAATACTTAAATGCTAAATTAGTGACTGTCCCACTGCTAAGGGATACCTCTTCTGAGAGCACTTTCTGAATAGCTGCCAGCAGAAACCGAACAGGTTAAAGGGAACAAACTACCATGGAAAGATGTTGGTCAATGGGATAGTATAGGTGCATGGTTTACAACATAAACATGGTAATTAAGCTTATGTGGGATTTTGGAAGCCTAGCATTAGTTATTCCATTACACAGGACCTTTTCTTAACTCTGAAAACATGAGGTTATTTTATTAATTGCCACAAAGAATTCCCTCTTTCTCACAGGATAAGAACTTGTATATGGTATGATCAAATTCTTACATAGAAAAAGTGATTATGAATGACAGCATGAATTCCAGAATTACTCCGTTCTGTTCATTTTCAATTGACTTACTCTCAAGAAGAATGGGAACTTTTTCCCATAGAATCCAACTCTGAAAAATTCAGGCTCCAAACGCTGTTGATCCATTATTTTATCATACAAAGATGCTTCCATCATCTGGGTGAGATTGATAAGAAATGCAATTAAGTCTTTTTTGAAAACATATTTTTAACTTAAGCTATTGCTAAAGGGAGGGGCTTTCATTACACTGTTCTGGGGAACCCCAGTGCATCTCTGAGCAGCAAGAAGGACATCCAGAAGTCTATGTATGCATCAGATTAAATAATTACACTTACTAGCAACCTGAACATTCTCAATAATTAAAAAACCCTACTTTTAAATATAGAGTTCCTATGTTAAAGGGGTAAAATATTAGATTAATGACAACCTGCATAGATCTTTAAAGAAAAATGGAAGTAATAGAAATGCAGTTTGAAACATATTACCCAGTGATCAAATAATCATTCAAGCACATGGCAGTTATGGGGTCAGTTTAGTCAGCAAAGTCCATTTTCCATATTCAAAAGAGTTGTGTCCAAATCAAACCAAATTCCAATGATTTAAGCACTAAATGTGAGTTCCTTTAAAAATCTCACAATAGCAATTAACATAATTTTTGATCAATCCATCTTGCATTTATTTCACTCAAAACACTGACACAAAGTGATTTTAATGTCAAAGTCCTCTTTTTTTTCTAATGATATTACAAAAAAGCGTTCTCTGTTCTTAAGTTTTTAATACTGTGGGAAAAAACCTAACCAACAATATTAGACCGATTTTAGGTAATGCGGGCAGCTATTTAATGTGTATATATCAATAGCTGCCAAGTTATATTTCTAGAAGAAATCCCCATACCTCCATTTTTGGATTAACATAGGTGGCACAGATATAGTAGAATGATATTTCACAATTCAAACACAAACCACATAAACTACAATTAATGAAACATGCGTTAACTAATTATTTTATTTACATGATGATAGTCTGCTTTTGCTTCTAGGATTCTGCCACTGGGATATCTAGATTGATATGGAACAAGCAGATCACAAGGATACTGCTACATGATTCTGTGTTGAGAATTTTGCGTGATGCTGTTAAGCAGCTCTGGATTAAGTATACTTCAGTCAGTCCCACACATAGAGAAAATTTGAAAAGGAAGCTGTAATATAAAGTTGAATCCATCAGAAGCAAACAAGAAAGGCAAAGAGTGAATAATCTTTAAAATACAGTATCAGAAAGAATGAAGAAAGAAACAATGCTTAGTGCTCTAAGAAAAATGGAAGAGAAAGCAGGAAGACTGTGCCAGGGAAGATTCGTCTTGGCTATATGATATTAAGCAGACCATATTTTTAAGCAGTTAAAAAAAAATACATATTTGCAAAGGTGTATGCTGCTTGTTGCAAGCTTTTCCCTTGCAATTAAGACTGCACAGATACATTGCTGCTCCTAGTGAAGAAATGCATGGAGAACATTCCCTGGATAAACCATAGTAAACCACTGGAAGAGAATCTGTAATATATTTTTCCTTCATAATCATGCGCATAAAAGGGGTGCTGTACAGGTACAAACATTACAAGATAACCTATTTTCCCATTTAATTAAAAAAGCTCATACTCCCTTTTTATAACCCTTATTTCAGAAAAAAGACAAAAGCTAAAAACCAAAGGTTTGCAAAACAAATGTAAGCACAATTCCCTGGCAATTTTAATTTTCTAAGTAATATTTTATAACCCAAATTCTAAAGCTCTTGGAGATCTGATTCATGGAAAGTACTCAAGTACATTACCCTCATCTTGCTGAGGTTTCTGTAGTCATAGTAGCTCTCGTACTGTTCTGCAATTTTCCTGCATAAGATAATGCCATTTTCCCAACACTGCAAGCAAGTAGAAGATGTTCAGTAATTTCAAAGCAAGTGTTTGGCAATTCATGATTTATTAGTAGTCTGCTCTTTCTGTAGTAACTCATACTTCCAGTAAGTGAAAATACCTGGACATATTGTTCACTAGACATACTGATTGCGGCTGAGTAATACTGATGAATTCTTTGAAGAATCAAGAATATATTTAGAGATCTACTTAATAAGTTATTCTCACAGGACTAGTGAGGCACTGGAATGGGTTGCCCAGGGAGGTTGTGAATGCTTCATCCCTGGTGGTGTTCAAGGCCAGGTTGGACAGAGCCTTGGGTGAGATGGTTTAGTGTGAGGTGTCACTGCCCATGGCAGGGGAGTTGGAACTAGATGACCTTAAGGTCCTTTCCAACCCTAACTATTCTATGATTCTATGACTATCATAAAATAAAAATCATTACAAGAGTGATAGACATCTTTTTTGATACTGGATCTGAGGTTCATTCAATTTTTAGATTTTAAAACTGTATTCTTAATACATCCTCAATTTTTGTAGATTGGAATATATAACATATATATATAGATAGATAGATATTATACCATCTATACAAAATTGCAATGCTTGCTTATTTGCAAGACAAATGATTGCTTGTTTATCAGCAAGACAAATCATCACACAAAATGCATATGAAATTTAGACTACAGGGTAAATGCCCTTGCTTAATTCAGAATAAGCATTCTCAATAATGACAATGAACTGTGATCCCTAAACCCTGTTCCATTTTAGGGATTCTGCAACTGCTATTCTAAAAGATACAATAGAATTTGGAAGGTGTAAAAATAGTACTTATAATATGTTTGTTTTTGCTCACTTGGTCACTAAATGAATTTCATCAGCTTTCTTTTCTTCTTTCATTTTCCCCACCTTTAAAACGGGGTGAAATTATACTATATTTTATAAAGTACTCTGACAGTTACAAAGCAAATTACCACACAAATGCAAATTATTCTCAGATGTACGTGTAGGATTTCTAGGATACAAACACAAGATCAGGAGAAACCTACTGTGTCGCTAAGTAACTGCGTAATCAGCAATGACAAACACTTCCCCTCTATATGCAAAAAGACTGCAACCCTGGCAGTAATGCCCTAAAATGAATAAACTATTCTTTTCAGATCCCCTCAGTAAAACAGGACTATTTTACCTTTCCCCTATCAAAGTTCTGAATGATGGTCAGATGGAGACACTCTTTACGTTGCCACTCTGTTTGCATGGGGTAGGTGAGAAATTCTCGCAGTGGCCGATCAGACCACTCCAACAGCTCATCGTATAGCAGGAGTGTGTAGGCAGCCTCTACAAGACAAATTATAGCATGGTACTTATGAAACACCAACCAAATAAAACAGGCAAACAAAGAACACAGAAATGTGAATGTTTTTGATGAGATGCACCTTTTTAATAGGTAACTGATTTACTTCAAGTGTAAGACAGTAGTGCTGGTTTTGGACAGTTACTATCTACAGCTATAATAAATTCAGCTTACAATTTTCACACAGTATTTAAAGTGGAGTCACTGGGACAGTTTCCCTGGAGTCTGACAATACAGAGGGGACAGGGAAACTAAGAAAAAAAATTCTGATTAGCCCTATGGCTCTGGTGACTGAGGGAACAAGGACCAGAGGATGAGAACATCAGTAGAGACAGAGGAAAGAAGATAGATAGGTCTGTGGACTCAGCCCAAAAGAGAACAAGGCTGGGAGGGAAGTGGTGAGGCAGATGTGTCCTTAATAGACTCCAGAGAGAAATAAATCGCTCATAGCTGAGCCTTAACAAGTAATTTAGAAGGGCACACGGACACATTTCTTTATTTTAGTTATTTTTTAGGTTTGAAACAAATCTATTGTTGCTCTCTGGTAAGAAAACTGTGGAATAATCTTTAGGTCACGGTTGGTAGAAATTATCTGGGAATATAAAAAAATACTATGATTTTTATTTTAATTTAAAGAATTCCTCAGAAATAATACACTGAAACTAATATTAAGTGAATCTATTGCAAAGTCAAACTTTGGCCAACTATGAAACACCAGAATTAATGCTGGTTATGACAATTCAGTCTGGCTAACTGTGCATATGCATTATTGTTTTCCAAGTTAGTGTCACAGTCTGTTTTTGCACTCACAAGACCACTTTGCATGAGTGAGTCAGTACAAAGATGGGCCATGTTCTAGAGATGTACCGCACTGGAGAAAGAAGTTGCCTACTGGACTTATTTTATTGTGGGTTTTACAGGTTGTACATAAGACAAAAAATAACCATGAAGTACTAAAGTACTTTTTTTGCTAAGGTAAATTTGCCTAAGACAACCATATCCTACGTCTGCCTCTGCCATAAGATTTCTCACAACACAGGCACCTTAAACCAAGCTCTCTAGAGATTTTTCTAACAGTAGTAATCCTCTTATCTGTCCAGCTTAAGAACCTGTCGATGAAAAACCGTCACTGCAGCAGATACTTGTTGGAGAGCATGCTTTGAATGCCACTGCTTAAGAATGCTAAGTATGGTGCAAAATGATGCTGCAAGGGAGACTGGCTGAAGTTGTAGACAATCTTAATTCTGGCATCACATAGCTTTCAGGCTGCTTCACTAGTAACAACCGCTGTTATAGTTTCAAGCTACAGTTTGGTATTCAAAATATGCAGCATTTTTACACACCAATGTAAAAAATGAACTCATTCAAAATCATAAGCAAAAGATAGTAAAGCATAAGTACATGTCAAGATAACTCACTATAAGCCTTCCTTTTTAACTTTTCATACAAGTCCTTTGTTTTAACAAATTTTGTCTGCCACACAAATAGGGTTGTTTTGTTTGTTTTTTTTACAGTTATCATAAATACATAAAGAAAGTTTCTAAAATAAGAATGGCCATACTGGATGAAAGGCCTGAGGGACCTGAGGGATCACATGTACATGGGTCCCTCTACCCAGCATCCTATGTCTGGAAGTGGCCAGCACAGCAAACAACATACGGGTACCTCTGAGAGAGGTCTGTATCAATTGGCTGTGCAGGAAAACAGCAAAAAGGGATAAACAGGGTTGACTCACATTGTAGAAAAGTAAATTTATACAGGAAAGGTTCAAAAAACCTAAACATTTCTAAGATGGATAGATACAAAGACAATCTCATTACATTTCTGTGGTGATTGAGGGGACACAAAAAGGAACAGTGCATTTATGTGCTACAGCCTCAAGATAGTTATATTTGTAGGTGTAACTGAATGCAGTGTAAAGAAAGGTTTGAAAGGATGTTTTGTGTTATAAAGGATTTTTTTTGTTCTGTTTTGAGTTTGTTTTGTTTTGGTTCGTTTTTTTTAACAGAGGATTACTAGAAACAGCCTGTAAATCATACTATGAAAGGAAGGAAAAACTGTTTTAAGGGCTAGCTGGCTTCATCCCTAGAATGAAACTATGAAGTCAGTAAACTCAATGGTGAATCATGCAGGAATGCTGCTGAGGCACTGAACTTCTTTGCCTACTCCCATGTACATTAGATCAGATGATCTACAAAAGGTCTGTGTGTTGTCACAGATTAATAAGGCAACCGATGGACTGCCTAAGTCTGTTTTCTAGTGGAAAGACTGTCAATATCACATTGTCATGGGTGTGAGACAATCCTTCCTTAAATCTCTCATGGCAAAAGAAACCCAAACAAAAATCAAAAGTAGTGGAATCTACCACAGTAAAGAATGCAAAAATCACATATTTTAATAATAAATACACAGGAAATACAACAAAGTCTGTGAAATCATTTTTGAGCAAAATACTGTTTAAATAAGAACAGATGGCAAAACAGTTTAAAAAAAAAAATCCAGTTCATTTCACTGCTGAAGATAAATTCAACACATGCTAATCAGCCAATGTGTAAAGGGAACTCAACATTGCTTAAAGAGTTACTAAGATTTGTTATGTAAAATCAGGAAATTAACAGTTTGGCACAAAAGCCAGCTGTGGCAAAGATATTGCTTGATAATCTAAATTCTCTTGTGACTCACTACTGCCAGGTCACATGAGGAAATTAAAGTATCATCTCAATATATCCTATTATCTAGTTTACACCTTAAACCCATGGACTGCAAACAGACTGCAGAAAATCCAAGGAAGGATCTTTTCTATAGATAGTAAAAAGCATAAGGAAATTTGCTGTGGCAGTAAGCACCTGTAGCCAGTTTACTAGTGACCCCCCAGCCAACTAATCCGCTTTTAAGAAGGAAAAAATTCTGGAGAGAATCTAAACATACGCAGCTGCAATTGCAAACCCTGGAGAAAAGATGGAGGTATTATAACATCAGTGAAATATTTTGAGAACCAAAGACTATTTAATTTAAAGTGATAGAGATTTTATATTCTCCAGCATTTATTGATGGCATATAGTGCAAATGAACTGCTCATTATGTTGTATAAACAACAACCAAGCACAATAAATTCTTATTTCCTAATTTAAAAGATAATGGCCTGACCTGGCGCTAAATTTGCATTGAGAAATCCTGGACAATAATACTGCAAATGTGGTACATGAAGATTCAGAAAGAAGTCAGCAAAGAACTATATTTGTTACACGTTTTAGTGTCTCTTTCATCATTAGTAAGTGATTTCAGAAAGAAATGGTCTTTCTTTCTTTCCTTTTTTAACCTAAAAGTGAGGTGCTGAAACAGAGCTGTGTCAAAACAGCACACCAAAAAGCTAACCAGCAGCATTACAAAATTTATATACGCTCAGATACTACCAAATGGACTCACAAAAACTTCCTCTAAACTTTATTCCTCTTGGGTGAAGAATGACCATATCACACATTCATTGCTAGTGCATGTCAATAGTAGTCATTTACATTCAACATGGCACAGCAAATAGTAGAGTTCTGGGGCTGAAAAAAAGCCGTATTTTGAGAGAGATTTAATTGGATAAGGATACTCAGCTTTTTGCCTGGGTTGGTATGTTCAGACTGAGGATACATACAGCTTACGGGTTTGTAAAAGACTGTGAAGGATAGACCAGTCCTAAATATCTTTTTCTAGTTTGTACGCAATTACCTGTGAAGTTTTGTGCTTTCAGATGTAGGTCATAGAGTTTATGAATATAGCGAATATACATCTCTTCCTTGTTCAGTTCAGTCTTGTAAAAATTCTGTAATAAAATCGAATTTTGTAATGACATAGTAAATATATGATAATGGTTGCAAACAAAAGACTTCAAACTTAACACTTCAGAAATACATGCATAGATTTGAAGGTTTCACATGTACAAAGTCATTACATAACTGCAGTAATACAGTAAGAAATAGTAAACATAACGTTAAATTTTCAGGAGATAAGTCAACATGCTTTTGAATGGCTTTTTATTTAAATTCTGATAGAACATAAGAGGAAGAACCTGATACGTGACAGAGCTGAAATCTGACTGTTCTTTCTTAACAAATACTAATCCGTTCAAAAACTACAGCCATACATCTTTACTTAGGCCATTTAACATCTTGCAAAGCTGTATGTTGATTTTAAAACATCAACAGCCCTCTGACTTTTGTATTCATATTACAAAAAAAAAAAATCTACTATCTACTATGTCTGCTCTTCCTTCTGTCATAGCAAAATTCCAGAAGGACTTTGGTGGCTTTATGAAGAACTATTCAGTACTGTAAACAACATAATCCCAAATGAAAACCATGATTTCTTCAGTCCTAACTGATGCTGAGAACTGGTAACTGATGGATAAATACCGCATTGCATAATTTAAATACATAATGTTGCACTCTAAAGTGATAGCCAGGAAATATTTCTAGCAGTGGGTAAAGATTTCTGAATGTATAACTGCTATTTGTTGTTACATGAATAAAATATAGAATGTAACATCAAAACTCTTAGTTCAAAACATGCATTATTTATCTACGAGCCCTAAAACAAATTATGGAAAAGTTACAGGGAGAGGAGCACAACCCTGTAGCACTGTTCACAAGTATTGCCATACTCACTGTGGACATGCAATCCCTGTGCTAGCCATACTTAATGTTCAGGATAATCTCCTTTGTTTAATGAAAATTTATAGGATAGAAGAATCTAGCACTAGTCCTCATGAGCAATTAAGAATTTCTATTATTTCAATCACTTGCTATTTTGAACTCTAAGCAAGTGGCCAGCATTCCCCCCTATTTTACAGTATTCTTATTCTGTGCCACTGTTTTCTAAACTGAGTTATCAAAGAGAAAGTTGGGAGGAACATTATGAAAACATACAAATACAAAATTTATAGAGAAAGTAATTTTTTTAACTGACTTGAAAAAATGACTGTATAACAATAGCTCTGTAATGACGTGCAGCCCTAAGGCCACCATCTGCCTTTCTAAGACTTCTCTTTTCCTCTCACAAGGTGTAGATCAGGAACAGATGCTTCTCTTTAGAAGAGAAAATATCTGTTTGTATGTTCATATTTACTCGTCTGAAAAAAAGGCATAATCTACAATACAGAATTGCAGCAATAAATATTAAGACAAAATACGGCATTGAACTGCAGTACTAGACTTCTTGGCTCTTACCCCTAAGCACTAAAGGCTTCAGCGCTTGACACAAGTCTAAACTACAGAAATCTTCTCTGAAGCTCTGCCAGTGTCCAGCTGGTCTGTAAGGCAGACCACAGCAAGGCAACCAAGTCACAGCTGAGGAAATGTATAGTGCTAACAAAGGTGTCATGTGATTTTTCAACTATTTCAAGACATGAAATAGAACAGATGTAGTCTTCAAAAGGGGACATGATGTGAAATGTAGACTTCGTTAATTTAGACTTCGCTTTCCCCAGAAAAAAACAACTTGAACACAGGCAATGTGGACATGTTCTACTTCAATGACATGCTGTCGTATACCATCATAGGGTATCACAGGAAACATCCTCTTTCTAAAAAGACACAGTTTTAAATTAATATGACCTGAAATATCCATGAAATATCAAACCCCAATGAGGCCCAGAGTTGCCTGAGGAAAACTCCTCAGTGAGTTACCAAAAGTTATTCAATACACTTTCAATGCTTTTGCACAGCTTTGTGATGGCCAAGTTCTTTCATTAGGAATTCAACTTTCAAATTGGAGTTAGGTGATTGTTATACATAAGGAACTAACTCCATTAGATACCTCTTAAACAAGCTTTTCCAAACAAGGATTACTAATGTGAAATTACCTCAGATGATCCAGAGAGTGGGGAGAGTAGGAAAAAAGTTCCTACCTTTTCCTTTCATCTAAGGTATTGTTGCTGGTGCATACCCCTTCTGCATATTTCATAATGTAGCACAATTCCAGTTAATTTGTTAACTTGGTTAACTTGAACAATTCTATTTTCTGGAAGAAATGCATATACATCTATGGCAAAACAATGTAAAAATTCTCTTTTCATGCCAACGTGTCCTCTTATCTTTGGAAGTCAGAATACGTTCAAAGTAGTGGTGAAAAATGAAATATTGCTTCCTTCTCTGGACTTCAAATGATTTTAACATCATACATCCTTCTAATTACTCGTTGCATGAAACATCTTTTGAGATGACAACCAGTTCATCATATGTGCGAGCAAATGTCTTAAAATTTGTGTGCTCTTTCTGCAATTGAAATTTTCTTCTCAAAAAATTAGCATTCGCTGTTGCTCTGGCATGCAAATAGTATTAAAATTTGTCTGAAAATAATTAGTATATGAAACCTTCTTTAGCTTCTACAAGTCAATGAAAATCCAATTAAAAAGTATTATGATCATTTGAGGTTTTAAAATATTTGCATTTCATTTTTGTGCAAATTTTGGATGATTTGCTAACAGTAGTTTAAAAGCTCCTTGGGGATAGGATAAAAATAATCCAGGTGTTTTGCAGAATTCAGATCATGCCAGATATTTTGACAGAAAGCCAGCTGCTCTATGGCTATGTAGTAAACATCATCCCTATTTCTAGAGCACCATTTTCCTACTGAAGAAATCCTTTATTCTCTTATGTATAACTGCTACTTAGAAGTGACACCAAATTGTTTCACTGACGTCAAAAATGCAGAATTGCAAGTCAGCTTATTCTGTTTTTACCCCTGGCTAAAAATATAACTTTCCAAAACATTCACCATAAAAATGGAAACTTTCCAAGGTTAACGAAAGTCAACAGATTTGTCAGTGGAAACTAGCCTGAAACCAAAATTCATCTTGTAAACAAAATTTTAATCTTTTTTCATACTATGAATTTGCACTGTTGGTTTGTTGTAATGATGATAACATGACAAGAGGAGAAAGAAACCAGTAGAAATCATGCACGTTTTCTTGAGTTTGGAGGAGGAAAGGCATATTTCTATGAATTTAGAGACTGATTAAACTTGGGAAATAACACTGTGGTGAAATTTATCTGGTAGGAAGAGAGGGAAAACTGAATAAAGCAGTATTAGAGATCTCTTAAAGCCCAATTGTAATATGCCACTGAAAACTAACTCCCCACTGTATCAATTTCAGTGATCTTAAAATTAGTATTATTTTGTCAACTTCCACTCAAACTGCATCAAGAAGCAAGGTATCTCCTATTCGAATGTGTGACTGTACATTAGAAAATGTTCAACTGAAATTAAAGGGGGGGAAAAGTTTTATACAAACCAAAAGGCTAACAGTGCAGCCAATCTTTTTGCCGTCCACTTCTCCCATTTTCATGCAGTCCCTAAAACAGAAAGTAATGAAAGTCAAAAGGAATCACTTTTATCCTCTTAGTGAAGCACACTCCATATTTGGTTCAGCAAGCTGATGGACATGATGCATTTGGATGAACAGCTGACCCAGGTGTGTAAGGAATTTAATGCCTCCTTTTCTAGGACATGGAATAACTCAATCATCAAGGAAGTCAATGTATCTTTTCTGGCTCTGTCATTGATTCGCTGGGTGACAGCTGGAGATTATTTGGTTTCTTCATACCTTGGGCTGAAATCATGCCAGCAGAAGCCAGCATGACTGCCAGAAGAGGCAGCCCTGCTCCCCGCCTGCTCTCAGGCACTCATTCCCAATCCTGCACTGCTGCCTGAACAAACCTCAGGGAAAGACAGAGGTTAGGAAGCATCTTTTGCTGAGGTATTTTTAGCTCATATCAGTCAGACTACCACAGTGCAGCACAAACGCTTCTGTTAGCACAAGGGAGCGATGTGAATGAGGAATGAGTAGGGATGAGTTTGCTTTCTTCAGAGACAGTGTACACCTAAAGTGTTTATGGAATTTCAGCATTAATTCTTCCTCTCAAACATGCAGAGCTTGATTATCACACAGAGTGAGAGTATATAACCATGCTGGAGTAAAACAAACAACAGGCAGACATCACCATGCAGTCACTAGAAGAAATGTAACTTTAACACATTCTTGCATACATGAGCTAAACAATTATCCCCCAATACTTTCATAACTACAGTATAAACAATTGTTTCTAAAGATTGAGAGCCCTGGGGGTTTTAATCCAACTCCCTGAAGGGTTTCCCAGTTCTCTGAAGGGGAATAGCACTGTCAGGTTTCTAGAAATTCAGTCTCTTTGTTGATGAAATAGCTTTCTTTTCAAACTACCAGTGACGACAGCAAGTGGAGTACTAGGTCTCACCATGTGTCCCTATGGAATCAGGGCAAACAAGCTAACACCTAAGCTCTAGGGCATGCTAGAACTGATGGTGGTAAGGAGGACTACACTAAAAACTAAAGTTTCTTCATTGACTTCACAACCAATTCAGAAAATCCCTTTTAGTCTCCTACTCCTGAAAGAGAGTATGTGTCTCTCATTTCTCTCGTCTTTGTTCATGTGGTACAGTCAGCTGTGAGCTCCTCACCCAGATATCCTTTGTATACATACTTGCTATGCTGGCTGACACTGCAACTAAGCATGATTGACATAGTGATAAGAATTTTACATACTGCGTAAAACAGCTGTCAGGTGATTAGCATTGAGCTCTGTGCCTTCAGACAGACCTGAGTCACTAACCTACTGGCAAAACTCCTATATTCCTTGACAGAAAACTTGTGCACGTCACTGGATTTTCATACTACGGGAAGGCTACTTCATTAGTTTTCAGCCTGCTTGTCTAATTTACCTCTTGACTAAGCAGCTGCTGCCCGAGATCCTGAGCACATACAGTTGATGTGTCCATGTGTAGTCACTGTTCCCACAAGGTCACCATATTTGCCTTCTAATACTTCAAAGATGGCAACCTTATTTAGAAACCATGATAATCCCTCACCTGTAATCCAGTAGCCTCTCCATGAGGCGAGTCACAGTGGCAATTAACGAAACGCCACTTTCCCTCCATGTCTCCCGCTCAATTTTCTTCAGTAAACTGGAAAAAAAGAGAAGCCAGAACAATTTCACTGCTTATTTTTAACTGTCACTATGACAACCACTGTTTTTACCAGTACCTTAATACCTTAGCAACAACTTCGATAGTTAGATTTTCTTTTACAAACACCCTCCCAAGAAGCACAATTTGCAAACATTGTCTTACCTAGGATAAGGACCAAAAAGTGGAATTCTAGTCCAGGAAGCATTGACAAAACAAATGATTTTCATATTAGCTGCATCAGGTTAAAATATATCAAACACCTAATTTTCAGAATATATTAATATCCCAAGGAATTAACAGAACTCTCCCATAAAATATATATCTTAATTTTATGCTGATACATCAGAAAATGGGGACTATAAAGATGTAATTAGAAAAGAATATTTATCAAGTCAATATGCCTTCTCAATGAGACCTCAACTTTTTTAACAAAGATTTTTCTTCCCTCCTTTCTTCTCCTCTCCTCTTCAGTATGCAAAAAGAAGGGATTTTAGTAAAATTATTTCCCCTCTTCGCTTATTTTTTCCTTCTGAGAACATACTGTCATGCATATTAGAAATTCCATTAGCTTAAATTGTCATAAGATTCTTTATTAAAAACCGTTGTGTTGAGTTCTTACACTAATGGAAATGCTGATTACACAGTGAAGTGAAAAGATTTCAAAATGATGTTCTAAGTGGAGCCGTCAATAAAATTACACTTCATATTTCTTTCCGTCAAAGGCCTTTGAATTTCACTGCTAAAGTTTATTAAATAGTAATCACTTGGCCATGATTTTCCCACGTTTCCTCTCTGAGGATGAACAAAGAAATATTTATGTACAGAGCTGTGTTACTTTTATGCTTTGGGGCAGGACTTCAGATGACTGACATGCCCATAGAGATATTTTAGCAGTCTCCTTGAAAATGAACTCAGGTATGGTTTACTTAGATGTGTCTGAAAATTGCCACATCCATATGCTTAGAGCTTTTTAAAGAGTCGTTAATAGCATCTACAAACCTTCTGTCTGCAGTGGGCAAGCTGTCAGCTCCACTGACCTTCATCTATACTGAGCATGTTCAGTCCCATAAAACTCCTACATCCAAATTTTACGAAACATATAACAGCGCCCAATAACTCCTACATGCCAACTGCACTAGCTATACACTCCAGCTCTGTTCAGCTCCTTACGTACAGGCGGATGTCACAAATGCAGTTCTCCAAACTAATTCAACCTAAATGAAGCTGTGCTCTGCGGGAAGCAATAGGAAGCATTGATCTTCATTTGCACCCTTATATCGATCTTAGACTCACTTCTCTTTAGGAGGCAATCAGAGTATTTCCCTCACATTCAGAGACTGGCTACCTGTCAATTGCTAGCATAGACAGATGGCAAGGCCGTGCCTAACCAGAGGATAAAGCACTAATCTGGCATCCCTGCTTTCCATGCAGAATACACAGGCTAACTTAATTAACTTTTAGACCTTTATGTTCCTTTCAATACAAGTTTTTGTATCTAAGAAGAAGTAAGAGTAGAGCCTGTTACATTATTAAGCACTGATTACTGCACCGATTTTTCCTTTCTACTGCCTTTCAACCCTGTGTTAAACAGAAACATTTCAACCTAAATTCATCAAAATAATTACCTGTTGTAGAAAAACAGCAGAAGTCTGACATCTTTTTTAAACCAGATGGGTTTCATCTGTATTTGACTAATGCACGTTCTTTATAAATGTACTGGCATATTCATTATAAGCATACAAGCTCTACAAATGGGTTGTGTAGATACATTCAAAGTACTTATTCAAACTGACATCAATGTTGTCAGTTGAACAATTTTGTGACTTGCCTTGTGATGCGTGCCTCCCCCCTCTGCCATACATCTTTCATCACAATGCACAGAGCAAACACTCAGACTGAGTTACTCAAATATATCCCTCAACCTCCTCATAGTTATAACATGGTTATAACAAAGATATAGTACTCAAACCCCACAAAAATATTCAAAAGGAACCAGTCTAGACAGAGTCTAATGGACTGGGCAGTGCTGAATTCAGCCATGCAATTGAGGGAAGAAATTAAGAAGACTGAAGACATGGGAGAGGTAGCGGTCATCACTTTTCATGTGGTAGCTTCATGGCTACAGAAATCACCCACAAATTTGCATAGCTTGATATTAAATGCCTGCTCAGCTTGAATATCAGTTCCAATTTCCCCCAAGAGAAGCCGCATCTTCAGGCTCCCTCACTAGCACAGGTTTTATGCTTCGATAATGTGGCTACCTAACCTGCAAGCCTGAAATGGCTTGTGTTAGGCCAAACTGCAACACAGCTACAGAAGTAATAAATGGGTAGCATCCATCGGATTTAGAAGCTAATGGAGTATATCTCTGTATCTAACCACCAACTGTTTAATAAAGTGAAATCATTTTTTTTACCTGTGCTAATTAACTTAGGAATTCAACTGCAGTCTTAGAGTGTAAATGTAGATCAGGACACCTTTCATACCATGATTACACTGGGTACCAATTACAACATCTAGTTTTTCATGATAGCAAAATGTTCACTACTCCATGCTTTGCAGCTCTTCAAATGACATTAGGAGCTAATCACTGAGTCATCACATCCAAGTCCCTAGAAAGACATTGATTCAAAACAAACAGCAGTCATCTTCTCCCTACTTTCACTACGTCTTTTCATTTGATAAAGATAATTCTATTATAAGCAGTAAATTCTAAGCACATAATATTTTAGGTATGTCCAGAGATGCTTATAATTTGTCCTTGAAAACAGACTGTCTCTAGAAAAAAAAAAAAGCAGTTAATGTGGGAGTTAAGAGATTTAAATTCATTTTTTGATTCAGACAAAATAAACAAAAAGCATGACAAAACCTGAAAGTGTCACACCCACTGCAGTTACTAGACTGGCTCCAAAGCAGAAGTGTGCATCCCCTTGGCTCTCAACTGTACCTATCAAAACCAACCACGCCAAATCTTCAGAAAGATCAGGTAATATTGTTTCATTACAGACTACAAAACCACTGTTTGCTGTAAAATTATATTACTGATTCACAGTCCTTGGGTACATACCACATCTCTGTCACTGTTACTATCTAAAGATGCTCTAATATTGCTCATTTTAAATTATCCATGGCAGAAAGTAAAAGAAATCTGACCCTGTCCCTTGCATTCAGCTCCCTAGACTGTCCATCTCATTTTAATAATTTTCCTTCATATATCCTAGAACACTATGCTATCCTCCATTTTAGAGTAATATCTTCTTCAAGCTTTCCTCCTGAGAGGTGTTAACGTGCGAAGTCAAATCAAAATCAGATATAAAACTAGTGATAAATACTAATTTTTCTTAAGCTGGAAGTGAACTTGAGCAGTTACTCTGAAATTTCCCAGAGTTTAGTTTTAACTTCTGTTGTACCAGAACAGAAACAACAAGTTTACTGATGCTGTGAGACATTTTGCAATTTAAATTACTATGATTATGTCTTCAGCATTTAGATTTCTAAAAGTCTCTCACCATTTTCCACTGTATCTTGTTTAACACCCCCCCAGTTTAAATCTAACTCAAAACCACAAAAAAAAATCGGAACTGTATTTCATACCATTATGCTTCCTTATAGAATTTTAAGTTATTTCAGTGACAGACATTCTGATGTATTTTGCATAGGAGAATGCATTTAGACTTCATTTTATAATTAGAGCTTTTCTCTTAATGACTTAATTTTGAGGTTAAAATACTGTTTTACTAAAATATTGAACTCATCTTGCCTTTTATTATCTTTACTCAGATTATGAAAAATAACATGAATAATTACAAGTTTTGCTTTAGCATACTGTGCTGTTTGACATTATTCATCCATTTCTGTAATATTCTGCCTAATCTCTCTACACGTTTTTCCTTCTGCAAATGATAAACATTTAGAAGCTCTCTTTTTTTCACCTCAATACAGTTACAGATTATTATACATTTGCTATTCACAGACACTGAGATCTGAATGTTGTTATTTAAGCAAAGACAAGAGAGCTAAAAGTAATACTTAAGGAAGAAGGAGTAGTTAAGAAGCCATATAAGAAAAAGATCATGTGTTTAATACTACTGAAGAATACACAGCTAGGAATCCTGAAGAAGAACAACTCATCTCATACTAAACACACCAAAAATAAGTGGAATCTTCCACTTGGGTAAAACTGAGTTCTGAGGAACAGCAGAGACAGAGCTCAGTTAGTTATTTTGTACCTGTGCTCTGTGACATTCATTTATTTCAGTCAATAGGATAACTTAAGAGCAACCTTATTATTAGCTTTTTCTATTAGATCTCAGTCCTATGTCATTTATTAAAATATACCAAAAGCTTAAGAAGTAATTTATAAAAGAAAATTATAAGAAACAATTGTATCAGAATAAATAAAATTGTTTACATTAGTCAAGAAATCAACAAGTGACATTACACAGATGAGTACAAGTTTCTGGAAATAGAAAATTACTTATTAAACACCTTTTTGCTGAATTCTCATGCCTTGTTTTCAAAATGCTCCATTTGAGATCTACCTGCACCCCCTATGCAACTATGAAACATTTCTGGCTTTTCTGATTTTAAAATTAGTAGGTAGAGAAAGAGAATGTTCTGTGATAAAACAGATTTAAGTCTTTCCCAATTATAGCAGTATGCAAGAAGTACAGACAGGCTTTACAGATGCCATAAACCACCATAAAATGTTTTATTCCTCAGATTTTCAGAAAAAAAAAAAAAAGAACAAGATTCACAACTGTTTTAAGCATTACTTCTCTACAATGACATTAGCATCTCACACAAGCAACCAAACTCAAGGAATTAGTGTAAGATAAACATATTACTCACATACTGTTGAAGAGCTCTCGGTATGTTTCGTCACCTTTACCTTCCGACATTAGGCTGTCCAGTTTGTCAATCAGTTTTGCTTCCACCTGCAACATATAAGTGTGGTGTAAACAGCTTCTTTTGCTTTTGATGAGAGATTTGTTTTTATGTAAGTGACTTTGCTAAATGCCTGTCTTAAAATTACTCCTCCATCATGTAAATCTGACGATAAGTCACTTCATCTCTTTGAAGCTGTTGCCATTCCCCAGGTTTGTGGGGTTTTCTTTTTTTGGTGGTGGGTATTTTTTTTTTTTTTTTTGAGGGAGGGAGCTAATTTAAATTGGACAACGTGACTTTAAAACTACAGGCTGAGTAGCGTTTGCTGCTGCTAAGGCAGCTATCTATTTATGGAGTCAGACAAAAAGCACACAGCCCAAATAAATTGCCTGAATTCTAACTGCAGGGCTGTAAGCACAAGGCATTTTCTTAGACTTCAATAAAAATATCTTTTCTGACCTGCACACCACCCTTTATAAAATAATTCTTAGAAATGTCTGTGCTGTTCAGCACACTCGAGGGCTCAGGCTTACCTTCCCAACCTTTCTTACCTGACAGTGAATTTGGTTAGAAATCCAATTTGCTGGACTTACATATTAACTATCAAAGAAACTTATAGTACATAGCTGGTAGCTAATGACTCCCTCAACATGTTTTTAAGTGTACTGATTATGAAAAATATAGAGGTTAGGCTACACTGCCTTAATATTTCAAGCCTCCTTTTTAGCAGTAATATATTAGCAACCACAAATCTAGAAAAGAAAGCAAGCTGTTGTCAGGATATTTTATTAGAGAATAAATCTATTACAATTTCCATTTAAACCGAAGCTGAAAACACAGAGATGCTGAACAAGTGGATTTTTTCCTTCTCACTCCTTGTTAACAGTTCTATGGTGATTTTTAACAATAACCTTATGTATTGATAGTGGAAAGCTACCTCCTTACATCACATGCACTCTTCTGTTCTTAATAGTTTGTTTTGTGTTTCAGTCACAGCTCCCACCCTAAGCATTATGATTGCCTAGGAGTAATTCAGATACTTCTGCTTTCCTTCATTTGAAGCAGCAGGGAGGAGGGTACTAAGTAATGGTTTGAGGCAGTCTGAAAGAACTGAGTGGGAGCTGCAGAAGCAGATGGCACACACTTGGTTGTTCCTTCCTAGCCCGTTAAGAAGGTGTCTGAGCAACATGAATACTTGGATCCTTACAGAAGGATGTTCCTCAGAAAGACCATCTTATCTTTTTTCATACTAGCCAGAAAGGAAGTTAGTTGAATCCTGCCTAACCAGTAGTCTGTACTGCTATAAAGCAGAGATGAAATGAAATCAGCCTTGTTTGAAGATAACTCAAGTCTTGTTTATTCACTTCAGCAGACCACAGATTTTATCCCTCATCTTACATTACTAACGTGATACCATTAATTGGAGAATCCTACTACCCCAGCAGAGAATAAAAAGGAAAAACCACGGTGATCCCTCTCCAACAGGTACCTTCTCCACCCTCTGCCAGCAATGGTCAGGACCAGTCTTCTCTGAACTGCTTGAATTTCAGTCCTGTTTTATAAACAGCTTCACATACAGTACCTGTTTAAAGTTGCCACTTCGCCTTTGCTCCCAGTCCATCATGTCGTGGAAAATGGGAATCATTACATTCCTCAAGTCTGGCTGAGGGATCAAGGTCACTTCCAGGAAGGGGCCAATCAATGCTGGAATAAAGTGAAGCTTGTGTTCCCCTAAAATGAAAATGAACATGAACTTGAATGGGAATTGGGTGTCCTGCGAGCCATCAAGCGATCCAAATATTATCTGAAGAATTTTAAAAGACAGCACACTAAATGTTGATTTATCTCACACCTATCACAGCATGGGCTACTTCTTAAGACCAAAAAAGTGAAAAGCTGCAGACTATACAAGACAAGGCCGACATAACTTATCAGATTTTATTATGCAATACTGATTTCAGGAGTGACGGTTATCTGTATCCCAAGTTAGTCTTCCAGAAGGAGAACAAAGAGAGACAAAGCACTCTTTGGGCATTTCACTTATTTTTCACAGGCATGGGTTGGTTTCTAAGCTCTCCATTCTTGTGTTTACAAAAGAGTTAACAATCTGATATCCTTTGCTCATCAAAAAGAATTATGTATTTTGATTTTTACCTATCTTTAGTTTTGCGAGTACAGAAATGGAAATACCTGTTTTTACTGCACGAAACAGAAGATGTGACTCAGCTGTTCTCAAAACAACCTGCTTTAAAACCAGTGCTAAAACATCTTCCATTAACTGACCATATTCTACTTAGCAGAAAACTAACTTCTGTAGTTAGTGCACTGACTTTCCAAGCTTTCCAATTTAAGTCCAGTGTACCTCTGGATATGCCAGTGGCCAGTCACCCTTGCTTGATGCTCTGGTATCTCTGTGTAAAGGAAAACCAGAACTCCCTTTGCTGGAAACATCCTGAGATGCATATCCATATGAAAGCAAGGTGACTGTACAAGGATTAAGGCTTACAACTTAAAATACTGACTAGTGCAATACCGATTATATGAAATATCCTGAATCCAGTTTATAATTGGACACATTACCAGATGAACTCCATATTGTACCCCACAAAACTCTTCTCTTCTAAAGGCATCATGATTCCCTCCTTGCCTGTATACCAGGTTTCCATTCAGCAGAAAACAACATGAATGGGGAGATGATGCACATTACTGTCTTATCCTAGCATGCAGGAGTGAGTCCTTGATATACCAGTTTAGAAATACCTATCATGTATCCAAATAATTGAGAGGGATGCCTTAAGAGTGAGTAAGCAATACTAAATAGTGTAAACAAGTAAAATGTGCCACACAACAAATGTTAACAAGCTATTAATAAGCAAGTATTTCTTATTTTGAACATTTCTCTTTCTAGTACAAGCTGATCAGAAAGATCAGTTTTTACAACTACATATCTTGCTGGGGAAAGGATGGAATTGAGATGACAGTATCTCATTAACCACCAACGGTATTTATATCTTTAATGAGCCCTTTAATGAAGTGAACTATTGATTGAATTGAAATACAATGATGACAAATGTATTGTCCAAATCTTCTACTCAGCTTTTATTTTTCTATGCAAACAACTTTTAACTGCATTTCTCTGATGTTCATACTTTCAAACAGTTTGCATGGTTATTGCTTATAAATATAAAAATGTTCATAACTTTATATCCAAGCATGTGTTTTTCTCATGTTGTCCAATGTGTCATTTATACATCAGTCACTGATTTGCTTATGCCTTTATATTTCAGTGCAACTAGGACTCAGGGGAAGATTTGATGCAAATCCAGTATCTCAAGAGAGCTTCAGAATTAAGATATATGTCTGTTCCTTAAACTGTCTGGCAACAGATCTAAAATTGTGAACATAAGTATATTTCCAGGCATAATAATTCTGCCCAGCAAGAGCAGTAATTTCTTTTTTAATTTTCTCCGATGGCATTCTTTCAGTTCTCTCTGAAGAAATAGGGATAGATCAGATCAAGGTTCAGAAAGGTTTGTATCAAGGCTCAGAAAGCTGAGTTTTGCTATAAAGAAGGGAGCTACAGATGCCTAGGGTTTTCCTAACCTTAATCAAGACTTCATGTGAATGTAGTTATCAACTCTATCACTGGCAAGTGTATTTAACAGATAAAAAGTAATAACTGGTTTGCATTTTATGAGCTTATGATAATGTGTTTAATTACTTACCTAAATTTTGCCACATGCTGAAGATTTCACATCCCATTGTTACCCGCATGTCACCGTATCTGCAGTGTATTAAACCAGTGAAAGATCATTTAAGAAAATCAAGTTCATATATCGTTCCGTGACATTGTTAAATGAAATGTCTCATTTGAGGTTCCAAACGACTCTGCAAGTGATGATTTCTTCCAAGTTTTTGCTCTTTCCACGGTACCAAGCTAAAACCAGATTCCTAAACCCAAGCTTGTTTGCAATATTGTCAAAAGTATTGGTTCTTTCTCAATGCTATACATCAGTAACAGCTGTGAAGCAAAATCTTTTTTTTTGCAGTAATATGAAAACGAATAGCTTTGCTCTAGCTTAAAGAAATACAATTAACTCATACAGACAACAGTGCTGTGCTTGGCAGAAACACCTGAGCCAGTGTGAATCAACTTATGCAAGAACTGGAAATTAGTGTTACCACTGCTACCCTATGGATATTTTTGTACCAGTATCTGAACCAATTTGGGCACATCTACAAAGGCTATCAGCTCTGAAGGCCTATACAAAGGGCCAGAACCAACTCCCCTCGTAGACAGTGGAAATGCTGTTATTGTTATATTTTCGGTAGGCCTTTTTGCAACCTCTTACGTCTTACATTTTGGAAATTGTTTAATCTATTACAGATTTCTAGAAGCTGACAGCAGTACTTACTTTTCTAAAACCTTTTTCTTCTTGGAAGGTGTGAACATCTCCAGTTGCAGACATAACTGGTTTATAAAAATGACAGCAAGAAAAAAGTAGGAATCCCATATCTACAATAAGCACATGGCATTTGGTTATTTCATTTTCTCAGTACCGTCTTTTTATCACCACTCAAGATGCACATTTTCAAACCATATCATTTGTTTCAGTCTCAACTAATGAGTTACTCAACTGTTTTTGACTAAATTACCTTGCATTGAAATATATTTTTCACCAACCCCGCAATATTTATCAGAAATACATCTGTTTTACATATTCTACATCTCTTAAATGTAACAGTTTGAGAGTTCCAGATAATTTTTTTCATCCCTCCAAATCAGAAAACTTTAAAACCATTGAAACATTTTGGGCATTTTTAAAGACAAGAGTACAAAAAGTTACGCCTTTAAATCCAAAACAAACAAAAACAACCCAAAACAATCTGACACCTCAGAAGTCATCACATAACAGAATTGTCATTCTTCAGCCTGTCCTACTTTATAATATTCTTTGCAAGTCTCACTGCAGGCTTCACTGGGCAAAACTGAAGGCAGATTTTGTTAACATAGTGCAAATATACAGATGTTTTGTGCACATGCTTAATGAATCAGATGTTGAAGATTTAAGAGAAATTTAAAGATCATTTAATATTAATTATTTTAACTCAATATAGATGCTTCATGGTAGGAGGGAGAAAGAAGTGTATGGGAAGCCCTATTTGCAGGATAGCAAATTTAAGGACATAAGACACCTCGTCTACAAGCAATTCTTGTATCAGTTTTAGCCCCTGAACTTCTGGAACTTCATAAAGGATAGGCTTCCTCATGTTCAGTTATGACAAGTAGATAAACCTGCATTCCTGTCAATTTCTCCAACAGGAGTCTCGATTTTCATAGAGGCATCCACAGCTCTGCTGGAAGTCAACAGGAGCTTGCTGTCTTCTCTAGGAAGGAAGCTCTGCACTTTTTATGAAGAAGCAATTAGACTAATGTCTTTTGGTTGGGCAGAAAATTCATTCGTGTTTCCATGGGAATGGGTCTTTTAAGATGTATTCCTAGGTCTTCTCATCTGAATCCTAGATGCATCATTCTGTATCTCACAGTTTATCATAGGTGCCGTTTCTCACTATATGAGGTACTCTAACATCTTTAACTACATTCACCATGCAGTGTCATAATGTTCTAATTTTAATTATGCAGCATGTTAATTGGTCTTGAGAGAAATTACAGAAATGCAAATCTATATTTTTGATAAATCTGCATTGATTAAAAATGGAATAATTTTCCTTTCTGCGATAAATCTGTAATAATAAATAAGAAAATTAGTTTCCACAATCCAAAAAATGGCTATGCAAAAATCCTGAATAAGTAGTCTAACAAAGAACCTGAAATAACAAAATGAAAAATAAAAAGAAATTGGGAGAAAAAAAAAACAAACCAAAAACCAAAACAACCCATAGCTTTTTTTAAGACTTTTAAGTCAGTCCTGCATTTAGAAAAAAAATAATCTCTGACCACTTGAAATTCCTGATTTAGGATAAGTTGTAGCTGTTTAGATGCTGGAGCTAAGTTTAATAATAAACCATCAACCCACATGATGATGTAGGAGCTACTTCAACTATCTCATGTTGAACACATTTACTCTACCTTGTAATCAAAGTTTTCATTTAAGAAGTTTTTACGAAGGGCATCCGAAAGGTACAATACTGTAGTAATGATCACACTGGGAAGAAAAGAATGAAAAAGACAAGAGTTTTCATTAAGTAAAGATTCATATTTAATACTCAGAGCCAGACAATTTTCCAATGAAGAAATAGATGTAGCATGTAGTGTGGCATTAAATACTACATTTTAAATGTATACAAATATCCGACTACTAACAGCACCTATTGACAGAAAACATGCAGATTAAGGAAAAAAACAAAGAAATGTGTGTGATGCAAGAACATGTGCTGAAAACATATTCCGTATAGAATATAATTGCTCAAGAAGGAAAATCATGAATTTTGTGCTGCAAATACTGCTGATACGAGATTTAATACATTTTGTCGTGCTAGCACTGGTATATAAAGTTGGGCAATTTACTTTCAGCTTTCCTGGCACTGAAAGGATGTGCATATAGATTCTAAATATAAAATATCTAATAATTCCAATATTGACAATATTGACAGCCCCATGGACAAAGAGCCTTTTTAATGACAACAGATAAATGCAAAACTGCAAGAAAGACCTGCTTCTAAAGATCTCTATTCTGTATGCTACAAACAGTCATGCCTTGCACTACATTGACACCTGCCTCAATTATATTAATCTACCTTAGATAAATATATACATCCCCAAACCTTTTACAGTGGTTGTCATCAGAGGTCATTGACAGCCTTTTCATTGTATCAACCAAGTTTGGTAATCTACTGAAACAGAATATCCTTAAAGATTATTCAAATACAACTCATGTCAGTGATTCAACCCCCAAGCTAACCTCTGCTTAGTGCACTCGTGACTATCACCAGATTTAGTTAAACCAAAAATTATTTTTGAAAGCTTACAGGGGAGAAAACCAGACAAATATAGCATTATTTTTTTGCTGTTACACTCATGTATTTTACAACAATCAACTGTATAAAGATCTTCTGAGGAAAAGCTTATTTCTATACATTTCATATCATTACCGTCTATCTACTATTGATACATCTACTATTGATACATCTAGTCTATCTACTATTGATACATCTAATATTTCTTTGAGCATGGCTCTTGACCTGTATGCTGTTAGAGTGCTAAATTTCTTAACCCCTCCATACTTTGAATTTCATTTTTTTTTACCATTTTTCATTTGAGACAAAATGTTTTGTATTTAATAACTGCCACTATATATATATCTTAAAGATATGTAATATGTTTCATCTTCACAACACTGAAGAATTAAATGTTAACCAACCCACCTAGGAGATAAACTCTATCATTCTCCCAGCATGTTTGACAGATTCCAAGTTTATAAATACAAAATGGCTGTGTATTATTTAGCGTATTACTAGTTGAAATGTTTGCTTCCATTTCTTTACTTTTAAAATAAATGTCCATGCCAAACTTTACCTTCTGGTTTGATGTGTCTGAACACCTGTAACAGCCAAGTCTGAGACTGTTTCTAGAACACTACCTGAGACTCAAGTGTCATTCATTCCTAGTTCCATTGCTGAAATGTAATTTTCATGCATATTATTTTCACAACAATTACACTGTAGCTTTCCTATCCAAGCAGTGTCTCATGTTTAGCATTCATCTATATGGTCTAGTCCACTTTTCCACCAACAGGGAGTTACAGTGCATGTACAGCAATCCCTGTTGCACCAAGGAAGACAAAGTAAAATGTTAACAAACTGCAATATAAGCAAAGCTAAAAATCAAGACATGGATAAGAAGAGAGTCCCGTCATTCTTGTTATTGTGCATGACTTAATTTACAGCCCATATGTTTCGCAAAATGGAAACAGTATTTCAGGAAGATGTTCTGATAGAAAAGGTCAGATAGTCAGAACTCTTGCTATGTAAAATTTCAACCTAAATCCAAAGTAAAAAATCCATGAAAATTTGTATGCAAGAGAAAATTCCATAGGATCTTAAGAACTGCAACCATACTGCAACCGTAAGTTTACATTACATAGTTCTGTTTAAGTCAGAGACAATCCCTTTCTTGCCACATTCCTTCCATAGCAGATGAAAATGAAAAGAAATATCTGCTTCAGTTCTTATGAGAAGGTGATTAGAGTATAAAACTTAAAATGCAAGTTTTAGAATATATTTTCTAGAATATTCCTGAGATAACGGAATAATTGCAATGGTATTTCTTGCTATAGGCAACATAGCTCAGGTTTGATTTATCTGGTAAGCCAAAGATATGACATGGATTAGTTGATAATCACTACAGATGGGTCTGCAGTGAGAGTGTGTATGTTGTAGATAAAAAAACCTCAAAACATAAGACTGAAGATAGAAAGATGAAACCATTGGTTTTGACCCACAACCTATTATTCTGAACCTACAATGTACTAAAATCAGGTGGATAGAAAGCATGGCTAAGATTAGCAGTTCTCTTTCCACTTTTCCCACAGGCAATGTAGGTTCTATAAAAAAAAAACAACAAACCAAAAAAAAACAACAAAAGTAAAAATACATGAAGCAGAGACAGCAGCCAGAGGACAGATGGACAGCTGTCTGATTTGGTACAGTACTCACATTCCAAACTGCTTCCCAGCCAACAATTTCAAAACAACAACAACAACACTTATTTGAAATCCATTTGAGTATCAAACTAGAAAACACTGAGTTTGTGATAACACTTGCTTTCGCTCCTCTTACCACCTGCCACAAATTTGTTCAGAACTACTAACTCTATTACAGGAGAAAACCCTCTTCTTTCAGTTACTATGGGGGCTCATACACAGATTGCTAACCCAAGGCCCTTGTTTGCAGAGTGGCTTTTTCACCAGATTTTTAGAGCAAAGTTTTCTGCAATAATCTGTTTGAACAGTCTAAAGCTGCTCCCAGGCTCCACAACTCCACAACAGCAGCTCCACAATTGGTCTGCTGCCTAGCCTGCACTCTGGCAACCTGGTTTTTGTCTGGGCAGCCAATGGTAGAAACTGAAAGCTTTCTTTTTCAATTCTGATAGGAGACAAATATGTAACATTCTCATTTTAACCTCTGCAGAGTGAAATCTGGCTTAGCAAACATATGTTTGAACAGAAAAAGAGTTTCTTTAATATTTCATAAATGAAATGCACCTAGAGTCACATATATCATAGCATCAGAGAACGGTTAGGGTTGGAAAGGACCTTAACATCACCTAGTTCCAACTCCCCGGCCATGGGCAGGGACACCTCACACCAAACCATCTCACCCAAGGCTCTGTCCAACCTGGCCTTGAACACTGCCAGTGTTCACAACCTCCCTGGGCAACCCATTCCAGTGCCTCACCACCATCACAGTAAAGAATTTCTTCCTTATATCCAATCTAAACTTCCCCTGTTAAGTTTTAACCTATTATCCTTGTCCCATCACTACAGTCCCTAATGAAGAGTCCCTCTCCAGCATACTTACACGCCCTTTCCAGATACTGGAAGGCTGCTATGAGGTCTCCACACAGCCTTCTCTTCTCCAGGCTGAACAACCCCAACTTCCTCAGCCTGTCTTCATACAGGAGGTGCTCCAGTTCCCTGATCATCCTCGTGGCCCTCCTCTGGACTTGTTCCAACAGTTCCATGTCCTTTTTATACTGAGGACACCAGAACTGCACACAACACTCCAGGTGAGGTCTCACAAGAGCAGAGTAAGGGGGCAGGATCACCTGCCTTTGACCTGCTGGTCACGCTCCTTTTGATGCAGCCCAGGATACGGTTGGCTTTCTGGGCTGCAAGCGCACACTGAAGCCGGCTCATGTTCATTTACTCATCAACCAACACCCCCACAAATCCTTCTCCGCAGGGCTGCTCTGAATCTCTTTGCCCACCCTGTAGCTGTGCCTGGGATTGCTCCGACCCAGGTGTAGGACCTTGTACTTGGCATGGTTAAACTTCATGAGGTTGGCATCAGCCCACCTCACAAGTGTGTCAAGGTCCCTCTGGATGGCATTCCTTTCCTCCAGTGTATCAACCGAACCACACAGCTTGGTGTTAATGGCAAACTTGCTGAGGGCACACTCAATCCCACTGTCCATGTCACTGACATGGTCCCAACACTGATCCCTCAGGGACACCACTCGTTACTGGTCTCCAGCTGGACATTGAGCCATTGACCAGAGCTATTTGTGTGTGGCTATCCAGCAAGTTCTTTATCCACTGAGCGGTCCCTCCATCAAATTGATGTCGCTCCAGTTTAGAGACAAAGATGTTGTGTGGGACAGTGTCAAACGCTTTGCACAAGTCCAAGTTGATGACATCAACTGCTCTACCCCTGTCCATCAGTTCTGTAGCCCCATCATAGAAGGCCACCAAATTGGTCAGGCAGGATTTCCCCTTAGTGAAGCCATGCTGGCTGTCACCAAGCACCTTGTTGTTTTTTATGTGCCTCAGCATGCCTTCCAGAAGAATCTGCTCCAAGTTTTTGCCAGGCATAGAGGTGAGACTGACTGGTCTGTAATTCCCTGGGTCATCCATTTTCCCCTTCTTGAAAATGGGGGTTATATTTCCCTTTTTCCAGTCTTCGGGAACTTCACCTGACTGCCATGATCTTTCAAATGTGATGGACAGTGGCTTAGCTCCTTCAGGACCCGCGGATGGATTTCATCAGGACCCATGGACTTATGCACATTCAGGTTCTTCAGATGGTCTCAAACCAGATCCTCTCCTACAGTGGGCCCAAGGTCTTCATTCTCACAGTCCCTACATCTGCTTTCCAAGACTTCGGCAGTGTGGTCAGAGCCTTTGCCAGTGAAGACTGAGTCAAAGAAGTTATTCAGAATCTCAGCCTTCTCCAAATCCAGGGTAGCCAGTTCTCATGATAGCTTCTGGAGAGGGCCCACGTTGTCCTTAGTCTGTCTTTTATTTGAAGTGTACCTATAGAATCCCTTCCTGCTGGCTTTCACATCCCTAGCCAAGTTTAATTTTAACTGGCCTTTACCTAACGTGGTCCCTACCTTCCTGGACAACATCCCTGTATTCTTCCCAGGCTGTCTGTCCTTGCTTCCACCCTTTATTAGCCTCTTGTACATATATCTATTGTTCTATATACATAAACTTATTCATACATGCATACCTATGTATAGATATGCTTTTTGTGACAGACTGAAGGTCAGGTTCAGTTGTTAGCAATATTTTGTATTACATAAAAACAAGAACATTAGCAACACTGTGTATTACATAAAAGCAAGAATTTTTGTTCATTGTAGGAGTCTCAGACTCCCACACCATGGGAGCTAACAGGATTCTTCAAAGGAGTCATAATGAAACTAATGCTAATTTGATGTCTTCCTTCACTGTGCATTCTGTTTGAGTTGCTTTTTAAGAAATAATTATAATGTCTTTTGGTCATCAGATAACCAAAAGGGCTCTCTGTTGAAAGTTGCCATATCGAGCTCTCAGTAGATACATTTGGAATTTTAGTATAAAAACCATAGCAAATCTTACTTTACAACCAATTATTTTACTATAAATAAATTCATACATCCATACACCCATTTTGTATGCTTATAAAATTCAAATTGAGAATTGAATGATCTAGCATTTCTAACATTCAACAAAATGCAGTTAGTTATAGTCATACAGAGTTCTGAAAAAAAAAATGTTTCTTGCATATTGAAAGCAGTGGAAAATTAGTTCACTGTTCCACAGTACATAGCTGAAGTCTGTTATAAATATCAAACCTTTGCCCAGCAAGTAATAGAAACTTACTCAGATCTCCAACAGCCACCTCAATTGTTAACGAAACATGATATAACTGGAGTTCAGGTCAGTCTGTTAAATGCCCTCAAAAGACGGCAGTCAAGCATTAGATAAGTGGTTCTTTTCCTAACCTTAGGGCAACTTAAGTAAGTGACCACTTCACAGTGATTTCCTGTTGAGAGACATTATGAAGGTGACATCCAGAAGCTTCAGTTTTAGTCTGGCATCTTTTATTATAGAATTTTGGATTCCTCTTTAGCACAAGGCAACCTCTCTACATCATGTGGTGCTTATTTGATGTTACAAATATAAGCTTTGCTTAGAGGGCCATCAAACCAGCCTAATGGCTACTGGATGTAGAAAGTAAGTCTATGCCTATAATGAAAGAAAATAAATTAAAATCATATTTTCCATACGATATAGAAAAATATATTTGTTGTCACTCAGTAGTAACAACCATGTTAGAAGTATTAGATAACTGTAAATAATTATTTTGCTTTGCTGATTAGCTCACTTCAGCTATTACAAGGTTCTGCAGTTTTAAACAGAGTGAATTTCTCTTCAGTACTCCACTGCTAGAAGCTAATAAACATTAAGGAATATTTTTGCATATTCTTCTACTTCCATCACAGAACACAATTCAAAAAAGATCCATTTCTCTCTTTAGTGCTAAGTATGCCTTTTAAAGTGTCACTGTATGTCTCAAACTGTGGAATACGGTTGGTAGTTTTATAATGCTAGCCATAAGTTTCATTTGGGCACCCAACATTCAGAACTACAGATCACACATGTGGCATCGTGAAGTATGTTAGTTTCTGGATGCTTACAGATTTGTATTCTTGACCTCACAGTATCTTCTCTGTTTTTTTAATCAGAGACAGCATCCAAATATCAGATATTACATGCTTACTGAAAACACTGCAACAAGAAAGCAAAAAATCCAGAAGCCAGGGGGCAGCAATATTTCTATATATAAATATTTTGAAAGAATTATGGCATTTTAAGAACTAAAAATCTTTCAAAGTAATTGAAGTTCTGCATATATAAATAAGACAAAAAAATATTTTTCCCACCTCAGGAAAAGCTTATTTACCTAACCTTACTAGGGACTCATTTCTTCCCCAGACTACATACTATAAATACCAGACAGTTTGAATTTTTATATCACTCTAGGGACAGGGAAGAGAAAAGACTGCTACTGGTGATGTGACTGCAGTGATGGTTGAAGATTCCAAGACACACACTTGCCTTATAAGCTACTGCTTCTTGGGTCGAAGCCCAGACAGCAAGAAGGCGGCCATCTGACACAGGAAACATGACTGTCATTTTATTCCTGGGAAGCAGGAGTTAGAAAAGATCATAGAATACCAGGTTGGAAGGGACCTTAGAAAGGTCCAACCTTTCTAAGCAATGCACGACCTTGACTACGTGTCCCAGCATCACGTTCAGACAAATCTTAAAAGTGTCTAGTCTGTTAATGGATTACTCAATTATACTCTTAAAAAGATGGGCTAGAGCTTCTAGTTTTTCCTTTTAGACATGAATGGAGAATGGTGTTGAAGAAGTTTTGCCTTCAAACCTGAAGAGTCTCAGATCCTTGGAAAAGCTCTGGCTCATCAAGTGAAGCTCAGGAAGAATAGCTCACAGCCACTTCCGTCTGTGGTGCAAGCAGTGCCCTAATTTCTCATCCTGTCTCTAGGCTCTTCTTTTTACACTTCCAGATTTTTGGGCTGGAACAATTCTAACAAAGCTACTACTTTGTGGCTATGTGCTTTTGAACACCTTGAGGAAGGGAAAGAAGGCAGTCACTCCAATGGCAGTAGAGGTCACAAGTTAAAGAAAGGAGCTCCTGTTTAGAAACAGCTCTGGAAAAACTAGTCCTCTGTAGCTGAGGAGAGAAGGGGATTTTCCTTCCTGCTGCCTCATAAAGGCACAGAAACTAAGCCACAGGTATATAACATAGGACCTATCAGTTTTCAGTTCACGCCACACTTTAAAGTACACCTGGCCAAGACCCTGTTTCACAGAAAACCAGCATTTCCTCCACAAAGGAAGGAATGCCTAGTAAAGCAGTTATTGAACACTGAATTGGTAATGATGTATTTATATCCCATTTGTTGGCAGTACTGCTTATGCAACTGTGTGTTATCAGGTTCAGTTAGCCGATCTGATTAGCCTATTGCCATGGCCAATTCCCATAGCAGTTATTGCCAGCTTCTGCCTGTTTTTTTTGCCTGACAGAACTGGACATAGAGTCAGCTCCTAGATGGTCAGAAACAACATGACATGGATTAATAAAAGGAGATGTGTGAAGATAACTAAAATACTGCTGGAAGCAAATATTCTTTTGCACAACTCAGTACCATAATCTTGACGACAACCAGACTGAAAAAAACATGCCAAGGTTGTTCCTAAATCTTAATTTTGTACATGTCAGCTGTTGCGAAGCCATCTGCTAAGACAGCTGTTTCTGGAATATATAACAATTTCTTAGAGTATATATTTAGTCTCAAAGGTCCAATGTTTTTGTCCTCCTTCCTGTGTTTCTCAATTTATTTCTTCAGCATGATTACCAGATGCAGTATCAACCATATCTTCTTTAATATCATACACAGAACAAAAAATCATATGAAGATCATATGTATTTTTTGATTATTAACAATAATTTTTTTCTAGAATTCAAACTTAGCAAGATTAGCAACACTGAGGTATTAAAAATGACAAAGTTTGAACAATTATTATGATGCTTTCATATCCACACACACGCATAACAAATACCTATCATGAACACAATTTTGCCAAATCTAACTGTAACAGTAATCTTTTTACTAGTATTCTGTACAGCACCATAAATTTAAATTCCTTGGAGCCAGCAGGCACAACACAGAAGAAAAAACAATTTCCTTCAGGCACTGCAATATGTACCATGAAAGTTCATGTCAAACCTAAATTCTGAATTCTTAGGTCTGCCCAACACAATTCCCCCTCCTCTGCCGACACTGGTATTTGTACAACTGTGTTGACTGCTCAGCTGGCTAATCTGATCTAAAGCTAAGCCTACAAAAAAGGAGAGCTGATGACACAGGTGAAATAAAATTCAACAGTTTCAGACCCATTCCAATGACTTCTCAGAAATGCTGGGAAACTGCTTCTCTAAAAATAAGGCCTGAGCAAAGAAAGAATAGTTGAGAGGTTACCTCTCAAAGTGTCACCAGGCAGTGCTTAGAGCCCTGTGTTACAGTTGCCTGTGCTGTACTTCACTTCCTGATTTGTGATTTTTAATTTGTGATTATTCTGACAAGTACTAAATTGACAAACACACAACATTGTTAACGATATCACAGCAGATAATTTCTTCTTGGGAGCAAACAGATCTTTACTAACTCAGCATTTCAACAGATTTGAAATGGAGTTCTGTTGAGACTTGTCATTTGCTACTTGGAAAACAAAGCTGTTGATGCATAGCATCTTCATTCTGTAAAAGCGTTTGAGTTTCCAGTTATATGTGCTTACTGAAACACAGAATAGAAAGGGGTACAGATTATATTATGAATTTGTCATGTAAAGTAAGTCCAGAGATTTTAAATCTTAAATTCAAAAATGAGAAACTGCAGCCAGCATTATAAAAGATATTTTAATTTTTTATTACATATATCATATAACTTTATTTAGACCATGATATTCACATACTACTCATATTTTTTATTAACATTAAAAAAAAGCCTTACTTGTTTGCAACCAAACGCATCACTGTCCAGTCTTTTGGAAACATCTCTGGTCGTATTAGTATCCGAAATACAGTGAAAATCTGCAGCAGGAAATCCTTGGAAGAAAAGAAGAAGTCATATGTCTTTGCTGCTTTAAAAAGAGCAGTGAGCTTTAAAAATACTTTAATCAGAGGCAAAAATGCATTTATTTTCAACATAAACCTCTGATTAGTTTTTGATCCAGAAGAAAGCTTCAAATAGTGATTTAATTATTTTTTATTAAAAGGAGGAAAAAAATTTAATTAGCCATTTGATTGACAGCAACACATAAGAGAAATGTCAAAGATGCATTTGGTTTCCACCCATACACTTCCACAAATGTGATCCCAAGAACAATTTGCAAATCAAAAAAGCACTTTGCAAACACTGCAGGGTTTGAGTATCTCCTTAATCATGCCAGGTTTTCATCACTTTCAAAAATTATTTTGGAAGTGACATTATTTGCTGGAAAGAGAGGGAGCATAAGGACAATTTTATCATTGGATTTGCAAAGCCCAGAGAATTCAAAAAGTGATGCCCAGGCCCCTGAACTGTTATTGCAGCTGGCTGGGTGTACGGAGGTCACTTAACAATTCTGCCTCATTTGCTGAATCTGTAAAAATAGTGAACACATGTGGGCTATTTTGAACGTAGAAATCACTGCTTAAGAGCTTTTAGCATTATCATGTCCTATTTCATTCAACTTGCTAATAAACAACTGAACTATTACTCTCCATGCATAATTTTTCAGATTTTCTTTACACAAATAAAATTACCAACAAAGGTAATACTTCTAATGTCCCATCCTGATTGCATATAGAACAGCCAGTATTTTTTTTAGTAAACGAAACAGAGCTTTTGACATCATGAAGAACATGAGGCGAGTGACATAACATGCCTAGCAGAAGCAGTGTGGTACCTGACCTTGAAATGTTTTCTATTGATTCTGGCCACAACACTTGTAGAGAGTTAGCCGGAAACACTGATGTGATGAAGATACAAACAAAGGATACCAAATAATTTTGAACACCAAAATATATTCTCAACTGCATTTATCAATGTGTAGATGACTGGCATTGCACAACAGATGTCTTTCATTAGAGAATCACTGTAAAGGGGGACGAATACAGGCACTGGGAAAGGCAGCTGAGATCCCTGCACCCACCCACCAGAGAAGATTACATAAAAGAGACAACCTGTTTTCTGAGCAAGATGCCAAAAATTATCTGTATTAAAGAGTATAAACAATACTCATTGCAGATAACACAGTGTTTGAATGCAGATGACCAGCTTCACAGATGAACAAGTAGCTCTACAAGCAACTCATTTATGCCAGATTGCTTTCCTATAGCTTTGCACCTTGTACTTAAATTTTAACACTTCTGCCTTCTCTTCTTTCCTTTAGGGGTTATCTCTCTTCCCTGTGCTGTAATCCCTGCAGCTCTGTGCCATACTCCCAGCAATATGGCAATGCCCTGAATGCTGCTGCAGGTTGCCTCACAATAATGTCCCAAATTCTCCCATATCCCATTTTATCCCGCCTGTTGTCCAGACACAATACATGTTGATGCTGTTAGGGAACTGACCGGCTGCTGAACTGAAGAGCCCAGATGGGTGCTGTTGGGAACCCAAGTAATGATCTGAGGACTTAAAAGCCAAGGGCTGCATGAGGTTTAAACTTAGTTCCTTTGAGACCCATGAGCCACTGCCAAAGCCTGCTGAAATTCAGGCATTCAGCCTGCTGAAATCTGAAACATTCAGCTGCTTCAAAAGTCAGTAAGAAAACAACGTCAGAGAGAATCATAGAATAGTTAGGGTTGGAAAGGACCTTAAGATCATCTAGTTCCAACTCCCCTGCCATGGACAGGGACACCTCACACTAAACCATATTACCCAAGGCCTCATCCAACCTGGTCTTAAACACTGCCAGGGATGGAGCATTCACAACCTCCCTGGGCAAAAACCATACGTTACTTAATTTCTTTAGGTATCTTGGCTAAAACCAGAGTACCATGCAAACTTCAAACCAAAGCAAATGTAGGCACTGAATCATTCTGAATCATTAACACCAGGCTAATTATTTCTAATTTTAACAGAAAAATAAAACAGAAAATTGTGTCAATTTAGTAACAAGCAATGTTAGATATAAAATGTGAATTTGAAAGCCCAAGTAAGACTGCAGATCTCTGCTACAGTACATATTAAAACCAAACAATGTGCAGTATAATTCAAAGCTGAAATATAACTGAAACAGGTAACTAGTAAAAAACTTTGGAAAAACTAGTCAATTGTCAGATTTTCAAGATACAACTGTTAAGCTTCTATTAACAGAATTAATCTGTAGCTAAATTTTATTTTTCATTATTTAGTTTCTCTATATTTGATGATACATTTCCCTAGGACTCTATTAGAAGCATTAAAATAATCAAAGGGTAGAATGCCACTTGACTAGTCTGATACTTTGACATTAATGTATTGGCATCCTGAACGTGTCAGTACCGCTCATTGACATTCAGCATCAGTGTTCACTCTCAAGGGACCCACCTCCAAGTACCAATTCCATAAAATGCTTTGGTTATCATTCTAGTACCTGGCATTTTGTATGATGCAATCACTCATTTTTGTTTCATGATCCAAATATCACAAAACATTACCATGAAGCACCATTCATGGAAGATCAATTTTGTAACTGTATTTTGAACCGTTTCTTTTGCACTAACCTATTGTCTTTCATAGTTGTATCTGCTCTGATGAACACATCATAATGATTTAGTAACAGATTTTAACATTTAAAAAACATTTTTGCCTGCAGTATATGTGAACTAACATTTGGTTGGTTGAGTACAGATATAATTAATGTCTCATATGCCTTCTATCTTAGGAGACAGCAAGGGAGTAATTTTGTCCTTTTACGTAGTCTAAATACCATCTCTTAATATTCCTACCTAGTGTACATAGATTCTAGTATTATCTTACATCATTTAATATCACACTATCACAGTTCGGTTTCCTTTGGCAGCAATATTTGCTTGATGAAATTATCAAACTGTGATTAAGAGAGAAACCTGACCTTCTGAAAGACTTCATTTAACCAAAAATTGCCTTGCAATTTCCTTCACATTTTCCTGTATGCACGTAAAATCCTTTGTAAAGTAGGTCAGACTTTTCACTGGATCTCAGTATGCCTGTACATCATTTTAGTTTGGGTCAATAGTCCACTTTGAAGCTCACTGCTTGATCATCCATTGCTTTGGATCATACTGCAGACTTAGTAAGTAGTGGTATCAAGTCTTTCTAGAGCATCCTAGAGTTTTTTTGCAGAGTACCAAGGTGCCCACAAGAAAGAAGATGGTTTGCCATTGGGCTGTTTCTGCCCAGACAACTCATTTATCCTGTGGCCAGCTTCTTTTCCAGATCTTCTTTCCTTCACTGCTTTGTCAATCTACATAGGAAGCCACTCAAATATTTGTTTCAGTGATACCCCTCTGCCCCAGCACTCATCCTTTCCCATGCATGAGCAGATGACTCTGCATAACAGGGGAAGAGTGGTGGCCAGAACTGGGCTTCTCCCCCAGAGACATTCCCCATGCTTTACAAACCTTGCATAGCCTATGTCCAAGGGGTCATTAGAGAACAGTGGAATAAATAGCACTTCGTGATAGAGTTTGGCACCCGCCAGGCTCCTTTGGCTGGATGAGAGGGATCAGAAACCTAGTAAAGTTTATATTTATACCTATGAATTATTAGCTTTTTCTTCATCAGATCTCTCCTGTATAGCTATTTCTCCACTTTATGTAGGGTACACTGCCAATGGATAAAAACTAGGCCTTCTGCAGGTATATATCTTTTTCTTTTAAACTATTACTTAAAAACCTGACACATATTAACAAAAAACACCTTGCAGTGCTCAAAGCTGCACTGTGCTAACATATACCCTTTTTCTCAGTCACATTCCCACTTCTCCTATTTATAACTTCCACCATTACCTTTTGTCATAAATTATATCCAAACTTTTTTGTGGTAGCAAATATCTGCCTGCAAAGGCACCTCTCTTCTATAGATTACTGCAAAATATATTTACTAGAAGATGATGGTATTTTGTGGTAAGCAAAAGGAGATATCTTTAAAATAATATTGAAAGATAAAAAGAAGCATTTAAAATTACTCATTAAATTCAATGTTTCAAAAAGTGAGTGAAGTATTTATTGTCTCTGCTGCTATCACTCAGCCATGAATTTTCTGTCATTTTTTCACTTGCATGTTTTCAAACATAAAAGGCTTCTTCTATCTTCTGCTTTGTGTGGAAAAAATCTGACTCTCTTAAAGAAGTAACTAAAATAAAAACAGTCACCATGTCAATTACTTAAACTAAATATATTTACAAAATAAAATATTTCCATAAACAACCACTTGTTTAAAGCATCACTCAGATGCAGGTTGTACGAAAATGTGTACATGTCATTCCTTCAAAGTCTCCATTTCGTTATACTGTGATTAACAAGCTGGAAACAGCCTTTAATAATTACGAATGGCAGCCTCCATTCCCTTTTTACAAGTGCTTGCATGAGGGAATTTTTGTTTGGAGAAGCAGTTTGGGGAGGGATATTTTTTTAACTGTGTAAGAAATGCTGTGCAAACATGCATTCAAGTATGCACTTGACAGTAACCTTGAGAATGAGCCTGGAAGAAATTAAAAACACCTTGTAATATCAGCGCCTAATTGTTCATAGAGATGGTTAATCATAAACAGAGGTAGTCAAAGCAAAAAAGCACAGCAGACAGCAATTCAGAAGCCTGGATTACACACTGATAAGTCCCTTGCAAAGACTGTATCAGATTTTTAACTTGTATGCGGCTTAGATAAGATGCAGTCCACTTTGTCATCACTGACCAGGGGGCAAAAAGAGGATTAAAAAATACAGCAAGTTGATGGTAGTTACCACTGAAGCTTAAATCCCAAAGGTACGTACTAGTCACAAGATCAACTATGGCTACCAGCTCAGCCTCTAAAAGCCTCTGAGATGAAAAAAAGTTTTATCACAGGTGCTTCTGACCTCCTGAATCTTCATTTAGTCATACTGATGTCACTTCTTAAGAAGCATTCTCTTAAAGCAGTATAAAATACCAACAAAGTGCCACACTTAGCAAACAATCAGAAAAATAGAGAGGTAAGTTGTGAGATAATTCAGATAACCTAAGTCATACGCAATCATCTCATGATTAACAGCAGTGTCAGCCTCACATACTAGCTCTTATCCTTTCCTCTTGCTCTCAGTTACACACATTTGTATGGTATTCGATATTTCCAATATATTATTTAAGACTCAGAAGAGAAGCAATGCTGCATTAATGATGACTGACCTCCCGCCACTGAATCACTGGTGCTGATTTGAGGAGATCTGAATGGAAACAAATTCTGGACTTGAATTCTTAAGACCTCTGTTTTGATAGCTGGTGACACTGGCTACAGCTGCTTTCCATATGCCTCTGTATAATAGGAGGATAGGCGCGTGGGGGGAATATAAATGTATCAAATCAAACACCATTCAAGCACTAATTCTACAGAGTTTTCATGTTCTAGCATCAAGTAAGTTGAAATAAATTCAACACTGTATTTCATAGATACATCAAATGGAAATAAAGCTTGAAACCTCTAGGAAATATAAAAATCTAGGAATCTAGAAATATAGACTTGCTCAGAACTCAGACAAAAGGGAAAATATTTTCAGAAAAAATGCCTAAGGACAGCAACTATGCTACGTGAAAACAGATGCTGTAATACTAGTATAAAAGTCATCCACCCTATGTAACTTGACGTAGCACTCTTAAACCATGACAACTTCTTAGCACCATTTCCTATCCTTCAAGTTCGATATAACGATCTCACTACAAAGAAAAGGCACTCACAAATGGTAAGTTCTCTTCAAAACAGCTTTAAACAGCTATCAGGAATCTTAAGGAAATCTGAAACTGCACCATGATAGACTTTTCGGGGCAGTATTTCAGTTTATCAAATGGTAATTTAAGAGTAACATCTAAAACTATACTATCACACTAGGAAGCTAGTGTGATACTAGTGCGACTAATTACTCTCCCATCTAGGTTCACTGGCTGAATATGGGCATAAGTGATTCCTCAAGATCTCTTGTATAGATCAAATCTGGTACTAGGTAGGTTCTGCAGGGTCTACCAGAGTGGAAGTCTTGTTGATATCTTTATGCAGGAAATAATAACTTATTAAAAAAAAAAAAAATCCACCCCCCTCCTCCAAAACAGAATTAAAAATGCTGTATCACCATGAACCCGGTAACTGCATCAATGAAATTGGTCGAAGCTGCCCTGAAACACTCTGCAGCTACTCTCTTTCATGATCAAACAGGCCAGACAGACGTTACAAGTCTGACAGGTCCTCCTTCCAACACACTCACTGCACAGCTAAGAAAAATTGAGAGTTAGTTAAATATGCATTTCTCAAACTGCATGTTTGCCATTGCCATATATAACTCAAAGAATGAATAAACAAACAAGTATAATAAACCAGACAAAAAGCCCAACTGCCTGACAAGAAGAATCAAGCAGAACTGTGTAATCTTAGATTGATACCATCCTTAGAACAGGCTTGGAGGTTGAGTTTACAGCTTTAAAGCAAATATATAGCCCCCCCTCCATCCCTGTTCTTATCTCCTGTCATTGCAGAAGCAACTGAATCCTCACCCCACTGTAAGACTGGACCTGAGTATACAAGAAAGCCCATGAAGAAGTTTGATAATCTGAAAAACAGATTGCATTTAAATACTGAAGTGTTTCATCAAAGCACTGGAGCATCTCTTAAAGGGAGATAAATTAAAGAGAAATAAAAAGAGACCTGAAGAGGTGGAAAAACAATTCTGTTACTTACCCTCAGATCTTCCTTTGTGTTGAAGCTATCGAGAAGCTGTTGGTAATGCCTATCAGTCATCTGTCGCAAGAGTGATAACAAACAGGAGACAAATTCCCCCTATTCAGATAAGACAAAAATAGAAATATTATGATGACTTCTGTGCCTGAGCTTAAACTGTCATATTATAAGCACTTAAAAATAATTAACAAATGCAAGGAAATTAATCTACAAATAGGCTCCACATTTTGTGAAAATACATGAGTTTAATTATAAACTTCCTTCCCATATAAAGAATGATTTTTCACCAAATGCAGTTTACTTGCTTAGCAAAATATTTGAAAGAGTTCCAGAAGGGCTAAACCAGAAAAATTTTGATTTGTGATTTGTTTCCCTTTTATCTGTTTTTAAACAGCTTATTTAGACTGCTAAAATCACAACCTCTTAGTCAACCCAGTTTTGAAACAAATATAAACAAAAATAATTTTGCAACAATTCTGGGAAGAATGTTCTTGATTTGCTTTAGGGAAAAGGATAATGGAGTCAGCTGTGAACATTTCAAAGCATTTTTTTCATCACAAACCCCAATATTTGTCAAAAAGAAAACTCATTAATTCAATTGCAATTCATTTAGGTTCTGAGAAACTGAACTTCCGAGATCTGAAATCAATAAAGATTAATTTTAATTTGATTGTTTTCTGATAGCTCTTTACATGCAAATGCATTTTTCTTAAGGAAATCCAAAGGTCTAAATCACTGACAACCTGAAGCAGAAGTTTCACTTTCACCATTGCATTAAATTCACTGGTTCTTAGTGCAATATCTGTAACACTGACACCCAAAAGCCATGTCTTCCTTGCACTCAGTTTAAAGCATCACATCCATTTTGCAGGTTATCAGCTAACAAGATTCCTCACTGCAGAGCGAAATGGTACCAAGGTACCAAAACTACTTGAGATGAAAGAAATGGAGCAGTCATGGCAGCATACGGCCTGATGCTGCCTGATTTTATGCTGCTGGTTTATGTTGCTGCTTTGTGCAGAAAACCAGCAACATGTGGGCTTCAGATCACAGTGAAACGAGTTTGGGACTACTTTGATGAGGAAGACTATATCTGATGGAAAAGTATGATGGAATTTTATCCAGTGTGCTGCCATGATACATCTCACAAAGAGTAATTTGTGATACATGCAGATTGAAATAATGGTAACATACTGGAAGTACTGCTGTACTCATATTGAGTACTTTATCATACTTGCTCTACAAATAGTTCCAAGAATCTGGCTCTGTGTGTTTCCATAAGCTCATACTGCATGATGTTTCTACATAAATGTATATAATTGCCTTATGCTGCGCTCTGAGTCACTTCCACATTAAGTATTCTTTGAGAGCCTGTGGTGACAATAACATGGCTTTTCTGATTCATAAAAAGGAAATTTTGGAACTTGAAAGCACTTCCAGAGACTAATTTTTTGGTGGTGTGAATGAATTAGGCTGTCATGGTGTTTTAGGAAAACGTAATCTGTAAGCAAGTGGATATCTTAGAAGAAACCAGTAAGCTCAGAAATTTGCTACACTAACAATCTAATACTGCAAAACTTACTTCAGTTTAGATTTTCTTGTGATAGCCTGATATGCCACAAAGCATACAACTGTAATTGTAATTTAAAGAAAAAACACCCAATTCTTAGATGTATAGCCCTGCTGAATCACAGTGATTAAAGCATGGTGTTATCTTACTAAAGAGCTTGGTTAGCTCCATAAAACACTTCATATGATTTGTTCTCGGTGGGATAAAATAAAACAAGCAAACAAAAAACAACCTCATAGCTTCTTCCACAGCTATTAAATGCTTATGAAATGTTTGATCTCAGGAAATTCTCATTTGAAAAGCAACCATATATTCATTAACTAAAACTGTTACAGTGTAAAAAACTGGGTAATTAATTAATTAATTAAGCATACAGTAAGATGTAAATCACACAGCATAGTGCAGAAAATCTTACGCCCTCAGCTTATACTGGGGTCATAGCCCATGCCATATTAGAACCGATTTGCCCTTCAAAAGCAAACTTTGCACCTTTCTGAGAACAAAGCAAAATAAAACCTCATATTGTTTGATCGATGCTCATCATAGGATTTCTGTAAATGCCACCTCAACCTTCTAATTCCCATGAGATGTTATAGCAGGTTGACCAAAATATCATTTGTTAATCTTCTAAAGGCATCCTCCATGCTCATGTGCTAGAAATGAAGCTCAAATGCTCAGCCCTGAGAACAACAAAATGCCTTTCAATTAATAAATTTGGATTTGTCCAAGTTAGCATCACAGATGCTGCAGGCATTTTGGAGCTGTTTCATCATGTAAAAATGCATGCATTTTTAGAAGTAAAATATTATTGACCAATACTCTTGTGTTTTCAGGAATTCAAACTTAAGCAGTTTCAGAAAACTGTTAATTTTGTCAGCAAAAGAAATATAATGAAATAATTCCTGACCTGAAACAGTCTCAAAAAAAAAATTTGTCTTTTGGGTTCTTTTTTTTATAGTCACAACTTAGAAGTAAATTTAATTAAAAAAATACTACTGATTCCACTGAAAATAAAAAAGGTGCAATTTTCTGTTTCCTAAACAAAATCTTAACATTGTTAATTGCAATGAAACAACAACATTGTTACAAATCTAGTAGTGCAAGCAGTGACAACTGTGAGATATTTCATTTTAAGAAACTTACAGTCACATCTTGAAACTGGAGGCGCATAGCAGAGCCTGATGGTTGTGGTCGGCTGGTGATCTCTAGTATGGTCCTTAACAGAATATCTAGCAAGCTGTTTACTATCACATCAATTTCTTCCAGGACAGATTTTTCCTTAAATAGTAAATAAAACGTTTAAGATTTTAGAATAGAAAGATGACCACAGTAATTTTTCCTTTGATGTCATTTTAGAAAAAAATTATAGTTCTACTACAAATGTTACATTCAAGAAACAAGGACTATTCTCTAATTAAAATACTGCTTAATTCTACTGTTTTTTTCTCTAACAGTTTTCAGTTAATTACATTGAACTGAAGTATACAGGACAGTTATGGGATGGACTTTGACTATGTAAGCTTTCATCAAATTAGCATAGTTCTATTTTCAATTAATGTTTAGAAGAAAGCAGGAAATAATATAGGAGAAATTTTGGGTGAGATTTTTATAGGTAACTCCCATATATTTTCTGGGGAAATTACCAAGAGAGGCTTAAATTCAAAAAGTAGAATTCTTTTTTCACACTTCAAAACTATCACCAGAAACAAGCAGATGGTGATCAACCTTCAAGACCTGTTTCAGCAGTAAAGACCAGCTACATTGCTTCCCATCAGCTGAGTAGCACAAACAAATTAGTCATTTATATAAGCCTACAACTGCTTGTACTCCACATCAATACAAAACAACCAAAGTAGTCACCACTAAAAGAGACCACGAATACCTTAATTACACACACGAAAGCACTTGATGAAGTCAAGCTTAGTTACTTTTCCTTTTTAATTCAGATGGAAATACATTTTCTCTGCTTCACAATGTTTTCTGTCTCCACTGCAGCAAGACACCACCTTAATCTGAGCGATTTTATCCATGATTTAAGCTGACATTTCTTTGCAGAAAGAAACACTTGATAATCAAATACACACAACCAAACTAAAACAGATCATTCAACTTTGCTGACATTGCAGTGTAGGAGTGATTTATTTATTTATTTATTTAGCTTCCTACACACCCAAAACATATTGTTTGTAACAAAACTCCAGATTCCTGTTTGGACTCAAGAGAAGTCTAGTGTCACGGCTGTCTTCTCTGTTACTCCATCTAGTACCAAACAATTGTTAACTTTGCTACTTAGGAAGGCAGACAGTATACAATGTATTTAGGAACTGAAACATGAGGACTTATGCACAAACTATTAGAATGGCTGATGACCTTAATTTTCGAAGCTGCCTGACTGTCAATTCACTTGTTCCCTTAATCTTTAAGTTATCTTGACTACCTTGGAATGAAGCAATGAATTGATGGAACTGATCCACAAAAATCATATCAAAGTCACCAAGTTGTTAATACTCTCATGTCTGCAAGATTACTAAAATCAGTAGCTGCATATCTTGAACATTAAAGAGAATTTTATGTAGACATCCACTCATTGTGCACATATCTGGGTTGGCGACTCCAAATGAAAGATCTGACATTAAGACCAGACATGTAAGCCTTTCTCCCAATCCAAACCCACAGCTATGCTTTATCATTTAGCACTTTATCTTGTGATAAGCTCTAACACAAATCCAGGAGCAGCTGCAATGAAAAAGCTGTTATAGTGCCAAAGGGGCAAGCCACTTCCATATCAAATCATTGATGGATCAACTTTAATTGCTGACAGTGGCATGAAATGAAGAAACACATAAAACAGTTGTCACTAATGCATTACAGTGTCATGTATTCTGGCCTCGATATGCATGTACTGCACTAACTATGGGCAGTGTTCAGTTTTAATTGTGTTATATCCCTTTGCCTGTCAGAACTTATCATCTTCATATTTGAAATACATCTATCTAAGCTAGTTCTCATATGCAGCTTTCACAGATCAATTTGCAAATGCAAACATCAGAAACTGGCCACAAAGTTTATCGGCTAACAATCAAGTGCAATTCCTCTTGCAATACTGAGATCAATCTATTTACCTATATCATCCCTGTGTCCTCTATGACTAATCAGCCCACAACTGAAAATGCCTCCAAGAGAAACTGGACATTTTCTATCCAACACAACACTCAAAAAGAGTCAAAGCTTGGCAGAACACTATGCCCTACAATTAAAATATTCTTGCATGGAAGAAAAGGCTCATGAGAAATCAAAATGACATGTTCATGCAGACTCATTACTCAGTGGACTCTTCAAAATGCTCCTTGTCACAGCCCAGTTCATGTCATTAAATGTCACTGAGACACATAAAGAAGTTCAACACCTTGTGGAAGTGACATAGTGTTTACTCACTGAGCTGTTCTTCTTGATGAGGCAAAATATGTTGCTAAGGATACGTGCACACATTATAAGGTCCTTCTGCTCTTGCAAATGCATGTGGAGATGATGCAAAACTACTGGAAGAAGAATGTATCGAGAATCTGGAAAAAATGAAAAATTTTATGAGTCCAAGCTTCTCATAGAATCATTTAATTTTAATGCATACAAAAAATGTGTTTTCAGTCTAAACCAGTATTTTTTATAAGCAGAAGCTTTCACTTGCTTTAACCAACATTTTTTCATAAGCAGAAGCTTTTACTGCATAATCATAATATTCTAAAGCAAAGACTTGAAGAATAAACAATATGCTGAAAATCAGTATGTCATGATTGGAGGAAAACATCACTGTGTGGAATATACTATATCTAACAGAAAATTCTAACGATTTATTCAACTGTCATGCAAAAACCTTGGCACAGGGATACTTGTATTCAAAATAATGTGAAATTGTGTTCTAATGTTCCCTGCCATGTGACAGGATCTCTTTGCAAGCCAAGGTCACAACAAGGTTCATCTTGAAATTATTCTAATGAGTTCTACTTTTCAGACAAGCAGTACTTTCAGATTTCATTCAGGATTTTCACTTTACCATATTCCTCACTCCTACTAAGTATGAGCAATTTAGACTACTGGTATCTACATGAATTGATTTGCCTTTCCTCTAATTCATTTTCTAAACACAGCTCTTTGGTGCTATTTTCAGTCCTGAATTGTCTCAAAATTATGCAAGAACTTCATTAACATGCTACTTTTTCTTGCTTCTTTTTCTAATTAAAGACAGCATTAAATGGGAAAAGCCTAATAATTACATTTGTGACAACACACACCTATTTACAACTTGATAAATTGAATGGGTGTTATCTGTTTCTATTTTGTTGTTGTTTTTAGATCTTTTCTCTAATTGAGAAATTAAGTTCACATAGAAATGTACTTGAATCATTTCCTCTATTAACATTTTAATGATGATTATACCCTACATTATCTAAATATATTCATCTACTCAGTTCCTTTGTTCATTAATGTAATTCTTTCCTGAAAAATGTAGCTTATCTAGCTGGGAAAATACTCCTTTAAAATAATTTTTCCAACCAGTCATTGTTTGTGGATTAGCCTTTCTAGAAACACTTCCCCCAAAAAATATTTCCTCTATTTTTTCCACAAGGGAGAAAAAGATAGATTTATTCTGAGATTTTATTTGATGAATGCTTCTGTCACTCACTGAATTATAGCACTAATCTTGGTTTTCTCATTATTCCCTTCTTTTCACTGTCTAGTTACCTTTAACAAGACAAATCAGAGTTCATCTGTACACACTATTTAAGTATATTCTTGTTTTTTAAAAAAGCTCACCTGCTCTTTTTAAACAGGTATTTCATGCTTATTATTTATTCAGGTGCTCACTATGTCTTCCTATGGAAGAAAATATAAACAAAGACTGTATGGCAGTAATCAAAACATGATCAAGGAATCCAAAACTAGTGGCACTGAAACCCAAAACTGGGAAACAAAGAGCCTCTATCCAGTAACTGCTTACTTCTGCAAGTGTCTCAGTAGGTTTTCATCAGGACTGGCCTGAGTTTGTTATCTGCCTCTAGCACTGCAGCTGGGCAGAAGCTTTTCAACCAAACCAACAAGGCATTTTCCATTTGTCTAAAAACCAGAAGCTCAGCAAAGTGTTGCCTCAGGTACTCTGAGATGTCAAAGAGTACACAGCTGCCACCAACAAGATCTACAGGGTCAAAGGGAAAGCAGGCAGAAAGCTGGCTAATGTGCAGACCTGTGGTTAGGGAAGTGACAGCTTCTGATCCTCACTGCTAAATCAGCTTATTGATTACTGAGAGATTAAAGAAACAGAGTTAATGGCTTCTGCTGAAGCGAAAAGCAGGACTCTCCATTCCTATTAAAAAAACCCTTGCTTCTAGACTACAGGGGATGGTGACTTTTCCTTGTTTTCCATTACACCTTACACACATCAAATTGTTGACTATCGGGTAACCCATCTTCAAGAGGAGAGAGGAAGGGGTCATTGTGTAAACCAACCTGTGGCTCTGTGGTTAGGGTACTCTCCTGTCCAGCACATGATGGGAAGCTGAATCCAAGCTGACAGAGCACTGAACCTGGTCTTTCATTTCTAGGCAAATGGTCAAAACACTACCTAACTCCACATCTGTCACAGAGCAGATCTAGTAGTTCTTTCACACCATTACTAGTCTAAGTGTTATCCTTTGGGCCATAGATCCTCTGAGGACAGCAGGACCTCTCTTGCAGCTACAATTCAAGTCCCTCAGTCCAGAAGGTGAGGAGAAAACAGGAACAGCACTCTGCCAAGGCGTTCCTTCTTGGATAAGTCTAAGCAGCTTCCTGATGAGCACACTCAGGATATGGTACCTTTTCTGAAGAGCCCACTACTCTGTGTGCTGCTCATATGTAAACACAGCATTATGAACTCCATTTTGAAGAACAGAGAATCTATGTGTAGCAGCACTTGTCTTACAAATAGCCAACAGTTACATTAAGCATGGCCTGAAGCATCTCAGGCAAAACAGCATCCTCATTCAACTGTCTCAAGTATTCCATTTTTGCAAAAATGATCAGGAGCTGTGTTTCACCAAGACCAAACAGATTAGCAAAAAGCATCTTACAACGGCTTTCAAATATACCGGGGGGGGGAACAGTGCCAGGTACTGAATTAACCACACCATATTACACAGCTTCAGATATATTCCTTATAAGTCCATCATCTAAACACATCTCTGTCTTGACCTGTTCAGGTGAAGAGATGTAATGGTATTGAAGACGAGGAGAGCTGGCATATTTGCTATGGGCAATGTTTGGTTTTAATTGTCTCATATCCCTTTGCCTGTCAGAACTTACCTTCATATTTGCAATGCACCTATCTAACAAAGGACTCTCAGTCTCTCAAAGAGAGGGCTATGTGAGAAAGTCTGGAGAATGTAGCATACAACATTTGTCTCAGGTTACTCTTTTTCTTAAAAACTGCCAGCTGCAAAGTCAGCCATTCTGTATAGGAAAATTAATGAGCACAAGGAATGGTGTAATAATCAGAACTCTTAGCCATCACTCATTGTCCCAGTTATTCTTCTGTGCAGGAAGCCAAATTAGCTGACTGTCTAAAATGCTAATACTTGCCCTTTACAAATATTATACTAAAAGAGAGGAAAAAAAAATCATGACATTGAGCTTTTCAAGTACATGCTTGGCATAGTTAGAGATTACTCTGGGCAATCTGTGTGACTTTGCAATGCAAGCTACATTAACATTAAATATTTTACTCACAGCACAACTTTCCCACTTACTTTTCAGTTAGTTGCAAAGCACCTGCACAGACATACAAAACTTAACTTATTCTAGTCTATTTTAAAGATTAATTTCAGAAATATGAAATATTCTTTTAAATTACTATATCTGAGTCAAAACTTCAGTCTGCTTGTAAAAAAAAAATCAGTGTAATTGAACATTTTAAATAAATAGACAGCATTATCCTTGTGAGATATTTGACCAGTGGTGTTTCCAAGAAAATTCTTCCTCTTTGGAGGAAGAAACCTAGACCCTCACTACATTTTATGCGCATTACAAAGACAAAGAAGTAAATAGGAAAAAACAGAAGTAAAGTAAAGTAAGGCCTTTAGACCCACTAACTTTTCACAGGAGCTAGGCAGGTAACTTCTATTGTCACCTTTTAACATCTCTGTAGTTGTTACCTTATAGGAAGACCTGAAGTTTAAAATCACTGGAAAAGGCTTCTAAGTAAGCTATACCAAAGCATCAATACAGAGCCATTTCAGACATCCTACTCACACATGATCAGTAAATACAGTAAATAACCTGCATTCTCTAGAGAGGCAGGCAGAGACCAGATGCATTGAATACATCTGAAATTGCACTGAACATCTGTGCTTGGGCACCTTAAATCAACCCCTGATGTTTGATTTCAACAATATGCCAAATGTAGCTCCCAGTTTTAGCCAAAGCATAGCTTTAGTGTCAGATGATTTCTGCAGCAGTGGGAACTAATATGTTAGCTGTTCAGGCCCTTGCAAAAGAAAGTATGTGAAACTTCCATGCTAAACAGAATATACAAAAACAGGTAACAGAAAATGTTATCTAAGAAGCGCCCTCCTCATTATTAGACGTTTGGATAACTAGTTATTTTCCTGTGTTCCATCTAGTTCAACGTGTTAGCTAGCAGCACAGTTTACAGCATTCATCATCCTTACTTGGGAGACAGAAATCAATTATTTTCACAGCAGCAAGCCTTAACTTCACATTAGGATGTTCAGTTTACTCTGCACATTAAGAGTCTAGTGCAATATTTATTTCCCCAAGATGATTTTAAAAGGACTTCTTTCTAGGGATTGACTGAAGGAAAGTCTACTTAAAATTTTGTATTTTAAATAGAGAAAACGTGAAGGGCAAAGAGACCAAGATGCTGATCACCACAAGACCCTTCAACATAAAGATGACTGAGATCATACTGTACAAATGTTTGCTTGAGCTCCCTATTAGGGACATTGGAAGCTTATATCACTGCTGGATATCTTTCACACCAGTTTTCCTGGGGTCTAACAAATATATATTTTATTTGTGTGTAACACACCCTCTACAAAAAAAATTAATATGTAATTTTCATTGCATTCATAGCCAAACCAGTTCATATGACGTCTTAATAGTGAAACTGGATTTGAATAAAAAAAAAACAACAAAACACTTTCAGAAAAGGAAGCAAACAAAAAATATTGGCATACACCTGAAAGTAGATTTACAATTCCAAGGAAGTGCCCAGGACCCCCTTATTTGGCATTAAATAACTCTCTTTAATTACATTTATTAATTTGTATCTTCCAGTTAGGCTGAGCTAACCAAGACAAGGGGAGGAAAATGGAAATTATGTTACCTGCTCCCTAAGTAGTTTCAAAAAGGAAAAATGTAACTTAGAGTGTCCTTATGATTGCTCCATGAATATATATGTCATCGTCTACCCAGAGTATCAAAGAGCTGATCAGTCAGCTGTAGGGAGCTAACTATTCTGGAAGGGACTGCCATGGAGGCTCAGAAGGGAAAAGGTGAGCCCTTTTCACCAGAATGAAGCAAAGAAGCCAGGATCCAATACTTCTTACCCATTTCTTAGAGCACATGCTTTAAAAGTACAATCACTGGAAGCATTTTTAAAAAATAATGTTCTAAAATCGCTTCCTTTATTTTGCAGCTTCTCAAAACATTTATGTGTATCCCTGTGGTTTTTGCAGATCCTTCATCATTTTAATGTGTTTATCTTAGATGGTAAAAGTTGCTGTTTCTACCGAACTCCATCAGCCAATACCCAAACACCTCTCCAGAAGGCTTTTTTTGAGTAAACTAACAGTATAATTCTTTATAACTCCTTTATATTAATTCTTTTATTTCTAAATTAGTTCATCTCAAATTTAACATCTGGTCACTTCTATGGGTTTCACATAGAATAGAAAAAAAGAATGTCAGGCTCACCACCATACAGCTGCTTTTCTTCCACATAGCAAATAACTATGCTGTTATACACTGTGCACTAAGTATAACTTGAATACGTGTAGCCTTTTTATGCTACATTAAGAAATGCACGAAAGTGCTGAGCTAGCAAGAGTTACACAAATAAGACTTAACGAATAAGTGACAATCTGTTTGCCCCCAAAGGAGAACAGAAAGAAACAAGACCCAAAGACCTAGTAAAGCTTTTTCCTTTGCAATTACATAAAAGTATTAGGAAAACTTCCTTCACAGACATATTGCCAGCAGTAGATCAAAACAAAGCTTTATTTCAAGAGTCTTTGTCTCTAAAAACCAAACTACTAAATGTAACCAACTGTATTCTTCTAAATGAACAGCTTGTATAGAGCTGTACTTGAAGAATTGTTCCTTAGGAAGCACTACTTTCAGCAATACTATTCCCTTCAGCACCTGCTGGCCCATGTAATAAGCACACAGGTTGACTTCTTTATCTGCAGGCAGCCCAGGGTAACCTTACCTGGGTTAGTGTACAGATGACTCTCTACAGTTTTCCCAATACTCTGCAGTTTAACAGCTTGAAGGGACTCATCCCCATGCATGACTGTTGGCAAGCTGCCCAGAGCGTCATGAACCAAATTTGCCACTTCTCTTACATCAAAAAGCTTCAAAAGTTCAGAGTACACTGATGGGAAGGAGCTCAGAAACACAGCCTAGAGGAAAGGGCAAAAATGGACAGTCAGATACTGTAGTTTTGACATTTAAGCATTTAAATAATTACAGAAATTTAAGAAACTGTAGAATGATTCATAGTTGATAGCTTTAAAAATGGTCACGTTTTCAGAAGAAGTATTCTCACGCTCATTAATGGGCTTAACCCTTGTGACCATTTGCCTTTAAGCATTATCTAATGACTATTCAGTTCTCCCAGGACAAACTGAAAGTAGAAGTTCAACTTCAAACAAAAATATTTATAATTGAAAAATACTTATGTGGGAGAGGAAATTTTTAAAAGGATAACAGAAGCTAGCTGGTATGAGAACAAGTGGAGTTCAGTGGAGTTGCTTTGGTTTGCTTTGTTGTAAAACAGGTACTATAATGGCCTCTATATTTTCAATTTTTCAAATAATGAACATTTTCATTTTGGAATGAAAATGCACTGGCAGTATTGGTTCACTTCAACAACCCTAAAATAGGGTTAGAAATTCATTGCTGAGTATGGAAACAAAAGAACGGAGGGCAATGCCAGAGAACAGAAGCTAGAACTGACATTCTCTACTTCCTCTCCAAATCCTGCTGATTAAGAAATGCTCAGACCTCAGCCCTTCTTCACACTGGTGTCAAAACAGATGACATAGAAGGTTAAAAATACTGAAGAATTCCAAATGTTATTGTTTATATAATTTTGCTATTATCTTTTCACTCCACCTGCTTACATGACTTGGGATGGAAGAATCACTTCTCTACTCTGTTCTCTGTTCTTTGCAATTTTCTTGGAAGAAAAATTTTCTACAGAGCTTAAGAAATTAATTTCTTAACATGTCTTTGGTTACAGAAACAGGGGAGGAGGTTGGCATGTCTGTGAGCTGCAGAAGTAGGTATATCACAGAAATAAAGATACCAGCTAAGCATTAAAACATGTAGTTCATCAAGACTTACAAGTTTTTTGTAAAGCATGAACACTGTTAGTTTTTATGGCTCAAATCCTTCAGTTTCAATGTGGTTAAACTAAACTTAAAATGCCCCAAACAGAGAAATGACTTTATTTATATTAAGCAATATAGTTATTATAATTCAAATTAACTATTAGATTTAAGATTAGCTATACCAATATATATATATATACACCATATATCTATATATGCCATAGATATACACCAACCAGCAGCTGTTGTTATGAAAATTTCCCACAATAGGAGAAAAGGTATGAGGATGAGCTAAAAGTGCCATTTTGCCCTGGCAAAAAAAAAACAAAACAAAACAAAACCGTTTTCATTCCTGGGAATACAGGTAAGGACACGTGTACATTTTCTATGTGGGAGATGGAAAATGACAATAAGCAGGGCACGCTCGAAAACTTACTTGTAGTTGGGATAAAGCACTAGCTCCTTTACTCTCTTGGGAAAGGAAGAAGCGTACTGACATGAGAAGCTCTTGAATACAGCAGCGAAATTCCTCCTCATTTTGTCCACCAGTGGCAATAGAGAACAACCTCCGAGACTGAACTATATATTTAAAGATGTATTCCTGTGCCTACAAACGTCAAAATCAGAGATAATTCATAAAAATGAACCAGCTCATCTTCAAATAGAACACATGTAATGATTGTATCATTCAAACAGCAAGGGTCTGAAACAGGACACCATGCTATTTAATATTGTCAAATCTTTCTAATGAAACACTAACAACATTCCAAAAAGCGCATAATCAGAAATGTTTTTGCCTTGTCTTTCATAACCTCTACAACCCAGGGAGCAATTGTATTTTTAATGAAAAACTGCAAAATCTCAGCACTGCCTCCCATCTCCCATCCTTTGCATGTCTTTGGCTACAGAAACACTTATTGCATAAACATACAAGACCAATACAAGAAATAGGCTCAAACTTTTCAGCTGCTCTTGAAATTCCTCTGCTTGTTCAAAGTTGTTTTCCTATAAACTGTTAACCAGGTAATAAAAACCAAAAAAAGCTTAAATTTTGGAACATAAATAAAAATACAGTTCTTTCTTATCAGCAAGACACCTGAGATAACAGCAGCATAGAAAGGCACAGAAGAGTAACACTGACAGCTTTTCCCAGACTGTAGCACCTGTCCCGAATGGGATTATTGTGTTGTACAACTCAGCCTGACTCCACACTGTGCTCTGTTCATGGTACAAAATGGGACAAGAGCAATCACACCCACCATTTTCAGTAGAATTCCCCAATGTCAGGGTTGAACCGTTTAGCGAGCATGCATGACTATCAGTTAGGTTCTGTTATGCAACAGATGTTTATACCACCAATTCAATTTATATTTGATTTCTTAGACCTAACTTCTACTCATTCAGTAAGGAACATAAGCGCCCCAGAGTCAAGTGGTAGTAAGCTCCATTGATCAATTTAGTGACAAAAGAGAATGATGAATAAACTATTGCACTGAAAAAGTCTGCAGCTTCCTAGAATTACTATTACCAGTCCATACTCTGTTTCATTTACTAAGTTAAAACTGTTGGTATTGTATGAATATATAATTCATATATATAATTGCTTTCATCAATTTCTATTACCTTTAGTACTTCCTGTATGTGCTCGTGCAGCTCCACTTCAGTGACTCGATCAATATGCCATTTTAGTACTTTTATAAGATCTCTAGAATAGCGCATCAGAAAGTATTATAACACAGAGTGGGAGAAGGGTCAACTTTGCACATTAAATGCAAACCAATAGCTGTCATATGAGAAACACTGACAAAATAAAAAACATATGACTAGATTTCACTAATCACTACAGAATCAATATTACACTTAGTTTTCCATCTGCTGACAGCCACCTGGAAGACCTCTGACAAACCAGAGAACCAGTATTATATATGCAATAGAATAATTTTGACAGGGATACACAAGCTCAGTTAAGCCAGAAGACCCCCTGCCAGCATGGAGTAACTGTAGCTGTATTCCATGCACTGTTTTCATTAAACTGCATTGGTTTAAATGGATGTCTAAGGTAGCGATAAATACAGAGAGTACAGCAGAGTAAGTGATGCCTATTATTGCAGTGCTCTACACAGATGGTGAACAAGTTGCATCTGGATGGTGCTAAGGCTCCTATGTTTTTCAAAGTAATTAAAGAAATCTACTGAAGTAAAAGATTTAAAAATTAAGCCAATGTTAAAGCTTTAGCAAGTAATCTTTCTAGTAACTTATTTTTACTCTTTTTAATGGCATAAATCTAGGCACTCATACAAGCATTGCATTTTATTTGTAATGATACTGTTTAATTTAACCTAATGGTTGATTCTGCTTAGCTTACCCATAAGTGTCAGTATTCAAATTAGATAGAAAAAGTACAGACTTCACCTGTAAGCAAGTGCTCCTGCAAAATGACTTTCAATGTAAGTGTCCATTACTGGCTTAAAGTGGTGAAACTTGCTGTCCTGCAGCAAATTTATTATGTGAACCTAAATGTGAACAAAAAAGGAAAAAAAAAAAGCTCTTTTTTTCTTTTTTTTTACTTAGTTCTTAAAATAGTGCTAACCATCATCACAAAATGAAACTTACCAAACAATCAAATACTTTTGATCCATATTTTTGAGAGTTTTCATCTAAAATCCCAAATAAAGTGTCTAGTGTATCTTGAAGAAACTGATTAGAGAGAGGAAGAGAGAGTTTGTTAATAAATAGGTACTTTTGTGACATGCAAATAAATTATTTCCCTCGTATTATCTAAAAGGATAGAAACATATATACCTTCACTATTTCTGAACCATCAATTTCTTTTAATTTTGAGAGGCAACCTGCAATTTTGTCTGGGTGCGTTCTCCATTTCAGAAGATCAAGCATATCTCCTGCAAAAGCAAAATGCAAATTGAAGTTGGAAGCAAAGCAGCAGTTCAGATTTTAAATTCTACTATTACAGTCTACTCAGCAAAACTTGGCATCGTTAAACCAAAAGAAAACATCTCAAGATTTGCTATAATATGATCGGCCCAACAACAGAATTTCATTCCATTCTGTAATTGCTCCACCAATAGAAACATAAGAACATGGCTCTGGGTCAGTAAAATCAGTATCCTGTAGCAACTGCCTCATACAATCTTGTTCAGATATTTGTCAGCTACCATCTTAAGAAATTATTTTGCTGTCTCTCATCCCATCAAAGAGGATGTCTTCCCTACCTGTCCTCTGACAGCCAGAAATAGTCTCCTAACTGCTAGTTTGAATATATTTAAAATACTCATCTTCCTATGTCTTCACAGAGAACAAACACAATGTCTCTAAGATCCTGCTTTATTAACAAGCAATACAATCTCTTCTGGAAAATAAACTCTTCTGAGCTAAAACGTATGGGAGTGTCTTTGCACCTCCTCCAGTTTTAATTCATTTGCCCTTAGCTTTCTTGGTAATGGTAACTACATTACAGACAAGATTACATGAGTGTTTTCTATATCAATACCAAGCTTGAATGTCTGCTGTAAACACCTGACACATGTTCTAGGGTATGACACTGCCCTTTGTACCATTAGATTTGATCTAATTTCAAATTAGGGTATGACACTGCCCTTTGTACCATTAGATTTGATCTAATTTCTACTCTTATTAATTCTTTAAATCTAAGTGACTTTACTTTGCCTGTACCATATTTTGATTTTGTTGTTCTCAACTGATAAGCTCTTTCAACTAAATATTAGCAGCGACTTTCGTTAACAGGCTCTCTAGTGTCTCAAGTTTTACAGAAGTAAATCCCATCCCCATCCCTTCCACCCCTTTAAAAAGAGATCAATCCCAAGCCTAATTCTTCAGCTCTGGTAGTATTTTCCTTCCACTCAGGAGGGAAATTCCTTCCACTACAGTGCAACCTGCTAGTTCTGGTTTAGCCTATATTTACCAGTTTAAAAATTCTTATTCAAATTTCTATCTTTTCAATTTTCCATGTGGCATGTTATTGAAGTCCAGATGGTTTAGATCTGCTATGTTTCCTCTGAATAATAATAAAGAAAGCCTTTGAAATGAAAGATCAAGAAATTTATTCTCGCATGATATGCCTGTGATAAACTCATCTTACAGCACATCCTATGTAGCTACATGTCCACTTTTTCATCCATGATTTCTTGTAAATACTTGCATAAAATTCATCGGAGGGTGATGGCTCAGTTAACCTATCCATTCTTGCAGCTGTCTTAAATCCAAATACTGTATTTGTCACTCTCAGTCATATATTGTTGCTTTCAGCTTCCGAGATGTACTAAAATACCGCTTTGCTATGAGATTAGGAATTTCATGCCCTATACCATTCAAAATCCTAAAATAGAGTGCTGCAAACTTGGCTTGGCTTTTCAGCAGTTTTCACTTGATCCTGACCCTTGCTGAACTCTAACAGGTTGCCACAATTTTTCTCTCTTCTGCTGCAGGTTCTCTGTTTACACCTCACATTTTCTGGCTGTGACTCACCCACTCAGGTCTGCAGCACTCCTGTCAAGTTGTATTGAGTAGAAGTTCCATGTAATCTTGAACCACTGAATTAAACAAATCCCAAAGCCGCACTACATGCAAGTTTACTACTTCCACATTTCACTACTCAGCTTTTCAGGATTTCTTAAAGCCTGTCTGTTGGAAGCAGAAAACCTTAACCACCATCCAACCCTTCCATTAGTTTAAGCTGAACTACTGTCTAGTTGATCACCATCCAACATTGTCTTAGAAGGACCTAGTTCTTCTGAAATGTGCTCAGTACTTACCAAACTAAGAAGCTAACAGAAAGTTTTCCTCTTGGTTCAGCAACTATATGGGAACTTTCTTTCACAGACTGATTTCATACTCAAGTACCATTTGAGCCATACCCATCTTTGTGTCATTTCTTTCCCAGTTTGTTCCAGGAAAGCTCCTATCTCTTAACAAGAAATGAAGCAATATTTCTATATTTAATAACATTAAATACATCTCCACCTGTGTACAAATCTTGCTAGAAGTGTTAATAGCAAACACCCTACATGCTATTCCATTAATATTTTGCTGTCTTTATTGATTTTGGTAGGTACAAATTGGTTTTATGCATTTATATGTTTCTTATTTGCTTTGCTCTGCGCTGTGCTAGTATGGAATGGTTTGGCTTAAAAGAAATTCTAGAATTGCACTAAGAGTGCTGAAGGATTCCATCTGTGTGTCAGAGACACATCCCCAAAATCAAGGACAAGTTATAGGTCTAATTATTCCTTATGTCAGGAATTTTCAAGAAACAAGCATTACAAATCCAGTGAACTGCATTTGTCTTTTGGATAATTAAATGGCCTTCCACACCACATGCATCCTATTCTGTTTAAGCCTCAACTTAAGTTGAGGAGTAGCAAGACCAGCTGAAGCTGTCAGGTCATAGCAGGCAAAACTCTTCTTTACAGGTTTGCTGGAGCAATTGGGTGGAAGACAGTTGACACACAACACTAGGGATTTGTTGGGGGATTAAAAAAGAAGGAGAATGCAAAGGTAAGACACTGACTTCAAAGCACTTATTTCGAGGGAAACTTTAAGGCGGAAAGACATGGCTGATGTAACAGTAGTGAATAGCCCAAACAGAAATGACATGAATAGAAAATCTGACATGTGAATCACAAGGGGAAGGGATAGCAATGTGTCATGTGGTAAGAGAAATGAGAATATAAAATTGCCCCCCAAAATAGGCCCAGCAAGAAAACATAGTTTTGGAAATGGGAAAAAGTCAATGCTGCTGATAATTTTTTCTGAAGAACAAAAACATTTCCAATGCCTTCTCTTAATCCTGATCAGATCTGTACATTTAAAACAGGCTACACATGGCCTACCATTCCTATCAAACAAAGCACTTCCCTTCTCACGTTTAATTTAAATCCAAAGTGCTAATACAAGGTTTAGAATCATGTGTGTAAGGAAGTGGTTTGGGTTGATCTTTCCATCTCTCTCCTATAAATCCTGAGCCATCAAAATTGGTCTGGTGTAGCACTACTGCACATCAAAAGGAAAAAGCTGAATTCCAGAACTGGCAGTCTGTATTTCTCTTCCCATAGGCCTCTTCTGTGATTTCCAACACTCCCTCCAAACTGAGGTCACTCTGGAAAGCTGCCCCCTGCTACTTTTATTTTATTAATCACCAGTTTGGCTTTTCGTCAAATGCAGATAGATGGATTAACACCTCTGCCTTGCAATAGACATGCTCTATAACATGTTGCTCCGCTGATCAACAGCTGCTTACTGGTGATGTGCTGATCAATGCTGAGAAGCGAGTAGATGCCAACTTGCTAAAATATTCTGACTTGCTGGATGGATCCTGAGTCTCTGTCAAGCAGAAATTCCTCCTATATAACTGTATTGATAACTACTCAGTAGAAAAATCACTGTCTACTCTCTTGCTTTTTTGGGTTTTCTTTAGGATAATGAAATATAACTACTCAGCTAAGAATATAATATATAAAAGCTGGGATACTTTTTTGCCAATATCAACTGATTAGCTATCCAGGATGAAAAGTCAAGCTAAGGAAAAGCTAACTAGCGGACAGATTCGATAAGGACATGTTCTTATATGTTGATGAACACAGTCTCCCTTGGTTAGAAGGTTTCTGAAAATTGTTTGGAAATAATGCTAAAACCCCCTCCAACATACTGAAGTTAAAGAAATTGTAGATCCCAGCAACTGGGAGGCAGCCTCCTTTCCCCAGGCCCCATAATTTGAACACGCATGAGAGCTGATGGCATGTGGGAATAATCAATGAGAGAATGACAGCTGGGTAAGGTTCCCCAGTAAGCTAGTAAAACTGTGGCCTAACTCAAGTCACACCCTCTACAAGTCTGGGTTTGGGATCCTCCCCCACACCATGGCCAGATCAATAGCATAATTTTCAAATAGTTTTCAGGCTGGACATGTTGTTTGCAGACACAAGCAGATCTGAGAGCTTCAGAAAAATCTCCAAACATAAAAACAGATTTAAAAGTAGTTAGCAATTTTCAAAACTGCCAATACAAATGGTTACTAGAAAAGAAATACACAGATCTTTCTAATCCTGTATTTTTTTATAAATATGCTACATTCTCTCAGGGATAACTGAAGTAATGCTCACATGACCAAATATCCACATGCTTTGCTCTATTTTCTGAGCATGCAATAGTTTTTCTGGCAAATTTTTGTTTAAAAGAATGGGGATTTGGAAACTCACCAAGATGAAATTCCCCAGAAAGATCCTTGGAGAAAATATGAGCCTGTCTACTGAAAATATTTCCACCCTCTGAAGTACTGCTGAAATAATTGTTAACTCTTTCAGAGCTGAAAAGGCGATCAATATTATTCGGATATTCTACACCCTCTTACTTAGAATATGGTTTAAAAAAAAAAGGAACTTTTATGCCCCTTGTCACACATCTATTTACATTAATTACAAAATAACTCCTGTACTGTGAACATAAATAAGTATTATAACCCCAGACAACAGTGCAACTATTTATCAGTGAAACATTTAAGTTCCAGGCAGCATATTCATGCATGTGTAACTAGAGGTAGATTCATGTGATTTCTTAAATCCAGGCCTTCAACTGAAGCAAATTTAGTCTCTGATTGCCTATTAGCAACTTTTAGGAAAATGTTTTATTGGCTAACTTTTATTACTTTGAAACTAATTGCTATGAGAATACAGAATGGATGTGTGCACAATGAAACAGACCACTTACTATTTGCACATAATTCTATTTGGGACACTTGCTACTAAATAGTGAAAATTAAGATGATTATTTCAATTTTAAAAGCTGCTTTAGTTGTTGTTAAACACCTATAATCAATTTGCAAGCAATCAGCAATTTTTTCATCATACATATAAGAAAGGTAAAGACACAATCATTCACACACAAGAAAGAGCAAAGCCAGATCTTAAAACTGTGATAAACAGCTTAGAAAAAAACAAATACAGAACTGTGTGTATACCAAAGAATGGTCACATTACTAAGCAAATACAAAATATTTAGAAATTTGTGGAATGCTGTTTCAGTTACAAACTGTAGTTAATATGGCAAACAAACAAAAATCTTCAGAATTTTATACATAGCAATGGCAAAGCATGCGCAAACATGTATTTCTATCTGCTACTGCTTATATCCAGTGATTGTTTTAAGTAGTAGTAAATGTTTGTTGGCTTAAAGGAAGAGAAGTGATACAACAAAAAAGCAATTTGTGCCTAAAACCAAACTGCCACAGCCTAAAACCTACAGTATTACATTAAAACTCGGCAACAAACAGATTAGGAGGTTTTGTAAAGCAGCTGCATTTTGATAGTTGATTCCAAGAGTGCTGCATTTGATTTCAATATCATGTTAATCTAAAAAGCATACTTGAGCTACTCAAAATCATTGGTTTATCATGCTGCATTGGTTTCCATCTGGAAAAAAAAATTATGAAGAAAACCAGTTTATATAATGGATAGAACATAAGCTATTTTTGAGTAGATCCATGCTTACTTGGAACATAAAAGGCTAGCTATAACACTCATTTGAATTCATCATGTTTTAAACAACATATCCTACCATTTTGCGTGAGTTTAGTGGAGCAGAGAAAGGACGTAATCCAGAAGGACTCTTTAGTGGTTTTTATTGCTTGGCTGTTGTTTCCCAGGAAAATTCCCTTTGAAAAGGGGAGTTTGAGGTAGCGACCAGAATCCTGAAGGTTCGTGTTTTCTTCACACTGTGAAAACAAAGCAGCTAAAATAACTGTACTGCATAAAAACAAAGGACTAAATCCCTAATTTATATGAATTATTATTGTTTCTCTGCCAAAACCAAGAATTTTCACTATGCCTGTTGCAACTTTGGTTTTGGGTAATAGTTTCATATCTGAAATTGAAATCAACAAATTTGCAGAGGTTATGTTAAATGAATAGCTACAAACCTTGGTGTTAAAAATCTAAAATTTGGCTGGAAACATATGAAATCCTCTGAACAGCAATAACTGCTAAATGTGGAAACAAAAATTCCACTAAACTGAAGCATCTCGAAACAATTATAACATTGATTAGATCTGCATAAATAAGCTTGCTTGATTTGCCAACTTTAGCAATTCTGTAAGAGGATATCATGGGCTTCACTTTGTGTGTTTTAATTTAACTTGTCTTTGTCAAATCCATTAAAAATAGAATTTAATATAATAGTAAGACATAGTAAAACCAGGGCACTGAAAAGTATACCTAGATTCAATTGCAGTTTGTAACAAAAATCTTAATATGAAACAATCAGCAACTGACGTTTTAATGGTGAAGAGATTATCACTCCTTTGTTAATGAATACAGACTTTCTCAACCTAATGTTTCCGGGCATATAAAGTATGTTCCAGAGGACTCATTACAGCTAACCATTACTAATTCAAATTACCTTGTGTACAATGAGTTCATGGGTGCCATCTGGCAGAGTCCTCCCATTTTCCTGCATCAGGGGCATGAAAGAAAAGCCAAACAACTTCTTCTCACCCTTTTCTTTTGCTGAAATGCATGTGTAAATAGCAGCACTTAATATACATTTTTGACAAAATAAACAGATATGATACAACATAAAAAAGAATTCTGGAAGCTATTTGCAGCTAGACAGTCTAATATTATCTTACATTTCTTTTCAGATTTACACATTATGTCTTGTAATGGTTTATTTATCTCATGTTAATCAAAAAGCAGTATTCTGTAATGGTTTGGTACTTAGTAACAACAAATAAAGGAAGCCACCAAATATACAGTCTTAGAAAATATACATAATTCCAGAAAATCCAAATGAATATGAAAATAAAAGGATTTTTTTCAGGTGACACATTCTACCCTCTGGTCTCCATTTTAGGTCAGCTCAGGCTACACTGCACTTCTATTTTCAAATAAAGCATTTGCCTCTATAGATATGATTGAAGATGTTGCTGTTCCTTGTTGAATGTTTGACAGCAGATACCATTTTCAAACTTAGATGCCTAAATTCCAAAATTCGTTTATCACCTAAATACAAAGCAGACTGCAGAACACTGAGATTTTACTGAAGCCAGTGAGTGCAGATGCTAACACTTGTGAAAATTAACCATTTTTTAATGAAATGTGTATATGTATGACTTTTGAGACAGGGTTTAACATAGTTGGGGTTCAGGTAATGATAACAAAAATATCCAACTTGTGCTGCATAGGAAAGATTGAGCAAAGAATCTGTCTGAAACACACCACTGATGTTTTTCCTTTATTACTTCATAGCTTATAAAAACCTTAAAACTCAAAAAGAAGAAATCAATGCAAATTTCTTCCTATTTGTTCCTTATATTTTGAAGTTTAAGCATCCAAAATCTAAATATACTATCACTTACTGTGTGCGCCACTTTCCACAATGGCAATCTAAATAACCAAATCTTGCTATATCTACATCACCAAAAAGAGTCAAACAACGGCATCTGTTTAAAAGAACTGCAATTTTATCACAAGTCTGTGAGCAGTCAGCACCATAGCTATGAAACCTGTCTTGCATGCCCTGGTATGCAGAACAAGGACCCAGACCTCAATTTTTACCTCAAAATCAACTTTAAAATTGTTCAGAATGTTTAGAGAATAAGTGGGGAAAAAAGCCCTGCAGTAAAAAAGTAATGTTGATTGACCATGATGTACCTATGTACATTTCCCATTGGTTGGACTGCTAAACATCTACTAAGGGACAGCTATAATTTTAGATAAATCACCAGGCAAATTCTAAATATGCATTCTGAGTTTACCTGAAATTCTGTTTATATTTGCAGCTGCAATGTTGTCTATTTCTATTTAATAAACTAGACTGGTTTCTCCCAGTATTTAAGCTTTCCCAAAGCACTGAGTTCCAAGTAGAGCTGCAATCCTGAGAAGCTGTCATGAAAGCGTTTCAGAGAAAGTTCATGCAGCTGTCCTTTTCTTGAGGTATTATGGAAACTCATGTGCTGACTGCAGCTGTAAGAGAGAGGACTAGCAGAAGTCATGAACAGCACTTACTGGAACAGTGCCGGAATTCACAGCGGATATGTGCTCCTCTGAATTTATCCACAGGAATAGGAAGTTTCAGCAGCTCAGACCATCTGGGACCATTGTTATGATAAAGCACAAAGGAATGGTACTCACTGGCTGGTGGCTCTCCAGAGCCAAATGAGATAAAATCCTAATGAAGAAAAAAATTATTAAAGATTTAAAGATAGAATAGTTCACTGGCAAGATGTCATCAAAGCTCTCTTCTAATGAAGACTATTTAATATTTACATTCCTATCATAAATGCCATATGTGTAGTTCAATGCTCACTATCTTTAAACCCATAAAAATAGTAGCACTTTGTTAGTATTTACTGATTAGAAAAAAATGGCAAGAATCATCCACACTGATGAGAATCAAAGTGTTATATAGGGGGAACCGGGTAATCAAGAAGGCTTGAGCAACAAATGTGATGTGAAGTCCCATGACACAGCATGGTCTATCCAGTGTTATGCCCAAGCAACAAACAAGAATGTAACTGAGACAAGAACAGCCCAGTCTCAAGGTCTGTAGTCATTTGAAATAAGCCCGTAACCCTGCTGCAATCAGCGATATGTCCCAGCATGAAACAGTAAAGAAATCTGGACTCTGATTAGAAAGATGCAAACTGTCGGTTGCCTTTGCAACACCCATGATGGTCTTTCCACAGCACATTAGCACAATAGGCAAATGGATTTGTCTAAATCCTGACTTGGGGATACCTATTATTTAATTCCCTGGGGGAAAGCTAAGCTGTAGCTTTTCTCCTCAGCAATCATAAGACATCACCTTTGCACCTTAATAGCCTTTTTAAAAATGTAAATATATATATATAGAAAATACATATACACACACTTCTGTTTATTTATTTATATATAAAAATATACATACATTGCATGCCATGCATTTATACATGCAATCTCTCTTCACATATACAGACACACAATTTGCACTAGGGCTATTTGTGTCAGCCTTTCTTTAACTTGTCACTCAACAGCCCTCAAAATCATGCAGAACATGTGAAAACAGTACTTTCAAATAAAAAGGGAAAAATTATATTAACTATGTATGGAAAAGGTGAAAGGTGAACAGAAATCTTTTGGTACAGAAAAAAAATCTGAGAAAGAGTTATTTGTCAATAGTTAAAATATGAAACAGTGCCTGTTTGTAAACTATCACAAGCAGCATGCAATCAAACCTGAAGAAAAGAAGGAACATTAATTTATTGTTTTATTGATACATGGGGGCGATTTTTGCATCAAGGATCTCTGATTTATTAAAATCAGACAAAAAATTGAAAGTTATCAAAACATGTTCTGTGTATCATAGAATCATAGAATAGTTGGGGTTGGAAAGGACCTTAAGATCATCTAATTCCAACCCCCCTGCCATGGGCAGGGACACCTTACGCTAAATCATATCACCCAAGGCCACATCCAACCTGGTCTTGAACACTGCCAGGGATGGAGCATTCACAACCTCCCTGGGCAACCCATTCCAGTGTCTCACGAGAGGAATTATTATGAAATAAGAAATTCACCAAAGCTTAATCTTTCTTCAACATTTTCAGGCCTCTTATGGAATCATTAATTATTTTGCTGGCAATTACAGTTTATCTGATCACAGATAAATCATGTAATTGATCACAGAAATAAAACAAACAGGCACTTTATAAAACTTTCATGCAAAGTGGATATACTTTGAATATCTAAAGACAGCAAAAGATAAACATGACTTCTTCAAAGCAATTCTGTACTCTTCAACAATGCCACAAAAGATGATTTACATCTAAAAAAGTGTATCAAAATGGACTACACCAAGGAAAAACATACAACAAAGATACCTTTAAAATTTGACCACTGCTGTCCACGACATGCATTGTCACTTCCACATTTCTTGCCACGCTTTTCCCTCCTTTCTCAAACTCTCCTCTTTCTACAGTGATATATAAATCATTCCTCATTTCACCTATAAAAAACCACAAACCAAACACAAAGTTTACAGAAGTCAGTTCAATTTACTTCATTTTTGCTTTTAGTACTTTAGTAGACTTTCATCTTCTCTTCCAAACAAGGGATAGTATCATACCCACAATTTATCAGTATTTATGGATTTTAAATAATAACAATGGATTTCATAAACCAAGAAAACCAACAACAAAGCCATAATAAACAAATTCTAGGGGCTTTTATTCACCTGTTAGCTCTTTTTGGTCTTTACAGTGATTATCTCTAGCTATACTAAAGCTGGTCTAGCTTCACCTTACGTAAATGCCTCTTTCAATCTAAGGCATTATTAATGTGTTTGCTTTCATTTGTAATCATTACATTTCTCTGTTTGATGTCTCCTTGAAGAACTGATTACAACTTTTTTACACTGAATCTCAGAAGAAATTTTATTATCTGAAGAAGCAAAAAACAAGAGGTTGGCGCTCTTTCCATTAGAAGGACAGGCTTCCCAGACTGCTAGTGTTCAAATTCATCTTTCTGATCTAAAAGATCCCAACATACTTTACATTATCAGGATGTTCCAAAGTTTACCAGCAAAAATGTTAGCATATTTTTAGCATGTTGGAAAGGCCTCTGAGAAATTAAAACCTTCATTAACACATTCAAACTACAAATCCAATACAGGCATTACATAAGTCCTACAGAGAATGTACAAGTTACTGAATACTGCTAGCATATTTAAAATGAAATTCTTTGCACGTTCATACAGGATCATGTTAAGTTTTCTGTCAAGACCGCAACAAGAACTTTTGGATGAGATCCAAAAGCTGGTAATTTTATTTTAGTTTAATTTGACACAAATCGCAAGTTTATAGTTGATGAAAGGAAGAAAGATTGGTTGGGAGTTGCAGAGGGGACAGAACAGGGGAGAAGCAGTACTGGTACTGACTGGAGTGGCATGATAGTGAAGCCTTTGCTCTGTCTGATAATGGTATTTGTTTTTCTAAGAAGTGTAAACTAATCTAGCTCTGGACAAACATTACCAGAAGTACATGGAAACAACTGGATTTTCCTTGTGAAATAGAAAAATACAGCACAGTGTCATAATTAGAAGTACCTTCTAAAATTCTAATGTCTAGATTTGGTAGAAAAAGAAATTGAGGATGTATGCTTTTATCTAGTGCAATGCAATTTTAGCATAGTGGGAATATCCTTTTTCAGTAAAGCAGATTTTCATTGAGCACTAGGTGAAAAGAGTGCAAGTATGACAGTTTCATATATTTATAGGAGTATCATTTAGAAGTCAAACATGAGATGGATACTTCTAATGTGGGTAAAATTAATTACAAGATATTTAATTAATAAATAATTAGTTCATCTTCAATTTCCAGCTTTCTTTTAATGTACAAGCAGAATTTGACCTGCTTGAACTTTGCAGCATACTCTCATATTTCACATTTCTTGCTTTTATCTTACTGCATAATCACTCACGAGCGATTTTGAAGTACCAGAAACAATGACCTTGCTAATTCTTCTAACATTTTTATAATATTATTCCATCACTGTATGCAAAATAATTAAATGATTCCTCCAAAGCACAACCTAAACCACTGACAAATGGGAAAAAAAAAAAATAAAAAAAAGGTAATAGAGGAAAGTGCTATATTATCAAGTCCTCAAAAACCATGCCCACAAAATAAGGGGGGGGGTGTGGAAATTTGCTATTATTATTATTTACCTTCTGAAACAGCTATGGATTGAGGTTAGAATAAAGTTAGACAGAATAAACACAAACACATACCAGGACCAGATGGTATTCACTTAAGAGTTTTGTGTGAAGTCAAGAATGAAAGAGCTGAATTATTAAGTGTGTGCAATCATTGAATTAAGCCCTAGTTCCCGGTAGGAGCCAGGTTCAAAATGAGCAAAAGGTGGAAAGGTGGTGGTTATTCAGGTAATGGACTGTAAGCCTTGTAAACAAAACAAAACAAAAACAACAAAACCAAACAGAAAAACCTGCAGAAGCAACCCTAAACCAAAATCCAAACACAAAACCTTTCAAAAGGATGTTGTGAATATGAGAAATGTATAAAGATTCAGGTGAAGAATGGAGAAGTTGTGGAAGGAAAAATCCACTAAAGGATATGAAACAGAGGATCAGAAGCAGCTCAGGAAATCCCCTGAGTTGAAAATAGCTGGAGGCTGGAAGAATATCAGGTATATTTACCATACATGCATATATGCATGCACAGTTCTTACTCTTCCTTAGGTGTCTGTTTACAACACTTGGCTAGATAGGCCCCTGGTCTGAATCAGCTCTGGTGTTTATTCAAGTCACCCTTCAACTACCCTTAGAACTACTAGATTCTGATTATTTACACATTGCAGTAATACTTCTGCAACTTTCTAAATGTTTTAGAAACTAGTACAGTACACTTACTAAAGAGCATGCAATATATTAGGTCCTTTCTTAGCATATGCTTATACAAGGATAGGTTCTGGTTAGTGCAGTCTGTCACTTTCAAGAGTCTGACATTCAGGAAAAAACGCCAACATATAGTAATCAAAAAGAGAAGCTTTGTTATATAACTAATTTTAGCCAATAATCTGTAGTTGCAGCATTTATCTCCTGAAAGATTAACTTGATTTCTACTTGCATTTGTGCTACATTCTCTCATTATTTACATTTATCAGCAAGGAATTATTTCAATTTTCCATGGTGTCTTCACAGAAACATAACCAAACAACCATGTTCACCACAAATTTTATGACCTACCCCAGATAAAACTCAGCAAAACTCAAGTTTTCTCTTTTGAAAAGGGCAAACTGTACAGGATTTAAGTGCAAATGAAAATGACAGTGGAACAGGATGCTCAGAGGAGTTGTGGATACCCCATTATTGCAAATGTCCAAGGCCAAACTGGACATGGCTTTGAGAAACCTGATGCAGTGAAAGATGTCTCTGCCCTTGGTGGGAGCAGGAATAATAATTTTTAAAGATCAAAATTATCTTTAAAGGTCCCTTCCAACCCAATCAATTCTACATTTCTATGCAAAAATAAGAAAGTATTTCTAAAAGAAGTAATCAGCACTTCACAAAAGTTAGGCAGGCTTTCAAAAATGGTGTCTGCATTTTAAGTTTTTTTAAAAAATCCAACCCCATTGACTTTCACCCACCTAGTTGACAGAAAAATCACAGGTAAAAAAAAACACAGGAGGAGGATGTACTGTCACAAATACTGTCCTGTTCTCCTCGTACAGAACTTTGGCAGAGTTTGTAATCATTTGTCACGAGAGGATAGTTCAGATGAATTTTGACCTGATCTACAACTATTCAGGAATCTCTACTCCATTTTCAATGTCCCAGAGAAAATTAAGACATGTTGGTCACGTTATTGAAAGATAATGACAGATTTTCTCCATTATCATGCAAGGCAAATTAAATCCAAGAGAAAACTGAACCTCTCATGCTGTATGAAGAATAACAATGTTTCATATGGAAATGAGTACAAAAGCAGAAGGGAGAGAACAAAAATAGACAGGAAAATTCATCAAAAATAATGTAAACTATGGGCTACATATCAAGGGTAGCCTGTACCTTGCAGATATAACAGCAGCTTCCTTTCCTCAATGTGGCACATCTGACATTTTATAGTCTTTACAAATATGTAGGTTTTAGTTTAAATCTGGCCTTCTGTCTGGATTTGTATGCACACATATTTCACTTTTGGTTTAGAAAAGATTACTATTCCCAATCAAAATAATAAGAAAGCCAACTATATTGAACTTTCACATTTCAGGTACAACCATGGATTCCTGCTCATGACTGAGAGACATAAGAGAGTATGGTTTTGTCAAAACGTGTTCTATAAAGTATATGTATTTATTCAATGTGACTATTTGTCGGAAAAAGGCAGGAAAACTTAAGGGTGCAGGTGTCTATGACCTTCATACCTGGCCACACCAGGGCACCTGGCCAATGCTTCAGCATGGACAACAGTGATACCAAGAGAAACTGCACCCCAAGAGTGAACAATTACATATCTGGCACAAAGCCAATTGTTTTTCTAAGGGTATAAAAGCAGGACCCTCTTGTGGCCAGATCTGAAGCCCCACCTATGGGTGATGCACTGCCTAGGAATTTTCCAAATTCCAAATTCCTGGCATCGGCTGCAACGAGGCTTCTCAGCTTGAAGTGTGGGCATGGATGATGATTAGGTGGTGATTGGTGATGTAATTCTTAATCTCTGTTCTCTCTATGCAGTAATGATTTGCTAATTTTCCTCTGTGCTATACATACACATATATATATACCTGATTCACCTTAGTGTGCTTGTTTGCCTTAGTGTGCTTGTTTAATAAACTGTGCACATTATACAGCTAGCTTGGGATCACTTTTTGAGTACCCTGCCTGTTCGCAGGACAGATACATGTACAGGAATGTTAAAAACTTAAAACTGTGCTTCTGACAAACCTTTAGCACAATATTTGTATGAACATTTGTAAGTAAAAGCTCATAAAATCAGGAAGTCAATGAGGTTGTAAAAGTCAAGCACAAAGCCTTATCAGAAAAGAGCTGACAGTGAAAAAAGAAAATGGGTTTGAAAAGTAAATTTTCACTCTGGAAAGGAAAAAGGAAAGAAAATTAAAATAAAAAAATATATTTGGATCAAAATTTAAAAAATTATTTCAATCTAAATATATTGCTCTGGAGATCTCTTAATCACTTTTATTTCCTCAGTGTAGAAATGCCATTGCTTCAATGTTCCTTAACAGAAATTCTCTCAACAAAAATTGAGGTTGTGTAAGACTAAGGAAATTTTTTTGTGTTGCCTGTTCCAATCTAAACAATTCCAACTTTCTCTACAATGTATTCAGACATCAGAAAATTTCTCAATTTATCTATATTCCTTTAACAGATCTTTTTAAATTATGGCAACTGTAATTACACATTTGATTACAAGAACATGTACCATTTTTCTATGGGCTCTTTGCCTTAACCAGTATATCAGACAGGTAATACTGACAGATTAGATCATGTTCTAAGAGAGACAGTTACAGCCATAAGTAGTACTGAAAGGCAAAGTCCTACTGAATATCTGAGTTCAGAGGTAGGCTTTGGTGAGTATAAACAGTATCTTCAGATACCATAGTATTTGCATGACTCAAATCTCTCCCAGGTATGTGTATTGAGATTTTCACACAGTCTTATACTTGACCAAATATGGGGAATTTACACAAAAACAAGAGAGGCACATCTTAAATGGTACAGTACATCAGATTTTAATTACTGGTTGAAAACATGCTTATAGAACGGAATCTCAATCAGACATGATGATACTAAACATAACAAAAAAAGCAACATACTTATTCCATCTTATTTCCATATTGATAAATACAATGTCCCCTTCTCTAAGTCTGCTTCACTGAAAACATCCCATGGTTATTTTCAGCATAAAGTTTGGTAAAGGAATAAGCAACTGAAAATGACATTGAAAATGATGCTCAACTAAGTTGACAATCTTCTACCTACAATGAAGTTGTGTGGTACCAAAGATCAAGAACACTTGAAAGCATTTCTTTCAAAAGAAAGGGCAGCTCATTTTCCCCTGCTCTTATGGAGCACTTCCATCCCCCAGCTCCTGTTGTGCTAGTTTTCTTTCAGCTTTCTGAATTCACCAGGGCTTCCAGACTGTGCAATGAATATGTGGGTATCGATATCCAGTTAGTAACACTATTAACCAAGATAGGGTCAAACCCCTAAGTCAGCTTTGTCTAGGATTGACATACAGTTTTCTAGGTAAGAAAAGATTACAGAATGGTGAACAATACACACTAAGATCATTAAAGATATTTGGTGGAGCTAAACCACCTGGATCTCCTTAGAAGTGAAGGACACTTCTAGACATGTGGGTTATGAGCTGAGTCAACAGAGGCTGGAAAAAGGCAAATTAAAGAAGCCATGTGTTGCATTTCTGTGTTGTCTAAATTTCACCGCTTAGAAAACTGCTTATCTTGGCAAAGCTTCTTTCTAGCCACTATCCCAATAAAAAATGAGGTTAACACATTACAACCAAGCATAAGTAAGGCAGAAGGCTGTTGCACATTGGATGTGAGATGACAAACAAAGTAGAAAAAAAAGGTTGGTGTTGGAGTAGGGAGTAATAAACTCCCTCTTGGAAAAACAGAAGAACTGTGAGGATCACAGAGTGCATATCTAGGGAAGCTGTTTGTTCTTACTTCAGAAAATAATGCAATGTGTTAAAAAAGGGTATCAATATATTCTGCCCTAATTAAAGAAGTGACCCATTAACTGCAACACTTTGGCACTATTTCACCTATCTGGATAATCAAAACAAGATTTTTAAATATTAAAAGCTGCAGACTGAAACAGTCCTACAAGAGCTTCTACTGTGAAGTGAGGTCTAAAGCTATATGGAAATTGAAGTTCCACAGAAATCAACAAAAAACATAAAGCTGTAGTGATATGAATGATTATACAGCCTTAACTTTCCTGTGCACATTCTGCAGGGATATTTACTCTGGTATCTGAATTTAACTGAATATGAAAAAAGGTGCTGACCTAAAATGTCTGGGTTGCTAAACCAAAATGTGTACAAGCACAGCACTAGCATATGAACCTGCCTCTTCTTCGGGTCTTGCCAATACGTTTCAGCTGTGACCTGGCAAACAAATCATGAAAGCCCTATTTGTAGGCCTAGAGGGGAAAAACTCCAAACTCTTCTTGCCCCCAATGTAGATGCTAATCAGGCACATGACAGCTCAAGGTTTCTGACCTAAGAAGAAACCAAAGAAGCTTCATCACGTCAATCCAACTAGCAATGAATTGTCCAAGGGCTGAACAAGAGCGCAGCACAGAGACCTGATGAGCCTCAATTACGTGAAAGAGGCAATTATAAAATGTCTGAGGAAAAGTCAATTAATGTTGAAAAACAGCCAGCAGACAGACTGCTGGAGGACACACTTAGCTAATGGAGGTCAGCCTTCCCGAACCTGCCAACTATAAAACACACATTTTAAATAATGGGTAAAGAAAAAAGAGGCAGGAGTATTTTGCAGTTTGGAGACGACAGGAGGGGTCCTGTCATCTTTACTGAGTGGTTTCATTATGGGATGGCTCTGCTTGCTCCCTTTCTTTCACAGGTAGGATGCTGCATCACCACTACTCAGGACCTGCCTACAAGAACTAGTCTACTGTTGCTCACATTGCACACCCCAGCTATGGGACCTACATGCAAGCTGCCTCCAGCCAACAGAGGCTTGAATGCTCCCACTGAAGCTCAAATTACAGGAACAACACAGGTAATCACTAGACAGAAGAAGGTCAGAAAAGGACAAGCATCGGGAGAACATTTGTATGAATATATGTTGGTTGCTTTTTTATTTTTTCTAGGAACTTTTGTACCTAACCTAAGCATCAAAGTAATGATCCTTTCATCACAAAACTGCTTTTAAACTTACAGAAAGAAAACTGAGTTACAATTGCAACAGAGATATAACAAGACTTTTCTCATATTCCAAACACATTTAGAACTGCAGAATTTCTTGTAGCATATTAATATGGAACAGGTTTTCAAACTGAAGATAGCTGTCAAAGATCAAAGGTAGCTGTCTTTGTTAGAATGAAAAGTGTTTAGTTTGCCAGCTATCCTCAAAAAGCTTTCTAATGAAATAAATTCCAATTTGATTATTTACTATAACAAAACATAGTGTGATTGCACTTGAATAAGATAGCATCTCAGATAGTTATAGCTTTCAGTGTGCAAATCTAAACTGTCCTGACAGCAGCCACTAATTTAAAAATAATTGCACAGAACTCACTAGGAGCTTTTGTTAGGAATTGCTTTTTTGAAAGCTTTGCTTGGAATTACAGGTCCTTTAGAAGCATGAATTAAAAAGGAGCAGAAAACACTATTTTGTTTAGAGAAAGCTCCTGTTCATTTACATCTCTGTAAAATACAAGCTAACACGTTGCTTTGTTTTATACCCTAAACATGACTTGAACAGCTCTTAAAACAATTTCAGTTGTAGGGACTGAATATCTGTCGATGTAGCACAGACAAAATGTTATTATCCAGGATGTAAAACTTGTGGATGAAAAATGTTTTAGAGAAAAACTCCTTAGATTATTTTGTAGAAAGGGACAAGACCTGTGTAGCTATTGTCAGTAGGATGATCTCAAAAAATCATGCAGAATGTGATTTTAAATGTGGAGAGGGCTAGGGACCCTTAGTCTACCTCACCTCCTACCCTTCAAGTCAATCCATACTATGTCTTTTAGCAGCTAGGATGTTCTATGATCTTACTATCCACACTGACATAATGACAATAACAAGCAAAACTGGAAGATAAAAGATAAAGGCAGGAAATCTTCCACTCCCTTTTTAGCTGAGTAAACTCTGAACTGGCACAGCTGAAGTTGTGATAAGAAGCAGTTATACAGAAACCCAGGGAACAAAACAGAAGAACACAATTCAAAAGTAGGTGGCCCTATGTCTGGGTGATGCAGCACTGAATTTCAACAAGTTACACTACAAGCACATCACATTTGAAGTACTCACAAGTTGGAATTTGTAAATAATTTAATTATCCAAATATATGTGTTTATTAATATATACCCTAGGGGGCAGAAGGGTAAGAGATTAAGTCCTGGGATACTATAGCAATACTAAACTCTTGCTAATGTCTCTCTGAGAGTTGAACTTCGATGATTTCATAAAATCATAGACTGGTTTGGGTTGGAAGGGACCTTTAAAGGTCATTTAGTCCAATCCCCTGAAATGAGGAGAGGACCTTCCACTAGATCAGGTTGCTCAGAGGCCTGTCCAGCCTGACTCTGTGTGTTTCCAGGGATGGAGCATCCACAATTTCTCTGGGCAATCCGCTCCAGTTTCTCACCACCCCCACACTTAAGAATTTCTAAATCTAACCTAAATCTCCCCTCTTTTAGTTTAAAACCATTACACATCGATACAGGCCCTATTAAAAAGGGAGGAAATTACAAATTAGTTTCCTCAGGCTTGTCACAACCACACCACTCATCTTGCTGTCATCTGCAAATCTGCTGAGGGTGCACTCAATCCTACTGTCTATAATACTGATAAAGATATTAAGCAGCACTGGTCCTAGTACAGACCCCCCATGAGGGGTCAGTGCCCCACTTGGCACTGATCTCTATCTGGCCATTGACATTCAGCTGCTGACCACTACTCTCTGAATGTGATCATCCTACCAATAAATTATCCACTGAATAGTCCACCCATCAAACCCACATCTCTCCAATTTAGAGAGAAGGATGTCTTTACTCAGCCACATCAGTCTCTTGCCTTCCCGATTTCTTACATAAGATTCAGAATTGGATTTAATAAAAAAAAAAAAATTAAAAAATCAATTAAAAAAGTCAAGATAAGCAATCTGGCATATTTCATGAAAACCACAGTATAGAAGGATGTTATTTGAGAGAAGGTCATCCTTAAGGAGATCAGCTCAGGAAGATACAGGCACACCGCATTTCACAAAGAATTTAATCACTACAGGAAGTAAAATCCCATTATCATAATTATTTCTATTATTTATATACTGCTAGCTAGTTTTTATATGTTACATATATTCTTGTTTCCAGAGAAACATTGAAGCCACTCAGCAAGTGTTAGAATTCTGGGAGCACTGGTAACTTTGGTAACACTACTGCCTTTTTACTATTGGATTAAGTAAGCGTTGGCATTTAAACCAAAGGCAAAGATGAATACACAGATTCCTTTCCTCTGTTACCCTTCTGTCCTTTTTCAATAGAACATTATCTGCATTTTTAGCTTTATTATAGAAATTCTCAACAAGCCCTAAGAAACACTCATCAGAAAAGAAAATGAAATGCCCTTTATAAGGGATTCTCGAACTGTAATACCTTCAGCTTTCAAATGGATTGTAGATTTACCACATAAGACTCAATTGCTCTGTGATCTGTTTTTTCCTTTCTTTTAACAATGAAATGTAAAACAAGTTGCTTTGAACAAGTGGAGTATAAAACACAAGGGTTTTTTTAACAGAAGACTTTGACCTGCTGAGTTTGTACAGCTACAACATAAAGTATTTCCAACAGAATTTTGAAAGCTTATCTATTTTTACAGAGCTAAAGCATTCATGTTAGTTTGCGAGTGCTCCTTACCTGGTTAATGGAAGCCATAACTATCCTTGTATACACTTCCCATGCATCATTGCTACTTATACAATGCTTAAAAGAAAGCCAGCTTACTCTTCCAAATCCTATAAACTAAAGAAGTCCCTTTTCCCCATCCTCCATGTCAAGAGACTTTAAATCAAGGGAAGTCCAATTAAATTCTGTCTTTCCACAGTTCTCTCTTTTCTTTCTGATCCTAACGAACCAAGAAAACAAAACAGAGGAGATGGGAAGAAGAACAACCTAGAAGTTCCTTGCACTTGTCCTACCAAGTATGTAGTCATGTAGTCACCTTTGTTTTCACCAGTGACTTGTGGAAATGATAATTCCTTAGGTAGATAGGATCAAAGTTTTAAAAAAGTATTAAAATAGGATTTGGAAGGCAGAGGCTGTTCCCTACAGAGTACTACAATTTTGTGAAAGGTCAAAATTCAGGGTGTCTTTACTACACAGTATTGCTTAAGAATATTTTGTGTAAGTAATATATCCAGGCAATATCACTTTCAGTAATGAAAAATACATGTATCTGGATTCTTGGAAATCAGAATAGTAAACAATGGCAGGTGTTAAATTTAGGCTGTTTGTACTCCATGCAGGATAGAGAAGACTGGAAAAATTCATACAAGTGTGTCAGACATAAATTTCTTTTCCTAGAATAAACAGTTCCTCACTATATCCAAGCCCACTGACAGATAGAGACACCATGATGAAGAGAACAGATTCCATAGCTTTCATTACATTTTTGCTCTCCAGACTCTTATTCTAAGCTTTGAAAGAGGGAATATGCTTCTAGTCAAAATAACATCATTGAAAAATGCATCTTATGATGAGGGTAGCATTTTGTGAGATCATTTGTATAAAAAGACAAAAATTCTAGTTTTAGTTTCATTCTAAAAGCTACTGAAAATAGAAAGCAAGAAGGACTGGAGAGTGTGCGCTTGCACATGAAAAGAATAGAAGACCTTTTAATAATCCAGATGAAAGAGTAATGAGTATATTCAGTAGCTTTCAAAGACAGGATTCTGATGAGATTTAACTGGACAGATAAAGGACATCTAATGAAATTAAAAGCTGACAAATGCAAAAGCAACCAGATGTGATGGTAAAAAAGCCTAAGTAATGTTTCCTAAATTAAGCATATGAAAGCTTACTGTAGGAAACTTAGAAGCACTGCAACATCCTGGGCAGCTCATTCTATCTGCTGAATGAGCAGAAACTTTTAAGGAAACCAAACAGAACATTGAGAAACAAAATGAGACTTGTATTGTTTGACAAATACATCTGAAAGTATGACAATTCTGTTACAGAAATGAATACTGCAGCTTCATGTAGTCTTTAGCTATGTTATTTGCAAAATTACATCACAGGATTAGAAGAGGACCAAAAAATTCAGAGTAAAGGATTACAAACCAAGAACTTTGCAGTCAGGACTGACCAGCTCTAGCCATAGTTATCAGCATTATACACCTTTTAAGATAATGTACAAGGAAAACAATGACTCATCAATTCTTTAACCTTTTCTAATATCAAAAGAGTTTAATAATTTGGATGGACAGGAAGAAATATAAACCCTGATTTAAATTCAAAGCAAGTGGTTGTCAGATCTCAGCAGTGGTAATGCCACTATTTCAGATCATGAGCTGAAAATGGGTGTCCATAGCTAATTAATATCCATCTATGACAATCTGTTGCAATATCAGCCAACAGGCCAACTGTTTATGCACTTAAGTACATTTATGGACTAAGACATTTGGAGGCTACCTGCTGTCTTCTATAAGATACACAGCCTTTTAAAGTCGCATCTATAGCTGTTTTAAATAAGAATTTTCTTTGATATTATAGACAAAGATGCATAGAGTATGTTCATAGATGAAGTTCTCTAGAGTAAAGATCGGGCCTAACTGAACTGCTTTATGTACTGAGATTACTTTATGTACTAGAATCTCATATTGAGTGGATTTTGGCTTTGAAATTTGGAAAAAGATTCTGTGAGAATGCACTACATAAAACAGAAAAAAAAGCTGGTAAAAATACATATAGAAAAATAGAAAAGGGCTTTTACATTTCATCACCTATAATGTACATTAATCAAACTTAAAGTACTGCCCAAAAAGTCTAGTATGTTTGTAAATATTAAATGCTAAATTTTATGTACTAAGTAGTGATGTGATTGTCTGTCCTTTCAGGACTGGTGAATACAGAAATCCAGGGGGTAAGCACAGTTATCCTTCACTGGCTTACAAAGCCTCCTGAGACCATTGGCTTGTGCATCTGCAGACTGCCAAACTAGGATGATGGAAGGAAGTTTACTAGTTGTCTCATAGAGTTTGCCCTTAAAAAATAAAACAGCTAAAATAGTTACCTATTTCACAGCCTTTTTGAATTATGTATGCTTTTTTCCTAGCTATCTACTTCATTTCCTAAAACACTTGGAGTTCATTGAAACATTCTATGGGTCCTGGAAACAGCATTCTGTGGCTTCACCCTGCCAAGCTCCAGTGACATAAAAAGCATTGCTCTATAAAACCAGGCATTATTATTGTCAACAAAATTCTGGTTTGGCATGTATGCTGATTCTAGTTACTTTTAATGACAAAATGTCCAAAGAGAAAATATATGATGAAAAATGGAGGTCACAGAGAGTTTAAATAAACCAGAATAGGAGAGAAACTTAAAATAAGTGACTTACAAAAGAGATACTGTAGTTTAGCAGCATGAAGTATTAATGAATAATTGAATACAGTCTGGTTCAGAACCTTAAACTAAGTGCTAATTAGCCATAGCTACAAACTTACTTTCAACAAAAATATAAAATAAGATCTAATTAATGACCATTTCCAGTGGCAAAAGATGAAGTTCTCTAATTTATCTCTGAAAAGACACTAGAAGAGAAACAAAATTAAAGGGGAGCTTTAGAAGAAAAAGGCATTTCAAAAGCTACGTTCCTGCAGGCATTTCAGTGCCTAGGGCATACTGCTCTGGTTAGTCCTTGAAACTCATCATTGCAAGAGTGAAATGATTATTTCTCTTTAGGAAAAATATCTTCCATGTCAGTAAATGCAGAATAAATAAAGGGAGAATAAAAAAACTGTCCATTTTGCCAAGCTGAGGTGAGCATACCTTTGAACTGAGAAAGCAGCACATCAAAACCTATATTTTTTTTTAATAAAAAAGAAAAATTGGACAAACTGAGCCTGCACAATTCTTTGAAACCAAGTTGAGAAATTCCTCCAGTAGCTGCTATACAATACTCTGCTATAACATGTTTTCTGCAGTTTATGACATCACATTATTTCACAACTGGAAAGTGAAAGGATACAAGAGTAATTTACAGACTTTAGAAAATTTGATAAACAGACCAGAAGGTCACTAAATCAAAAATAAATGCAAAAAGGTTTCTTAATGAGAGTTATAATGTGCTCAGTAAAACTGCTTCCACTGTTACCAACCATATCGTCTACAGTACTCATTTGATTCAAATTACATGTCCAACAGTAATACAACAAATAAACCCTAGCTAATAAGCCATAAGATTTCAATTGAATGCTTCCATTAAACAAACATACATAATCTAAGTTCAAATGAAGTGGCATGTGACTCACACATTTTCTTGTTCTAAATATTGCAGTTACACCAGCAGAGTATTTTCAAAATAATTCTAAAACTGTTTTGTTGAGTTCTGTGCATGTTTTAAGTGATTAGTAATACTGAACAAGATGCAGAAGGACAGATGTTTAATTGGCAGTAAAAACACAAGAGTGAATTCTCAGTTGTCAAGTTTCAGGAAGAAGTTCAAGAGAAATCCATGCCTATAAATAAAGCTGAGTCTCAGTAATGAGTTTTAAATACCTATTTATACTTCCTTGATTAATGAAGTATTGAAGCTTATTTATTCTTGCCTCAGAGCCTTAGTTTATTTCTGATTTAGGTACACACGAATGAAAAGACAGATCTTTATAAGAAGAAGGTAGTGTCTGTTAAAAATCTGCAAGTCATGAGGATGATTTACATTTGCGAGAGTCAAGGCATTGTGTGTGGACTCAGCTGAAAGTAAGATGTGAGCTCCTCCCTGCAACATTTCTCAGCACCAACACAACACCATAATCATGCCAAATTAGTCTGCTTGCAAATATGCTTTTCCTTTAAAGAGACATTTCCCTTATAATTTCCAGCAGCCCATTAAAGTTTTTAGAAATTTAATTTCAGGGATGAAACTATAGATAATTCTGTAATCTTCTTTCTGTATTTGCTTCTTCACATTCATACTGACACAATCTTTCTTTCCTTAGCATCTGTTTAAGTAGTCACATATTTTGTCATAGAATATAAGCAAAAAAGTCTCTACATCCCTATTATTATCTATTTTCAGTATCTCAATTTCCAGTATTTGACCCACAAACTTCATGAAACCAGAAGCTGTACAGTGTCAGCGAAATTCTGTGAATCCTTATTTGGAAAGCTACCAGCTCTTATGAACAGACTGTTCTGCTGGTTATCTCTTTCTCTGAGTAGAGATCAGCAGTCTTGCATTCAGTCATCCTCACTTATAAAGTGGGGCTCCACCTCTCAAAAAAGGCTGCTAGGGCTGTATGCCATAGTAACTATACATTGTAACTATATACTAGTAACTATACAATGTAACATTGTAACTATATAATGTATAATGCAATAGGGCCACTGGGACCCAGTTTTCTTCTATCTGAAAAAAACCCTAACATAAAAGTCTCCAAAGAGATAAGAAGTTTTAGTCTACAGTATTAATTTGTAAAGAAGCTGAAAATGAAATAATTTCTCATTAGTTCTTTCTTTTTCTGCTTACTGGTTTGTTTTGTTTTTTTTTTAACTTACCAGGCATTATAATATTGGAAAAACCTAGTTTCCTTGTTATGGATACTCCATGGGTAAACCTGGATGTATACTCTCTCCTAATTTGTTCTATGTCTCCATGAAGCAATTGAAGAGAAACTGCCAGACCTGAAAATGAAAAGAAAAATGAGAAAAAATAAGACATTAAGACAGATTATAGTCATAACTACTACTTAAAAATTACATACATTTGCATTTTCATACATTACATAGACATTCCTGAGAACTCAAAAAGTTCAGTGGAAGTTCAAAAATACCAAGCCAACCCACCTCAATTTTTTTATGCATTTGGGAAGGGTAACAACCACCAGAAATCAATAAAGATTAGTAACCATAAAACAAAAAAAAACAACATAAAACCAAATACCCATTAAAAACATTAGCAAATTATTACTGATATGTAACTGTACTATGATAACACACTGGATCAAAATTATCTCAATATAATCAAGGATGGATTGAGGCTTTAATTGGAAAAAGAATTAGAAAAAATGTCAATTCCGAGAAACATCAATCATCAATATTTGCTGCCATTTAAATTTTTCACTTCCTTCAACACAATTCTGTCTTCATTGGTACACAAGAAAAAGTGGAAACGGAATGTCCCTATCTATGGGAGAAATTTGTAAGTCTCATTACAATGCATCACTTAACCTGATACAAAGTTATACAGTTTATTAACCCAAAATCTGAAGAAACAAACTCTAATAAACCAATATAGCATAATAAAATATGTTTCACTTCAGCACAGTAATTTCATAATGACCATAATGACTGAAAATACAACCTTTTTTTCAATATTCACCAGATTTAATCAATTATGCTCTTTCCTGTGTTTGCAAGAAGACATACAAAATGTAAGGGTGACCATATAATAATTTTCCAATATTTATCCCTCTAGAACCAAGGAAGAATAACTTAATCAATTATATCTGCAGTACGCAAATAAATTGCAAACAGTATACTTAATTGAGATTAACAAAAACAAAATGCATGCCTTTTGATTATTTAAATAAGGCAAGTGCCAGGATGATACAGCTTGTACAGATTAGTCTATCCTAACCTTCAACATTACTGCAGCATATCATGTGCCAACATACAGATCAAGGAGAAAACAAGAGCAAACTCTTCATATACACTGAACAACTGGAAATAAACAAGCAACTCAGAGGACTCAAAACTAACTTTAGATTAAGTTTACACAAATAACATGCAGACTGAATAACAAGGTCATCAGTCCTTTCAGCTTTGGAAGAAATTCCCCCTACAGTCATGTTACTATTTAACTGAATAAATTTACCTGAAGTTTGATGGTTTTTAAATCAAAGCTTGAAAAATCTATACTAAGTGCTGTCAGTCCAGGCTACTGCCCTAAAGAGATCAGGGATCTAATTACTTTTTCAAGACCAGGCTGGACGAGGCCTTGAGTGATATGGTTTAGTGTGAGGTGTCCCTGCCCGTGGCAGGGGGGTTGGAACTGGATGATCTTAAGGTCATTTCCAACCCTAACTATTCTATTCTATGATTCTATTCTATTCTACATGACAACTTTTATCTTTTTCCTCTTGCCTCCACCAATATTTTATTATTTTAGCAATTCCAGAGAATGTGATACTCTGACAAGACTTTCATTCTCCTATGAAAAACAGCTCACCTACACATCTTGAACTGAGTACACAAACAAATCTTACAAGGAAAAACACTGTGAAGTCTATTCTATTTTAAGAACTGTATTTAATGGCATGTACATTAATTATTTTAGTAGTAGGAACTTGTTCTGTGGTTACCATGTAAGCAAATTTTAGGAATTAATTGCAATTATTTTTGGTGGAGATGAGAAGACAAAACAAACCATACCAGTGATGTGGCCAGCTGAGAGTACAGGAGGTTGGTAAGAAATCATATGGACAAAATTCAGACTCTGTTAGAGCAGGTGAAAAGTTTTTCATTGCGGATGGGAACAGCTAGGCTGGGTATAGTTCACTTATACATATGGATATTTAGCCCAACTCCAATCTTGTTTCTCTTATATTTTAAGAAATCATTATACATACATATGTATGTAAATTCATACCCCCATATGCCCCTAGTGCACTGTTTCCTTGGAAACCTGAAAAGCATTTGCCATTGCTCCAAATCACATCAATCACAACAGCATTAATCAGATATTGTACACCACCTGGTGTTGAGCAAAGTTACTGTGTTTTCTACATAAAAGTTGAAGACCTCAAATTCAATTCGTACTACAGTTCTTGTTGTGTAGAAATTTTGCAGATTTCCTTGATGAACTTAAATTAGCTCAAAAATGAGATAAATGCCAAAAAAAAAAAAAAAATCAATGTCAAAACAGTTCTAACCGGAGAAATAAGCTGCCTGTCAAGGATCTGAAATACTTGATCATGCAAGGCAAGAAAGGTATTAGCTCTCTATTTCACAGCATTCATTGTTAGAGAGTGAAGAGTTATCTTTTTATATCCAAACGCATCAAGAAAATCTCTCACTGAACACACTTAAAACATGTCTTAGTCATTTTACCTGTAGTTTAAATACATCTTTGGAATTCATCCCCCAGCTCTTCAGAATAATGAAGAACACTGGATTAGAGATAGCAAAGATATTTAAGAATGTTATACAGTGCAAATAACCCAGTATGACAGGAAAGAGTGAAAATAAAGCAGAATAGAAACAGAGCAAAGATGCCCAGGGAAGGAAGTCTGAACAATCTCTGAAAACCAAGGCTGCAAGTTAATGGTCTTGCTGCTCAGGGTCCAGCTGCTTATGAAAAGAGAATTGACAAGGGAAGCAGATCTGCTACATCTGGTAAAAACACTGAAGGCACGAGGGTACGGACTTTATATAATTGATGAAAAGAAGATGATCCCCAGTTAAGTGTTCTGATTGCTCTCTCAAATCTCCACTAATTTTGCAAGGAAATTTAGGCTCCCCTGCATTAAGGACCCAATATCAATGTAGGAGATATGAATATGACACTCAATGAAAAAGAATCCTGGAAAAAGATTGCAGAGATATTCTTTTTGCATACAGAAATAGAAAGCAAATTCATTAACATTTCTCCTGTGGAAACATGGATAACTTTTCTGTCATATAACAAAGGTAATACCCTTTAGTTTAATTTATGCCACTCTGATGATGTATGTCAACATCAGTTCCTTCTCATCTCATTTCATTCACTACACAATAAAATTATCAGCTGTAGAAAAAATTAGAGCATCTGATGGAACAGCTGTGCACAGACAAAGCAAAGCAGAAAACTACAGCATGCCACCGTACACTGCATCTGGCTGTGGCTGATATGATCGCTACACCATTTATGAGACCTGGAATCTACCTGAAAATTCAAAACTACAGATTATTGATTTCCAGAATATTAGGAGCTAAAACATAACATGAAAAAGATTATCCAGTCTCTAAAGGACTGACATTTTATTTAGTTAGGAACATAGCGTAGCTTTGTCCTCTCAGAAAAAAATTCAATTTCTTTCCTAGTGGTAATTAAACCCTCTTGTGTTAAATATTATTCTTCATTTACTCCAGTTCTGAAAATATTACCACAAAACTCTGTGTGGCACTGCAAACAGATCTGCTTTTATTTCTTTTGCAAGCACATGAAATTCCTCACAATTAACTCACACCATAGTTCACCACAGATTATTTTTATCATTCAGGTGAAAAATAATACAGAAAATTGACAAGTGGGCTGAATAAGCACTCCAGATTTTTGTTAGATCTGTCATTTCACTTTAAAACAGCTTTTGAACTGCATTACTGATTTCTGCATTTAGTTATGGCAAAAGGCAACTGTTTATTATGCTTACAGACCACTTATTTGCATCTGAGCTTCGGGGGGGGGGGGAAGGGAAAACATTTACATTCAGCTTCTATCTACTGGCAGCAGAGAATCCTAGATCATATTAAGAAGAAAATGCCTAGCAGCTGCTCAGGAAGCTGATAGAAAAAAAAACCTCAGACAGAATGCTATTCAGCACTGTTTGTATTTTAAGAAAGGTAATAAAATACGGCATCTGTCCAAATAAAGCTGCCTAAGGGTGTTAAAACTACTCTGAAAACATACATGTGGTCCCATTCCTGGTAGTATTTAAAGTGGCCAAATTACTAGTGCAGAGATAAAATCAGTAGATTTCCACATTGGATTTGGGAAACAAATGATTTATTGATTTAATGTGATCTGGGAAAAAAAATTGTGTAAATCTTACGCAATTTGGCCACAGCAAAATCTGTGTAGTAAATCCCACAAATTACAGCTTAGGAAAAAAAGTGTTGTTTTGTTTTTTTTTTTTAAACATGAGAGGTAGATTCAATTCTCAACAGCCTTTGTTAAAGTCTTTATTTTGATTACTTTCAATTATCAAATGAAACTCCAAATTCTTTGTCTTTTCCTCAGCTTTAAATACTGCTTTTTAGCTTGGTAAAAGAGAATGTAAGAAAAATAGCCTTTTCAAAATGTTGACAATTTTCTTGGAGCTCATGAATTAAATAAGCTCTTGTACCTAAAGCTTTTACCAAAAATGCCCTCAAGTGTGGAAAGTCAGGGTTTTTTTCTTCTTCACATGGAAGATAAACACTTAAAAGCATTATTATCATGAGTAACTTGGCTTGGAATTTCTTTACAGGAGAGATAGTAAAGCCTTAAGTACTTCTTGACAGAATCACTGTAAGATGAAGGTTAAAGGACCAGAAGGCTGAATGACAAACAAGCATCTAGCCTAACCTCCTTATACAAACTATAAAGACCTTCAGAAATAATTTCTCCAATTCTTACCTTAATAAAAGCCCACTAATGCCCTTTTCTATTAGCAATACTCACAGCATGTCAATACCCATTTCCGCTCTACATTGTTATATTGGAAAGATAAATCATAGAATCATAGAATAGTTAGGGCTGGAAAGGACCTTAAGATCATCTAGTTCCAACCCCCCTGCCGTGGGCAGGGACACCTCACACTAAACCATATCACCCAAGGCTCTGTCCAACCTGGCCTTGAACACAGCCAGGGATGGAGCATTCACAATTTCCCTGGGCAACCCATTCCAGTGCCTCACCACCCTAACAGTAAAGAACTTCCTCCCCATATCCAATCTAAACTTCCCCTGTTTAACCCGTTACCCCTTGTCCTATCACCACAGTCCTTAACGAATAATCCATCCCCAGCATCCCTAAAGCCCCCTTCCAATCATCTTGCTAATTTTTTTTTAAATTACATTTTTGCACATTGTTTTGTTAACTAGAATATCAGGCAGTGCACAAAATACACAATTTTACATTCTTACATGTTTTATATTGCTTCTAGTGCAAATAACAGACAAAAGTTTTCAGGGAAAACCCCACTATTTTCTCCTTTATGAAGAGGAGCTCTGCCATGCAAACAGCCTTCGCACCATAGTACTTGAAATTTAGGTACTTCCATTCCAATTATGTGTTATTTCAAATAAAGAAACAGTTTAACTGGGACCTAAAGAAAGTGGTAAAAAATAAATGCCCACCAAAATAAAGCCCCAGATAACATTTGTGATGAATTTGTAAATAAAACTCTTGAAGGAGCTAATATCATGCATATATGTTCTACAATTTACCATTTTAAGTAGTCTTACAACTTTCTATTATTTCAGTAGATAAACTAAAGGAAGTCAACACTATTTAATAGTAACAAGCATGATGAATTTTTGGAAAAGGCTGATAAAAACCTGACTAAGACATAAACCAACTCAAGATGGAACTATGAGTCAGCTATTATCATTCTGTACCCTTAGCCAGCAAATTCCAGGTTGAAATTGGATACCGTTTCAATCACATGCAGAAATCGTAAGGGGAGCAGGGGTAGGGAGGTGACCATGCCCTCCATACTCGGCACTAGTGAGGCCACACCTCGAATGCTGTGTTCGATTCTGGGCCCCTCACTACAAGAAAGACACTGAGATGCTGGAGCAGGTCCAGAGAAGGGCAACAAAGCTGGTGAAGGGTCTGGAAAACAAGACTGATGAGGAACAGCTGAGGTAACTGGGGTTGTTTAGCCTTGAGCAGAGAAGGCTCAGGGGGACCTTATCATTCTCTACAACTACTTGGAAGGAGGTTGTAGTGAGATGGGTGTTGGTCTCTTCTCCCAAGTAACAAGCTAAAGGAGAGAAAAAGGCCTCAGGTTGAACTGGTGGTGGTGTTTAGATTGGATATTAGCAAAAATTTTGTCACTGAAAGTGTTGTCAATCATTGGAACAGGCTACCCAGGGAAGTGGTTGACTCACCATCCCTGGAGGTATTTAAAAGATGTGTAGATGGGACATGGTTTAGGGGTGGACTTGGTAGTGCTAGGTTAATAGTTGAATTCAATGATCTTAAAAGTCTTTTCCAACCTAAATGACTCCATAATTCTATAATCACAATACTGGGATGAACAGCAAGTCATAGTTTCTACTGGATATAAAATGTCCCCAACAGTATCATAACTGCACATTTGTAATTCCTTGCTAAAACCAAGTCTTTTAGCAATAGCCAATATGACAGTATGAATTTAATTTTATTAAAGCTGTCATCTCCAGCACAGTCTGTAAGTCGCGCTATATGAAGGACAGATCAGTACACCAAAAATCTACCTTGAACTTATGATAAAGTCAGAACTTTCACAACAACAATACAAGCTTGTACTGCTGTAAAAATGCAAAAAATTACATCTGATTGGTCTATAAAAGTCTGCCACCTTTATGGATTAGTATCTTTTCACAAAACTACCATAATTAATACTACCTGCTAGATTAAGCTACAAATTTTAGATATTTGGTTACTCCTGAATTTGAGAAAATGGCTTTATATAAGATTGCAAAACAATATCGCCCAGCCTGTGAAAAGTACTTAAGTACCTTTTACTACAAGTACTTAAGTAAGTACTTTTTACTACAAGTTCTACAAATCATTGTCTAAAAATCTGCTCTAAAACCGGCTTTTTTATATGTCAAAGTTGTCATTTGGGGCCAAATGATCTTGAACAATTTATGTGCGAAATCTTTACATACTTAATCTTTCAGCTTTAGCATTGGTTGAGAACAAAAAGAAATGCCTTAGTTTATTGTTAACTTAGTGAAGCACATACGAGCACTATTCTTATTTTAAATGTATTTCAAATTGCAGCCTTCAGTGACAACTAATTCTTAAACACATCAAAATGGAATACACATTGTCACAAAATCTCGTCACAAAATGTGACAAAGATTAAAACTGACAGATTAATAGTCACAGAACTTGAGTAATTAAACAAATGCACTTGCTGTTTAAATGTTAGTCGTGTATACACAAAACACATTTCAGAGCACCAGTGACATCTGTGACCCCTGCTGAGAAAAGACAACCATCAGAAAATTTCTCTGTGATTAATCATACGCTCACGAGTAACCTTATATTTAGGTACTTCATTCTGCTCTATCTTCTCTATTGAGAACACGTTACCAATCCTGCTCCGATTCCTCCTCATTTTCTACTACTACCGCTCCAGTCAGTTCCCCACTGTGAGCCTGCATCTCCTTTTTGTGGCTAACAACTATAGCTGTTCCCAGCAGGGAATGCATATTTTGCTTCCCATCTGGCATGTCTCAATTACTTGGAAGATGCTGTTAGTGTTTAAGTAGGGATTACAGTAAGAACCATCACTGTTTAACAATGTAACTTGTTCATAGTCATAAGTAAGTAATTTTTATGGACAAGAACCCTCTACCTTCAGAGCCCAAAGGACTGCTACAACTAGAACACTTAAAGCACAGCACCAATTAGTTGATAGTCCTTTCATTATCATGTACTAAATAAAAAAAATACATTTCAACTTTTGAAAGTCTAAAGAATGGCGAAGGGGGGGGGGAAGAAAAGAAGTAGTGCTATAAGCAAGAATAGAATATAAAGTTGCACATGATAAAATCTTACTAAAAATCAGAAGTAATCCATGATGCTGCATAAGTATGTACAAATGGAGTAGCATTCACGATTTTCTTTATTTATTTTTTTATAGAACCATGTTTAATGATGACCACATTTGGCTTTGTTCTCTTGCTCCTCTCACTAAAATGCACTTCAAACCATTTTAAATATCAACCGGTTCACGACACAGTAATTCTGTGGGCAAATGAAGCAGCTATTTTATGATCAATCACAGTTTACAAAGCAGTTTACTGTAGTCCCAAGAAAGGTCCAGAGTAGTTTCACAGTCACATACAAAGAATAAGATCTGCAACTATGACCCACATTGCAAACCCTACAAAGAGATTTTGACATTTGACAGCAGCCCAAGTTTTGATGTAAAAGCAATAACTTTGGCTAGGCTTCACTCTAAAATATACCATAATGGGATAAAGGATGATTTTATATGGTTTGAGAGAAGCCAGTAACTGTTTTCTCTATCTGTAGTATGCATTTCACTGTTCTCTGTTCCTACAGATACAGAAATAGAAATGTGTTATTTTCCATGTAAGACTGATGTAATTAGATGTGATCTCTATGCAGGAATAATATTTTTTCCACAGATTTTTTTTCATTTTTAAAATGAAGTAACTGGCTTCTAATTCTAAGAAAAAATATTATAGGAAAAATAGTTTTTATAGCCAGCTCCACTGCAGATATTAGTCCTATTTATTCTACAAATACGACAAACTCGATGTAAGAAATAACAGGGCTACTAAACGCAGGAAAGGCTATACAATTTGGCTTTTGCATTTACATTTTGATCTCCTACACTAGAACATGTGGTGTTTCCAATAAGCTAATACCTGACACGAGCTGCAAAGACTAGTAGTACATGGTAACTTGATCCACTACCTGCTACTCCAGCCTCTAGGCTGGAAATTCATTCAGAAAACACATTCCAGTTTCCAGTCCAGCAAAGGGTGCTAAATTACCCATGAGACTGAGTCGTCTCATTCCTCATTCCACTAACAGGAAAGGAGATGAACAACTGTCCCCTGATCCTTTGAGGGCTGTGTTATCAATTCACTTTGATTTGATATTTTTTAGACACAAGCTGAGAATAAGATTCAAGATGATTCTGTACTTAAGAGCTGTCATGAGTTGAATTAGATAAAGTACTTTTTGTGGAACTGGAAGTTTGAAAGCTTAATACAAATGCTATTGTCTGTCAATATGTATTTCACATGCTGAAAGTACATTCTGAGTTCCTTTTTAGATTTCCCCAGAAAACTGAGAGAATTGTTTTTTTCTGAGGAATATTTTGAATTATCTGATAAACTATTTCAGCAGTGGAAGATAGGAATTTTTGGAAACTAAAGACTGTGTGAAAATCTCCTGAGCTGAAAGAAACTGTACAGGACAGAATGTGAAGAGGAAACGAGCCTAGAGGACAGACAATAGTTTGAAGCATCTTTGCTATTGTGTGTTTACTGTGTTTTCTTTATCGTGTATTTTTAAGGTGATTTGAAAAGGGCAAGTGCAATATAAACTGAAAATTCAAGTTTTCCTACATTTGGCTCACACCAGCAATGTTTCCCAAGAAAGAGAAAATACCCATGTCTCCTATAAGGCAAGATTTTCTCATTTTTTAACAACTATAAGGGGGCAGACAAGGCTAATGAGGCTTCAGAATGAGCATTCCAATACTATTACAGGAAAAGACAGCAAAGGAAAAATAAAAAGTACTGTAACAACAATATTTTCCATGAGGTGTCAGCAGAAGTAGCTGAACGCATTGCTAAAGCCTCGTAAACATTTAAACATTTTTTTCAGGCTGCAAGTAGTCACAGAAGAACACATGTCACGTGTGCAATGTAAATAACCTTTCATAGCTCATCTTTTAGATGCTCAGTTCTCCAACTGACTTTACTGCTCACTTCCTCCTTCCCTCTCCAACCTTCACATGCACTATTGGAATTCTGTGCTGCTCTTGTCTCTTTGCCTCCCTCCCCTAGACAGCTCTAAAATGTAACTGATGTTCAGTTTGCTAGCTTTAGTTACCACTTCCCTGGAAAAAAAAACTCATGTCCCACGTCTTTCATGTCAAATATTCACATAATTAAAGAGTATTCAAATTTATCCAATGTCTCCTAGGACCACTGGGAATTTAATGGTGAACTCTCATTTCATGAGAATGAAATAGGATAAGTGATGGATGTATCACAGAGTAAGCAGGTATTGCATGGACAGTCAGAATAACCAAGAATAAGTTGCTCTTCATAAATAAGGTTGACAGATTTATGAAGCAGAACATGATACTTAGTAATGTGCTTTTGTATTTTCACTACATGATTTTATATTTATTGTCCAGTAAGATGCATGATACTCTAAACCTGAAATATATGTATAAATGTGGTTAGATTCTATATAAGAAAATGACAGGGTTAGAAAGGGTTCAATAAATAACTTCAGTCCTGATAAATAGCCTGAGCAGTTATGTGTTTCCTGGTTATCCACTAAAGACTGTTGAACATACATTTTCAAGATAATCATTATGCTTGAAAACAAATTAAAGAAGCATGAAGTCTACTACATGGAAGGGATTACAATTGCAGTACAATCTGGAAAATGAGTTCATATGAGATTTTTCCATAGCGATATTTCAACTAGCTAACATTTCACAGGGACGAAACCATATTTTAATACAAGACAAAAAGACTCATAAGCTTCCATTTCAGGTTTCATTTCAAGTTTGACTGCATTCCTGGATGAGAGCATTCAGAAGTTAGCAAATGGGTACCACAAAAAAAAAGGAAAAAAAGAAAAAAAAAAGCAAATTCAGCATCTTCTATGGGTCAAACTTCAGCTTACGATAACAAAGGTCAGTTGTCTCCCATTTATTAAGTCTCACACTTGAATTTATTTTGATGGCAGTTACAGTAACATATGGCTGACTTTGGAGGACTATTGGTTAAATTCTTAAATATCAACTCTGCATCTTGATCAGCTGGAATGCAGAGCTACCAGTAGGAATGCAGAGATTGCACAGGTAGCTCCCAGTTCATTTTCTTCTGAAGTTTAACGTACAACATCAATGGCAAATTTTATATTCTTGATGAAAATGTGAAGCGGAAATGTCAAGCTACATGGATCAACAAATTGATCAGTCCTGCATGTGAACAGATCTCCACAGCAAACAGTAGCTCCTCAGCGCAGAATAAAAGTTTATATTACATAGTTACTTGAAAAAAGTCACTTATTTCCTTCTTAAACATACACCCAAATGGCAGCATCATATATTTTCCTCTGGGTATTTTTCTCTATGTGAGAAAATATTTAATTCATAGACAAGTCCTTCTAAAATAGAGCCACTTCCATTGCAAACTAAGAAAATCCTATGGGTGCCAACAGAAATACGTCAACTTACTCACCTGCATTGGAGCCTGTCAAGTTGTAACGTGCGTTCAGCTTTTTAATGATATTTTCATGGATCTGATACCAGTCACTCTCTGTGTTGCACCTAGAAAAATGATAACTTTCTTAACTCTGAAATAGGAACACAAGTTTTTCAAACCAGCTTCACAACCTATCTCTAAACAAAGCCTCTTTTGTTCATAAAACTAGTAACACAATAGGAGCTAATAAAGCCCCACGAAACTGCCTGTCTCTTTGTCTTGACAAAGGCACCCTAGAAATATCTGCTTCATGTCGCAAAGGGTGAGAGAAAGATATGAGCAATTATGCTCAGGAACTCAGCCATGACCAAGTTCATGATCTGTATAGATCTGACCTTCACCTCTAAACCACACAGAAATCTATCCTGTGACACTCAGGAGGAAACACAGGACTCAGAGCTGGTCTTAGCAGACAGAAAAATCTGTGTTGTATGCTTCAAAGTTACTTAAAACAGGATGTGATCTTCAGGAGAGCAAACGGCATTTCAGTATACATGTAGAAAATAACTGCTTTTCCATAAGGAAAAACTGACCATGTTCTAATGATCATTTTTTTCATGGGTTAGACTAGAGTTAGTCTTAGCATCAAGCATTTCTTCTTCCATTGTTTTTGTCAGTTTAAAACAAACAGCCAAGATTGTAAAAAAAAAAAAAAAAAAAAAAAACTAAAAAAGAAAAGAAATGAATAATATCATAGGCAGAAAAATCTAACTATTTGTTAACCAATAACAAGCACTTATTTTACTTTAATGTCCTAGGAGTCTACAAAAGAGCCGGCCCACATGTACATTGTCACACTAAATTACTTTTCTGCAGCTCTTGATTCCAGCAGCTCTAATTCAGCACAGAGGTATACAGAGGAGAGAAGAAAGGCTACCTGAAAGAATTCTGTGCCTTCAAGGTTTGAGTGTTAACCCTGGGAGGGGCAGAACTTCCTCATGTGCATGACAATATGTGCCCCAGTTCTACATGCTTAGAATAGATCCCTCTATGAAATGGTTCCTTCTATGATGTCGAAGATCAGCAGGAAATTACAGGCACTGTGTTGCTACAACCAGACAAATAGAACTTTTTTTCAATTACTATCAGCTATTCATTTTAAAATCTGTTTTTGATTTTTCACTCTCCAGCACTCACTGCTTTATACACCTTTGTTATTCCCATGATATAATTGCTTCATTTCACAAAAAGATACTCTGCCTACTTTCTTGTGTAGTTATAAAGTACCTCCACTGGCTGCCTAGGCAGCACAAGGAATTTTAAAAAGTCCTAAAAGCACTTCTTGTTGCTATAAAAAGAGAGCTCCAGAAACGCTTACAGGGATGTGAAAAATGCTGAAACATACACAGGGATCTAAAAGGATGTGTTTATAAAGTGGGATAATATTAAAGATAAAGGGTACATCTGTAGAACTAACCAAAATGTCCAAACTGTGACCAAAAAAGCCCCACAAATTAGCCACTATACCTTTTTGGAACAGAGAAGGAGCTACAGCTATTTATTTGCACCACATTTAACACCATTGCTTCTGATGAAAACTGACTTTAAGTTACTTACAAAAATAAAGAAAAAAGCATTCATTACATGTATACTTTTAAGACGAGGTCATCCTTTGAATCTCCTGCCAGCAAATCTGCAATACTGAGGACTGCACAGCCAAAGGGCCGTCTATATTGGACGTTGCAGGCATTTTTCTTTTCTCCAGCTCCCATTCGTCCTGCCAAACAAAATATATATTTGATGCATAATGCATGTAATTGTCTCTCTTAAAAACACAAAAGGGACACAGACAGCAATCCAGCTTAGTATGGTGAAAGGCCTGAGTAGATGATGTCAAGTGTACTCATTGCAAAGCCAGTCTGTCTTTATACTATGTTAGGATAGCAACTGGTACGAGAAGTCCACTAAATATGTGGTGATCTTGAAAGGTCTCAGATCAGAGGTACTGCTCACACTCACATGACCTCCACTCAACAAACACATTTCTGATAGCCAGTGATAGCACACTCATGACATCATCAAATCTAATTTAGAGTTCAGACATGACGGAGTGTTCAACATTTGCTGTTCAATAAGAATTGTTTTACTGTGTTTGCTGGTAACCATGATTTACATGAGAGGTGTTGTGATGGAGCCATTACAATTTAATAATCAAGTGCTGCTTCCAAAGAGGCAACTGGCTAGCAAGGGGATAATCGACCAGCTGCAGAAAAATGAAGTAGAGATGGAACACAAGGAGGAAAGATGACAAAGGGCAGAAGAGCAATTTATGATAAGGAAAGAAAGAAGGCAGCCAAGGAAAAGAGATTTCAAACAAAATATTTTTCCTAGCCTTTTCTATTTGATTTAAATATAATGGATCAATCTTCTCATTGTGTTCCTGGCATTTGAAACTGCTCTTTCTAAGCATTTTATTCAATTGTGCACAGGCAGCTATGTATCTTTCCCAACAAGTCTTAATTTCTGACAAGAAAAGCCTGTGGTTGCAGTCGCTGCAGGGCAATGCCTACTCCAAATATTCCTCTGCATCATAGCAGCTAGAAGAGTAATTGTTAATTTTCACACTATGCAGCATACAAATCTTATTTTAAATTCTTAATGTTTCAGCGGTTCATTTATAAACTTGACTGAGAATATATATGAAAACTACACAATAGGAAAAATTCCAGACCTTATTCTTCTTTAGAGCATTTATCTTTACCAAATATACTTACATCAGAGTTTATTATACCTTTTCCGAATGCTTGCCAATAAAACTAAAACATGGTATTTTGATATTCTGTCGAAACACTAAAACAGCATGAAAATGCCAGGAAAAATTATTCCTCAAAGCCATAAAATAGTGTTTACTTTATAACAAGTTTTTTTCTGAACTCAGCACAAATTAAAGCAACTATATTTCAAACCAGAATATCTTTTAAAAAGGAAGAAAAGTTATACTTAGTACTGCACTGATGCAACTAGAGACAGTTTCAAAGAAAACAGTATAGCTAAGAGGTCAGAAGCAGACACTAAGATTACTGTTTCACATCAGTACAGCCCAGAGGATAACTTCTTAAAATAAACACCTAACACAAATGTACACTTCTCTTTTGCTTTGTTCTAGAAGACTGGATATCTGTCTGTAGCATCAGGGATTAAAATTACTGAGACTTTCTCTCTCCTGATTTTTAAAGAGGTTAAGTAGAAGACAAAATTAATCTGAACAATTTCAGATATGCATCACTAATTAGGTACATTAAATTTCCAGGCAAGTTTTTCTGTGAACAAAGGATGCTTGAAATTACTCTTTTTGGAACAAGAATGGGCTCCCCAGTGACAACTCCATCATCTTAACACAGTTCATATTTGATACTTTCATTTTGTTATGTGACAGTATCGAAATATCCTGCATCTAACCTCAGTTATCATTACACTTGAAAAATAACACACACAAAAAAATGCTGAGTAATCAAAAGCATTTTTTCTATCAAAAACCAGGTGGATTTTTTTCCCAAAAAAAAAATATTTAAAGGCCTTACTAATCTAACAAGTCCCAGAGATGATCCCACACAGTTTTTCTTTATTTATTGTCATGACTAAAAAAATTAAGATTTCTACTCACAATTATACCTACCTATTCGGATAATGTGCACAGTGATATAAATGTCCTTCCTGAGTTCACTGCTACCCAAATCCTGCGCAAGATCAGAACCTCATTATTTCTGAATCATGATTAAAATGTGACATTTAAAGAGATCTTTACACACTGCTTTTACTGCCAGTGAAAGTGATAAACGAACAGCAAGTTCATTTATACAGCATTAAGAAATCATCCCTTTAACACTTTAAATTGGCGGTCATGCATACAAACCAACTGTCTTAAAATGTCATGGGCTAGAATATGCTGTAATGCAGCAAAATCAGTGGGAGGATACAGAAAACTTACTGCATATCTTGAACAGCAGCAATACATTTGTACAATTCCAAGTAAGATTCAGTAAAGAAAGTAAGAACGTGAAAGTGAGAGTGGAGCACATTCTAAGAAAAAAGTGTAAAAAAAGCACATGGAAGAAAACTAACTGGTCCTTCTTACAGGAAGGACTGGTATGTACACCCACACTGAAGTTTAGATGACTGTCCACCTATTGCCAGAAAACATTCAAGTTGAGAGTTCAGCAATATATTTCAACCGGTGTTTACAGATGATGTTCATAACACTGTACAAGCTCAGGGAGCAGTTCTGAATCCCACAGAGAATAGCAATTTAATTCAGCTTCTATTTTCAATACGACAAAGATTGAGAATAGGAAGAACTTACCACAAAGAGAGAACAGTGCCTTTCAGGCTTTTCTGGACATTTTGGCAAACCATTTCTATTCAGTCTTAAAAAAAATCTTTCACTGTAAGAAAAAAATTATGACACATCTGTTGAACAACACTTCTGCAAAGTACATCTCATTTGGATCTTAATTCCAGATGCAACCTTCCTCAAGATATAAAAGAATGAAACATTTCCTTTTTAAAAGTTTCAGCCTTATCAATAAAAATAGGGAAAGACTAGTGAAGCGTGGCGATTTACTTAATTACCTAACAAAATTACTAAAAGCTTAATATAAAATAGAATAATGCTTGTCATTTGGAAGAATGATATTGTATATCCTAGTACACAGAGAAACACAAGCAATATAATCCATTTATCCTAGGACCGAAATTAGATGTGTAGTATGTTGGTACCGATTCTTGCTAAAAAATGTCAACATTGCCATGCTTGTATTCAACCAACATTCTTTTTCATAGATGGGAAGATAATCCTAAGGGACATTTTTCCTACTTAATTCTATCAAAATATACCACCAGAGTGCACTGACATTAGCAGTCTTGTAAAATTCCTGGAAGCTCCATTAGGGCAAATTTCATTTTCAGAATTCTGTTTTGCAATCTACTGTGGAGTGTTAAATGAGGTAAGTACTAATATTGCTATAAGGGAGATACAGAGATTTCTTATTTCAGGATAGAAGAGGGCATAATACCCCACTGAAAGAGAAATTACTTTTTGAAACATTCCTGTTTGATAGTAGGTCCATCATGAATAACCTCTGAGCAAACTTGGCAATACATGCATGGGAAGTTTATGAAAAAAACAAACAAACAAAAAAAACACCCCAAAACCAAGCCAACCCCAAAACAAAAATAAAGCAAACTTTCCATGCTTTGGATAATTTTCTCCAAGATGCAGCCTCATAGGAAATGTAATAGTCATATTTCTGCAGTCAAAGATTTGGAAAATGGGAAAAGCAAAGAAGGCAGAAGTGTCATTATATATGTTTCTCTTCACCCCTTCAGTGGCCAGACATTTGAGCCTGTGGCACAGGATGCCCTGTGATGTTCAAATGAGAAGCAAAACTTCAAAGTGTAACTAGGTTTTTCTCAGCTGTATCCACCTCTTCTGCTTATCCCAGAGGCTAAACATGGTTTACCACTGTTCTGTATCATCCACAGCTTTTTTAAATGCAGTTGGAAAATCACTAGGAATATGTTGGATAAGATCCAAGTCAACAGAGACTAATTAAATCTTCATTACACCAACATTTGCCTTGTAGAAAATCTGCATCGATCATTTATGAAATCAGTCATTCACATTGAAAGGGACCTCAGAAGGCCTCAGTGTCCAACCTCCTGCTCAGCACAGGGTCAGCTATAAGGTCAGATTAGCTTGCTCAGAGCTTTAGCCACTTGGATCTTGAAAACCTTCAGTTACAGAGACCACACAGCCACTCTTGGAAAAAAACATTCTAGTGTCTAACTGTCCTCAATTTCTTCTTTATATCCAGATGGACCTTCTCCTATTTCGATTTACATATGTTATCTCTCATTACCCCACCATGCACCACTGATGTTATTGATCTTGTAGGTACACAGAGGTAACTTAGCTACCCTCAAAACTGCTGCTTCTCCAGGCTGAGCAAGCCCCACTCCCCCAGCCTGGCCTCTCAGAGCTCATGCACAGTGTGAGGCCTTTTGCTGCCTCACTTCAGTTCAGTTCAGAGCACGTTTCTTAAGAGCTACACATGAGGAATGCTTAATTTTTATTTTTTTTTACGTGCCAGCTATCCAGGCTGAACCGACAAACACTTATACTTTTTCACTGTGGTTATTTGAAAACATTTGTGTGCTTCTCAGCTATGTAGCTTTTTGATCAGACAGCATAAAAGGCACAACCTAAGAACAGTAGAGCTGAACTCAAATACCTCAAAGTGCATGAAATGGTACTTTCTCAGAAACTGTGTTTTATGACACAGCCAACTTCTGCAGCTTAGGTCTCCATGGAAACTTTAAAATTGAGTTTTAAAGACTGCTTGTGCGAGTATATTTTTACAGAGAAACAAGCTGGTATTTTGATGTTGATGTAAAAATGGTTTTCAAAATAATTCTTCCCTTTCATTTAGATTTAGCTCATTTAAAGTCTTGGAAAATACAGTAAAAATTGGAGAGCTTTTGTTTATAGGTGTCACAAATTTATTGTACATTGAGCAAGAACTAATATTTATATTACCAAAGTAGCTGAAGGTTTAGGACTCCATTATGTTGGGAATTGCGCAAAACTGAATAAAAAGAACAAAGTATTTGTTCTAGCAGTAACAATATAGCTTCTGTGCACTGAAGCCTGCAGTGCACTGGCATGCCAAATAGAAGTTTGCCTAATACAAGGTTATTCTACATTTCACCATCATATCTTCAGTCTGTAGAACTACTTAAGAGTAATACATGTGTACTCACTACCTTTTTTGTCTTTAAAGCAATCACTAGACCTGTGGGTTCAAAATAAAATGCCATTCAACAAGAAACTGTCCTGCTGTGAATAATGTATCTTCACAGTTTACCTATGAACTGGCAAATACTGAATTTGACTAGGAGCATATTATACATTTATTGAAGATTACATTCTGAAGAAACAAAGGCACGTCTTTTGAAAGACTCCTACTCACTATCCACTATGATATGAATTTTTTCAAGCTCTGCTTATACTCACAGATCATAAGATTATTATTCACAACACAATTAAAAGCCAAGGACTTTTGTCATGCCACAAAGAAATGCACTGATTGCACATGTAATGGTTATGCAGATCTAATTTCCTCATTTGAATTTGAAATTTTGTTTGACTGAAGCATAGGACCCAGTGGTGATGGGTCTGAATACAAGAAACACAAAAGGCAAAAATCTTAACGCTTGTTCAGTGCTTCGATTTTTTTTTTCTTGAAACATATCACAATACCACTGAACATATGTCCTGGGTTCAGCAGTTCTGCTACTGCTGAACCCAGGACAACATATCACTGAACATTATCAGGGAGCAAATGCAAGCAGTCAGACTTTTGAGATTATGAGAAAAAAATGGCAATGTTTTATCTAAGTACACAGAGCATGTGCATTTATACACCATTTCTGTGGATTTCTATACAGGCAAACAGGTTAGAAAACAGTTGAGGAAAGTAAACAGCTTTCCTAAAACAAAATAGACAGAATTCCCAGGATATGAAAGCTTGGCTTCAAACAGCAGCAAAAACTCCAGAGGGTTAAATCTAGCTTTAGTATCTTACTGCACAGCAGTTTTTTCAGCAGTTACACGCATGCATATATGGCAAACACACACAGCAATACCCCAAAGCAGAAATACATTCCTTTTGTATTTAGAAGATTTTATTCTAGTTTAGACTGCAATGAATTTTTTGTGAGCACCAATCTTACCACTTAAACATGCTGTACACACTTAAACTCTGCTGTCTTCCCACTGAAAATAAGGAAATAACTAATGCTGGAGAGATTAATTTAAGAAGGTCAACAAGGGATTTTTGTACTGTAACATCCCGTGTATTAGTGAAGTAACAATGTGTTCCACTTAAAAGAAATACAGCCACAGACTGTTCTATTTTCATAAGTGACCCCCCTATTTCCTTACTATTAGCAAGAAAATGTTACCAGTCACATCTTCCCAGTCTAAGACAGATTGCTTGTTCCATGATTTATAAACACACTATCAGAAAAAATGAACCAGCCAGATTTATACCACATGCCAAATTCATGTGGTAAAGCTATGTCATTAAATAGTCATAGTTCTCCGTACAGCTTCATCTTCAGACACCTTTACAAATACTCTCTACTTAAATATATATTACAGTGATTTCTAAAGCAAATAGGAGAGATAACAAGAGAATACTGCCACGTAATTCATCAGATCAAATTTATCACATACCAGAATACCATTAATGGACATTCATTAAGAACTTGAATCTGGTTTGACTTCATTCACAGCTAAAGGCTCATTGACTTCATAACCCCAATATCAGATGCAAAATGTTATCCTCATACTCCGTGAAATGCAGAGAAATGTGGTACAACATGTCATAAGTTAGTGAAGTGAAGATAATAAAGCCTTGAAAGTATCTTTGTCATCAGAGGATAACTGATACATGTGCCAATATGCCTTAGCAGTACAAGCTGTTTCACAGTAAGTCAGTACCTGTATTTTATCTCTGCTATGCTCTTACGAAAACCATATCCAAATTTCTAACTGTAAGATAAGTGCAATGAGCAAAGGGGGAGAGAAAAGGCAGAATGAGTTCTATAAAAATGTCAGCCAATCAGATCAGATCAAAGATCAAAGCATTAACACTAACAAAAATAAATGAAACAAGACAATTTTATAATGATGTAGCAATTATCTTCAAGCTGACAACATGAAGGGAGAAGAAGAACACTATTTTCAAATGCTAGTTTTATGCTGAGAAGCCAAATTCCCCTCTGTTAGCTGTACAGTTAATAAAAAGGGGAAAGCAGACAGAGAGATGGGAGGGAGGTGAACTAAAACAGATGCATGCAGCTACATCAAGCTCCTGCTCTCATCTCCTACCTATTAATTGACGACAGCCTTGAAGAAACTCATTTTTATGGCACTCTATTATTTTAGATATTTGCACCTTTATATTAAGAGAAAGGTGGCATCACATTTCCTGAAGAGTTAGGAAGCGCTAATCTTACATCATTTTTTGTGAGCCAAGGGAAGACAACAGAGCTTTAAAAGGATAAACATTTTGCAGCGCAGCATTATCAGCGCACAGACCTACAGATCCTTTAAGCTGAATTACAGTCTTGATTGTTATCCTAGTCACTGACTGAGGTAACAGCATGGATACAAGCAGATTTGCTGTATCTTTTCCCAAAGATGGAAATTAAGCTTGAAGAGAATAGGAGTTATTGGTAAAAGTGAAGAGAAACAACAGCATTTAAGAAAATTCCCCTCCTTCCAACAGCACCTGGGCTCCTACAAACTCATCACCATCTGGGGATTTACAAACAGCAAGGCTAGTTTTTTGTGCTGACACTAACATGTCTTTTGCTGGTAGCCAGTGTGACCGCAACGTGTTGCCAGCAAGACGATCGGTAAACCTACTGGTGGTGAATATATCTCTTCACTACCTAAATCTGTCACAAACACATCGTGGTTGGTGCACATACCACTATTCTAACACTGCATTCTTCTCTGAATGTAACTAATTGTGTAAGCTCCACCAGCTGCAAGACATGTCACCTCTTGCAGTGCTTTCATCACTGGAATCAAAAACAATTATTTCTCCTATTACTTTTCAATATCTACAATACGAACAATAACAAAGTTATTTGTTAATGCAGATGACCTGATCAATACCACAGGTTCCTCTTGCTTGGGCTGGTCTGTCTGCTTTAAAAAAGCATCTATCTACACAAGATCAGATCAAAGATCTAAATTAGCTAGCACCCTTACTCCAACCATCACAGGCAGAAGATACTTGAGAAAGTAGATAGCTAGGTATATTTGTTTCACTGAATATGGATACATCATGAAATACAACTGATTTCTAACACACCTGGCAACAACCCCTCTGTACTTGTTGATTTGACAGCATATGACAGATATGATTAAAACTAGGCTCTGTCTCCCCATAAAATATAAACCCAAACCCTTTCAAAAGCGCTTTCTTGCTAGCCTATGCTTGTGCTTTTTAAAAGAAACTTATTCCTACCATATCCACCTCATTTTACTTATCCACAAATATAGTTATTTTGCTGCAAAGTCACATGCAGCAGCTCCTGTACAGCTGCTGAATAGGAAAGTCTAGGCAGTCAGGCCAAAGCAAACAGACTTGCTAAAATGCCAACTCCTCAAAAAATACTTGGAATACTTACCCTGAAGTAAAATGTTATTATCCTTAAATACTAACCATTCTTGAATTGCAAGAGTGATTTATCAAAAAATTTTCATTGATAACAGCAAACTACACAGCATTACACAAATACAGGTTAAATAAATGAGTTGTAAAAATGTGGTTTAACCCCAGCTGGCAACTAAGCCCAGTGGATGGGTGAGAGAATCAGAAAAGCAGAAGTGAGAAAACTCATTCATTGAGATAAACACAGCTTAACAGGTAAAGTAAAAGCTGTGCATACAAGCAAAGCAAAACAAGGAATTAATTCACCACTTCCCATCAGCAGGCCGGTGTTCAGCCATCTCCAGGACAGCAGGGCTCCATCACACGTATCGGTTACTTGGGGAGAGAAATGCTACCACCCTGAGCAGCTCCCTTTCCTTCTTCCCCCAGCTTTATATGCTGAGCATAATGTCATGAGACACAGAACATCCCTTTGGCCAGTTGAGGTCAGCTGTCCTGGCTGTGTCCCCTCCCAACTTGCACATCCCAGGCCTGCTTGCTGGTGGGGTGGTGTGAGAGGCAGAAAAGGCCTTGACACTGTGAAAGCACTGCTCAGCAGTAATTAAAACATCCCTGTGTTATCAACACTGATTTCAGCATAAATCAAAACCATAGCCCCCTACTAGCAGCTATGAAGAAAATTAACACTGTCCCAGCCAAAACCAGCACAAAAAGGAGCATTACTAAAGAATCTAGAACCTTTTAAAGCTGGATAAACCCTTTTGGTCATCTGGCATTGAAGAGCGATATAAATCTGTAGAAAAGACATTTACTAGTACAGAAACTACCACAAGGCCAAAACATTTGTCAGAGAGGTACAGCTGTGTCAAACATTCTTTCCATGCACATTCTTCCCACTACATAAATCATGGCTGCTTATACCATTGCTGTTAATGAGTATGTAAAACTGAGCTACTAAAAATTATTGTGAGGGATAAATAAAATATATTTTTGCTATTGTTATTTGAAAGCTATAGAAACAAATAAATGCTAATACATACAAAGGAGAGAGCATATAGATCTCGTTGTTCACATTATGCTCCTGTAAAGAGTTTCTAAATCCAGAACAGTTTTCATGTCAAAACCACATTCAGGAAAAGAGGGAAAAAAAACCAACAAACCAATTCCTCACACCATAAGGTAAGCAGCCTGAATGCTCATGGGGTACCTAAAGAGGCTCCAGTTCCAACATTTGATTACTGTATGTTGAGTACTTTATGAGTCAGGCTATTAGTTACAGTGAGTGTATCTTTTACTCTACTTTTGGAGCTGGTTTGCTTTGTAAAACAACAAATTACAATGTAATTAATAGGGCACACTGACTGGGTCGGTGCTTTAGTGGTCTCCTCGGATGTGCAGGAACAGCGCAGCAAGCAGGACAAGTCAGTATTCTCAAGCAAAAAGTATTACCCACTTGAGGCACATCCTTCACATTTCCAGTCTGACTGGGACCAAGAAACAACTTTTTAGCTAATCTCCTCTGACTATACCTACTCCTGATTTTTTTCTCATCCAGGATCCAAGCAGAGGACAAGCCCTATGATTTTTACTACTTCACTGCTCCTGCCAAGAAAAGGCTGATTATGTATGTCCTGACTATACTCCTGCAAGTAGGATTTTTTTTTGCTCACAATGAATCACAGGAAAAAATTAGACACATTTTCTGAAAGTGTGCTTTTGAAGTTCCTGGAGCTTCAGGCTTCTCTTTTAAACTGCTTTTTATAACCCGGTATTTACCTCCAGTTAAAATCACACCAAATACATTTTTGTTCACAAGGGCAATCTACCACTTGTCTTAAACAAAGGCAATAACAAAATAATTAAGCCTGCTTACATATTGAATGTATGTATCTCAATATAAAGGATAAAGGCATATAATAAGTGGAAGCAAGGACAGGTAGCATGGGAAGAGTTCAGGGATGTTATCCGGGAAGGTAGGGACCAGGTTAGGAAAGCTAAGGCCCAGTTAGAATTAAACTTAGCTAGAGGTAATAAAGATAACAGGAGGGGATTCTACAGGTATGTAGCAAATAAAAAACAGACTAGGGAAAACGTAGGGCCCCTCAGGAAGCTCTCGGGAGAACTGGCTACATGGGATTTGGAGAAGGCTGAGGTTCTGAATGACTTCTTTGCCTCGGTCTTCACTGGCAAAGGCTCTGACCAAACCACCCAAGTCTTGGAAGGCAGACTCAGGGACTGTGAGAATGAAGACCTTGCGCCCACTGTAGGAGAGGAACTGGTTCGAGACCATCTTAAAAATCTGAATGTGCACAAGTCCATGGGTCCTGATGAGATCCATTCACGGGTCCTGAAGGAGCTGGTGAATGAAGTTGCTAAGCTGCTGGCCATCATATTTGAGAAATCATGGCAGTCAGGTGAAGTTCCCGATGACTGGAAAAAGGGAAATATAACCCCCATTTTCAAGAAGGGGAAAATGGATGACCCGGGGAATTACAGACCAGTCAGTCTCACCTCTGTGCCTGGCAAAATCTTGGAGCAGATTCTCCTGGAAGGCATGCTAAGGTACATGAAAAACAACAAGGTGCTTGGTGACAGCCAGCATGGCTTCACTAAGGGGAAATCCTGCCTGATCAATTTGGTGGCCTTCTATGATGGGGCTACAGAACTGAAGGACAGGGGTAGAGCAGCTGATGTCATCTACCTGGACTTGTGTAAAGCGTTCGACACTGTCCCACACGACATCCTTGTCTCTAAATTGGAGAGACATCAATTTGATGGATGGACCACTCGGTGGATAAAGAACTGGCTGGATGGCTGCACACAAAGAGTTGTGGTCAATGGCTTAATGTCCAGCTGGAGATCAGTAACGAGTGGTGTCCATCAGGGATCTGTGTTGGGAACTGTCTTGTTTAACATCTTTGTCGCTGATATGGACAGTGGGATTGAGTGTGCCCTCAGCAAGTTTGCCAATGACACCAAGCTGTGTGGTTCGGTTGATATGCTGGAGGAAAGGAATGCCATCCAGAGGGACCTTGAGACACTTGTGAGGTGGGCTGATGCCAACCTCATGAAGTTTAACCATGACAAGTGGAAGGTCCTACACCTGGGTCAGAGCAATCCCAGGCACAGCTACACGTTGGGCAGAGAAGAGATTCAGAGCAGCCCTGTGGAGAAGGACTTGGGGGACTATGGGTCGATGAGAAAATGAATATGAGCCAGCTTCAGTGTGCACTCGCAGCCCAGAAAGCCAACCGTATCCTGGGCTGCATCAAAAGAAGCGTGACCAGCAGGTCGAAGGAGCTGATCCTGCCCCTCTACTCTGCTCTTGTGAGACCTCACTTGGAGTACTGTGTGCAGTTCTGGTGTCCTCAACATAAAAAGGATATGGAACTGTTGGAACAAGTCCAGAGAAGGGCCACGAGGATGATCAGGAGACTGGAGCACCTCCTGTATGAAGACAGGCTGAGAAAGTTGGGGCTGTTCAGCCTAGAGAAGAGAAGGCTGCGTGGAGACCTCATAGCAGCCTTCCAGTGTCTGAAGGGGGCTATAGGGATGATGGGGAGGGACTCTGCATTAGGGACTGTAGTGATAGGACAAGGGGTAATGGGTTCAAACTTAAGCAGGGGAAGTTTAGATTGGATACAAGGAGGAAATTCTTTCCTGTTAGGGTGGTGAGGCACTGGAATGGGTTGCCCAGGGAGATTGTGAATGCTCCATCCCTGGCAGTGTTCAAGGCCAGGTTGGACGAGGCCTTGCATGATATGATTTAGCGTAAGGTGTCCCTGCCCACGGCAGGGGGTTGGAACTAGATGATCTTAAGGTCCTTTCCAACCCTAACTATTCTATGATTCTATAATTTATTTTTTTTTAATTGGCAACCACATTCATAAATACATATACCAAATCACCTATCTAAAGAGGTATTTTTATTCCAAATGCATAAACACTGTTAATAAACCTGTGCCTGTTCTCTTGCCCAGGTGACCTTTATGTTTCCTTCTAGGTGTTTCAACCATCCTGCTAAAATCAGGATTATCTCCTCAATGAGCATGAAGTAAATAAAATCAGGCTGCTTTTGGTTTAGCTTGTTTCTGAGGAGACACCTAACAGGGTAATAAGTGACTAAACTACAATGGAGGAGTCTTAAAGGAGTCTGCTAGCCAGGGAAACCAAGATGTTTCATCTCCCCTGCATCTATAATGTATATATATGCATTGATTTCATATAATTCACTGTAGCGCACTTTTAGTACTTTGCAAGAGGAAACACTTTTGTGCATGTTGCACAGGAAATTGAAAATAACACTGAGATACCCTATGCTGTGGTCCCGTAAAAGTGCAGATTATGTTTTTGTGGAAATACTATGAAGGAAAAGTAGCCCTGAGCTACTTTACTGCTGCTGGTTCCCACAGGTTGCTCTATCAGAAACCCTGCTAGCTCCTTTAGCTCAACTCCATGCCTTCTCAGGATCCCAGACTACTTCAACACAAAAAGCATCCATAGATAATGAGGAGGTATCTGAATAATAATTTCCAAGGAACAGTATTAATGAAGTAAAGGTTATACACATTACAATATAGTATTTTAAGGGGAAAAGCCCGAGTAGTCTATCACCTAATGATAGATTAAAAATTATAAGAAGCACCTAGACTGCATGCAGCATGTGATATGGAACTGTAATGAGCACACTTCTTTGTACTACGCCTTTTCTTTACAAAAATTCTGTTGCAGAAAAACTAACACAAGGTCCAGTCTGATCTCTGCCCCTCTAGTGAGTATTCACTCCTCCACAGAAATTCTGTGCTATTGGGATCAGGTAACCTAGCCTGAGATACAGGTAAAATATCCTTAAACAACTAGAAAAAAAACACACGCTTACTTGCCCACAGTGATATTAATTCTCATAGATAACCCTCTCTTTAACCAGGATTATTTATTAATAAAGCCTCTGAATTCCATGACATTCAGAAACACAAAACTGAAACATCGAACAATCAGCTACTGTACATACAGGAGCAGAAAATTTGAGTATCAACTAATATGCATGCACCTATGCACATATATAAAATTCTTTCTACCTCTCTCTCCAGCTTTTACATTTGAAATACATTGCACCATCTACAATTATTTCCAAATCTGATTTTAAAGTGCCCCTACCTGGAGTACTGAGTACCGTTATGGGATGCCCAGTACAAGAGAGACATGGACATATTGGAGAGAATCCAAGAAGGGCCAGGAAGATGATAATGGACTGGAGGGAAAAGCTGAGAGAGCTGGGACCATTATCCTGGAGAAAACTTAGAGGAGATCTTATTAATATATATAAATTGCTGAAGGGAGGGTGCAGAAAGGACAGAAGCAGGCTCTTTTCAGTGATGCGCAGTGACAAGACAAGAGGCAATGGGCACAAAGTGAAACACAGGAGGTTCTCTCTGAGTATCAGGAAACAACTTCTTTGCTGAAGGCACAGGTTGTCCAGGGAGGTTGTGGAGTCTGCATCCTTGGAGATACTTAAAAACCTTCTAGACATTGTCCTAGCAACTCTAGGGGTCTTAGATCAGATGACTTCAGGAGTTTGCTTTAAACATCAACTGTGATTTTCTCATTGCATGAAAGTACCACATAAAGGCAGCACAGGTAATCAAGCTGGGTCATTTGGGTCTTCGTAGAAATTAATTTAATTTTTTGCTCTTTACACATTTATCACCATCTTCCACCCCTGTAAGTTAATAACGGTCAAGCTTCAACACATTAACAGTTGTCTTTACTTGCCCTGAAGTTCCAAATGACTGTAATTAATAAACTGTCCCTCACAACATGTGACATATTCTTAATTAGCCAGAGGATGATTAATCATACAGGACTCTTCTCCCATACTTTTTCAATAACTTGCACTGAGTACACACCCTACAGCTTCACAAATATATTCTCCACCTCCTTTGTAGTCTAGTGTTCAACACTGTTTAGAAGTAAGAATTTACCTATGCAAGTCTCCTGCATTTGGAGTGCTGACGTCTGGAGCACTGATCCTAAGTGAACTAGATATTGAAACTGAAGTGCAACCCACTTAAAAGCTTAAAGTAATATTGAACCTTTGAGCTCCTACTCAAGAGAGGCCACAGGGACATCTTTGAAGACAGACATCTTGGGTTCTCAGTAGTAAGCCTTGTGGGAAATGGAAATACACTATCAGCTTGACTCAAGAGGTATCCAAGTCCTTCCTTGCTGTTGTTTTGACTATTAAAAATTAACAGTAGTCAGTTGTGCAAACTTTAGTTACAGAGATGATTAAAAGTTGGATTCAATGAGCTGTACCAAAACAGAGCAGATCTCGGGTTTGAAGATGCTGATGGACTTCACAAAAAAAATGCCTTTAAACACTCTCTTACTGTACCAGGATCCTTTAAGATTTTCATAGAATAAGGTGGAAATGGAGTGTTCTTTTTCTTAAAGGGAGAAAAACTGATGTTATGGGGGCTTTGTAGTGTTTTGGGGGCTTTTGGGGGGGGGGGGTTGCTTTTTTTGGGATTTTGTTTGTTTTTTGTTTTGTAGGGGTTTTTTTAAGAAAGAAAGGAAAAATTAGAACACAAAGTATAAAATATTTTGATCAATAAAAGGTGGATTTCAGATTTGCGCAAGTGATTTAATTAATTTAAAGTAATAGCACAACAGAAAGAAGAAAGGCATAAAAAGATTGATGATGTGTATGAATGTCACTATAAAGGTGAGGTTGAGAGTAAAGCAAAGGAAAGGTAATCTTAGTCTTTGACATGGTCTGGAATTTACACGATCTTTAAGCATATAATCAAAAGAATAGAAAATGCAGTTTGCTTCTGTTGGCCTTGGATAAACAGTCTATTCCTCTTTGTGCTGCTTAAGAATCTGTACTTATTTGAGGGCAACACGACAGTTAAAAACAAGGTTGTTCAAGGTGATAGGAAAAGGATTAGCACGCCAACCTATCTCTGCTCCTCACACAGATGGGGCCAGAGGCATCAGTCATTTCTGATAATACATTCATATCATATTGACACAGACACAAAGTGTGTATCAATAAAAGAAAAATCTTACTGCACTCCATCTTTCTGAAGTGCTGCCTTGAAATTGTCCTATTAATAGCATTGCTACTAGAAAAAATTAAAACATGAAGAAAATGGTGTAAAGAGACACTGCTACACAAGAACACATTGCAGGTTAAAGAAAAAGAATTTCTACAGCAGTATGCTGACATCTCAGAAAGCAAACTACAAGAAATGTGAAGGTCAGCAAAGAAACTGGGACTGGGCAGGAGACGATGCAGCATTCTTATGCATGCTCATCAATGCCAAGAACAGGGTCTGCAGACTGAATTGAAGAAATGCAAGCAGCATTTCTTATGGCTTATTACCATACATTCCCCTTTTCAGAGTACACTGCCCAGTGTTGCTAGTACTTTAAAAAAAAACAACAGGTAAGGTCTCTGCATAGCAATATGCTACAGATATAAACAGTCTTACTGTATCTACACTGGAAAGGTAGGCATTTCAGAGGATATTGGGATGCTAGATTTTTTGAACAGGGTCACCTGGTAAATATTTTCTTTGGGGTTTTGGTTTCTTGTTTTGTTTTTTTTATGAAAGCAGAATATTCTTGTGGCAAGAAATAAAGTTACCGGAGTCTCAGTGAATAATGCACACTGTCTGGAAAACAGCTAAGATGTTTCTTTGTCCCTTGTAACTCATTAAACTGATTCTGTTAAAAGCTGATAAGTGGGATCTTTCCATGATCTGATTAAAAAAAAAAAAAAAAGAAAAATCAATATAGTTTTGATTAAAGGATTGGTGTTTAGAGCTCCAGTATAAATGGGCCCCCTGGCTACACTAAGATCAACACTGCTGCCACAAACTGTTGAATTGGGTAAATGAGTATATGTGAGAGAAAAGCACGTACTATCATCAGATGTCTTTTATTTCTATAAAGATCTGCCACTACAAAACTAATAACTGTAATATATTGAAGTATGTACTACTGGCTCTGTAAGCGTGATCTAACTGCAGGAAGAGATGTTCATGCCGTTAACTTTTGTGCTGGTAACAGAAGCAACAAACAATCATCACCATACTCTTCAGTACCCTAAATGCTGGGAATCTAAGCATCTTCATATTCCAACATTACAGAACAGAAGTTACTAATAATTTCTTAGAAACAGAAAAAACTCAAAAACTTCACAAATCTCATAAATGACCTCACATTGCAACAGAATGATATAGCAGTATCACTGCATTCTGATGAAAAGTTGAAAACACACATTTTCAGTCTTCCTCTGGAACTCTTAACAATGTGTTCTCCTTTACCTAAAAACGCTTAGTTTACACTTTACACTTACACTTTATACTAATGTTTACACTTTAGTCTCCTTTACAGTTAGTTATTTTTATGTAATTGCATCTCATATTCAATCAATTTCATTCAGATGTCTGTAATCCCTTTTAACTTGGAAACTGTTATTGTTATGTAGTTGTAATGGCTAAAAAATCCATTATCTCCCAAAGTAAAATATTACATAAGTGCAGCTGAGTTACTTTATGTTATACAAGAATTTCTCCAGTTCTAACTATGATCCTGTAATACCCATCTCACATACACTATTTTACAATCTACATGACCAGGTTAGTTTGAATCACTTGTTTGGTTTTGAAGAAAATCTGACTGCCTCCACACTTTGATTCACAACCCAGAACAGTTTAAGATAGTGAACTGGACTTCTGAAGAAAACTAAACTGGAACATATGCTTTCGACACTCAGTACACACCACAACAGAGTTAGTCCAAAGTAAAACACTGAAAACATTTACATATATTTATCATAGAATCATAAAATGGTTCAGGTTGGAAGGGTGCTTAAAGATTGTCCATTCCCCTGCCATGGACAGAGATACTTTTCACTAGATCAGGTTGCTGAAAGCCTCATCATTGGGCTTAGTATGAACTGTTGCCTTACAGATCCACTCCTACTGGCTGGCACTACTTGCTGAAGTAGTCAGACGTCTTAGACTTTCCAATTCTTCATCTACTTACAACAAAATTAGTTGATATAAAAACAGTCCTTCAAAACTCAGTACTAAATTGATAAGTCCTTCTGAGTTTGCTTTTGTCAAACATTTGTTGAACATGCCAGATTCAAAGAGCAGATTTTATAAAAGCATTTCTTAACAACACTATCATCTGGACTCTCAATACATCTAGATAGTATTTGAGGTTAAATTGTAGTGCAACTCTAAGTAAAAGCTCAGCAACAGCCAGGAAAATAGGACTGAACTGAAAGACAGAAAAATCTCAAGAGGAGATGTGATCATGGACCTCTCCCACTTTCCAAATACAGTGACATTACAGTTGTGTATGCTAAGAATTTTGCCTTAAGATTCTAATATGGCAATCAGTTCTACAAAGGAAAGTGTCCTCAAGATAGCTTTTTACAGTCTTAAAGACAAAGAAACTGGAAAATACACAAACAGAGCTTGTGACCTTAACAAAAGAAGAATGTAAGTTTAGAAAATGTAAGAGCACACAAACCAAAGAGCTATGGCTGTACCATGTTAAAGCTGTATCATTCACAAACTCACTCTATCCTAATCAGGGGCTGTTAACATTTTAAGACAGGAAACTGCAAAGCACAAAGAAGGGAAGGCAAACGGAACAAGATACAACAACATAGCAGGGAAAAATCTAGTAATTATCAAGGGCTGACTACAGCTGTTTATTGTTAATCTAAGTGATAGAAGAAATTATTCCTAATAGCTAGTTTAGCTAGAAAATATGGAGATATACATACGCATACATAGTCAAGTGAAATTAGTATGCACCAATTAAGTAGAAACTGAATGACTTGCAACCATAGTCTTAATGCATCAAGTGCATAAGCATGTCATCACTCAGATTTAAATACTTGACTTAAATACTGACAGTTTTCCTGCTTCTATACGGGAAGTAGAATATTCACGTCCAAAAAAAGCCTTTTGAAGTGTGAAGACACACATTAAACAATTATATAAATATAGAAACAGTCTGCAAAGCAATATTTATTATTGTTGTTTATTAATAATGATAAAGTCATCCATAAACCTGCATTTTATTTTTATACCTACCTGAATACAACAAAACTGATGTTATTGTGGATGCCAAGACAATAAGGAACAGTTATTTTTAATAGCAATTTCTAGCAACAACAACAAAAACCTGGAGAAAAGTACAGTCCCATACTGTAACAAACAAATGGCAAAGTGATACAAAACATTTATCTCTAGCTTACTAGACTTGACAGCAAAAAACCCTGCTGCCCCAAGTAGGTGCTGATCACACTAAGGTGCAAGTGATGAATCGCAGCTGCTACCCATCTAGAGAAATCTTTAGTTAGAAAGTCTGAAGGTCAAAAAGAACCCCAAGCATTACACTGATTTTTCTGTCATTATCTGACATAAGATTTCTTCTCTGGGCAAATCACTAATGCATTTCAACATCACAGTTCCTCCCATCTCACCAGAAAAACATATTATTATCTAATTCTTAGTAAACACTGGGAAAATGATGAGCATTTATCCATGCTTTTAAGATGAAAAAATATTTAATTGAGAATAATCTAGTTATAAATTTACCTAATTTTTCTTTTATTCAAATCACTAAAGGCATACTAAGACACATTATCAAAACTACAATAATGGTTTAATGGCTCTAATTTCCATCTCTTACTTATTTTAAAAGGTACTATACTAGAAATGCACTGGTAGGTCATATATGACAGCATCAATTTGTATGTTAATTTAGAAAAATATTCCTTGAACACGTGCATTGCCTACCACAACATAATAACAAGAGACACATAGACCATGCTTTGTTTTACTGAAGCAACAACTGCAAATTTCTACCTACCTCTATCACTTATTTTTGATCCATCTACTCTAAATCCTTCACAAATATTTTAAGAGCAAATTCAGAGTGCTTCACCTTAAGGATTCCACTCTGAGGGGCTAATGTCAAGAAGCCAGACAACTAATATTGAATATCTGTATCCTTCATGAATTCAACACCAGCTCCTTCTGAACTTGAAGGCTTGAACTTTATTGAGACCTAATACAACAAAACAGAAAACAAAAAAAAGAAATAGGATAGATACAGCTCAAAATTACTTCAGGGGAAGCTAAGCAGCTCTTCAGTCAATAGAGTCTATGGATTCTAAAGAGCTACTCAATGTGCCCTAAAGAGGACGCAGACATTTCATCAGCTGAATTGCTTTCCTGGTTTCACTGACTGTAACAAAGTCTCTCGCAGATTGCAACAGGAACCTAGACATGCAATTCACACAAAGATCTTAAATTTACATGCCTTTGGAGCTGGATCCAATCCTAAAATCCAGTTATTCATCAACCTTCTAAAATAAAAAAAAAAAAAAAGAAAATGCAAAGCATTGGCCTATGTCTTAATCTTAGCATCTTACTTGTGACTACAGAAAGATACCTCCACCTATTCAGATTCCAGAGCCTGACAGCGTGTTGCCTCCACCTTGAAGACATACTTGCATGTTCTTTCAGGACCAATTCTTTTCTAATGAAGCACAACTAATCAGAGAAACAAAAGCTGACAAAGAAGAGCAAATGCCAAATGCTAAATTTCAATACAAAGCATGTGGTGACCAGGTTTTCTTTCTTATTTATTTACATAAAGAGGAACAAGAGTGTAGTAAGAACAGATTTATATTAATAAGTTGGAGTTTTCTTTAAGAAAACAAAGACCCATGCTCAGTTTCTTGCTCTAGCTTTGAATATTTACATTTTTGTTTCCTATCTGCCGGGGGTCTGGACTGTCTTTAAGATACAGCAATCAACATTAAGATTGTATAAAGTGTAAAGGAAATTGCAATTATTACTATTCTCCTTTTTCTCCCCTGGTTGTCTTTACAAACAGTGGCTAATATAGCATCATGTTGGAATCCAGCCCTGCTGAGAATACTTAATGAATTAGTTACTGTTACAAAACACATGGGTCACAAGGATTATAGACAAGCTGTGTGCTGGCATTCAGGATCATAGTCTTCAATCTGATATCTAGATTTCTTTGTACCTTAAACTTCTATATTCTTTTAATCTGTTCTTAGCATGTAATGGTGTTATACTTTTTTGTTAGACACAATTGTAGTCCCAACTAAGTCAAATGCAAGAACTGGTATCACACTGTGCTTTCTTTTTCTGCTTGGTTTGTCTCAGTTGCTATGGCATGTTTTTTTCAGAGAGAATATATAACTATAGCAACAACAACACAAAGTTTGGCTACCTTTCATTGTTCAATGCCTGCATTCTGAGTCTGATCAGTTCTTAATGTTGCCTGAGAAAACTTCAACTCTACAGTGGCCTAAGGACAACCTTGTTCTTGCACTTTAATATAAAGCTCAGCTGTTAAATTATAACCTTCCCTAGGTTACCAAGAACTTTCTTTTTCTCTTGTTTTTTCCAAAGCACAGACTTTTCCACATGGTAACATGCTACCCACATTCTTAATAACTCAGATATTTTCAAAATAAAGGAAGAGAACAATCAAACACTTAACAAACTATTTAACACTACAGCTGAACAGAAAAATCAATACCTGCAAATTTGCCAAGTCACTCTCACAAAATCAAATTCATTTATGCACGTCAGTAAAAATTATGTCCTTTTATCACTGCTGTATAAATACTCAAAGTTGAATGAAAGAGAGATTTATACTAACACATTAAAAATAATCTCAGAAAAATGTCACAAAATATCATTCACATGCTATCATTCCTTGCAGGGCAGTACCACGAAGAAGCCAGGTGAGCTGTGAGCTCAAACATGCTATATTTCTTTCTGAATGTTGCTGACTGATTTGATTTAGAGCATCCTACCCACAGGCTACTTTTTCTTGCACTAGCCTGGAGCTGGACTATAAATGAAGTTGCTATATTCAAACTTCCTAAAGCTTTACTACTCCTCTTTGTAGATACTTGCTCCATCCAGTACCTACAATTCAATTCAGTTTAACCATGACACTTGAACAAATATTTCTGTTCAAACAGCTGAGTGTATGAAACAGGCAATAAAAAAAAAAAAAAAAAAGCTGTGGAAAAAGATATATAACCAATCTAAAAAAATTAATCCGATAATGTTGCTTCTAGTCCTTCAATAACCTTTTAAAGCTGCTATTTCAACTGCATAAACCTCAGGTTACAAAAAATGAAACAAGATATATAGAGAAAACTCACATATGCAGGTCCGCCTGATAAGAAGCTAAGTTAGTCTGAAGAAAAATATTTGAAGTTCCATCATTAAAATCTCAATTCTGCTATTATCACTCTCTCCAAATGAACTCTTTATTTAAGAGGCTATGGAGATCACTTGCTTTATGTCAATTTATATCAGCTGGACAACGACTATTATATTAGAATCCACATAAAGTCACCTGTGAGCTTGTACTTAACATTATGCATTCAAATGGTCTCATTAAAAGAAGCAGGATTACCCACCTGAGAAAAGCTTGGTACAAAAATAGTGCTTGGCAAACTGAAACTTGAGGTAAAAAGCAACAAAGTTCAAAGAAACAAAACCCCAAAAATTCTAATACCATAAGTATCGATTTGAAGAAATACATTTTAAGTCATGTGTATTCATATACTGCTATTCTTAACCCAATTTCCTGTTTCAGTAAAGAAATTATCATGTATAGTTCCCTAAATTTATTTCTGCTATTTGCAAGTTTCATCTATTCTTATTTCTGCTATTTGCAAGTTTCATCTATTCTTTTCATTGCATTTTTCTACTGGACCACAATACAATGACTTAGGAAACCAATGGACAACTGAGACAGGTTGAGACAGAACTTAAGGTGTTGCCACTTACAGCTTTTGACCTGCACTTTCATCAGAAATGAGTAAAACAGTGTATATCCAGGCTCCAGAACTCTATTATTGACAGCAGGCTTTGGTATCATTGCAGGGTGTGAACTGCAATGGGTGGGGAGCACAGACGCTGTCTCTTCTCATACATCATCTTTCTGAGGGAGGCTTTTCATTTCACGTGTGCATCTGCCAGGGCGTAAAGACCTCTGAACCATCCCACCTATCTGTACTGAATAAAAATTCCTCATAGCTTACTGTTGTGCACCAAGACCAGCTAACTTTACTTTAACTCTGTGATAACCTGGTTATACCACTTCCAGGTCTAGCCCAGAAAGACCATATAAATATCCGGCTTGGACACCTCTGCATTCCAATATTCATTCTGTGATACTGATATACAGTGCATCTAATTTGCTTTTATGAAAATTCTTTTGGTTTCAGCTTTTTCAACATGTTGAAAGATATCCATTTGTTTCTTGGGAGGGTTTTTTGTTGTGGTTCTACTGTTTTGGGCGTGTATGTATGTCTGTTTTGGAGATAGTCCTAAACCACCTTCGCAGAGTTCATCTCGGTCCCCCCATGCCCTAGAAGACAGTTTGGATTCATGGCAACACACTTCTTCAAGGTTTGACAGTAACAGGATGAGGAAGTTCACATATAGTAAAGAAGCTGCAAACGTACACTGGAGTCAGGAATCAATAACTAAAGGATGGATCACAGCAAGCATGTGACAAACAGCTCTAGAATTTGTGCTTTCATGTGAACATGAAATCCAACCCATTTGCTTTCATACCACCGCTACTGTCATAAACTTGTTTTCAGCATTCCATAACACCCAAATTGTTTTCTGTCAATGATGCTCTCTCCTAAATCCACCACTTGCTGTGGCATTTACTGGAGTAAACACAAAAGATGTGCCCTGATGCACACTGAAGTCTCAGTAAAGACAGGAAACTGCAATTTAGGGACTAACGTCCAAAGTACAGGCCAGAATGAAGCGTCAGTATTTAGCAGCTAACACTGTAGCAATAGTTGCACATATATGATCTCATTAACAATAAAAATCATTTTATTCAATATAATCTTCAAAGCACTGGTTAGATATCTTGGCCAACTACAAAGCACAAACACAATTTTGTCAAATTCAGCCCAAATTCTACACAGTTCCCCAAATCTGTACTGCTGTAAGATGACAAGTCATGGCTTTGCACACATTTTGAGTAACAGCTTTTGGCATATTAACAGGCTGAAAGAAGAAGCTGATATTTCTGTTCATGTACTTGTGAGCTGTCTTACCTAAAGTGGTTTATTTTTGTTGTTTTGAAGTCTAGTCTTTCATTTCTCTAGTGACCAGTCTTAATCAGATAATGTTTGCTGCTTCCAAAACATGTTTCTTCTATTGTGAAGAGAGCAGAGAAGAATACAGTGGCCAGCCAGCAGCAAATTATGAATGGGAGCCTTCTGACCAGAAGGTGATCTCCCATTGCATTGACTTTACATGGAAAGGTTTTGGTAGCAGGAGGGCTACAGGGTGGATTCTATGAGAAGCTGCCAGAAGCTTCCCACATGTCCCACAGAGCCAATGCAGCCAGCTCCAAAATGGACTAAGTCTATCAGTGATGGGGTAGTGCCTCTGGGATAACGGAGGCGGGGGGAATCTGCACAGCAGCAGTCAGAAGAGAGGAGTGAGAATATGTGAGAGAAGGGGAAGAGTGTGAGGAGTCTTCTCCTAAGGAGAAAGGAGCAGCAGAGACAACGTTTGATGAACTGACCATGACCCCTATTTCCCATCACCTTGTGCTACTCAGGGGAGGAGGCAGAGAAAACCGTGAGTAAAGTTAAGCCTGGGAAGTGGAGGGAAGGTGATTTTAAGATTTGTTTTTATTTCTCATTATCCTACTCTGATTTGATTGGTAATAAATTAAATTAATTTTCTCCCAAATCAAGTCTATTTTGCCAATGACAGTAATTACTGAGTGATCTCTCCCTGCCCTTATCTTGACATATGAGCCTTTTGTTACATTTCCTCTTTTCTGTCCAGCTGAGGACAGGAGTGATACAGTGGCTTTGGTGGCCAGACAGGGTCAACCCACCACACCCATCATCACTGAATTGCATTTAATAGTCCAATCTTCCTGGCATATTCCTCAAACAGTATTTAATAGGGTCTTGAACTAACTCTGCTCTTCTCCTGTGTTCATATTTATTAAGTTCATAGTGGTTCTGCTACTGTTCACTCCCCTGTTCTCTCTCTTGGCCAGAAATAAGCTGGAAATAGAAATACCTACTGAATATTTAAAAATTCAAAGGTTATCAGGGCTCTCACAAAATTTAAGCTCCAGGACAAACAGAAAACGAATGGTTCTGAGATCAGCTCCTAGCTGAAAAAAAGAGGTCAAACCAACCCTAAGTGGATGTGAAATTGGGTTTGATTGTTTCACTGAAGAGGGGGACCTCCTCATTGAAGTATAAGCTCCTTTCATAAAAAGACTCTTAATTCACTGACTAAGGGCAGCCCTTCAGTCTCCTGTACCTAGGAGAATTAATCTCATAAATATTACAGAGCAAGAAATAGTTCTATGTTTTGAATGTGCACTGATTAGGAGAGAGGAAAATAGAGGTACTGAAAAATGACCTTTAGGTCACAGAACTAACATTCACTCTGTGTGCATACATATATATATATATATATATATGTTCCCACACAACCAAAACCAACTGAAAACGGGAACTGGTAAAAAAAGACAGATACATATACATTATTTAAACCTAAAATGATACTGCAAACTATTAAAATTTGAAACTGAATTTTAAAATGAAGGAAAAAAATTATCTTCTGCTTTCTTCTAAAAGTGAATTCTATTACCTGGATCAAAACAAACACTGTATAATGACAAAACTTATGCAAAAATCAGTATTCCAGTGAAAAATCATGTGGTACCTGATGGGCCGATTTTCTTTACTGTCAAAGAGTGAGAAGATTACTTCCAGTTCCTCTCCCAGATTGGAGCACATCAGACTCTTCATTTGAACAAAGAGATGGTGGCTGCTAGCTTGCACTGGTGTGTCTTTTTTTCGATGACGATGTTCCATCTAAAAGTACCCCAAACACAGCAGCCAGTTTGAATTAACAGTCAAAATCTCAAAACAAAAAGACATAAAAACTGTAATACTGAACTACTTTCTTAATCAGTATTGACTTGTAATACTTTTACTTTTTTGTTTGTTTGTTTTTTGTATCTGAGAAGGAGAACACAAGGAAGTGACCTTCCCAGTGTTGCACTGCATATCATTATCTCTAAGAGAAAATCAGTAACCTGTAGGAGCTTACCTTTTTACTCTGAAAATGCTAAGCCACTTTAAAGCTTTGTGCTTTAACAAGACAGTATTTCACAGCTGGTTTAAATAGTTAATGATCTGATATTCTAGTATCCAAACACACAAAAAATACTTCTGCAGAAGACTAAACACCAGTATTTTAAATTTGAAAAAAAAAAAAAAAAAATCAGTCCTTGGCAGACTGCTATATTGAAGCTCCTAAATTATCTTGTTTTGACATCACAGTTTATACTTTCACTATTTTAATCACCCATTAAGAGTATGACAATATTAAATTGAACTATTTCTTTCTTACACTGTACTAAAAATAATTTTGAACAGCACTGTTCCTAAGCTACTTATCTTCAAACTGAGGTTATCATGGGCTTCCCCCCCCCCCCTTTATTTTTGAAAGTGCACTCCATGAGTTCCATTACTAGTTTCCTCAGTTATTCTTCTTCTCTATGTTTCTTCTTATGATTAATGGTTCCTCACTGTATTTCATCTAGTGCTTCAACAGGATTCCATATGATTACATATGGCTTTGAAACTGCTGAGAGATATACTGATTCTAGCATTAAGAAATTACTGTTAGGCTTGACATGATAAGTTATCAACACAAGTAGTTAAAAATTATAAAGAATATAATTTCAGCTCCATACAAAATTACAGCATTATATTTTTGCTTTATTCTATATTTAAATATAAAAGGTACAAATAAAATTTAGTTAGCCTGAAGCAAGTAAGGCTCAGAACAGCTGCAGCACTTAAACAAGAGCCAAAGCCCACATAAATGAATTGGTAAGTTTTCTTAGACCTCACTGGAGATTAAATCAGAATAAGAAATATCAGTGCTGGTTTTAGTAAATGAAGATGGGCTTTTATACCCAAAGGAGATCTTTCTATGCAGTTTAACTGCTATTTACATTAATATATTAGAAAAGACCAATAGCCCAGTATGATTAATTGTGACAATACTTGTACCATGAGTATAAGATTATATTTCCATAAGTCTTATCTAACAGGACTCATGGGTAAAATAAAACTCTAATGAAAAAGAGTCTCATAAGCTTTTATTGATGATTAAATTCACGTTAACAATCATAATTTTAATGATAACTCAGAACACAAAACTTTTAACAAATAAAATAAGCATGTGTGTACATACAGATTTGGTATCATGGAATCAGTTGGAAAAGACTTTTAAGATCATCAAGTCCAACCTTTACCACAGGACCAAGTCCAACATCAAACGATGTCACTAAGGGCATTATCCAATTTTTTTTTTTTTTTTAACACTTCCAGGGACAGTGATTTTACCACTTCCCTGGCCAGCCTGTTCCAATGCCTGAGCATCCTTTCAGTGAAGAAATTTTTCCTGATTTCCAACCTAAACCTCCCCTGGCACAACATGAGGCCATTTCTGCTTCTCCTGTTGCTTGTAACTTGGGAGAAGAGACCAACCCACACTTCACTACAGCTTCCTTTCAGGTAGTCATAGAAAGCAATAAGGTCCACCCTAAGCCTTCTTTTCTCCAGACTAAACAACCCCAGCTCTCTCAGGCATGCCTCATGAGACTTGCGTTCCAGGACCTTCAACAGCTTCACTGCCCTTCTATAAAACTAAAGCACCTCATACAGATACAGATATGACATAACTGTTCAAAAGTTAACTTCTCTCCTCATAGTAAAACTCATTGCACTATGAAATACCAGTTTATTTGATTAAAAAAAAAGTACTTTTGAGTAAGTAGAAGAAAGCTGCCACCAAAAGAGAAGCATGAAATTTCATAGCAAATGTACTGAGTACTACAATCACATACCAGCCTGTAAAGCTCTGTAATGCTGATCTCCTCAGGATCCACCATAGCATACTCTTTTCTTGGAACTAAGTCGAGTCCCAGTTGTCTGTTTGAGAAATGGAATAACAGTAAGTAGTTTCTACATATAAAGGAAACAAATTAACCTGTTTCTTCTACTTACATTTAACAGAAACATTCCAACAAATAATATATACGTTAATTGGCACTCTACAGCTGGGTTTGGGTGTTTTGGCTATTCACCATTCACAGATGATTCCTCCACTTTCTTCACTTTGTAACATTAGTAGAATATGTTTTTCCAGAATTTTTAAATCTGTTTCATACTGTGGACAATGCATAATGGCTACTGTCCTTTGTACTACTGTGGACGTTGCACAATGTGAATTGTACTAGTATTGTCAACTTGAATGACAACAGCAGAAAAGAAGGTAGAAAGAAAATCCAAAACATTAACTTATTTTTAATTCAGACTGGATGACATCAAAGCTGCCTGGCTGTACCCCATGAACACAATAATGAAATGAACTTGAATCATTAGCAATAATACTTATTTTCAGCAGAGCAGCAAGCAATAAAGATTAAGAACACACATGTGGCAGTTGTGGAATTTAGAAAAACATGAGAGATTGAATGTTTTTCAAAAATATGTTTTTAAAGAATAGGAACTGAGCACTTCCAAAACCATCACAATTCCATTCTGTTGGCACAAAATTCTAAGCAGCAGTTAACCACAGCTCTTCCACAATGTTAGGTATTTAGACTTTCAGGTAGCAGTAGTTGCAGAAACCCCTGAAATTCAGTTCATTCTATTACTGAATAGTGCAGCATTTAGTCAGAGTTTAACTGAAAAAAAAAAAAAATATAGGCTAAGGAAAAGACTTTGGAAACAGCTCCTAAATGCCAGAAGTCATTTTAACCTTTTTCTTGCCTTTTTTTTTTTTTAAATAAGATAATACAATTTGCCTTAGCTCTTATTCACATTCCGATAAAAGAAAGATGTAGATCATAGTAGCAAGATACATGTTAGAGATGCCCAATTAGGAAGCAATGACAGCCAATATGATTTCAGCTAAGACAACAAGAGTTACGCAAACTGCATCACACTGGAATCTGGCCAGGTGTGTTTTAAAAAAAATGGAAAAGGATCCTGTAGATATTCCAATGCAATTATCTTGTAGACAGTACCACTGCTATGTAAAATAACTTGAGGAAAAAAGGCAAAATAAACTAGCAAGTCAGTTTTCTGTTAAAACACAGTGGGCAGAAAAGCAATGAAGGAGAAAGTCCATTAAAAAATACCAGCAAAGTAACACCTCTCAGAAACTTGCTCATTATTTCAACATTCTACAATGAGCCTAAAGCTGTGGCATTATAGTTAGATTACACTATTTTCATTTCTTACTATATTTACTCACTCATTGCCCCAATCCAGACGAGCAGTGATATGTCGCTTGACATCCTTCATTCGGTCATGGGTGAGATGGCCAACAAGGACCTGCCTCCGCAGGTCTAGGATTTCATTCATTATATGCCACAGTCGGTGAAAGAGATCCCCCTCATTCCTCTGTGAGATAAAAATATAATTGCCTTCACATTACCTGTATAAGCTGACAATCCTAATGAACACAGATATGGAGGAGAAATTAAGAAAACTCACTACTAATACACCTACTTGGACTTCTTTCTCCCCATCATACTGTGACCATTTCACCTGCATGCATGTGTTTGTGCGTGTAGAATTGTTTCAGAGCTTACCTCAGACCCTGTCTTTGCACCACACTCATCGCAAAATTTCATACCAAGTCCTTATGCCTCATGTTAACAGTCTAATTTATGAGATAGGTATAACAAAAAAGTTTCATCCTGTAGCACTTTTTTATTCCAAGAGTGTGTTCATTCTGTGCTGCTGTCTCATCCAAACTGAACATGTGCTCACGTAATTCAAGATTAGTTGACTCAAACACATATGGAGATGAAAAGGCAATAGGTCCTAGCGTTCAAACTCTGAAACACAGGGTGTTAATGTTCTTTTAACTTTTTATTGTATGCATCTAACTGTACACACTATTAACCATAATAAATAGTATATATAGCCAGAATCTTGTCCAGACAGTTCTTCATCTAACTGTGAAGTAGGAGTAATTATGTGAATGCGACTGCTTTTTAAACCACATCCTCCTACTCTAAGTATATAACAGTTAGGGGGATACACAATTTCCCATAACAGTTTCTTCCCAAACAGAAGTTCTTTTAACTCATCCTTCACCAATTCTAAGTAGTTTTACCTCATACAGCTTTTCTAAGAAACTTTAGCTTGAGGAAATTATTGCAACCTCCATTTAAGTGATACATCACACAAAGTTGAAAAAACACTCTTATTCAGATTTGTTCTGCTAATTCTAGCCAAAAAATACTAAGCTCATTTCCCTTTTCCTTCTTCCTATGAACAAATGGCATTAAAACAAAATTCAGCTTCTTCTGGTGCATAATTGCTATGAAAAGCTGAATTCACTTAAAAGCACCATTACTGTCTGTCAATAATTTTTATACTCCAAGGGCTCTCACAAACTGCTGCTTGATAAATCTGCTCTTTTTATTTCACATTCATTCACTTCATAAGCTCACTAAAATGAGCATTAATTTACTGCGTCTTGGCTTTCTTTCTGGAAAAAAAGAAAAGCCAGCGTATTTTGATCATACAATAACAATAGTAGTGAGGAAAAAATGACAAAAAAAGAAACAACTTCAGTAAAAACAATAGGAATATATGAACTTTGTACGGAAAAAGGGAAAAGAAGGTCATACAAATCACCTTTGAATTAGAAGCAAAAGACAAAAAAAAAGACTTTAGAGGAATGTTACAGAGGCACAAGCTAAAGTATGGTTTCAGAGTTTCCATCAGAAACTAGTGTACAAAGATTAAATTTCTAAAGTTAAAAAAAAAAAATCAAACATTAATTCAGGTGCATCTTTGTTTTCAGTATCTGATTATAAGCTCTACTGCAGTAAATTATAATGTGAATACAAGAAACATGTTAATGTTTAACAGCACTATTAAGTTCAAAATAACATTTTCAGGTATCCTTCCTTTTCCAAAGCATTAGAATTTGTCTGAGCTGCTTGTATCTCAAAGCACTGAGTGGATCTTTAAGAAAATGTGTTTGCATTCAGACTTAGGTCACTATGCTAAGGGACCATATTTTTACTCCTTTTGTTCCAGGACAAGCCAATGTATTAATATACTTGCTAATATACATGAAGATGTGCTTCAGACATTTGAGAAAAATACTTCCCATTACAATCTAGAGAGATTTCAAACAAGCTTTGAAGAAACAGTTTCTTGTTTCTCAAGGAACAGTTCACACTGCTTAATTAAACTTCCACTGTTAAGTTTAAAATGATACTATTACTTGGAATCCAACAGTAAGAAATACTTATTTTGTAGGTTCTTGTGTAAAAGCTTCCACTATGCGATCAGCAACTGCTCCAATTGCAGGTTTCAGAAAGGTCACCTGGTTCTGAACAGCCTCTCTGAACACAAGCCATACAATCATCCCCAAAAGGTAGCAGGCTGGCTACTTCTGTACCATCCTGACTTGTAGAAGGTATATTGGCAACTCTCAATGTTGTTTCTTACGTAGCAGAAGCAGCCCCCGCATCAGCAGAAGGTGGCTAACCTTCTCACAATTTAAGTCATAATTACCAGCTCAGCAATGAATTAAGATGAGGGGTTGCAGAATATGTAGAACCAAATGAACAGGTTTTGATTACATTTTATGTGTGCGTATGCTGCCAAGTCCAAACCATGGCTTGGTTGTAATGTAGTAGATTAGAAGGTCAAATGTTAAAAACAGTAGACAATCATGATGCAAATCAGAATTTAAAACTAAGATATTTTAGTTAGACCTTTAAAGACAACTCTACAGTCAAGTAAAAACAAAAAAACAAACCAAACAAAAAACCAGCTCAGTTAACAGAGGAAGTAGAAGTAGGCACAGAAAAAGGAAATTATAGCAATTGTTATGTTTTAGATTATGATGTAGAAAAAAAATTAAATTTAAAAGATGCAGAACAGTCAGCAAAGACTGAATTTCAATCAGAATAAAGAGAAAGATTTAACATGTTTCTTTCCATGTTTTGTAAGTACACAAAAAATTATGGTGGTAACCAGTTAAGCAAAGGAAATGGTAGGATTTCTTACAGTGAAGAAATAAGTCACTGCTCTGAAACCCCTCCTAAGGATGGCAGACTGCAGCGTGTTCACGGGAGACATGGCAGTGAAAAGCAGCCTAGGGAGCTTGTATCCATTTGCTAATCAAGAATCGCCCCTTGTGGAGACAGTGCTCTCACGGGAGAATGCATAATTAGTACATAAACTCTGAATAATCCTGAAAGATACAGCAAGGCCATGAGAGGCCCGAAGAAGCTTAAGCAAGCAAGATAAGAAGAAGATGGAATTCACCAAGTTATGAGAACTGTGGACTGTTGGCAAGCTTTCAAGGTCAAGTTCTCACACCTGTGCTTAACCAATTATATATTAGTCACTAAGGGTCTTCAAGCCATGTATCCAATTATAATATGCCAAATCACTGTAAGTGCATGTAAGAAATAGTATATAAGGAGTTAAGGCTTTGTAATAAATTTGGCAATCGCTTGATCACATTGATCGTCTCTGCGTTGTCCATGACTCCCGGGTCAACAACCCCTCAGTCTCCCTCGACAATGAGGACTCAACTAACTAAACTAGAGCATCTAAACAACAGTTGGTATTAAATCAAAGTAATATTATTCAGGGTACTTGCCACATAGAGTTGTTTCCACATCGTTCCCCAGTCTCTAAGAGTTGATGTCATTTCTGTAATAACAGAATCTTCTGTTGGAATAACCATTTCAAATTGTCTGTAACATTCAGAAGAACACATGACATTACGCAAGTATTACAAATCCCGTTACTAATATAAAGACTTCTGCCCTGCCAAATGTGATGTCTAACAGCCTACATGGGTGATCCATCAGCCTGTGACACTTCATTAGTGTATTTCATTTAATCCCCATGGAAAACTCTTGGGTGAAAATAATTTAATCCCCACAGAAAGTCTTAGTCCTAGAAAAGTCAAGGTGGGATTTTTTCTACATGATAAGCATGTCAAATACTTTCACAGCAGAGTAATCCCACAGTTTCTGAAGGGATTTTGCCACTTTAGTTTAGACTCCAAACCAGTGACTGCTCTGTTTATAGAAATAAGACAGAAAATGCTGTTTTTCAACCGAAAGAGAGCATAAAATCTCAAAAGTAAACTAGTACAGTACGAGTCCTTGCTTATTAGATCCTGACCAAGAAAAAAAATGTGTTGGCTTGGTCAAGACCAAACTCTCCACCACACCAACATCTTACATACGGTCACCACTGCCGCTTTGTTCTCACACACAGTATGTTTGAAAGGTTTGAATTCAGGCCTGGATTACTTTTCTCATTATATCATTTCTCTCTAACCAAGTTAGGATAACAAGGTGAGAGCCCCTGTCCACAATGCACATGGCCTGAAGGGGAAATATACACAAGGAAGAAAAGAGAGGCAACAAAGGCTGAACTCCCTGCAAGTACCATTGTGGTGTCTGCTACCGAATATTTATCCATCTTTATGTTTTGTTCTATTGTGATGTTTTACAACAATTTTATTTCACTGAACCTTCAGTTGTATCTACAACCACTTTCAAAGGAGAAACTACCCTAGTGCATGACAAACCACATGTGGCTTGAACTCCATAGCAGACAACAGTGTGTTTAACAGTAAGAGGATAAGCCCTTTTATTTTTAACATGATTCCAGTTTTCATGATTATTTTTGCTCATTATGAATAATGGACCTTCTTCTCATTCATTCATGCTCCCAAAGTAAAGCTCACCTACAGCTGATGTTTAGGCATCCAACTATTATGATGAGAAATGTCTTTACCTAAATAGGTTTCAAACTGTTATATATCAGTTCTCAATGAATAAATCTAAATAAATAATACAATGTGAATACTCCCAAATTAAGTAAAACTTCAGAAAAAACTGTGTTGAACTAAGATCACTGAGAAATTAAAAGGAAAAAAAAAAAGCAATACTCTCACGGCAAGCGTTACATCTTAAAAAAAAAAAAAAATCTAAGCCAAAAACCAGTGTTTCTTTTAGTCAGAACATTTGAGTTCTAAAAAATTTTAAACTAATTTTAGCAAATTGTTCTGGTTTCTTATTAACTCCTCCAGAAATGAAAAGAGATCAGTTGCTGTCAAAAATAACTACTGTCTCTCCATCACCTGAAGGAAAGAAATGAAGGAAAAAACATCTCCAATTACAGTGCTAGTGAAATCTTCTGCCCTTGAACTTTAATGCTATCTTACTGTATCTGTGTGCCATGGAACAGCTTCTATCCTCTAAGAAAACAACCAGTCTTAAACAGCAGGTTAATAGAAAAAGTCATTCTGTCCAGAAGCTGGCTAATTGAGGCAATACTGTTGTCATGGTTTAACCTTTTTCAAGCAAAACTTACCAACAGGAAGTGAAAACATGTAATTGTTTTCTCTGTCCTTTAGACAATACAGGCTGATAGTCCCAACTGTGCTCCAGGTCTTTTCAAAATACCTTGCTCCAACCTTATAATCATGGAGGAGTATCAGGTTAGCTAAGGACAAACATTTTAAGTCCTGTGGCAGTAAGCTGAAGTTAAGATATTAAATAACAAAATCATTACCTTATAAGCAAAAGACTTTTGGTTCAAGTAACTGAGCATGTTTAAACATTTGAATCAGAACACTTCACTTACCCTTTGTTCTTAACACAGGCGTTTTTCAAGTGAATGTAATTGGATGGAAATATGCCCTGAAAAATAAAACAATTTATGTAAAAAAACAAACAAAAAAACCCCTCTCCCCTTACATGAGTTGAGTACCATTTAGTACTATTTAATATGCAAATGCATGCTGAATAAAAAGTCCTCCAAATAATTACCAAAAAACTTGCAAAAGAGAGTGAGATATATAGTCAGCATAGATCTAATGGAAAATAAAATGCCATATTCAGTAGAGTTTAAATCCTTCAACACTTCAGAAAATTAGAAGATAAACAGGTGTAGAACACGTAGAAGACTGCTTAAGAGCTCACTTATGCTGGGTACTCTTATTAATTATTCCAACCCTGATAAGAAACGGATGAACGGGGGGGGGGGGTAATATCTTAACAAAAACATCCTAAAAATAATATCTTCAGATAATGATTTCAAAATGAAGCAAAAAATTACAAAGTTCAATAAAAATAAAGTTTTATTTGGTGGCTATTATGCTCTGCAGTGCACAGGAAAGCTATGGTAGATCCCTACCAAAGAACCTTTTCTAGTTACTTAAGCTCCCTCCACTCTTCTTTTGAACAAGCAGCAATCCTGCCACAGTTCTGCAGCTCTTACAACACACTAACCTGCATAAATCAGAACAATATACAAAATGAAGAAACTCAACTTCAAGCTTCTGGCTGAGGACGTAACATGCTACAGCTTGTTACATAATGCAGCAAGGGAATACGCATATAGGTTCTCTTTACAATAAGCACAGCTGTGTACAGCTTTCCTTTGTGACGATGGTGACCCATTTTCTTTTAACACAGACATTAGAGCCTTGACCAAAACGCATCTACTATGTAGAGGCAATTGCTCCCACTTGTCTGTAATGTAAAGTAGTTCTGGAGAGCATCTCCCAAGGACAGTAAGATGTACAGCCTTGCACTTGTAACAGTGTGCCAGAAAACAGGATGGCTGCATATGCACGCTTACTGCAGACCAGCTGCCACGGAATGTTTCTTTGAGTGTCAAAGCTGGCAGAATAACAAGGAAAGAATCTTGACAGAGCAATACCAATAACAAGTGGAGTTACAAGGTGCTCTTACTATTTTGCTTTCAAAGAGACTGCCTTCAAAAATCCCATTCAGAAAACTGTTTGCATTCACACTAGGAAAGCAGAAAATGCATATCTCATTTCTTCACACATCAAGTCATGTTTAGAAAACCTGTTCATAACTTCTATCAACACATTTGACAGACCACAAAGCAAGACTGACAGCAAGCATGTGTTAAGAATTGCAACAAAAGACATAGAAGAAGCAATAACAAAATCCTAACTGCTCATGTCTTATAAAGCAAATTGCAATATATATCAATGAAGTCAAAGTAGTAAACATCACATTAGACTCTGGCTAAATTTATTTATTCACATTGACTTTCTATATAAAGCAAAGGGAATTGATATGAGCAGACACTGCACGCCTAGACACAAATGGTCAATGACTTATGATAAGAGCGCCTAGAAACTTTTGAAATTAATGTATCTGTGCCCTATTCTGCAGCTGAAGAGGCTTGGAAATGAATAGGGGGAAAAAAATAGCGAAGCTTACAATGGAGGTTAAAGAAGGAACAGAATGGCTTTAATAAGACTAAAAACTCTAGTACTGTGTTGCTGAAAAAAAAAAGAGGAAATCTTAAAATGATTTCCCATGTGAAAACCACAATCTTTACAGTCACAAAGGCAAGTTGACTGGATAGATTAAGAAAACAGAAAGAAAAATAAGATACATAAAGCTTAGACATTAAACATGAACAAATGCTGAAATATGAATTTCCTAGTATTTCATGTCTGAATGCAGAAAAAAAAAAATCAGTGAAGTCTGGTTTAGAGTACTATCAGCTATACTACTGTGGAAATTAAAGACTACACATCAAAGAAAAATAAAATGAACCATGCATTTTATATGACAATACACAGCTTATATTCAATTGATAGTCTGCACGTAGCTCCTATGAATTAGCTGCATTCACTGACTGCTCTAAATTAATTCATAACATCAAGAAAAATAGGCAGAGTCTAGTCAACTTTTCCAGCAGCATTTACAATTTGTATTCTCAGTAGTCTTTTCCCTTCAACTTATCTTCCTCTGAGTTCGCAATCTAAAAATCGGAAATAAAAGGAAATTCAGCAGAGCCTCATTCTAACACATAGGAGCATTTCAGAAGTGTAATCCATGTCAAAATCTAATTAAAGCACTATCAATAATACTTAACACTAAGCTCTACTTTTCCTCTAGAGTAAATATAATAAACTGACATGGAGACTACAAACTTTAAAAAAGTAAATAAACGCTGTTGCCAAAGAATGTAAAACTGTAATTGACCTTTACCTTAACATTGGGGTTTTTTAAGGCAAATCCTCTGTACCATCCTGTGAAGAAAGAACATTTTGTTTTGTAAACTATGTAAGTCTTTTCCATATGTAAACCAGATTTCATCTTTCCCTTTTGGACAGATATGATAACTACACGGTGCTAACAGACTGAACTAATTTAAAAGGTTTTTCATAAAATGAAAAATATTTTGCTTAAACCAGCTCCCATTCAGAGGACAATTCACACAATTTCAGATATTACTCTTTAACTGTGTGTCCCTTAGGTAATGTATTAAGGAGGCAGATTATGAAAAATAAGCAACTTTATTTCTCTTACACTGGATAATGAACATCTGCTAAAATCATATTAGCATTCTACTCACATTAGTCCCTGCCCATGGCAGGCATGTTGGAACCAGATGATCTTAAAGGTCCCTTCCAACCCAAGCCATTCTATGAGTCTATTCTCTGCCTCACCACAGAGGCTGAAGAGAACGTTTATTCACTTCAAAAATGTGCTACTTGAAGAAAATGAATGGTAATGGAGTTCAAATCAACACTATATGAAACTTTGTTATCATTGAAATTCCAACCTGGTGAACTCACCATCACATTTCTCTAATATTTGAACAGTGTCTCCAATCTCCAGTGATAGGCCATGTGGGACTGTCCCTCGAAAACCAGCTATTACTGAAAAAGATAATAAGTTTCAATTAGTTACAACATTAAAATACAAATATTCCTCTTGCTAACAAAAACAGTATACTAACAGAGGAAGTTAAGTGCTTCCCTTTAAGAACAAACAGGCGTCCTAAAATTTCATAAGCTGCAGAAAGAACCAGAGGCTAAGCCACTTCTATGAGCAGAAAATTTAAAATACAGGACTTGGAAAAAACCTTCAAACACTTAGAGACCTACTATACATGAATGGAAAATTTGTACTGTGGAACTCTATTAGACAGGCCATAACTACCCTCCAGGACAGAAACTGTTTTATTCCAAATGCTCACATTAACACATACGAGACCTCAGAATTTTGCAAGCTGAAAGTGATAACGTTTTTGTTTCCATCTATACCACACACATGCCACAAAAGGAAAACCTTATTTCACATTTGCTTAATGGATGCTATAGACCCAACACTGCCCATAATTCCAAGTGAAGGCAAATTGCTAGGGAGTGGAGACCACTAAAGCATGCTGTTCATTAAAATATGTTATGTGCGCATGCTGTCTCCCCTGCAGCCTCCCTGAAGCCAGTGAAGGGGAGGTCATGAGCTCAGGCTGGGACAAGAGTAACAGAAATGGGCTTCCCTTGCTGGAGATAAAACATGCCTCAGAAGCAGAATGTCTGCCAGGGCACTGATGTTCCCAAATACTTACAGTAAAAATTTAACTCATATTGCTGGTGCTAAAAAGTTCACTCAGAATCAAACATAATATGCAAAAGACTCAAAATACTCATTCCTGCAAACACTAAAAATCCACTAACATGCTAAATAGCAATTCAGCTATTCAATCCTATGCTTACTGTATCTGAAATTCTGAATTAAAATATTGCCTAATTCAGGCCACGAGACAGCAATACTGATTTTGATTCTCTGTACTGTAATATTCTTTTGGAGCTTAATTTAGAAGTTGAAGACAAAAATGGCCTTCATAAAGTGTTTTAGAAACTGAGTTCAAATACCAACACGGCTGTTAATTAGTAGCCTAACAGCAGTCTTGCTGCTGTCAAATAATCACAGAATGGTTTGGGCTAGAAAGGACCTTAAGATCATCTAGTCCCAGCCCCCTGTCATGGGCAGTGATGCCTAACACTAGACCATGTCACCCAAGGCTTTGTGCAACCTGGACTTGAGCACCGCCAGGGATGTTACCACATCTTTGCACAACCTGTTCCAGTGCCTCCACCACCCTCATATCTAACCTGAACTTCCCCTGTTTTAAGTTTGAACCCATTACCCCTTGTCCTATCACTACAGTCCCTAATGAAGAGTCCCTCTCCAGCATCCCTATAGGCCCCCTTCAGATACTGGAAGGCTGCTATGAGGTCTCCACGTAGCCTTCTCTCCTCCAGGCTGAACAGCCCCAACTTTCTCAGCCTGTTTTCATATGGGAGGTGCTCCAGCCCCCTGGTCATCGTCATGGCCCTCCTCTGGACTTGTTCCAACAGCTCCATGTCCTTTTTACATTGAGGACACCAGAACTGCACACAATACTCTAAGTGAGGTCTCACAAGAGCAGAGTAGAGGGGCAGGATCACCTGCCTGGACCTGCTGGTCACACTCCTTTTGATGCAGCCCAGGATACGGTTGGCTTTCTGGGCTGTGGGAACACACTGAACCCGCCTCATGTTCATTTTCTCATCGACCAATAGCCCCCCAAGTCCTTCTCAGCAGGACTGCTCTGAATCTCTTCTCTGCCCAGCCTGCATCTGTGCCTGGTATTGCTCCAGCCATGATATCTACTCATCCAGACAGGAAAACCCAAATCTCACAGCAATGTAAAAACACACCAACTAGGAAGTGTAAGAACAAATCTTCACATGTAAAAGCCGAAAGGAAACCCCATGGGTACAGATACGTTTACAAAGTAACTGTTCTTCCATCAAAGCACCTGCAAGATTTTGAGTCACAACAATCCATTTTGATGGCTTTTGCCTGCTGTCAGCTCAAACATAATATAACCTGTCACCCACTGCCTGTGTTTGTCACATTATTCATCAAAGGCAGGAGGAAAGATTAGCTGTCAGCACCCACAAAAACTGAAAATTCATTTGTGAATCTTTGCCAGAAAGTTCCAGATTCTAGGAGTAAACAAACAGAATACGGTTTATACTACAGGAGGGCATGCATAAAAATATATGAAAAGCATTTTTGCCAAATCTTTATTCTGAATCTGAAGGCCTCAAAACTCACTGAATTCAATCATCACTGTGCCTTACCCATGGCCTGTATTTATGCTTTTGAATAAAGCCTGTGAGATTATGTATCTGGTTAGTCCTCAACAGTATGCTATGTGTGACCAGTATTTGTAGTACTGAGCTTCTCCCACCTCCCTGCCTCATGTGTATTGAATAAACCTATATTCATTTTGGTGTTACTCCAAATCAACAAGGTACTTACACAGAATTAGAATACCCTGAGATAAGCATTATGAAATAAGAGCTATGAAATAAGAACAGCTACTTTCATTCCCCCACTATGATCAAGTATACCATTTTTAAAGAGGGTTAGCTTCAAGACAGTATTTATACATCAAAAAAATTAGTCTGAAAGTTGAAAAATGAAAATTTTTCAATTAATTCTTATACAAGGACCCAAAAACTATATCTAAATTCCTCTGTAGCACTGGAATGATGAAGAGCCATTCTGGCCACCTTTCTTGCTTGCAAGATTCACAACTGAACTACGAAGCCCAGCAAAACAGCACCTACAGGCATTGAAATAAAATTAAGGAATTACCAGAAGCAGCATGCAAAACCAAACCAAACCCTTGTGTGTTACTACATTTGTAAGCATACACTTCTGAGATGTTTTATTTTTAAACTCCATGAGATAAAAATAATGACAGTAATTTTTTCTTTAAGAGCCAATGTAACCTGTCACATTGTTTTGATCTGACTTTGCTGTGACATTCGATTTTTATTACTTAGTTAACTAGATCTGTTAGAGATTTTTTTTTTCTTTTTATAGAAGTTTCAAAGAAAAACTTTTAGGACAAAAAAAGATTGAAACCTGACACAATGTAGAAAATAGCTGGAACTCATTTTAGCGTATGTATAGAAGAAAAAAAAATATACCTTGAAATATCTTCTAGAAGGGTAGCCTGCAGAGTACCAGGAAAAGAAAGAAAGAAATGAGGGCAATACCTGCATCACTGAGACAAGCACATTTACCAGAGTGACTCACAAAACTCAGGCTGGATTCCTGCAGAAGTCTTGCAGTGAGGTCAGGCTCAAAACAGGTAGCCCATAGTCTTTAGCAATGCCACTCTAAAGATTGTGGACTGCAGAGTAGCAGAGTTTAGAGCAAAGCACAAAAATCCACAGATAAACTTATCACACAAATGTTTACCTGGCTAACTTTCTACTAATCAAGTCATGTTACACAACTGGGACTGAGGCAGAAGGTGGCTACTCAAGCCTTCTTAGTTTATCTGTGCTGTATATACATAAGTAGACTAAAGGCAGAATAATGATGAAGTCACAGAAGAAGGCAGTTACCACTCCACCAGAGAAGATTCCAGGGCTCAGCAGCTTAGCTAGGATGCTGGGATCTTAAGCAAGCCATGATATCAATCTGATGTCCTAAACCTCTTGCCCTTGCTTCAAATGGCCACGTTGTTCTGTAGCACTTTGTAGATGTTCCTTAATTCTTTCTCCTAGTAGTAGTAAGTATACAATTAATCACTCTGCAGCAACCATGGCTTAAGGTGTTCTCAACCCAACTTCAGAGCAGTACACATTTATCATACTCATAGAACTGGACATTTTTTTATATACACAGCATTCACCAAGCCATGTGCATCAAATATGCACCATTTTCACTCTTACAGCAACAGTAGTTGATGCGGTTATCCCCTTATCTCATTTCCAATGCAACTTACTGTTGCAAGCAGAGACCTTAGAAAGGGCAGACGGACAGGAGAAAAGATACACTGAATGTGGCTCACCTGTCAATATCTGCAGTCTTTGCAGACCAATATGCATGTCCCCAGGAAGCCAAATATCAAAAGCACCTGCATCTAGATACAATTTTTTGTCATTGTAGTACCTGAAGGTCATATAAATGTCCTGTTTGTGCTTCAAGCGCAGGCACAGTGATTGATGCTCTCTTCAATCACCTCTCAGACGTGGGAGAAACGTGGAACTCCACAATAAAAGTTTGTAGGAGGATATTTTCTCAGGAGTGTTTTAAAAACTGAGATCAAATACAGCAGTTGGCTGGCATTATTAAATTTTCTTGCTGCCAAAGGCTGCTGAGAGGGTAAGAAAGCAAGACCACAATGCAGGACACAAAAATGTAATCCATATAGAAGGTGAAATCATACGGCAAGAACTACAGTGATTGCAATATTAAAACAGTTTTAGGTTTCATGCCAAGCTTAACATTTTTAGGGTAGGTGCTATGAACCACAAGTTATGAAACAACCTGTTTCTGTGAGAACTATGGAGGGAATCTGAAAGAGAAGAACCTTTATGAAGTAACCAGTTAAGTCACCTGTCTGTGATTAACTGCTAAAATTCATCAAATGCTCTAATATCTTCTTAATATTCATCTTCTACACTTCAATAGAACAGAGTCAGTTCAGTCAAGAATTTGGCACAGGACCACACAAGACATCCATTCTATGGGCTCCACAAAGGTTTTCACTACAAGCACATGCGTGAATAATTGGAAAGAGGTTTCCAATATTTACATTCATATCAGACCATTTACGCTCATATCAGATCTGGTGTATAAAAAGATCAATCCAAGCCCAAGGTCTCAATTAAAGCCTAAGTTTTTTTGCATGCAGGAACTCACCTTCTGCTCATCTAGAACACTGCTGTTCTTAAAAATAAAAGAAGATTCTTTTTCTACTTGCAACTAGTGCACTCAAATCTTACATATGAGTTAGCATTATAAAGATGCACTTGAGACCCACCAAGAACATGCTGGTTTCATGGCTGGCTTGACTCATTGTTTCCAAGATGAAAATGTCTCCCCACAAAGGGTGCAATATGGTACAGTGCTGAAGATGCCCCCCATCACAATTAAGCTCAACACTACAAAAGAAGACACACAGTACACTGCAGTTCCTGACTGAACAGCAGGATACACACAGACACACACACCAAACCCTCCCCCATATAAGTGAATCAATAGCAGTAAAAGCAACATCTACAGCAACTACCACTACCTCAAAAACGAGTATTTGTACCACAATAGCAGACTCAGGTTTCACCTAACAAAAACCAGTCCTTCAACTGAAGAAAAAGGTGAAGGAAGGATATGGGGTAGAAAAATTATTTTACTTTAATAACTACTTGGACATATTGTGCATGCTAAATGCTGGAGTGAAAAATAGAGTCCAGTTCAGTGCTCTAAGTCATAATGCTCCAACTATCAGGTATAGCCTATAAACCACACAGAAACGTGGCAAAAACACACTGGAAAATAACAGATTTGAAGGATCGGAACACTGTATCAGAGGGACTGGTTCTGACGGAAGCAAGATACTCTGATAGAAAAGGAATTGATTAGCTGATAACAGGGTGGGTGGCCCACTTCGATGTTTTGCTTTGGCTTATATTCTTAAAACTTTTTTGCCTGAAATAACCAGAGATCTGCACATACGAACTAATGAGGCAGATATTGTTGCTCCTTTCCTACTAACAGATGACCAGAAGCTATTATTGATTCCAGATATTATCTACTATGATTGAAATTACGTTCTCTTCGTGGAAAAAGCAATTTTCCAAGTTTTTATTCTGGCCTTAAACTGCTGCTCTTCCACCAGATTGAGATTCTTAGGCACAACCATTTCAAGGGTGTTATGGTCTAACCCCAACTGGCAACTAAGTACCACTCTCTCACTCCCACCTTCCCAGTGGGATGGGAAGCAGAATTAATAAAAAGGTATTCCAGCCAAAACTAGGACAAAGGGGTTCTTTTATCTATTGAACAGTTGAAAAATAATTACAAAATCTGTAATAAATTAAATCAGAGAACTTCTAACATTATATAGTTATTATACCAGTTAAAACAATCATTTACTGTTGCATTTTTCCTTTATGGACAGAAAATTGAGCTTGTTCTTACACATTTTTTTTTAGCTGATGACTGTATGCATCACCTTTGAGGAAGGCTCTGATCCAGTGGTCTTTATTCCAGAAATGTAAAAAGCTATCTTTTTATATGTACTTATGGATTGTAAATAAAACAGACATCGGGCACTGTAAGCAGCGGCAGAAAATGCAGCGTTAGAGACAGCACATCAGCAAGACAGGCATTAAAATGCAAAACAAAAAAATCAGCCCAAGAACTCTTCTCAGGATACTGTCTGTAAACTCAGGTCTGAAGCTACTGACCACTGGCAAGCAATGCAAGCATCCAGTGATACAGCTCTCAGTATTTTGTGGCATAGGAATCTCCTGAGCCAGACATGGTATTTCTGTGTTCAACAACCATTGATGGATTTTAATTCTTTGAATTTGTCTAACTAGACTTTACATGCATCATAATGTCAGTGTCCACAAACTCACAGTAAGTCTAAATATGCTGCATGGCAGAAAAGTCTTCCTTTTGTTTTATAGTGCCACTTAAAATTTATTTTCATGTCCCCGTGTTCTTGTAGGGAAGTTTGAATAAGTAGATTTTTATCACCCTCTCTGCACCTTAGCGTATCTTTTCCAGGAAGAAGCTTTTTCTTCTCAAATGAAGCTGAAGAACCTTTTTAGATTTTTAAATAGGCAGAATGTTTAAATACACAAAAACACAGAGGCATACAGCTTTGTTAATGTAGAATGGCCAAAGCTTACTGTAAAAGGCCATGACATGCACTGAGCTTTGCCTGCAGATGAATTGATCTGGATGGGGTGGCACAGTAGCACAGCTATTAGAAGCTCATGCTTCTAATACATGAGTTAATTCAGGCATCTGCTCAGTAATGCATTGTGCTGCCTACAGATACCCTAGGAGGCTTGCTGCAAACCAAAACCAAGCTAACAGTGACAGAAAAGCAGAGAGGACGGAGGGGAATCAATCTAATCTCCTTTCAATAAACACCATATATATACATATACATATATATATGACTGTTAGTTTCAATCACAGAAGTAATCCTTAAATCTCTTACAGATTACTGAAGATAAACACTCTAATTATATTGGAATGAAAGAATGTGAGTTCTCTTGTCTGTATATATACACCACAATTAAAAGGATAAAACACATGGTTGGACTTGATGATCTTAAAGGTCTTTTATAACCTACTTAGTTCTATGACTGTGCGATTCTGTGATAGCTCAGTCACGACCTGGATGACAGTCCAGGTCTCTTGAGCCACCTGTGGCTTTTGAACACCTTAAGTGCTGCTCATGTGCAACAGCCAATTGTTCTTAAGACACGAGCTGTTCCATGGAATTTTCCTAATAAGAACATCCATTGAATAGCTATGCATGAAAATACTTCAAGGTTTCTACCAATGTCCAAGATTTGAAAATACCATATAAGGTAGAATACTTATATGCAACTGTTCTTCATTTGCCTGAAAAAAACAAAACCATCTGGAATTCCTAGTGCTCACGGCAGCAGCTATCTATACAGATAAGGCAAACTCCAAACCTGAAATACACAAAGGACAGAGAGCTACAGCAGACAGTATTCCCTCCTGTGCTGGTCTCAACATTTGAATTACAATGCTGCCAAAACCCCTAGGATGATTCTAACACACCTAATCAGTTTAGTGTGACTGTCTGAATAAGTGTCAGGCTCTCCTCATCCTGCATCTCAGCTACAGGCAGGAACCTTACCACCTCTTTGATAACGACTGGTTTCCCCAGTACTTGCATTTTTGCTCTTTCCTTTGTATATCCTAGCTATTAGGCACTAAATCTTAGAAAAACAGCACTAAAAGTAACAAGTGAAGACACCTATTTGCTGCCAATCTAGAACACCAGGACTGGAGTAATTCAGCATGTACCACAAGGGTCTCTGCCCTTGCAAGTATGAGGTTTCATTCATTATTTTCCTTCTTCTATAAAGACAAAAAGCTAGTTAAAAAGCTAAAAAAAAGAATAGCTAGTTAAGCCTTTTGCATTTCTTGAACACGTGCTGCATCTTCTTGTGTCTACATCTTGTCCCCACAAGGGACATTTTTCTTGAGTTGCATTAGTTCTGGCACCAGGAATTTAACAGTAAAAAGAAAAGGAAACAGGTCCCTACAACTCTAGAAAATCTTGTACACCTTAAAGTCTGTGAATAGACAATACAGCTCCTCCCTAAGAATCTTCTCAGGGGTCTCCTTTAGACAGAAGAAATGCTAATGTTACAACCTGTCAGAGGCATCATAACAGAAGGTGAGGTGGATGCAGTACAATCAGGTATAGATTTCATGCATTCAATCTAACTGTAATAAAGGAACTAGTCTACACGCAGTTCAACCAGCTGGTCTCATTTCAATTCTCTAATGTAAAGCTACAGAAGCACTGTACAACACACTAAAACTGAACAGTAAGTGTGGATTATGTGTCATTTCCCTTCATTACTTGGAAACAGTAACAGCTTAAAAATCCAGCTAATAGAAAGGAGTAAGTAGAAGAAAGCAGATTATGCTAAAATGACATTATCTTTGAGAACAACCTTTTTCAATTAAAAATAACTGTGTTACTCACTGTGACTTTTATTAAGACTTAAGTATTTCCAAAGTTCCAGGCATTTTCAAACTTTGTTAAGTAATTGCCTTAATTTTTAATAGCATGATCAAGGAAAGGAGTTATTGCTATTTAACTTTAACTTGAAAAAAGCCTTCATGTTTTGTTCATAGCCTTTGAGGAACTAAAGCTTCTGATTAAAATCAAATAAACCATCAGGGGGGTTTGTAACTTCCTGTAAGCAAGGTGAGGTAAAGAAGGGAGGTTAACGTATTCCCAGCACAAGTGCATCATCGGAGGTCCATCAAAGCCAACAAAGCCCTGTGATCACAGGTACCAGATCTCATGACAACTCTTCAGTGCATTTTGGGCCTCATTGAAGCATGATGTGGTACTCACCAAAAGTTGAATTTAAGAGACACAAAGTTCTATATGATTTCAAATTCAGACCCATATGCTGGAAGATTTGCTGGCTACTTGTTGTTGTACTCCTACAAACCTTAGGAAGCAGAAATTGAATGGGAAAATTAAATGCCTCACATAATTATAGACACAGGAGAATCTCCCAGAAAACACTTAAGTTTTGCTCAGAATAATAGGAAGATGATTATTTTAAAGTAAGCCTTGGATACATAAGTACATTCTTACAATTTCATGATAACTTCATGTGAGAACACTGGGCTTGATACAAATTCTAATGACTACACGTTTCCTAATTCCCCTCTTTCCTCCCCACAAGCATTATAACACAACATGCTGCTCTGAACTTGGAGGGGCATAATTTCACACCCTTTAGCAAACTGCAAGTAACATCATGCAAATCTAAGCTCAGCAAAGCTGTAACCTTGTGAACTGCAAAGAAAACAAGATGCCTGTGCAAGCTGCACCATCACTCTTCACCAGCTATCAGAGCCACCCAAGGGGAACAGTCAGACAACAGTAAAGTAGCTGAGAAACTTCACGTGTTTGCTATCAAAGAGTTTAGCAAACTAACCAATTTCCCCTTAATATTTCACTGTTTACTCCCATTAAAGTAATAAATAGCATTCAAGGACCCCAAGAAAAACAGAGAATAAGTTTTCTTCACTAATACAAAAAAGACAAAGCACCCATGTTCCATGGCAATTTTTTTCTAACAGACAGGTCCATCAAATGACCTTACAAATGAAACACTGACCAATTTTCTTCTATTTCCTCTGGAAGAGCAGAGTTTAACACTGCACTTGACCTATCATTGATGGAAGACAATAACAAAACATCACTGGAAAAACAGTGGAACTCAAACACACAAAAATCAACAAATCTGTAATTTGCAATGCCACTACTTCTCAGCTTGTCTGACATCACTGAATTTCAGATGAGCATTATTAGCCTTTTGGTAATCTGTATTTTCTGACATTCAACCATTTCATTATAAATGTATTTTCATTTTATCACTAAGAGTTCCGTTTACTTGACTTTAACCTAACTGCAATGTTTTTTCTAGCATTTTATAACTCAAGAAATGCTTTTGTAAGCTATGAGCCTTAACCACATTGCTACTTACAATGTACACTTATGAAATGTGAATTTTTGCTGTGCATGAAAAATTACTGGAATATCATTTTTGTCAGCAGACAGTTCTTTAGTAATGAAACAAAAATCCTACCAACTTATGCAAAAAGCAAACTGTGCAATTTAGCTAATGTTAAAAATAAACTTCAATGATGAGCTTCTGTAGTCTGTCCTACAGGTCAGCCAACTGAGCATCAGAAATCCTTTGGCAAGGTGTGGAATTAAGTGCAACTAAGGAGGACAGTGATTACAAATCACTCATAAGTACCCTGGCACACGCACTTTTAACTTAAATAAGGCAGAGCTTTCTTGATCTGGTGTAATTGAGATGAATTTCAAGTACATTGGAATACATCTATCAGGACTAATAAAGCAAAATTGCATTCTCCTATGAAAATCCCCAGAGACTGCTGAATGCGAGTTTAAATATCCCACTCTGGCTTTAAGATGGTTTATTAGATTTAATGATTGGAAATAACCACTGAGCTTTTCAGCCTGATTTCAATAGGTGAGACAGCAGAATTCAGTGTATATAGCCCTGCAGAGTTTTACCGTTAATTCATAACATCTATAAGGTTAGAATCTTGGAATCAGCTAGGTTAGAAAAGACCTTTAAGATCATCAAGTCCAACCTTTACCACAGGATTCCCAAGTCCATCACTAAACCGTATCACTGAGGGCTTCACCTACACCATCCAGGGATGGCAACTCCACCACCTTCCTGTGCAGTCTGTTCCAGTGCCTGATCACCCTCTCGGTGAAGAAACTTTTCCTAATACTCAATCCAAACCTCTCCTGGTGCAGCTTGAGGCTTGTTACCTCTTGTTCTATCCCTTGTTACTTGGGAAAGAGCCTGATCCCCATCTCACTACAACCTCCTTTCAGGTAGCTGTAGAAGGCGATTAGGTCTCTTCTCAGCCTTCTCTTCTCCAGGCTAAACAACCCCAGGTCCCTCAGCTGTTCCTCATAAGACTTGTGCTCCAGACCCTTCACCAGCTTTGTTGCCCTGTTCTGGCCCCACTCCAGCACCTCAATGTCTTTCTTGTAGTGAGGGGCCCAGAACTGAACACAGGATTCAAGGTGTAGGCCTCGCCAGTGCCAGTACAGGGGGATGATCACTGCCCTTGCTCACACTATCTCTGACACAAGCCAGGATGCCATTGGCCTTCTTGGCTGCCTGAGCACAAGCTGGCTCATGTGCAGCTCCATCAATCAGCACCCCCAGGTCTGTTTCTGCCAAGCAGCTTTCCAGCCACTCTTCCCCAGGCCTGTAGCATTGCATGGGGTTGTTGTGGCCCAAGTGCAGGACACGGCACTTTTCCTTGTTGAACCTCATGCCATTGGCCACAGCCCATTGATCCAGCCTGTCCAGATCCCTCTGCAGAGCCTTCCTATCCTTTAGCAGATCAACACTCCCAGCCAACCTGGTGTCATCTGCAAATTTACTGAGGGTGCACTCAATCCCCTCATCCAGATCATCAATGAATAATAATAATATCAATGAAGATATTAAACAACACTGGCCCTAACACTGAGCCCTGAGGGACAGACCTTCAGTTATATTTAATGTAATCCCACATGTATCTTCAAATGGGTGACCAAACAGAAATGTAACAAGTGCATACGCTTTTTTCCTAATCAAAGCTCTGAAAAGTAAAGAAAACCTACATGGATGCATACTTTCATCAGTATTTTTGTGGTATTACAGCGCACTTTCAGAAGTGCAACTGTAGGATTCTCTTGAAAAATCAGAACCTTCACATTCTGCTCATGCTTGCTTAAGAACACTGCTTGTTACTCCAAAATCAAGGGTGAAGAGGGTTTCGGTTCAGCTGGCAGCTCTTTATGAAAGTGCACAAAAGTATGAGAAAAATGTATCTGAGAAGTATATGCAACCAATTAGGATAATGAAGATTGCTGACTGATTGTTCAGTTTGATATGATGGGAGGAAGGAAGTGTATGAGCAAACAGTCCTCTTCAAATGTTTATATTACAATTCATTGCTACATCTGAACAGTTATCATTTTATGTACAAGCACTTGATGTTTCTTTTGGTTTTTAACACCTTGGGAGAGTCTCTGAAAATAACTGCTATTGTAAAAGTTCTCTCCTTACCTCCTCTTCTACATCTAGCACAGAAAACTAGGAATACATTTGGGATACCCCAGGTCCAGGAAAATATAGAAACCAGAGATGTACTTCCAAGAAATTAGTGCTGGGAGACACAAGTTATTATCCTGCACCATGAATTACTTCCTGAGTGAAACTAGTCAAGGACTTGACAAGCAGCTGGCAGTCCCAGGCAAACCAGACACAGCCAGTAGTTTTCTCAGTATTAAGGAGTTTTCCCACCATTCTCCAGATGAAAGAACCTAAAGGATCCTGAAACTCTTAAAAACCTATTTTGTAAATAAGAGAAAAGAGCAGAGACAAGGAAAAAGACTTGTGTCAGCCCTGTCTCTGTCAGCAGGTTAGGAACAAAGCTGTAATAAGCTAACTCAAATCAGATTTGCAGTCTTATCCACTTGGCCACTGTCCATATCATTAAACTACATTATGTACTTGTTTTGTACTGAGCCAAGCCACAAACCTCACAGACTTTAAAGGAAAGAAGCTGTCGAACTTCACTTGAAGGGGCATGGATAAGGCAGGGAATGAAGGGAAATGAAAGTCAAGGCAAAACCTGCAGTAAAGAAGAGCAGACTCCTCTCAGGAGACTGCTGCCCTAGAAGGGACCACTCCCAGGGAGGGACAGCAAAACAAACAGCAATGCCTGGGCTAGACTTGGCCACAGTGCTGTGATTCATCAAGAAGATCATCACATCACACGCAGCTGACATAATTATTACACTAATTTAAAATCATTCATTTCTTACATACTGTTGGGTTTGTTCTTCCCACCCCTCTCCCCCTACACTTAATATCGTCCCCAGGATCGTGATAGAATAACAAAGCCCTCATGGGATTTATTCAGCATCTGCAGTAAGGAGAGGACAAAGTAATATTTTCCTCCTGTGCCTGAAAGGCCCTTCTGAAACAAGAATATGAAACTTGAGCAGAAGACCCCTTGCAAGAACAGACTCTATCAGTATGTAATGCTCATGCAAATTAACATTTATAAAGTAATAAACTATAGTGATGACACCTTTGATTGTTATGCATGTGGTTAAACAAATTATTTGGTCAGGTAGTGGAGCATGAATGGATTTTTTTTCATTGCACAGAGCTTAAAAATTTATTTTTTAACATCTGTCTTCAGAAATTTGTTCCAAATACATTGGACTTCCTGCTTTTTGTTGGCCCATCCTTTGAAAGTACATATTAATTCAGAAACTAATTGGCTGGAATAAATCACCCAGACCTTACCATTGTCAATTATAAAAACCAAAACAATAACTAAATCTGTGACTGCACCCTAAAGTATCCCGTCAGTGTCCTGCAGTGCCCTGCAGCACAACATTGAACTGTCCACTGAGAAATTAAAGGCAGATTGTTACAAATTACCCTGGAGATTGTCCATATGAGGTTTTCCACTCTGCTATGAACACTAACATCCCAGAAAGCAATTTATACCTTAAATAAAAAGTTGATAAAATCATTTATCACAATACACAGTTTTCTTCTTTCACAGACAGTCATGACTCTACACTGCTGGAGGAAGAAAGCAGTATTGCCCAACAGCAATGTCAGTGCTCAGGAGTGCATCAGACAAAATAGCAACTAAAGAAACCATAGTTACCACCAATCTAACCTCAGAAAAATATTCTTTCAGAGTCTGGCAGTTACATTACTCTGCTGAAGCAGGAGCAAGTTACACCATGCAGGTAAGTGAGCATTTGTATCTGCATCAAGAGGACCACCTCTACCCTATCCTACACCCTATCTCAAAGATCAGTGCTTCAGGTAACAGCTGTAGCTGTCACTATGACAATAAACAAGCAAAAAAACCCTCTATGGTTAAGGTATAAGTAAAACTTCACTTCATCAGAGTCAGCTTGTGGGCAAGTGGCACATGAAAACCAATGTGTGGTACGTTCAAAGCTCAAAAGCATGTATAAAACCAATTGCTGCAGTACTCAGAAGTTCTGCCACTACCAAATCCAAATCCATCATGCCATGACCAAATCCCCACTGGCACAAAATTCTCTTCCACGTTTTTGGAATAAATGGAACAAGGAGAACTAGAACAGTTTTTGGTTAGAGAAAGACAGGAAGGCTCATTGGGGCATGCATCATCATCCACTGCATTTCCAAAACTGTTTGGAAAAGACAGTTGACTGACAAGATATTAGAGCTGGGCAAATCACAACTGACATGGGAAAATGAACATGGAATTATTATCCCCTTCTTCTCAAAGCATAATAACATCAAGAAATGATTGATTTGGCAGCAGGTTCGAAATGAACCAAACTATTTTCACAAAGGCACAAATTAAGTTACAACATCACAGACATCTGTGAAGGTGAAAAAAATAGGACTTTTAAGAAGGGGTTACAGACATATGAGGATGGAAATAATGCACCCTTTGGTTTTGGAAGGGCGCATTATTTCCAAAACTATGGTTGAATCTAGACTTTCCTTCATTCTTACACACTTCCCCAGTTAATGGACTGGTAAGACAGATCTGTGGCTTGATCCAGCTTGGCAGCTGTTCAGTTCCTATACACCAAGCAGTTTCTGGTATGAAATTCAGCTTAAGTAGCTATATACAGGTGTTCAAAATTAGTCAATTAAGATGATCAGGAGACTGCAAGGATGTTTTTTAAATTGAGCAGAACAAGCCCTTAGGACCGATCAGTTGAGTAAGATGAACATCTAGTGGCACGTCTACTATTTTCTGGGTTTAAATGAAAGATTTTCAAAACCACTGAAAAAAAAAAAAATCAGCTGCTGACAGCCAAGCCAAATGCTGACTCTGAAGATGGCCAAGCACGAACATACTTTAAAAACAACAATAACTTTCCTTAGACATATATTGCTTTAAAAATAACTGTGTGATTTAGTACTTCCACATCATTCCCTTCCCCTCTCTCAAAAAAAAAAAACACATTTTCTTGAGACCTCTGAATTTAAGTAGTCTAGATCCCAACTCAACTATAGAATCACTGGGAGCACTGTACCTGAATAAACACTGTTTTGGGTTTGATTCAGCAGCAGCTTTTGATCCCTATCATAATCCTACTCACTAAATCTATTATAGGTGTGCAAATAATCAATAACACATCTAGCCTGCAATGGGCTTATTATTCCTCAGTGTGAACCGAAGGGACCAAATCAAAGAAAAATGGCATTTTAAGGAGTGGGAAAGTATTTGCAAACCAATATATGGTTAAACTTGGGGAGGAAAAGTAAGAGGCACACCAAGGTTTGCAACACTGCTTCTTTCTTAAGCAATTTCAATGTAGTAAATTCAACTCACTTATAAAAATCTGTAGTTTATTAACTCTAAAATTACCATCCCAATTAAAAGGACTGTTTTTTTCTACTTCACTAGGATTACCTGAAAGTTCAGCCAACATCACTGCTGGGCTTGCACTGAAATTCATTAGCTCCAGCCAGCAGCAAAGTTAATGGATATGATGATTACACTCATTGGTGATTTGGTTACTTGTTGTGACAGAAAGACATACCATTATGTGACCAACATAATCCTACCTAATCCTTGAAGGCTTGCTTGCATGCAAACCTCTGAAGTGTCACAGAAAGGAAATTACATATGAGCAAAATCAGTGAAATGTTATGACTTTTCATACTTGTTTTCTAACATGTACAGAAATTAGAACATTTCATGCTTTTGGTCCCCAAAAGATGTCAAATGAGCTGAATGAGAACATTTTTGCTCAAGTACATTTTGTGGAATTCACAGCTTTTATATTTCAGCTGGGTTAGACATGAGAAGAGACAAACTGTGAATTTTACTTGGAAATACCCCTACCATCACTTCACCTCTTCTGAAAACTGTTGGGGTACTGATTATGAAATAAGTTGTGTTTATTTTCATCTGCCCTATCATTTCAGTGTTTCAATTCCTTCCCCAACTTTTTTTCTTTTTAAGGACTGAAACAACAACCAACACTGGAACATAAGCAAGCAACAAGAAGTAAAAGGAGTGATCAAACAGCGATGCACAAATTAGAATTAAAAGGTAAACTGAAGAGATCTTTGTGTCTTTGTAAAAGAAGCACAATAGTTCCCAAGACACAGAAAGGGCCTGAAAGTGTAGAGATTGGTCTCCACTACAAATACTGAACTGATTTATGGAATTACTGTCATGTAGGGAAAGCACAGGCTGAATCAAGACTAAAGTATCATCTTAATGATTCAACCTTGCAATTTGCTTTGCCCAGGTAGGCTTTTGAACAATGAACATACTCCATCAGGACCAGGGATTTACATGAGATACTCAGGGTTCGCCTGGTTTCATCAACATTAGGCAAAACAATGGTGCTCTGGCTTTTATGTTTTATAGTAGGTTTTTCTCCCTTTAATACTCCTTAAAGTATATTTAATTTATTCCAAAATCATTGAAAAAGAAAAAAAAAAGAAAGCTTTCTGGCCTTAGAAGCACAAAAGCTAAAAAAAGTAGAAAAGAGCAAAAACTGGGGCAATTCAGATAGATGTATTTTATCTCGTATCTCCTGAATGTAGGGTAGTACTGAATGAGAAAGATGCTGTCCAGTTTTGACTCATCCCTTATTAAAAAGGCTCTTTCCATCTTTGGAAGCATGTATTTTGCAATTTAGAACTTCACACTTAATTCCATTTTTTAAAACTATAAAGTTATTACACATACACAAAATTATCACAGGAACTGATCATTTTTTTTCAAAACTATGGATTATTCATAAATTAAACCATGGGATCTATGTGCTGGCTTTAAGCTGACAGAGCGGAGATTCAGATTAGATATCAGGAAAAAATTCTTCACTGTGAGGGTGCTGAGGCACTGGCACAGGTTGCCCAAAGAAATTGTGGCTGCCCCATCCCTGGCAGTGTTCAAGGCCAAGCTGGACAGGGCTTTGAGGAACCTGGTCTAGTGGCGGGTTCCCTGCTCATTGCAGGAGAGTTATAACCAGATGATCTTTAAGGTCCCTTCCAACCCAAACCATTCCATGATTCTATGATTCTATGATTTTCAGTGAAGTAGACTGAAGTAGGGGTACAAATGCCACTACACTATAGCCATATATCACATATTACGCTCATATATTATATACTCAGCAATCTAATTAACTCATGTTTACTCACCACACAAAGGCATCTAATCTTAATTCTGGTACCCAAAAGAAGTCTTTCAGAGTCACTTTAGCATCTCTACAAGACATATGTTCTGTCATACAGCCACAAATACCTATGGTTCATATAGATGGGGTTTGGTTTTCTCATATTTCTAGTATAACTAAAGCAAAGACACCACCAGATTTTGCCATAGTTGTGATGACAAAAAGGACACTCTGGCATTGACTTAGAAAATTTTGATGCAGGACAAGTGTTTCCAGTTGGGTTTGCTCTGGGATTCCTAACATAAAGCTGGCTGCCAGAACAGCTGGTGTGAACCTGCAGCTGCAATATTTTGCCTGATGTAACTTAGAAACTTAAAATCATGAAAACAAGCCAGTATTCTCTTACATCATCAGAATATTACCAATAACAATCATCATCATCATAATAATGAAAACCCAACCAACAAACAAAAAACCCAACCACATAATCACAAATAAAATAAAAGAATGAGAAAAGTAAAATTAATCAAGGACTTAATTGAAGTCTTACAATAAGAAACTATGTATTATTCCCAGTAAAACAAAAAAGGTAAACACAAGTGCTAAAACTACTGTAGCCTACCACACAGAATTCACTAGAATTCTTAATTCTCATCATAAGACTCTAAAGTAGGTCACAGCAAGCTTAAAATTTGACAGAAAGCAAAGACGAAGGGGTAATAGTATGCAAATCACCTTCCTTGCAAAGTTGATACTTCTCTACAAAGGGATACACTGTCTTTGCAAGCAGAGGAATATTTATGTACACACCTTTAAAAATAAGTATTAATAACTAACCATGTGCTTTTAGAGCACTTCTAATTGATCTAAAATTCTTTCAGTATTTACTTTTAATTAAGTAGTGATTTACATCTGCTCAGTATTATCTTAAATGCTATGGTTTGAAGACAGTAAAGAGACCCTATACATTATATAGAAACCCTATTTAAAAATACACATATATTTATATTTTTTTTTAAATTATATTCTCAGAACTCAGGCTTAATGGAAAAATTAATCTTTTGCACAGAAGTATTTGAGAACAGATTTCAGAAGAAATTGCAATTAAATTATGTACTTGTGAAAGATAAAAAGAAAACACAACAGTTATTTCTTTGTGAGCAATATTTGTAGGTAAAATTTAGGTAATCACATTTATCTTAATGTTCAGCATATACTGAAGATTATGTTTATTAGTAAAAAGAAAGAAAAATTACCCAAGAATGACAAAAGCCCACAAAGTGTCTGGCTTCCTCACATTACAAACTGGAATCATGACTCTCAGTACCTAATATTCTTAACACTTCACATGTTAATTAAGTGAAATTTGTCTCTTGCCTATATTCAGTAAGTTAACTTGGGACACTTAGAATATTACAGCTTCAAAACAGTTTTGTCCAAGGGAAGGCCAACACTTGAAGTTCTTCATTATAAGTAAAACTCTTGTAAGCAGCTCCCAAATCATGTTCTTAATTCTAAAAGGTGTATTCTGATAGACAATTTTTGTACCCAGGAAATAATCTAGGTAACTTCTGCCAAGCAGGTTTGGGTTTTTTTTTGCTTTCATTTCTTTATACCCCTTTTAAAAAAAACATTTTCAGACATAAGTAATGTACACTAGCAGGGCTTTGATAAAAAAAAAAAACAACCGAACAACAGCTATGGTAGGGAAAATTACACCAGATATAATGCAGTGACTAGGTGAAACTGTGCATCTTAACATTTGTGTTTTATTCTCTACATTTTAAAAACACAGTTCTAGACTCACCTTTATTGTCAATATACAATCATGTTTTAAGATGTCTGCTTTGCACTCAAGGTAGCTGTAATCCTCCATACCCAAACCTTCCTTAAGGTGCCAAAACAGAACTTCCTAATGCTGTTTAATGAGACTTAATATTCAGTAAATCAGGTGCAACAGTTAAGAGTATCTGTCTATCCATGCCCAGGTTATATTACAAGTGATTTTTCCATTACAAAGAAGTTGGTGCTGTGTGCTGGCCAACTGGTCTTTGGGCAGAGAATGGGAACCAAGGATCATTAAACTTTAATGACTTCCATCTGCACAAACCAGACCAAGTTTGTTGTAAAGGCAGAAAACTCCAAGACAGAATATTTTTTTTTTCAATTATATGCAGATTCTTGCAAATCGTGGTTTCAGATGAGTGGAGGCAGAGAGGTTTGGAAGAAGCAGCCAAAGGAGCCAAAAGAATTAAGGTATCTGAAGAAGTCACAGAGAGGTTCTGCAGGAGAAAGATGGGAGCTTATTCCCATGCCAGGGAACTCCTAGGAGAAGGACAAAGGGATTGTGCCAACAATTCAAAGTTGATGCAATGTGAAGGGAAACGTAAGAATGAGCCTTTCAAAGACTTGAATGTAAATAAAAGAAAGCAAGCATCAGAGAAGTTAGGAACTGAGGCAGGGAGGAGTGTAGAAACTTTTAAACCATGAGGAATAGAGCAGCTAGGTGGAGAAATCTTTTTGGAAACATACATATTCTTAAATATTTGTAATATCCTTTCCATGTAACATTTACCAGGACAAGTAACTGTAAAGAGTGCCAACAAGGTCAGAATAGCATATTTTCAGGGCAGACTTCTGGGATCACAAGTGGTCCTGCCAAAACAGAGATGGCTCAGGACCCCACTGTCACAAAAGGACAGTATACAGATAGTCCTCATGAGGCAAGTACAGCTGAAACACAAGATGAGTGTACCATAACTTAAGAAACTCTTAAGGCACGCCATCATACTGAAGTGACACCCAGTAACACTCACAAGCCTAGCAGCTCTATCACAGCAGGATTTTGATATTTATCCAGAGAGAAGGTTAACTGCTGACATAAAAGAACTTTAAATCTTAAAAGATAGGTGCTGTATTTGAAGATACTGAAAAAAAGCATTTGGCTGTTGGCTTGTCAGACTTCTTTCTTTCAAGGGCATCAGAGAGTATTAATGGGTTTTTTTTATGATGTGGTCATTTTTCCTCAGAGAAGATCACTAAATCCAGAAGAGTCAATCCATGTAAACCATTAAACAAGTAGCAGATTGCAGTAATTTCTGGATTACATTGACCATTTCAAAGGTGAATGCCCTTTCTGACTCTCCATCAGCAGTCTTTCCTATTTTTAGAGCATGATTTATGTCTCTTATTTAGGCACAGGCCAAAAAAAGGACAGTCAGCATTCCATATTTGACAGTTCAGAACTTCAGTATGCAGCGACTTCATACTAATTAGTGTGCATGAAAGCCCCACTGTTGTGATTTATCACAGCAAAAGCACTGCAATAAACAAAACCCTGGTGATGCAGGGACATCACAAATGTTGGCAGCTGCTGAGAGTCAGTAAACTGGCTAGCTTACAGTTGTACAAAGGCAAAAATTCATAGGAAACACCACAGTAGCCTACAGGATCTGTATGTGCACAAACAGATGAAATAAGAAGATTAATTAACATTCTGATGTGTCAGATAAAGAAAAGTGTCAGAAGTGCAGCGTAGTAAAGAAAAAAATAAAAGGTAAGAAGTAACGTTTCTAGAAAAACTAATTAGCAGCCAATTTATCACACTGCAACTACCAACCCATTTAACATCCCGAGGGGGGGTCTGACAAGCTGGAAGGGGAAAATTAAATCCTCTGAAACAGATCTAGGGCAGTATTCTAGGGCAGTATGCCGAGAACTGCAGAGGGCTGGGCAACAGCGGAACTGCAATATCACAGCTGCCAGTGGGTGTTGCTAAGGGCACAAATCCCACAAGGGAAGAGAGAGAGGAAACGAGCTCTTTCAGCGCACTGACCTCCGTGGCGGAACAACCCATCCTGTCTGCCTCCGGGGATTTGCTCAAGCTGACCACGAGGTGTAATATTTCCCCAGACTCTTTCCCAACCACAGCTGTAATATCAGCGTTATTGTGGAGGAAAACTTAGACAATCACAGAGATCCTGTAATAAGCATGGACTTTAATTATTCAACTTGAAAGACTGTAGCTGAGATTCTCTTCTCATTAGCAGGGAAGTGCTCGTTAAGTTATGTGAAGTACTGGGCTTTTAGCACATCAATGGCTACAGCCCCGACCTGGACAAAGCTCGACTTTGATTACCTGAGCACAACAGGATAAACCTCCTGCTCTAATTCTCAGCAGCTGACTCCTCTGTCCTACTCTTAACACTTCTGGTCGGACTTTGCCACCTTCAGAACAGGCAATTACAAACCCAAGGCAAATAAAGTGCTCCAGAAAGACAGCCAAGGTAACTGTTGTATAACTGACTGTTAACATTGTTCAAGGATAAATGGAGGAAAAAATACAAAGAAAAAATAACAAAACAAAAAGCAAACCAGCAACCAACATCTCACAGATTTGCATTAGCATGTCAGTCCCAAAGGATGGCAGTGGTTTCAAACTGAAAGAGGGAATATACAGATTAGACATTAGGAAAAAATTCCTCACTATGACCATGGTGAGACACTGGCACAGGTTGCCCAGAGAAGTTGTAGCTGCCTCATCTCTGGCACTGTTCAAGGCCAGGTTGGACGGGGCTTGGAGCAACCTGGTCTAGTGGAAGGTGTCCCTGCCCACAGCAGGGGGTTGGAACTCGATATGCTTTAAGGTCCCTTCCAATCTGAACCATTCTGTGATGATATGATTCTACGACAATATGTTTCTTCAGTTACCTCCCCCATACGTTTTTCTATGTACATATTAAATAAGTTTGTCATGTTCCACTATGTTTTAAACTAAAGATGACTGAACCAATTATGTTGCCATAAATATAGCTGTCAAAGTCAGCTATTCAATCCCAAACTGTTTTTTTTCCAGACTAAGAAATTGCAATTTACCCTAGGGATCAGGCTAGACATGCCAGAGTAAATTTTAATATCTGTAGCCCAGAATAAACATTCCAGCAACATCCAAACTAGCAATTACAAAGTAATTAACTTCTTCATTTTAAGGGTCAAACATCAAGTAGTGTCTGCAAAGGTATTTATTACTGCAAAAAGCTTTCAGTTAACACAAGCCCAGAGAAATGGTTCTAATGTCTAGAAGACACCAGTCAGCAGCAAAAAACACATAGTACAGGAGTTGACAGAGAGGCTGGTTTTGATTACAAAAATATAGCTCAACAGCTTTAAAAATTCAGGATGGAAAACAAGGGATGTGAATCAATCTCAGGAGGGGCTGATAATTCATTTAAATGGAGCTCAAAGTGTTTGCTTATTCAGAAATCCAGTGTTTGGACAGCTCGTCAAAACATGCCTCTAAAAATCACTTTTCTCTTTTTTCTTTTTTTTTCACTCAGCTTACGGACCTGCAAAAAAGCATCATGTTTAGTTACTATACCTGGATCAAACAAAAGGCATGGTCGCTACTGGTCAAACTCATGTCCCCAGTCAAAACGGCCTACGTGAGATCAGACTACTGAAAGTAGAAAATTAATTGAGCACTTAAAATTTTAAAATTAGTTTGCAAATTTGTTGGTTTTTTGTTGTTTTGTTGGGTGGTTTTTTTGCTATAACAATTGCCCCTTGCACATACATCATGTCTATGGTTACAATTTTCCACCCAGCTGCATTACTTTTAAACAAACCTCAAACACTCTGGGAGTTTGCCAACTGATTTAAAGTAAGAGATGTAAACATGAGCTATCTAGGCAAAACAAGTGATTTTGTTTCGTAATTTCCAGTTTGGGCATATTTGCTGGTCTCTCCATGTAAATTTGATACCACACACAGGACCAGTCTTCCAACTCTGCAGACACAGGGAAGTTTCAGTTCCTGCTGAGCAGCGCTTACCCAGTCAAGGCCTTTTCTGCTCCTCACCCTACCAGCGAGCAGGCTGGGATGCACAAGAGGTTGGAAGGGGACACAGATGGGACAGCTGACCCCAACTGACCAAAGGGTGATTCCACACCATATGGAGTCATGCTCAGAATATAAAGCTGGGGGAAAAAAGGGAAGAGGGAAGTTTAGCATGATGGCGTTTGTCCTCCCAAGTAATCAATATGTGTCATGGAGCCCTGCTGTCCTCGAGAAGGCTGAACACCTTCCTGACCATGGGAAACAGTTAATGAATTCCTTGTTTTGCTTTGTTTGCACGTGCAGCTTTTGCTTTACCTATTAAACTGTCTTTATCTCAACCCACGAGTCTTCTCACTTTTACTCTTCCAATTCTCTTCCCAGTCTCACAGGGGTGAGTGAGGAAGTGGCTATGCGGTGCTCAGGTGCCAGCTGCAGTTAAATCGTAACATACCTCCTCACAGAAATGCAAGTAAATTACTGTCCTGGTTTCAGCTGGGATAGAGTTAATTTTCTTCCTTGTAGCTGGTGCAGTGCTGTGTTTTGGCCTTAGTCAGAGAACAATGCTGATAACACACCAATGTTTTAGTTGTTGCTAAGTAATGCTTATCCTGACCAAGGACTTCTCAGTCTCTCATGCTCTGCCAGTGAGGAGGGGCACCAGAAGCCAGGAGAAAGCACTGGCTAGTCACTGACCTAATAAGCCAAAGGGGTATTCCATACCACAGCACGTCATGCCCAGTATATAAACTTGGGGGGAGTCACTTGCTAGGGATCAATTGCTGCTCAGGTCAGTGATGGGTATCAGTCAGTGGGTGGTGAGCAATCGTATTGTGCATCACTTGTGTTCATTGTTTTTTTGCCTTTCCCTTTTTGGTTTTTATACTCCCTCCCCCTGTTATTTCCCTTATCATTATTACAAGTAGTAGTAGTAGCAGTAGCATACTGGACTTTAGTTATTGGACTGTTCTTATCTCAGCCTGTAGGATTTACATTCTTTTGATTCTCTTCCCCATACCACATCAGGGGAGTTGGGGCTGGAGTGAGCAAGTGGCTGCTTGGTGCTGAGTTACCAGCTGGGTCTAAACCACAACAACTACATATTTTGTATTTCGTGACATATGAAGAGTAGGCATTAAATATAAGAATGCAGATACACATCTCTTCACCCTTATGCTTGAAGATGTGAGCCTCAATACAGTACATGGGGCCATTCTGTCTAAAAGGCCCAACTGCATTATCCACTGGCTCTCGCACACTTGGCATTGCAGCCACTGATGCCCACCTGTTGCAGAAGCAAAGCTCTCATAAAATGCAACTTGAAAATTTCCTTTGAATTCTTCCTTGCTAAATTGACCAGGGTATTCATGGCAAGTTCCTACTCCAAATACCTTACACACTCTGTAGTTACTAATAAACTAAGGTGTAGTCATTGAGGTAATAATCCATTTAATACTCCTGGGACTAAAGAAATGAGGAATTCCTCACTTAATAGCTACCTTTTTAATGAAACACAAAGTTCCTTCACTATGGACCATGAAATCAAACAGGGATAGAAACCTGAACTGTATCATTCTTCTCAAGTCTCAAAATCCCCCAACTTCCCTGGGAAAACAGACAGAAATTTGAATTCTGGCAAGAGAACACCACTAAGAGCCACTAAGAAGCATCACAGTTGCTTAAAAATAGGCAACTATGATGTATTCTGTAAACCACACAGTTCATTATACATGGTATACATCTCCATTATAGCAAGACCTACACAAACACCTAGGACAAACACCTATCAAACACACCATTGAACATTCTTTTAACAGTCAAGAAATAAAAACTGGGAGGTGCAAAGCAAAGTTCACAAAGTGGAAGACAAGGAAGTGCAATTAATATTAACAATTAACAAAGGAACAAAAGCAGATATTGCCTATTCAAACCCAAAAATACAAGGAAGTACAAAGGGACTTTCTTCACTTCTTAAAATTTATTAAAGGCTTCTGCAAAGCAGCAGTGAGGATAAGCATATTAACTCAAGCCTCAGAAATTACTGCACACACAGAACACTGTTACAAAACCAGAAATACAGAGCAGCAAATGTTTATCTGCAACTCACACATATAAGTACTGGCCTAGAACAAAAGATTTCTTTTTAAAACAGCTTGACAACACCTCTATGATCTAGTATTTTATAAAGTATGTCTTCTGTTGGTAAGGACAGGGTTGCATACATGTTTTCCACTTACCACTCTGGCTTTCTGATGGCAAATTTTCCCTATTCTAAACTTCACTACCTCTTATTTCTTAAGTCTGTTGAACCTTGTTCTCTTCTATATGCACTTCTAATCCTGTAATGTTCTGAGAATGTATTTTGGTGTGAAAATTGTGAGAAGAGGACCAATATATGTATTTCATACGGTAAACATCAATACAGCTGAAGATACCTGCCTCGTTCTCCACTGCAAAGTTGCTCAGCTCAGGTGAAAGTTAAAATTCAAAATTTTTCAAGTCACTTCCAAAACTGCCTTTATATCAAGGAAAAGTTTGAGGGGTTCTCACTTCTAATGGGTAAGCAAGACACCCAAATGCACCAAAATTAGGTATTACTAAGAAATATTATACAGTCTCCAGTTGATGATAACGAGCATTTGCATGCTGATCTTAAGGTCCTTCCCAACCCTAACTATTCTATGATTCTCTCCACACAGAAAACCAGCAAAATTTAACTTCCCATTCCGTTCTTCATAAGAAAGCTTTTGTCAACCATCCATTGGTTTCCTGCACTGCATTATTTTTCAGTTTGTGTTCTTGGAAAAGGTACATGCACAGCATTCTAGATGCATAAACTTCCCCGTTCCCTTTTCCTCAGCCAGAAAATGTAAGTTTCGATTCCAAGTTAGATGACTTACGTAACTCAATTTTTCTGCCACACTGTGTTTCATTTGCATATTCCAGAGAACAAGAAAAATGTCTGGTTACTCCAATTTTAGTAAGTTATACATGTTCAGGAAGAAATATTTTCATCTGTATTAAATATTATTACCCAAGACAAGGCCTGGAGCTCTCATTCACTTTCTGTAGGTCACATCTTATCAAGAAAAGCACATTCATTCCTAGAAATGACCTTTGCTCAGGATAAAAAGCTTGAAAGTAACTATTTATGGTGGCAGATTCGTAGGAAAGAATAAAGTAGAAAAGGAAAATTTATATTCATATAGCAAGCTTATTCATAATTTACTACACTAAGGAGGACCGCAGGTTACTTTTTACATTTGCCTTTTACAAAACCAGGTACAAAGGTTTCCCTGGTGTATTAAACTATACTAAATCACCTGGGAACTGAGTTGTTATGAAAGTCTTTTAAAACCTTTTTAATTTATCAAAGGAATTCAAGTTATCACCTCGCTGAAGGTGAACGAGATTGCACAAACTGGTTTCAATGTTTTTGTTTAGATTGCTTGATAATCTGCAGATTTTCAGGTTAGACAACATGACCAGCAAGCATCTTATCTAAAGCACTATCTACACAGTTGGGTAATGAAACTGCCTTTTAGTTTCAAGTAAGTTCTTGGCTTCTCTATCATTTCATATTGTCCCACTAATAAATCTGTAAGCAACCATTTTAACTTGATTTCTGACCCAGGGCAGATTAGATTCACTAACCTAGCCTGCTTCAATTTTAGCTGTGAGAATAGAATTGAACACTACTTTATCTGAAGGCAAATCACCATTTCAATTGATATATTTCCCACATTTTTCCTATTTCCTTTCAAAACAGCTGAAGAATCCTGTTTGCTTTAAATTCCTCTTTTGAATAGGATATGCTGTCGCTAAACTACCAAAATCAGCTAATATCATTCTCCCAGCCTCCAAATGAGGAACCTGTAAGTCAGAAAAGTATGTGAGTAAATTGGGGTTTTTCTTAGTACAACTGGCTAGTACAAGTTGGGCCATATCACCTTATTTCCCCAGCCTTCCACTACATCATGGATGAAAGCACATACTAACACTGAGTGTAGCAGTGTTCCCTTGAGATGTCAATTTATCAGCTTAACATCCTGAGGAACCTTGCCTTTATACCATACAATCTTTTTTTAAATTCATTTGACTTTAGACATAAAATCCATGGTCGCTTTTTTCAAGTCTTTCAAGGGAGAACTTAACCTTTCAATATCTGAGTAATTTCACATAATCATCTTTTGAAACCTCCTTCTGCATGCTTTGGTATTTTTCATTAGACTGATTCCTAATTTTACAACTATTACTCTAACAAAAAGCAATATATTTGTTATTTCATAATAGGTGTAAACTGAGCTTCAGCTCTGGGATATTACAAGAAAAAGAAATACGTTTCAACCAGAACTTAATTTACCAAAACTATAGCCTACCAAAACTGAAAAACTGGAATGGTTTGTAGAATACCATAATTTAACATTTCTGGGAAAAAACACCATAGCTTCTAGTAGCATAATACTTTCAAATACACTGTTAACACATATTATGCTATCCTTAAACAGAAAAGGAAAACTGCATAATAACCATAGTGTATTCCTTTCCTTACCATCTGTACTAGGCTTTCAGTGTCAAGGATGCAATAAGTTTATAAATATAATGCTACATAAAGTATTCTTTGCCTCAGTTTCCTTTTGCACTTTTGCCATCATCTTTAAAAAATTTAAGGAGAAGTACTTGTGGGACATTCAAAGGTGAGGGATGCATCACATTAGTGACAGTAGGAGAGGCAGTAGAGCTGAAGTTAAAAAGGAGGCTAAAGGCTAAAGAAAAGAGGGGAAAGGCTACAAATGAGAAGAATTAAGGTAGGAAACATGATTTCTCCTCCTTTTAAAAGCTAGACTTTTTATATTTGGCTTCTGAGTGAATATAAGGAAAAACTTTGTCACCATGAGGCAGTCCAGCAGTCCAAAAGGTTGTTCAGAAGATTGTGCAGTCTCCCTAACTCTAAGTTTTCGAGGCTACCAACTGGATAAAGCAATGGGTAACGCGGTCTTATCTCACAATTGACGTTGATTCAAACAGAAAGTTGGACTAGAGGCTTTATGAGGTCCCTTCCACACTGATTATGCTGTGATTTATTCAGAGTTCTCAAACTGAGATTGTAACTACAGTTCTGAGCCATGCTTGAAAAGAAAGTATAAAAGAAAACCCAACACAAGCTATCAAGTAAATTCTGAAGAGCCTTTTTACTACGTTTACAAGTCCTCCTGCCTATTGTCATGTTCAGAAGCAACATTAAGAATAATCTATTTGATCTTCAAAAGGTGGAAGAAAAATATTATTCAGTATTCTCATGAAATTCTGTTTCCTTTAAGAGCTATGTAATCATACATTTTGTACCCAGCTCAGATGAGACTACAGTGAACACAACTATTTAAAAGAAGACAGACTTCTCTAAATAAAGCCTGAAGCTCTTGTGTTCTTTAGAAGAAAGCCATTTACCTGAGTCCTGTGCTCTCACAGAGAGAAAGGGGGATTTCTGACGAACCACTAGAATTAACAGCACTCCCACATCTTGCACAAGTACATCTACCTCGGTTGTAGACCCTACTGTTGGTGGCAGTATTGATATCCAAAATGACAAGTATATAACAGCAGACTAACTACTGAAGGCTACCTAGGAAATCATAAAATATGCCCACAAAACCCACACCCTACCCCAAATAAAATTAACATATGAATGGTAGAAATGCGTTCTGCGGAGAAAAAAAGTTCAAGATAAAATACAAGCTATTTGGATTTGCACATTTCTGCACATACTGCAATAAAAAACAGATATAAATTATACAAATCAAATCAGGAAGACATAATTAAAAAAATACATAATTACAATGAAAGAATAAATAATAACAGCAATATTTGTCATCTCAAGCACAGCAGGTAAAAAGCAAATAATGAGCGTCTCAGGAAAAGTTGTATTTAAAAGTAAAGGTAAGTTGAAGTAAAAGTTTCTAGAAACTGTGGGTGTGCCCTGCATTAGTGCAAAACAAGCATGAAACACAGCTTTATTGTGGAAAATAGCCCCCCCCCCAAAAAAAAAAAAAAACAGGGAGATGGATTACCTCACCGCTGTATTAAAAGTAGAAGACTGAACAACAAACTCCAACAAGTAGAATGCAACAGAGCTAAAACCAGACACCTGGACTCCAGATTTCAGCTTTGCATGACAGTCAAACAGAAGCACTTTTCACCCTTTCACCTCATTGCATTATATTTAGAAGTGCACTCTCTCACCTGAAAGACTAAAAATTAAAATAAAAATAACAAAAGGAGAGACTGCACTTATTACCTTAAGGGAAGAAGGTGAGAAAATGCATGAAAAGAATGCCTATCCCTTAAAACCCATCAACAGAACCAAAATATCAAACATATAGGATGAGTGGAAGGCAGAAGATCCTTTGCTTTTGCTTTTATCAGATACATGTAAATATTTGTATCATTGTGGCAATGGGCTGTGTCTGGAAATCTGAGAGCAACAAACCCATTCACTAGGAGACTGACAAAAATAGATTCATTAAGGAGTAAGTTTCCTTCAAAGTTAAACTTCCTTTTCAAATAAAACTCACAAACATAACAATAACAAAAAAGAAAAAAAAAAATGCACACCCCAAAACCACCCTGCCCCCATCACACAATCAACAAGTTGAACCTATGAAAAGATGTGAACAAGAAAAAAAAATAAAATAAATCACAGGATAGTAACAAGATGTTTCCCATAGACACCAAGGAGCTGAACTTTTTTGTTATCATACAAAGAAATGTACATTTTGAGATCCCTACTGACAGTTCTACAAAGACTGAGCTGATACACAACCCAGCAGTCAAGAGGAAAAAAAAAACAAGTCTTGCTTTCTCTTCTACCCAAAGTATTCCTCCATGAAAAATGTACATTCTAGATCTGCATTTTAAGTGAACAATAGTTATAAATAAAAGCTATCTATTGTGTCATTAGTGAATTCCTCTACCAGTGCACAATTACATCCTGCAGCACACAGCAGTGCTTTATTCAGTCTAGTTAAGATACCAGAGTCAACAGCACTTTCCGAGGACGACTGGTTGCATATATCCCATTGGAAACAACTGTGCTGTTTAGTCCAAAAGTCTCATCAATTTTGTTCTTTGTAGTACATTAGATACCTTGCTTTATGTTGCCAGCCATCTTCCAGTGATCTCCACAACCCCTCAGCTGAAATTTTCTCTCCCCAGTTTTCTCTCACGCTATGTATCTTGAGCAAGGGCTGATAAAAGTGGCAGCTCATGCAGCATTTTCTACTACAACAGCTCTATCCAATATTGATTCAGTACAGTCCATCCAAAGCAAGAGATGATTCTAGAGGCCACCATTTCACGAGACTCAGGAGTCTTGGCTGGTAACACTAGTTATAAGCAATTACAGGGAGACAAATAGGATGAGAAATTGAAATAACAAATAGCTCAGGAGCCCTCAGATGCATGAAAGAAGAAGCTAGGTGACAAAATAAAGTAGGACTTACAGACATATTTCATAACAAATCCCAAAAAAGCTCAGGCAGAATCAACATAGCTCAGCTAATCCTGCTTAAACTGTCTCCATATCTTTAACTCCATGGCTTTCATTATCTGCACATCAAAACTTTCATGGCTGTGCAGAGTTTTCATCAGACTGTTCTTCACCATAAATCAAAGATACATGTCAGCCCACAAGCTCCAGACCTGCAGCAGATACTGCCTTAACCCATTTGATGGGAAAGGTGAGCCTTAACTTTAACCTGCATTTTTAGTGCTGTAATGTCACTTCTTTCAACTGAACATTTACTGCAAGCCTACACATAGCAATTTGTTGTAACAGTGTTTACACCAGTTGGGTGCTTGGTGGCACCTCCTGAGCAAATGGATTTCAGAGCTGACTGCCACAGCACAAACCCCCTGCAGTCTCTAGTGCTTAGCAGAACTGTAAAAATAAAGCAGACAACAAAAACCAAACTGTTAACTTGCACAAAAAAGTACCTGTGCCCTTGGGATCAAGGTGAGGCATGAGCAGAATAAGAGACTTGTTCCATCCCTGTCTTACATTGAAACAATAAACTTAATTTACAAAGATTAGCCTTCAGAACAAAACTACATGGTTTAAACAAGATATGCAAACTACCTGTGAATATGCAAACTGATCTATTATGGAATTTGCATAAAATCTGGAGGAGAAAAGCTATGAAACATTTGGCACTTATGCTTTAATCCTCGTGCTGTCTCCCCAGGCAGGCAGAGAGAAGGCCTTCTCCAAATCATCACAAGGCTCAGTATTATTAATGGCCACCCGCCTTAGAGGCACTTCTGTGGAGAGGGTTTCCATAGCTAACATTAATATCTATGCAACAAATCATTTTTATTTCATTTTTCTAGTGCAGTAAACGCCAATGCCTCAATTATGATTGTTTCACAATATTGCAAGTCTTACATTCCCAGACATTATCTCATAGAATAGAAATAAAAAAGAAAGACAAGAGTGTAGGAGGGGAAAGAGATTACTTACTGCAGTTATATATTTCTGTGTGCTGTTAGAGCGTTTAGCTGCGTGGAAACTGCATCTTTAACTGCTAACGTTAACACCAATACCGAAAGTCATAAAAGCACTTCTGTTCCTCTTGGTCCTGTCTGAACAAGCACCACAAGCAAAACACATTTGTAGTATAAAGACATTTATTTGGGCTATCTAGTCTACCCATCCCAAACTAAAAAAGCACTTGCCTCCACTGCCTCATGGGGACACACTTGATGGAAAAGGTTTTCCCTCAGAAGAAACAAAGTCTACCAAAAAAATGCCCTTAGTGGTAAATCAAAGAAAAATAAATCAGTGTTTCTCTGAACAGTCTCTTTCTATCCCCATGCCATTAAAACATTAGTAACACAGTTTCTATCAATGTTTAGGGGAGTGTGCGTGTCGCTAAAACATTCTGTGTTTCAGCCATTAAATGTATGCAGATTAAGTAAGAACTTTGCATTCCCCAGGAGCTTTCCCCTGACAGACAAGCCTAACATCAGGGCCTGTATTATTTCAATATTCAGCAAACAGAAGTGGATAGAGACTTGCACAATACTTATGAAAACAATAAACAGATACTTGGCATAGCATTGTAAAAAAAAAAAAAATAAATGCATTGGTCAGTAAAATCGAAATATTAATATCTTTAGTTCATATTAAAAAAAATGAGAAGCATTCAACTGAGGGATCAGAGGACATGATTTAAAAACTGCAACCCATATTGCTGTGTGTCTATGCTTCTAATTTTGAAAACAGTGAAAAGCAAATAGCATTCTTTCTAGTACACATTAGATAATTTCCTGCAGTCGAAGAGTGGAAATCAAAATGAGTATGGGAAATCTAGTACTGGAATAAAAGGCTAACACTTAATTTCTCAAAGTATTAAGCAAATCTTTGAGACCTAAGGTACTTTTCCAATTTGATAAATGAGCCTTGAACACTGCACATAGATCTGATTTTGCTGAATGTGAAATTTCTCAGGGAAGAGGCAGCAAATGCAGTCAATAACTCAGTGCAAGAAACAATCCGCACAACTGAACTCTGTCCCACTTTCCAGCTGAATTAGGTTAGCTCAGCTGTCAGCCAAACAACCAGGCCCTTTCAGGGAGACTGCCTGGCACATAAAATGGTCTTCGCCTGCCTTCAGTACATAATTGCCAAGCCAAAATTCCATATTTTAAAGGAATTACTTATATAAAAATAGTATTTTTAACACTATGGCTGACACTGCTATCATTTTATGTGAATATTTGAAAAGCATTTTTAAGCATCCTCCTAACCGATAGCAGTAACACATAATGCCAATGAGAAAGACCAAGTTGCACAAAACGTATGTATTATTTAATATATTGTTTACATAAATAGATTTCAGACACAAAGAAATTATTTATTTTAAAATCTAGAAATATGTTTGTATGAGCAGAAAAGCTTTTACTGTAGTAGAAAGTTGTAGACTCCTGCAACGCTGATGAAGTGTGATGCACCATGAGGTACTGGCAATACCGAGCACCTACAGCATTACCTGCAGGTTGCGACAGTGTTACTGCACCGTCTTCAATCAGTCTTCAGATTTCACTACAACTGAAATACAATTTTGCTCACAAACAAACCAATAGTAGTCACCTGTTTACATCACTCTCTGCAGGCAGGAATATGACATAAAGGACTTAATTTTAGATTTAATACCAGGAAGAAGTTCTTCCCTGCGAAGGTGTTGATGCATTGGTACAGGTTGCCCAGATGAGCTGTGGCTGCCCCATCCCAAGAAGTGTTTTGTGATTCATGTTGCACAATTCACAGTATATATTTAATAATTTAAGGGATTTGATACATCAAGAGTAAAACTATGATGGCAGTCTATTTTCAAGTAAGAATTTAACAGAAGTATTTGAGTACAGTTTATAAGCAGGGCCTATGGAGCAAACACACACATATTAACCATCTCTCACACATATTAACCATCTCTGTCATTCACAAACTGTCGACTGCATACCAGTGATGGAACAGAGGACCACAAATAGTGGTGTTCCCAAATCAGAATCACAAAAAAGAACTTCACTAGACAGTGAAAAATTGAGATGATAATAGTTTATCAGTCAAAAAACTTTTGACAATCTACAGGCTGCTCCAGCTGCTTATACACTTATTTCTGTATCTTACCTTGCATTATACTTGAAGATTTTTAACAAAGAACGGGACATCTAAAGATACTTCTGAATTTCACTAGGTGCTGATCTATCAGGCTTTAAATATTTAGGTCTTCCTTGGAAAGTTTCAAAGCAGCATTCAAAATTCTCAGGTCAATCTTGAAAATCTTGAGAAGTTTTAAAAGTTTATCATTAAAATTTATAATTACTATATAACCAAACAGCAGAAGACCAATATTTATACAGCAAACTAAACACATTAGCAGAAATTGTTATAATGGCAATTTTTAAATGTTTTTGCATGTTTCTTGTAACAGTAGGTTTTGAGTGGATTGCTACTGATACTTTCAAAAGCATAGGTATGCATCTGGAGAATGCATTTTAGATTTAATATCAGGAAGAAATTTTTCCCTGTAAGGGTGGTGAGGCACTGGCACAGGTTGCCCAAAGAAGCTGTGGCTGCCCCATCCCTGACAGTGTTCAACTGAGCAACCAGGTCTAGTGTGAGGTGTCCCTGCCCATTGCAGGAGGCTTGGAACTAGACAAGCTTTAAGGTCGCTTCCAACCCAAAACCATTCTATGATAATTATTCCCTACCTCTTATCTGTTGCAGGTTAAATTAAGACTCATTATGCAATTAATGGAAAGACTGATATGTTAGCACTGGACTAGTGGGCAATGATGGCTTCCAATTGGACCTTTGATATAATTCAACAGTTCATGGAAGTAATTGACTGTAGGATTAGTGTTTCTTTGGTGGGCTTGTAAAGAGTGCAGTTTTGTGAGGGATGCTTTACAAGCATCAGAGAGCTTAGTTTACATTAATAATTTACTTCTATGGTATTACAGTATGTGATGCTTTCAAGTCATGTTTGAAACAAAAAGCACCAAAGTTTCCCATTCCTAGAACTAAGCCAAGAGCAAGCAGCGAGCTGCTAAAATCTCATTTTGATTTATCTGTTCTGCATGGAGATATGTAAAGCAGGGTACACACTTCAGATCTTTGATCTTCTCTCATCAGTGTTAATTACTCCCATGTGCTGGAATTGAGAGTGGCTGCAGCAATTAAATGATCGTGACAGCAGTGGTAGCAGCTGTGGTCATGGCAACAATCTCCTTTTCTTATTTTCCTCCTCCCCTTCCAGAAAGGACCCAGGTAATGGGAGGGAAAAGCCCTTCACTCCCATTTCAAACAGGAGGTTGATGATCCTGCTCTTATTGCTTTTTGTCTCCAGAGGATTCCACAGCAAGAACAGATCCAGACAGTATCCTGTAAAATTAAAAGCTCTGCTGGGAAGCAGAACAGGACACAATCCACAGAGCCAGAGAGTAAATGAGTGCAAAACAGGAGAGGTAGCAAATACGATACAAACAAATGGATGGGGAAGAAAAATGAAGGCAGTGCAGTTAAGGAATCTTTGGTGAGTGTGGTTTGTTGTGTTGTTTTTATTAAGTAAAAACAAGAGCTCACATGAATAACAAAAAGGTTATCCTTGTGAGGATAACAGAAAGGACACTGAGTACTCCCAACAGCATCCACCAGTTTCTGAAGAAATGCTGCGCACTACTTCGGACTTCCAAAGCATATCCTACGATGAAGCCCGGTTAATATTAGAGACCAGTTACAGGCCACACGGTTACCACAAGCCTCCTTTTCAGTTTTTCTCCTCCACCTGTAGAAGTCTGGCTCAGTTGACAAAAAAGTGATTTGGAGCGTCAAATATCAGGCAAATGTAAAAGTACCACCAAGTCCTGGGAGAGAGGGAGAGAGCTTGCTCAAGGAGGAGGCTTTCTAATTCACAGGAGAAGGTTCCCACAGCACCTCACTATGTAACCTCAGGGACGATTTGAGGTACCCCAGGGACAATGGAGCATCTTCTTTTTCCCCACTGACCATGATCAGACTGGTTGGGGAACAAAGGCATCCTGATTACCTCCTGCATTTACCCTAAAAGTCCAGGAACCTTTCAGTCCATTATCCATCTTCTGCCCACAAATGATACTATTAATTTAATAACTCAAGTGAGAAATACCAAATTATTAAACATTTATACCTCAGGCAAAGAAAAGTTGTAGATCAGTTTATGGAAAGTAATCTAAAAATAGGATACCATCCGTACTGACTGAAAAGCCTCATAAGGTTCAGGGCTCTCTACCAGCTATACTAAGGACAGGAATGCTGAGCGTTATTTTAATAACACAGTAGGAAGGGCAGCAAACACACCTTCTACCATACTTCCATTTACTCTTATTGGTTATGTTACAGGCATATTTTAAATTATATTGCAGAGTATGGTAATTAGGTGATAGTTATGGATATTTTCCACTGGACATGTGAAGAGCTATACCACATTATATTCCCCTCTTAAAAAATTGAGGGAGGACTAAAAACATCAGGAAAGTTTTGCTTCCAGATATTTAACTCCAAGCAAAACAAGTGAAAGTCACACCAGTATGAGAAAAATTTTGTATGAGTATACATACACACAGTGAACAAAGGAGGATCAAAATAGAAGTAAACACATCAATGCAGAACTTGCAGCTTACATACATTGCAATATATTGACGTGTGCACACCCGATCTCTCAATTCTGAGCTACTATTATTGGAATATTACTTCAGAAGTGATTAGTCCCTAAGCACTCTAGTTAGAAGGTGAAATAAATTTCAAGGATTTTATTTTACACCTCTAGGCCCATGACCAATAAAAAGTGGCAAAGCACTTCATGTTAATGGATTCTTAATTAGTCTGGGATGCACAAAAGAAATTTATTTAACATAAGAGTAACTTCTAATTCTAAACTTTAAAACACCAGAGACTTCTAAAACACAGCAGCAGCAATGTCTGTTCAAATGTCACAGTAAATATGAAAGATGGAGATTGAAAGCTGTAACTGTGGAGTTCTCTCTTTTGAAGCTAGTTTTTCTTTTCTGCAGAAGAAACAGAACACAGGCCCCATTTTACAAGCCTAATGTAAAAATAAAACCATTTATTTTGCAAATATTTGCAATTAATTAAATGATATGAAATTGGATTTACACAAGTATTTATTGATGTTTAAAAAAAAAAATACAGAAAGTGAATCAAAGAAATCCCCCAAACCTTAAAGGTTCTCCTGAAAAAGGATCCATCCGTAGTAAACACATAACGGTATGTCCCATTATTGCCTCATTAGCCAGCCAAATACAAGCACCAAGTGTCTGAATATGGCTGTAGCTATGTGCTGAAGAGTAAACCAGAACTGACTTGCTTCTCATCACAGCAGACCAGAGGCAGAAGTACTTTCACGTCATGTTTCAGTCTGGGAGAGATGGGCATGCATTCCCATACCTGTTCAATTGATGACTTATGTTAGAACATGCTCAGATGTCCACAAGAATTTGAAATAAAATTTAGGATAGCATACAAGCATATCCATGACAAACATTGGTACACTGAAACATAACACCAGAAGCAGCCTCCTCCCCAGACTGTACCATAGTCTTGAGAATTGTGCTTGCTATGCTACAAACCTGAACTGTAATAATCTGTAACACTCTCTTGTGCAACAGATCTTCCAAGGCTGCAAGCACGATCTTTATATACCATGATCCCAGTCTTAGTCTCTGACCAAATCAGCAGACTATTATACCTAGCTATACTGTCTTTGAGATTAGTGACTACTAACCACTAAGAGAGGTCTTGCTGGTTGGACACACAGCTCATCAGTTCCGCTACATCCGGTCTAGCTCAGAGACATAGAACAGAGCAACATTTCTCCTCTAGGAATGAGATGAGAAAGAACAGAAGTAAGCAAGAAGCAAAACATTTTCTTGGTAAGACTGAGAGGAACTGGCAAAGACCGAAAAACATTGTGCTGCTCTAACAGCTAAGAAGCAAGTACAGCATCACGTGCTAGCTAACCTACTGCACCTGCATAGCTCAGGGATGCATCTCCCTTTGCAACAGATAATTAAAGAAAAAAAAAAAAATCAGAGTAATACTGGGCTTTGAAATTAAACTCATAAGTACAGAAGCAAGCAAAATTCACATGAAAGCCTTTAAAGAAGTCTGGGGGTACTAGCTTAATTAAAGTAGTTTTTTTAAAGACTAATTTAAACAATGCAATAGAATTATTTTTACTACTGTATTTTGATTAGCAGGAAATACCCTTCTCCCATATCTGCATTTTTTTTTCCTTTACATCTACACACCAAAAAAAATAAAATAAAAATTAGCATGTTGAATCAGTTAGAATGGTCTTCAAAGCAGGGGAAAAGAGTTACAGGCAGATCGTAGAATCATAGAATAGTTAGGGTTGGAAAGGACCTTAAGATCATCTAGTTCCACCCCCTGCCGTGGGCAGGGACACCTCACACTAAACCATATCACCCAAGGCTCTGCCCAACCTGGCCTTCAACACTGCCTGGGGTGGAGCATTCACAGCTTCCTTAGGCAACCCATTCCAGTGCCTCACCACCCTAACAGGAAAGAATTTCCTCCTTATATCCAATCTAAACTTCCCCTGTTTAAGTTTGAACCCGTTACCCCTTGTCCTATCACTACAGTCCCTAATGAAGAGTCCCTCCCCAGCATCCTTAGATGCAATTAAATCTTCAAAATTTTGATGATGTTTGAGCATGAATAGATTCCATTCTCTCCCATGAGCTGCTTAAATTGCATGTGTGCTTGCTGTGCTTAAGGCAGCCTGATCAGAGTTATGAAATTCAGTTTCAAACAAAGGTTTTGTCTAGTATTTAAAGATGTTTTGATAGATCCTCAGGACAGTTCAATCCTTCTAATCCCAGCTAAACACAGCTTACTTGTTGCTGACCACCAGGAAAACTTAAATGAGCCTTTACTCGGGTTGTTCATCATATCCAGTGAAGCTGACTTGAAGCTACCCATCCATGCAAAATCTCTACAACACCAATGTAGCCACTAGCAATTTTAAAGTTCCACCACTCAATTGTAATTTTACCAAGTTCAATTTGTACTAAAATTGGAAGCACCTTATTCAGTTTGCAAATCTGGAAGTGGTGTATCAAGTATTGATGGAATTCATAAGGTTGGGATGGGCAGGGAGATGAAGAAGAAAAAGCAAATTCTGCATACTTCATGAGAACTGAACCTGAAGGATTTCTAGGGGTGCAACAGAAAGGGACAACTCAGAAGATGAATACATTAAAGGGCCAGGGCAGACCAAAACTATGAAGGAGAACAGAGAGAACTTAAGACATTAATACAGACTGGTAGGCATAAAAAACAAGCACATTTTTAAAGAGTGCTTTGAACAAAGTGTTATCACAAAATACACTCTGATGTTATTTAAGAACTGATCATTTTTTCTTAAACTGATATAACTGAAGTTGAAAATACTGGAGAGGAAACAATAGTCTCAATTCTCATTTTTATTAACATCTGCAGGCGTTGAATAGCTGAAGAGCTACAGAGAGCAACACTGAAAATTGCTGATACAATTCAAAAGATAATTTCAAGCAAAGGTGTGGGTAGGTATTAAAAGCATTCAATAATAAACTTCAAAACTGCTGAAGTGAAAAAACGGAATTTCTCTGGAATCTTTCTTGTGATAACTCAGAAACCTGTCCTCTCCTGGCAGATCAACACCCTCTAAACAATGATGATAGAATCATAGAATAGTTAGGGTTGGAAAGAACATTAAGATCATCTGGTTGCAATGCCCTTGCCACAGGCAGGGACACCTCATACCAGATCATGTTGCCCAAGGCTCTATCCAACTTGGCCTTGAACACTGGCAGGGATGGAGCATTTACCACTTCATTTGGCAACCTGTTCCAGTGCCTCACCACCCTCATAGTGAAGAACTTCATCCTTATATCTAACCTGAACCTCCACTGTTTAATAATTGTTTTAATTTCAAATAAGTTGTGACAACATATAACAATCAACATCTTTTGTACAACAAATACTAGCCCCATTTAATCACCATTCACCTGATAAACACATGCAACATTGAGACATTTATACATCAGCATTAACAGGAATGAGGGACCAGTATACCAAAAACCTTTTTCCTATAACCTCTCACAAGAGTACTGATTTGTAAAATTAAGCTATCATATGCTTTCAAAGAGATAACTAAAGGCAATTTTATCACAAATTTAGAACTTGGCAATTTAAACTTTCATGGCCAGATCTCAAAATAAGTGATTGCAATGGTGGCTCAGAAGTCTTCTGCACATAAGAAGCATAATCAGGAAAAACACTAACCTATAGCAGTAGGTTTTGAAGCTATTTCAATTTTTTTGTTAGTTACTAAAGCTCCCCAAAAGTGAATTAAAGCAGTAAAACTATTTCATAAGCCCTATACAATTCTAGGAAAGGGTAAGACATCAAATCAAGCCATCTAGCCAGGGATGTAAACAGAACAATGCATTTCTTCCTCCCACAACCAGTTTAACCTAGATCCTTCAATATGGTTTGTGCTGCCAGACTTGCTAGAATTTCCCATGGACTAAAAAACATAACCTGAATGTGCTGTATGCCAAATATTCAGAGATTTTAATATCTAGTTTTTTTTACAGAAACCTTTGAATCTTCAAAATTTTCCAAGCTATTTCAAGTAAAATTTGAATATTAAAAAATGTCATAAAAAAGAAAAAAAATCAAATCTTCAGTTCCCATTTACCTAGGGAAATACTGAACTAATTTAACATCAGTTATATGAACATGAAGCACATGCTACATACTCAGCTAATGAAGGTGATACTGCCTTTGCTTTTCTCAGAAAGAAAACAAATTACTACAGCAAGTATACTAACTGTAACTAACACCAAATTCAACAGGATTTTTGCATCAGCAGCATGTGAAATATAGTTATAGCACACAAGTGATGTTTTTAGTGCTCCTCGTAGATGATGCACACTTTACTATTTTCTTATTCATCTTCACAGTAGTGAAGTTTGCAGTAGAGACCACAGACTAGAACCATTCCACAAGCAAATGAGATCTAGACGACTTTCTCAAAACATTCCATAGTGGTTTATAATATGCTGCAAGATTTGTTTTTATCCACATCCTCACACACAGGACAAAAACCCCAGCTACAGCTGCAATCATGGAAAACAAGGCTAATTCATATAAGAATTACATACTTTACATGGTATTTTTGTACTTCGTTCCCCAATATATAAATAATGGCAATACAGCCACATATTTTACTGCCAACAAGACAGTAGCACAAGTGTTACCATAAAAATGTTGGAATTACATCCAAGATACTACATCAACTGCTTATTCATTTTTAACAAAGAACTGACAATGACAGAAGCTAGTCCTCTAGTTCTCACATAATTGGGAAAGGGAAAATATGCAAATACATATTGATGAAACTGTAATTTGTCTTAGAAAGAAATGGAAAAGCCTGTTTACTTAGACTTAGAACAGTAACTGAAGACTAGTTTTCCAAAAATTGACTATTATGGAAGATGTGGCTTTACAGAGGCAGATTGCAATCAAGAAGCTTCTTACAAGTCTCTTTTCAGACTTTTTTAGTATCAGAAGTGTACCGTCAAAACAAGGAGGAGCTGTTAAGTGAAAAAAACCTGACCACATCTACTACAGCTCTGTCACGTGCGCTTGAATCGACGCTACAGCCACCCCTCACCAAAAAGGCTTTTTTGCAAGAAAGATAAAACAGAACCACAGACCAGTAGTTTTGCCTGTCATCTACCTATGTTTCAAAGGTAGGAACTGCTGCTTTTCTCCCCATTCACTCACATCTGTGGTTCCCATTCCATGTCAAAATTCAGCAGAACCCTTGAGCGGACAAGTACTATTTTAGCATTGTGCTGAATCAATGTCTCTAAAAGCTGCAATTAGGGATGAAAGGACAGGGGTACAATCCACAACTTGCATAACTAACAATAAAAAGCAGACATCCTTAGATGTTGAGATCTGATGGAATACAATCAAGCCCATAGGGAAGCAGAATTTATTTTGAAAACATCAGTGCTTTTCATAGCCTACAAAACAAAATACTTTGGGAAGCAAACAACTTTTTGTGAGTGAGATGGGACAATGCAGAGACAAGAGGCATGGAAAAGAAAAAAAAAAACAACAAAAAATGATCCAATTTAAACTTACTGCCTTAGCTCTTTACTGGGATGGGTGTCTAATCACTGATGTTTCAGCTGCATTCTTCCATTATACATCCCCCCTTAATAATAAAAAAAAAAACAATTAAAAAAGGACTTGGGGGTGTTGACTGATAAAAAGCTCAACATGATCCAGCAGTGTGCGCTGGCAGCACAGAAAGCTAACCATACGCTGGGCTGCATCAAGAGAAGTAGGACCAGCAGATCAAGTGAGGTTAATCTCCCCCTCTACTCTGCTGTCATGAGACACCAAAAGTTATTTTTTATATTGAGCTGGTTTCAAATTTTGCCTGAAATGGAAGCATTTTAATTACAATTGAACATCTACATGCATTTCAGTACACAAATAGTCCTACTAGATGTACCTCGAAAACTGCATGTGACAACGTTTTATAAGAACTAATGAGTCACAAGACACACTACTGGTAGCAGTTAAACCCACCATAATACAAATCACAGAGAATGGCAGCACACAAGAGTTAAAGTTTTGGTTTTTTCTTTTGCTCTGAATTTAGCACACAAATTTCCTGTTCTAAATTGTAGCTCAAGTTCCATGGGCATAATGGGAAGCTCTAACAGGTTTCTGTGGCAGACTAGCCATTTCCAGAAATTACAGAACAGAATTCCAATGATCTTTGAATTTAAACACAAGCTTGAGCAGTTCTTTTAAAAGAAAAACATTAGTAAGCAAATCAGAAAAAAATGAGGCTGAGCAATTTAGGATCCGTTGTGTAGAAGTGAACAGCAAGCTGATACATTTATGATTTCAACGTTTTCTTCTTAAATTTTGGGAGAAAGCTGATAAAAAGGCTTGAGAGCTTCTTCACAAACACAGTCAGCTTCCATGCGCCCATGATAAATTGTTCAATTACTAAGCAATAATGGCAAGAGATGCACAGCCAAGAATGATTGCAGGCCTGGTTGTACAGCTGTATGATTTCCAGTACCTGCATGGATCTGGGAAAATTTACTACCCACTTTGGCTATAGAGCTGAGCTAGTTTTATGAAGAACCACCTTAGGTGTATTAAAACCATAATCCTTGAATTATAACCACTGCGGATTACATGCTGCAGAATCCCCTAGCTCTCATGTTCTACCCAAGCATAGCCAAGGCTTGTAAACTCAAAGGCACACACGTTTCAAGACTGCTTTGTGCTGCATCCCCCTAGCACAACCTTACCTCTGGTAAGGTTTATTCACCAGAGCACTGTGCCAGATCCCTACTGGCCCTGTACACTTGCTACACCCATGTAGAACCTGAGCCCTGCAACAATGCTTGTTTGGTTCTAGAGTCATTTCAGGTACTGCATGACTTATATTTAGCAGGGATCAATAAATCTTGCTAAAAAGAAGGCAACTATTGCTGTCACTGAAGTGCTCCTGTACTATGTTCCTAGCATTCTCTAGGTTCTCCCCTTCTTTGGGCTATACATATTTTACTCCAGTTAAAACAAATAGCTACACAAATATTTTCCAGTCCGGAGACTTTGATTGATGGCTTAGCTTCGCGAGCGAAGATTTGGGAAGGGCTTTAACCACGCTTACTGCAAGCACGATGACCAAGGGCATGTGGGATATGCAAATCCAGTTGGAAAAAAGGGTGCTTAGGCAATCGGGAAGTGTCCGACCAGGACTGTCATCTCCTGAACTAACTCGAGCTACCCATGCGCTGGCCCACCCATATGCAGCGCTGGATCTGCAGCTTCCCATGCACCTTGTCACCTACCGTTTAGACCCTCGCCCGTCCATACAGACAAGTGAGAGTGAGCCCTTCCAGCCTGCACAGTGGATTTTTTAGGTGAAGCACAGCTTGCGCAGAACTGGCCCCACCCTTTAAACCTGAGGTTTAACTGCCATGGCCTAGTTAGCTAGGATGGTGACAGCAAAGTCCACAGGTCGTAGGTTCTGTAAGAGTGTCCTTCTCTTCGATGGAAGACCATACAAGGCTAGGCGAGCTCCATCAGCCCAGGCTGAGGAAGGCCTGTCTTCCTTAACAAAGATTCGGGAAGACCTTTACCCATGTATTCTGAACAAGACTAGCAACTCCTGGGTCAATCACAAGCGACCGATGACACAACAGCACAACAAGCATCTAGGTGGGTTCTTAGAGGTGTTCAGTCATAAGCCCGCAGATGGTAGCCTCGCGCCAGTGGCTCCTCAGCCAAGCGCACGCACCAGGGGTCTGAACCTGCAGCTTCTCTCGTACTGAGCAGGATCACTACTGCAACAACGCATCATCAGTAGGGTAAAACTAACCTGTCTCACGACGGTCTAATCCCAGCTGAGCCTTTACTTAAGGGGGAACAATACTATTTCAATGCAAGACACAGGTTTAGCCTGCTGAAGGTGTCATCTTTCAGCAGAAGTCACAACTAATTAGCCCAAGCCATTTCACAGCCTGTCCTCAATGTCTGACAATTACTGCTGCTCAGCACCCTCCTTGCTCTTATGAGCTGCAGAGCAGAAATCTTCACGTAGCCACAGGCTACAACGCACTATCTGCCTGAGAAATCAAGCTTAAAGAGCAGACGAACGTATTAACAAATTGGGTTTGGAGTGGATTTTTTTACCATTATTTACAAATGCTGTCAATAACTTCATGTGGCATTGAGAAAATGCATGTCTGCATTAAAACATATCCAAGGTTTATACTGGAAGATTCAGCTAGAAAGAGAAACGTAATACAGTTCAATTTTTCATATCCAATATGTTAAAACTGTAAGAACTTTCTTTTTCAAGCTTTTCCTATCAGCTGCAGACATGAATATATAAAGGAAGGGGAGTCCAAAGAGCCCAGGCAGAATTGTATTCCATTACTCTGTATCAGTTTAAGCACACCTCAACATCTGCTCCGGATTTATACATCAGCAAAGCAAGAAGACGATTATGCAAATAATGAGAAAATAAGTAATAGATACACATTCAGGCAACTAGAGGGAATTATTTCTCCAATAAAACTTTCCCTCTTCCATTACAACAGACTACTTCAGGAATGTACTACCATGTAACAATAAAACCACAAGCATAAGCAGTTATTGACGATAACATAGCACATACATAAGCAGCTCAACAGTTAACCACAAAGAACCAACTGTCTGGATTCCTGAAAGCACAGAGAGAATCATCTTTAAGGAAAATAAAGTGGGTTTTTCACCATAAATTTCTGTTTCTTCCACAACTCCAATTATTTATGGAGGAACAATAAATAGTAACCATTTTTTGAGATATTTTCCAGAGTATACAAAGCACTCGAGAACATTTAAAACTATCACATCCACCAAGTCTCACAGTATTTTAAAGAAGGGGAAAGGACACCATGTACCCAGACTGCTGGACAGCTAAATCAGACAAATTTAAACAGGTGCAGTTACGCAATCTTCTTTGTAGGACCCCCCATTTTAATATACCTACCACAAATCTATGTTCTAGTTCAAAAAGAACAACAGCAACAACAAAATATTCATGCTTCATAGCATAGTTTTGTCAAACCAGAAAGAGCTCTGCATAAGAGTTTGAACACTGAATGCTTTCAAGAAACATGGGGCACAGAATTCCCCTCCTGTATACAGGCATCTACCTGATTAAATAGAATAAAAACAAATTGCTCCTTACAGTCCATCAAGTAAACTGGCTCACACACTCACTGTCTCACCCCAAGCTTCTGCTAAGGAAATCAGGTTTTAAAGGAAACGCATCAGGTTTGTCCCACACAGGCTGTTTCAAAATTCTTCTATTTTTGACCAGGCATTTAGTGTTATAGAACATATTTTAATGTTTCTCACTCAGCTTTCATTGTATCTATAAGCCATGCATTTGATCAGGTTTCTAAATACAGAGATGAAGTCTACAAGACCCCTTCATGGTTTTTATAGAATCACAGAATCATAGAATACTTAGGCTTGGAAAGGACCTTAACATCACCTAGTTACAACCCCTTACCATGGGCAGGGACACCTCACACTAAACCATATCACCCAAGGCTTCATGCAACCTGGCCTTGAACACAGCCACGGATGGAGCATTCACAACATCCCTGGGCAACCCATTCCAGTGCCTCACCACCCTAACAGGAAAGAGTTTCCTCCTTAGATCCAATCTAAACTTCCCCTGTTTAAGTTTGAACCCGTTATCCCTTGTCCTATCACTGCAGTCTCTAATGAAGAGTCCCTCCCCAGCATCCCTATAGGCCCCCTTCAGATACTGGAAGGCTGCTAGGAGGTCTCCATGCAGCCTTCTCTTCTCCAGGCTGAACAGCCCCAACTTCCTCAGCCTGTCTTCATACAGGAGCTGCTCCAGTCCCCTGATCATCCTCGTGGCCCTTCTCTGGAGTTGTTCCAACAGTTCCATGTCCTTTTTATGCTGAGGACACCAGAACTGCACACAATACTCCAGGTGAGGTCTCACGACAGCAGAGTAGAGGGGCAGGATCACCTGCTTCGACCTGCTGGTCACGCTCCTTTTGATGCAGCCCAGGATACGGTTGGCTTTCTGGGCTGTGAGCGCACACTGAAGCCGGCTCATGTTCATTTATTCATCGACCAATAGCCCCCCAAGTCCTTCTCAGAAGGGCTGCTCTGAATCTCTTCTTTGCCCACCCTGTGGCTGTGCCTGGGATTGCTCTGACGCAGGTGTAGGACCTTGCACTTGGCAAGGTTAAACTTCATGAGGTTGGCATCAGCCCACCTCACAAGCGTGTCAAGGTCCCTCTGGATGGAATTCCTTCCCTCCAGCATATCAACCGAACCACACAGCTTGGTGTCAATGACAAACTTGCTGAGGGTGCACTCAATCCCACTGTCCATGTCACTGACAGAGATGTTGAACAAGACAGGTCCTAACACAGATCCCTGAGGGACACCACTCATTACTGGTCTCCAGCTGGACATTGAGCCATTGACCACAACTCTTTGTGTGCAGCCATCCAGCCAGTTCTTTATCCACTGAGTGGTCCATCCATCAAATCGATGTCGCTCCAATTTAGAGACAAGGATGTCGTGTGGGACAGTGTCGAATACTTTGCACAAGTCCAGGTAGATGACATCAACTGCTCTACCCCGTCCATCAGTTCTGTTGCCCCATTATAGGCCACCAAATTGGTCAGGCAGGATTTCCCCTTAGTGAAGCCAGCAGTCCTTTGAGAACTGTTCCAGTGTGGGTCCTTCCCACAGGCTGCAGAAAACCTGCTTCTGCATAGGCTTTCCATGGTAGCAGCTTGCTTCAGGCCATGTCCTGTTGCATGGTGTGGTGCCCTCCATGTGTTGCAGGAGCGCAGCTGCTTCACTGCGGGCTGCACCACAGACTGCAGGGGCTCTTTCCTTTCCGACCTGCCTGGCCACAGGGCTGTTTCTCACTTCCTTTTGCTCCCTCCTCTTCTGTCAGGCATTTTGCCCCTTCTTTGATCTGTTTTCCTGAGGCATCACCTTGGCGGAGGGGTTCAGCTGTGCCCTGCAGTGGGCTGGTTGGCAGCCCCCATTGCCAGTGCCTTGCCATGGACACCCAATGCAAGTATGTGTGTGAGCTGCTCTGAATGCTGCTGTCAAATTACTTGGAAAAGTCCAGACGAAGAGACTATCGTTAGTCCGTTTAAATGCTATTTGACAAATCCTACATCATAGATTTCCTGTTGGGGCTTTACAGGAGACCTCGTTGGGCAGACCAGTCAACTCTGGATTAAGGGATAGCGAAATCCAAGTATTGAGCCTGTCAGTATGTATGTGGATTTAAAACTATGTGCTTAGTGTTCTTCATCTAGTTTTTTTAACTTTATGAAAAAACTAGCTTAACTTGATTTAACAGTTTTAGAAAGACCTTTAGCAAGTGTGACATGTTTATGACTATACACTTGATCTCATAGAGATGTAAGCATCTCTAAACCCTTACCCAGCCCTTCCCACATTAGCTGCAGTTATATGAGTATCTCTCTCTCTAGTGAAAAGTAAGATTTCAAATGCCAAGAGAAGGAATTCACCTGTCCTCTGCCCCCAGTTTAAAAACCTGTTAAATTCTGTGCTCTTCACCCAAAATAATTTGGATTTTGTAGCTTGACTAGGAGTCATTAAATTTGGCTGATCACAAATGGTACTAATTGAGGGCCAGATTTTCTGTGGAAAAAGGCCTGTGAGCCCCTATTTGTGAGTGAATGTTTCAGCTTGAGCAGCTCTGCTGAGCATGTCTTTTGCAGAAGCAGCTGAAAAAAGTCCTAGATCTTGATCTGAATACCAAGATTTTTATGCTTTTTGTTAGTCATATTTAGGAATAAAACTGGAATATCCTTTCTTTGGCAGAGCCAGGAAGCTGTACATGCTTCGTGTACACTTTCAGTCTCATTAGTAGAATTATAACTTGTTAGAGTGTGCTTACTGGGCTAAGCCCTTGGGAGGGGAGACCTTCCCTAGTACTTGGAATGCCTGTCAGATTTCCATCTAGAAATGTGCAGAGATTTCAGCAGCTGGGGGAAAACCCAGCTATGAACTGTAGGAACCTGGAGAAATAGTTCTTGCAAAAGGGACCTCAACATGCTGGTGAGGTGGGCTGATGCCAACCTCATGAAGTTTAACCATGCCAAGTGCAAGGTCCTACACCTGCGTCAGAGCAATCCCAGGCACAGCTACAGGTTGGGCAAAGAAGAGGTTCCGAGCAGGCCTGCTAAGAAAGACCTGGGAGGCTATTGGTCGATGAATAAATGAACATGAGCCGGCTTCAGTGTGCGCTCACAGCCCAGAAAGCCAACCGTATCCTGGGCTGCATCAAAAGGAGCATGACCAGCAGGTCGAAGGAGGTGATCCTGCCCCTCTACTCTGTTCTTGTGAGACCTCACCTGGAGTATTGTGTGCAGTTCTGGTGTCCTCAGCATAAAAAGGACATGGAACTGTTGGAACAAGTGCAGGGGAGGACCACAAGGATAATCAGGGGACTGGAGCACCTCCTGTATGAAGACAGGCTGAGAAAGTTGGGGCTGTTCAGCCTGGAGAAGAGAAGGCTGCATGGAGACCTCCTAGCAGCCTTCCAGTATCTGAAGGGGGCCTATAGGGATGCTAGGGAGGGACTCTTCATTAGGGACTGTAGTGATAGGACAAGGGGCAACGGGTTCAAACTTAAACAGGGGAAGTTTAGATTGGATACAAGGAGGAAATTCTTTCCTGTTAGGGTGGTGAGGCACTGGAATGGGTTGCCCAGGGAAGTTTTGAATGCTCCATCTCTGGCAGTGTTCAAGGCCAGGTTGGACAAAACCTTGGGTGAAACAGTTTAGTGTGAGGTATCTCTGCCCATGGTAAGGGGTTGTAACTAGGTGATGTTAAGGTCCTTTCCAGCCCTAACTATTCTATGATTCTATGACTCTACCTTGGGGGCCCCACACTCAAGCAGAGAAAAAGTACAATAAGAAGGGAGGAGCATAGAGCAGCTGTTACAGACTGACCATAACCCCCCAGCCCCCCCGTTCCCCTGTGCTGCTTGGGCAGGTAGAGGAGTTGGGAATGAAGGAATGACATTGAACCTGAGCAAAAGAGGGATGGCTGGCAGGAGGTGGTTCAGGTTGTCTTTGTTTCTCACCATCCCACTCCAAATCAAGCCTGTTTGGCTTGTGACAGTAATTCTTGAGTGATCTCTGTTTCTAACTTCATCCACTAGTTTTCACATTTTTCTCCCCCTATCCTGCTGAGGGAAGGGGAACGAGAGAGCAGTTATAGGAGCATCTGGCAGCCAGCCTAGGTCAACCCACCACACCAATATACAACTGTCCTTAGTACCAGCTTTCCTGCAATCATAATCCCTTTGTATGCCCTACCTCAGCCATGTGGTTGTGCGATGTACATGTGCATATACATATTCCATGTGCTATGCACACAGAAAACTAAGATTTTGTTAATAACTTCCCAGGGCAGAGAATAAAGAACAGCAACTGTGAATTGTAACAGACATCTACTTTTTAAGTAATATGATAGAAAACATTCATCAGTCAGAGGCTACATTTTTACTTCATGTAAATGGCTGCAAGAACTTACCATTTAACTTTTTATAGATCTTATATGTATGCCTAATATACTTGGAGGAGCCACTTACTTCAAATGTAGCTTTTCTTTAATTCCTTCTCAATTACAGAAATTATGTTGAGCAAATTATATTAGTCAAGCTAGCCATGGCTAAATATTCACCTGGCTCGTTTTAGCTCAGACTGGTACAAAACTTCATGGTAAGAACCAAATCTTTTATCTCACACAAACCCAAGTCTAGTCAGAGACCCATTTCACTCTCTAATTACCATTTTTAATGTCTGTTGTGGTTTAAACCCAGTCAGGTAACTCGTTCGCTCACTTCCCCCCCTTTCTTGCCCTCCCCCTGCTCTCGGAGGGACGGAGAGGAGAATCGAAAAGAATGCAACTCCCACAGGTTGAGATAAGAACAGTTTAGTAACTAAGGTATAACACAGATCACTACTGCTACCACCAATGATAATAATGATAAAGGAAATAACAAGGGAAGAGAATACATCATCTCACCACCAGCCGACCGATAACAACCTCCTCCAACACTGCAGTCCCCCAGCCCTTCCGGCTCACTCCCAGTTACATCCTGGGCATGACGTGCTGTGGTATGGAATACCTCTTTGGTCAGTTTGGGTCAGGTGTCCTGTCTCTGCTTCCTCCCTGGCAGAGCATGAGGCTCACAAAGTCCTTGGCCAAACCAAAACATCCTTGTTATCAGCTCTGTTCCCGAGCTGAAAGTCAAAACACTGCACTGCACCAGCTACCAAGAAGGGGAAAAAATGACTGCTACTGCTGAACCCAGGACAATGTCTAAGTAATCCTTTACACCAAGTGCTTTCTGGCTTTTGCCCTGCTGTAATCTGGCCAGCATTTTCCTGCGAGCACCCCTTGCGCTTGTGGATGCATGAGACAACCATATTCCCAAAGACAAAAGAAACAGGGAGGACATACTAGAAAACTTACAGGTATGTGTACATACACACATCAAGCCACAGAAAATGCTTGTGCAGAATGTTGCTGTAGTTAGAAAAGCCAAACTGCAGAAGGGAAACCAACTGATGCCTACATAATGTGTGGAATTTGCAGAAGTGTGTGCCCACAGTGTTACCTTCGTTTATTAAATTTCTGCTTTCAAGCCAAGTTTCCTTCCAATGCATTCCTAATATTTTATTCCTTAATCTATCAGGACAGCAGGAATAGGAAGATCTCTCAACCTTCAATTTAACAGATTTATTTAATAGCAAACAAAATTTTAAGAGGTATGTAATTTTTTCATAATGTCAATAATGTGACAGAAAATGGAGGAAGCACTTTTGGACATCATGTATCAAGCTTGTAACAACATTTAGTTCACATTTACAACAAAGTAGGGGTTTTCTGCCAATGGCTGTTTGCATTTCCAAAACAACTATTTAGGTGTAATAACAGCTTGAGTGAAGATACAAATCCAGAAATGGATTCAAAACAATGTATTAAAGCAGTTCCTTAACCTTTTAGAAGTAGCTTTGCAGATGCATGTTCCTGACACACACAATCCCCCCAAGCTGCCAAAGAACAAAGCACATCAGCATGAGATCCCACAGTCTATTTCTAATCAAGATTCTATGAGCACAGTGAAAACCTTTGAACAACAGTCAATTGCAATAAGCATTCAGCATAGGAAACATTGTTGCATGGTTGCTCTTTTCTTCCCTCTTTTCAGCCACAACAGGTTCTGTTTAGAATATCTTCCACTTAATTATAGTTACATCAAGTGTGCAGTAGTGTGGGACCTGTACCTTATTTTCTTTTGCAAATGACACCTTAGGGCAAGGAGAGCCTTTCTGGTGTTGGTCAGCCTTAAGAAGTCTTCTCTTGATTTCTAGAGCACATCTGATAATTACTGACATTTCTTTGGAGAAAAAAAAAAATGTAGAAGCTCCTCATAGCTGTTATTCAGTACTTTGGTGGTTGTAAATAACTAAGAACACCAGCAGCCTGTGATTTCTTTTATCCTTTCCAAAGCCTTTATTCAGTTCTCTTCCCACACTGGATGAAGTACATTTTGCATTTGATTTCCTTTGCATTTTGATTTAGTTGGAGTGTTGCAAGAAACACTTGGATTCAAGCCAAAGTTCTGTCTTTACCTCATCAATTATTCAAATCAAACTTCTTAATTCTGCTCAAGAGCAATTTTTATTAGCATGGTGTCCTGGGTTTACCAGTAGCAGTCAATCTCCAACTCTCATGTCTCCAGTTAGCCACATTAGAGATAACTCAATTTGCATTTGCCAATAATTAGTTCAGCCTTTCCCCCATTGCTGAATTTGCAGAAATGGTTTGGTGCAGAAGGACCGTAACTTCTAAAATATTTGAGATGCAATCAGTACCCAAGAATAAAATTCTGTTTCAGTGACTGAAACCAAGTATGTCAGAGAACATCCAACCAGATTTCTCAGATTGTGTCAGTGTTTGTGCTTGCACAGTGTCCAGAGCTGCTTTGAACTGCATGCATTTCTGACTGTTCAGCAACTGGCACATCACCAAAGGCCACTGACACTCAAACACACAGATCATCACCAGCTACCTCAGAAAACACAGAATAAAACAAACCTGTTTGACAAATGAGATTGGTACATTCTACACAGACAGCAAGGGCACAGACATTCTCTATCTTATGTCTCACTACCATTTGTTTGATATATACTAGGACCATTCTGTTAACAGAAACTCCGTATTGAGTGAGAAAATTAACATTAAGGGAAATGGAGAGATGTATCACAGGCATAATGAACATGAACAACTTTATTTCCTGAGCTTCCAGGCTGACTCCGCATGGAAGGAAGGAGTACCTGCAATTTTACAGAGATTTTCTTCAGTCTCCAACCACTGTCTCAAGCTGCAGACTGGCTCTAAGTAAGCTGAGTGCCTTTGTGCTCATGAACATTCTCTTTATATCTTGCCTTGTTTCTTTCTCATATGCACAGCGATTCTGAATTTGTATATTCATGGAAGCCTTGCGAAAAGCAACCCTGGCAGTGATAGAATGAGTTCTGTCCCAACAGCTTTAGCTTTTTCAGATTTCAGAGGCTGCTTTCTACAGAGAAACAAAGTTAAGACAGTAATAAAATTAAAAATAAGACCATAAAAACAACAAACCAATACTACCCATTTGTTTCCTACTCCTCCCCACATGCTCCACCCTTCTAAGGTTATTTTCCACAGCTCCTTAAAATACAAAGGACTCCAGTGCATATATATACAGTTACAGGTTCCAAAAGGCACAGGCTACATTCACAAGGAATGCAAGGGAAAATTGGTTTCTAAAAATATTTTTCTAGTATCAAAACATGGCATGACAGAAAAAGAGAAGCCAGCACTGTCAGTATCCCTCCCTGTGAGGGAGTAGGAAGAGAGAAGAAATATTTCACAACCATTAGAGAAGCTCATTACAGATGGGGATTGAGCTGTATCCCCAACTTCTCCTCTATTCTGTTATGGAACTATATTGAAATGACAGCCATGTACTGCATTCTCTACAGCATGAAATTCATATTTCACCCAAATTCAAAGTAGATCTTTGCACAACATCCCATTTCTTAGCACCCCATCATGATTACAGGGCAAGTAACTTATATTGCTTTGCGATCTCACTGTGATAGGTTTCCATTAGGCCCACCTCTCTCCTACCAAAGCAAGCTGCTCACCTTTATCAATCACCACAAGCACAGAAGAGCAAGACTACTTACTAAACATATTAGCATACAGGCCCCTCTATGGTGCAAAGACCATGACTGCTATTCAGAGGCCACTAACAATTTCTGTGTTCAAGATACTCTTCTTCTAGGGCTTGCAACTACTGTGTTGCAAAAGCAGTCCCAAATACCTGCTTCCAGATGTGTTTTCCATACATTCACACAAGTGTAGCATCAGCAGAAAGGAAGGTCACAAGGAACCTATGGTATGCCTGCCTTTCTCTATAGCTATGGCTGTAACTGTAGGCTAGAGGAGCCCAAGACAGGTAGCTAATGGTTAGCACAGGCAGACATGCAGCAGTCACTGCTGCGCCTCGGTGGTACACAGATGTTGTGGACCCCCTGCCTTTGTTCTACTGGACTGTCTCACATTCTGCTGACTACTAAGTAGTGCAGTGTCTATAGTTCCTTTACTTACATACATATTGCCATCTCAGAAACCCCCTTCCAGGCAGGCGTTTTGAATAACTTAATGTTCTTCTTGACCCCAGACTTTGGGAATATAAAATTACCTGATGGTTTTCTGGGAGTTGTTTCCCCATGAATAGCTTCCCCACGGTTTCCTGTAAGGCACTCTAGAAATACTGTAATACTTTGTCTATTCTCTTGGGCATTTCTTTTTTAGCCAGCCAGAATATAAGTAAGAAGTTAAACTAAGATACACTAGGTACCTTCTTCCTTCTCTTCTGAGTATTTTCTGAATATGGAAATAATACCCATTTGCTTTTTGGAAAGCAAGAAGCTTGCTTTCATATATAAATTCCATTGTTTAAACTTAACCCAATTAAGTTAAAAATTACACTATACTCTCTCATACATACCTTCTCAAAAATTTAAGGTAAGAGAATAGCAGGTCCAATCTATGATCAGGCAAAGATTACCCACATGATCAGCTCAGTATCTGTGTAAAACATATGGGGAAGTCCTTTTTTCCTATCTCTATCCACGCCTAATCCTACAAACATAAGTAATACTCATCCTGAACAATGAATTTACACAAGAGCCAACAGAAATGCCATGCTTCTCAAAGCTTCTCTCTTCCAGTAAAGCTGGAACAAGCCCCCAGTAAGTTACGTGTGGCAAAAAGTAACTATTCTCTACCACAAAGAAGTAACAGAAGGCAACTAAGTCATGCAAATTTGAGATGCCAAACAAACATCCACTGAAATGGTGCCTTAAGTTAGAATGAGTCAGGGACTGAATAAGCCTGATACATGCCAATCCATCTGCAGGAAAAGAAAAAGCAGGTTTGCAACCAACCCGATAGTCACACAGCCAGTCAGGCAGCCACTGTCAAAAAACAGTTGGTCTGGAGAACTGAATAGCAGTTGAAATACCATAGCAAATAGTTGCTCTGGATGAACCACTAAATTCAACACTGGACTGGCCCCAAGCAATTTCTAAATGCCCCTTTTCCTAATTGTGAACAGCTGCTTGAAGGAGCAGAAGAAAACCTTTATGCTTTCTTAACCCATCTACTGCAGTAAACTCATGAAATAAGGTAAACTGTGAGCATGCTGACATTTTTTATGTATGACTGATCTTCCCTTGAGGGCAGCAGGACAATTGCACACATGTAATTTAGTATCTAAATACAGGAAAGCTCATTCCTCTGTCCTGGAAAAATCTTTATCTTGCCAGAGGGCAAAAGAAACAGTGTTAAAGTATCTGGAAGTAAGAAAATCCACCTACAGCAAGGTACTCCATCTCTGCAGCATGTTTTGTCAGTGAACTATGAAAAAGGCAGAAGAGAAAATTTCCCTGGGGAAAATAGCTCCTTCCAAAAGCTTTCTTACAAATAACAGAAAAGGTTGGAAAAAACCCAAAAGTTCTCTTTGAGGACATACTATATGAGGACCACAGCTTCTTAATTTTACCAAAGCAAATTTTAGATTAGCGCAGTAGAAGTACATCTTAATGAAGAGATAACAGAAGGAGTTGCTACCCCTGAATAATAAAGTCCCTGAAGAGGCAACGTGGCAGAAATATGCAATATAATGAGCAACACAGAGGAAGTAGGTCAGGAACAACTATTCAACATTTCTCTTGAAATTGTAAGTAGACAATGCAACCGAAAGGCTAAATTAAAACTTGTAACAAATTCCTGTTTATACAGCAATTACTGTGTCTAATCACAAGAAAGAGAAGGCTAATGCTTAGTAAAACTACCAGAAAAAAAAAAAAAAATGGGTATTTGCAAGGTTACACAACACTATTAGAAGCCAATATTTTAAATATGAGCTATTTTGAAAGGGCAGAAACCCATTGGCTTTAGGTGATCTCCACTACCCTGTCATGGAGAAAAGCCCTTCTCCATTGGCAGGTTCTGTGGTTCCCAAGGAGCAGTTTTCACACCTCCCACTGAAACAGATCCTGGCCTCTTGGAAATTAATCACTCCTCCAATTAAAAATGTTGTTTCCGTATTCTTACCAGAAAAGCCACATGATCCATCTGTAAGAGGTAATTGGCCATTTAACAATTTTGTTGTGTACAAAAAAAACAAGAAAGCTCATTTGCTTTTAAGGGTGGCTGAAATAGAATCATAGAATAGTTAGGGTTGGAAAGGACCTTAAGATCATCAAGTTCCAAACCCCCTGCCATAGGCAGGGACACCTCACACTAAACCATATCACCCAAGGCTTCGTCCAACCTGGCCTTGAACACTGCCAGGGATGGAGCATTCACAACTTCCCTGGGCAACCCATTCCAGTGCCTCACCACCCTGACAGGAAAGAATTTCCTCCTTATATTCAATCTAAACTTCCCCTGTTTAAGTTTGAACCTGTTACCCCTTGTCCTACCACTACAGTCCCTAATGAAGAGTCCCTCTCCAGCATCCCTATAGGCCCCCTTCAGATACTGGAAGGCTGCTATGAGGTCTCCACGCAGCCTTCTCTTCTCCAGGCTGAACAGCCCCAACTTCCTCAGCCTATCTTCATACAGGGGGTGCTGCAGTCCGCTGATCATCATCGTGGCCCTCCTCTGAACTTGTTCCAAGAGTCCCATGTCCTTTTTTCCCCAGACCCATTTACAGTCATTAATAGTATCATTAGTAATGCAGATCTTTGTCACATATGTATCCTACCTCAAGTTTTCAATTTCTGTTTCTTGTCAGCTCACAAGGTAGAGAATTGTGGCTATTGTGAAAGAAAGTTATAATAAACATCTTATTACAGACTACTATACTGAGGTTATGGCTAGGGTGGCTAGGTACCACAACCAAAACCAGTAACTGCCATTACATTTATCTTCATTCAGAAAACATACATTAAATCCAATATGTAGGTATGCAACCCAACTTGCAATGTAGTTTAATAAAATCTTTCAAACCTTCAGGAAAGCTAAGAACCACAGAATGAACAGAGTTGTACAAGTCACTCCTAAGCTTTCAGCCTTATACTCTTAATGTTATAGACACAATTTAGTGTTTCCTACTTGTTTACATATAGAAGTGAAGCACTCTAACATAAAACACTGGTGAGTGATTAACTTCCTGAATTCCTGCTTCATCTTTCCCCTTTTTGGTCGATTTAAAGCAACTTAATGCTATTCCAATAACAAAACCCTTAGGCCAGGAACAGCACACAAAGGAGTTCTTACCAAAAATTTAAAACTGATCAGAGATAGTATTAACTTCCTGCTTGCCTGCTTTACTTACCTGCAGGGTGTTAATAGGAAGGGATTGTTGCAAATGGTCAAGATAAGCTCCTTGTATCAACAGTAAACTGAACAACAATTGAAAACAACTCAACTGAGCAAAAACACTGCTAAAAAACTACTTTGGGGAAGTTATGTGCCAAGATTAATTCAGTATACATTACACTAAGTATTAAGCAGTTACTTTCATAAAATCCAGCATTACATATTTGAAGTGGCATAACTCAGTGTTCACTGGCAAAATTTGAAGTAAATCCCCAGAAAACATTTTACCACACATTGTACTGCAGTCCAGTGTGTATTAGCCACTGTTGTCACAGTTATCCATCCTATCAGAATTCATAAGCCAGCTTCTCATTTCCTATCTCCCACACACCATGAATAATACCAGCTATCTATTCCAGAGAGTTCATACCCTACATTTTTATTGCCTGGCTTGGTCTTTGTCACCTTGCAATGAGGTTTTTCATGTTTGTTTTTAAAACATTGAACATGCTCAATGTCATGAAAAATAAGGCACACTAGAAGAGCTGGATTCAAAAACAGACACTCAGGAAAAACTGCAGAGAAAGTAAAGAGAAAAGTCTCTTTTCACTCAAGAAGTTTCATCCTCACGGATACTAGTTCTCTCATTTCTACAGTATAAAGAGCCCTATAGCTCCCAGGTCACCTAATCATTCAGAGAATTTGGCATCTTCAGAAATGTCATGGAGAATGTCTCTTATTATTGCAGAATTCAGAGTTTGAATTTGCTCAGCTTGCCACAGGGACTCCATGCAGCTGGTAGAGAATTAGAACAATAAGGTCTCCAAAACAACTGGCTACCGTTGTTTGGGGGACCTGAAATTCTCTAGTTTGTTTGCAGGAGAGAGAAAGTTCTTTAAGTGTACTTTTATTTAGAGCATTTTGATAACTCTGCATACAGATACTGGAATTAAGGCTCACTCAGGAGGACAGTAGGGCTCCTAAACCTTAAATCACAGGAGGAAGCACAACTGAAAGCAGTTCACACAGTACTATCCCACCGGCTCTACATCTGGCCTATTCCACCTTGCCCTGTAAAACACAGAAGCAGTGTGGACATGTTACTGCTAAAACATGCCAAGAAAGGCACAGCAGGATGTCACTTGTATGACTGTAGGCTGCATTTTGGCATTTTATACTTTTCCTAAGACATATGGAATGAAGTCTGTCTCACCACCACTAAGTCAAACTTCCTTTCTAATCAATAAAAACAGGCCCTTCTATGAAATGGTCTGCTTCATCTCCAATACCCTGAAGTCCTACATACACTTGTCCTTAGTAGTATGTTTCTCCACGTGATTTGTTCCTACATCAAAGCCTTTTTATGATTACTTTCTTACGCTGTACATTAAATCAAGACTTGAGTGGCCAACACACTTCCTACCAAGCTTGGTCCCAGCTCAGAAAAGGCAGAAACAAGCTCAATTCCTCCAGGGAATGTAAAGGAGCATCCATAGTAATTGGATAGATTTAGGATATTTAACTGCCCAACTTCTGTGAATTGTTATCAACAATTAAAAGCATTTAGCAATTCCCTTCCTGGAATAATAGTTCCAACTTTAAAACGCAGTTATTTTGTTGTAGTTTTTTTCTTTGTGTGTCTTTTTTTTTTCTCCTTTCCCTGACCTAGGAAAAAGTAAAATACCTGTGTGTTTGAGATGGCAACAAGCTTTACATAGTCCATCTAAACTTTCTGCTTCTGTTTATAGCCTTTGATTTTTGCTTTTCTTTGCATGCAGAGTGTGCAATTGCAAAAGTAAACCTAATTTAACATCACTGTATGCTAAGTGGCTGCTTAATGATGTATACATTTGAAAAATATTGAGCTTCAACTTAAGCTTAATGAAAAGGAAATAGAGTGAAGTTTCATCCAGGAAAGTAGTATAGAAACAAAGTAAAAAAAATAAGCAGTGGATGAGATGTGTTATTTTTGAAGAGCTCTTGTCTGCTAAGTCACTTTCATTTTCTTTAGGTTTTGCAGCTTTTGAAAATATGTATCCCAATTCATATAGCGGGAATAATATCAGGTATTTTAAGTCTTTCCTTCTAGTATTTTTTTCTGTTCTTGATAGTGTTTTTCTCTGGATTATGACATGGCAAAAGAGTCAGTGTTTTCTTCATTCTTACTTAATGTCCTAGAAACCACTGAAACCTAAAAATATCTTCCTCCCAAGAACAACATCTGCCACAGCAATTCTTCAAAATCACCAAGGGGTAATATTTCTCTTCATATCCATGCTCAACTCACTATCACCACTGGGCACTGTCTGATGTTACAAAGAAGACAAGAGATCCAATGCAATCAACTAAAGGTAAATATAATTGTAAGGGCTCCTTTACTATTCTTATCACTTTATTATTGCTGCTTTTTTTTCAGACATACATAATCCAAGTATCAGTCTATTTAAGTTCAGTCAAAACCTTTGACTTTTTTTCCAAGGTACTACACAACCATGACTCAAGAATCCCTCTGTTCAAAGAATAAAGCCAGGTATAATAAAAACCAGGGGAAGCTTGCTAGACAGTTTATGTATCATCACCTGACATTACATAGCATTTAAAACAGTATCTTATTCCATCCTTTATTTCATTCTGCTTTTCCTAGCAGACACCAGCTTAGACAGCGGAGGTACATCTTTGACCTGCACACGCCGATACTTTTATCTAGTGAAATTTTTAAACATTGAATAGCACATTACACAATAGCCATGAACTATTCTCCTCTCCCTCCTTGGTTTCTTCAGACAAGTGCCTGATTTCATAGTCAGCATAAAAAGTGTTTGTTTCAATGTGAATAAATATTTGGTCACTGCTAACTGGACTTCATCAACAGCCCTCAACAAACCTTTTGCTGAAAGAGGCATTTTGCCTTAGGGGAACCAAGGAAAGCAAGTACTGCTCAGCCTTCATCCACCATGAGCAGAGATATAGATCGGTCTTTCAGTCAAATCACAGACACTGTTAGATCAAGTTTAGAGGCCCAACTCTACTTCTTGTGGAGGACTCAGAAAAAAAAAAAAAGAAAAATCTACTGTACTGTGAGAAAATTATCTACATCTTCCTCACATTTAAGAGTACCACACAAAAAAAAACAAGATTAGACATTGGCAGTGAAGACTCTGTGACTAGGTCAGGCAGAGTATGTTCAGCTAATACATTTAAATGGGTTTTACCTGTGATGTAAGCAGTCACATTAAGAATCCCATCATCAAACACTGATCAAACAGCTTTGAATAAGAAAGAAAATCCCCAGCTCTATGCAGAGAAGCATCAGTGTCTGTACTTAATCTTTTTAAAAAATGGAAAGCATTAGGGCCATAAATTTTTATCCTCAAGGATAGGTTTACTATAGGAGAAGCCCGAGTTAATGCAAGAGTGCCTGTATAGAGCAGCCAAGAGGTTGACCCCAATTAACTCTGCTACTTCAAAATATGTCTTTAGGAAGAAAACCCAAACAATTACCATGTAAATACAATGACTTCTTGTTATTAACATACAGCTGGGGTCTACTCATGGCAATCATTTCATATTATAGACTCCCTAGGTAAACATTAATATGGATTATTTTATGCAGTGATCTGTACTCTCTGTAAGTACTTCTGACAGATGACAGCTCCTCCCTGTGAGCCAGGCTCTATGGCACCACAAAAAATCTTCTCCTGTTCTGAGCAAAATGATTCAAGTTCTTCTGAGCAAAAGTGAAGTTAAAACCTTACACAGGAGCAACTGAAGTTTATTTAAAGCAGGTCTGTACTGAAAGTTATTCACTCTTTTTCACTCCTTCCATTATGCCCAAGTATCTTATACTCTAATCAAAGCAGAGACAGCCTTCACCTTAGCAGTCCATCTGCAAAGAATTACAACTGATCTTAAGAACACAATATATTTTACCAAATCTACTTTACTTTTTGATTAATTATGATAATCAGCTAATACGCTATCACATTTTTTTTCTTGGAAGCTTGTTGTTTCCTGCTATTACAAAAGCAACAAGAGCATACCATGGATATTAGCACATACAATTAAACCTAATACCAGGATAAATTTTTTACTTCTAGATTGTAAAAATGGAAAAAAAACAGAATTAACAGGTACCAAATACTGTTTATTATTTTGATTGCTTAGCAAGCACAGCTACTTCAATACAAAATTACATTTCAAGGCTTTGTTCTACATGTTATTTACACTTTATCAACAATGATATCACACAACTCAAACTCCCTCTTGCACAAAAAATATACAAGAGTTTATTATTCTTCTCTGAACTTTAATAGAAATAGATATTTAATTATTTTGAAGTAGGAAAATATACATACACTACATACTGCTTGTCTGAAGTGCCTTCAAATATTTCACAAATGGAAGAAAATTTTCTTCCTAGTATTAACAAATGAGCCTACAATCAGGTTTGGTGATTTGCTGCATGGCAAAATAAAAGTGAAGAACAAAAAGAAATAGAACACAGTTTCCTTATTACCACCCCAGATGCTGTATATTATTACATAATTACTATGGCTAAAACTATACTGTAAGAAATGTGCAGCTGACCACAATCTGAAGTAATTACAGGACATAAATTAACAATGCAAATCCCACAGCTGAAGCCCTGACAATATATTTAACCCCTAAAGAAATTTATTTGGTAACTAGAGTTTTTGCCCCAAATACTCAAACAAGCCTGTGATTAAAACTTTGAGGTTTAAATATTAATCATTATCTGATTCTGTACTTGGTCTACTGTTATCAGGAGCACCAGAACTGTATCTCCCCAAAATCAGTCCCGTACAAGCATTTTCTTTTTGTAAAGGGGAAGTGTTTTAAACTATTCCAAAACCTGACTGTTAAATATTGAACAAACACTTGGATACATGCACACCAATCCTCTTCCTTCCTGGGCCTCTGTTTCAGCTACGATGATGTCCAACAGGACACTGCCCATGTCTTTTCCTCCAACCTGTCCTTTAGGAGCCCTGGGAGTGAATATTTAGAAATCATGCTCCTCTTCACCCATCAGCCAGCACAGATACAAGGACACCAGAAGGAGCAACTTGGTCAGGGCATTCCTGAGAGTAAATAATCAGGTAAAATAGAACTGAAGAAAGCAACTGTCCCATTGAATCTTCTGCACCGTGATGCCTGCGCTGCAGCATCTACTGAAGATGTTATGGTAAGGACAAAGAGAGATAATCCCTCCCCTGCAACATGAAAAAAACTAAAGAAATCATTGTTATGGAAAAATCATTGTTCCCTTCTGCATTTGATACTACAAAGCAGAGCTTCTTTACTGTATTAAGAGCATATTATTTGTTCTCTCCTATTTCTTGTAGGCCTCCTTCAGGTACTTGAAGGCTTCTATAAAGTCTCTCCAGAGAAGTTTCAAAGCTTAAAAGTTCAGCTTGAAATATATCATTAAGGCATTCCACAATTAATAAGATATATTTTCAATTAGCATAGCATTAGTCATTTTTCTTAAACAGAAGAGTTCAGAGCCTTCAAGTGTGGCAGCCTAGGAAGATACATATGGTCTAAATAGCACAGACTCTGAAGCAAACCTGGTCAGAGCAGCATTTCAAGAAGTACAAGTAACAACCATACATCTGTACAATACACATACCTACACAATACACTTCTACAGTGAAATAACTGGCCTGGCAAACAAAGGCAGAGCAGTAGGTAGTGTCTGTCTGAACTTCAGTAAGGCCTTTGATGCTGTCTCCCTGTAAGGCTGTTATCCTGGGCTGCACCAGACAAATAATTGCCAGCAGGTTGAGGGTGTTGATCCTTCCCTACTCAGCACTGGGAAGGTCTGTGTCCCAGCTGGAACACAGAACTATGTCCATTTATGGGCTCCCCAGTGAAAGACACATGGGCATACTGGAAAGAGTCCAGTCCAGAAAAAGGTCACAAAGATGATGAAGGGACTCAAATGAAAACTTGCAGAAAAAAGAAGATGCTGGCAGGCAAGGTGCTGTAAGTTCATGTTTTAACAGCCTTACATAATGTAATGCTTATCAACAGTCACTAAACATAAAGCTTTATATGGCCTGTAGTAAAGGAAAGAAAACTAAGAGTCCACTGAAGCCTAACTTATGCATGCGTTTCTTAGCGGAAAGTGATGGGGGGAAAAATATAGACAGCACAAGTAGTAATATTTCTTTAAAGGTTATCCTATATATTTGCTGGGATAAGTGGTTATGTTAAACACAAGTTCTAGAAAAGAAAGTATGCCACTTTTCTTTAGAGTAGCTCAAAAATTCAGGACAGCTTACATGCATCATGAAGAGTTGTGGATCATTACATTAAGCACTGTCTGCTCTAAGAGAAGAATTGTTCTCTGCAAAGAACGTATAAAAACAAAACACCAAAACCAGAAACACAGAGACTGACATTTATTCCTCCATAAGATAAAGGCTCCCTCATATCTTACAGAAATAGTGGCACAGATTAATAAACCCAAACAAGGAAATTCTCTAACAGAGCCAATCTCTACCAGAGTTCCTCTTTCTAAAATACAAAGACTCCACTTTATTTTGTCAATCACTTGAATCATTATAGGCACAAACGAGTCCAGTACAAGAGAAATGTCAGTACTAGCTGTACACTGACACAGCAAGAAATGCTAGACCCACTGGAACAAAAAAAAAAAAAAAAAAAAATCACTACGACTGGTTTTGAGAACTTGCACATAGCAGTTTATTCTGTGTGTAGAGAAACGCAGGCACAGTTTCATTTTAAAAACAAATCTCAAAGCTCTTTTCCAGGAGTTCCAGAAGCAGTCATTAAAATTAACTGAGAAGCCACAGTATTTTCCTGAGCCTTGGCCACTCTCTGTAATTATTTCTTTTCACAAGCCTACTTTTATAAGTTAAAGTGGTTTCAATTAATGTTACATTCAATAATATCAGAAAAGCAATTTATGCAGAAAGAAATGGTTTGCTAATTACCAGAGAAGCTGCCAATCATAAATTATAACCCTATCAAAATGACTTATTAAAATACTACATCTACTTGAAGTAACACTAGTAAACTTTTTCCAAAAGATCCAGTTTTTAGCATACACTTATGTCCTGGGTTCAGCAGTAGCAGTCATTTTTCCCCTTCTTGGTAGCTGTTGTAGTGCAGTGTTTTGACTTTCAGCTCGGGAACAGAGCTGATAACAAGGATGTTTTGGTTTGGCCAAGGACTTTGTGAGCCTCATGCTCTGCCAGGGAGGAGGGGAAGCCGGGAGGAAGCAGAGACAGGACACCTGACCCAAACTGACCAAAGAGGTATTCCATACCACAGCACGTCATGCCCAGGATGTAACTGGGAGTGAGCCGGAAGGGCTGGGAGACTGCAGGGTTGGAGGAGGTATCGGTCAGAGCTTGGTCGGGCTGGGGGGCGAGTTATCGGTCGGCTGGTGCTGAGGTGTTGTATTCTCTTCCCTTGTTATTTCCTTTATCATTATTATCATTGGTGGTAGCAGTAGTGATCTGTGTTATACCTTAGTTACTAAACTGTTCTTATCTCAACCCGTGGGAGTTGCATTCTTTTCGATTCTCCTCTCCGTCCCTCCGAGAGCAGGGGGAGGGCAAGAAAGGGAGGGGAAGTGAGTGAACGAATTACCTGACTGGGTTTAAACCACGACAACTTATTTCTATTAGAAATAAATATGAAGGGTTTTTTTTTGTTGTGCTGTTTCGCTTTGTTTTTTTTTAAATAAAGTAGCATCTGATGGGGTTTACAATAAAGCCCAAATTCTTTTTCCAAGTTTTAGGTCAAGTACCTTCACTTATATTACTTCAGATTCAAAAATCTTCAATTAAGAACAAACTTCACTCCAGTATGTCCACTACCAAACTCATTTAGACTAGCTGAATATTGTAACAGTGTTTTGCATTATATGAAACATGAAAAGGCAACCACTTCTTACCAGAGTGAGATGGCCCATGGTAAGCCTTGATCCCTTAAGTGCCAGACTCCTATGAGGCTTGGCCACTGCACTAACCTACTAAATTTCCACCTACACCAGTAGAACAATCTTCCAACATCTACACTGCATGACACAAACCATATCCAGGGCTGCATCAGAAGGAGCGTGACCAGCAGGTCCAGGCAGGTGATCCTGCCCCTCTACTCTGCTCTTGTGAGACCACAGGGCCACAGGAATGATCAGGGGGCTGAAGCACCTCCCATATGAAGGTTAAGAAAGTTGGGGCTGTTCAGCCTAGAGAAGAGATGGCTGCATGGAGAACTCATAGCAGCCTTCCAGTATCTGAAGGGGGCCTATAGGGATGCTGGGGAGGGACTCTTCGTTAGGGACGGTAGTGATAGGACAAGGGGTAACAGGTTAAAACTTAAACAGGGGAAGTTTAGATTGGATATAAGGAGGAAGTTCTTTACTGTAAGGGTGGTGGGGCACTGGAATGGGTTGCCCAAGGAAGGTGTGAATGCTCCACCCCAGGCAGTGTTCAAGGCCAGGTTGGACAGAACCTTGGGCAACATGATTTAGTGGGAGGTGTCCCTGCCCATGGCAAGGGGGTTGGAATTAGATGATTCCAACCCAAGCCATTCTGTGATTCTATAAAAACATGTTGTCAGCTAAAGGTATACACGTTGGGTATGGATGAGGGTGGACATCTCTAGACCACAATAGAGACCACTGTTTCTGCTAGGGTAGAACCTAAAGTCCTCAGGACTCAAGTATGCTAGACATGAAATATACTTGATGACAGTTTTTAAGACAATGCTAGTGATGTCCTCCAGGAAATCTAGGATCTATTACATGAACATGCTATATTTGAGTTAATAATCTGAAGCCATCCCCACACTCACTGAATCAAAACCTGTTTCAAATGCTTTTCTTGATACAAGCAAGTATTAGGAAGAGCTGACTTTGCAACTGCTTTCCACCCCCTTCCAAGCTGGTACTGAGATGGACCTGAGGGAAGACAGGCACACGTGAGCTCTTGTACACATACCAGTGCTGAGGGCAAGTGAACAAAAAACCAGCCCAAACAAGTTAGCACAAGGAGTCCTGGACAGACATCTGCCTCTTAATCACCAGTCTGTTTTCACTTCCCCTCCTGCAGCTCCTGCCCAAGATGCTTCCACTTTCACAGCTCCAAGCTTTGACTTCCCCAAACCAACCCTGATGACTTCTCTTCACCGTCTCTGCAGTAACCTGCTGCAAGGCACACAAAAACTTGGAGAGCTGGAAACAAGGACATTAGGTGGGGATTAACTGAGGAAGAGGTTATAGAAGGGCTGAGCACACCTGCTCACCTTAGGCTGCAAAGGGCAATAGCAGCCCAGGACATCAGCAATACAGAAAGTGCCTGCCCAGAGAACAAAGCAGAGCACCTGCATTCTCAGCCTGGCAGTGGCAGCTGGAGAGAATGGATGCTACTTCTCCGTGTGAAAAAGAAGAAGTAACATCCCCTCTCCACTGCCCAGTACTTTGAGACAGCTAATAGATTGGCTGTGGCTAAGCCATAGACAGCAGGTGGTGGTCCCAATCCATTTATCATCCCACATTCACAGGCTTAAACAGACATTGACAACAGCCAAAAGCAGAGTTCTCCTGTACCCCTTCTTCACAAATCCTCCTTCTATCACCCCCAAGGTCTCCTCTCCCAAATACTTCCCTTGACAGTTCCAAGCTCCCACTCCTAAGCACCTGCTCTCTGGCTTCATCTTACCAAGTTGAGGTTATTCCACCACTTTTTTCTTCTAGTCTGCTAACACATTGTATCTCCAAACTTTGTGCGGCGTAAAACAAGCCATGGATGTAGCCAATGAGGAAGTTTCAATGGAGGGCAAACACCTGAACTTCAATCATGGTGGACTTCAAGGTCTCCTTTTATTTGATACATCACCATCAGAACTGTCAAGTATAAGAAGTAATTGTCGAGTGTTGCCAAAAAAACAACAGGGCTTTTATGTTCCCTATCATCACAAGAAAACATCTAGTTTTCAAGTAAATTGGGAGAGTTAACAGGTTGCCCATACAAAGAAGAACACTGAAGAACACAGAATCACTGTACTATTGGGAACACAGGATAGTGGTGACACTAATAAACATGAGGAAAGACTATCAATTTAAAAAATAATGCCTAAAGCAAATAAGGCAAATCTAAGATTAATTTTATATCAATCTTATAAAAGCAGCTGTTTCTACAGAAAATATGTGCTACAGCCAAAAAAGTAAAGCTTCCTAGACTTACTGTTGCAAATGTAGAAATAAATCAAAGTATTGTTCTCAGAAAAAAATACTCTGGTCTTGCTGAAATGTTAATCCCAATCCTGCATTACAGATACTACCAAAATCCTCATATCAAGCAGAAACCAATCAAAAATAAAAGCATTTCAGAAATACCTCAGCAGAACTGGATCTCTTTGATGAAACGCCAGTTGTACCTTGTCCATTTCCCCTTCCCTTCTGCTTCCTCCTCTCCCAACACCTGTCAAGCTTCTAATCTAGTTAACAGGAATGGATAATCAGAGTTTGGTTTTGTTTATGTACATCAGACCTGTCTGTCATTAAGTCTGCTTCTGATAACAAGGCCTTTCTGGTTCCAGCCATTAAAAAACTACTTAATTCATAACCAAAAAAGAAATTTGACAGCACTATTTCCCTTTTCTCGTAGCTAGTGCTTTCAGATACCTCCCTTCAGCCTCCATTCCCTACTGTGATGGCCTAACCCTGGCTGGACACAAGATGACCACAAAAACTGCTCTATCACTGCCCTCTTCAGCCAGACAGGACAGAGAACATGTAATGAAAGTCTTATGGTTCAAGATAAGGACATGGAGAGTCACTCACCAGCTACCATTATGGGCAAAACAGACTTGGCTTTGAGAAATTTGTTTAATTATTACCAATCAAATCAGAAAAGGGTAACAAGAAATGAAAACAAATCTTAAAAGAAACCTTCCCACACACACACTTCTTCCCAGGCTTCACTTTACTCCCAAGTTTCTCTACCTCCTCCCCACATGCAGCACAGGAGGATGGGGAATGGGGGTTGTGGTCAGTTCATCACAGGTTGTCTCTGCTCCTTTCTCCCCAGGGGAGGACTCCTCACACTCTTCCCCTGCTCCAGCATGGGGTGCCTCCCATAGCAGACAGTCCCCCATGAACTTCTCCAAGTGTGAGTCCTTCCCACAGGCTGCAGTTTTCCATGAACTCTCCAGCATGGGTCCCTTCCTTGGGTGCAGCCCTTCAGGAACAGACTGCTCCAGTGGGGGTCCCCATGGAGTTCCCAGTCCTGCAGCAGACCTGCTCCAGCACAGGCTCCCCTCTCCATGGGGCCACAGCCCATGCCAGGACCCTGCTCCAGCACAGGCTTCCCTCAGGGTCAAGGCCTCCTTCGGGCATCCCCCTGCTCAGGTATGTGGTCCTCCATGTGCTGCAGGTGGAGATCTGCTCCACCATGGACCTCCATGGGCTGCAGGGGCACAGCTGCCTCACCATGGGCTGCACAGGAATCTCTGCTCTGGTGCCCAGAGCACATCCTCCCCTTCTTCTGCACTGACTTGTGTGTCTGCAGGGCTGGTTCTCTCACAGATTCTTACTCCCCCTTCCAGCTGCATTTAACTATGTTATCCCAGAGGAGTTACCACCATCACAAATAGGCTCAGCCTCAGCCAGAGATGGGTCTCAGAGCTGGCTGCATTGGCTCCACTGAACACAGGTGAAGCTTCCAGCAGCTTCTCACAGGAGCCACCCCGTAATCCCCCCACTAGCAAAACCTTAAAAGGCAAATCCAATATAACCCCCAAAAGAAACTGTAAGCCTTGCACACCATATACAATTTGTCAATGCGACTGAAACTAATGCAGCAATGATTTATTCATGCACTTAAGACTACTGGGCACAACAGCTCAAGAGCCAAGACCACTCTCCCCAGACTACACAAAAAATTATCAATAGTTCACATATGGCACATTCACATCATGTTTAATGTGGCATAACAAAGTCAACTGTCAAACCTTTAAGCCACAACAAGTCTTTCTCCAGTGCCAGTCTCTGGAGAATAGCAAAATATTGATGCTGTTTCTTCTTTCAATATCCTAACAAGGTAGGGCAAACTAATGGTCGGTTCTCAACCTAGCTGTTATTACGCCTAACTGCTTTTGACATTGACAGCATCTCTTCTCCAAATGACTAAGACTGAAAAGGTTAAGAGAAAATGAGACAAAACTATGTATTACGTCATAGGATTTCCAGTTTTTCTGCATATATTTTGAGAAATAAAGGCTTAAGTTTTAGCCACAAAAATAACAAATGACACACAACTGGACTTTATGTTGACTAATTACAAATTGGAAACAAAATACTAATTTTCTTCTTGATGCCTTTTTAAACTCTTCCTAGCAGACACATGTCAAAATCTGTCCAAGCCCAGATATGCCGAGTACACAGCCAGTCAAAAAGGCAAGTAAATCTCTGGACAGCCTGGGTGCTCTAACAAGTCTCTCTTTAGATTGTATCAAGAAAAGCTGTTATTTGATATCATAAGCCAGATATTACTATGACAAAACCTTGAAGTGGCACATTGCTGGCACATAGCAATCTACTACTTGGTGACAGTCTGTACACCATTGTGAACAAAAAATAATCTCCATTTGACACTAAAAAGCAGCTGACAGCATGTGATTTACACAGAAGACTAACAGAAAATGGTCCAAAGAGGTAATGTTTTCATAACTGATCTTCATAATATACAGTATTTTGCTACTTGGGAAGTAGAAACTTTATAAACAGGACACCACCAGAAATCTTCCCCTGATGACACCAAGCCAAACTTTCTTTTCCACCCACCTAACTCTGAATGCTCACAAGTACCAGCTTTACAATGAAAATTGTTTCCATGTGCACCGTTTCATTTCATTATTTCATATCCTGAAAGCAGAATACTAGGCACAAATTGGTAGAAGTTGGAATGCTGCATTTTTGTATCAGGGACCTTTTGTGGGTGGTTTTGGGGAGATTTCTTTGGTGGTGCTTTTTTGTACGAGTTCTTTAAGAGAGATTTATCCTCTTGTGCTGGGGGCTTTTCCCATGGTAGATTCTTCTACAAAGCAGAGGAGGAAAAGAAAGATGAGTGAAGGAATGCTGCCTCTAAAGCACATCTTTGGTACCCAACAGATGAAAATCAGAAAAGAACATAAATATTTACTGTAGAAACCTTAAGAGTGGGAGCTCAAGTATTCCACTTCTGTTAAATAAATTATCAAACCAGTAAGCTATTCTTAAAGAATTCTTAATGTTTCTACTGAAGCCTCTATAGCATGATAGCATAGAGGAAGTGAAGTTTCTTAACAACTTACACCATCTCATCTTTCACTGGGGGCCTCATAACAACCCTGTAGGATGTCAGAAAGAAACCCTGGGACCTCCAGACACTATAGCGGCAATCCAGCAAAATTCTGAACCCCATACCTACATGGACCTCATGCACATCTCAGTGGAGTCTGCACAACCACATCCTGATGCCAGATCCCATCATCCTAACACAACAGATACTTTTACAAACACTGGAACATGTAAACGTTCAACCCTCTGAACAGACTGTGCTTCACAGGCCAAAGTTCCCGCTTCAGCACTGCCAAGTCACTAATCTGTCTAACAAGCAATGGCCAGCTAACAACATCACACTCACCCAGCCAATGTTGCAAGTATGTACATTGCTTACTATATTTAGATCAACACCATAGCCGGTGCCTGCTCAGCCTACTTTCTACTCCTGGCCAAACAACCAGAAGACAGTCCAAGTCATCAAGACACCTTTTGAAAGATGCCATTTCTTACACATGTTTCAGAATACAATAGAAACAATCACCAAAATAAAAGTGTGCATTCTTCAACCATCTGCACAGCTTCTGCAGTACCTCCCTATTCTATCTTACTTAGCCAGGTGAGACCAAGCCTGTGAGAACACCAAATGCACACACAGGTGGTCCAAAAACAGGTGCTAAAAGCCAAGACCCTCTTTCACCATGAGATAATGGGCAGTTACACTAAGCAACACTTGTGTATCTGGATGGCAGTGCCAGGTACAGATACATGCTGAGCAGCATGGTACCACTGTGCGTTTGCAGAGATGCAACATGGCTCCACAGAACTGATGCTAGGAGCACCCACTGCAACATGGATACTTCTAGGATGAGCTGCAAGTGTGCCATGACCTCCTGCATTCAGTGTGCTTCAGCTAGGTATGGATTATTCTAAGGCAGTCTTCAGATGCAGGAGAAATAAGCAGGAGAGACGCAAATTCTTTTGTCCACATGATTAACACATTTTAAATGTACAAGATAAAAACAATCCATTGGCATTTGTATTGATAGCAGAAAAAATTCAAAATTTTTCCATTTTTAATTTAGTGCTTTAATATCCATGTGCACCCAAATCACAACATCATGGTTGTATCTGTTGACAAAAATGGGACAGAACCTTTAGAAACCAATAGCATCATTTAACACAGCTAGAAGTCACAGAACAGCCAATCCTTTTTCCTTTAGCTCTCATCAACTACCACAGACGTAACTCCTGAACTATCTCAGCTATGTCAGAGGATACAAGTATACAGGCTCTCAGTCAGCAGCGACAGGCTGCTTTTCAGCACGCTGCTTTACAAACCAGGCACTGAGATCATGCAGTTTTGACCCAGTCAGTGAGCTGATCAGTAGTTGATGTGAGAATGTAACTCATTACTGCAGGCTTCCCCATTCAGCACTCTAACCACATTAGGCTGTTAAGGGATTTATACTCAAAAGCATTTGCTGTTACATCTCCAAGTCAGATTTACGATCCACATTTTCTTTTTCCTCAGTTTTCATGTTGAAAACATATGAGAAGAGAAAGAACTTAAGCTGCATATTTTGACAGTTTAAGGAATACCATCATACCCCAATAGCATGCCAGTGCTACCTGTACATTTCCCACTGGGGATAATCACCAAGCTTATGCAGAGCAGGGAAAGTACAGTGGCTGAGCAGAACTACACAGCTGCCATTGTGTCTCATCATCTGAAGTGTATGAGGCTGGCCGAGGAAAGCAAGTGTGGAAGTGCAGAAGCCATTATCTTTTCCAACAAGCCTGTGTTTAAATAGTTAATGAAAATTCAAATGACTACAAGAATCACAAAGGACACTAAGAAGTCTACAGCATAGACCTAACCCTCAAGATTTAATTTCTTTTATGAAACACAGTATTGAGATGCCAGAAAATTAATAAAACCTACATTTGCAGAGGGAATGGAAAAACAGAAGCAGGTGGTCAAGTAGCTAAGCTGGCAGAGCACTTGGACAGTAGCCAAATGGCCTGAATTTGGTCTTTTGTAAGGTCACCAGTGTCTCCCACAACACACACAGCTATATTACTTGAAAACTTAAATCATTTGCAATACAAAAACAAATGCATATGTAAGAATACAGAAGTGAACAGTAGAAGAGCATTTAAAACATTTTAACGCTATCCATTGTTATTCATCAATGAAAAGGCCATAGCACAGATATTATATGCATTTGTCATACTTCTGCTGCACACAGTTCATGGTAATCCAGGTTCAACTCCTATCACTCTCCACAACAGCCCTTTCTGGCAGTATTTTTAGCAGTACTAGTACATATGTATTCACACACTCATCCTGTTTTCTAAATAAAAGTGCCTGACAACAGTCCCAGAAGGCTCTCTATGCCTCAAAAAAAGTCCTGCAGTGCACAATCAACCTTAGTTCAACAAAACCACTCATTCATCACTTTCTACGCTTCTGAACAAATACATGTTCTTCATTTTTTTTAACAAATGATGCTTCTTGGTACATAAGTTGTACCAAAGTTGTACTAGTCTCACTGAGGTGAAATGAGGTGGCACAGACAATACATGGAATGCTAATGTATTATACAGCGAACAAAGCATTTCTTTTAAAGCCAAGCAAACATGTAATTTAATCAAGATTGGATCTGTTATTTGAAAGTTCACTTACATATGAAATTCAAACGTGCTTCTCTTAGGCAACAGGACACTGACAGAATCCACTACCCTGGTGAAGCAGCATTAATGACAACATCTTACAGGTAAGACCTGTAGCATCCATGTCTTTCAACATCAGCCGCTGCCTCTGTAGGTCACAAGTGACTGAGTCCAAGATGCAGCTAAATACTGTCCATTCCTAGATAATGCACAAGAACCTCCGTATCTAGAGCCCATAATAAAGGAAAATCATTACCCCATCAGCTCTCAAGTCAAGCACTCTTCTGGCTCAATATTTAATTGTGACCAAAGAACTTTTCACGCAGCCTTCTGGAAGTGAGAAACTATATGTTCAGGAACAGCTCATTCAGAAAGCAGCATGCCCTTACTTAGCACCACAGGACAAGGACTTTAGATTAGCCCAAAGCTCATTAGCAGCATTCAAGAATCTCTCAGTTGTTACCTAGCAAACTAAACCCCCATGACCTACAAACTAAGATAAATACAACTGATTACAGAAACCTCAAACCTGAGGTCCTAACCCCAAACCACACAGTAAAGATATGAGAATTCAAGCTAAATCAAGCATTCAAAATTTTTGACATGGTCTTGTTTCTGAAGCGTGCTTTAGCAAGATCCAGTCTGTAGCACAAGCAGCATTATAAGGAAGAAATACTTTCCTGTTAGGGTGGTGAGGCACTGGAATGGGTTACCCAGGGAGGTTGTGAATGCTCCATCCCTGGTGGTGCTCAAGGCCAGGATGGACAGAGCCTTGGGTGACATGGTTTAGTGGGAGGTGTCCCTGCCCATGGTAGGGGGGGTGGAACTTGATGATCTTAAGGTCCTTTACAGCCCTAACTATTCTATGATTCTATGATTAGATATCCTTGCTAAACTGTAAACCCTGACAGCACATTGTCCAGAAACAGCTGCCCAGAAGATATGCTCTCCCATGTCTTCACAAGTTTTGAGGCAAACCTCAATTACAACTTCCTGACTAGACAGGCAGCAGATGCCACAAAGAGGCCATCAGCGCAGCATAAAGCAAGCTTCTCATGCTTTGATTTCTGTGCCTTTCACTAGTCATTACTCCTCCTTGCTCTCCACACTCCATGCATTACCAGCTTTTCCTTCTGTCAGCTCACTAGCAAACCCTTCTGCAAGTCCCACTTCATGACCTGATAAAACCACATGACCTCTGCCCTGCCTGTCCCTTATCTTAAACTCTATAATCCCTCATCCAGTATCATCCCAAATTCTGTACTGACCACCCTCTAAGTCTGATTTCCAAGTACATGTCCAGATCTCTTCATTTTCAACTGAAGATGCTGCAATGTGAAAGCTCCCATATTTTCACATACAAATAAGCCTCTCCAAAATTTACAAGTAAAAATACATACTTAACAAGTGGTTTTGGTTCACTTACTTGAGTTATACCAATTCACATTTGCAAGAGTAACAAAGAAAGTAGTTTATAGGTAAAAGCAGCTTATAAGAAACCACAAAACAACTGGGAAATATTTGTGTACCTCTCTACACAACTGTACAGATCAATTTATTTTTCATATTATCAGAAAATTAAACTAATTTAGCCTGAAACTAATGTTGCACAGAAAGTACCAAAAGGATGGTGTTATCTGGGAGAAGCACATGGGCAATTTAAGTAGGGGGAAGGGCAGAAGTTCTGGTTCTAAGTCATTATTGTAGGAGATACTGGAAGAGCCAAGTGCCAGGAGAGCCTGCCAAGTGCTATTCACCCACACATGCACAAGTGTATAATGCTGACTTGAAGAGAGCTTGGTATGAGATTACAAAGCAAATTATATGAAATACTGCTCCACCTCTAAACTTGGAGAATCTGAGGTATTTAAATCAGGTTTGCCATAGTGCTTATGTACTGCAACATTTTACACTACTAGTGTCAGTGTTTCAGTGTGACATCTGAAGCCGCAGCATTCCTCTCACCTCCCTGCAGCCTGCATGACATACCACAGGCTGCAGGAATGCCTTCACACATTCGTTAAGTCAACATCCATACAGAACATAAATTGCTTTTTAGCTAGTATGTAATAACTAATACTGGGAAAAAGTCAAAGAACTTTATGGCTGAACTACATATTGATGCATTTCTGGAGCTCAAGTCCTCTGCAGAGGCAGAAAAGCAAGCACAAGATGCAATTACCCAGTATCCAACCTTTAAAACTAAGAAAGAACAAAAGCCAGACCTGCCCAATCAGCTTTCCTATTAAATATAGATCTGAAGACACCAAGCTATTCTCTTCCAAACCACTTATACATTTTATCATTAAATTGTTTAGACATCCACTACACAACACCCAAAAAACACTTCCCTTTGCAAATCAATATTGTAGCTATGTAAAAATAAAAAAAACAAAAAAAAAACACCACACCACACAAAACCATGTAGCATGTACACGGATGTGAAGGCTAACGGTTATCTAGCTTTGCAAAAAGCAACGCTAACGCTAATGTCTGATAACAAGTATCTGCCCCTTCAGTTGTAAAGGTACTTCAAATATTCAAGATTTAAAGGGGGAAAAAAGTAAATATTGACATTTTCTGACAAGATGCATATTGTAAGATCATGCTATGGAACTCTTCATAAACAGAAACCTGGATCTGAGCCAGCCCAATGATTACCAGACATACGACAGCTCTTTTTTCTCTCCTTCACCTCTCAGTTAATTGTGGTAGGACTGAACAGCAGGGACACACAGAATAAAAAACTTGTGTGAAAACTGGTTGAAAACACACTCTAATTGAAGTGTGTCACGAGCCAACTTGAAGAAACTTTGAAAAAAAAAAAGCATACACAGGTTACACATCACATTCCAGTTCCTATTCTCATACACTTCTGTACATCATTCTCTACACCCACTACACACTCTCAGGGGGTGTGTGTTTTAAAAAAATCAAGAAATGCTTTGAACACAGTAGAAGTCAGTTCACAGCTACTCTAATTAAAAAGGGTGAAGACATGGAAGAAAATGCCTCCCATATGATGAGTATTATGTATGTGATCCCCTAGCTTTACAGCTACCATACCAGAAAAGTTGTAAGGATGCTGTTTCACATTTAACAGACATTGAAAAGTCTGGTATCTCCATAGATCACAGGCAAATCAAACAAATCCTCCTGTGCTGAAAATGCTTGTTATGTGTTTTGGAACAAGATAAATATTGCATAATTAACAGAAGACTGCTTTTTCAAAGCTTGAATCCCAGTTTCTGGGCCTAATAAAATGACAAACAGAAGTCAGACAGAGGACCTGGGGACAGGGACAACAGCCAGAAGCAGTGAACGCATTCGTGACAGTGCAGGATGCCCAGGCACTCCACAGAATTTCCAGGAAGGCTATCACAGAGGCATCCACAGCAAAAGAGAAAATGGGATAAGACCAACAGATAGTTGGAAGGAACAAATGCCAAGGCTTTTCCTTCAAAACTGTCCCCAGAACTGTCCCCGGCTGAAAATGCAATGGAAATGTTCAAGAGCCATCATTTTATGAGAAGCAGCAGTTCCTATTACTATGAGAACTTCAGTAGCCTCAAATCAACTTCATTATTAAACATAACCATTATAAAATATGTATTTTTATTGTATCAGGCAGAACTTTGCTTTTTCTTTCCCATATTACTACATTGAAAGGACTCACATTGACCTGTTTAAGTTCTGGATGCAGCAGTGAAATGCAAGCCTCAAAAGGATGTTAGAAGCATTACATCTATGCTCATTTTACTTTAGTTGTTACTTACATCCCACTGAACTCCTGCTGTACATTTACCAGTTCTCAGTTTTGTCATTGTTCTGTCTTTTTCCAAGTTTTGCTTCATGGCAAAATTAGACAAGTTTTGCTTCCATGAAACTCAAACTGCACCTTTATTTTTAGTTTCTAATCTTGTGACACTTAAACTACTTCAGCAGCCTCCTGAGAGCAGACAAGAATCAATTCCAACTTAAGGTCCAAAATACAAGCTTGGACAGTTCCACTTGTTGCATATGAAAATAAAGTCTGAGATAGCAAGGACAAGCAATTGCTTACTGAGCAGCCTCTAGAATGGGAAAGACCATACTTGCCATGCCATTCTAAGCAAATTAAGACTGTGTCAGAACAGCACTAGCAAGTAGGGAGTAACCTAAAGTTTGTAAAACACCTCCTAGAGCTTAAGCGGGCACACTCGTGAATCCAGACCAAAGAGAGCTAGACGAGAAGATACACAATTAAACCACATACTTCAGATCATTATTTAGTGCTGGCCCATAAGGGCAGCCATATACTCTTGACAGGCCAGCTACATTTCTCATCAGGTTACAGCTGTCTGTTACACCTCATCTGATGCGGTGTTTGAAGAAGGCAGCTTAATCTGCACCAGGGCCAGCAACTGCACAACACCAAGTCAGTCGCTCCTCACTAGCCAGGGTAGCCAGTGCCTTCAGAAACATACTCAGTGAGCTCACCCTGCAGCCAGGTGCTGCTCAAAGTGGAGAAACCCCACTGCTTGACAGTACCAGAAAAGCACAAGGAAGCACCAGTATGCTGCAGTGCACTTAGAGCAAGGCACATGGAGAGTGCTGGGGTCCTGCTGTCTTTTGTGCTCCCAGCTGCGCTCTCCCTCGCCTCCCCCATGCTGGCATACAAGCTTTGGCAGACAAGCAAAGCCCAGCTAGAGGTGCTGATCCAGTAGAAATCCCTCCCTGCCAAAAAGAAGAGATTAGTTTCCAGCCAGATCAGCTCAACTGCACGTCACAGAAGCTGTTACAAGCAAGCAGGGGGAAGCACATGGCCAGGGCTGGGTGAACATCAGAGCTGGCCTGTCCACAGCCATGTTGGTCCCCAGACAATTACAATCTCCCTGCCAAAGTTTACACACACACACACACACACACACACACTGAAGAGACAATATGCTATTTTGAGTTTCCTGAATTACTTTAGCATATGGTACTGTTGCTGTGCATATTTCTATCCTACACAAACCCCATATTTTTACATAAAACCTGCTATTTGTAGTCTGCAGAGGGCTTTTGAGGTTTTGCATAAGGTATGTAAAAACATAAATGGCATTTTTAGATGTCACTAAAAAAACAAAGTTATGACAGTTCTGCAGACAAAAAAAATCCACTTTATAGATTAACCAAAGGATTCTAACTCAATAGCTTAAAAGAGTGCATTCAGCACTTATCAGCTAAATAAGTTTATTCTAGACCTCCATTTCTTCTAAAAGGGAACATCCCCCCTCAGTCCAGTCCCTTTCTACTTGGCCATTATTTTGCTGAGGAACCCACAAAAAGAGGCAAAACACACTGGTAAAGACCGCAGATCTGTCAGCTGCACAACCACATCTACTCCTCAATTATGATGCTGTTAACTCTCAAAGAGAGCTCAAGGCAGTATTTATAAATATAACTTCAAGCAGATCCTCGTAAGATCATCACAGAAACTTACTTGATTTCTCTGCTGTTCCAGTTGAGCTTTTTCTGTTCATTGGGCTACATTTTTATGATTGAAAAAAAAAGAGAACCACATAATTCATGAGTGTTTAATACAACAACTAACCTCTGTGATTTATCTCTGCCATCTTATACTGGTGTTATTTAATGTACCTATGAAATACACTTTTTTTACAGGCACTGCTATTCAAAAGCCAGTCTATTCAGTAGAACCGAGTCCTTGCAGAAGTCAAAGGAACACTTTGCTTTGCATGCAAATACATTAAAACCCAACAATTTTCAGTCTTAAAGGCTTCCCAGGCAATTACATGGATGTAAATGAGCATGACCATACTCAAGCTTGAAGATACAAAAGCAGTGGCTGTGCTCTAATGCTGAACAAAAGACAGGTAGCGGCAGCAAGGCTGACACCCCTCATCTCTCATGCTGCCAGGAAGGCAGGCTTTTCATCAAGAGAACAAGGTCTAAATACTTCTTCTTGAAGTATATTACAAATGTACTCAGGTTGACATAAAGCTACTGTTTATACTAAAAAAATAAAATAAAACCTAAACCAATAATGTTTTCCAGAAGCAACCACTGACAGCTAAAAAAAAAAAAATAACTATGCAGATGACTACTATAGAATAAGTGATTTCCATATAACCTTGTCTCTGAAGTTGGAGTCCATTACTTCAGATTTCTCTGAATGTTGTTTACCGTGCCACATCTCCAAATACCATATTCATAAAATCATAGAATGGTTTTGGCTGGAAAGGACCTTAAGACCATCCAGTTCCAACCCCCCTGCCATGGGCAGGGACACCTCACAGTAAACCATGTTGCCCAAGGCTCTGTCCAACCTGGCCTTGGACACTGCCGGGGATGGAGCATTCACAACCTCCCTGGGCAATCTGTTCTAGTGGCTCATCACCCTCACAGTTAACAACTTCTTCCTCACATCTAATCTCAACTTCCCCTGTTTAAGTCAGAACATGTTTCCCCTTATTCAAAGAAGATTAAACTCTTAAAACCAACAGTTGCCTCAAATGCAAGAGCACACATTTTCCTGGACAAATATATATTATACTGATATTTTACTTATTTTCAGCATCTTGTACTACACCCTTTTCAGTGAACTGGTGGAAAGATATTGGTCAAAGTCTGGGTAATTAAATTACAAAAAACCTAACTTGCATGCAGAAAAGACAGACAAGTCTTCCAATCTGATTGGCAAAAAAAAAGGTGGCAGATAGTTGAAGCTATTGAATTTAGCTTTCTAGTTAGGTAAGCAACTGGAGAATCTGTAGCTGTAGATGCTTACTATTACCACTGATATATTTTCCTAAGACAAAGATAATGGCAAAATACGTGCAGGCAGATATCCCTACCCTTACTTTACCTGTTTAACCTGGCAAGCAACAGGAATAAGCCCATTTGTTCAACACAGCTGAGTACTCAGAACTACACCTGAACCAGTGAGAATTTTAGCTTTCAGGTCTTGTTATTCCAAGTGGAAGAAAGGATATTGTGAAATAATGATTTTAGGTTGAGTTATAGTTAGCTGCTCTTTCTGATATAGGCGGGTAGAGGAAGAGAAGTGCAGCTCCAGTAATGACCTCTGTGCAAAACAGACACGTGCTCTCTTACACTGAAACAGAAGTACAGGGATCTTCTGTTTTCCACCTTAGGATTTCCTCTTTTTTTGTCTGAAGTTTTAGAGACCAAAAAAAGGAAGGAAGCTGGGGGCAGGAAGGGGGGGAGGTAGAGGAATAGGGAAGAGACAGATAAGTAAAGAATGTTTAAGAAGTTTCCACTATTAACCATAAATAACACAGCAGCTCTGCCAGCTGTTGTCCACTAAATCGTCTCAAAAATACATGCTCAGATTTATTCTTTCTTTATCATAGAAAGATGGGAGACAATGTGAACACCAGAAGGAGCAATTCTGAATCTCATGCAAAGGTAGAAAGTGCAAGTCAAGCTCTCCACCCTCACTATATTAACAAATTCAGTACAGACGTTAAGAAGAGAACTATGCGGCCTAGGAAAGAGGTATCTGACTTCAAGGTACAAAATACTAGCCAGCTTTATTCTATATAAAAACTACCACAACCATAAAAGAAATATTTACAGCCCATTTCCATACCACTTAGTTTCAGAGTATGCCTCATTTAAGTATGTTCATTTAAGTTTACCAACGTTATTTTTGGTGGGGGGGGAAAGGTAAGAGAGTCCACTTAAAAAATCAAATAGCCACCTTTATACAGACCTTTTCCTCAGGAAAACAGTATTCTGCATTTTATAAGTATCATTATCTATAAAAGCACAAATGTTAGTTTAAATAAATCTCATATCAGATGCCTACGACATCAACAGCTTGATAAAGAATCAAGCTGTTACCCGCTACTGTTTGTACAGGACAATAAGTAATGAAAAAATAACTTCTGCAGCTAACTTGCTTTTAACTTATATAAAAAAACAAAGCATCAGAAGTGCTGGTTCCGACCCCTCCAGCATCTTATACATGCTTCACTCACTACACTACTCTGGAGAACGTTAAGGCTTCGTTGACTAATCATTTGCCTTTTGCACTGCAACCTGTAATTACAAAGAGTTTCCAAAGACAAAACATTATCCTATGTGGTCAATGACTTATGACAGTAAAAGCAAATGCTTTGTTTTAAAAATTACTAAACAGAAATCAGTAACTTCTATTACAGAAGAGTCCCTACTGTGCAGTTGGTGCTCACCTCTTATTCACAGCATACTCAGACTCCTATACACTCAATGCAAATTACTCATGAAAAATTGTCAGTAGACACCTTTATAGTCCAGAACTCATTTTGCATTTCTAAAAACTCAGAAATCATAACTTCAGTGCAAACAACAATAAAAATCAAATCAAGAAATCCCAAGCAACGGATTTGAGAGAGCACTCCATTTATTCTCTGCTGCAGAAAAAAACTGAAGCAGCTCATCATTCAGCTCCCAATTGCTTAAGACCAGCCACTACCTGCTTCCAGAGCCCTGAAAGGGCATCCACACACTTGAAATCCAGTAACACAGAAAGCAAAACTGAAATCAATTGAAGTTATTCCTCAAACACCTCATTGTGACTTATGCCAACAACCCCATTTGGGGGTTTATTACCTCATCTACTATTTGCACTGTTCTACACAAACTATCAGAAAATAAAACTATGTACTAGAGACTTGAGTAAACAGACTTTACCCACTTTCAGTTGTAATAATTTCAGCTGTTGCTACTAACAAAGTAGATAAATAAGCACATGTGAATCTGGAAAAAAAAAGACTTGATTCCTTAACTGGAAAAAAAAAAAGCTGCAGTCAGCATCAGTATACTTTTCCCCCCCTTACATTATCTCTCCTTCAAGAGCACATGAGCACTTTTGTGCCTCATCCCATAAGACTCTGGGTTTTGTGTTTTTTTTTTTTAATCTTGCAAAACTGATTTGATTTTGTCCTATATTCTTACTCAATACAACAAAAACCAGCAAGTGCAATGCGAAAGATTGTGAAATCCAAGCTTCTTTCTTTGTCCCTACAGCACAGGGGACTTTCAGATCTGCATTGCTTGCAGCTCTCCTATGCAGTCTTGAGCATCTGGAAGTTAGATCAGCATTATTTTCAAACTATCTCAGGTGCCCAGGAAAGCAAAATGGACAAGTTACATCATTTACAGATTATTTAACTGGAAGCATGCATTCTGAATAACTCCAAACATGCATTATGAAGAGAAACAGGAATCGGATATCACTTCAGTCTCTTGTCATCATAAAGAACAAAAACATGCATTCCTTGAAATGCAGAGGAAAACTAATGACAAATCATTGTGTCATTCACGTGTCTTTAGTTGTTCATCATACATTGCCTCTCCAAACAAGCACCACTTCTGTTTGCAAGTACGGTTCCTAAATTGCATCTCACACAAAGCTGTGAGACAAGGCAATTCCACAACAATGATGAGAGAAAGGAAATCTGGGAAACAGCACAGCTGACAAACAGTAGAAATAGTATGGAAGAGAAGTGCCATTCACTAAGGACACAAGCAGAAATAATCAGCTGACAAATACAGGATGGGAGAATGACCGTCTAGACAACAGTATTCCGGAAAAGGATCTGAAGGATTGATTAGCAGTTCCCAACCAAAAATGAGTCAATGTGCCGCTACTGCAAAAAGAACATCACACAAGGAATGACAAGCAGACATTGCCTAAAGCACACACTAAAAGATTCCCCTGCTTTACCTAATAAAGCTTTCCTGTGCAGTTTTGAACATAGATTAATTGGTCAAAGATAACAGCATCATCTACAAGGACAAAATAACTGCAGCTATTTCATACAAGGAAAAGCAGACAGTCATGGCAAGTCTTCATAAGCACATAATGATATAGTCACGAGGAAAACTACTCGTGCTAAACACTTCCTAGTAGTAAGGCTGCTCAGCACTGACTACAAAAGTTGCAGATGCTTTATTAACAGCATTTTAAAGAACATGCTTGCAAACATCCTTCAGAAGTGACAGAGAGGGCTGACTTGGCTTTGAAAAAGTAATACAGATTAAATTTCTCAAAACTCTTTCTAAACATGTTTTAACTATGTTTCTATTGATCATCTCCCAAAACAAAATCAATCCTTTTTATTACATAATGTTTGAGACCTTTTCAACAAATTAAACTCATGTAACTATTAAATAAAAAGGGACATCTTCCAGGTTAGTCTCCTGGCTCTCGAATCACTGGGAAGGAGACAGTGGTCACCTCAAAGGCATTGTGTCTTTCTCTCACAAAAGGACACATAGCAAGAAAATGAGGAAAAGCAAAACAAAAAAAGATTCCTTGACAATGTATTGCTATATGGGAAAAAATAAAAATAAAAAACCACCACAGTAACAAAAGAAATTTCAGATTGAAAGTGAAGCAAAACCTTCATATTTCAACCCTTGTGTGCAGAACCACAAAGACAGGCTTGAAAGGACTTTGAAGGATTACCTAGTTTGTTCCCCGTACCTCCACAGAATCAAATACAAATCCAGTAGGAAAACAAACAGAACACCAAAAAACCACCCACACGCAGCCATCAGTCTCTCAAAACTAAAGAAATGAAGCAGCACATCTCCCAGGGGTGCAAACTCTGCTGAAAGTGTCTTGTCTCAGCCGCTGAATACATTCAAGTGTCACAAACGATCCAAGCAGTCAAAGTGCTCTCCTCAGGATTTTCTCTAATCCCAAGACTCAAATTATGGAGAACTTTATAGACCAAAACCTGCATGGTGAATTACACTCAGAAATGAAGTGGAAACTCTGGAACACGTTCACCTTGGACCAGGCTGAAAATGTGAAACCCTATTTTATTCTGAAGTTTTCTTTCTGTGGTGCCAGTTAGGGAAGCAAAGAGATGAGTCAAAGACAGACACTCCTGCAGCAGTGCAAAAAGCTGCTGATCTCTCTGTGGTAGGAGTAAAAGAACCAATTATAGCTTCCTTGACAGAGAAGTCAGTGACTCCATCACATGCTCTCTGAACTCCCAGAAGCAATCAAGGATTATATTAGCCCATCCTAGATAACATAAGGAGTGAAGGTGAGGATGTGGTCTCACTGCTGAAAGGAAGAATGCGTTTTCTTTTGTTACTTAACTCACCATTGTTCCATCAGCTTTTGACTAAACCTGACCCAGCTAGTAAGCCATACAAGTCCAATACTGAGAATGGTAGTAAAAGCCCTCAATCGGTGACAGAGGAACAACACCAGTGTCATCAGTGTACAGCTAACTGAAATGACATCAGCCTTAACAAATATTCCCCAGTATCTCCAGATATGTAGTGAACAGGAAAGTTGAGATCCCTGAAGGGCCCTATGTAAAAAGGTGTTCATGAACCAACCAGCTCTGGGCTGTCCCCTAGAAGATGACAGGCATTCAAAACACCACATCCATACTAAAGACTGGTTTTGGGAGGCACCTGTTAGAATAAAATAAAAAAAAAAAAACAAAAACACAAAACCACAAAAGCCTTCTTTTAGTCTGATTTTAAGACAATTTCACCACTTCATCAACACTTATTTAAGACTAGTCTTATGACCAAAATGACTTAAAAATCTCAGCCTTCTTATTCTGCACTCCAATAGAATATAGTCAATGTCTGGGGATGCGGGGGGGGGGGGGGTGCACTGTCCAAAACCTGCGAGTTGAGATCATTCCATTTTTGAAAGATACTGACAGTAACTGCTTATATCAAAGACAATGGAAAATATAATCCTTATCTGACATCCTAAACTTACGTAAAAGCCTTCATGACAATGCATCACGTGTCAAACATCTTCCTACAGAAAATGTGTGGGTCTTTGCTATCTGAGATAGCTAAGAATCAGGGAGTATTTCCATTAAGAATCAGGGAGTATTTCCATAAAATGAGAATGGGCTCCCACAGCCCCAATGAAGGGAGCACTGGTACCTTGCCAACCTCACCCTCAGTGCCCCATGGTACCTCACAGCCCCACAGAGTTATGAGCTGTAACACTAAGCTGTAAAACTAAGATCATCTTCCAACTGTTCTTTACCCATAAGAGCCCACAAGTTCACTATGTTTGGCCTTGCCTCACCCCTAGGCAGCTTGACAGAAGTTTTCAATATAGCTCATTATTAGTGGCTACATTAGTCCAAGACAGAAATACAAACTTTATTCCACATAGAAGTGTAGGGGAAGATGAACACAGGAGAACAGAGTAAATAAGACTGAACTCTTCATTTGGAGATGAACGCAAGAGAGGCTGGTAAAGCATTTGTGCTAAACAAAAGACATGGTATTAGAAGTCTAGCATGTTATCGACAGAGATGCTGTTGAGCTAAACCAACTAAGCACATTCACAGCAAAGTTAACTTGCAGACAAAATAGTGATTGCAAAATGAAGGTAAAGATGTCTCAGCTATTTTTCAACAGGACTGCTAGCAAGACTAGTCTGCCTGCAACTCAGAGCAGGGCACAAAGCAATTGATTTGGCTTTTGTCTATGTGCAAATCAATACTGCTCCTGTGATCAGCAAATTCACCCCCATCTTTTTCCTCCTGTAAACTTCAGCTTACCACACAAAGTCATGTGCTGTACGAGATGGCCACACTTCACACACCCCCTTGGGAAGGCATATTTATGGCTTCACCACACTGAAAATACCAAGCACTATTTAAACTTGTCTGAGTTAAACTGGTATGTTTCGCTGTACAGAACAACTTCGGGATCTGCAATACTGTTCTGCTTATAAATTAGATGATGCATTCAGCAACTCTTTTTAATTATTCTTCTTAATCTTTCCATCCTAATAAAACAAACAAACAAAAAAAAAAAACACAAAAAAGCCTTCCCAAGAAACACTGAGAAGCTTTGTGCTCAGTAGAAGAGCCACCTACATTCCAGAAAGTGTTAACCTCATTCTTACAGATTCAGGTAAATCAAAGAAATCAGATGATACAGCAGCATGCAGATCTGGTGGGATAATAAGAAAAAACTGATCCTGTGTATACAGACTATCTAACAGAACTTGTATCTTAACTCCAAATAGCAGCTAGGAGATATTTATGTAGTCCTGTGATTTATTTATTTATTACAGCTACAAGCTTGCAGTTTGCACCAACCTTTGAAATCTACACTTACCTATTTGCCACCTGCAGAGCATCCACAGATATGCAGTCTTAAATGACTCATCTGAACAAAGGGTTTGGTTATTGTTCTAAACAATGTTGTTCTGTTAGGTTCTGAATTCACACAGCAAAGCACACAGCATTTATGTAAGCCAATTCCATTTGAAGTCTACCATATTAAGATACTATTAACAGCAAAAAGAAATATCTTACCTTCCTTACCCCTACATCAGCATACTTTACGCTAAACACTCTATATAACTGACCACCTTATGCAATTCCATCACTAGTTTGGCACAACAGCTAAAGGTGCGATTCAAAACATATGGTATTTCAAAGTGAAATACAGAAGCTTAACCTTCTGTTCTGGAAATAGATGTATCAAAACCCAGACTAAGCGAATTTTATCAGAACCAGAAATACTCTGATGGGTATTTCACCTTTAGCATGCTGAGGGATAACATACAACTGACAAAACCTATAGCCTTAGAAATAAGAACACATAACTGCAGTACAAAGGGTGTCCCATATAAGCATAATAATGTTCTTCATCACAAGTAGGATGCATACCTACTAGGAAATGAACTGGCAGTATGTCTGTCTAGTAGTAAATGAACTCAGGGTAAAGCAACCTGCTCAGCAAAAAAGCAATCAAATATCATCACTGGCTAGCAGGCAGAAGTTTAAAAATTTGAAGAGAAGCTTGTTATTCATATTAACCACTCCTCAAAGAGGGAATCAGTCAGGCTGTGCAAGTGAGCAACAGCCACCTGGTTACCAGCAACCCTTCAGTGCAACCAGGTGGCTGTTGCCTGGTTATTCATCCATTTTGGCATGTCACAGTAGAAATGTGCAGCACATAGCATGTGCTGCAAAATTCAGATTGAAAATGCAGATGAGGTCTGATGTTGATGCAAGCCCTGCGCTCTTTATACAAAGGATACATATGCTTGGTACAACTAATCAGGAGTCTCAAAGGGGTTTTATTATGTACCCATTTTACCAGGGTAGATAAATACATTAGTATTAAAAAATAAAACTATTTGGAAACACAATAATCCCATCATTAAAAAAAATACATATATAAGCAGGTCTGTGGTGCTAAATGCAAGTTTGATCTGTGAAATTCATTCTACATGAATTTTAAAGAGCTATACAGCAATATACAACTCTTTCTCCTTGCCTCCCCTATCACTGCTCTAGAGCACAATAGCTTATACAATAATTGGGTGTGAAGATTTTGCAGACAGGTCTCATACAGGTTAGGGAGCATACAGCATAAAGTACAGTCCTAGTGAAAAATTAGATTACATTAGGTCAGTATTTCAACCTTTTGCAATGGTCATAAAATAAAGCTGTCACCCCCACCGAAAGGGGTACAGAGGACCCAAATTAAACAGTGGGGTTTTTTTTGTTACTAACTTGAATAGCCTTTTAGACGCCAAATCACAGAAAACCACGGAATGAATTTAAGTAAGAATAAGCATCTTCTTGTGACTATATTATATTTACACGAATAAAGAGGATCTTTGTAGTGAGCTGCATTTTCTGATTGAGTCAAAGCTCACTATTGAGAAATTGCAACTGTATCTCTTTAGCAGGCATGATGTTCCAGGGACAACAGCCTTAGTAAGTGAGTAAGAGCTGGACAGTGAGCCATGTGCAAGTACCCGAGAGGACTTACTGAACATAGAAAATCTTATTTAAGGAATATCACTTAATTGTTTAGTGACCAGGGGGGAGTTAGTCACATAAGGGGAACAGCGTTTGGCTGCTTGTTTTCAGTGTTAGAAAAAAACGCTTCATAGTGATTTTTAGCTCATAAATTAGGCAGAAAAATGCTTCAATTGTCAAACAGCATACTATGCTCAATAATAATAATAAATTATAGTAACAAACATAGAAAAGAAACAACAAATAGACTGATAGGTGGGCTGCAGCGTGAAATATTTGGCTGTAACTATCCAAGCATGCCATTCCAGGGAGTCTCAGAGTGATTTTTTGAGCCTCTGCCCACCCTAGCAAAGGAAGGAGGGTGGCAGGACTAATCAATATCTCGTAACCCAGCTGTGACCTGGCAAATAAATCAGGAAAATAAATCCCACTGATGATCTGTGTAATTTAACGTTCGGGGGACAGCAACACCTGGGCTCAACTCCAAATGGGACGGAGCGGCACTGCTCCAGCGCGGCTGGCTCCGGCGCTGACACACGCACACCCCAACACACACACCCAACACAAAGGAGGGCTCCGGCTCCTCCGGCTTTTTCCGCGACAGACACCACGCCGCGTTCAAATGCGACGTCAACGCAGAAAAAGCCGCTTACTACGCTAGCAGGTCTGTGTAACAGTTCAGCTGCGTTTGTGTTAAGAGAGGGCTATTGTCCGGGACGAGCCACCGCCGCTCACCGAGCGCTGACGATTTTCATCGGCGGTGTCAAAACAGATAATAAATAAACCACAGTGACTCTCTCCTACCACTCCGTAAGTCAAAGCTTGGAGCTTCACAGCTCCGCAGAGTTCAACAAATAGGCAAGGAAGCGCGGCTCCCACAAGCGACACTTTGTCCTGTTTCCACTGAAGCAGCGACAAACCCTCTACACGGGAACAATGACCGCGGCCCCGCTCCCGCTTCACCCCCGGCTGCCGCTGCCACCGACGGTGACCGGTTCCCCGCCGGCAGCAGTATCTGCCAAGGCTGCTTTGTTCCCCGCGGAACACCAGCCTTTCCACGCAGCGCCCGCCTCAGAGCTGGGGCACTGGGACCGGCCCCATCCGCGGGCAGCGGCCGCTCTTTGTGGCTCTGCTGGGCAAAGGGCCGCTCCCCTGCCGTCCCGCCGGGACTTCCGACACCGCTGGCACGGGCGGGACGCTGCCTCCGCTCCTCCGCGGGATGCGCTCCCTGCCGGCACCGCCGTCCCCCGCGCTGCCCCGCTCGCTGCCCGCACTCACCCACGCCGTACTTCTCGTGCTCCGTGGGTATCCACATGCTTGCGGCAGCCTCCCGCCCGCCCGGCGGCGGCAGAAGCCCCTACGCTGGGAGCGGCGGTGCCGGGAGCGCGCCCGCTGCCTCCGCTGCCGCTTTAGCCGCAGCTGCCCGGCCCCGGCGGCGAAAGCATTGTTCGCCCCGGCTGGCTGGCGGACTAACTAGCTGAGGCACGCTCGCCGCCAGCCACTTATAAGCCCGGTCCCGCTGCACGCCGGAGAACGTAGTGCCTCGGCGCGGCCGCGCCCCTCGTCGCCAGCGGCCGGGGAGAGACTACGAGCCCCGGCTGGCCCCGCGCTTTCTGCCGGGCGGGGCAGGGCGGAGCTCTGCTCCCGGAGGCCGTCCCACGCCGGGGCGGGGGGAGCGGCAGCAGTATGGCTGCGTGCTGCGGGGCCGGACGGACCCTGGGGCGGGGAGGTGAGTGCGTGGCCGGGACTCCCCGCTCCCCTCCTCCCGGTGGCTCTGCGGCCCCGGCTCGGGCGGTGGGACGGGGCCGACGCGGCGGGGAACCGGGAGTGGGGAGCGGTGGACACTTGTGATACAGCCGGGAGCCGTCCAGGCCCCGCGTGATGAGGTGCGGGCCCCGCCGATGACCCGTCGGAGTGGGGGGAGCCAGGGACATCCCCGTCCCCGCCTACGTGGCCGTTACAAGTTGTTCTCATGGTCCTGCGGGAGCTATTCCTTCTCTTAGCAAAGCCTGGGCGCATGAAGCTGTGGGGACAGATTTCAATGGCAAGTCGTGCTGAAGAGGGAGCAGGTGCCGGCAGTGTGCGAGGGAAGTGGGACACTGGATGGTAGTTTGGGTGACTTTTTGACTTGTACAGAAATCCATGCCTCGGCACACACATGCACAAAGATGGAGAAAAGCAAGTGGTGTACAGTGAGGAGCACAAATGGACTATGGGGGTGACAGCCGGGCATCGTAAGCAGCAAGAGCAGCAAGGTTTCCATCCTTGTTAAGAGGTCTGTGTGTCTGTGCCCTTCTAGAAGCAGCTTAGGGCGAGCTCACCATAGGTGGACTGCAAGAAATCCTCAGGCTGAACTGATCCTCGTGAGAGAAACACGGGCGTTGTGAGGCACGAGCAGGAGCTCTGGTTACAACTGTGGGAAGACAGAGATGGAAAGAAGTGGGAAAACACAGTGATAGGATGATGCTATGCAGGCCTCACCAGGCATAGGTTGTCTCTAAGATGAGGAAGTCTGGTTTTAAGAAAGTGTTCTACAATCAAGTCATTACTCTGAACTGGTAACCAGAAATTTTGTGGGATGACTCAGTTTCAGCTGAACATAAAAATACTTTAATGTTTTTACATTTAAGAGAGGAGGGTTTGGGTTTTTTCAGTTCAGTTGTCTTTTAGCCTCTACTGTCAAAATATGTTGACTTTTTAAGTCACTGATAGTGCGAAGGGCACAATGGAAAGAAGTCATATGCAAAGAAGCAGTTTCAAACCTAGAGTTAGAGTGCACTTACTCTGTGTTTATCCTTCTAGCTGTCAAACTTTGGTAGTAAGTGATCCTTTAAGTGACCTTTTTGTTGTTTCTATAGTACTACCTTGCTTCTGTTCATAAAAATAATATCACTTTATTCTAGTAGTTAAAGCAATACATTTACTTTAGTTATGTGTTGCAGTGTTTTGACATGAGCATCTCCTACCTGAAAAAGGCAGACCTGTCTAGAGTGCTTCCACACTGGTGTAACTACACCCAGCAGCAAAGCTGTGCCGCTCAGCTGTTGTAAAGGACGTGCACTTCAGTCTGTGCAAGTCTGTGTGAAACAGTATATAGGTCTGTGGAGTATGAGAGATGCTGAGGTTACCCTGAGGGTTTTCCAGGTCACTCTATTACAGACACTAGCACAAGTGCTAAAAAAAGTTTGTTTCATTGGAATTCAGAGGCTTGGGCAGTTTTCCTATCAATGAGCTCAAGCACTCATTGAAAGGACTGGTGAACTTTGCTCCCAAACTCACTTTTCATCTGTTGTGATTTAAACCCGGCTGTAAATCAGAACCATGCAGTCTCTCTCTCACTCCCCCCCTTCCCTCACCCCACTCCAGAGGGATGGGGAGGAGAATAGAAAGAATATAACTCCCACGCATTGAGATAAGAACAGTCCACTAACTAAGGTATAACACAAATCACTGCTGCTGCCACCAATAATAATAATGATAAGGGAAGTGACAAGGGAAGAGAATACAACCGCTCACCACCCAGCCCGACCCAAGCAGTGATCTAGCCCTTCTGGGTTACTTCCCCAGTTTATATACTGGGTATGATGTGCTGTGGTATGGAATACCTCTTTGGCTAGTTCAGGTCAGGTGTTCTGTCTCTGCTTACTCCCGGCTTCCCCTCCTCCCTGGCAGAGCATGAGACTCACAAAGTCCTTGGTCAGAGTAAACATTACTGAGCAGCAACTAAAAACATCTGTGTCATCAGCGCTGTTCCCAGGCTGAAAGTCAAAAACACAGCACTGCACCAGCTACTAAGAAGGCGAAAAATGACTGCTACTGCTGAACCCAGGACAGCATCCTCTGACAGATCCTTTAGAGTCTCTAGGGTGACAAAATGTGTAAAAGTCACTACTGAAAATCAAAATAATAGGTGCCAGGCTAAACTCACTTCCACCTCAGCCTGTAGACATCCATGTACCAGGCTATCCCTGTCTCCATAAGACAAGACTGCCAACGCGCTGGCTGGGAGTCTTGAAACTGTGCCACCACCTTTTAGCTGCTGTCTGTCATGTTAACGGTGACTGACTTCAGCATGTTTGTATTAGGCACGGAGCCTGTCCTTCTTCTTCCCTTGAACAAAGACAAGAATACCCAATCGCTGAAATAGCCTTTTCAAAATTATTAATTTAGCACCCAGTTGCTTAGAGTACACAGATCTTATACCATAAATCGCATTGTCTGGGGGCAAAGAAATACCTCACCCTGATATTTACCATTTCCCTGTCTCTGAGCAAAATCTTTACTCTTTCAGAGGTTTCAATTCTACAAAAGTAGTCACTCTGGCAGCATCTTGTACTTGCATGTGCCGCTGAGAAGGTATGTCACTTCTTTGGAGACTGGATGTCAGAAAATAGCATAGCGTTTTTTCCTGTCTTGCTGTTTTCTATTTATTAGAAAGGAAAAAGCAGGAAAGCCTGTGCTTTTGTATTCTAGTCCAGGACTGTGTTACTTTCTAGTTAGTTCCCTCCAGCACCCTTCACCAAGTGGCTTTTAATAAACGTATCACTGCCCACAGTACAATTTGTTCAGTTTAATTATGCTACTTATCAACATTTCTTACAGCATCTGCCAGTGTGTTTTAAAATGAGGTTTCTTCTGGAAGTGTGTCTTTCATAGTTTCATCTGCAGTCTGGCAGTTACGGTTTCCTACTCCGGGTCTTTATGTGCTCAAATGCTTTTTAATACCATGCTGCTGGAGTGTACCATGCCAGAGCGCAGCATGTTGTTCTTATTCCTTCCACATCTCTCTCGTGTCCCATTTTTAAGGGAATTCAGTTTACTGTGGAAAACTAAAGTTTGACTGGTCTTGCGTAAGTCTACCTTTTTTCATTGCTACCTAGAAGACATTTTAGTGAAAGTTGTTTTGTTCCTGATACTATAAGCATCGCATCTTTAGCCCAGCTCTTAAGTTCTCTCTGCTGAGGGTGTTGTGAGAGCCACTCAACTCAGTGGACTCTGGGATCCAGGGGTTCCTCTTTCCTTGTTGTTGAAAGTCATTCCCATGTCCTCTCAAGACCTGAGAGGTTTCTCTGTCCAAGTCAAGGGATGTAATCCTCTTCAGATTCACAAGCATGTTCTCAGGCCACTTGAATACCAACATGGGTTCTAAGTCTGTTTAACATCCATGCCTGAACCTTGGGCCCCCTATCCAGCCACTGTGTCAGATACTGAGTCTTTCCAGGTGAGGATCTCCTACTCACTGACTGTTCCAGCTTGATGTTTGCTACCTGATGCATAACCAAACCTGGTATTTCCAGTGCTCTCACCTGAGCCATCTCAGCCTCACACGGTGTCAGTGATACCTCAGTCCTGTGTGTCTTGCAAGATTTCACTCCCCCAGAGGACCCAACACCATACCACCCCCCCTCCCTGGCCTTTTTGAAGCCCAGCTGCCTCTTACATACTACCCCTACCAAATACCTGAAACCCAGCCCTTCGTCATTGTGCCCTTGGCAAGGTTTTTATGCTTCTCACTCTGTTAAGTTCAGCTGTTCCTCATGTCATGCCCGGTAGTTCCTCATTTTAGCTAAACCTGAGACTGAGGCCCAGTCATTTTCCTGTGTATCTTAGCACCCTTTCTGCCCTGTTTGGTTTTGGCTGCCAGAAGGTGGGCTTGCTGTCTCATCACTGTGCCCTCAGGGTATCCCCTCTGCAGCTCCAGCCTCTGCCAGCCTGAGGATTTGGTGGGCATTTTAGCTTCCAGTTAACTGTCTTCATAGACTTCCTTGTGATTTTCCCCGTTTGCTTGTGAATCAGCAAAAAAAAGGGCTTGATCAGGCTTTTCTCTTCTGTTCTTCATGGCTCTTCCAGCTTTTCACACTGTCCTCTCATGTGCTTGGAGCCTGCTTTTCATTTCTTGTCTCTGTTCTTTAGCTGTCATCTGCCTCTTAGAAGTTCCCTCTGATGCTCTGATAATTCCTCAGCTAGTTACTCCCAACATTGCTTCAGCCCCTCCTGCCCCTGCTCTCTCTCTCACCCAGCTCAGGTATTCCCTTTGTCCTGTCCCTCTCCCTCAAGAACCACCAGCCTCTGCTCTCCACAGCTCTTCCTTTGGTCCCACCTCTCCTGTTCTGTTGCCATGTTTCTCAAGAGCTGCTATCCACAAACTGCTTCTGGATCCTGTTTTCGCCTCTGCTCTCCATACTTATTCTGTTGGAGGTGGTTTGTTTTTTTTTTTTTATTATTTTCTTTCTTTAATGCTTTTCCACCCGTTAATACCTGTGTATCATTCCCTTTCACCATATCACTGACAGGAAAACCCTTTAACTGCTTCTTCAGCAGGGCTACAATGGTGCAGCATGAGCTTTATCTCAGGTGTTCTGTACCACCACACCCTCTAACATAGCTTGTAGCAGCAAACATGAAGGAAGCTGTCACTGCAATAATATCGTCAGGAGGCCCCTCCTCTAAATTTCCCAAAAGATAAATATAATTCCGCAAGCCCCTTCTGATATACCATAGCAAGTTTCACACAGTTCCACAAACAGCCCCAAATATATGATAATACATGTGATAATCACATTTCCCCTTTCTTATCAGTGCCAGTGTTGAGGTTGAACCTGTGTAAGGCTGTGCCTCAGTAGTTCCTTTAATGGCATTAGTTCCTGTACTGACCAAAGATGAGTTACTGTCTCTGTTATCACCTGCTCATTAATGTTTGCTTATGTGTAATCTACCACTTCCCTTGTTACTTTTTTAATATATATATATATATATATATACTGAATAGTCCTTAACCAAACAATGAATCAGATGCCCTCCCACCCCACGCACCCTTATACTACACCTCCTATTCAGATGAGCCCTGAGTGAGCAGGTTGCTGTGGGTTATCTCCTGCATCTTCATATATCACAGCGTGTGTGGCTATGAACAGGGAGTGGCTGTCTGATGATGCCATAGGTGAAAACCCCAGCAAGGTGATAGAGCAGCCATTGCCCCAAGCATACAGCTGCAACTTCTTTGTTCATTCATCAGAGTTCTTCAGACATCAGCCTCTATCAGCCTACCTCTATCTGCTAGTTTCTGTTAGATGGTTTGAGGCTGGTATCCTACTCAGTACCCTTTCTTTAAAACCCTGGCCAGTTCCAAATGTTCATACACATGGTTGTATCCTTAGTTCTCTCCCCACAGTGCATTTCCAAGCATCCAGCGTACAACTGGTGTTCTGTGTGTTGGGTTAAATGTAGGTGTTCAGTGGAGGATTTCAAGATCTGAGCTTCTACCATACCAGAGATTTTTAGAGAGCGGATTCCCTCTACCAGCAGGCATTATAAGCTCTAAAAAGGATCTTGGTTTGCCACAGGTTAATCATTGTGAACTAAACAACTAGCAATTGCACCTGGAGGGCAGGTTCACTAATTAATTCTGTAAGTGTGACACAATTATTTTAGTATGATTACAAGAATGAGTCTCCTAAAACAGTATTATTTTAAAATGTTTTAAGAGCATTTGTTGCGATTTTTAATTAAAAATACAATCTCATAGTCACTTTAAGCAGTTATCTAATTAAGCATATGGATCTTGTGGAGGACTGGGAATTACTGAGTTATTGGTAAAATCACCTTTTATGTGTTTCTGTGTTTGAAAAGACAAAATCTTTTAATGTAACTGTGTCCTGGGTTTAGCAGTAGCAGTCATTTTTGTCCTTAGTAGCTGGTGCAGTCCTGGTTTTTTGATTTTCAGCCTGGGAACAGTGCTGATAACATCCATGGTTTTAGCTGCTGCTCAGTAACATTTACGCCGACCAAGGACTTTGTGAGTCTCATGCTCTGCCAGGGAGGAGGGGAAGCCTGGAGGAAGCAAAGACAGGATACCTGACCCAAACTAGCCAAAGAGGTATTCCATACCACAGCACGTCAGTCCCAGTATGTAAACTGGGGGCAGTAATCCAGAAGGGCTAGATCACTGCTCGGGTCGGGCTGGGTATTGGTCAGTGGGTGGTGAGCGGTTGTATTCTCTTCCCTTGTTACTTCCCTTATCATTATTATTATTGGTGGTAGCAGTAGTGGTTTGCGTTATACCTTAGTTACTGGACTGTTCTTATCTCAATGCGTGGGAGTTATATTCTTTCTATTCTCCTCCCCATCCCTCTGGGAGTTGGGGGGAAGAAGAAGGGGAAGTGAGCAAGCAGCTCTGTGGTTCTGGGTTGCTGGCTGGGCTTAAACCATGACAAACTGTTACACCAAGATTTTAGTGCTTTTAGCCTTCATAGCACATTTCTTTAAAAAATTATAATGGGGGAATATACAAGTGAATATACAATATGCAAGTGAAATTGAGTAACTGCATGGTAGTTATGGATTAATAAGTAATATATTGTATTGCTTGGTTATATAGATCTGATCTGCCTGCGATCCTGCCATAGTCTGACAAATAATTGTGTTACATATGTGCAGTGTATTTGATCTGAAGACAAAGGGGCATCCCCACACCTTGGCATGAGTATGTAATTCCTGTTAGCACAACGTGTAGGATATATTATATTCTCCAAGATAATAAAAGTAAAGGCTCTTACTTTATTATTATTATTACTTTTGGTTTTTTTTAATAATAAAGGCTTGTTATTTAGTTTTCTCTGAATTTAGAAAACTTTGGTAGCTTATAAAAGCAAAGATGGATGGCCTTTATCCTTGTTAGATCTAATGTCTTTAACTGCCTGCTAGTGGACATACAGCTGTATTTAATTCCAGGAATCTTAATTCCAGTAATCTAAGCCAATTCTCTCCCACTCAGTAGCAGGTAAAGGCTTTGATACATGAACAAACCATCAAGCGTCAGCTGTTCTATATACTATCTCGAGCTCTTTGAGAAGTAAGCTGCTTCAGATGCCCTGGTGAGCATGTACACAGCTTAAACATGATAACTTGTTTGCATGTTAAAGCCTTTAAGTTGTTTGAAATCTCTGCTCAGGCCTTCTGTTACCTGTGGTAGAGCAACAGTGGTTGGTGGCTCATCAGTCCACAGATTGATGAAGACCTTTAAACTGTCTCAGTATTAAGAAATGCCTGAATCTTATTCGAAGCGGGTAAGAATTACCTGAATAAATAATAGATGTAGACATGCTTTGTTTAGAGGTAGAGGTGTGGACTAGGGAGGTATTGCTAGTGTTTTAAATGTTCAAAGTGTAACACAGACGCCAGGATAGTTTGTTACACCTATTGAAACACCTTGTTCACTGTTTCATTTTCTTTTTACAGGGGAGTACTGGTTTTGTGGAAGTTGTAAATCCTTGTTGCCGGTGATGCCTGCCACAAGGTGTGCGTGTCCTATAAATAGATGACAGGCTTCTCCCTTTGAGACTTGAAGGGATGCAGGGTTTAAGACAGGGTCTTGTTATAATAAAAGTGAACAGGGAAAGGGGAAAAAGGGCTGAAATACAATGAAATTAAAAGTGTTAAGTATTTTAACTTCAGTATAGGTGAAATTCGTGTCTGTCCAAACAGCTTTCATAACCCTTCCCAGCCCTGTGGGCTTCTTTCCATCATGTCCTATCTTGCAAATTCTGCTAGAACTCTTCATCCTTGTGTGAGCATCTGCGTCCTAAAACTACAACTGCTCCCAGACTCTCCCTGAGGCTTCTGCTTCACATCCTTATCCATGAGCTCCCAGTGGGCTGAAGCCAGGAGAAAAGCCTGAAAGCGTTTGAATGTCTTTCTATGCAGCTTTCAGAATGGCTTTAAATATTGCATTAATAAAAGCCCCGCACAATGTAGGAAAGACCATGGCATTGAAGACCTGGGAGAGAAGAAATGGGGTAAGGTTTGTGCAACTTTAAACCACAAAACTTGTGCTTGTGAAACGCTGGGCACATCATCCTGACTGGTGTTCCACTGGAGTCAGGAGCATGCATATGTGTGCGTGCAGGTTCTTTGCACAGTAGTTGTCTTCAGTCACCCAGAAAAAATAAGGTCCAGTGACCTGATAATTGTTGAATTAAATGATGAATTGGTCAGTACCATTAAAGCCATATATCAAAACTGAAACTACTGCTTAGCTTGTGATATTATGTGCAAATTTTTAAATGAAGCCAAACTGCTAAGCAGTAGGCTTAGGTAAGTTGGGGGTGCACAAGCAGTTTTCCTCAGTAAGAATATGCCAGATATAACAGAAGGGTACAAATGTAATGTGTGTGGCTCTTTATGCAGTACAGGTTTATGTTAGGGAGCTGCTCTGTTCCAGCCCCACTTCAAAGAGCAGTAGATTTGTGCCCTGTAGTACAAGCAATAACATTTTTTGATGTACAAATGTGAAGTGCTCAAATTATTTCGTACAGAAATAGTACCGTGTTTGAAACTTTGGTTATGGTATGGAACCAGGAGTGCTCAGCTGGAGTCCTTATTGATTTTTCAAAAGATGCTACATTTTACAGCAGTCAAGTTGTAATTATGAAGTAAATGAAAAGGCTGTTGTGTTTCGCTTGAGTTTGTTCTCTGATTATAAAGGATTTTAGATCATCAGTGTACAATACTAAGTGTCAACTTTTAATATGTTGGCACTATAGGGAATAATACAGTTGCAAGTCTGATGTCTGATCATTGATATCAAGGCCTGGTTTCCCAGCTGGTAATTCCATATTCACTGTTTGTTTGCTACTCTGTCCTAATTCTTGTTATAGTACACCTATAAATGAGAAATTGTTGTAGATGTTTCTTTCGTCAGTGGCTTCAGTGGTCCAAAACTCCCAGACAGACCTGTCTGTTCTTAGTGATATATTTCAACTGGGTTTCTTCAACTTTCCTCTTTATTTTTTTTTTTTTTGACTTGTGTTTTCACTATTTCAGATGTTTTTTTTTCCAATTGTGTATATTTTTCTCTGATTTTTATGACTGACAGACAGTGACCAGTGTGAAATGACCCAGCTGCTTCTATTTGGTTCCTGCTCATTGAGATGTCATCCTCCCATTTGTCATCTGTAGCTCCACCCCCAAGGAGTAGCTACTTCTGCTTCTTGCACTTTGTAGTGGCAGCAGATTAAAACCATCCTTTTTATCCCTCTGGTATAGAAGCTTTATAACTGAATATGCCATCTGTTTCAACTTCACAGGCTGGTATGCTCTGGCATGCCTCTGTCCATATGAATATGTAGTAAGGCACAGTAGGTAAAGACAATTGGTGCCACAGTCCCTGCAACTGTATAGTATGTGGTTTGGCATTTTTGCTTTGGATTACATGTAGTCAGTCTTCCCACACCAAACAGCCTGAATGTGCAGGTGTTTCAAAGCTGTCTGAAGCAGTGCCCCTTGTTTTAGACTCAGATGTCTCTCCTAAGGGTTTGGATGTGTTTTGTAAGTATCTGAACTCTGGAAGAATCTGGTTCTCATGCACCAAAACTGCTCTCTGAACCCAGCCAATGTGCAAAGCAGCTGGAGGATGATCGGTGGTGGCAGGACTCCTGTGTGGGTCAGAGATGTGCTGAGATGCAAGAAGAGGGACAGGGCTGGTGGGTAGCACAGGGAAGCATGACACAGCATCCTGAGATGCAGGACCACTGCCCAAGTCCATATGTGGCGTGTGTCCCAAGTTGGCCCTGGCAGTTCTACAGTGGGAGTACACAAGACTCAGAATATGAAAACAGGAATGGCAGTGAAACAAATGCATGTAGTAATAAGTGATAGTGCTGTCATTGCAGCATTTTTCTATCATTTATCTTGACCAGTGTGCCAGCACTGAATTTTATTATGACTCAGTAATGCATGAATAAATGAGACAGAGCTTTTTCTCTGAAGACTGGTATGTAACAGAAAACATCCTGCTTGAGGTTTTAATTTGATTTTGTCTTATATAGGATGAAAACATGCAGCCTGTGTTGTTACTGTACTAATTTAATGTTCAGGAGTCTGCATGTATTTATACAGTTAGCAAAATGTTGCTTGAAAAACATAAACAACCTGTACTACTAATTCTAACATTCTAATTCTGTTTCTTGAGGAAGTTAACTTCAATTATTTTACCATCCATGTCCATGAGCTACGTTAGCAGTATCAGTTAGTAAATGAATATTATATTTAGAAAGTCAAGATTTGTGTTATATGTTTAATGAAGTTTGAAGGACAAGAGAAATTAAGTCCAGTATCACAAAAATATTTATTTTAAGCTCTGGTACAAAGTCAGAATATGCTCATAGAAAAAGCCTGCTGTGAGATGTGCCTTTGATCTCTTAAGGCGTTAGTGTTTAAGCTCTGACTTGAAAATGCTTTCCTCTGAAACTAATTTTCAAAAATCTATTTATAAATACTATAAATAGTGGATTATTTGAAATATAGTCAATGCTTTGTTTTCCTGAACTAAGATATCAATTAGGCTGAACTAAGTTGATCCACATCACTGCACGCTAAAATGAACTTTCCTTTTCAGCCATTGTTTTTCTAGTTTGAATACCAGTTTATGGAGGTTTGATTCTGAAAGTAGAAACAACTTATTTTGCTACTCTCCATCTGGAAAAGCACCAGTTCACTGAGAAAGCAGCAACAGACCACAGAGCTGCTGACACCACAGGGCCTCTTCCTTCTGCCGATTCTTCATTAAGTATAAAATTCAGTTAAACAATTCAGTCTTGGAGGCTTTCTGAGTATCAGGAAGCTTGGTCAGAATACCTGTTCTTTCAGTATAAAACCAAAATACATCAGGATGCACTCTGAGGTTAGTTATAATTTATACAAGTCTGGAAAAAAAAAAAGGTGACATTTAAAATTACAATGTCTGCTATTTTTAGTTGTTTTTCTCAAATGGTTGCCTTTTTCAAGGAGAGTTTACCAGTGGAAAAGAGTTATAAACCCTGGGATACAACATTTTAGTCAGGAACATGGTAAAAATTCCTATCATAATGACATGGAGGTGTCTCTTAAGAATGGCTAAAGCAGGCCTTTAAGGTTTTAAAGGCAAATCACACAGCCTTTCCTTTAGCTACAGAATGTAAAGCAATCATTTAAAAAAAACGACTAGGCAATCCTTTTAACATCAAGAGGATAAACGTGCTTGGAAATTGAATCCTATTAGAGGAAAAGGACAGGTGAGGAGAGAAAAGGTAAGAAAAATCCTTGTAATAAAGAATTATTGATCTCTGCTAAATAATGCTAACAAGAAGTAAACTAATTAACTGTAATGCCGGCATAAAAGTTGCTAGGCTTAGTACAGTAGTTGTTAAAGGCACCGCAAAGATATATTGTAACGAAAAGTATTCTATCCTTATTAAACACATAGTTAAGATCCATTCTTTGTGGAAGAGCTAAGGTCACAGTAAATGGAGCTAAGATGTGCCTATTTCCAGCTTACTAATGTTTGCAGAGGAGCCAGCAGAACAGTGGCAGTGGTAACAACATAGGCAGGTACTGAATTCACGTACACGTCTTTACTTGTGGCATCTTCCAGTGCGTATGTGTAAACGTTTTTGCATGTCAGTCTTACCAGCTTGGCACGAATTTATACTACTTTTTTTTTTTTTTTTTTGGGTTAGGGAGGAATTTCGTTTTCATCTGAAAATAGCAGAAACTCAGTCTTTATACCTCAGTTGGTTGTTTCTGCATTATTATGATGCCTTTGATATGCCTTTGTATTAAATAGCAAGGCAAACAGGAAAAAGGTACTATTTTTTTACTAGATTTGGGTGATAAGTACAAAGAAAGAACCAAGGTAATCACTTTTGTCCTTCCGTTTCAACTTATTGTGTTGGGTATTTTCTACCTCTTCTTTGTGTCTAAACATTCTGAGTTTCAGGCGACATAATTACCTTGTTGATCTTTCCAGATAACAGTGTAAGTTTTAATCACTGCTCCTTTAGTCCCTGTTTTTAGTACATAATGTGGATCTCAGCTCTCCATGTCTATCATGTCGTCTTACCCCACTAAACAAGAAAAGGTCAGTATTGTTTACTTTAAAAATATCTTTTTTATTGAAGTGCCCTATTATCTGGAGATCCGTATAATAATTCATACAAGCCTAAGTGACTCATAAATTTCAGTTTTTAAAATTAAACATTAAGTACAGACAAAACGTCAGGGAAAACCAGTGAGTACCCCTTCAGAGTCATCTTGATTTGCTTTATTGCTTTTCTATTAAAAAAGGAAAGTGTAGACCAGTGCAGTTCTTTATAGATGTTCTTTAAGACAGCCTCCTTGTATTCATGATCTACAGTTCTCATCTTGAAAATACATTGGGGTGAATAAGAAGTCGAATAGCTCTCTGAACTAAATAAGATTTTTCATGTAAGTATGAAGTGTTTGTACAAGTAAATGTTTGTAGAACTAACCACAGCAGTTGCAAGAAAAACTGCATCCAGAGCTAAAATTCAGGAAAGGAAAAGCTTTGGGGAGACTGTGTGACAAAGGTAAACAAGTGTTCTTATGGGGAGAAAGTTGAGAGGGAGATGGCTGGTGATGTAACTCCTGTGTGCAATGTGTGTACTGCAGGGGGGTTGGGTAGTGGGCAGGGAGCAGAGGGAGGGGTGGAAGTAATTAAGAATTAAGTTTTATGGAAAATTGCTTAAGGAATTAAACTGAGCTTGGTGTCTGATTCCCCTGTCACACTCATGAGGAGAGCTGAGTGCTGAAGGTGTTCAGAAGAGGAAGGCTCTGCTAAGGGCATTGTGGAGGAGTGGGCAGAGTGGGGTTAGAAAGGAAGGTATAGCCACAGGTGTGGAAGACTGGTGTGCTGAAACTCAAGAACATGTTTTGACCATGGTAGCAATGAAAAACTGCTTACCAGTCACAGTGCCACTTCTATGGAATAGACATAAGAGGTTCCACTTAAACTTGAGAAGGAACTTCTCAGTGAGGGTGACGGAACACTGGAACAGGCTGCCCAGGGAGGTTGTGGAGTCTCCTTCCCTGGAGACATTCAAAACCCGCCTGGACACATTCCTGTGTAACCTTATCTAGGTGTTCCTGCTCCGGCAGGGGGATTGGACTAGATGATCTTTTGAGGTCCCTTCCAATCTCTAGCATACTGTGATACTGTGATACTGTGATGAGCTGTCCTGCGAGCCCAGAGCAGCGCCCGTAGCTGAGAGAAGCAACATCGTAAATCCTAAGGCACCCCAAAGGAATTGGTAAGAATTTATTAACTGGCAAAAGTAGGTGTGAGTGGATGTGTTAGGACTTGGGAGGTATTTTCAAGACATTGCTAAAGGAAAGAAAACACCACTGTTAAGTGGAGTCCAGACTACAGCCTTCATTGTTTAATGAAACAGTAAAGTGGAAGTTCTGCTCCTAATGATCACATGGGTTGTCACTCATAGGAATTAATGTTGCTGTGCATTTTTAATTCCAACTTTTGGACAGGGAAGGTGGGGAAAAATGAATCAACATAGATTCATTTAGTAATTAGGGTAAGATATGTTTCCCTAGTTCGGCTAAAAGTAGGAATTGACTTTGTATTTTGAGCATGACACAGATGCTCCTGCAATACTACCTTTTCATTTTTTAGATGTTCTGTAGACAAGAAATAGTACTAATTTTGCGTAACAACAGTTGTAAGAAATCAGAGTAGCTCTAAGTAGTGCAATAAAATTATTCAAAAATTCATTCTGTAGTAGATAAGTATCATTTCATGTTTGCGACCAAGATATCAAACCCTGTATTTAGTTACACTAATGTAAGTCCATACCATTTACCCAGGAATGAGGTATTACGTGGCTTTTAGCTTGCACAGGACTTGTCTGTAGTGTGTTAAATATTTATAAATTGCAGATTAACATCAGCACTTAAATGTTGTTATGAATGTTTATTAGGGTCACTTTAATTAGTGTGTGTGTGCATGTGCGTCCTTCTCAGTGGGAGAACAGTGGGTTTGCTCTGGTCTTTATTTTTATTGATGTAGGGGTTTGTCTGGGCTCACGCAGGAAGATAACAAGCAGTGGCACGTGAACTGGGAAGTAATGTAGTCTATTATTTAAACATGATCTTATTGGCAAGCAAATTGGTTTTGTTTTATTAAAATTCCAACACTTCACATTTTTATTAATCACTTTCACACTCCCTCTATTCACTTGTACTCTGATGCCTGTGCTCTGGTACCCATAGCAACACTTGTTCATGCTGATGAAACTGCAACATCCTAAGCTCCCCGACAGAGCAGCCCTGTTAAATATGGCTATTAAGCACAGTTGTATTTCTGTTAGTTCCAGCTCCCAGCAGACACCTGCTCTAAAGAAACTCTGCTGAGATACTAGGATTTGGTAACTCACAGCTTTTCTTAAAGCTGTCATTTGGCTGGAGTAAAATTCTCATACTCCCAGACAGCGGATGCTGCAGAATATGTGCGGTTTCTGTAAAACTGACAAGGTTTAGCTGTAGGATTAAGTACTCTTTTGAAGTGCTCATTTGCATTCAATGAAAAACCAGGCAGGGTTGAGACAGACTGATCTTGGGGGAAGCTACAGGATGTGCTGTCTCCTAGAGCAAATGGACATTTTAACTAAGTATCATTCGTAGTGTGTTAACAAGCAGAAGTAATATCTAAATAATTCCTTATGAGCTCAGACTCAATTCTGCTTAATAGAAGTACTTGAGCGCTTTCATATACAGAGGTGGGAAATGGTTATGTACATTGGTTCTTCTTTAGCTAAGGAACATGTTTTCATGTAGCATTGGTGAGGATGATGACAGGGTGGTTCATTTCCATTATTCTGAGTTTTAGTTTTGAATACTGTTTATTTGGCAAGTCATTAGTCATCTATCTTTTATACTCTAGAAAACAAAGGAAAAATCCTGTAATGAGTATAAAATCTCTTCCAAGAATATGACCACAAATTAGGGGATGCTGCTGTGCCAACAAATAGATGCTGCAGTGCCAAGGCTGCAAAACAGGGAAGCTGTCATGTGTATTTCAAGTGTCAAGCCAGTGCTTCTCAATGTTCTTTTTCATTATATCTCAAAACAGCTTCAGTGCTAGACAAAGCTTTCAAACCACTCATTTTCCTATGAGTTTTAAACACAGCACTGCTTTGTGCAGAATTAGCTATAGGAATCCAGCTTGGTTCCCTCATGTATCATATCTGGGGGTTTGGTCATTTTGGTAACTAAATGGTTTTGCCATGTAATCAGTGTGAGCTTGGGGGGAGGGTGCTCAGGCTTTCTGTTTCCTACATCTGTTGTGCTGCTAGTGTGGAGTGCCAGGTTTGCTAGGTGTCTTTTGTTTTCCTGTTCTTGTTTCTCCCCTTTGTTCTTTACATGTCTAAAAACCTCAGTCTTTTACTCATTGTTTGGGCTCCTTTATTTGCCTGTATATCTTTGTTGCATTCATTTTTGGTTTAGGATCATTTCAAGTTCCTGTGCTAATTTCCTCATAATATTAACCAGCTGTATTAATGAGATAATAAACCAGACTTGTTGGTAATGAATTGATTCATTCAGCTATTGTATTTAATTAGAAAGACACTTAACATTCCAACAGATGTTCTTATTTTGTTTCATTATCCTTGTGTTACAACAGCAGGCTTATAAATATGTACTCTGCATGTCTATATTTACATAACACACTCCTCAACCCAAAGTCTTGTTATTTTGCAGTAAACTGCAAAAACTTACATGAAACCTGTAAATATGTGTCTTAAGCCAATTCCTACTAATTGCTCTTCCATCGTTTAATTTCTCAGATTATGTGCAGTCTTGAATTTTCAGAGTATTCTTCATCTGATAACAAAATGCTTGATCTCTTTAAAATTAGTTAAGTTTCTTCCCTAGTTAAACGCCATTGTCTTTGAGCTTACCTCCTTTCCTCCTGGTCTCATGACTTTCATTCCTTTTTGTCTGGTGGCAAAGCTTCAAAAAGGATACAAGTGCCTTCCCCTCAGCATACCCTGTGGATGGATTTAGGGAGTTCCTCCCTCAGCTTGCTGATTGCCTACTGGAGGGGTTTTCCTCTCCCTGAGCTCATGCACTCAAGTCACAGCTGCAGGTTGCACCCCAGGGCCAAGCCATGTGAATGAGGAGTTGTAACAGTGAAGTTGTTTCATTGATCTGAACCCCAGTATGTCTACTTTCTGGCTAGAGAATGTAATTTCTGCAGCAGTGTTCAGCTTGTCCCCAGATCTACTCAGAGCACATAGTTCAGATGTGCAACCAAGACAAATTGAACACACAGCTCTTACTGCATTTAGTGCATTGCACGTCTGTATGTACAACAGTAGTTTTTGCAACCTGAAGCCAGTGCTGGTTGTCCTTGTTTAGGAAGGACAGTAATGAAATCTCAGTGTTTTCTTTTCCTTTGTGTGCAGTGCTTTTTAAGGAACCTTGCACGCTTTATAAAGCATACTTATGGTAAAAAAAACCATGAAACAACTAAGGCTGTTAAGCTGAGAAGAGAGGAGGAAGCTGAGATGAGAAGAAGGTCCTGTTTCATCTTGCTGCTTCTTGCCATGCACTCCTTAGTTTGCTCTTGCACTTGGGCTCTTGGACTCTTCTGTGGGAGTTTTCAACATTGTGGAGCAAAAAGAAAGGAGTCGTTCTGTCTAGTTAAAGAGTTGAATTGACTCAGCAAAGGATTTGGCAAGCTGAGGAGCCAGCACAAGCAGAAGGGCAATAGCAGATGGTTAGGAGTGGTAGGATAAGGTGGAGAAAGACAGGCTAACAAAACACCCCTTTACTTGGTGGCAGCAAGCTGTAACTCAGGCTAGACCATCTCTAAGGACTTTGCCTTTCACAACTCACCTTCAAATGCTGCATTTTTGTTTCCTTTTATTTCTGATACTTGCATCTATTATATTGGCCATAAAATTACATGGCATATTGCTTTGTGATAATTGCATGTGTCATTGTGCAGGTAGAGTACATTGCCTGTACTACTGTAGTCTGCATTATGACTTTGTGGGTGTAACATTTACTTAATGTGCAAACTAACATTAGTTTTGAATTGAAAGCAGTTGTATTTGAAATGAAAAATGTTTCAGTAAGGAAAAGGAATCCATTTTGGGCCCGTTGCTTTGTTAGTTGTGAAGATTAACCGGTCTATATTATAGCATCACTTAAAATAAAGCCTTATAATCTCTGTAACAGGCATTATTTTCATTTTCTTTTATCACTGTTGTAAAGGTGTTTAGAGTTTCTGTGCTCAGATCAGGATTCCATTGCAGTAGGTATCCTGTGGGTGCGTATAACAAGAAGTAGTGCTTATTCTAGTTTTGAAAGTAATTTGTCTAACCCAGATAGTTTTCTATATAATCTCAAATGTCTTCAAAGCATTCATTTTCTTTTCCCCTAAAGAAGTGGGCATACTTCTTAGCCTTTGTTTTCAAATAATATATTCCTTTAGTCTTCTCTTTCTACTAACCTACATTCTTTAGCTCTGAATTAGCTGCAGAAGACCACAATTTTATCTGAACAACATGGTGACTGTCAACACTGTGAATGAGATGATAGGGATTTTCTTAGTTCCTGGGTTCGGTGGACTTTCTGTGAAGCCTTTGGGATATCTGTTTGTGTAACAGTCCTGCTGTTTTTCCATTAGGCAGAGAAGGAAAACTCAGTGATGACAGTGGTAACAGGATGATTTGGCAGAAACTTAATGCATGGATTTTGTAGAGCTCTGTTCTCATAGGGAGCTAGGTCCCGTGCTGTTCACAGACACAAATAGGAAGGGTGTTAGGTGATAAATTTTTCTGTTAATGTAATTTCTCCTCCAAGCTCTTGAGTGAACTGGACAAAAAAAAAAAAGTGCTATTTGATGTTAACAAATGCAAAGTAACACACATGGGAGTGAACATGAAGAGTATGTCCAGTGTCTTGTACATTAACACCTGATTCACAACTTCTCTGAGACTTTGAAATCACTGAAGATACTTCAGTGGTTAATTCAATAATCATAAAAGCAAGCAAAATGCTAGGAGTATAAGAGAAGAGACTTAGGAAAAACTGTGCTGATTTAAAATCCATTTTCTTCAACTTTCAACCATTTTCAAACCACTCTTCACACCAGCACATGAAGAAGGGTAGAGTAGAACTAGCCAAGAGTTCCACCAGGCCAAGGAATGAAGAACCATTAGGAGAACATAAAATGTTGCTGCAGGTTCTGTAGGTGTTGAAAGACCAACAAATTCAAACAATACAGAAACAAATCCATGGAGGGGAATGAAAAAAGATAAAAGCCATAAAATGTTGTTAAACTGAGGTACTCATAGAGCCTGTGAATTAAACTCTCCACATTTGTATTTCTGGAAGACTATTCCATTTTTCCCTATTCCCTATGCTATTATTCCCTATTGTTTTCTCTTTTTATATGCACTTTTCTAGATAATTGCTTCTTGCTATCCTCAGCCAAGGCATTTGCACTACAGAGATGTTTAATCTGACCCTATGAAGTCATTCTTGTGGCAGTAAATTCTAAGAGAAACACTTGCTACTTCTCCCTCATTTTCATGTGTCTCTGCATGCGGGAGTCCTGGTGGAGCACAAGAACTCGATCTGAGTGTTTTATTTCCCTAGTAGCCCTTAGCTGTGCCTTAGTTAACAGCTTTTCTTCAGTACCCATGGCCACTCTGCTTTAAAAAAAAAATAAATAGAATCAAAATTACCTGGTTTTGCAGAGATTTCAGTAGTATGCTTTGCTTTATTTGTACTATTTTGATGTTTCTGTTATGTGTTAGTCCATTAAGTGCTATGCTTAAAGGCTGTGTGTCTTTGTTCAGCTCTGTGCATTTATTCCCTTTTCAGTGAGTATTTTTTGTGGCAGATGAGTGCACAGATATTTTCATGGATTTTTATTTTCCCCTCACCTCCTCCTTTAAGTGCCTTTGAAATAAATTGCATAAGCTTCTGCAGTTGCCACACAAGTCTGGTAGTCTAAGTTATTGTCTTTTAGTATTAGATACTCTGGGCAGCAAAAAGAATCTTCACCCCAGTTTATTCCTTTCAGCAAGTCATCACTACATCTGAAGATTAACAGCTCTGGTTTTCCAGCCCAAACAGTTACTATTCCCAATACTCATGGTAAATAACTCTATCGGCTATTTGTCTATATTGAGTAGCAGTTCCTGCCGTACGCACCTATCTTTTGAAAGTTGGTTTGTTGAGACTGATCAACATTGTTTATTTGGACTTCTAAATGTTTAAATAGGTCATTGCAAGAGGCCTGAACCAAAAATGAACAAAAAGCAGTGTAGCTGCTTACTGGGCACAGCTGAACTGGCTGACAGCATGTCTTAGTTCTCTTAGCACCAGAGAGAGTCAGCAATTGCAAAGGGAATCAAGTTGCTCTACTTTTCTCAGAAACCATGTTTTAATGGTTCTTCAGGCTACAAACTAATACTGACTGTAAGAACGCACAGACCTAGGCTCTTGCAGGTAACATCAGTTTTGTTTGGGAGAGCAGACCCTATCAGGAGGATTGCTCTAGCACTTAGTGTAGCAGCTGCTGTTCTTAAGGTAGGAAAAAATTGAACCCTTTTTACAATGCCAGTTTAATAAAGAAATGTCTTGGGGAAAGGAATGGGCTGAAATGAGGGTAAAATTATGAGAGAAAAATGTTAGGCTGTCAACAGCAGTTGTATAGCTCCAGGTAATGCCATTTCTGTGTGCTGCCATCTCTTCTCAGATAATTTTATGGGAGAGACTGAAGGCTGTGTAACCTGACTTCAGCCAAATCATTGCCTTTCCAGGAAGTTTAATGTTTTCAAATGTCATAAATACAACCCTCAAAGGTTGTGCAGGGCATATACGTTGTTCCAGGAGCAGTGTGGAACCAACGAAGTTGTATTTCCTATGGCTTTGTACTTTTTCCCACCTGTGGGACAGTAGCTCTAGCTTACCCTTGGTCGCTGGAGCACCTTCATCAGGCAGCTGTGGCTGCTGTGGAGCACTGCATGTCCACACTGGCTGGCCAGCCACTGGTGAACAGCCTCTATGGTGGGTGGCAGAGCCTCATGCTCCTTTCCATACCTCTCTTCCTTTATCTGAATGGAAATTTGTCACAGAACTTTTAGGAGCTTCCCAGGTCCATCTGTGAAGCTCTGGCCCTTCTTTTGTTATTTCAGTGTCTTGGGAGGGTGGGGGGGAGAACTCCTGCATTAGCTTATTTTCCTGGGAAAGAAAGCTAAATAGATGTAAATTTAAAGATTATTTTTCAAATTTTTCATGTGGACAAGTTACCAGATTACCAGATTTCATGTGCTTGCCACTGCATAATGCATATATGTATATTTTGTAGGGTAAAAGTTGTCATATATTGATTCTTCTATCTGGTAAATATCGTTAATTAAACTTCCTTTAGCCATACATTCCTGCATGACAAAATATGATTTGGGAGAAGGCCTTTCTCTTAATTCTTTGGATGTCTTCAGAAGCTGAAACTGAGGAGGTTCCCTCTGCACATCAGGCATTGCTCTTTTATCGTGAGGGTGACTGAGCACTGGCAGAGGCTGCCAGGAAGGTTGTGGAGCCTCCATCCTTGGAAATACTCAGAAGCCATCTGGACACGGTCCTGGGCCACCAGCTCTACATGGCCCTGCTTCAGCAAGTGGATTGGACCAGATGACCTTAAAAGGTCCCTTGAGCCCCAAACAAATGTGAAATTTCATTTTTCTACAGGGGTGTTCATGTTGCTGCAGGAGTCCAGAGACATAGGGTTTGTTGTCCTGCTGCAGAAATTAGCTTCATAACACAAGAGTCAGGGAGAGCCGTGGTGTTTTCTTTTCAGTTTTCATCCTCAGAATGCAAGAACTGTTGGGGAGTTTTTTTCCATTTGCTTTTACTCTCCTTTTGCTATCCAAAATTGATGTAGCTGAAATCAAGGGTTCATAATGAAATTGGATTTGCTTCCAAAATAAACCCATAACAAAGACTGAGATAGGATTTGTTTGGAAAGTGAACACCATGGTTTATTTCTGGACAACTGGAATTTGGTTAGGCTAATGGGGACAGCTCTTGAAATCTGTTGGTGTCACAATATTTCTTAATGAGTTACACTAATTTATACTAGTGGAAGAACTTAAGAATTTACACTGCTATTGTTTATGTTGTTTATAGGGACACAAGTATACCCTGGGTCAGTGTGTTTGTTTGCAGTACTACTGAAGTACTGTGCAATCCACCCACTTGTTGAACCACAAACAGCAGTGAACCTGACGAACAGAAGCTGATGACTCACTTCTGTGTGCTGTCATTTGAGCAACCTGTGTCTGGCACAGTATAACACAAACACAGGCCAATGACCTTTCCACATGGGGCATGGCAGGCGCCTGTTCAACATCTGTACAGTTAGGAAGTGTTTCAGTTTGTGCTATAGAGCCTAAAGCCTTCCTGATAGCGTGAGGAATGTGTCAAAGAGAGTAGCTTCATTCATATCATCAGGTACTCTAGGTAACGAAAGGAAGAAAAATAGGTTTCTTATCATAAAACTTTCATTAGTAATAACCAGAGAGCACTTGTGTCTGTTTGGCTTGGTGTCAGCGGGGAGTTTCAGCTGGAGCAAATACTCGAGAACTGCCCTGTGCTAACCTCACACCATCCTTCTTGGAAATAATGGAGTTAACTCACTTCCAAGCACCTCGTTGCTGGAGTGATCCATGCAATAAAATGGGGAGCCAACAAAACCAGTTTTACATGCACTGCCTAAAAGTACTGCAAGTGATGTAAATTTATTCGCTTAGTCACACTTAATTATTCTTTTTATTTGTTTTAGATACAGAGTGTATTTTGGAGCCTTTGTCTCTGCCAGAAAGTCCAGGTGGCTTTGATGCTGTAGAAAGTTCTCCCTACGTGCCTTGTATTTTCTGCAAAGAATGCTATCTCTTAGCAGAGCAAAATCAGCTCCTGAAGCACATGATTATTGAACACAAGCTCGTCATAGCAGATGTGAAACTGGTAGCGGATTTTAGAAGGTAAGGGTTATATTGTTTGAAAGGAGCGTGTGTGTGTGCTGCGGATACTGTAGAAAGCTTCAGAAAACTGGAGATCGTCTTTTTAAAATAACAGAGGGGTCTCATGGGAGGATTTTTATTACTCTTTTTATGATCTTTTTGTTGCTGGATTAAAAGGTTGTTTTCTCATCCCCTCATATTCCCCAGCCCCTGCATGTTGCTAGGACTTGATATTCAAATACAGGGCAATGCTTGTAGGACATATCCTAGGGACTTCTCAGGTCTCGTCAATAATCAACAAGTTGCATACAAACTAGGAAGCTGTTTATTTCACAAAGCGCATTCAAGAGAATCAACTCCTAATTTGGGGATTTATTCACACAGGATAAGACTCGGTTTCTCCACTTACAGTGTCCTAAAGTGTATTGTACGCAGAAGTTGCTCAGTACAGGATCTGTTACATTCTGGAATGAAATTCATTTACCATATTTTAAGGATGCCAACATTTCCCCATAGAAATCACATTTAATCCTTAACTACGCTTTACAGTACTGCAATCTACATACAACTGCAACTCCTTCTACAGCTGTGTCATTGATCATCTCAGCAGGGTCACGTTTGGCTTGCTTCCTCCAGGAGCTGGCATGGCCCCAGCTGGCTTGTAATTTCAGAGACGAGGCACTTGCTTGGCATTTTGCTTTCACACACAGCAATGTATGGGCCCAGCAGTAGGCTAGATGGTAGCTGCCAGTTTATAGATAGGTCTGTCACAGTGTTTAAATGTTAGCTGGATAATTTCTCAGCTAAAGGGAGTTTTATGGTAGGTGTTCTGCTATTAGTTACTCAGCCAAAGACAGTAATTTGTGTCTATCAAGATGCAAAAAAAAATAAATGCTAGGATGAAATTTAGGAAGGGAAACATAAGCCATATAAATCCCTATTCAGATGTGTGAGCTTAACATTGTTTAAAATTGAAAACTGATACTTGTTCGGTTTTATGCTGAAAGCAGGCAAAACAAGAACGCAGGGTGCTTTAACGCTAGTTTATTCAGAGAAATAAAGGGATTGGAGCTGTTCAGTCATGGACCACCAGTTTAAGTGTGCTTGGGGGATTATTCTGCGTTAATAGAAATGTATTTTAAAATCACCTTTTCAAAAAAATGCCCATTTGGATTCTTTTTGCTGCTGATGCAATGGGAAAGTAGCCAAATCTTTTAGAAAGTGGCCCCAGGATGTGAAATGATGGCGTTGTTACTCTTCAGTGTGCCTTCTCTTATGTGCAACACTGAATATCAGTAAAATAGTCTAATAATATGCACAAAAAAAAAAAAAACACCAAAACCTTAATCTGAGGCGTTAAACAGAAGTGTGGAAAATACAGGGAAGCAACTATAAAAACGTAATTTTTTTTAAACTTAGCAATGAATTGGAGTCAGTCTTAGGAATACCTTTTGTGACAGAACTACAAGAAGTGGAGAATGCAGACAAGAGCAGTGCTAATGGAAAACAAGAATAAAGATTGGTTGGCATGAAGTCAAGAAGAAGAGATAAGGGTAATAAGCTTCAGCTGCATGACTGGACATGGACATAATCAGTGTCACTCATGGACACTGATCACTCATTCTCTGTTCCTGAAAGTGCAACAAGGCATTGCCTTTATTTGATCGTTGATTATTCAGGTTAAGATATGAAATCCCTTAACAGTCAGCTTCATGGCACAGATGGTTATGGTTAAGTGGATCTGTCTGAACAGTGTTCATTTTTTTTCAGTGCAGAGAACAGACTAAATGACACCTTGAAATCACTTCATTTGCACATTTATGTCCTAAAAGCTCAAGGATGACTTATTCTGAAAGAGTTTCTGTTCTGAGTAGCAGCAAGACATTGTGCATTATGAGCAGTGGAGCAGTCAGGGGGACAACAAAACACTCACCTCTCACTGACATCTAATGATGCCTCTGAATGAGCTTCAGCGATGCATGCTGGCTTCACTCTCCTTAGCAGTCTGCTGCACAGAGGTTAATCCTCTCCATGTCAGAGTTAGTAGAAAGAAACACACTCTGCTTCCTTAGCTGCTGCAATTGAAGTCCTTATACATTTAGGCGGTAAACAGAGGTAACGTGAGCCACCATGGGTTGTGATGGCTGTGGCCAGTCAACTTTTAGATTGCGCAAGTATTAAAAGCTACACTATTTACACTTCATAATAACAATATCTGTTTTTTTTCTGATTCTTTGACTAATTTGATGACATGTCAATAGCAAGTTGTTGCTGAGTAGTTAGCCTTTACCTTAATGACTCTCCCATGATTTATATCATGCACATGAATCATAGGTATAAATATAAGCATGCACTTAAGCATTTTCAGATTTTTTTTCCTTAATAGTAAGATTCTGAGTATTTAGCATAAGGATTGCTTGGTCCCCTTCATCATATAATTTAAAGTGATGATTTCTTCTGGGTTAGACAGTAGCTTCGTAGCTCAGTTGGGGTCTGGTCTGTTGCTGCTTCTGTAATACAAACAATGATAGTACAATATCATTGATGAGAAAATGAACATGAGCCAGCAGTGTGCGCTTGCAGCCCAGAAAGCAGCCATAGCCTGAGCTGCATTAAAAGGAGGGTGACCAGCAGGTCAAAGGAGGTGATCCTGCCCCTCTACTCTGCTCTTGTGAGACCTCACCTGGAGTATTGTGTGCAGTTCTGGTGTCCTCAACATAAAAAGGACATGGAACTGTTGGAACAAGTCCAGAGGAGGGCCATGAGGATGATCAGGGGACTGGAGCACCTCCCATATGAAGATTGGCTGAGGAAGCTGGGGCTGTTCAGCCTGGAGAAGAGAAGGCTGCATGGAGACCTCATAGCAGCCTTCCAGTATCTGAAGGGGGCTTATAAGGATGCTGGGGAGGGACTCTTCATTAGGGACTGTAGTGATAGGACAAGGGGTAACGGGTTAAATCTTAAACAGGGGAAGTTTAGATTGGATATAAGGAGGAAATTCTTTCCTGTTAGGGTGGTGAGGCACTGGAATGGGTTGCCCAGGGAGGTTGTGAATGCTTCACCCCTGGCAGTGTTCAAGGCCAGGTTGGACAAAGCCTCGGGTGATATGGTTTAGTGTGAGGTGTCCCTGCCCATGGCAGGGGGGTTGGAACTAGATGATCTTAAGGTCCTTTCCAAGCCTAAGGATTCTATGATTCTATGATTCTAATAATGTTTTTAAACAACTATAGTTGATGGATTAAACCTTCAAGGCGTGTTTAGGGCTTTCCTTATCTGTCTGCTATCCTATTCCCAGGTGTTTGGGGACTTTATTTTTCTGTCTACATAGTTGTCTGCTAAGCTACAACTTTCATTGTAACTCCACAGGAGACCTGCCAGAACCTCACTTCTGACAAGCTGATATTTTTACTGAGCTTCAGGTTCCTGCTTGCATGTTGCAGAACACAAAGCATAATATTTTTTGAATTCGAGAGTACTCTATTTTATAACTTTTCAGTAAGCATGCATCTGAGTGCCAGCTTCTGTCTGAAGATGGGAATAGGCCACAGTATTTATGTGAAGCTTAATGCAAATCCGGCTTATTGAGTTCTTCACTGTGGCAGGATAGTTAAACCCAGTTTTAATGAAGCTGAATGAATTTAATGCTTGTGAAAAATAAAGAAATTAAAAACAGAGGCATTAAAAACATTAAACTGAAGAATTTAGAGGATGGAAAAAACAAGAGGTGATCAGCTCTTTATTAAACTTTTTTTGATGTTTCCTTTTTCACTAATCATCTCTCCCTTGTTGTCAAAGATACATCTTGTACTGGAAGAAGAGGTTTGCAGAACAGCCCATCACAGATTTTTGTAGCATAGTAAGAACAAATTCGGAAGCTCCGTTAGGTAAGTCTGCTGCTTACTTACTCTCTGTTCGCCAGATCATGTGATAATTTTTGGCATATACTGCTGCTTTGATCAGCCAAGTGTGAGGAAATCTGACACTAGGTCAGAAAACCACAGGACTAATATTTAACTCTTAACCACATATTTAAACTTGTCTTTTCCAAGGATTGCAACACGTATTTCAGCACTGTGTTGAGTGAGGATGAACTCAGTACATGCTTAAATGAGCTGCCAAACTGGGCCAGTTGCAAATCAAGACCTATAATCAGTATGGCTTATATCATGGCTGGGGAAGCTTTGGTACCTGCTGCATCAGTAATTGGTGACAATCCTGCCAGAAATGTGGAGAAACATTCCTGGTTTTCTGGGACTTTCTGACTTCACCCTGTCCACCACGCCCACTGATTCTGCTAACTCTTCCTGGACATCAGGGCCACAAGTCACCTTTCCTCTCCCCTGCCATAGAGCTTGCTGTTCCAAGAGTATTAGAAGACAATACCTCCACAGCAGGGATACAAAGACTGCCATTTTTGGGGTTCCAGCACAAGACCAAAGATCATACTTCACCATTCTGGTGCATTGGCACAGTGGGACATTCCATCCTAAGGACTGTGTGAAGTGACTATTTCTCAGAAGTAGCTGATAACATTTCTTTGGTCCCCCTTTTCTAACAGAAAAATATAATTTGCTTAAAAGCAGATAAGAGAACATTAGGGCTTTGCTGCATCTTTAATTCTCCATGGAGAGCTGAAAGAGACGTATAAGTGCATGCAGCCAGTGTCAGAGATGGGTGGAAGGTGAAAACTGGGTACAAAATGTTGTTGTTGTTGTTATTATTATACAAACTAAGGTTTAGAAAAAAAGCCCTAGAAAGCATGAAAGTTACTCCAAAGACCATAGTTGTTTTTCTCTTACGTATTTATGGTTTTGCCTTACCACTCAGTTTGAAAATTGCAGACCAAGTGCCTGAATGCCCGAGTTTGCCAGAATTATAAACTATTGATAGCCCTGTCAGAGGAAAATTACAATACTTTGTTATCTGTTTATTAATTTATTAATTTCTTATTAAAAATTTTAAATTATTAAATTATTATTTATAATAAATTTATTAATTTTAATGTCTAGCTCCTTCAAATTTGATAGCTCAGAAATCAGGGGTTTTGTCATCACACAGGCGAAAGACGGGAAGAAAAGATGGGAAAGGCTGAAATCTGGCAAGTTTAAATTGTAAAAGATGTACTAATGGACACTTCGGTTCACCAACCACATAACCCTTTGATTAACAAAGAGTAACTTTGAAATGCAAAATATTAAGTGCATTTACATATTCCTACATACTGAGTAATTTTAAAGTAATTTATTTGAATAAGATTTATTATTAAATTGTATATGAACATAAATAGTAAAAAGGTTACTTAACATGAAATGTGGGTAAAACCGAAGTAGAAATGTAAGTTAGGCACGTCTCAATGTATATTACTAAGCAGTTGTGATGCAGATGGTAAAACAAGATAGCAAAAGTGATCATGGTAACATGATCATTTAGGGTAAGGAGAGAGAGTATACCAAATGGTAACTGACAATAAGCTGACAATAACTTTGGGAATATAACTAAAAATCCCACATACAAGGTAAAACTAAAGGTGATTTCACGTTTCTTTCATGCTGACTTTATACTGTAACCAATGTAAATAATTAAAATTGATTAATGTTTCCAGAAGAACCATCATAAGAAAGAATAAAGCTGGTACAGGAAAAGATCTATACAAGACTTCTGTCTTTGTACTGCAGTATGAATGATGTAAAGGTCTTATAACTATGTATATACAAATATTTGAACGTTTCATTAAATTATGAGTTTTAGAGATTAAAAACCACAGTCTCACATTCTTAACACATTCCAAAGGTTTGGCAAATTGTGTGCCTGAAATATTCAAAGCAGCTCAAATTCTCATCCCTTACCCACACTTCCTAATCTCTTAACAGAAGAACAGGATAATTATTTTCTCCTGTGTGATGTTTTACCAGAAGACAGATTACTTAGAGAACAGCTTCAGCAGAAGAGACTGGTAAGAAATTACTATTGTTTCATTTTCTGAGGTGACCAGTTGCATAGTGCAATATATGGTAACTTAGTGGGCATTTTAAAGTGAAAACATCTTTTTGCTAAACTGCAAAATCCTGCGTTTTATATATATTTTTTTAAAGCTCATTTCCCTAGCTGCTGCACAAACATACACAAACTCCTTGTTTATAGATTTTTCCTTGGAATAAATTTAAAGATTGTAAGTCAATGTTCCGCACAAGTGGAGAATAAGCCCAGAGCACTGAAAAAGGCTGAGTGTGCTGAACATTTTTCTTCTTGCAAGCATCTGCAATGCACTGGCACACTGTCTTTTGTGTAATCATATAAATGCAGGGAAATTAGCAAAATAAAACTCAGTGTGTGATACTGTGGAAAGAGAAGGTCATACTTACTTACAGAATCTTCAAGCAAGTTGTGTTTGTGCATTCACACTATGTTACCCAGATGTCCTTAATTCACACTCGCGTGCTCAGAAGCACCACATTGTATGACCGGAGGAAGTCTGACCAGGATTGTTTCTATGAGATGCAAAGGATGAGAAATGCCAGCTGTTGAGACCTCATGAACTGCTTTTGTTCTTCTTGCTTGGTGGTGGCAACCTTGTACTTTGGACAGACCTCTGGTATCTTTTAGTAGCTGTCAGCTCTAACTGTGTGGTCCTTCATGTTAAGCTCTTGCTGACTTCAGCTGCCATGAGTCTTAGTCCAGGTTGCTGACCACTGAGGATTTTTTGTTGTTCTCTCATTTGATATATGCATCCGTAGTGTGGTTTTGCTGTTGGGCTAATTTAAAAATGAGTGTTATGTGATACATGGCAGCCTTGTTACCAGGCTCCTCAGGCAAGGTCTTCTGCTGGCAAGTCATCTGCACTGTGAGGTATTAGACTGCAGGCGTTATGGTCTTTGCATAAATATCTTCCTCAGTTTACTGCTGGCAGCTCTGTCCTGGGAATTGTCAACACAGGCCTTTTAACCCTTTGTTATGCTGTTTCTTCTAGTATATTTCTATTACAAGTCTGTATGTACTACAGTATGCAACTAAAGACACCTTAGATCATAAGCGTTCACAATGAAGGAGGTGCTTACAACAAACAAATTCTAGTCCCCAGGTAAATTGAAATTGGCAGATAAAATCCATTTAGTTCAACTATCCTGTGAATGTTCTACAGCTCGCAGTGCATGTCTGCCAAATTCCCAGAACCAGTGGAATATGTCCAGGTCTTACACAGCCCTCCATGGTATCCTAGCTCCAGCAAAGGAGAACTGTGGTAGTTCTGCTGCTGAGGATTTCCCATGGAGTTGCCTCTGCTGAAATCTTTCCTGCATAGGTCCATTGGATTGACATGGACTCAGAAAAAACAGCTGATGCACTCATGCCTAACATGCTTCTCTTCCATTGTAGGAGAAGTCATCTTGGATTAGTAATAAAAAGGTTTGTCTAGTTCACTTTCTTATCCCGAAAGACAAGGCTCAAGGGGAATCCTATCAGTGTGTATAAATGCTTGATGGGAATGAAGAAGAGGGAATCAGATTCTTCTTACAGTGCCCACCAACAGGACAAGAAGCAATGGACAGGAATTAAAAATCAGGAAATTCCCTTGAAAGCAAGAAAACTTATTTACTATGAGGGTGATTACAGAATCACAGAATCCTAAGGGTTGGAAAGGACCTCAAAAGATCATCTAGTCCAACCCTCCTGCAAGAGCAGGGTAACCTAGATTAACAATAGAACAAGTTCTCCAGAGATGTTGTAGACTCTTCATCTGTGGCAATACTCAAAACACAGCTGGACAAGGTAAACAGCTGAAGGTGACCCTGCTTGGGATTGGACTAGTTGCTCCCAAGAGATCCTTTGTAGCCTCAATGATTCAGTGATCTGAGGTTGTGGGTGCTGTCTATTTGATGGTTCTTCACTGTGCATCATTATGTCACTTCTCTGTACCTTTTCCAGTTTCCCATCATCCCTTTGAGGTTCTGAAAGACATCTTGCATATTGCATGTGGGCAGGCAGTGTCAGAATGGTGTTTGCTTCCCAAGCATATATCATGTTGGTTTTGGCTTTAAGGAGGGAAAGAGGGTCCTGCTTGAGCCTGTAGCTAATGTTTTCATAGAACTAGCTGTTGTAACAGTAACTCCTGGCTGCTGCATATTGGACTGTACTTTTTCTTTATTTAAAGGGCATTTGTTTCTGGTTTTGTGGTGGTTTGTGCTGTGTAGCCCTGTTCCAACTGGGCCTTCAATCCACTGCCAGTGTCAAGGGAGTGTGGAGTCTGTTGGCAGGTAAGCTGTCTCATCTCTGCACATAGACGTTTTCTCAAATTCAGGAAAGAGTACAGGGTTTACCCCAAAGCAAGTTCTGTGTCTGTTTACAGAGTAATTAAATTAGAAAAGTTAATTTACAGAGTAAATCAAGTTAGCATTCTTATGATGGTGTGAAATAGCCTTTGGTATTAACACCGGTTTAAATATCAGAATTGTCTCCAGTTTTTACAGCAGGATTTTGTGAAATCGAGCTGCAGCTGTAGTTTGGGCTAATGGAGTCACTGCTTTAGTTACAGCAGTGATGTCTGTTTATTTTTTCATTTCCTTTTGCTGCAATCTGAGTGTTGACTTGCAAGTTAAATAGTTATTTTGCTTTGCAAAGTCTTTTGCCTCCGGACAAGTCCAGCAATTAAGACTGAGCTGGCAAATGGGCTCATGTGAGTTGCACAGAACAAAGACCAGAACTGTACAATTCTTGGTGATTTTTCTTCAGCCTTTGGATCCTAACTGCTGTCTCCAACAGCAAGTCCAAACAAGGACAAATGTTTTTAAAATGTGCTAGCTGGAACATCTCATTTGCCATTTTGAAACTCCGGTTCAGGAATATTTCAGGCTGTATTGCAGCAGGGGAGCTAGCCAAGGTGGATGTCGTGCAGAGACATTACGGTGACTGTGATGTATTGAGGGAGGCCAAGGAATGAGCCTGAACTAGGTTAGAGAGCACAGCTTGCTGAAATAGCTGACAAGGCCATGTAACACAAAAAAAGATACGGTCTTTTGGAAAAACACAGTCTGGACAAAGAACTCACAGATGTGAAGCAGTACCAGGAAAGGAAGTCCTTGTGGCAAAACTCAAGATACCAGGGGGGCAATGTCACTTGGTCTTATCTTTAAGATTTAAATACGCACTCCCTGCCACAGCACTGACCTTGTCTTGCTGTCACATTTACAGCTGTTCTCTTGTGATGTGACTGGTAGTTCTGAGTAATGAGGCTGTTCTTCTTCCCAGTAAATAGACCCTGAAGAGAAGTCTTCACCAAAACTCAAACGGACACAGCTATACAAGCTTTCCAGGATGAGCTGTTTGTGTGATCCCCAGTTTGTCACAAGCTTAATCTGAGACAAGGTTCTTACACAGTTTCCCCACCACCGCCACCATTTTCTTCCCAACTTCTTGTTTTCCCACTACGCTACAAATCTTATTTTTCTCTGGGGTTTCTGTTACTTTCTCTTCAAACCTAGTTTAAAGTCTCCTCACTTAACTGACAAGCTGATGTCCTGAGGTACGCTTTCTCATCTTTGTCAGGGGTAGCCTTTTTTTCCCTAGCCATATGACGATATTCTTAAATGCTCCCTATTTTGTTTCCATAGCTATGTATTCCTCTCCAGAACATGTTGATCTATGTCTGTGATTTGAACTCAACCAAAAAGATTCAGGAAGACTACCTGTTCCTTTTTCTGCTTCATTCTTGTTCTCATAGAAGTCAGGAATGCCCACTTCGGCAATCGGCATGTACCAGGTGAAGTGGGGTACTTTTAGCTTCATCACCAGATAGGCTCAAAACCATCTCTTGAATGACAGTAGGTCACTGCCCCACTGCTTTCCTCTCTTCTTTGTTCCAAAAGTAGGTCTCTAATGGCATCATCCTTCATTCCGTAAAGACTAGCCTTTGACATGCTGGTCTTGCTTGCCTAGCCAGTGGGGCTTTTTATGACATTCCTGAACTATGTATGAATTTTCATAATCACTGGGTGAGAGAGAAAGTGCACAAAATAGTCAGCAAATGCAAGTACATTGGATGGTGTGACAGCTGGATTAAAAAGAGTTGAGTGTTCTCCAGACCAAATGTCCTATCCCCACAAATTCCTTGTATTTCCATACACCTTACAGCTAAGTTTCTTTCATGAAGTGCTTTTGCAACAGGCATCTCTGATGATGTTAAGGAAAAGGCATTCTTCTTGAGATAACATCAGAGAGGAAATTATAATGGTTACAGAATTGGAAGTTGTGGGGTTTTTTTCTGTACTCAAGAGGCGAGAGAGTACTGTTTGAAGTGGGAGAGCTGTATATAATGATCAGTAAGGTGAGAAGCTGAATATAGAAGTTAGGAGACAAGTTACTGATATGATTGCAGGCCTTTACAAAGACTTGAAGTTTCTGATATCCTGGCTCTTTATAAATATTTTTCCTATTTAGCAGCTACAAGCACAGTCTCAAGCTCATCAATCAATCTTTGAGGCAACTGTACACGCAAAACCAAATGTAACTTACTCCAAAGCTGGTTTATCCTAACAGTGTATATAATTGTCAAATAATGTGCTTGGCAAGCTTTTAGAGACTGTAGTGGATCTCAGGTGTTACCAATCCTAGTGTTTGTCTCAGTGTAGTGTGCTGGTTTGTTTTATTGCCAGTAAAGGGTATAAACAGCTTCTTGTTGTGATCTGTCAGCATGATCTTTTTGTTTTGTTTTTAAACCAGAATGTTTCACCTGCTTCCTTTGCCTACAGCAATAGCTGGTTTCTGTGAGCACTCAGCAGGGAAATGGGGCTCTTATTTAAATTGGAAGAAACTACAGCTAAAGATACACACTGTGCTTAAGAGATCACCTAGGAGACCTTGATAAAACACATATTCCTATTGTAAAGTCTCTATCTTATGATATTTAGATCAAAATTCACACCAACATAACATTGCTATTTCTGGTAGTACCTCGTTTCCCAGGCAGACACTCTGATTTCAGTAGTATGAATTAGTCCATTATCATTACAGAAGGAATATGGCCTGTGATCCTGCACTCTTCATAGCAGTGTGACTGAATGCTCAGATGTTTGAGTCCTTCACACTGTAACAGTTGTGAAGTCTCCTCTTCAAAGGAACATCTTTAGACAAACCACCTCCCCAGAGCATATAGCACCATTTATAAAAGCTTTCATTGGAACTTACCTTAAGTGATCATTTGTATAACTACTGTCTTTCTAGTCTCTTGCCTAGAGAAGATGAGAGCAAAGGACCAGAACTGGCAAGACAGATGCCAGCAAGAACCCCAAACTACAAAATGCTCTTGTCCCGGTCAAGCCACTACTGAAACACAATAATTTGAGATTACGTGGTTTTGGAATAGAAACTTCGGACTTTGCCTTATGGCAGTAATTTATTTTTATTTCTATTTTTTAGTCCTGAACATCATACAAAGAAAGAAGACACATACTGTTGTTAGCTCTGTTTTACAGACTGAACTGCAGAATTCAACCTCCACTGCACAATCAGGTCTGTGGACTGAGAAATGAGAAGTTCGGGTCTCACTGCAGTCACTGCCTGATCTTGTCCCGAAGTGCAGAGTGCAATCTGCCTCTATCTTAAAGCTAGAGAAGTACTCTCTGCCTAAATTTCTTATCTCTCAGAAGTGCTGTGATTATAAAAGAGAGAGGAGAAAGAAGTGTTGGGTTTTTTTGTCAGGCCAACTGATGTAGATGGAAAAAAGCAGGCAAAACGGTGACCACTAATTCTTTCTTCCAGTTGCTGAGTATAATCAAACTTGTACTCAGCAAAACTTGTGCTGAGTACAAGTTGTGAATGGTTGCTCTGTGTCAGTGGTCCAAGCCATGCATTTAAATGGCTACGTAAATTATTTATGAGGTCCCTGTTAGTAAAGGAAGGAGTGTATGACAAAAAAAAACCCAACAGTGACAGCAATAAAGAAAGCTAATTTAGCACCTGGGATACAGTGTCTGTTGGAGGGAAGGGTGACAGGAATTACAGTATCAGAAAAGTCTCATGTGCCATAAAGCCTATTGTCCTGAGTCCATAGCTTTTGTCACTCAGTGGAGTTTTAGTCTTGCCTTTTGAAGATCTTTTATATTTCTTGAATGTCTTTTGAGCTGCAAACCAGAAACAAAGTAATTGTTTAGGGAAAAGTGCTTACTAGCTGCAAGTATGCATTTTTCATCTTTACTGATTTTTGGTGTGAATTCTTGCTGATGCATACTGTGTGAGCACTTCTGGGTAATTTCTTCCAAAATACTGCTTCCCAGGAGAGGAACAGGCACATTTTTTTTACAGACACGTTTTAAATTACCACCTTCTAGGAGAAAATCTGAATTCCTCACAGCCTCAAACTGTGCCCTGTGAATGTGCAGGGCATTTTTCTACACTCCGGGTTACAAACTGTCGTACCAATGATCAGATTTCTTCTGTATTAGTAATTTAGTGTGCTGGTATATTTAAAGATGATCATCCTGGTATATATAAACACTTTTTTTTAGTGTTTTGGATTAGCTTTCCTGTCTATGCTTAATTCTTTTATTCATTTCAAAAGAAAAATAACATATGTGCTTTTTTCCTCAAATGACTTTGTCCTGTCCTTCTCTGATACTTTGATACAACACAGTGTCCTAAAAAGGTTTGGAAAATCGTCATGGCTGAAATATTTTGGGTATTTTTGTCTTATTATAGCCACAAATTATTGCTAACATCCCTAAAAGTTAAAAGGAGTTGGTAACTGGTGCAGGTATTAAAGTAAATTACTCATCTCCTGCCTCATAGCTTCAGTTTAAGCTTTTATTACCACCTGAAAGTCTTCACTCAGAAAAACCTCAAGTTTTATGCAAATTATTGTAATTGCTCTTCTCCCATAAGAGTCTCGGCAGTGAAGTGAAGGGTTGGAATGTCTGTAGGGACAAGAGCAGCTCTCTGCCTTTTGCTGTACTTTACTTGAACCAGTGCTTCTAACTTCTCACCTATGCGAGTACCAGATTTGCTTTCTGGCTTCAGAAGTTCCCTCCAGCAATGAATGATGCCAACATTCAATAAAGGGAGTGTCCACCTTGGAAAATATTTTTTAATCTCTGATGAGTAAATTGGTAGAACAACGATGCTGGGTTAGTCAGAGTTTACCAGCTGTTGAGCTTGCTGGTGGGAGGGAAATGGGAAGGGTGAAAGAGGAGGGTAGCAGGAGCACCTTCAGTGTGGAGGATACAGTGCGCTTCCCCTTCAGGCATAACTGGGAGCAGCAGCTCACCAGGGCTCCAGTAAGCAATTTGTATGAGGTGAGAATCTGGGGTTAGGCAGCCAGATAGTGCAGAACATGGGGGATTTTTCCCTCCTAGTAGAGTACAATTAGGAAGCTTCATTGGAATATCTCTAATGGGAGGATGGGTGTTAAACCCTTGCTATCTTAATGTTTGAATTGAAATATTTTGATTTTCTTTCAGGCAGTCTCTAGTGTGTTTTACAAAGTGTATAAACTACACGCAGACGCTTTCACATTCAAGGTTAACCAAACAAGGTCAGACATGCTGAGTGGAGAGAGGTTACAGCTATGAGTACCAGCTCATACTGGCGTGCTGTGGGACGTTCGCTGCCCATGTGGAGCAGACATATACCCTTGCTTAATTGTGCCTCTGCTGAAGGGCTCTCACAAAATGTGTTATGCTCCATTTATCTCCCTCGAGAATCAGCCCTGAAAAACAGGAATTTATATTTCTGTTAGTTGACATTTTGCATAATGCAGCAGGACATGAGTGGATATGACCTAAAATTTGAGTAGGTAGGCACTGCTGAGCATGACTCTAACCTCAAATATATACATTGTAGTACAAAAACATCCAAAAAAGCCCAGGGATCTGCATTTTCAGGGTAACAGACTCTTATCTGATGTGCAAAAGCTGCAGTTTGCAAATTGTGGGGGTGAATATGAGGCCCTAAAACAGGCTGTGGCACAGTGTGCTCATCCCCCACAGCAGCCACTGGCCCTAGGCCAAATGTAGCTCAGGTGGGCATGCTCCCGCACTCTCCAGCAGGCATCCTGTTCATCACACTGCCCCTCTCTATATAGTGTGCTGCTCTGGTTTAGGAGAAACCAACAGAACACTTATTTGCCCGATATCAGCCTCCTGAGCAGGGGGCAGCAGGATGTGGTGTGGTTGACCCACACCAGCCCGTCCATGCTGCAGGACCTGTAATGACAATTGCTCAAGCCTTGTTCTTTTGAGAAAGGGGGTTATTTGCTTTCTTTTTTCTTTGCTTTCTTTTCTGCCTTCTCTGGAGCTTATCCAACAGGCATAGCTGAATTTAGCTGTAGACTATGAACAAATTTGGATCTTAATCCACACAAAAGAGTTAGTAAAGAGGTAGGTGAGAAACAAAGCTCCACTGTTGCAGGCTCTAAGGAGATAAAGAGATTCAGAAAATCTCCTAAGATATTCAGTCAGGATTCCAAATGTCAGAGAGCTGGTGGTAGCATCTCTACATTGCATAGGAAATAAATCCTTTACTAATTATTAGTACTTAAAACACAAGTACAGGGTAGTGTACTACTGGGCTGAAAATATGCTGGTTTAATCCAAACAGCGATTGTCCCATGTCCCAGATGATTATGGCCTTTCCATCTGAAGTATATAGTAATTCCACAGTATAACTACACTGCTGCTGTTACAGCACCAGAGAAAATCATCTGCTGCGTGTTTTTGTTGGTAGGAAAATTATGTCAAGTGTTGTAAAGCTGCCTGGCCTGTTGCTCCACATTAAGCAGGACCAGTGGTAAAGGCAATCAGCTTATTCTGAGTTCAGGATGTTGCACAGCTTCTTGCAGAAACTGCCAGGGCTCATCCTCGGTCCTGTATTATCTAGATCGCCTGCAATTAGTTTGTCATTGTATTAGGTGCTATGTGGTTGCCCAATAATTTGCTCACTGATACTGAAGATAAATCTGAACCGTAAGTAGAAACAATAAACTGACATGTGGCATACAGAATTATTTAAATGTATGCATAAAATCTCAATGAGGATTGTGTTTTTTTCCATGCATCTTGTAAGATATTAGGAGAACTTTTCTAGCACTTGAGTGGAGCACGTCCTGCCTTTCAAAAACTGCCATTTTTGTGAGAACCCACCCTTATAAAATACTAATATCTGGTTTCTGTCAGCAGCACATTCTAATTTTATCAGTTCATTGTTACCAGTACAGATAAAGAGGTAAAATAAGTTTATGTTATGGAATGATTCTTATTTTTTCTGAATGACTGTATCTAATTCTTTTCATAGAGAGAAATTCTAGAACAGCAACAGCGTGAGAGAGATGACACAAGTTTTCATAGTATGTGTATGTTCTGCGATCAAGAATTCACAGGAAACAGGTTGGTTTGTTTACCTGTTTGCTTTTGATTTTTTTCATATGTGCTCAGCATCTTTGTTTGTGGTTTAGATGGCATTGGACCAGTTAGTGCCCAATGTTAGAATTAAGGGTATAGTTTAAGTGTTTCTTTCAACTGCAATGCCATTTTAAATAGACCCCGACCTATTTCTTAATTTTTTATTTATTCCAGTACAACTCTTTATACTACCCAGCAAGATGGAGTTGGGAACTGAACCATTTTAAAGATAGACAGTTTTTCAGCAGTTGTTATAGTGGCAAGGAGAGCTACCTAAGCCAGTATGGCTATTACAAAATGTTTCTATCTAGTTACATATTTTCATATTTAAACCTCACCAAACCAGTGTGAATGCAAGTATCAAATTAGAAAATTAGAGTGGAAAACTAGAGAATGGAGTGCTTTGCAGCATCAGTCAAATGCAAGCCTGAATTCCATTCAAGTGCTTATTCCAAAGAAACTTTCTTTGTACAAGTAAATCAGTTTCAGCTGGAAAGGCTGAGTCTTTTCTTTGAATGTGTGTTTGCCTGGCTAGCTGTGGTACTCTGGAAAGGTAGAAGGACCCAGGGTCATGTCCTCACAGGTTATCCCAATGTGGTGTGAGCATCCAATCCTTTTCACTGACTGTTGTAGTGAAGTTCACATTATTCAGCCCTGGAACTTCATCCTCTGCTTATTGGGTCTGACAGGTCATTTGAAAATCACACCTGGACTGTGGTAAAAGCAAGGCTTAGCAGTGTCAACACTTGGGTATTTATTGAGTCCTCAAAAGCAGAAGCTGAGGCATAAAGAGATGTTGGACACATAAAGAATTAACCAGTATATCTCTATTAGGAAGATACCTGATTTGAACATCCATGATGTTTGTTCGTGTGTACTTGTGAGTGCTGTTTGCATTGCTAGTGCTGTGCAATGCTGATGTAAAAGCATATCACATACAAGAATTTCCACTCTGCTAACTAGCACAGAGAAAACAAAATGGCTTTTTAGAATGTTTCTTAAGATAGTTGGTTGAATCATGTGATTTGCTTATTCAAGTTAATAAATGACCTTTGTTAACAGTGAGGGTCAAAATAAACTATATTGTAATTTTCACTTAAAAGGTACTATTTATGCGCATAGATTAAGCGGTTGAAATGTTACTGAATGTTGAGCAAAGCTGAGATTGAAAACTTATTTTAATGAAGTTGATTTCTTTTTTTTTAGCAGTGGCAGCAACATTATTATTGTTTAGTTAATGTTGGCTTTTGTGCATTTTTACAGCAATTTGTGTATTTTGAGTCACTAATTGAATAATACGATTTTTTGTTATGTCTTTTGTAGATCTGTCCTTCTCAATCATATGGCAAGAGAGCATGCTTTTAACATTGGGCTGCCAGATAACATTGTGAATTGTTACGAGTTTTTGGCTGTATTACAGAGGAAGCTCGACAAGTAAGTAGTGTTTTATTTAGGTTTTTGGGGGGGGGTGTTAATGGACTTAGGTGATATTTTTTTTACCTTGGAAATAAGTTGGGTTAAATTTAATGCAACATTCATAATTAGTTAAGAAGAAACAGAGAACATAAGTTTATTGTGAGTGCTCTTTAGAAGGCTTTCTTTTAATTCTTTGAAAGCACAAAGCTTCAGTTGTTATGCATTGCATTGACATCAGTAATAGCACATCCCTTTTACTCATAATTGTTAATGTTCTTCTTATCACAGTCTTTTTGCTAAACATTTCTTTAATCACTGAATACAAAGTTGTTATATTTGTTCAACTCTATATATCAATAACATGGGATGTTTTCTCCTTCCCTTCTTTACTGCTTGCAGAGTACATCCCAAAGCAGGAGAAAGCCAGTGTACATGCTTCCTTAGAAACACATAAACCTGAGATGGCTGAAGAAGTTAGAAAGGGTATTTGGAAGAAAAGCTTAGGTAGCAAAGAACAAGAAACTCTTTACTTCGAGTTTCCTTTGCAAGTATCTAAGTACCCTTTATAGATTTCGTAAATGGGACAATAAGAAGCATGCCACAAATACAAACTGAGCCCTAGCTGAAAATTTACTTCTTTAAAAGTCAAACTGGCTTTAACAAGTTTAGTAGATTTTAATACAGTCCGTAATCAAAGACTGTACGAGAAATTTGCCTAAGTCTTAGGCTTAGTTATGAAAGCCACAGAAAACTTGGATCTGTGAAAATTAGGATGTGGAAATTAGATTAAACAGCCTTCCAAGTCAGTTTAGGATCTATTCATTTGTACATCTCGGGGTACGGAGGAAGGAAATAAAATAAAAGATTCAAAGGAAGGAAAAGGCAACAGGACTCTCAGTTTTAGTCTTTGGCTTGACAAAGAATGTGCAGTTGCAATAGATAGATGTTAACTTTCTCCAGACATGAAGATTTATTAAGAATATATTTTACCATTGGTGTTGCCCAATGCAGTGAGTTACCATGCAGCTTTGCTATTTATCAGTAGGACCTAGGCTTTTGTTTAGAAGGTTTCTCAAAGCACATCCTCTCTGTAGTTAATACACATGCTTAAATTACTTCCAAAGCACTGAAAGGCCACTTCTCCTACTGCTAAGAATGAACTTCATAGCCGTGCTAGTAAAACAGTGCCTGAAAATAATTATTAAGAGGAGAGAAAATCTTGTTTCAGGCAAATAGCATGACTACATTGTATATGCTGAGGAAAAGTATTAAGTATTCTTCCAGGGATGCCTTTCACAAATAGAGCAAACATTTTACTGTTATCAGGTGGAGCAAAGCAGATACTAAAATATATAGATTTTAGATATATAACATATAAAATCTAATATATATATATATCTAAACTATATATATATTTTATATATAAAACACATTCTGCCATAGGACCTATGGTTACCAACAAAGCACAGGGAGAACTCAAAACTTCCTTAAGCGTGTAAGTGTTAACAGCAGTTCTTGGAAGACAAAAACATACTGAGAATCCTGAATTGCTGCTCCACACACAAGAGCTGAGAGGAATCTGAATACACCTTTACTGAAGGAGTATGAGGTTTTTCAGGGTGTAGGTACAGACCTTCTAGGCACAATATTAATGGGTTTTGTGGGGGTAAATGCTTGAGTAAGAAAATAATTGTGTTCTTCACCACCTGTATCTTAAACCCTGGGGAAATCACAGAAAGACCTGACCTGGGCACTGTTAAAATTCCTTCTGACTGTACAATCAAGCTTTCATCTGTCAGTAAAGGGAAGGAAAAAAAATAATAATAATTTTAATTCAGAGACACTGCTCTTTTAAAAAAATCCATGGGTTTTGTGTCTTAAAGTGCTGTCGTTTACCCTCCCATCCCATTGTTTTTCCTGCTGCCAGTATCTCCAATACAAAGATAAAATGCCACAGTTACATAGTTTTTATTTCATAAGAAATTATTTTCTAGGGGTTTTCCCAATCCCTCCATGGAGATAATTTTTCAAATGGCTCAAGAACCTGTCTCCATCATGGTAGGACACGTAAGCCATCACTTATAAGAAAAATGTTTTACCATCTTGGCTATCTGGAGAATCAAGACCTGCATCCACTAAACAATGATGTTCCTATAAGCTCAGGGCTCTGCTATGTCTCTGCCAGGAAAAAAAAATGACCATCATCTATTTCAGGGAGGATCACCCACTTAGGCTGAAGTGCAGATTACTGTCCTTATAGACCACTCTCTGAGCCTGGAGATTTGACTTAATCCTTTACAGGCTCAGCGTGCAGGTGTTAGTTGATACTGCAGTGGAGAGAACAATTATTTTACAGTACTGTAACAGAGAATTTAAAACAGCGCATATACTTGTGTTTTGTTTGAATTGCTCTGGAAGACCTGAATGTGGTAAAATTGTCATTCATTAATGAAGGTTTTCAAATTCTCAAGTACTGTGTATATATATTTAATAATTCATGTATCTACATAGATATTATTTTTAAAATATACACGTGTGTGCGTATGAAAGAATTTGTTTACTAAATTCAATTTCTCAGGCTTTCAAAACCCATTGCTCACCCTGGCAAACTTTCATTTAGTCTCTCAGTTGACTTAGAAATATCAAACTTCCTATTCAGCTGATTTAAATTGGTTTTAAAGCTACGTAGCACATTCAGAGTTTGGTTTTTTTCACTCTGAATTATAAATACACAGCTACTGATGGGTTGGATGCCAGTATAAGTGCATGCTGAGTTAAGAGTTTACATGTTGACCAGTCAGTGTCCCTCCTGTGTGCTGGTAGGACAATTTTGGGTGATCAGACTTTTCTCTCACTTTGCATGTGGGGCAAACAGTAAACTTTTATATTACCTATTTATTTATTTTATGTTATTTTTGTCATCCATGTGTTTGTTTGACTCTCCTGTGATCTAAGATTATTATCTTGTTCTGGTTTTATTTTACGGTGTGGACCTCAACCTTTTTATCTCAGTTTGCAGTGTTTATACTGTGAAAAAGTCTTCAGAGACAAAAACACACTTAAAGATCACATGAGAAAGAAGCAGCATCGCAGAATCAATGCCAAAAACAAAGAATATGACAAATTTTACATTATTAATTACTTGGTAAGTGGTTCTATGAATGATTAGTAAATTGACTACAGAGATACAGACAATATCTTATTAGAAGTAAGTAATTCCAAACCTGCAATTAGTACAAAGGTCAAAAATCAAGTGAAGGACTCTTAAGAAATGTGCTTTTTTATGGTATGATATTCTGGATAATTGTTAATCTAAGGAATAGTAAACATTTGTTGTTGAGAATTGATTTTGAGAGATACAAGAATGTAGCTTGAAGAGACGCTAATCATCATGTCATTAGTGCTCAGCTTCTGCTTTAAAAACCAGAAGGGAAAATGAGATAATGCAGTAAATGGAGGTCTGCCTTGAATGCTGTTGGCTTTGAGCTTGTTTTCTACAAGGCTTAAGCTGAAAGTGCTCTTCAGAGTATAAATTAAATGGAAAGAGGAGGAAAATGAAAGATACATAGATGAAAGGAAAAGTAAGTGTTCATTTTTAGCCTCCAGGTAGGTGTGTGTTGCTAGGTATTAATATTTCTCTATCTGAGACCTTTGAGAGTGTGTGTGTGTGTGCGTAAAAGATTTTCACATGCTGTCTTTGACTTATGAATATAGGAACTGCTTCAAAAGCTGCTACATTTTGTCCCAGAAGTAACTATATTTCACCTGAAATAGTCTTTGTGCCTTCTATGTGTGACCTATGTTATAAGTAGGTATCCTTGACTGTTCTACCTACTCTTTTCCTTTAATTTCTCTACCTGGGTTTTACTCAATACTAACAACAAAATGTTGTATGTTTAATGCTCTACCAAGTCCTTTTTACCCAAGATGGAGTGAATTTTCTCTGTGATCCTTTATGCTTTCCTTCAAAATATCAATGATCTAAGGCCTGTATTTTCTTTTCTAGATATTTAAATATTGCTGCTTTAAAAACTGACCTATACTTGCTGCATGGTGTGGAAAAGGTTGTGAAGTTCTGGAGGGTACATGTTCTCAGCTCCTTGACAGAACTGGGCATTCACTTCTCCCTTGCAAGTTAACAGACTTGAGTTTAATGTTGTAATTGTTTTAAGTTATTTTAATAGTTTTATTCTTCTCTGCTAGTCCTGCAGGTAATCCTGCAGTTTTCAGAACTTGACATCCTTTTTAAATTACCCTCTGTCTCTGACTTGCATTCATTGTTCGGATTTTAATCTGTCCCAGCTGTGATGAGGAAATTGAGCTAAATGACCGCCTGGAAGCACAGACAACCATTATGATACAGGGAGGTCATAACATCAGTGCAGACACAGTGCCTGTGTCATGTTAATAAGCAGAATATGCCAAACTAAATATAACAGCAAGACTAATATTCATATACTTTACCTCTTTTCCCACTCTTTCCAGTTGCTCCAAAACTGGTGGCCTTGTCCATATCTGTTGAGAATGATATACAGCCTATATGCTTCCTGAACCACATCCAAGCATTGTCTGGATAGTGCTGCTGGCATGGCTACGGAACATGCAAACTATTAAACAGTATGGGCAATCACAGGACAGTGCTCAAGTCACTTGTTCCTCTTTAGTTATTGCTGGTATTCCAGACAGGACTTCAGACTAACTCCTTATGCCAGCCTAAATCAATTCGCATATTGATAACTTAGTGGCATCACTTAGAGATGTATTTTTCAGGTCCATGCTATTGCAGACAGAGGATGATAAATATAATTCAACTAAAATATGTCAAACAACCAAGATGTTCAGAAGTGGTTGGGGGCCTTCATGTGCAAGGTTTGTAGTGTGATGCCAGTGCCTCTTCTGGGACATGCTTTGAATGATCACAGTTCTTTTTCTGGCTCTATATGCTCTGCTACAGACTTGTTTTCTTTCTACACATTTTCAGTTGTCTCTCAGTACGTTCTGCTCAGTGAACTGTTTATACTCAGTCTTTCTGATCTTTCAAACTGTATCCATTTCAGAATGCTGACATTTCTTCTTTAAAAAAAAAAAAGGATCCTTTATTATTAAAGGATTAAAAACAGACTAAAAACTTTATCTTAAACACAAAATAGTTTGCTGTTCAATGTGTATTTGCACACTTTTTGTGTGAGATTAAATTTTTCACTAACATGAAACCTTTTTAGGACAGTCCCTGTGTAGTAGAAAGTGTTGCTTTCCAAATAGCCTTTGGTAAACCCTTTATTTTTGCACAAAGCAGAAAAAGATTAAAAGGAAGAACTTTAATTTGTTCACTGGGGGTTCAGTAGATTGGCCTTTATGTGTAAGGAGAAATAACATTATTCTCTACTACACATACGTAGTCTACAGTAGGGTATATTGATGTAATAGGATGGGGCTTTTCCAAGCTGCGTCTATATTAAGGGTGTAGTGATTTTAATTCCTCTCCCCCAGCAACTTACAACTTAATAAAGGATCATTTTTTCTAACGTGTACTGTCAAGCTTTACTGACTTCTCAATGAGTCTTTAAGATCTGTGCTTCACATTGCTCTAAATGTCCAGGGTCAATTTCACAGCCACGGATTACATATCTTATCAGACATAATAGATGGACTGTTTCACGTTTTACTACTGAATTCACCTTGATCTAAAGATGTAGGCATACAATTTATCTATTTTTGTATATTTTCACAAAAATAAAAAAAACTGAAGTTTGAGAATGTAACAAAGATCTTACTATATGCCAGTTTGATCAAGTTCGGTTTCATAAAGAGACTATAACACTAAGTAGGCCTCTAGTGATAAACATCAGTATTATCACAGTCTTACCCACTTTATTTTTAGGATGTGCACCATAAAACTTTTCTGTCAGCAACTGAATTTTAAGCTATTAAGCTACTTAAATGGACAGTTGTTTATTACAGCTATCTTACAGACATAATTGTCCTTTTCTTATGATTTTCCATTACATATTGTCTTTACCAAACACTGCATCAAATAATCTTATTAAGCTGGAACTAGCAGTTTCCTTTAATTTGTGGCTTTTGTACTGAGACATTTTAGGGGCTTTTTGTTCAGATGTCCTGAGAACGTCTGCTGAATTGCCTCATGATCTTCTGGCCAGTTCTTACTTGTGTTTTTAAACTGATGGCAGAGCTCCCATTGATTTCATTTAGAACAGTAGGTTTGCCTGCCTTCTTCCTTGCCCTCCATTATGCTTTTGCCTTCACATGTCATTTTAATGCGGTTGTGAGAATCTATTTTCATATAAGTTACATTTTATGTCTATTTGTTGGTGATTCCTTCCCCTAAATTTCCAACTTGGTATAGCAATGAGTAATACAGTGCAAATTCCTTTGCAGATATTCTGGTATTCTGAGGCTTTCTATGACTTCTGTCATGGTGTACAAGCTGCTTTGATTTGTCTACCCCCATTTAATTGACATATTTACATGTTAGCGTTAAGGTAAATTACACCTATCTTCAGTAGCAGTGGCAGCTTTTTAGTCATGCGTGAGATTTCTTTCATAAGCAAGTATCAAAAGTTTATTATTGGGTAGTTGCATTGAATTAGACTGGGAGGTTTGTGATTATGCAAATGAGTTGAAAGGCAGTGCAGACTTCCCAGTGGATTTGGAGGTCTTTTGTCAGTATTGTGTAAGTATGGAAGATGATGCCAATCCTATTCAGGAAGGCTTGAAGTATAAATTGAAAAAGGCCAACTGATAGTAGAGGGTGAAGAACTGAGCAACGATGCTTCCAAGATATACATGTAGGTTACCTTATTTTTCTTTTCTCAAAAAACTCCTCCAACCTAATTTTCTTGTTTCTGTGCCTGTGCTAGGCTGTGGCCCCAGGAGTTGCCCAAAGGGCCAAGTGAAAAACAGAGAGGGAAGAACTCTGTACTCTGCGGTGCCTGCTGGAGGCCGTGAAAGAGCAGAAGGCAATATTAAAACTCTCTTATTCCCAGCCCCAGGAACTGAGATGGACCAAGACTTGAGAGGGCCTTCCCTTCTGTGTTCACCTGATTGTTAGCAGCAGCACTTTAAGGATAACGTATGCTCTGTAAGAAGCACAGATGTTTATTTTCAAATTGACAAATGGCATGTATCTGTAGTAATGTAACATCACGATAATGAATGTGCTTATGACTAAGCTAGACAGCTGAAAAATGGTACCTATTACCTACTAGAAAACTTGTTTCATAAAGCCTTCTGTTTTCCTCAAAGGTAAAAAATGTTTTTCCTTATTTCCAAACCCAAATTCATCATTACCTGAGGGGGCCAGTGGAAGAATGTTTTGTTATGAGGGTTACTAGGTATATTTAGTCTATTTGAATTACACAGTGTATATTTTGCAAAACAGTAAAGGGAAACCCTTCATCAGTTGGTGATAGTTCAAAACTTAAAATCCCACAAGTGGGGGAATGCTTCATATTGAAATTCATCCAATGCTTATTAACTAATGTTGGTATAACCTCTTCTATGTGCTTAAGCATCTTGAGTTCTGCAGCAATATAAAACAACCCAGATGATCGCAGTAAGGCAGGTGAGAAGAAGGGCAAAAGGAAATTTGCAGGGGAAAGCAGCATCTGTTTGGAGTTTCTGAGCTCCACGGGCCTGGAGCTCTGTTTTCAGGTAGTTCTATAACTGTTCTTTTGGGAAAACTGCTTGAGATACCAGCTGCTTTTCTAGTTTCTCCTGTCTCAGCACTTCTTCTCAAGTTGGGGTATCTTTCCTCAGTAAAGCACGCGGACTGTCTTCATGTAGAGCCTTTAGAATTGCACTCAAGAAGGTAAATTGTCAGTGAGGCAATTCATCTCTGTGCATTTTGACTTCATTTTGGAAGAGAAAATAATCAAACCGTACACATTTGGGTTCACTTGGATATATAGCAAGGCCTGTAGCTTTTTTAATTATGTTTTTTCTACTGTTTGAACTATAAACTATGTCAAGTCTATTTTTTCTCTTGTTTTGTTAAGAATTTCTTGAGAATCTCTAGAGATGGTTGCTGAGAGCTCTTGCATCTCAGATGAAAGAGCAAGGCAAGTTGAATACGTAACAAAGGCACCCTTGGTCCCAGATGCCCATCAAGCTGTAGAGCTGAAAAGGTGTATGTTACCAAAAAAATCAAAACAACTGGAAGAGCTTTAAGAATGTTCTGAGGAACTCTTGCCCACCCAATTGCTTCAGCTTCAGTCTCTTGGCACTTTCATCACAATGTCCCCAGTTACCCCTGCACTGTGCAATTTTCCAGTGATACAAGACCTGGTTAGCTTTTTCCCTTTTCCTCCTTTTTTTTCCTCCTCTGAATATAAATAGGTGAGGGAAACAGAGACCTTCTCTGCCTTCTTCACAGAAACTTCATAAAGAAACCGTAACAACAATCAAGCTTTTGTGTGATTTTTCCCTTTCACCTGTAATTGAAAGGTGAAGTTTAACATCGGCTGCTGTTTTGAACATACTCTTTTATGCATATATACTTCAAGCTAGTACAAGGAAAAATTGTGAGCATTCGTCTTCATTTTGCATGGTTGTAAGAGAGTATCCACTCATTAAGGTGTTAACATTAGCAGCCATAAGAAACTAGAGTGGGGCCCTGAGAACTTGGTGAGAGGTGTTAATGGCTTCATGTTATCTCACAGTGATGGTGACATTAATGAGTCTCCCCTGTAACTCAGCAAGTTTGCACACAGCCATGTAGCATCACTGAATTAATTACTGAGTTTTCATTCTGTAATATATGATGACATGTTTAGAGCTGTCTAGAGACATTTGTTTATCGCTTACCTGATAGACACTAACAGCATTGCAAATTCTCATTAACTGTTAAATGATGGATATCTTTTCATTCTTTTGCGAACCAACCATGAAGGCAATAATAATACTTGTTCCTAAGGATGTTATTAAATATATTTATTAGAGAGAATATTTGAATGAGATAAATGAATGTATGAGCTTATTAGCTGCCATTATTTGAGTATGAGATTGTCAACTGTGATCTTTGTGAATCCTTCACAGCAGTCAAAAGCATGATTTCAAAAATACTATTTTGCTTACAGGTTAGTTTGCTCAGGTTTACTTTAAAGGGAGGAAGAATCAGAGCAAAAGGAAAACAGTAGATAAAGATCACTGCTGGTATTTCAGTAGGGCACTTCAGCGTTTTATTGCCTGTTATTTATATTGCAGCCATGCTGAGAGTGCTTGTCATTGTGCTGAATGCTGCACAAATGTATTGGGATGTACTTTGTGCTGAAGGTCTTTCAGATATAAATAAACAACACAAAAAGTAAAAGGAAAAACAGAACACCATGAATAGGTGTGCTTACATTCACGTCTGAGAAGAGGATGGAAGAGAAACTGGAGCCTAGCTCAGAGGGCTATGCGCTGGATCTATGCCCTATGCTGCCTTTCTGGGGTACTCTAGCTAAGTTTACACCATGTGTTTTCACTAACGTAACCTCTTACAAGGTACGAGCTCTGACTGGTGTAGCTATGCCAACTGAAGTCTCAGGTGTTACAGCTGCATTATTTAAGCAGCATATGCTGCATAAAGTGCAGCGTAGGCAGACTGGATAGAAGAATTGTGATGGCAAACTCGAGACGGTGATAATGTACCCACCTTGTGAACATCTTGGTAGTGTTGCAACGCTTCAGTTTTACACAGAGCGTGGATGGTTTTCTTGAGAACTCTGTGCCAAATCATCATCTTCTGAGATATAGGGTGGGAAATGCTTCATTAAAAGACAAAGCAAATCATTACTTTAAAAATCATTGCTAAAGCAATGTCATACGACTACCTTTAACTCACAGAAGTACCGAAGTGATCCAAAATAAGATGTTGACTGTGATTTCTAAGATGTTAATTCCATTGATATATAAAGGATGATGTGAAACAGGAAATGTTTTTTCTCTTTCTTTTCTGTTTTCTCCCCAGGAATTTGGAAAGTCCTGGGAGGAAGTGCAGTCGGAGGATGACCGGGAGCTACTAGATAACCTAGAAGAGTAAGAGTTACTTATATGCCAATTATAAAGACTTGCAAGGCCATTATCGTTAAAAGTAGTTACAGGGGAAATGCTGTGCACAGTTAGTACACAGTTAAAATTCATTTAAACCAACCAAATCAACTCCAAAATGTTCTCATTAAAGACAGTTCTCCACAGTGAGGGCTGTAAATTTTGTACTTCAACCAGAAGCTTATTTTTCATTTGCACAGAGCTCAAACAGGAGCTGTTTGTGTTTGCAATGATGTAGGTAAAATGAGTTATTTTTTACTTTCATACCAAAAAACCATCTGAACGAGTTTTGCTCAAATTTAAAAATCAAGAGTAAACATCAAAAATGTCAGCATGAGAAAGAAGTTACATTAAAAAGTCTGATAAAAAGGTAACAACTAGAAATTAAAGCAGGATTTCAAAGGAAACTTCCCAGCAAAACCGACTGCAGGTGACATCTACCTCTCCTCTGCATTCTTCTGTGGTCCAGGCCCTCAGATCACTGCAAAGGTGGCTTCCTTGGCCATAGAGAATTGAATAGGCAGGAAGTAATTTGTGGGTATTGGGGTCCATTACCTTCCTGGTTCTGCCTGTTACTTGAGCTTAATTTTACTTGATTATACTTGTTTACAGTAATATTTCTATCCCTCAGAATATTTCTATCCCTCAGTAGCGCTGGGGTTTTAAACGAATGTGTTGGCAAAATATTCTCTGTTTGCATGTCTAAATGTAGCATAAATGAGTGCCTCAGGAATAATAATATTTGATAAGTAAGTAACACTTCAAATGAAGTCTGTCTGATGATTATGTCTTTGGCTGGTGTATTGAAAGATTAGAAAGGTATAAAAGAATTTAAAAGACCTTATAAACACAGAATGCAATATCTGATGACTTGCCAAACTGGAGAGAAACTGAAGTTAAGATGCTGTTTGCATGCAGGCAAATTCAAGTAAGACTTACTGCCTGTCTGCAGAGGAATTAGCCAACAGTAACTGCTCAGTTACTCTTGTATTCAGGTATAAATCCACACTGTCTCTTCCACCTCTTTAAAGTATTCAGTTTCTCTGGATTTATTTCTAGAGAAATAAATATTGCTGTGAGAGCAGAATCTGAAGTGCCCTTTCACAAAACGTCTCTTCTCTTTTCCACAATTAAATGAATCTTTTTGGCTCTGAATCATAAGGGACTGGTCTGACTGGGAAGAGCATCCTGTGTGTGCCGTTTGCCTGTTCTGTGAACAACAAGCGGACACCACGGAAAAACTGTATCTTCACATGCAGGTAAGACTTGTTTTAAGTAACAGTTCTTTCATCACTTTGGAAATAAAGAGTAGGATTGTAGCATCTTTGTTAAGATCCAATCAGCTGCTGCATTGGAATGCCTTCTTTAGTGCAGAGCTGAAGTACTGCATGCATCTCCAGCATCAGTTCTGTAAAATAGACAGATGAGTCAAGTTTTACATTGAGACTATGACTAGCCGTTACTTGTGAGTGTACAGACTGGTACAGGCAATAAAGAGTAAAGAGCATCTTTAGTACTGTAGTGGTTTGATGATTTAATGCACTTAATGGTTAGCATCTGCATTTCAGTTTTAATTAACTATTTAATGAGAGTGTTGCGGTCTAACAGAATATAAAAGCTCCTGATGAAGCAAAACTGGAAGGGAGGGTGTTTGTTTCATGTAGTAGGGTTTGCACATCTATATGCATATGTCTGTGTCAGTCTATGAAATGTTGTGCTGTTTTTAACTTGAAATAGTAGAAGTAGTGGAAATAAGATTTTTTTTATTTCCTTTTTTTTCATTTCAGAAATCACATGGATTTGACTTTCCTAAAATAAAGTCAGATCATGGTGAGTAAGAGGTGCTGTAGTTGTCAGCGTTTGCCACTAGTGTGAAGAAAACCACATCATAAGAGCAGTGGAAAACAACTATATCGATTTGATTTTTGTTCGGACATTTAACTTTTCCATTATGGAAACTGTTTCTCCCAGCTTACGAAAGGAAGCCAAGAACACTTTATTTTTCTGGAACTGTTGTTAGTACCAAGGATGTCTGCTATTTTCTTTAGAACCATTGCATTCTTTTGCAGAGTATCTTTTACAAATACCCGCTCTGTGAATCCCGAATCTGGCTGCTGGAGTACTGGAATTATTATTACTACTATTATTACAATCATTATCATTATTATTGATGTTTTTATTATTATTGCTGTTATTATTATTGTTATTGATATTCTTGTTATGCCTGTTGGTACTTGATTACAAGTGGGAAGTCTGTGCTCTAGGCTTTGTTCAGCCAGTTTTTGCTTTCTGCTGATGACTAAGCAGAGAGACTTACTTGGACCGAGAGAAAGCAAAGTATTTACAATTTTTACATTAAAAGAAGGGCTATTTCCTCTATAGCTGGGAAAAAAGCAGTTGTTCAGTTGATTTGCTAAGTTACAGCATTCTGCCAGTGCTGTAAGGGTGATAAACTCTTATCAACCTCTATGCTGAATCCAGGAAAGCATTCGTAAATTAAATCTTGTGTTTCCCAAGTGCTTCTTTGCTGTCTTTTCCAGGTCTGAACTTTTATCAGCAAGTAAAGCTACTGAACTTCATCAGGAGAGAAATCCATCATTGTCGTTGCTACAACTGCCAGGAGAAATTCCAGTCTAAAGGAGGATTGATAAGTCATATGGAGGAAACCAAACACATTACATTCCTGCCAGCCAGGTCTACATGGGATCAACCACAGTAAGAGCAAGCATTTTCTTCCAGCATTTATGCTGTTACTTGATTATACCTGTAAAACAATAAGTTGAAAGTTCTGGGTTTTGCCAGTGCAGTAGTGCTCTGAGCTCTACCGGCCTAGCTAAAATAAGAAGTGATCTCAGAATACTCAGAATTAGAAATCTCTGTACAGTCTGAAGCTAAAATGAACATGAGATACCGCTCTTGTAGTTGCACCTAGGATGCACTGTCGCCGTAAGCTGTGTCTGCACTGTCAGGTCAGTGTCCTAGAGAAGGCAGAATTATGTTTTGCCTGTATTTGCAGTTGTGCAGTACATGGTGAAAAGCATACATGGTACACACAGATCATGTTCTCTCCTGGTGGAGCAAAGGCTGAGCCTGTGCACCATAGCGACATCCCAACTGTCCCTCTTGTAGGCATGTTTTAGTTCTTTCAGCCATTGGCTCTCTAAACATATGCAGCTCATGCCTGGGATGGCCATCTGACACATATCCCATTGCTAGTAAAGATACGCTGTAGGCATATGGTTCTAGAACCACTTCTTTTGCATGTCTAATGTAGATATATGCATTATGTCTACCTCATTTTAGGCATCAAAACAAGTTTGCCCTTAGTTTCCTCCATAGCAAATAGAGTGTAACAGCACTGGTTCAGATTGTAAGTAGGCTGAATAGGTCTGGGGGATGATACCATAGGTGGTAGAAGTGTTCTAACTCAAGGGAGTTAGGTAGGGAGTGTTCTAACTCAAATAGCTCACTACAGCATTTGTTGTGGGACAAATCTGGACCTGCAGCCTCAGTTGTGACAATGTGCAGGTGAAGAAACAGGGGGAAAGACTTGTTTGTTGCCAGCTCTTCTGTACAGCTCTTCTAAGGTGTACATGCCAGTTGGATTTTTTGGATGCACTATTTACTGTCATTCCAGACAGACTTTCTCATTTTTCCATTATTAAAATGTAATCTCATAGGATATGCTCAGCCTCTTTGAAACAAAATATGTGGCTGCCTAGTAATTATGCCTTGTTTCTTTCAGGTATTATTTTCCTACCTATGAAAATGATACACTCCTGTGTACGCTCTCTGACAGTGAAGATCTGATAACTGAGGGTCAAAGTGAAGATATCCCTGTTGTAAGCGAAGATATATCCAGTCTAAAAGCTCTCAAACAGAGCAGTGTTTTAAACCAGCTCCTGTATAAAGAGAACAAGAGTCAGAAGAAATTCTGACCTAGAATTACAGCAGCTGACTTTTGAGTGTTTCTTCTGCAAGATAAAAAAAAACACATTCTTTCACTAATATTGAAATGGTTTAACTCATAGATGTTATTGCTGGGCAAATATTATACGAAAGTGAATGCTAAATAAAATTTAAGTGTAAGTGGTTTTGGTTTATATTCCTTAAAAATATAGCTTTATTTTAAAGTAAAATGCTGGATTTTCTGCCTAGCTCTCCAAATACTTTTAGTATTACTTTTAAACAGGATTTTCTTTTTTTTTTTTTTTCTTCTGAATAAATCAGAATTGGAGTCTTGAGCTGTTACATAAAGCAAATTTTGCTATTTTAATCTTAGACCTTCTTCAAAGTGAAAATTGATCTGTAGATGTATATTATTCATCATCAATACCTAATATAAATGGTGTCTGTTCTGAAAACTGGCTCAGAAACATCAGTAGAGCTCTGCTTGGCCCATGGGGATCTGAATGCATGGGAAGCTGCCAGTCCAAAGCCTAAAAAAGCGTAAGAACAATTTCAATGTTGGTTTCATCAAAGATCGAAAGAATTTAAACTAGACTGCTTGTATGGACATGAACTGAGATGCAAAATAATGACTTAGAAGATTGCAGATACATGCATCCAAGTTAAATTCTCAAAATCTCAGTTCAACTGTCCAGTAAAGTTATTTCCTGTAATGTTGAACTTTACGTTTTCCAAGGTAACAGGGGATCTTCAGCATGTCCAAAAAGCACTTCAATCTTCATAGGGCAAAGCAGCTCAGAGCATAGGTCTCGCTAGGATGATCCAAATCAGGTATTCCTTCCTCTTTCTTCTCTGATTTCTGAAGAAGTAGTTCTAGAGTTCAGGTTTGGCTGTCCATAATACATATAATCTATTTCAAAACTGGCAAGCAAGTCTGTCTTCTTTAGGTTGGTGTCAGAGCACTTGCTCAAAGTATGGGACTCTCGTCTCAGTGTCCTTCCCTGCCTGAGAAGATTCAAAGCCATAGCTTTGCCTTTGCACACCCCTCTTTACCTGAAATAGACTGCTGTCAATAAGAGTTGTTATTTGTCATTATACGGAGATTGAGAATTATATAGCAGTCTCTGGGAGCAAGGGCTAAAGTTCAAATCTTTACTGGTGTTCTGCCAAGCCTCCATATCCAGCCTAATTCACCCTGCAATATATTTGTATCAGTTTCTTTCTCTTGGCATTACCCATCACCCACTATCAAAACTCCTGTCTTATTTTCTCCTGGGCCAAGGTGCTCTAGAGAGAAGTGAGAACAACAGGATGCTGGGAATGTGCTGAGGAAGACACATCAGCTACTTAACTGCACAGTGAAACAGAGACAGCAGCAATATCTGACTTGTCAAGAGGAAATGGGGTAGGAGTGGTTCAGCAGGTGCTGAGAATACAGACAAAAGAATGGGGCGGGTGTAGTCATATGTCTGCATTTCCTTGGGTTAAACTGGTACAAAAATGGAGGAGGAACAACCCCAATATTTTTGAACTAGGATGTTTGACCATCTTAAATACACTGTGGTTGCATTTGTAAATTCCTTAATTTCAACAACTGTTGCTGTTGAATTTTTCTTCCCTCTGAAGTGATTTTCTTTTCAAGCACTTATTTTCTTCCTAAATTAGAAATTGATTCCAGTCTCTGCTTTTCGGTCAGATTTTTAGCTGAGATGGGAGTAAAAGTTGATGGGGTTTATGTTAATAAGTGTGTTGAGCAATGGAAAAAATCAGTAAGAGAACTATGGCTACATCAGCAGCACATGAATGTGTTTTACTGCAAGCCCATCTCAGAAGGGCATATTAAGGGAAAGATAAAATGTTATTGATATACAGTAAAGTGAAATTATGAAACATTTCCTAATCATGAGGAATGTGATGCGGAGTCACTTAAATCCCTACAAAATGAAAACAAGAAAAATACCTGACAGAACCCACCAACACGGCATGACTGCTGTGCCTGGTTCTAACAGAAATTTGAAAAAGCAATTTATCAGTGTACCATTAAGAGATACCTTAAGAGAAAATGACATGGATTGGTTGCCTTTATTGAGTAAAGAGAAAAAGCTACTTAGAAAAAGTTTCTCAGCAGTGTATAACTGTTCTCTGAAAATACCAAAAACATGTGGAGTCGGATTAGGGTGACCTTGTTACTTCAAATATGAACAGCAGGCAGCAAGGGTTTGCAGAGGGAGCTGAGTACAATTTCTAGAGTAAAAATTGAGCATCTTTATTTAGCACAATGGTGCTTTTATTCAGCATTTTGCTGAAGCATACTTATGTGCTTGTATAGTGGCCACAACTTTTCCTAGGTATTCTTGTCTTCTATCTAAAGCAAAGCCAACATCAGTGCCTGTTTTAAAACTGAAGCTTCCTTTTGGTCACAAGTATGGGGCACAGTTTTGACTGCATTCTGTATAGGCTCAGCTATTACATAAGCAAATATGTTCTTCTAAGAGCATTTTTTTGAAGCATTACAACACAAATACTTTTGCTGTAAATCACAGAATGGGCAGAGCTGGTGTTTGCAAATGCTCTTAAGAGAGCCAGATCAGGAGAATGAGTGATGCTAATTGGTATAAAAAAAAAGCTACACCAGTTTCAGTCTAATGCACATTTCTTGCCATAATATTTCCTCTTATCCTAGATCTTGACTCCTTATGCACACTCACTTTGGTTTATCTAAAATGAGTGTGTATAAGGTCACTTATAAGTGTCCCTTGTTTAGAAGGACCTGGGTAAAAGAAGGAAAGAGGCTTGTGTCCTGGTGACCATAATTCCTCCTGCCCTTTTTAACAAATACCTTAATTATATCTTTGATATGCCTCCACACGCAATTTATTCTGACACTTCTGTGAAGACTTAATCTGATTTAATGACTTAATGGCCCTTGACTTCCATTTAAGACACTCTTTTCAGTTTCTGTATTGGATCTGTCTGGCATGCTGTGGGAGAAGTGGCTGCTCTCACTGGCTAAATAGTAACTGATGAGCAAAACACCCAAGTAGGTCTCTGAACATTCTCTCTGCTATTGTCATCTCTCAGTGCCATCACTGCATCTGAATTCCGGTTAGATGTCCACTAGTGAGTGAGGTGTTTGAAACAGTATGTCTCTATTTCTCCCATCTTACAGAGTGGTTGACCTAAATTTGACACAAGCAACTGAACTGTGAACAGAAGTACAGCTCCTTTCTTCCAAGATTATCAGAGCAAGCATTGGACAATAGGCCTTGGTAACATCTACCATCTATGGCCATTGAACAGCAGCAAATTTCACAGCTCTGTGACTTGGTGCTGTATTAAATGATCTTGTATTATTAGCATTTTACTTACACAGAGGCAAAAAAGAATCAAATATCCCTGGAGAAAAACTGTATTTTATAGAGGCAACAAGAAAACTACTTTGTTGTCTCCAGCGTTTTTTTGTTAAGTCATGATGCTTTCGGGGCCTTAGTTACAATAGAGCGACTGAAGCATCCATGGTCAAATCATGCCCTCATCAAATTTGGTTAGATAACAACTGGCCCATGGCACAGGTAATTTGTAAGCCTAGAATGAATTACTACTTCCATGTAAGTCAGCTGCTGTAGAAACACTACAGGCAACAGTGGTTGTGTGAAGAACCTAGTTATGTAAAATTCATTCCTGGTCTCCATGAGCCCCGAATGTGCTGTTCTTGCCAGTGTTTGGGGTTTTTTTTCCTGTTGGAATTTTTCTCTTACAAATTAAGCCTTGCTTAATTTGACTTCTTCCACCAGTGAAATTTTTAGTTGGTTCTTGAATCTGATTTTACAGGTTTTTCCAGACTCTTGCTCATGAAGATACAGATAAAATGACTATTTTAGAAATTACCACGTAACCCCTTAGTTGAACTCACATGTGGTATTTTACATCCCTGATAAATTCACTCTTTCCATAGGAGTATAGCATTTTTACAACTAAAAATACATCACTTGTCTTTGCATAAATTTAGATAGAAGTATTTTCCTTCTGCAAATGTTCCTTGGAACACAGTTCTCTCCATCTGGTTTACCATCCTGAGACTGAGAAGCTGCCTATGTGTAAGTTACATATGAACCTAATGTCTAAGCTTCCGTTATAATCAATGAATGTAGTCTATGGAACCCAGAGTCACTCAGCTTACCCTAAAGTAAACGCTTAAAACTTTATTCAGTTTCTTGCCCATAGACAACTAATGTTATCTGAGATGCTTGAAAATGCCATGGTCTCTAGCTGCTTCTGAAGGATGCTGATCTATCAGAGGTCTTTTGTCAGTTCTGTCAACTGCATATGAGCATTTCAGATAATACTGAGCATCTCAGATGGCACTGAGGCGTATTTAAGTCAAACCAGCTAAATCCAGCACCACTGGCTGGTAGATTAATACTTCTTTTAGGCTGCATTAACTATAATGGAAACTGTGGTACCTAGGTCATGTGTGTTCCCCTACATCTGGACTCCTAAATTTACTTGTATTAATTTAGAGCCGAATTCTACCCTACTATTATGGAATTCATTTAATCTGAAGGTAGATATCAACAAGTATCAAATGATTTGCTTTCTGGAAAGGAGAACTAGCTTTGGTAGCTATATTGGAAATGTCTAAAACTAGTCATTTAGTCTCTGCAGCTCTGTTCTCGCAACAGCTTTGGGGAAGGACCACGGTTACCTTTTTGCACATAGGGTCACAGGTTTAATTAGAATCCTGGATCTAAGCATAGAAACCACTAAACAATAGCAAAACTATCCACAAAACATTATTTATAAATGTACTTCCATGACTCAAGGAATCTCAATTACGATCTGCTGTTGAGTAGATACACATTAAACAGTAGTCAAGAATCTGGACAAGTTCTGCAGATAGGTTGTGTTGATTTTGTTCTTCCTGCCTGTCAGCTGTTGTTGTGTACCTATTTTTGTCTTGGAAGTCCCTCCTGAAACTGAATATGTATGAAAAAGATGGTAATAGAAGTCTGTAGACCTCACTGAGAAATGTGCCTAAACCTTGGCTATCCCGCTCCTGCCTTTTAACCACATCTCAGGTTTTTCATGTGTATCTTTAATGCAAATTTTTTTTTGCTTACAAGGATTTTGCATCAAGAACTATCTTTTCAAGTTTTATTTGCAGCATTTAGCATGCATGGCTTAACCAGGTTGAGACCAGCAGGCACTATTACAATGCCAACAACATCAAAAAAATAAAGAGCTATGGTGACTAATTTAACCTTGCTGTTGACATAAATTATTAGTCTTTGTACCAACTCCCCACAGAAGAAAACATTAGATATCAGTTCACATAGCACATATCACCTTGGCGTGCCTTTACAAAGGAAAGAGTCTGTGGCTCTTCTTGAAACTAGGACTGAGAAGACCCCAACGATATGTGTCCCTTCCTCTGACAGCTCATACCTTTCAGTACTGGCATAGACCAGTAAACCAGAACACCGCAGGGACTTAGGTGTGAATTCAGACTAGAAAGGCTGCTGCTAGGTGTAAAACCTAAGCCAGATATTAGCCATTGCTAATTATTATTTCCAAATCTACAGGCTCGTGGTTGGTATTTATATTGCATATCTGACTATACTGCAAAGAAAGCACAAGGAGTATGAGGAGCCTTATTGCATCACAGGAAGGAAAACATACTGTTATCTGCAGTTAGTGTTCCAGCATGCCCACATGCAGTCAGACTCTTTACCACTTCTGCAGTGCTTCTTTCATGAGTATCTCCACTGGTGTCATTACTCAGACAAATCTGATACATTCCAGAAACCCCTGCTCTTCCTTTTAAGCACCAGGAAGAGTGTGTCTGGGAAGTGCCAGTGGCAGCTCTCCAGTATTATTGCTGAGCACCTGAGCATTGGTAAGCTGCAAATGTGATTCTTCAGTATAAACAAATGCTTCAGAATTTCAAACTCTGAGGGGGGCACGCAATGAATTTTTTTACCACATCACATCACACGTGAATGTAGTGAAATCCCTCAGAATAATTACAGGCAGACTGTTTGCATTACCTCCAGCCACAGCTTCACTCAGTGTTAGGAGACTGGAAATACCAGAACAATACAGAAATAAATAATGCAGGAATTGCTGATTGCTCATTAGGGAGTCTGCCTTTGTAAACTGCCTGCCACAGCTTTGCAGAGCTGAGCACTGCTTTAACCTTCAGGTGGTTTTATCTTTAAACTTCCAATTGTATTGTGCTCGATTTTTTACTTTCTGATGCATATCTGTCTTCACACCATTTACAGAAATACTGCTGTGAATCTTCACAAATATTTGACCTATTTTAATAAGCTGCCTGATATTTTTTGTTTGAATCTAGCTGAAATGAAGAGCAAATAAGCAAGGATGGAGCTTAGCATTTGGGAAGTACAATCACGAATGTGCGACAATGCTGGCTGACTGTATTTTTACAGATAGTGACTTACCATGCATCCTTTGACAAATACTATTATTTCCCAGTGCCTCAGTTTCCTAAACAGCAAGACTGTGATTATGTGATCATAACTACCAGGGGCAGGGAAAAAAAAAGGCACATATAATATGGGGTTCCAATGTATGTGTGCAGCTTATCTGCATTAGTCAGGTTTTCATATTTGGAATATTTAGTTTAAAAGGTGACTAGATCATGGTTAAAATATTCCCCGTTCAAGAAGAAACTTAATTTTGGGGGGCACATTCCCATAAGAAACCAAAAGTTGAATATTTTGAAAATGACATCTTCTAAAAATAAGGGTTAAGATTTTCAGAAGAGATCTGATTTGCCATCACTTGAGGGTTTTTAAGTAGAGAATGAATATAATGTAAAAGATTCTCTGCTTTCTGTCATATTATAGAACTTCCAAGTGTTCAGTTTCATACTAAGGAAGACCAGCTTTCTGTAAGACAAAAAATTGCTGCATAATGTTGAGTAGCCATGGTCCACACAGATTGGAGAAGATGTTCATGCTGGTCTCCTCTAGCTTTAAAAGCTATAAACCCATGAGTTTGCTGAGATTAAAAAAATAAAATTAAAAAAAAAGGCAAAGTATTATGAATCCTTTAATTCATTTAACTGTTCTTTGCTTTGTAAATGATCTCTATTTAAAATCCTAACTCTCTATGAACTTTTCAAGTGCAGGTTTAATATTTTCCTCAGAGAGTATATATACGTGAGGTAGATGAGATTTCTCAGTATGCTCTTCAGGCTTGTGCTACTGCATGTACTTTGCCTTTGCTTCAGCACAGGAAAGTTTCTGAGTAGTACAGGACTTTTTTTGTCTATTACAGCTGATACTTGGATGAGACTCTCTTCTCAAAAGTTACTGCAATACTACCTTTGTTCATGTTCTCATCTTAAGCAGAGGTCTGAGTTTTCTAACTTGCATCGAGCCACTCAGGCAAACAGGCTACAGTGAGGAAGCAGTCTGTAAAGGAACTGATCACTCAGTAATGCAGATACTGTTTCTGTAGACATAAAGGATTAAAAAGAAAAATCTTAGTGTCTTTTCTCCTTTTTTTTTTTTTTTTTCTTTGCACACAAAAGCAATGGGGATCGATGAGAGAATCTTTCATTAAAGAACCCTGGACATTCTCTGTATGACTCCTGTTAAATTTGGGCTGGAAAAATAATCTTTTGGAGATTTTTACCCAATTCCTGCTTATATCTGCAGCAGTCCCAGAGTGCTCTCAATGACCATCCACACTCTGAGTGTCACAGAGAGGGACGTGAGAGCAGCACCTCCAGCCTGCAGCAGGATGCTGGGATCTATGCTGCAATGTAACGGCATGGACTACTTTGCCATTGATGCTGGACTGTCCCCAGTGACCTTTAAAGATCAAGGAGATGGAGTTTCTGCTACTTCCTGGCGCACATTGATGCCACTGGGAAAGTTGTGAAACTGGTTTGAAATCAGTTAGGATTCCAGTCGTAGAATCATAGAATGGTTTGTGTTGGAAGGGACTTTAAAGATCATCTGCTTCCAACCCCCCTGCTATGGCCAGGGACACCACCCTCACATATAAAATGAATGTCAGCATCCTGCCAAGCAAGGATTTTCTGATATTTAGTTTTGTTTCCATCTGAAAAAAAGAATTCCGTAACATGTGAGGCATCCCTGCCCATGGCAGGAGGGTTGGAACTAGATGATCTTAAGGTCCTTGCCAACCCTAACTATTTTCTATGATTTATCCACTAGATTCTTTTGGGCTTTGTGTTGATTAGAAATAGGACAGTTGTAGGCTCTGCCCTCTCTTGTTCCTACTTCTTTATTCCTCATTTCCTCTGCCACCATCCCTCCTGTTACCCCTGGCCACCTTGCGGGCTCAGAGGAGTCATCTGCAGAGTAAGCTCAGACTCTGGTTTTCCCACAGGATGACAAAGTCCAATAAGACTGTAGCAGCAGCTGAAACCTGACCTGAAAAGAAATAAAGGGCTTTGGGGCTGAAAGAAAAGAATCTTTAAAAATTAGTATTACCTTAAAAATAAGACTAAAATGAAAGAGAAAATTAGATAATAAATTGTGGAGAAATCACAGGAGGGATGGGAGACTTTCCTGGAACATGAAGTAGGAACTTGCACTGACTTCCAGAGTGACAGCAATGGCTGGAAGGAAAAAAAATCAAGAAAGATGACAAGGCATTTCCTATCAGAATAAAAATATTAAGCTCAAAACACCAGGGCAGCATGGGCCAATGTCCTGGCTTTGGCTGGGATATAATTACTTTTCTTCCTAGTAGCTGGTGCAGTGCTGTGTTTTGGATTTGGTATGAGAAAAATGTTAATAACACACCGATGTTTTAGTTTTTGCTAACTAGTGCTTACCCTAATCAAAGATGCTCTGTCAGTGAGGAGGGACACAAGAAGGTGGGAAGGGAGCATAGCCAGGGCAGATGACCTGAACTAACCAGAGGGGCATTCTATACCATAGGTGCATCCCTTGTCTTTCTTGGGGATTATTCCTCTCTTTCTCCTTTTCTATTATTATTATTATTATTATTATTATTATTAATTCTATGTCAATTATTGAACTGTTCTTATCTCAACCCATGAGTTTTATCTTTTCCCAGTTTTCCTTCCCATCCCACTGAGGCAGGGTGAGTGAGTGAGCAGCTGCGTGGTACTTCTTAGTTTTTGGCTGGGGTTAAACCACAACAGACAGAAGTAGGGCTGAGAAAACCAGAGCATCAAACTGTCATCTAAGTGGAAGTGGCAGTTGCAGATGAAGCCACATAACTGAATGAGGTATCAGTATATCATCTGGAAGCTAGACTAAATATTGCTCCAAGGAGCTAATGATTTATGAGAGCTTAGTACATGTGCAGGATGCTCCTATGCAGACTAAGGGCTTTGCAGAGGCAGGGGAAGCTAGCAAAACCTGTTAAATGCTTTTGGTGGGCTCTAGTCATGAAGTAAAAGGCAAGATCATGTTTTCTGTATGTAAACGAGATGATTCATGTGAAAATCAGTACTTATGGGATCTTGCAAGGGGGATTTGATAAATCAGTGATAAAGTATCTACTAATCTATTGGACACAACAATACTTGAGCAAACTATGAACAGATGACTGGTGTCATCTGTTTTGCAGGCTGTGAATTAATGATCGGGTGGCTGCAAGATAGTAAAGGAAATCTGGATTTTTTCTTATTTCAAAGAACCAATTAGTATTTCATCCTTTTATTTAGAGGGGTTTTATGTCTGTCTGTGAGAAGGGCGTATCCATAGGATTTGATCTTTTTGTCCACGTGTTTAGAGTGTTTACTGCTTGCTGTTCTGTTTTGTAGCATGTTTAACTCCTTGCACCTCTGAATTTAGATAGCAATTGAAATGGTCTTAGCTGAGACACATGGTGATAAGGCAGCCATCTGCTTAAAAAGGGGGCCAATAAATCTCATTTTCAGTGACTGAATTAAAATACCCTTTAGCTTTAGCTCCTTTCGTTCTATTACTTATTTAATTATTATTTATTTTTGTCTTATGTGGAAAATAGGAGGCTAAGAGTCTGTAAGCTGAAATTTAAAAAAGGCAGAAGCCATGTAATGGTAGTACAGCTTAAGATGCAGGATATCCAGAAATGTCAAAGGCATGCCAAAAAATACATACTTTTTTCCCCAGAATAATCGGAAATCTTGCAAAAACCTGGAAAAAAATACCCATTTTTTAATTTATTTTCTGAAATTAAGCATCATTTTCCAGGAATGGGAGACATTAAGAATAGTTAGCACACAGAACTTATTCAATGGCATATTCATAAATTAGGGGTAACTTGCTTGCACTTGAATACTGGGGAATAGACAGAAGAGCAGAGGTAAACTACACCTCCCTAATAAATCCTTCCTAGGGATTTTCCTTCTGTCCTGGGTTCAGCAGTAGCAGTCATGTTTTTTCCTTTGTGTTAGCTGGTGCAGTGCTGTGTTTTGACTTCCAGACTGAGAACAGTGTTGGTGAAGCCGATGTTCTCGGTTGTTGCTAAGTGATGTTTACCCCGACCAAGGACTTTGTGAGGCTCATGCTCTGCCAGGGAGGAGGGGAAGCTGTGAGGAAGCAGGGACGGGGCGCCTGACCCGAGCTAGCCGGGGAGGTATTCCATACCACAGCACGTCATGCCCGGGGTGAGGGGTAACTGGGAGTTACCTGGAAGGACAGGGGCTTCCGGGTGGGACTCGTTTCTTGGCCGGTGGTATCGTATTCTCTTCCCTTGTTATTTTCCCTTATCATTGTTGTCATTGGTGGTAGCGGTGGTGATTTATGTTGTACATTGGTTGCTGGACTGTTCTTGTCTCAACCCATAGGAGTTGCACTCTTTCGATCCTCCTCCCCGTTCCTCTGGGAGCGGGGAAGGGGAGAGCCCCGGTGCGGGGCGGGGGGGACGGACCTCGATTGTTGTCAGCTCGGCACCACTCACTGGGAATGAGTGAGCAAGTTACCTGACTGGGTTTAAACCACGACACCTTCTCTTCCAGTCCTCCCATGAGTCCTGACATCTCAAACCTCCTGTATGGTTTTGAGGGACCTTGTTTTCCCCTGATTTCAATGGGAGTTGCCAGGAGTAACATGGATTCAGTCACCAAATGTACTCACTCCTGTTGCTGACTGCTGCGACCAGGAACTGCAGTAAGTCAAGTCACGCAATAATGTATTTTTCTAGTGAGCAGCACTTGTTTTTGTGACCAAGAGCCATGTGAGTGCTTGCAAAGACGGCAAGGAAGGGAAAGACACCTCTTCATTTTCTCCCCTCCCTTCTCCAGCACTGGGTGACACCACTTCTCCTGTCTCCAGCTAGTCTGCAGCCGACTGCCCTTTCATCTCATGGCAACTTGCCCTGTCCGAAGTTCTCCTATCCCTGTAGCAGTGGAAGGTTAGTCCTCCCCGTTGTCCAAAGAGAGACAGAAAAGTGAGAAACCCTCCAGATTTCTTCTTCTAAGAGTACATTCCTTATATTCACCCTTTTCACTTTGTGGCAGGTCACATAAGGGGTTGAAGGCAGATGGTTCACTGTCAAACCCTGATTTCTTTAATCCCTCTTTCCCCTTGAGGGCAGTAGCTAATACACCAGCTAAAACCACAGGAATTTCCTTTGCCCATAGCCTGCTGATACGGAATTTCATACTTGTGCACAGTTTAATTGTCAGTGAAATTTCTGAATTTCATGCCTAAATCCAAGTAAGGATTTGGGTGCTTTAAAACTGAGGTAAGCAGAATGGTCCCAATTAACAGGAATGTCTTTCTCCTCAGTGACTGCTTGTCTGGGGATTTTCGCTATTCTCTGGAGCAGGGATTGCCCCTCCGGGCTGACTGCCCTCAGCATGGGGCTGTAGACTTATGCCCATTTTGGTGCCACATCCTTGCACTGGCCGTTCTCTTCTGTGTCAAGACTTCCATGAGGCTTAAAAATGTTTAAGATGAGGCTGCCCATGTAGAAGATGCTTGAAACTGTTTTAGGTGGACCAGATCCCCACTCCCTGCGTGCCTGTGCTAGCTAGGGTCTTGCATGGCAATTCCACTCACAGCATAAAAGAAAGCAGTGAACGCTTTTCAATAATTTAAACCAGATGAAAACAACCTCCAGGGGAGACTGTTGGATCCATATATTACCTAGATGAAACTTCTGAAGCCTTCATTCAGGCAACTACGTGCTAGCAAGCAAAGGGCATTTGAATGCAAACTTCTTCATCCTTTTCTGTGGCTCTCTGATTTCTATGCTGACTGGTTTGGGCTTTATTTTGGGATGCTTGTCTCTATGGACTAGACAGGGAACACAGGTAGCAACTCGGGGCTCTGTATTATATGGCAAAGGCAGAAACCTAAGAGCTGCTACACAGTGAGTGACTCGTAAAGACACCAGCAGCCGCTACACATTGGTCCTGAGTGGAAGAAGGGTATATTTGCATGGAGAAGCTGCAGCACCAAGCAGTGACCAGAGCTGACTTGCTTTAGCATTAGCTCAGTTACAGCACTACATTACTACAGTATGATAAGAAGCCACAATCTGGGTCTCAAGGTAGATCTTTTGTGTCAGCACTGTTTAACTTCCTCAAATCTTACAAGTGCCACAGTATTTGATTAACAAACTGCAGAGGTCTCTCCTGTCCTCTTCTACAATACAGTTTCTGTTCCTATTTCAAATTGGCTTTGTCACTGGTGACAGGTTGCAAACTGTCTTACCTTTAGAAAGCTGACTGCATTAGGCTCTGCATCCATTACTGTCATTTAACACACTGTAAGAAATGTAGCTGCTGCTTCCACACAGCATCCTACGAACCTCCTATGAAAAAAACAGATGTGGAAGGCTTCTAAAATTTTCCACTTAATATGCTGGAGTCGGTGGATAAACTACAAATAGCTGCCTGCTTTCTCAAAATGTTGAATAATTTAAGCTCACAAATTCCCTTTCACTGATCTTCAGAGAGAATAAAATCAGTTTGTGTCCTCTGGGGAAGCAAAAACAATGTTGTACCTGAAATAGGCAAAGCCACCATCACTGAAGTAGACTGAAGTTTGGCAACTTCCTGGAATTGTACAGAGCATAAATATTCAACCCTAGTTTTTCATGAGGCATGGACCCTTCAGAAACCTGTGGTACATGCAGGGTCACGCAGGATGAAAATCTGCTTTTCTTGGTCACTTTGGAAGCAAACCTGGAGCGCCTTGCTGGAAACCACAGATTCAGGACTTCCAGAAGAAAGGGAGGAACTAAATGTCCCACTTTCTGGTTAGTAGGAGTTAGCAGGCTTTATGAAAAGATATGTTCTGTTATATAAAAGTTATGTATAGACTACAATACATAGATGGCTGACCTGAAAGGACAGAAAGGGCTATAGGACTGTACCTAGCTGTGCAGTGCTTCATCTTCTCATAGAGATGCCAGTCCGGGTCACTGAACTCATATGATTCCTCAAGCAGGTCAGTCCAGTAATATTAAAGAAGATCTCAAGTGATTTTGAATCATTGATACACCTGATGGTCTTTTATTCATTATTTTCTTTGCATTATTGATTGTATCTTTTGCTTGTTTGCTAAAAGGGAATTCAATTTCATTCAGAAGCTGAAAGTTTGCACCATCTGACAGTTGGTCTGCAGGCATCACCAAGCCTGCAGGAGATTAACTTCAGAGCCTTAATCACTGTGCACATTCACTGGTTTTCAGTAATTGGCCAACATCTCAAAGGTAAGGCATGGAATTTGAGCTACCCTTACCCCAGTGGTTTCTTCAGGCATGGAGTGCAGAGAAAGAAAGCATGTAGGTGTTCATCACAAGTACAGGCTTACTGAGGGGAGGCATATAAAGCTTGTGCCATCAGGCAAGGTCCTTATAGTGCCAAGTATTTTTCTATTTTACAACTAATTTCCTGGAAATAAATTCTTGCCTTTCTGACCTAATCCAAAATATTTTCTTAAAAGAAAGCAGTTTATCTGGGGGGTTGAAAATGCTTTTAACAAATATTTGTGGTTTTACTTAGATCAGTAAAGCACATGGATTATTATCTGCTGGTAGTTCTTTTTCCTGCAACAGCCTCATGAACCACTCATCTCATTTTGTGAGGACACACGTCAGACAGACTCTCTCCAACTTAAGCATAATGCAATTTAATGCAGGTCATGCAATCTAAGAAGAGCATACAAGGCCAAGCAGCTGCATTTGCTGTTCTGCCTAACACTGACAAGGCCTCTTAAAATAAGGGGATTGAAAATTTCTCATGATATTTGTGCCTTTTCATTAGAAAGGCAGTGTATTGAAGCCTCAGAAGCTTACCACCCACAGCTTCTGTGTTAGTACTTGGGGTTTTGTTGAAGGAGCGGGGGGAAAAAAGGAGACATAAATGCAGCTGTATAGATAAAACTGCCAGTAGAAGGGCAAAAGGAGCCTAACGCTTTGTTATAGAGTAACACTGTGGTCTTCTGTGGCCAATTTACAAAAAATCCTGGAACGGAATTCCTGGTCCAGCGTAGTGTCTTCATTTATCAATATGATTTTCCTTCCCGCATTGAGGCAATTTGGCAAACACGTTTTCTTGCAGAGCAAATTTTGTGAGTTTCAGAAATTCTAAGTCCATTTATCAGTCTAATCTACTGATAGTTTTCTAAAGAGCCTTTCTGTATAAACGGTGTTCAGCCGTCTCTTTTAATTCAAAGAAGATTATCCTATCCTAATCAGGTTTTCCACATGTACAACTTAGCAAGTATATTACAGGATAAATTAACCAATAAACATAATAAGAAAGTAATAAGTTCTCTTATCTAGAGAGACCACTGAATGTACTTCAAGTGTTGGAAAAGCAGATTAATGATAGCCTTTTTTTTCCCTACATATGAAGGAGAAAAAGCTGAATTTATTTATAAGACTGCTTGCTTATGAAGAAAATGTTTATGGGGGAAAGACTACAATAAAGAAACTAAATTTTTCTATTTCTTTCTGCATTTTAACTTCACGGTCTTTTTTTCTTCTGCAAGTGCCCTGTGACTCCATGTCAGTGTTCTTTATCCATCACTGATAAGCACCCCCACATGCTGAAGAGTTCTGAGTGCCAGAGTCAGGATCTTTGGAGACCAGAGCCTAAAAGTGTCCTATGTATATGAGCAGTGATTGCCCAGATTCCCTGTTTCAGGTAAAGATGTAAGTCAGATGGAGGTGTTAAGTACTGGATAGAAACTCTTGTCTGCGTTTGATTCCTAAGTCTTTGTTATTTCAGGGGCTAGGTAGAATAACTGTTTACTGATGATTAGCTCTCACTAAAAAATATTTGGAAGCCCTGATGCCAATGCAAACAACATTATTACGTTCTTGCTACTGCTTCCATCTCCGTCTCCCCTGTTGCATCGTAATTCTATTATGTCCTGGGCTCTGAGTATCAGGAATATATCTACATGTATTTGCAGAGAGCCAAAATATCATGAGTACCTTTTCTGCTTCAACTTAGGTTCTGGCATAATATAAAAAATTAATGATAATATTAGCTCCCAGCTCGTTTTTTCCAGCACTGGGTAAGTGCATTCCCTCATCCTTCATGGGCAGTTATCATCAATTTATAATTAGGCTCAGCTACTTCACAGTAGGAGTCTATACAGTTTTCCAGCTGGCATATAAATGATATTTTCTTATATTCTCAGAAACCACATCTTTCCCTCCCTTATGAAGCATTTCATAAGTATATTATTCTCATGTTTTCTTGGATAGCCCAATTCTACATTTCTATGTTTACATAAATTGTTGGATTCACCTAAGGAGGGACTCAAAGAATAGCATAATTGCAATGTGAAGGTCTAACCATTACCTTTCATGCTGAAGTCTTACAATTGCTAAAAAATTGGAATGCAACCCTATGCCTTTGTAAGGAAAGTTGTTCTCCAGAATTACCTGAAAGACACTAAAGACCTTGTCGTTAAGCCTGTTCATCTGGCAGGGAGGTTAGCTTTATTCTCCTTACAATTGCCAGCACTGATGCTTGGGTGAACCAGTGTGGTGAGCCCACTGTGCTAGCTCTGACGATGAATGGCATTTTTAAGCACCTCTCATGGTTTAAGCCCAGCTGGTAATTCAGAACCACACAGTCTCTCTCTCACTCCCCTGTTTCCTCCCCCCTGCTCCCAGAGGGATGGGGAGGAGAATGGAAAGAATGTAACTCCCAAGGGTTGAGATAAGAACAGTTTAGTAACAAAGGTGTAACACAAATCACTGCTGCTACCACCAATAATAATAATGATAAGGGAAATAACAAGAGAAGAGAACACAACCGCTCACCACCCGCCGACCGATACCCAGCCTGACCCAAGCAGTGATCTAACCCTTCTGAGTAACTGCCCCAGTTTATATACTGGGTATGATGTGCTGCGGTATGGAATACCTCTTTGGCTAGTTTGGGTCAGGTGTCCTGTCTCTGCTTCCTCCCGGCTTCCCCTCCTCCCTGGCAGAGCATGAGACTCACAAAGTCCTTGGTCGGAGTAAATGTTACTGAGCAGCAACTAAAATATCGGTGTCATCAGCACTGTTCCCAGGCTGAAAATCAAAACCACAGTGCTGCACCAGCTACTAAGAAGGAGAAAAAATGACTGCTGCTGCTGAACCCAGGACAGCACCACTCTGCATTTTTTTAAATCTTTGAATTAAATATGCCAGACAACTCAAATATAGTGGTAGTAAAGTGATATAAACCATAGGTATATGGTAACCAGCTTTGGGCAAGAGGTAAAGATACTTTGCACTATCATGCAAGAATCCCAGGAGTATCTTCAGGATCAGGCATCACCTGCATTCCATTTTTGCTCACTATGTGTCTTTGCAGCAGTTGTTTTAGGATATTATACCGAAAAGCTTTTCCTATTTCCAATACACATTCATTCATGTGAGACCACACTCTGCTGTTGTTACTAACTGGATGCTGAATAGTATCTTCCTTTTCCAAATAGAGGTATTGCTTAACAAGAGGAAAGGAATTTGACTACAAACCCAGAGTTATCCAGTGGGATGAGAAATTATTTCTTATCATCTCTCCCTAGTTTTGATTTTGTTGAAATGCAGAGGATCTTACATGTAACTTCCATTATCCATGCAGGAAAAGTCTTTGCTACTTTCCAATAACTGTACTCTTCTGCTAGGAGAGCTGTGAGATCATGGCTGCATTTGTAGGCTTTTCAGACAAACATTTTTTCTGACTTGGACCAAGTCTGCTCTAAGTTGTAAACCTTTCCAACCCAAACCTCATGAGAGTATGTGTCTCTGGCACGAGGCAGTTCTGTCGAGAAACACCAAGCTACTTCCAAATAAGAGCTACAGGATATGGTATTATGCCTTATAGACATTCCTCAAGCTGTTTGATTCTTTGCATGGTGCCTGCATGCTACAGAGATTGTGCATAATATAACTGGGCTGGCCATTAAAAACATTTCCACAAAGGAAAGGTCTGCTAGAAGTTTGTGCCAACTGCATGTCCCTGCTTTAAATCTTCATTCACAGTAAGAGGGTATGCTAGGGGCATTCCTGAAATAACCCATCTGCTCTCACTGCCTACGGACAGGGAGGCAGAGGATGAACCTTAACTTGTGAAGTCCTTTTTAAGAACCAATCATATACTAATCCCATTGAGCAGCCTGCTATGGTTGGAGACATGAAATGATACACAGACGTGAGAAAAAAGCCTTACATTGTCCCAGGGCTGCACTCAAAAGTCCATGTACAACAGCAGGGGTCAGTTAAATGCTCAGTTACTGTGAATACCCTGAAAATCTGGCATTTCCAGAGATCAGACATGCAAGTTAGGTGCTCTGCACAGCCTTTTGCAGACTGCTGTTTTGCAACTCAGGCTCTACAGGGCTAGAAGCAAGTCAGGAAAACAAGTGAGGCAAGGGGCAACTTGGATGACTGCTTGTGAAACCCTTCTGCTGGAAAAGGCTCTGCGCCAGCTTTTTCTTTTCTATGACGTGTTCCTTTCAGGTTTGGGTCCAATGCCTACCTCTGCTTCTTTTGAAGAATCTTTTTCCCTTTGGACATTGCATTCTTGTTTCACAGGAAAGGAGAGCCATGGGAGCACCAGTAAGAAAAGCATTTGTAGCTCCAGTATGCAGATTTCTGTCCTCTCATTTCATTTGCTTTGGGCTTCTCGCACATATTCAAACCCCTTACAGCCCCAGTCACTGCTGGCAGCAGTGTGTTTGCCAGTTCCCAGTTTCTTTGAGCGTTAGAGGTATTATTAGGGCATCACCTACTTCTGCAAGAGAAGGAGAATACTTGGAAACCTATGTAGCAACTGGAACCTAATTTCCTTAAAAAGATTGACAGGGCTTTTTTTTTAGCTTGATTGTGCCTAGGAAACATCTGAAACGTGTGCTCAGCTGGTTGAAATACATAAGCCTAAATTAGATTCTCTGCAAGTGGTTACAGAAACTTGAATCTGGAATCTGGAATATTGATCAGGCAAGTAGCATGGCTGTTGAAAAAACATGTATATGATGTATAGCTGTGTCTCACAGTCTAACCTTGCCCATGCATGCTCCAGGTAACAGACCAGACTAGTCAAGTGCCTGCATCAATATTAGAGGGAGGAATATTTTTTCCTTGAACATAGTTAATCTGTTTCCTGCAACCCACATTTGAAAGGCTGTGTCATGTCTTGGGCTAGGAAAAGGGGATCAAAACCTTTCCTAAGGCAAATTCCCCTCTGAAGTGCATCAGACCACCATGCCAGCTGTCCCTTCACTGTGCTGCTGGCCAGCCCAGCCAGGTCTGTCTGCACTGCTGCCTCTCACCAGCAACTTTCTATGCCAGCTCTTGCCCCTTGCAACACCAAAGGCTGAGCACTTGATGTTTAAATAAGACTACACACCCTGAAAAGTGTACTACTTTGAATGAGTACGTGTTTTGTAGCACATGTTCAGAACTTGAAAACCACATGGGAAGTGGACAATACTGCAACTGCCGTGAGTGGTGGGTGCAAAACCAAGGTCTCCCAACAGTCAGCAGTCTCAGAAGAGTTTCCCAGTGTGCTATGGCTGTATGCTGATGGCACGAATGTCTGCTGCCAAGAAGAGTGCAGTAAGTCTGTGCTACTTCTCTGAAATTCCCAAGTACAGCATAAACTCCCTGTGAATTGCTACTTTTTTTCACTTTCAGAGAGGGATCAAAGCATAGAGAACTCAAGAAAAGAATCACAAGGGGTGGCTGAGCATGCATCTGTCTTTTAGGTTATTGAAACTCATCACTTAACTCCTCAAGCTCACCTTTCAGGAGTCATTTAAACCCAGACATAGCTATGTCACTGTAGCAACGTAATAACTCAGAACACGTTCTTGTTAGAGGATTCAGCAGCAAATAAAAGCATTTTCATTTTATCATATTATCTTTTATGTAACAGTTTCTGGGAAATTTGCATTATATTCCCTCCATGTATCTTCTCACCAACACAACACAAAGACTACACGTTAAGCTGATGCTTTCAGTCTGTGGCAACAATAGCATTATGAAAATTATTTTGCTTGCATGGCAGAAAATGAAATTTACTTTGGTTGAAATTGGCTTGGTCAGTCAGATACTTTTTATTTTCATCTTTTTATCTTAGAGCTGGAAATGGATAAATGACAATAAAGACAGAAACTAACAATTGGTTATTGAAAACTTTGCTTGCTGCTCATTTAAGAAATACCAGTGGGCCACTAATGGGCCAATTTGCATTGCAAATAGTCTGCTTTTCCATCAGAGGAATACAGTTCTAGAAAGTCTGTGAACAGCTCTTTTGAAATAGTGAAGGGGATGAGTCTAACGGAGCACATGCCTATCATGGGTTTTCCCATTAATACTGTAAGAGGCACAGAACATTGACTGGCTGATTTACACACAGTCCAGAATGCTGGGATCTCCTGGGGGACACTAGAGCCTTGTGGAGATGAGAAGGAGAACTTGCTCCTTCATGGCCCCAGCAGCCAAGGCAATTAAAAGCTGCATCTCAAGACTGAAGGCTGCACACACAAGGCAGTGCACGTAGCAACCTGCCCAAGGTGCCACAACTGAGGTCACTGCTAACTTCTCTGGACAACAGAAATCTCTTTGGAAATTTGGTGGCAAAGTACCTGGACCACCAAATTGCTCAGACTCTAAAATAAACATATCATGACTACAGAGACTCAGGGACAGGAGCTCTGCTTTAGGTGTATTAAACCAATGGGGTTTTTTCTCAGGCTACGGTGAGGGACATGCTGATTCTCATGTCAGTTTGTTGGTACAGATTTCTGAAGGCAGGACAGTGATAGCTGGTTTAAAATGTGGCTGTATGTCTGCAGGGGTCTTTCCAAAAAATCTTCCCTTCTTGTGAACACATACGAAAATAATGTGATAATCTATTATAGTATACTTAATGATCTGTTTCCTGTCTGTTCTGCCCTTCCAGGTGGTCCAGATTCTTTGTAAAATGAGGTATTTTATCCCTCATCATAGATAGGGTCACACAGACAACCAATCAGCTTTCATGTCAACAGCATCATTTCATTACCACAGGCAATGCCAATAGACCGAGAAATCATAATCTCTCAATTTCCCTGCTAACACAAATATTGCCCTGTGCTGGACAAACCATTTGAGAAAGCTTGAAAGAAAAGTAACCCACTGTCACTTGAATGACTTTGCTGCACAAATCTGATGGATTCGGCACTGATGGAAACCCAGAGCACAATTCAGACCGGCTTTAAATATGTGCTGTTTATTCCTTCTGCTCTGCCAAGTCATCGAAAGAGGAACACACAGGCACACAAAATGATTCATGCAGGAAATCCAGAATACTGCAGAATTCATCTCTCTGCTGTGACAAGCTCATTTTAGTTTCATGCATTTTATTTCTAATGCGAATAGCTTCCAAGAGAACACACTGCTTCTGTGTTTTATCCAGGTTGCTCAGGATGCAGTGCAAGTGACATGCCTTGACACAGACAAGAATTAGGCAATACAGTACGATCTTTTATGAATTCAAGGATTCTGCATTGCAAACCTTCAGACTGGAGATGGCAGCGCTGCAGACACTGTTTACACTAGGAGTCAAGTTTAAGTCATGTAGCATCTCCCTGAAGGACTACCAGGCTGGAGTCAAAGGGTAAGCAGTGCAAAAAGAAGAATTTCTTTTAAGCAATCATAGAGAAAAATATATTAATTAAAAAAAAAAAAAAAAGAAGAAGAAAAAAAGAAAAGAAAGAGGTAGAATATTTGAGCTTGGTACCTCACTGGTTTTCAGCTTACCCTAATCATCTGTATTGTTCCTGCAGTCACTCTGCTGTTACTGGCCTGAAAATCCCTTTGTGTTTTTACAGGTTTTGAGCGAAATCCTGGAAGCAGGGAAGGAGATAAGAGTGGACTGCCAACAGCAATCATTCAGTGCAGGGCAGTCTGCAGTGCTGGGGAGCGCCTGCCCAGGCTTCCTGGGGTACAGCGCAAGTTAGTGCAGCCTTGGGTGTGCCAGGATGCAGGCAAAACTGTGAGTCCTTCCTCCTTGCGCTAACAGAAAGCCAAATAACATGAAAAATAGCCCATCCTTTTCAGACCACAGGCATCTTTCTGGCCTCTCAGTGGTCTCACTATGGCAGTGAGTACACTCAGGAAGGACCATAGAGCATCCAGACACCCTGTGGATGAAGCAGGGCAAAGCTATATAGCCCTGCTTGGAGAGGGAGGGACCAAAGCCACCTCATCCCTTTTTCTTTCACTTCTGTTTGTGTAGGGACAGAAACCACTCCCACTCCTGAAGGTCACCAAGGGCAGGTTTCCTTTGCTGCTCTCTGAGCCTGTGCTTGGCTGTATCCTACCTTAAAAAGCTGGTATCTGGTTGGAAGGCACTGAAAAGCAACACAGATAATGATGAAAATTTAACTGTGCTTTAAAACTGGTATTTGCCAGCATCTATGCCTCATCTTGAAATTCGAAGCACTATTAGCAAGAAATGACTAAGCTGCAGGCATACATAGTCTTTCTGGAGGGTGGAATTATGTGTTCTGGACTGAAAGCTGTGGGGATAGAAGAAGCACTTACTCACATGGATGCAGCAAGCAAGCCTCAAGTGCCAGTTCCTGGCTGCTGGTTTTCCTTCTTCCCACTGGAAAACGGAGCTCGACACTAGCATAAGCACAAAAGCCTCAGCATTACAATAAAGGACAAGGCAACATGAACTTCCACAGCTTTAACATGTTTCATAATATTCTTCTTAATTCTGAATGTTGTAGCTCTTTGTGGTGAAAAAAAAGAACCACCACCAGCCTCCCTTTTTTGGTAAGGGTAACCACCCTCAGTGTTGGGCAACAAAAGCATGGAAACATAATGTGGATGCACCTGATTATGACAGAAACTAAGCATAAATTAACAGAAAACAGAGCAGATTTTAAGTAGCATTTTAATTGATTCTGCTCCGTGAGTGCATCTTTAGAAGGGTTGGTCTGACAACTCTGAAGATAAAAGGCACGACACTTTTTAGAAACACTGCAAAGGCTTTTAAAAGGCTTTCAGAGCCTTTTAATCCTACTTTTGTGTTCTGACAATCATCTTCCTTAAATTAAATACTTCCTCGGCATCAAAGATGCCCTTGGTGCAGGAGCTCTCTGCGCAATTCTCCTTCCCAGAACCACCGTAGTCTTACCCACAGCTTTTGGGAAGGTTTTTCTGATGAATCCTGTGGGTTTGCTCAGCAGGGGAGAGAGACGTAGGCAACAGGCTTGGTTTTCATTTGGTTCAGCTTTTTCAGGCGTCAGGATAACCCACGGGTAATTTTTCCCATAGATTTTAGCCTCCCCGCTCCTCCCTTTTGGTATCTGTTTGGCCAATGCTCATGGGTTTCTCACCAGCACTGCTACCTGCTCTGCACTATCCACAATCGGTTTGATAAACAAACTTCTTAACACTGCCAACACAGAAGTGCCCAACTTTTTTTTTTTCTAAAATGCCTTTGTTTCCCTCTTTTAGTCCCATGGCAAGTTTTGTCTTTGTTGCATGGTAGGGCAAAAAATGGTGGGAAAGGTCTGTGACCCAGGAGACCACAGTACCTCTTCTATATGCCTTCTTTCAGCTTCAAGCAGTGCACAGTGACTGGGCAAATGGGCAGCTGAAGTTAAGTCAGAGAAGAAAAGGAAGCCAGATTACAAAAACAAAAGTAGTTTTTCCTTCAGGACGATCTTGTATTTCAAGAACCGAACTCTGACTTCCTTGTCCTTTATCTTCTGCTTGTTGTTACCAACGCTATCACACAGGAGTCAGGAAGGAAACAGAACAAAACAGTTTTAGGGAGATAACGTTATTTGCAAATATCTGAGGGTACTGTTAGGAATCACCAGTCTCCTTCTCTGTTAAGAGGATTTTAACAGTATCTTCTTAGAATAACCTAAAAATGAAGGAAATATCTGGGGAAGGTTGGGTTCCTTGTGGTTGTTTAAAAGTCGCAATACAGACTTAGAGCAGACATTTAACTAGGACTGGCTTCACACAAAGGAGAAGTATTTCAGCTTCTGTCAAATCCAGCCCTAACGCCACAGGCATCAAACTCTGCTAAGGACTTGGTTCCTGCCACTTGTTTTGGCTATGGTGGTACCTGCATGGCTGAACACTGCTGCTGGTGCAAGCCCCTCTGTGGGTGTGAGCAGAGACAGAAGTGAGCTGTGCAAGGGGAGCGCTGAACTTCAGCCTCTAAGCACAACCCAGACACACCAGCTGCTAGCAAAACAGTGGAGGAAGATCTCCTCTCCAAACGTAGAAGCCTTGGTAGCAAAACACCATCTCACAGCTGCAAGACAAGTCCCAGGTACACAGGAACACTTCTCCTATGAGGAAAGGATGAGAGTTTTGGGGGTGTTCAGCCTGGAGAAGATTCCAGGGAGACCTTATTGCAGCCTTTCAGTTCTTAGAAGGGCCCTATGAGAAAGACAGGGACAGATTTTTCAGCAGGGCCTGTCACAATAGGACGAGGGGTGATGGTTTTAAAATAAAAGAGGGGAGATTCAGGCTGAACATGAGTTAAAGATCTTTACAATGAGGGTGGTAAAACACTGGTACATGTCCAGAGAGATGGTAGATGAGCCATCCCTGGAGACATTCAAGGCCAGGCTGGGTGTGGTTCTGGGCAACCTGATCTAGTTAAAGATGTCCCTGCTCATTTCAGGGTGTTTGGACAAGATGACCTGTGAAGGTCCCCTCTAACCCAAACTATTCTGTGATTCTGTAATTTTACCTACGGCTCCATGTGCATCACATCTGCCTAGCAAGAAAACAGTTTTAGCTTTCAGAGTTTGGAAGATGCATTACAACAAAATACTTGCTGGGAATTAGGTAACACACAGGCTCACTGGACTGTTTGCTCTCATTGTCAAGGGAAACTGAAATACCTTCGGATTGAAAGCTAAAAAATCTGGCCATGCTGAGCAGGTTATAGTGCGGCAATAAACACAGAGCAGTACCTTGGTTTGCAGGGCAGGTTTTCTTTGCTTTTCAGATGGCCCGAGCCATTTCACAGCAGCCAAAGACCCTTCTCCATCGCACCCTGCAATGCAAGTAACAAACATGGGCTTGCAGCTCCTCTAATTTTCAGGCAGCCATATTAGCCGAGCTGGAAGATTAAAATTGCAAGCCATGAAGGAAATCAGTGTACTAGTTTAGAGCAAAAGGATTCAGGCTGTCTGCAAGTGCTGTGCATAAGACACCATTCTACCTCTCCTCTTAGCAATTCTTTTTCTTTGTACTCCATTCATGCTATATTAACTATTTATAAGAGATCACTTTAAATCCCCTTTGCAGTCAGCATGTGTACATCTCATCTGAAGACTCATGGCTATTTGTTGAGGTTCCATAGCCATGAAAACACACTGGGTAATTGCCACTGCGAGGGTTTTGATGAACAGGTAAAAAGTGTTTTTAAGTGGCTTTACAAAACCAGCCATTTTCCCATCTGCTCTCTCTTTATTTATGCACAAACCGAATTATTTTAGGTATGAATGCTAACATGTGATTGAGAAATAGATGTTAAGCTGTGGAGAACCAACTGAATTTCATCTTTTAGAACTGGATAATTACTTTTTGCCTGTATAAAGAGACAATGTGTGTGCTGCGCTGTGAGGAGCAGCATGCAGTGTGGTACTGCACCCTATTGGCCTGCAGCGTTATTGAAACCCAAGTGCATTCTCAGCACAATGCAAGGCAATTTCTCTTATATTAAACCTTTGTTTCAGCCAAGCTGCCTCCAAATGCAGCATGGAGGTAAGAAAGAAAGAGAAATTCATGTCCTGGAAGAGAGAGTGTGACCTACAAAGATAAGAAGAAAAAGTTGGTTTAGAAAAGCAGAAGAGACTGAAGTGTTCTTTCTCACTAGTTAGTGGGTAGAAGCAACAGAAAAAATAACATGCAAGCAAGGAAAAGGGAAGAAGGTTTTCATGCCACTTCTATGGAAGTAAAAGGAATGCTTTAAATCATTAGAAAAGAGTGACTTAAAAGTGTGACTCAAATGGATTGGATGTCTTTAAAAGATCGAGTTCAGGGGAACCTGGACAACATTTTGGGAACTTGGTGCCAAAACTCAGATTCTAGAAAAGATGACAAAGAAGGTGCCTGAGTACATGGCCACTGATTTTACCTCAGAAAGACAACATCAGAGCATCCTCCCAGCAAAGGGGGAAGAACAGGCTTCCCAGAAGGGGGTCAAGGCAAGGACAGAAGTGCCGAGGGGCTGGCAGGCTGTAGAAGAAGGCATGGATACAGGGTCAGAGTGCTACTGTGAAGTGGACAGCAAGATCAGAGAGATCTCACATCTCACACAACAAGTCAGTCAGGGAGGTTCAGAGGCAGATCCTCACGTAGGGCACTTCTCTGCAGAGGAGCCTTGCCAGTGCACCCCACTGGTTATTTGGTCATATGTTCCTACACCATTGACACAACACAGTGCGTACTCATAAGGTAGTCTTTGCACAAGCAGCCTATAAAAATAAACTCCTGTTGAGCTGCTCATTCACTGATCACACAAGACTGTAACTTCATGTACATCATTACTCTTAATAGCTCTTTCCCAGTCCAGTCCCACTGGCTGTCATCTGTGTTGTGCCACCGCCTGCTTGGTGGGGATTTCACAGTCATTGCAGAGATCACCCCATGCTTGCTCCCACACTGCTGCCCACCATCCCCACCTACAGAGAACTATCAGAGCTCCTTGTCCTGCCTGGCCTCTGCTTTAACCAGTTTTGGCCTGAATAACTTACACACCCCAAGGCTAAATAGGCTAGAAATAAATGCCAGGGACAAGCAGCTGGCTACAGTCACTTCTGGACTAGTACCTTAAGAGAACAGCTTTTAGGATGTTTGTGTGGTGAAACCACAGTTGTGGACAGTTGTATTTTTAAATCTGCTGGATTGTAACAATATCAGAAATGGCCTGGAGATAGGATTGTTGGGTTTTCCCTCCTGAAGACACAGGCTTCAGTGAGTCTTTGTGTCATTACTTACTTGTAATTTAATCTAGGATGCAATGCAAGCTGTACATGCCTGAGCATCCAAGTGCCCGCTTCTCACATAAGTGCAAGATTTGTGCTGACCTGCTGTGACTTATTCTATGCATGAGACTAAATCAAAGATGAAGAGCTATAAGAAAAAAGGAGGGATGGGGTGGAATGGGATAAGGGAATATCCAACACTTAAAAGGCACTGCCATTGATGTATAAGCAGGGATTTCAGATGTCACACGGCAGCTTTTCCCACAGCTAACTTTTTAAACAATTTAGGTTACATATTTGGGGGTCACAGAGGTTGTTAACTGATGGAATCAGGAGCTCCTTTTAGTTTCAGTATTACTAGCACAGTTCTTTTCCTGAGATTTGCTTTGCTTACATCTCCAAACCCCTTTTTATCTCATATACACACCAACAGCTTCACTGTCTTTCTCTCACCATCACACTGTTCCTCCAGCTGTGGTCTCCCCTTCCTTCCCCCACCACTGCATGCGGGACCTACATCTGTTGTTGGTGCCTAGCGACACCCTGCTGGGGCTCAGGTTCTCCTTGGGTGTTGCGTTTAAGGTAGGGCTTCTACTGGTACAGCTCTTCTGTAATGCACCCATCTGCTTCTCTCTGCACATTTGAATGCAAAGCACCCCTCAGACTGAGCACTTTTAGAGTTTCAACCAGCCAGGAAGAGTGTTTTGTGTCAGTGGCTGCGATATGCTGCTCTTGGAACGCTGACACAGCTCAGCACATGCATACAGACAGGCCATACCGCAAGCACTGTATGTTTAATTACTAATTTCTATGAGAAACCTCAGCATTTTCTTGCTCTCACTTTCTCTGGCATTTGTGTATAGTCCCCGGCAGGAGAAAGCTTCATCCCAGCAGCTATTTGTCACTGAAAGAGCTGCTGCTGGCACAGACAAGAGGCGAGGAGGTGAGAGCCAAACACCCACCACAGCCCTGGCTCCAGTGACAGCGACTCACTTGGGAGCATTGCAAGCAGTACACAAAGAAAGCCAGCATAACAATAAGGCCACAGATGTTAGTGCAGCCTTCAATATCAACCCGTATATATTGGGCGGGGGGAACGAAATCAGTGCAAGGTAGAGCAACCCACAGCAAGGTTAGCTTGTGCTACCAGCCAGGAGGGCACCGCAGCCATGCAGGGAAGCGGGAAGGCACAGGTCAAGCTGAAGCCCCAGAAATAAAGCAGCTCATCAGCCCACCTGCCAAAACAGTGCTGGCTGCAAGCTGCTGCATACCACAAAGCAGTCTGTGTGCTGTGAACAGAGACTGATGGGCAGACAGGCATGTGAGAATAGCAACACCACACCGGTGCCTCTGGGCAGCCCTATGGACTGCTGAGCTCTTACACCAGCCTGCTGCAGACCTATTCCTCTCCCCAAAGGCACGGTCCATTGGATCACCAGACTTGCAGAGTGACAGAAACACAGTCTTCCTCCCAAGGAAGCCATACCAGGAGCCTCCTCCTCCTGCCTGCAGCCTGCAGGCACCGGCTGGCCTCACAGTTGGGTGCAGAAAGCAAAAGCCACCATCGCTTCCAGAGCAACCAGCACCATTTGCAAGCGTGCTTCCCCTCACCTTTGCACCTCTCTCTGCTGCATGTGAGCCTGCCCGCTGCAGCCAGCAGCCTGCCTGTGTGCAGCCTGTGCCAGGAAAGGAAAGCCCACCTGGAAAGTGTTTGAGAAGCCCCTCTTGTCCACAGTCAGCAGAGAGCAAGCCAGCTCTCCCCACGCTCTGTAGTTAAGAGCCAGATACATCTTCCATCACTGCACTCTAGCTTAAGGCAGAGCATTGCCACCCTGCTGGGGTCACATGTAGGAGACAGGAATTCCCTCTGGGGTTCCAGCTAACCCTGGGGGAGCTGTCCCTCTGTTTTGAGGGATAACTTTACAAAGGCCAATGTTGATTAAGGCCATACAGTTAAACAACTGAGCCCTTGGCCCCTTGCTTTTGTATTATCTATTTCTGTCGTTGCTAAACATTGCATTTATTGGGTTCAAACTAAGGGTAACAGCAGGTATCCAAAGTGAGTAAAAACAGAAACAGAGCTTCTGGAAAACTCCCCAGGTCCAGTTTGCTGCTGCTTTGGCAGGTGCTAAACCTCAGCAATATTCTCTGTTGCCTGGGGGATGGATTACTGGCAGAGCCAAAGTATCTTGAGTACCGGTTTAATGTGCAAAGAGCAGGCATGACCGTAACACAGGAACGCAATAGTGTAAATGGTGATACAGCATCATAGCTCTTGCCTGCTCATTTTGAAAGAGAGAAAATTTAATTTTCATTTGACTAGCCACCTGAGACAGGCAAATGTCGTGTGTATCTTACAGGACAGGGGTCATAAATATTGCCACTTTTCAAACCTCTAAGAACAGGCTTACTTGTGCCTGTTTTCAGTGTTTTTCATTTATCCATCCTGGTTAGATATTTGATACTGCCTTTTCTTCCTGTGCGAGCTAACCTCTGTCTTTCTGGCCCCTTTGTGACATGCATGAATATCAAATCACTTCCCTACTGTTCAAACTAACAGGGAAACAGATTTAACTCTATTAAGCTGATTCATTATTTTGTGATGTCCCTCACCCCCAGCCGTCAGCACTGAATATCAAGGCAAAGTTTCGATCACTCCATCTTGCTTCAGACCACCCTGGAGGTGTTATTAGGTCATTATGAACACAACCTCTCTTGCTTTATTGTTTCATTACAGTTCTTAATGCTGTGGCAGTGCCATCAGCCAGCGGGTGACCTCCTGTGATGAGGTTTTTGCAGGGAACACTGGACAGCCCCAGGTGTTTTTAAGAATTCAGAGCATGTTTCCGTGCATTACATTCCCCTCGTGATGCCCCTGACGAGCTGTGTGACAGGCAGACCTTGCTGGGGACAGCGCTCCTTGGGGTGCAGTTCTGCTCAGGACTTGTCACTCGGATGGCTGAGGGAGGCACACTCTCCCCCCCCATGATGGAGACCTGGCACACTGAGTGTGAGAAGGTTATAGCAGCAAAAACAATACTGGGGGGTGTAAGAGCTTCTGGGGAAGAGGTCAGGGGGCAGCTTGCAGCACCTTCAATCATAGTGAAATTGGAGTTCACTGTGTGAGAGCTAATAAAGGGTTAATTAAATTTTGCTTTCGCCAAGCATATGTGGCCTGCACAAGATAAAAGCTTATCAAACATGACCATCCTGTAATGTAACACTAGTGAGAGAAACTGAAAGAACTAACACCCACAGGACTGGTCAGAACTGGCTCAAGACCCAGGGTGAAAAGTTCACCTTAGAGGAAGACGTCTTACTTCATCCCCAAAGACCACCGAGATGACCACCAGGAGGCAGAGAGCATGCACCAAAAGGAGGAGACAAGGGCGGACTTATGGAAATCCTTTCGGAGAAGCAATTGTAATAATTCCTCCCTGTTCTCGGGGTAACTATGAATATGTATTCGGCTGATGCAGTAGAGAACAGATAAAAAGCTTGTGTACGGGTATAATGGTGTGCCTCCGGCTATGGTCATGCGCCCAGCGCTCTTTTCTTTGATCCATTGACTTTGTCCCTATCAAATTTTTTTAGAAGTGAGCACATTTCTCACAACTGGCTCCATGTGAAATGGGGCTTTTAAAACAATTTTGTGAGAAGTGATTGCCATAGAGGATAAATTTAGTCAAATCTTGTGTACTTCTATCTGTTATTACTTTCTTATTACTGTAATGGAGAATACAGAGAGCACAGATACATTTCTTGTTCCATAGACCTTGTGATCTAAATTCACGTTGAAAGATGAGAGGAAGCCTGGTAGACAGAAAAAAGAGAATGGTACTGAATCCAGCTTCTTAGGATCCATTTTCCAATGTAATTCGGTTTTAGTTTGGTTCACTAAGGACCTGGAGCTGTGCAATTGCAGGGGCTGCCTGTCCTCCTGTCTGCCTCCCCTCCCCACAGGCTCCTGAAGCTGTCAGGCTGTTTTTACGCAATCTGCCAAAGAAGTACAAGTCTCAAAGACATTTAACTCCTGCAGGGATTGCTGGTGTCTGGGTAGATCTAGTAGAGAGTACTGGAGGAGTGTCCCAAAGGAGAAGAGGAAAGGATAACTCAGCCCTCCTCCACTTCAAGGCATCACCCCACAGTGTGAACAGCACACTGGTGAGCAGGGCAGCATACATGTAGCTCTGAACTCACCAGAGCATATATTGCCTCTTGAGCTGCCAAAAATATGGAGGCCTGAGAGGAAGATGGAGCACTGCAGTGAGGAGTAGTGAAAACATGATGCATAGCTGAAGGAAAAGAGGGAAAGTCCAATGAGAGTGGGTGCCAAGGTGACAGGGAGGTGACTGGGATCATCACGTGTAGGAAGATGTGGGAAGACACATGAAATGATCTGGGAGGAACCAGATTTTGTCTACAGGACAACTACCGCAACTCTTGTGCGTGTAACATAACTGCACACCTGGGAAAGCTGCTGGGCTGCAAAACCTGGCACCCCTGGTCCCTGATTTAGGCACAGGAGAGGCACAATGGAGTCAGCAGCAAATCAACATCTGACCCATCAGTAAGAAACACTTTCAAGGCAAGGTGAGCTTGTCATTCACCGAGCCACTCAATCTCCTGTTTCCCTCCTGGGGTCAATGATAAAACTGAGCAGCTAAGTGCAGTGGAAGCATTTTGGAAAGTGCTGCAAGCCCCACCTGCAGAGCTGCTGCACCTGAATATGTGTTCTTCCAGCTTTCCTCCTGCTCACGTGCACACACGCTGCTGACTGAAATGCTTCTTTCAGGCTGCCGTCTGCCTGCAAATGCTTGCGGGCATCTGCTTCTGCCAGATAAGGGGAGTTTTCCCACAGGTACATGAAGCAGTTATGAAAACACAAATAAATCATAAATATTTTATATTGTCTTCTGTGCACCTTTGTTCTCACCCATTGTATGAGAAAGCACTGCCTGATATTCGTTGCTGTGAGCAGCCCCTCAAACCATACCAGAACCCTGCCCACTGCCATGGCTGTCACCATGCAGCCCGTGCTCATCCTGCCATTCCTCATTCCTCATCCGGTGAATTCCTCATTAGGCCACACTTATCTCTAATGGTTCTAATTGTGCTTTTACACACATTCTTAATGTGTGAACTAGGAGAGTCCTAAGAGCAGCAAAAAGAAGAGTATACTTGCTTATCTTACTCTGAGCAGAATTGATACAATATACAAAATGAGTCCAAATACTTAGCACAGTTTTTCCTGAGGAATTTCATGAGAGCCAGTTGTATTTCACATGAGTAATTGCCAGTGGGATTAAAAAATAGAGAATGACAGGTAAAAATTACTCAGTTCATTGCATGGGGTAGAGGTTCATACAGAAAATTTTCTTCAAGCCTATTACTTTACTCCACCATGCAAGAAAAATAGCTGTGCCTAAGGCTGGGATTTACATTTCTGGGGGTTGCATTCATTTTTGTATGCAAAATATTTGTGGAGAGTAAATGACTATGCTCCAGAGAGTGCTGTTCAGTGACAAATCATTTATTATCCCAAAATAATTTAATCTGATCATATGGAAACCATGCTGAACTCCAGAAACCTGGATGCCATACGGGCAGGCTGCCAGCCAGGGTAAACCAAAGACATTTTGTCCTTGGGGTGGGAAAGGTACACAGTTGGCATGAGCACTTAGAAAGAAAATCAGCATCAGGAAGTATCTTGGCCAAGAGGAACTTGGCAGAGTAGTATTTTAGCTCTGCTGAGGGACTGTGTATGCCCATTGAAATGGTAACATCTGTGGAGGAAGGGCAGAGCGCGTGGGTACAATGCAGTTTTATGGCAGCACTGCTTAGTCAGGGAAAGGGACTCCAAAGGGAGCCAATGCAGCCAGCTGGAGGGCTGATGAATGGAGTAACGATTGTGGAAGAGATCAGAAAGCACAGGAGTGCTCCATCACCCCCCATAACAGCAGCAGTATAAATTTCTGAGCCTTAGTGAAGCTTGTAGTTGAAGTGCATTGGTGTGATTTTGGGAAATATCAAGCGCTTTTCGGATTCTTAAATCATTAAAAATTAATTTGAGCACACAAGCAAGCCAACACAGGAACAAAACTCCAAAGAATCTGAAACTCAGCACGAATGAATGGAACACAGACGAATACTGTGCTTCTGTTCACAAAACGAGGGCAGAAATTCATCGTATTTTGTATTGGTTTGATGGATTCCCACTGGATTCAGCTGTGCACCTCAAGAAGCTGCTCTCTGTGCAGAGCACAACAAAGACCATTTTTGCTCTGAAATGTCTTGTGGTGGTGGGCAGCAAAAATAGCTCCTAAATATATTTATTTATTTTTGCTCAGGTTACTGCCGTTTTTTATTTTGCCTTTACTGAATTCTTACGAAATATATTCATTTTTCTTCCCTTTACCACCGCTACCAAATCACAGTAACTATAGGGACATTGTCAGCTCATCAGTCCCAAAAAGTAAATTAAAGTCCTTTCTAACCCTGCACCTCTCCTTGAACTTTCCTGGGGAATTTCCATTATTTCACATTTACCTGTTTCACATAAAGCTCTAAATGTTCTTCTTCTCTTTTTCCCCACTCTGAAAGAGCCATACTGACAGAGAGGAAATGTCTTCAGCAAAGCCATAAAATTGATTGCAGAGCTGCAATATCAAACGCTTTCCAAAACACCAAGATATACAATTTTTTTTATGTTTTCTAATATCATCATGGGTGTTACATCGATACTACAACAGGCAAGTCAGTTCCAGGGAGCATTGCAATTTTCAGCTGGCAATGGTCCTTCTGGTGTTCATTACCTTTTAAGACGCTTTTCTGGCATCTAACAGCTGCCTTCAGGAAGATTTATATGCTATTTGGGTTTGTTTAATTTCTCTTCACTGTTAATGTGCCTTTGTTATTGCGGTGTGGAGTTCATTAACTGCACCAGAAGATGGCAGCAATGGAAACCACTTTCGTGCCTCCCATCCCTAAGTGCTGTTTCATGCTGAGCCGCAATCAGTGATACGATAATATCAATCAGCGTTTAAAAATTGTTTAAAAAAAAAACAAACAAACAAACAAGAAAATCAGTCTCCATACTGAAAGATATTAAAAAAGCTGTGAAATGTGGAAGGAACTACGTGCTCCCTTCCTAGCATTCATAGGTCATTTTTTCAACACCTAAGTTGCAAAGACCAGGGATAGAGATGTCAATAACTAAAACTGACGGAAGGCATGCCTTTCCCAGACTACCATGTCCCAAAAAGTCTGAAGTAGCCTTAATCCATTTGATCTTCATGGTACACACCAAAAAGCATGTGAATCTGGAGTGGAAGACTGAGGAGGGTCTGAAGAGAAATTGTAAAGATCAGACACATTTTTTGGGATGCTGGAGGTTGACTTGTGTCACTGAATCAGTAAGAAGAGGCACTGGGAGCAAGATGTTTATTTAGTTGTTTTTATAAACCATGTGCAGGAACACACAGAGCCAGACAGAGCGTTTCCTTAGGAGGAATGCATGTTTACACTGGCAAATTAGCATACATATTTCCCACAGGACACAAGCATTATTAGACCTGTGATGAGCTCTGTCAGAAACCACTGAGGAAAGAAGGAATCTTATTTACCCTTCTAAATATGGACCAGTCTTCAGGGCAATACAGCTGCTAAACTTACTGACATGGGTGCTTGTGTTACAGCCAGGATTTATCATGCACGTCAAATGCAAAACTGTCTCAACTTCAGTGACAAGCTTTTGCTACTAGAATATATTTATATTCTATATATATGGTATATATTCTACATTTATTTACTGCCTAAAATAAAGAGCACACGGGGGAAATGAGCTGCCCTGCTGGGGGTAGTGTTTGTGTGCTGCTGAAAAGCACGGGCAGTGAAGCTGAAGGCCACAGTGAAGCAGGGCAGCAACGGCAGCGCCAGCACTGAGCACTCCGGCTGCCACAGATGCTCTGTTTCGTCCACAGCTTTCAGCACAGCTGAGGCAACCCTGAGCACATGTCCACGTGGAAGGTTAGGAGGCACAGATTAGGAGGCAAAGGTTGCTGGCTACGTGCTCTCCTGAAAGGGAATTTGAGCAGTGAGAAAAGACATGGCCCCTCATCATGTTTCTTGTTGAATTTGGGGATGTAAGTTTTCTTGCTGCTTTTGTAAATTAACAGGAACTCCCACCCCAGAGAAATATCTGCTTTCATCATCAATGTATCCCCACAGAAAACTGTAACACTGAAGGCTTTGGCTAATCGCTTGTTATAATGAGATAGATAACAAAGTAAATCATGTTTATGGCCATAAATCTTTCATGCCTCGCACTTTTCATGAGTGAGAAATGAGTTGCAACTACTGAAAACAAATTATGAGTTTTCATGTGGTTTGCTTGAGTTAGAAAGGCTAATACTGCCAGAAGGAATACATGGGGTTTGTAGCTACGAGCCATTTCAATCAAGATAGAGACTTCTGCGCAATTCTGCTTTCTGAAAATTAAAGATCCACAAGCCTTAAGGTGTAACAACCTTTGTTGCAAGAAAATCTCACTAAAACTGCTCAGAGAGTGCCCTGTGCAAACCAGGTCAGTGATTATTTTGATGTAAAGCACCATGATCTAAACAAAGTGCAGATCAAAGAAACCTCTTTTAGTTATACTAAAAACCTGTAATTGCAAGGTTAGTTAATTTGCAGAACAAAAGCTCTCAACCTCTGGGTTTGTTCATAGTTTAATATACTCTGTGTCTGAGAGCACATGAGGAAAATGGACTTTTGAACCTCTAATCATTCCTATGGTTAATGTGTATGAGGAGCCTTCTCTTAAAAACCTCAAATGTAATTATGTCCTATTACTACCTGTGTCAAAAATTTTATTACAAGCTACATGGAGTATTCATTCATCCTACTTGTGTCTATAATACTCCAGTATGTAAATCTGTCTCTCTTCCTTATTTCTAGCTACTCAACTGCATCAAAAGGCAGCCAGAGTTACATTTTCAGCGTGTTATTCTACTGCTCCTGAGATATTTTCAAACAAAAAAATGGAAGGAATGGTACCTGCAGCACTACTGGTATGTTGTTAATCTATAGGGTAGGCCTCATTGCTTCACCCCTTTTTATATAACGTAAATAGACTGGAGAGATTTAAAGATATTTTAATAAACCTAAGTACCATTATGTATAGACAAATTCTGTGATGCAAGAAGGGGAAAACAGTGTCTAACTGTCCTCTGAGCAGATTTTCTTAATGCTGGCTAAAAGGGCTGGCAGCGGTGTGGCATCACACCCAAGCATGGAGGTCCCGGGCAGCAGCATCCCAGAGGGGCCTGCTCTAATTTTTTTTCTCCATAGGCTTTGCCCCGCAGGAGGAGAAAAGGACACTTGAAGGCTTGTGAGCTCCATCTCTCTCCCTGCTGCAGGCTGGCTGCTGGCTGCCTTTTCAAGTTGCAGCACAGAGCTTTACTGTGACCCTCCTTAAAAAGTGAGATGCCCTCTGAAATGCCCGAATTTAGATGCAGATGTATCATGCAGGCTGGAATAGCGATGTCACCAGACAGAAGGGAGCTTTCTCTAGATTTAGCAGTGGAATCTCAAAAAAAAACAACTCACCAAACACCACCAAAACCCACACAAATTGAAAACAACTCAGAAGAATCACCTTGCCCTCCCTTGTTGCTTGTTCCACCTAGAGTTCTCATAACCACAGAAGTAAAATCTTATGCAATACAATACTGCATTGTATTGCACTATGTCTAGTGATATCTTTTCCATTATAGCCTTGCTGATACCGTTTTCTGTCCAGAGTCCACTCACTCTGTCCTAGAAATAGCAGGGTGACAGTGGAGTGGAGCTGCCACACTTCAGGAGACCCATCACCATGCCTGATCGTGACCCCTACCCACATGTGGAGGTCCACATGCTGGTGTCCCAGCCTGGCCTTGGCCCATGCCCCTCTCCATGGGCAGTATGCCTGATGGCTGGGGCTGACAAAAAGGCAGTAAAGGACTAGGCTTTGGTGCTGACTTCTTGGAGATGAGGCTTTTAATGACATTACTGGCAGGTGTGGCAAAGTGCTGGCATCATTCTGACTGGTTTGGGATGCTGACCTCAAGGCAGAGGAATGCTGCCTGTGCTACACATTGTGATTATCACCTCCAAGGAGCCAGCTCACGAGGCACCACGTCTGTGGATATTTCCACTGCGTCCCTGCTACAGTATTCATGACAGCTCCCATTATGGGGCATTTCAAACCCCCTCAGGGATGGTGGGGGCAATCCCTCTGTGCTGCTGCCGGCAGACACAAACATCAGAGGTGATGGGTGAGGAGGCTGCAGGGAATCCCAGAATCACTATCTCTTCGAGAGATACCACATCCATGGCAGGGGGCTGGAACTAGATGATCCAAACGTCCTTTCCAACCCTTACTATTCTATGATTCTGTGTTCCTCAGTGCACAGCAAGGGTCCAGCAGGCACTATTTTCAGTACTTACTTTTCTCTCTTATACAAGAAAGCAAGCTCTGGTGACAGGTATGTGGAGCCTTCTGCATCTGAGCACTCAATGTGAAACTGATGCAGGGTCATGTTGTTTTCCTCTCTTTTTTTTTTTAATTCAAAGTTTCTTCTTCCTCTTTCTTCTTAAGGTCCTTTTGCCAGGAATGCCCAAAGATCAGGAAGACAGCACGTTTTTACCCACAGACCTCACCCTGAACGAGATTTTGTATTTCCGATGGCACATACATGTGTATTTTCCAAAAGCTTCTCTTGGGCGCGGGGGCTTACACAACACTTCTCATGATCAAATTCTGCTTTGCTTAAACCACCTGCAAAAATTGCTTGCATGCCATAGGAAAACCTTGCAAGGATGGTGAGAGCAGGCGCCCAGAAAGACGAAGAGTTTGTGCTGCTGTGTCCCTGAAGTTGAAGCACGCTTGAGAGCGGGTGAGAGCTGTGTGGCAGCAGGGCAGGTCAGTGAGATGGGGGTGCTGAGCACAGAATCAGGCAAAGGTGACAGAGCTGGGACAGGCGGTGTAGGCTACTGACATGGCAAAAGTATTGTGGCTTGTCACGTGTCACTGAGTAGCTGGTTGTGAAAGACACTGTTTAAACAAACTGCTGCGTACATTTCCATGCCAGTACCTGTCTGCCTGGATTCTTATTTTCAAAGGGAAGCCCTTAAGCATATTCAAATGAGTCATTACTTTTGGTCAGCATTGACACCAACTGGAAAATCTAAACATTATTGCCCTGTACATCCCCCGCACTTCAGAGATCACACAGGAGTTTCCTATATGGGTTGCATCCTATTTCTGCTCCATTCACAGTCTCTTTTTTTCTGTTTTCATCTGAGAGCTTTCTTGTTCTGCCAGGAAGGACTCTCCGATGCCTGCCAAACCTGTACATTTCTTTCCTTGTTGCAAAAGCACTTCTGTATAGTTGCTTATTGAGCAAATAGTGACTATGTGGCACTAGCAATTTGATTGTTAATTTTATACATCATGAGCAGTAGCTTGAAATGCTAATGCAGCTTTTGCAACCAGGAGTGAGTCCTCACCTCTGGGTGAGAAACCCTGAGTTGAAACCAGGGCCCACCAAAACCTTCATACCCATCCCTGCTTATTTATATTTGCCTGTAATAGGGTAACCGTACAGCATTGCATCCAGGCATTTCCCAAACATTGGAGGAATGTTACAGACATTCTTGGGCAGAAACTGCCTGACTTTGAAGCGAGTCAACCTGAGAGTAGTGGTTAGAGCTTCTAGTTAGCACATCCAGCACTTCTAAGAATAGCTGGAAGTGGCCACCTCTCAGAAAATAAGTTGATGAAATCTTCCAGCATTGCAAAGATCCCAGTGCTTCTCAGAGTAAGTCCGAAGGGTTCAAGTAAGTATGTGAAAGAGAAGTGGAGAAGGATGAGTGAGAGGGGAATCACAGTGGCCATGGTGAGGGAAAAGGAAGCAAAGGATGCTGAACCCCTTGAGGGAAGAACAGTGTACCCAGTGACACAGAAGCCCTGGAGGGAGGGAGGACTTGGAGATGGTGAATAGAGAGGGACAAGAAGAGAGCACACAGTCATCCTGTGGAGAAAAGGAAGGCAGGAATGCATCTGGGATGTGCCAGGACTTTGACCTTGAGGCACCACAAGGTGTACAGCCTGGTATTTCTTTGCTTTGATTTAAGTAGAATAAAAACCATGTAGCTATTGGCTCTCTTTATACCACAGAGAAAGACAGAGCCTCCCTTCTTTGGAGATTACCTCTGCCACTCCTATCAGTATCTTGCTCAACAAGTCTCTAAGCCAGCAGCTGAAACAATTTTCCCTCCAACAATGAGCCACTCTTCATATTTCCAGTTTTGATGTAAAGAGAAATATGAAGACTGTGGAGCACGGGCTTTGGCAGGTCCCAGCAGCTACATTGAGACTTGCAGAGAGAAATCACCTTCCAAATAAGCAGCAATCAAGCACCAATCAAATAATCATCTTTCAAATAAGCAGCAGTTTCCATTGACAGAATGAAAATAGGGCTGCAATTATATGATAGCTGATAACAGCTTTATTGTTACATTTCCTTCCATTTCAAGAACAAATTTATAATTAAGAAATGTCACTTTTTGATATTCACGATTTGGGCAGCCTGGCAAATGTATAAGCAACAAGTGAGTGACTATTCAACACAAAATATTTTCAACACAAAAAAATGTTCAGCACTTCCAACAGGAATTTCTTGTTCCTGGGAGCAAGCAGCCTAATGCTGCCAAGTAATTACCAAGACATCAGAAGCAAGAGGGTGTTAATGAAATTTAAGAATGCCACATAAAGTAGAAGGTGATGTATTTATAAAGGAGGTTTTAACTATTGCCTAGGAAGAACTGACCATGAGGTCTAGTGAAATTAATAATAAACTAAAATGTAATAATCCAGGGTGAAAGATCGTGGACTTCAGGGATAACATGAATTTCAGGTCTCAACTAGGGAGTTAATGAACTGTAAATCACAGGGAGGAAGGAAATACAATACAGAATACAGGCCTGTTTAAAGTAAACATGATGGCAAACTATTTCAGACAGGGTATTGCCAAGTGACAGAGAAGCAGGAAAGCTATTGATGGCAATGATGAGGTGTCATCTGGAATATTGGTCATCTATGTCAAAGAAAGATAAATTCCCATAGGAACCACTGCAGAGAAGGACTTCAAGAAAGGACACAAAACCCCACAGCATTTAAAGCCCACATTCCTGCTGCCCAACTTCAGGTACTTCACAAAGACACACAAATTAGGAGTATAGTCACTAGGGACTTCTGTAGTCAACGGGAAGAGATGGGCATCTCCAGTCATTCAGCCTACCTAAGTTCTGACTTGGCTCCTAAATTAGATGTTTTATTGAAACACTTTAAACTACACAGGAAGAATATTGCCCTAGGGAATTGGCATGGTGCTCTCAAAAACAAAGGCTTGAGAGAAAGGAACCAGCTGCTCCAAGAAGGGTAAACACCACAAAAGAGGTGAAGGTCAGGTTCATTGGCAGGACAAGCTGATAAATGCTGGGCACAAATAAACTGTTCTGAGAAACAGAAGGTTGATCTTTGCAAACAGCCTTCCACGGGGAATAAAAAACTTGGCTAGAATTAAATCGCAGCTGAACAAGTTCATTTAAGAGGTTATGTGATGAACATACCTGGAAGAGCAAACATTTGGACTGGCAGATACAGAAAGATCTCTTCTGATCCTCTGTGCTATGCTGTTTCATTTGGATTTGTTGTTACTGAATACAGCCAGAACTAATCCTTTATATCTGCATCAAAAGGGATGTCTTGCAAAATGATGTGTGTTTTGGTAAAGAATTATTGAAAGTTACTGCTGCCTTGCTGTTAATAGGCATCAAAGGGAAGGATGGCAAAATCTATTTCCTAGGACCAGAGCTGCTCAAGAGGAAAAACAAGAAGAGCTACAGCACTGAGCGTCTGAGCTACCCCTATCCCTGCAAACTGAGCAAAATGCCTGTGCTGCCCCAGGTGAGGGAGGCCCACTCTCCTAAGAGGTGGGCAAGCACATGGCAACGTGCTATTCAGAAGGAACAGAAACACTATGAACACGCTTGTAGTTGTCACCAGCAAATATGGCGCGTGTGGCAGGGTGTGTAACTGTTGGCAAGTTAGGCCAAGTAAGTGTCCTTCCACTGCTTCTGCTGTTGCAGGAATGGAAAATCATTGCCCATAAGCCAGGCCCACAGGTTAAGGCTGAAGTGCTTGGGTCACCCAGCTAAAAATGCCCCAGCAATACAAACATGGACTATCAATTGCAGCTGTGTATTGCCAAATGAGGTGGCAGAGCACAGCCAAGTGCCTGGAAAAAAGCTAGAAAAGGACATGGGAGTGTGAGCCTGGAGGGGTTTTGGCTAAAGCATTGGCAAAAGTAAGATCTGGAGTATTGTCTCCTGATATTTAATCCTTCCTAATTTTCAGTGAAATGAGCCTCTACACACACTGCCTGAAAATAATGGGGCAGAAACACAGAAATATCTGATTGCCCTACAAATGACACTGAATATTGGCTAACCAGTTTGGTCAACGTTTTAGTGCAATAGAAACATGTTTGCTAAGGGGAACGGATGTGTATTCCTCATTACTGTATCATATGCCAGGGTAAATGCTGTGTCACAGTCCTCTAATTCTATCCAACCCTGATATTTTGAAGCTAATTTGGAGGGATGGAAGTGATTACAAATTTTAAGTTTAAACTTGAACCTGGATAGAAAAAGAAAACAACAAAACCTCATTTCAGAATAGCAGAAAACTGCTGACTTTCCTCAGTAATACTTAGGTCAACTTAGTGGTTGATATTAGGAAACCCAAAATTTTGCAAAACAGGCAGTGAACCAAGTGAAGCAAGACACAAACTGACAACATACGAGGCTTTAACAGGCACGAAATATTTGCTTTTACAACACAATTTTACAATAGCACTGACATTCATTACTCAAAGTTGTTTTTCACTAAAGCCACACAAGAAACAGTAAACTAGAGAAATCCAGCATCCCACACATTTTTTTTTTGTTCACCCTTTTTCTAGCAAAATCTTATTACCTATTGCAAAATGTTTGCAAGGGCTTTATGTTTGACAAAGAGACTCATCTTTCGTTTTCCATGGGGGCACAGTTGCTCTGTAATGCTGTTATTGTTAGGGATAATGTTTGTGGTCAGTTGCTATCGACAGTTACAGTCGAAGTTCAGGCAGCCAAATTTAGACATGAAATTAATAATGGCATATGTACCAGAGAGCTTAAGTATGAATTGTTTCTTCATGACTTACCAGGAAAAATTCTCACTGAGATCCAAGAAGTTTTGGCATGAATAAGTTGTGAATATGGAACAAAGGATCTGCCTCAAGAAAAGGAGGCAAGTATCAGTACAATATGGATAAAATCAACCAAAATATCTGAAGTATGAATGCAGCTGAACTCCCCTGCCATAGAAAGTCAGGGTGGTCTGTGACTGAGGATGTGCTCAGCTGCATAAAATATACAGTGTTTGATGAAGTCCACATACGTTGTACTGCAGAAATCAGTCATTTAAAGAGGACTGTAAATATGAAAAAAAGCATGAGCCATCATTCTTGTTATGTGCAGAGTACAATATATTCTTCTAGCACTGTGTATATTATATAAACACGACTTTATGTAGGGCATTGAAAGGTTGGTACGTGTGACCATTAACCACGTAGCTGATTTGCATGGTCATGCCTCTGTCTCAGCAGGCAGGCTTGCTAAATCCATCCACTCACCGTATATAATTGAACTTTCCAGATTGCTGTCTTTTCCCTTCAAAATGTCTTCTGCATGTCCATACACTGAGGGCTACTGAAATAAGGGAAAACAATATGGGCTGCTTTCACATCACCTTAAAGCGCTGAGCTTCAGCCAGATGTAGGCACCAAGAGCTTTCCTCAGTGTCTGCAGTTACTCCTTCAGCTAAGACAAAACTTTCTCAGGCTCGAATAATAGTGACTCTAATACTGAGCCTCCTATCACATTTATAAAATAAAAAAAAAAAAATGCTCTCACATTTTTTAAATAAAATTATTTATTTTGAACTTGGGGTTGTTGGGTGTACTTGAATCACAACTGGTCAGGCTTCCAAAGTATAAGTAAGAAGAGGAGAGGTAAATGATGTAAGAAAACTGAAAGGACCTCCAGTCTTTATGCTGTACAACTTTTGTTGCAATGTAATGCCCCTGAAATATTATAGTGGGAACTGCTTAGCCCTCCGAGTTCCAGCAATCAAAGGGAAAAAGCTGCAGCTCTTGGCTTTCCTCTCTGTGTGTTTATTTGAAATTTGTATCTTACTGTTGTCCAACAAAAAGATCATATCCCTTGCAATTGCTATCTCAGAAATGTCATTAATCACTCTGTATGACCTGACTGGATACACCTTCAGGTATGCCTGGAAATGCATGCATCCATCTAAGCGCCTTCACAGTGAAGACCTGACATAAGCTTTCCCTTCCATCTTAGTCCTTCTCCCCAGATACAAGTCCAGGTGCAGAGGAAACGAATGAGTTGCCTTCACCTACAGGGCTGAGTAAAACCCCAACCAAGTATATACCTCTGTAGCAACTACAGCCAGAATGGAAGAGGGCTGTGGCTGTTAGTTTGTTATGGGCAGATTTATTTTGGGCAGTGAGGCTACACATCAATGCTGACAGCATTTAGAGCATTAAGTGTTCCAGAGTGAGGACCGTGGCACTGCTAACAAGCTCATACTCTGAAGGCCTATCAGTCCTGATAGGCCGCTAGAAGCACAGGTGTTGCGAAGTATTTGTGCAGGGATTGCTTTAGCATAACCCATCTTCCAAGCTTTGGACTCTTTCTTGGTGCTGAGATCTTTTACGATTGTGAGAAACTTGACTGTGCAATACAAGGCAACCAGCATAAGCCTGGGATTCTCTTCTGTGTCTGAAGAGAGTTGTATCCTAAGGAGTAGCAGAAAGAAGAAAATCCAAAGGATTTTGTCTGCAAAGACAGCAAAAGCGCCATGTCTAAAGAGGAAGAAAAAATACCCACATGAATCAAGGATCCACGTAATTCCCTCATTTCTGACTTTCATTGTGTAAACAGAGTACATCTGGCCATGCCTCCAATTGTTTGTAAATAATGATGGTTTACATGTCTTTAAAATAAACTCTGACACACAAATACTTGCTAAGCCACATCTACTGAGTCAGTCACATATGTATGTCCCTCTTTGCTGAAGTTCTTCATTAGACCTTTTCCTGGGGCCTCTGTTAGCAGGAAGCTGTCTGTGCTCGAAGGCAGCCCTGCCATAGTGCAGCCGTGTGGCCTTGGATCAGCTCCATGAGAAAGCTCTAAGGAGCAATAGCAGCTGACCATTGGTCAGAAGCTGTGCTTACGCTGAAGCACTCTCCCCTAGTCCTTGCCTGAGTGATATTACAGATATGCCTGTGCCAGCCCCTATGTGTGCTGGTACAGATCCTGACCCATCTGCGATGATCTCGGATCCTTCCCATCACTGTGGGCTTCTCCAGTGATGACCAGACTGGTGGCTGGCTGGCGCCGGTATCGTAACTGAACCGGATTCTTACCCTAACTGGTAAGCCCTTCCTGGCTTCACCTCAGACCTCCTTGTCACTACGGTCACTTGGGTCACTGCTGGCTATTTGTACTGTTAGCTGAAACTAGTAACCACCACCAGACCTGCTTTTCTATTTTTGTTTGGTACTTTTGGGCTTCTCCTGCTTAGTAGAGAAGCCACTGCCATGCCTGCCTTGCCGTGACACTCCGTTCCCAGCTTGACTTGCCACTTCTTGAAACTTGTTTCTTTGAAGGATGCCATTTCTCATCTACAACTGTTATCAGTGGTGCCAGTGGGATTGTGGCTTCCCTGACCGGCACAAGCCAGACAATAGGTACACAGATTGCCAGCACCACATTACTCTTCTTCTAACCAAAGATTTTTGATAGAAAGGTGTCTTGAGCCAGCCTACTGGTGCCATGCATTCCTGCCAGTAGCATAAATCATGACAGTGGGCAAGAAGTCAGCAAGTGAGACAAAGAGTCTGCTCTGTCACAGAGAGATGGCAAAACTAAGCAGTGATATGCAACTCTTCTTGTGTGATCTCACTGATCTCTTGGTCAGATATCCAGGGAATCTGAGCAGCCTGGAGACTTGTGCATTTCAGAAGCCCAAATGTTGTGGTTTAAGCCCAGCTGGCAACCCAGAACCAAGAAGCCACTCGCTCACTCCCCTCAATTCCTCCCCCCACTCCTGGAGGGAGGGGGAGGAGAATCAAAAGAATGTAACTCCCACGGGCCGAGATAAGAGCAGTCCAGTAACTAAGGTATAACACAAACCACTGCTGCTACCACCAATAATAATAAGGGAAATAACAAGGGAAGAGAATACAACCACTCACCACCTGCCGACCAATACCCAGATAGAGCCAAGCAGTGATCTAGCCCTTCTGGGTAACTGCCCCCGGTTTATATACTGGGTATAACATGCTGTGGTATGGAATACCTCTTTGGCTAGTTTGGGTCAGGTGTCCTGTCTCTGCTTCCTCCCAGGTTCCCCTCCTCCCTGGCAGACCATGAGACTCAGAAAGTCCTTGGTCAGAGTAAACATTACTGAGCAACAACTAAAACCACCAGTGTTATCAGCGCTGTTCCCAGGCTGAAAGTCAAAACCACAGCGCTGCACCAGCTACAAAGAAGGAGAAAAATGACTGCTACTGCTGAACCCAGGACACCAAGTGAAATTCAAAGTGGTCACATTTCCGAAGCAGTCACGACTTCTCTGGTCACCTTTTATAATTTTTTTTGGTTGTCCAAGTCTAACAACACCTTTCTGTGCTTTGGCAGTTGCTTTTTCCACCTTAAATGCAACATTCTCTCCCTCTCCAGGGCTTTACCTCCACCTGTCCTGGTGATACCTCTCCATAGAATCACGGTTTGGGTTATACATCTCATTTTTTTTAGACCAGGTTGCTCCAAGCCCCATCCGACCTGGTCCTGAACGCTGCCAGAGACAGGGCAGCCACAGCTTCTTGGGGCAACCTGTTCCAGTGTCTCACCACTCTCACTTCTTCCCCATATCTGATATAAATCCATGCTCTGTCAATTTAAAGCCATTCTTCCTTGTCCTGTCACTAAATGCCCTTGTGAAAAGTCCTTCTCCAGGTTTCTTGTAGGCCTCCATTAGGTACTGGAAGGCTGCTGTAAGGTCTCCCCAGAGACTTCTCTTTTCCAGGCTGAACTAGCCCAGCTCCCTTTCCTTGTCTTCACAGGAGAAGCTTCATCCTTCCAGTTCTTCCAATTCCACCACGAATTAATACTGGGGCTGTCGCACCTGCCTGCTACAGGACACCTGGACTACCACATGTACATGCACAGTTCTGCACATTGTTCAGACTGTCACACCTGCAAGGAGTTCACCATTAAATCTAATCCCTCACCAACAGCCTCAAACAGCACTGCTGTGAGATGGGGCTACCAGCATGAAGGAAACGACTGCAGTTCAGTCCAGGCCAGACAGCTTGCACCTCTGCCATTAATTGATGTATTAAGAGAGCCAGCACACAGGAAATGGTTAGGACATGGTTGACCTCACTAAAATGGTATTGGTATCTTGTACTGCAAATACTCCCACCATATAAGTTTGCTTGGCTGCTGTTAGGTGTTGTAGACTACCCAACACGGTTCCCTGGTTTTAGTAAATTGTGTACCAAAGGGTACAGTTATGCCTTCTGTATTTAATTGCAAGTCCTTGTCCTCCACCTGCTTACCTGGAAGGCTGTCCTTTGCTCTAACATTTCATCATGAAGAAAACCCAGTGGCTTTGAGACATCCATGTGTTGCCCTATACACATGTGGTATGGACTGACTTCTGTCTCTTTTTGGCTCTTCACTAGGATGCCAGAACTGGCTAGACCTTTTCAGCAACTTGACTCTCCCATGCTCAGTGAACTGTTCATCAGGAGGCTCTTACTCTGCAGCAATGCAAAGCACTGGGCTCCACCAGTGCCCACGTGTATTACAGTCAACAGCTACTGCTTCCCCAATAAACGCTACTAGTGTTTCCTTACTCAGCATGCACAAACAGGTCATTAAACCCCACTTCCTTCATTTTTCATGTAGCATTTATACAGAATTGTTATGAAAGTTCACCTTCCTGGAAGTCAGTGTAAATGTATTTCGTATGCAAAAGAATTCCATGTAATTGCTATTAAGTCTCATGTAACTTTCCAGCATGTTCCGCAAAGTTGTCTTCCCTCTGATCAACACCACAGTACTTGTGGCCCACATTCATAAACATTCACATTTCAGAAATGCTATAAACAAATCTCTTTTCGATCGATAGGAATGTTATTTTTATTTGAAGATCGGAAAACAGTAAAAAAAAAAATCAATTTTGCATTAAAAATGAAACCACTTGGACTTGAAGTACCAGTCTCTACACTGGAAGATGTAACTAACACATGACAACAAAACCCGTTTATGTGCGTGGAAGAAAACCTGCTGTGCGCAGATCAGCTCAGTCCCGCGTGTTGTGAAGCAAGGGGGGCACAGCTGACTCCTGAGGGCACTTCCCACGAGCCCTACATCGCGACCAGCGCCGAGGCAGCCCCGTACCCTACAGTGCTCCCCCGACAAACCGATCCAACAGTGCCCGCTGCCACCGCCGGACACGGCACGAGCCCCGGCACAACAGACCGGCACGTACGTCCCTGGCATCCCCCGCCCAGGAGACAGCTCGGTACTCCACAAGCCCCGAAGGGCGCCAGCGCGGGGACACTCAATCGCACCGCCCCTCTGCCCCGAGCCTGCCCCCGAAGCCATCCCCCCACCCCCAAGCTTCACCGAGCTCGGTGCGGGCTGCGGAGGCCGCTGCCAGCTCCCAAGGCCGCGGCACAGCGCCGGCAGACCAGACCAGACCAGACCGGACCAGACCGTGCCGGGCCGGGCCGGGCCGCACTGCTACCGCTACTACCACTACCACTACCACCGCCACCGCCACGGCCACACCCGTGCGCTGGCGGCCAATCCCGCCGTTCCCAGCATACACTGCGGCGTGCTCCGCCAAGCGCCAATGACGTCCCCATCCCGCCACCGGGCGGCAGCGCAGTGGCGTCACGGTCTCACGCAACGAGTCACCCGCGCGTGTCGCAACGCCCAGCCATTGGTGGAGGCAACGGCGCGTCTCGTGGTCCCGCCCCCGCATTGCGGCCGGCTATAAAAGCGGCTCCGGCACCCGCTCCGCGCCTTTAGCCCCGGGTGTCTGAGAGGAGAAAGATGCATCGACTCCGCTCACGGGCCTCCACGGGGATTTCTGCCTTCGCCGCCGGTTCGTCTTCCGCCTGCTTTCGCCAATCACCCCCGCTGCCCCGGACCGCGAAGTCAACCTCGCAGAGGCGTTGGAGTAAAAAGCGATCCTGCTCTTCTATCGGCTGATTGTCGCTGATTCCCGGGCGGGGGGGAGCAGAGAGACGGAGACCCGGAGAGGGGCCGCGGGAGCCGAGCTGAGCGCCGCTGCGACCATGCCTAAGCCTAAGAAGCGGGGGAGCAACCACCAGCGCGGGGCCGGTGAGTGTGGCCGGGCCGCGGGTGGGGACTCGGGGCTGGCGGGGGCTCGGGAAAGGCGGCCTTGCTGGGTGGGGAGTTCACGCGCCGTTTCCTGTGGCCGCTGTCGGGGGAAGGGAGGCGGCCTTTGCCGGAGTGAGGGGCCGCGGCCGGATGGGCTCCCCGGCTCCCTGCAGGACCAGCGGAGAAGCGGCAGGACGGGCGGGCGCGGCCGCTGGGCGCGACGGAGCTGGAGCACGGCACGGCCCGGGCGGCGCCGCCAGGGTGACAGGAGCCGACCCCGAAACCGCCACCTCACGCCGCTTGCGCGCATGCGCCCGGCGGCGCGGGCGGCCCCGGGGTGGCGGCGGCTGGCGGCTGTGCCTGGCGCCGCCGGCGACCAGCGGGGCTCTGAGGACCGCGGCCGGCGCCGGGCCCGCCGGGGCCTCCCGACAGCCGCGGTCGCGGGTGTTGAATGGCCAGCGGCCCTAGGGCAGCCCGGGGAGGCCGGGCGCGCGGGGGGCTGGAGCGCGTCCTCGGCACGCACAGCCTTCCGTGTCAGCGTTGCTGCACGGCCGGCAGCGTGGGCCCTTCCGGGGCGGGGGGACGGGACAGCTGGTGCTGTCATTCCGGTGTGCCTGGTGTGGCTACATGTCAGCTTATTGTGCTCTGAAAGGCTGCAGGGTCCTTAAAAGCAAAAAACAAAACAACACATCTTCTTAGCCTGAAAGAGGGTATTATAAAAGAAACAGTGTTCGTACAGTCTGGAATCCATGCGGCCAGGGTGCTGATGCCAGAGCAAAACAAAGGTTTTGTGGAGTTGGTGAGAACTTTCACTTTAGCCTACCGTAGCTGTGAGCAGAATGTGTTTCTAGTATCAAATGTTTAGGAAATGAGCAATTCACTGGGTCTTTCTGCAGCTGCTTTTGTTTTAGTTCGTGAAGGGCTGGAAACCAGAAAGTGGCCATGCCAGGTCTCTGAGCTTGCAAGTTTTTTCATCCATGCATTGGCTAGTGTTTTCCTTTGTAACTACAGGAAACATCAAAGGTTATGATCAGTGGTACAAGCAGGTGGTTTATGGCTAAGAGCTGCAAAACCTCTGGAGTACAGATTTAACTTGGACAGTGGTTAACTTGAGGTTGATTCTGGCTGGGTAAAAATGGGGCTTTGAGGGGTTTTGGTAGTCAGGAAACCTGCCCAAAGCTGGCATGCACTTTGCAGTGCGTTGTTAAATAATTTAGAATCATTTGAACCACAAAAAAATAGGTGGAAGAGCAGAATCCCAGGGTTTGTAAATGGCATTTGGGAGCTGTTGGAGAAATAGCAGTGAAACTGTTTTGCTAATCAACCATAGATGCAAGTTAAGGGCTAGGCTAGGACAGCGGTTGAAATTACAGTGTTCTCCAGTTGAACTCTTAATCTTGTAACAATAAGATACAGGTATGAAAAGTTGTAGAGATGAGCATTGGTAAAAATAATACTGCTTTCTTTAAAAGGACTGAAGTTACTGAACTGAGGCCTTCTTGGTGCTGAGAGGGGACAACTTTTCTCCCCTGTTGAAGCATTTAATGCTCTGGCTTGTATTTGCAATTCAGCTGGCTATAGGGTTGGACATTGCTTATCCTGCACATATTACACTTAATCATGTAAATTCTGCAGTGAACTGGGTAATGTATAACTTACCGTGGCCTGAAGTCTCTCTAAATTGAAAAATAAGATTATATAGCAATTTTTACATAGCTTTTCCTAACAGTTTTTAAAGCACAGTCACAGGGAATTGCATTAACTTGGAGTTGACTGTAGAAGGATCCTAAATCTAGAGTTAGGAGTTCTACCAATACATTGAAAATGATCTTCCAGAACAGAGCCAACTAAATCTTCAGGTCAGGTGGGAGTGAGAGAACCATCAGAGGAAGAATATGTGCTTTCCATGAATGGGTCAGGGAGAGTGAGTCTGTTGGGAGGGTTGAATTCTACTTTTGGTGTTCAGATATGCCTTTTCCATGTGAAAAAAATGACCAAACTATTGTATTTATCTTTCCTTAAGGCGGTCAGCCCAGAAGTGTGCAGCCTTTTAGTGATGAAGATGCTTCAATTGAAACTATGAGCCACTGCAGTGGCTTCAGTGATCCTGCTAGCTTCACTGAGGATGGTATATTTTTCTTTTGTATCTATTCATCTGTTCAAAACCATAAAATCTTAATTGACTTAGCAGTTTATGTACTAGACTGTAAGTAGCAGTAGCACAATAATGGCATGATTGTTAATTTAATGGTTGTTGTTTTTGTTTGGCAAGCATATACTCCAGGTTTCATGACCCTCTCCTGAAACTATTAGGCTTTTTTCTATTAAAATTATACAAGACTAACTTTTGGAGACAGTAAGAATTATAAGGTATTGATAAGGTATTGATTTTCTTAACACATAGTTGAGGTGTAAGAACTGCAGAAGAATTTGAGATGGAAAGATTTGCCTGTTTTGAACTAGATTTATGCTTTATCTTCTACCATCTCTGAAACTTGGGCTGCTGTTATGTCCTTTTTTGGGAAGAAGGGACCTGAAAGCCTCCAACAGTAGCATAAGGCAGGGAGGCTTCACTGTGAACGCTTGCTGCTCTTAACGGAGCTGCTGTCGCAGAGACATCTGAAGCGATGGCAGATGGGGCAGGCTGCTTAGGGAGTACTTACTCGCTGTATGAACAGTGAACACCCTGCTCTATTTCAGGGGTAGGTGTAGTGTATTGCATGCAAATGTGTTGCTGACAGGGTTGGCTGATGGGTGTCAGTTGTAGCAAATTATGTAACATGATTAGCTTCATTCCTGGCACATCTAAGAAGCAGGTATAGAAACACCACAGATGTATCAATAGATCAATTTTTATGAAATTATTTTAAGGGGCAGTTTGTTCTAGGTATAACACCATTCTGTAGTTATTTATGTTAAATTGCTTTTTTTTTAATTAGTATTAAAAATATTAACTGTTGGATACTACTCTGTCCGCTAATAAAATGTGTGGAACTAAATTATTTTATCTGGATTAGGGCCTGAAATTGATGAAGAAGCCACTCAAGAAGACTTAGAATACAAATTGAAGGGATTTATTGATCTTACATTGGACAAGAGGTATAGTATGCTTTGAAGAAACGTTCATATATTGCTTACTGGTTTCCTCTGATTATGATAAGGGAAATATGCATCAAACTTCTTTATATGCTTACTGAAATGACAATTATTTCATGCTGGGGAGGACTGGCTTTTCTTCTGGATCTGAAAAGATCTTTTTCCCTCCAGAGTTTTTGGATAAGTGAGAGTCAGACTTCCCTTTCCTAATAGCTTGAAGTAGAGGGACTTTTATTTCTAGTCTAGTATACTGTTGTGAGTTCTATCTCCAATCTTAAGTCTCTATCCTTGAGGGAAGGAGGCAATTCATAGCATCTAATACTTGATAGTGCTTCTGTGGGTTACTGTATTTGACTGTATCCAATAGAAGAGACTACCGTAAAAAACAAAGGCTGAGCTTTAACTGATGTATGCTGATTTCAGGATGTCTTTCTTCTCTCTTCTAACAGTGCAAAGACAAGACAAGCAGCTCTTGAAAGCCTGAAAAATGCTTTTTCTTCTAAAATACTTTATGAATTTATCATGGAAAGGAGAATGACACTAACTGATAGCATTGAACGCTGCATAAAGAAAGGTAATAACATGCTTGCTATTAGAAGGCAATAATCCTTATGAAATAGCTCATTGTTTCAAAGGAATCAAGACTGTGAGGCTTCTCTAGTACTTTAGAGTGCTTAATAATTTAGTTATGTAACAGTCCTTTTTCTTATTTCATTTAGATGTCACATTTTACACCACCTAGAAAATTAAATTATCTTCTGTCTGTTGGCTTCTGCATTTCCTTTTGCAAGTTTTCAGACTATTATTTTTAAAGGGTTAAAGGATGGAAGCAATGCAGAAGGAGATCACTCATCATAGTATGTTACTCTCTAGGTAAGAGTGATGAACAGTGTGCAGCTGCCGGTCTGGCATGTCTTCTGTGTGTGCAGATGGGGTCAGGAATTGAAAGTGAAGAGATTTTTAAGACCCTTGGTCCAGTTCTAAAGAAGATTGTCTGTGATGGAACAGCAAGCATACAAGCCAGACAGGCTGTAAGTATGAAATGTTTATTTGCCAGGCAGGGACAGAGGGCAGTTTTTGATCAGCTCACTATTGTGTAATCCTGACTAAAGGCTATTACACAAGTATAAACTCATACTGTTGAGATATACTCTGAATGAGCCATAGCAGTTCTCACTGACTTAGGAAGTTCCACATAAAAGTTGACTGTCATCCTCTTCTTCAACCTAGGAATTTCATTAAAGAACTGCTAGATCTAGTACTTTTGTGTCAAGTGTCTGCACTCATTATGTTGCAGTCTCCTTACTGCAGTTCTGAGGGCTGATGTTGAAGGCCTATAGGAGAAAAAAAACAAAGTTTTTCCACTGACTGTTATATCCTTCTTGTATTAATTTTAATTTCTTTAACTGCAGAGAAATGTTACTTATGCAAATAAATTTACATATGATAAAATTACATGTAGCATATCTAGAAGTAACTTGATACATTTGTCCTACCAAAGTATTTTGCCCAGTCATCTCACTTGTGCCTCAGCAGTATACTTGAAATATTGACTGAAGACAGTCTAAAGCTCTTGCTAATATTTTCTTAAACTTTATAGTTATAAGTGATACTCTCCAGTTTGCCTTTATTATTACATAGCTGGCTACTTCTGTTGTACTCAAGCTGTGTTACAACAGATACTATCAGCTGGAAGAGGAGGAAGTCTTAGTTCAACAGCAGTTATTTTGCAAGCAAACAAAAGCTATTGAAGCTTCTCCTGTTTCAAGTGTAGTTTTGAGTCCTGTGTGGTTAGTGCAAACATCACTTTCAAACACTTTTGTCCTACTCTTTGTAGGAGGACACAGAGTAGAATATGGGGGATAGGGAAGAGATGAGTGGGACCTTGCAGCAATAGTTGGAAATTTCCAGGAATGGTTCTTGGAGTCCAGTGTTTTCATGCCATTTAATTATAAGAGAGAGCAGAAAAGGGAAGGTACTTTCACACAGATGTGAATAAATGTGTTCGTTACCAATTATCAGCATAATTTCTGCTAGCTTGATCCTAGTGGGATTTAAAATAATTGGGTGAAAGGAGTGCTACATGTTGCTTTATGTAAATTATATTAACTAAACCAGCATGAAAAGTAAAGGCTTGTGAGTAGCATCTGTTGTAAAATCATCCTGAGAGTACACGGGAACTATGAGCTAACTACTGCAAAGAGGCTGAATTAAACAGTGTTGAAGACTTGTACTCTGCTAAGGTCTTAATCTCAGTTTCGGTTGCTCTGGATGTTAAATTTCAAAGGTCAAAGTTTTGTCAACAATAAGGTTAATGTCAAATAATACTGACTTTTTTTGTTTCGTGTCTAGTGTGCAACCTGCTTGGGGATTTGCTGTTTCATTGTCACTGATGACATTACGGTGAGGAGTTAATACTTTTTTTGTTTTTCTTTTTAATGCATTTACAGTACAAAAATGTGTGAATCTTAAACCATTGCTGTTACTTTTTTCCGCTGTTCAGGAGCTGTACTCTACCATGGAGTGCCTGGAAAACATCTTCACAAAGGCCTATCAGAGAGATAGAGACACTAATGGTGTATCGAGTACACATAACACCGTGCTTCACATCAGTGCTCTCTTAGCGTGGACACTGTTGTTGACCATTTGTCCAATGAATGAAGTGAAGAAGAAAATAGAAATGTAAGTGTCTATCCTGGAAAACAAAATTTGTAATGACTTTTTATATGCAGTGAAGCAGGGTCAACAAAACTTACATCTTAATGAAATGTGACTTTGTCCTTAGGCACTTGCATAAACTTCCAAGTCTGCTGTCTTGTGATGATCTCAACATGAGAATAGCTGCTGGGGAAACACTAGCCCTTCTGTTTGAACTAGCACGCGAAACAGATGCTGTAAGTAGATGTCAGCAGCTCCGTCTTCTTGCACTGGGATGATAAGGCATATTACTTAACCTGTGTTGCATAGCACCCTAGATTTCAACAAGTGGCAGATAATTTGCTGGTTTATGTTCTTTATAGTGAGGCTGCCCAAATCTAAGTGGGTATAGCAGTGTTTCACAGCTATTTAGCTAGCATTTTTATACCAATTTCCACATTGAAAAACAGGGCCGGTATAACAAAACACATCAAACAGTACTGAAGAACAATTAGAAATGTGGCATGTAAGCTTTAAAATGCAAATCCAGTGCCAGCTTTTAAGAAAAATAACAAAAAAATACAACTAAAAACCCCAAACAAAAAAAAAAGCCCTGGAGACATTCCAGGCTAAAACTCATTAGGCACTTGGGCAATAAAGTTCCAGTGATTCAAAACCTGCACAGTTCTGCACCCACAGCTAAAAATATATTCTTCAGTAGAAATCGTGTTGACTTCCAGTATTGTGTTTTCAGTATTCTTATTTAGGTACCTTGAAAAGCAGAAATAGTATTGCATGATGGTTTCATAGCATTTGTGACAATTTTAGTCAGTTGGGACTATAAGGGGGAAGATTTTTAAAGGAGTCGCATGGCTAAACATACCTTTACATTCTTCAATATGTCTTAACTGGTTTTTTGAACTGTTTTATTGTCAGCAGTGAAGGAAACAGCCTCTACTTACTCCCATGGCACAGTGTGAGAGAGTTGCCTGAGTGGTTTCTAGCTTGAACAAGCTGGGTTTTACCAGAACACTGTCCAAAGTGAAATGATAACTCCAGTTGAGTCAGGATATGTGACACGCTTAACACTGCATAATCTGAAACAATACGCTGAGATCTGTTACAGTTGCAGGCAGCAGGGATTTGGGTCTTTTGGCTATGGAAGCCAACTTTGAAAGGTAACAAAAATAAGAGAGATGGAAACTGATCCGTTACTTGGTCACACTGACTGCAAGTAACTAAAACCTTAAAATGTATTAATAAATGAGTCTTGCATTCAGCAAAAATATCTTGGGTTCCACTGAGGAAATGCCTCTGTAATCATTGCAAAGTATTCTCTTTGGATCCTTAACAGTCAGCACAGATTACAAATGCTTACTGCGTTTTGCTTTTGACCAGTTTATTTCAAAAAGCATGCAGTAAACTCAGCCTGGTGAATAGACATGACAACATTCAGATTAAAATAAAAAAACACTATACCCAGCACTGAAGGAGCTGTACTATTTCATGTGGCTCTGGCTACCAGGATAGATAGAGCTTGGTGGTGGCCTACTTGGTAAAGTGGATGCTGTGACTTTGTTCTTACTGGCTTAAATGCTGCAAATAGAACAGCAGGAAGTTAGTGCCATCTTGGTGTCTTTAAATAACAAAGTAACATGTAGGGATCTAGGTGCCCAGAATTTGGGGAGATCCATTTTCCTATTTGCAGGGGAAGATGTTGAGGCCAGAAGCTCAAGTGTTTTGTTATGTTTTTTTTTCTTTCCTTTCACTAGGATTTCTTTTATGAAGACATGGAACTTCTAACAGAAAAACTAAGAGCTCTGGCTACTGATGGAAACAAGCACCGAGCCAAAGTAGATAAGAGAAAGCAGCGATCTGTTTTCAGAGATGTGCTACGAGCTGTTGAGGTGATTCTTTGGTCTTTCTTTAAGTGTCTGGATCTTAACTGTGCAGTGTACAATCTAATGAAAATGGTTTTATTATTAAATAGAATTGCTGTTTCAGTAAGAGCAACAGGAACAAATTATTTTAAATGATACTTCAAATTCTGATTACTTTATTCTGCATTTCTAAAAAAGTAGTTATATTTCATGTAAGTTTTTTATTTTGCTTCAAGCTTGACTCCATGTTTCTTTCAAGAAGGTTAAACATTATACTGTAAATACTAAATTCTTATTTTATTCCATGAGCAGATTTGTTTTTCATAGAAGACTTTGTAGGACATCCAAATCAGTGTCCTGAATTCTGTAAAAAGGTTCATTCTGAAATCTGCTACTGAACTGCTGTGCATAATAAAAAAACAACTTGGTAGTAAAATACATTTCCAACTGGCACCTGTCAGGGGCCGAAGAAGGAAGGCAGGGGAAAGGTGGATTGTCACTGTCCTAATTGTTGTGCTGTAATCTTTCGGCTTTTCATATCCAAATTAAGAGAACAATATGCAAAGCAGGACTTCCAAAATTTCTGGTTAGCGACGTGTTTTAGAGGCTTCAATGAGCTGTCAAATTTCTGTCACTTCAGTGGGTTGTTATTTTACACCTCTCAATAGGTTTTTGTTTTTTTTTCCTTGTCAGATAGTTGCTTCTTACATAGTTGTATTGGTAAGACCAACTAAATATTAGTTGACATTCAAAACAGTTGACCTCTCGGAAGCTAAAGAGGAGGCTTTGAAGAGATTCCGAGTCACTTTTGAGATCTGCCTGTAGAAGATGTCACAAATGTAGCTCACAGCACCTGAAAAGTGGGGACTAAATGAGGTTTACAGACAGACTTCAAGGTCACTGCTGAACTCAGAACTGGCTTTTCTGGAGATTCTGGAGTCCAATTCTTAAGCTCACTTTAAAGATGAAAGTCAAGTGTTCTTTCTTTAAAATGCTTTCTGAGTTGAAGAATGTCAGCTTCAAGTCTTACATGAGATTTAACTTTAGGTTAAACTCATCAGTTTATGAATAAATACAGTGTTTATATATATGTATTATTTTGAAGGTTATTAAAATTATACATGTTGTTTCCTTTACTTTTGAATAGGAGCGTGATTTCCCTACAGAGATGGTTAAGTTTGGACCTGAGCGTATGTATATTGACTGCTGGGTTAAAAAACAAACTTATGATACCTTCAAGGATATTCTGGGGTCTGGGATGCAGTATCATTTACAGGTGAGCTGCTGTTTGATGCATGCTCAGACTGTTGTTCTCTGTCTGGCTTCTTTGTAGCAGTTTGGTCTGAATTATGAAGTCATGAGTAGAACTTGGTGGAATGATGAGCTTTGCATTAGAAGTGTTAAAAGACAGCACTTACAAAGTGAACTAGAGAGAGCTTTTTCTGAGTTGTAGCCTGAGTGTGCTGTGGGTTAGCAATTAGAAGATTTCTCTAAGAAGTAAGATACTTGAGCTGAATACCTTCTTAGCTTCAGGGGTTTTCCTGAATCTGTGCTTTCAGCAGTGCTGTAGTTGACTGGCTGTTAAAGAGCTGCATGCCTCCACCCTTCCTGGTCAAGCCTGTGAAAAGGAATGCAAAGTTTTAGTCTAAAGTGATGAACACAACTTGCAGCCCAATGATGACAGCATTCCAGAAGGGAAAGAATAAGTCCTTATTTGTTCACTAGTCATCTATTCAGATAGGTAACAGAAACAGGAATTGTAGCTTGGGGTATATGCACCGAAATTGCTATGATAGTCATGGGGTTAAAATCTTCAGTCTGGTGCCAGCTGATTTTCAAGGTGACTGAGGGAGCCTAGGCGTGTGACAGCTTCTTCAGTTTTTAAAATACATTTACAGCCAGATACTTTAAAATTGCTGGGTTGTGAAACCTCACAGATCTGTGTCCCGCTGCCTGATCTTGTATAGACAGTGTCATAGAACAGTGTCTTCATTTTCAAGGACAAAAAAGAGGGCAGTTGTAGTTGTTAGCCTTTTTCTGATTAAAGGAAGTGTTCCCTGGCTTAACTGCAAAAGTTACTAAGATCTGTGTCAGACTGCTGCAATTTCTTACTGTAATACTTGATATTTACAGTAGTCATCTTTGGAGACTTGATAACCAGGGGAGAAACTGATTGTTTGATGTGTTTCTTGTTTAGTCAAATGACTTTCTTCGGAATGTGTTTGAGCTTGGTCCACCAGTAATGGTAGATGCTGCAACTCTTAAAACAATGAAGATATCCCGTTTTGAAAGGGTAGGTGCTTGCACTTTAATATTGATACATTAATGTATTTCTCCTAAATTAAATGGTGTTCCAAACATGCGATTGAGAAGCTGTCATATTTAAGGTGTCACTTTAGAACTAAGTGTTCTATCTTATCCTGAATGAAACCAAACCTTGCTTTTGTGGGTGTCTTTGAGCTCTTATTTTAGCTCTTCCACTGAGCATGTGTCTGCTACTGTTTTTTCTTCCAAGGAGGTCTGGAGGTTGATGTGCTTCCTGACTGGTATCAGATTCGTGCTCTCTGCGTGTGCAGCTAGGGCTCTAAGGAAAGCCATAGGATTTTGGGCAGGGACCTACAGGAAGCTGTAGAAACCAGGTCTTAATGAAGACAGTCCCAAACTTCGCAGTGTGAAGGGGACACTGGCAGGATGATGGTTTTGTTCTGTTGGTTGTGAATGTACTTATCCTGTACGAACCATTTGTGAAATGGTGTTGCCAAATTTAATCCTGGGGCAGACTTAATCTACGTTGTGCCTGTGTGTGATGTTCAGCACTGACTGGCTTCAGGATTGCTCCTAGCTCAGGCTTTCTTACACAATCCAAGTTTCTTTTAAATGTGTATATATTGAAATGAATCTGTCTTTGGTGCACAAAGATACTATAAATTTCAGAAGGCCTACCAATTTGTTCAAAGATTAATAAAAATTTATTTCAAGGTGCTTCTTAAGATGAAAAACAATGTACATAAGCTTTTTAATATCTGCTATTAATGTTTTCCTTTTATTTTGTAGCACTTGTACAACTCTGCAGCATTCAAGGCTCGGACAAAGGCTAGAAGTAAATGTCGTGATAAAAGAGCAGACGTGGGAGAGTTTTTCTAGATCTCCTTTTCCATGGCTTTCAATATTCATAATTGAAATGTATTTTTAACTTTTAAATGATTTTTTTATTTCTGTAGTCTGCACTTGTGCACAGAGATGTTGTATAAAGTCTGTAAATATAATGCATGTTGTTGCTTAGTTGCATATACACTGTACATAGATGGGTGTAAGATGGGGTGCAGGGATACGTTGTAACACTTGCATTAGACGCAACTTGCTCCAAAGTCTGAATATGCTGTTACTGAACTGTTCAGTGGGGTGGGCAACTGTAGTCAAATGCCATGTGTCAGATAGGATTCCTTACTTCACATCAAGGCAAAATAAATGAGTTCATTGGCCAAGTGTTCTGATAAGAATGTGCTAACCTCAAAAGATGAACTTGCTCATGTGAAGTTAATTTGGTAACTTTTTCAACTCCTCTGTCTGGCAGGTAGACAAATTTCTGCATAGTGTGACTATCGTATGAAGTTCCATTACCTTCACTTACAGTGAAGTACTAAGTGACAAATACTTGCCTCAATGTAAAATAAACCCAAGATTCTTGTGCTCTAAAATTGGAAGTTTAATTTTTGGAATAAAATTGTTTCTTGTTGCTTGCTTTCTGTGTAAAAGTGATTACTACACGAATGAAAACTGAACAGTAGCAACACCCAGAGGCTGAAACAGATGGGTTTATTTGCCCATTCAGCAATGTGGTTGGGTTAGTCTCCATGCTTTAGTTTGCTGCCTTGCTGAGTTCTGAAGGTGTCTGATCTACATAGGGTCTGTCATCACATTTCTCATGGTGAAATGTTTTCTAGTTCTAGTACTGCACAACACCTTCTCCCTTATCTTACCAGAGCCATTCCATCTGCCTTACTTTCAACACCTTAAAAACTACTCCTAGCCTCGGTTTCTAGCTCTAGAACACTGAAATGTGCCAATACCCTAGAACTGTTTTGTCATAGGGATGGGGGACTGTTATACAATAAAGATGCTAAATCCCAGCTAGCTGAAGTTTCTGAACCAGACAGTCTGTAAGTAAAGGTGCTTGTTAAACATTCTTAAAAGTGTAAGTCAAGTTATCAGCAGAGGAAATGAACCTCACACCCCAAACCAACCCCACCCCCTAAAAATTACTGTTTGTTCTGATAAGGATGTTTTCGTTTGAGATTTTTTTTTAAGTTTCTGATTATAGCAGAAGCTATTCCAGAAACTCCATACATGCCAATCAGCTGTACCTTCTAACCTTTTTTCACTGAAATAAGGTATTATGTGTGAACTTGTTTGGCGTACATAACTGATTCTACACATTACAACAAGGCCTTCAGCTGAGGTCTCTGTTATTATTGTTGTGTGCTGTATTTGTCATGCAAGCGGAGAAGTAACTTCTGATCCCTGGGCTATATGAAGTTGTTTTTGTTTCCCCATCCCAAGTGTTCCCACAAGCCTGGTGGTCTCTGCCCTGGCTGCTGGTACTGCCTTTGGCACCCTTTGCTCAAGTAAAGCAGCACTTTTGATAGCTTCCTGTCTTGGCAGTGTTTTCCGGTGCTTTCCACAGCCCCTTCTGGCTGATGGCCCAGCACGTGGTTGCCCTTTCCCCCATTACCCTGCCACTGCCAACTGCAGAGACCAGCATGGCTTCCAAGGCTGGCTGATGGGGGACGGGTCTCTGCTGCCCTGTATGCTCTGATGGGTTTGTAGACCTTGCCTCTGGGCTGCAGAGACCTGGGTCCTTGTTACTTGGTCCAGGTAGCAGCACAGCTTGCCAGCTTGGGGTGGGAGCTGTGAGTCAGAAGATGGATCCTCTTGTTTCCTGGAAGACAAATACTTCGTCGGCTTAAAAGGTCTCGAGATTCTAGACGTAGAGGATGACTTCAGAGTGGGATTGTTTCAAGCTGTGATGCTTTCATATGAGTGTCAGCTGCCTGTCATTGCAGTGTGCTGGAACATCACATTTGGCAACGTCAGAGAGAGAAAAACGTGATCACAGGAGCTGTCTGCGAAGGAGCAGTTACCAGTGTTCACAACACAGCTCATCAGAATCTGACTTTTAAAGAGCTAGCAATGTTGTACAAATTAGTCTATCCCATAATACTCTCCCACTTGAATTGGTGAGGTGTGGGGGAGGAGGAGGAAAATACCCTGAGTTTTTTTAGCCTATGCCTTTAATGTACTCACGTCTGCAATACTGTAGATATGACACTTCTGCATAGCAAACTGGTTAATCATAGCTACGGTCTGGTAGCTATGACTCTTCCGCATAAGCAAATGAGTTTTGGAAAGGCATCATAAACCAAAAGGTTAGTGAAATATTGATCATCAGTAACAAGCCGCCTCATTTTCCATGACAGGATATTATAATGATAATTCCAATATAATAAAAAATAACCGTATATGTGCTGATTCCTTTATAAACAGATCAATACTGTGAAGTCAGCATACTTAGCCAAGATGAAGTCTAAATATAGATGGAAAGGGACAGGCTGTTTCTTAGCTGCCTTCACAGATTCTGCTGGGGTTGACAGCTTCCTATGGCTCTAAAAGTAGAGAAAGAACAGCAGTACAAGTGTTCTTCGGGTGATTTTCACTGGCTGATCTCTTCCATACTGGCACATTACCTGAACGTAGTTATGTTGTAAGTAATGTTTCACTCTCTTGCTTTTTAATTGCTTTCAGATTTTACTTCTTTATTTTCTGTGAAGAATTTTTGGTGTGTTCTTATTCTAATTTTACCAGAACAGCTTAAGAAGAAATTTAAAAATCACATAGGGAAAAAAATATTTAAGCAAGGTTAAAGCATGAGATAAGAGTAACTCACAAAACCCCAGTGTGTAGATCAGTTTGTTGGGAGAATAATACTTTTGGCCAGTAACACTGATGTCTCTCTTACCCTCTCTCCTTTGTTTGGCATGTCAATAGAATCAAACAAATGTAATACAGACTTTGTTGAATTAATAATGGTTATCATTTTCACTGTGATTACATGCACAGTGAGGAAATCAGTTTTAAATAATTAACAAAGAATGCAGAAACATAATAATATTAATGAATTGAAGGTACTCACGTTTATTACCACTCAAGCTGTTGAGTCTTCCCTGAAGTTGCAGGGAGGTACTAATCAAAATGTTCAAGAGAAACAACTGCTCTTTGGAAGCTAAAAATAACCAAAAAGCCTCTATGCCCCGAGGTGGTAACTCCTAGCATGCCATTGTTGAAACACGGGGCTCCTAATGATGGCAGCTGGCTACGGATGTGCTTGTGGGGAGACAGCACAGAGGGTGCTGCCTGGCACCACGTGGCAATCTAGTGGAAGGGCAGTGGACACAGTCATCTGTCCTGAAATTACTGCTGGACACCTAAAAATCATACTCTCGGTAGGGGGAACCACTACTGTGCCAACTTTCCACCTTATCTTTGTATTTTGTAGCAACGCTTCTGAGCAGAGGAAAAGATTAAGCAGTAATCTTTCCTACACTCTATTAACCAGAAATATGTGTACATGTAGGCCTGTCAATCTCCACTATTAGGCGAATGAGACCCATTGCCAGGAAGGATTTAAGCACTTAGTGTTCAGACTTAGTGCGGCTCAGTGAAGTTTGGCTGCGTGGTCCTATCCGGGGGAATTACAGCAATCTTCTGCATTTGGTTTGATGAGGGAAGGAGTGGGTCTTTTCCCTAAACACTCAGGGCTATTCCTCTAACTTCAGGTTTTTAACTTAAGCACTATGTTAGGAAGCTGGTCACATTGTGTGCAATTCATAGAGGAGCCTGCTTAGGTATTGCTTCTTTTCTATGTATAATCTTCCTTCAGAACTGTATTTATATAAACAATCATTCAGTAAGTTCATGCACCCAGACTCTGCTGAGAAGTGCTGATTAGGCACCATCCAGTGTGTTTTTTCAAAGCAAGCAGTATTAGTCTGAAAAAAAGGCTTTTCTGTCAGGCTTTAATTTGTCCAAAACTAGCATCTATGTGGAGTAGAGCTGTATTTGACTCATTTTTGCTCCATTCTTCACAAATAGTAACTTCACAGTGATATTCTAAGCAGAGGACATCCTTCCCGGCAGTGTCAGTGAAGGTTTGGCTTTCACTATAGTCAGGCTATCACCCTATATTCTACCAAGTACACACCAGATCAAAAGGGTTATGCAACAAAATAACTAAAGTCAAATGAATGGTGGTATCTGTCAAAGAGATTTTTCTGTTTCTCTCCTTCTCCACACACATACATATGTATGCATAAGTATGCACATGTGCACAAACACAATGCAGAAATGAAATCTTATACTCATCAAAGATCTCCAAGAATAAACAACTGCTATGTACTGAGTTACCCTTGCCTTCAAGACCTAGGAAGTATGCTGGTCCTTCAAATCCCTTTATTTTACAGGTTGTTAAGGCTGCTCATCATTTTCTTAGAACAGGACACCAACTGTTACCAGTTATTTTCCATATCCCTATTTTAATTTACTTTTTTAATTATTAGTTCTTTTAGATACAATGGAGAGGCCTTCCTTGGAAATTAACCTGCCCAATACTCAGGAAGAAGGGAAACTTTATGTAGTTGATTCCTTAAACAACCTAAACAAACTAAATGTTTGTCCAGATGGATCCCAACATGTGCTAGGTACGTACAATAGGTGATGCTCTGTGGTTTTCTGTACATACAACAGGCCATCAAAAAGAGTTATGTATGACATTTGAAAAGCCTGATCATATCGTGTATCACTGCTGTCAACAGCCCAATAGGCCAATATGTATGTCAGGCTCTGTACTAAAAAATGTAAGAAGATGGAAAATGGTGTAATTTAGATCAAATTAATTGTTTAGCTGCTCCTGCTGAGTATTTAAGTTACCAGGTTCTTGAAAATCCTTGCATTTAGCTAGGGATACACTGTCAAGCATGAACTTACTTTCCATTTCAACTGGGATTCATTGAGTGATCCCTTGCAGGATAATGTCTCTTGTAATGCTCTATAAACGCCTACTACATAAATTGCATTGTAACTCTGTGAGTACTGTCACAAGCAATAAATTCACACATGGCAACAGAAACACTAGAGGAAAAACTGTTCCTTCTTTTAAGACACATCTCCTAAGGAGTCAAACCAGTTATCTGAAATATTCCATGAGACTTTCAAGCATTTTAATTCACAGCCTCTTTATTTACAGCTTCAGGTATGGGCTCTCACACTTCTACTGGTTTTATATGGCTTTTATCTTTGATTTCTCATGACAACCAGAATATTTTCACTCAGTAAGAGCTACAATATATTTGAATTATGATACATTCTGCATTGTTTCATGAATCTATAAGCATTTTGTCATGTTTATCATAACCAACCTTACCAAACTTTACCACCAAATAATTTATCATCTAATAATAGATGAGGAGGAGAACATTGGTGCTACTGAAGAAAACACGTCAGGGAGCAACATCAGGAACCAGCGCTTGTTCTTCGTCACCTTCATTCTTACTTTGATCATCAGTTTGGCACTTGTTTCATTTGTAATATTCATAATCAGTAAGTAAACCAAACAGTGGTTCTTGAAAATATAAGGCAAATTAGAAGAACTCTGCTGAAATATGTCATGCTACCATGCAACATTCTACTGCTGTATCTGCATGGTCAAAGGCTTTGGCTGGATATAGGCAGTGGGTCTTGGTCCTGGGTCCAAAACCACAGGCCTCTACTCTGTGAGCTAGAATGCACACTTTTCTTCTTAGTGAAAAGGTTTTATGAGCTTCAACAGCTGTCAAGAATTCAGCTCAGCAGGGTTATACTGTGCTGCTAAAAATGCTGGCTGGAAATTGAATTTTAAAGATGACTGTATGGCAGTGAGATACTTTGACAACATGCCTTCCATTCTTTTCCAAATAAAACTCAGTCCTGGTGTCATTTCACTGCAACTGGAATTACACCCAGGCTAAAGCTTAAATCACGCTACCTGCATAAGGACCTGAAGGTTGCCAGCTAAATACTGACTGGAAATTGGTTTGGAACTACAAAAATGTCAAACATAAGAACCAAAAAAACTGATAAGATGTATCAAAATTGGCATGCATCATTGAGTCTGTAGATGAAATTGCCATTCTGCTTCAGCTGGGCTGGTTGGGCTGGCTTAGCTAAGGTGACCTTTGGCTACAGGTGACCTTTCTTTATGGAGCCCTTGCCATCTTAGGCTTTTCTGGACTAATGGTGTTGAACAGAGTATGAGATGCATTCTTTTAACTTACAAGTTTATTTTCAATGAATTGGAATCCATGTGAAGTTAAGATTTCTTTTATCCTATAGTAGGGGATTCACTGGGTTATAGCAAAAATCCTCATTTTCCTTTTTGAATAGGAAATTAACCCTTGACTTGTGGACACATGCTCGAAGAACAGAATATCAGACAATTAAAGAGCACAAAGGAGATTTTAAATGGCATAATTGTAAAACCCTAATTAAAATACCTCATACTCGAATTCCATATTTATTTAATGGGGAACTGCTAAAAGTGGAGCTCCAGTATAGAAAAATGAGCAATGTGCCCCTCTAGTGGAAAACTGGTAAACAGTGAAAAGGCCACTTACTAGGGTTAAAGGAGTTTGCTTGGGCTCAGGTTGATGTAGGTTTATGGTTTTTGAAACTGATTTCCAGTAGTGCTTCAGATTATGTTACAAATAATCGGAGATTATATTTGCAATCCATAGACAGATTTGTTTACCACTAGCACTACTAGTTTAAGCTTCAAAACATGGGTAAATTTTGTTAACTACAGAAGGCCAAAATAAAAATAGCTCCAGAAGTGTACATGGCGGTTATGCATACTGGTGTTCCAGGGGAAACTGGCCTCCAAATGCCAGTATTTGCAAGACTTCTTCTTTAATCTAAATGCGTTAGGAAATCCAGTGATGTGGCTGTAGTCTGCTGTGTGTTTTAGTAATTCTACTTTTAGAAAAATACAGATGCATGCTGCCCACAAATAACACCCTGCAGCCCCTAAATAAGACATATTCCTGTGGACAGCAATGAAATTGATATACTCCTGAAGACTGCAAAATTTTTCTGTGCCGTATTTGATTTTGTTTCTCTGCACTAACCTGAACCAGAAAATAAGCAATTAAATACGCAACGTAACTTCTTATCATTAGGTCCTGCAGTTGCTTTCCAGTTTAATATTTTTGCTCATCATAATTCCCTACAGACTCCCATGGGAATGCAAGAGAGCATAATGATTTTCTTGACTTAAATGCTGCCAATTTAATGTGGTACATTTTCCTTTTCAAGTTCAAACTAGAAACAAGATGGACCAAATATCAAGCAGACTAATAGCTGAAAAGAAGAACATAGAAGAGCTTAAGAAAATTAACAATATGATATTAAAGCATCTAAATCAATCAGGAATTAAGGAAAATGGGAGCTACCTCTTCACACAGTCTCCTGATCTTCACAGTTACCTCTTTGCCCATGCTGAGCTGAAAGTCCCTGAAGAATAGATCTTCTTTGGTATGAAATTCAGTGTATTTATGTACTCAAGCTATTTTCACATATGGCACATGGGTCACTTAAACATTCTGACATGGTCACAGGAGCATTAGAAAAGCCAGATGTATGAAAGACAGTAGAAAACAGTATTTTATCCTGTTTCATATGAATATAGAGTTGACAACAAACTATGATTTATAATAAATGATGGATTATCAGTGATTTTGGGCAAGAGTTCCAGATTCTCCGTGCATTCTAAATTGAAGGGCTAAGGGCTTAGTTTTACTTTAAATGTGAGTGATCACAGAAAATAGTAATTTCTGTTCACATGATTTCAGTATGACCTTGTTCACTTAGTCATTCTCCTCTTGGTTTTTTTTTTTGAACAAGTTTTGTGTTTGCTTCTGTATTATTTGTATTTAAGGATAACTTCAGATTCCTTAACTTATAAATAAATCCCATTTCTGCCATGGACTTTGGTGGTTTTCCTTTCTGTTCATCTAAACAGATCGACTTACTACTGTTTTTGTGAGAAAACAAACTTGAGTAAAATCAAAGCATTTCATAACATGCCATATTCCTCCCAAATTTGTATTGGCTGAACATGTGTATTATATTGTCTTATATGGGAAACAGGTTTAGAGGACTCAGTCTGGGAATACCCATCTCATAACAATGCTAGTATTCTGTCATCAGTATTTGCTGGTAGTTTCTGGGAGAAGACCAAGTGTTTTTATAAAGCAACATGGGGAAAATGCTACATGTTCTTGTACTCTTCCCTATAGTTGTTGTTGGCTACTACCAGAAAACAGCCAAGTAAAATCTGGTCTGAACCTTCATGTTTTTAAAATGGAGCAGTACCTCAGAGGGTAAAAGCAGGAGCCAATGCTTTCTCGCTCCGACTTTACACAGCTGTGGAGACCAACACCCAGAAGAGTGATCACTTAATGCACTGGTGGGTAGCGTTGCCATTTTAGCATTAAGAACCTTCTACTGGCACATACATTAAGAAGCCACCTCCATTATCAATAAATAAATCGGTTACTCCTATCTCAACAGTGCAATGGCAGCTGACACTATGGAGTATGTGCAACATCTTCTCTTTTACTCTGAGGTCTGTTTGTCATTCAATGCTTCCTTATCTCTTCTGGACAATTTTACAAAAACACCACCAAAGCTGACAACTTTCATCGCAGTCTCTTCTTCCAGAATAACTGATAGTCCTTTCTGCGCTGGCTACTTCATTGTCTACAACAGAGTCAAGAACTACGCCCAGGAATCTTTCCTGGTATCACTCTACTCGGATTTGCCCAACCATTCTATTCCTGCTATTAGGAGTGCTTTGCTCTACACCTATGTTTTAGATCACCTACTTTATATTTCTTTTCTTTTCCTGACACATTACTGTCAAGTCACTCATGAAAACTGTGAGGTCATTCTCAAGACTTCATTACTCCTGCTGTTAATGCCCAGCTGCAGTTGCAACTATCTACTCTGGACATCACAAGTAGTTGTTACAAAGATAACTTTAAAATAGCTAACAAAGAATGATAAAAAGTAACTGTAGAAGTTGGAAGGAAAGAAATCCTAAAAGCTCAACCCACACATCTTTCTGTACATGCTGGTAAACAATGAAAGAAAAGGTATTGTAAGACTAAAAACATGACACTCGCAGCATTGCTTCTCTGTTCTTTGAGCTGTCAGCTGATTTTTAGTGACAATATTAAGTTCGCATCTCTCCCACTCATCTTGTAGCTATTCTAAGTGCTTTCAAGCTCCTGTCTTGCACTGACACACATCTGTACTTGTTAGCCAGGGAGAAACAACTCTAGTATTTCGTACTCAGTGCATCTCAAAAACGTGGATTTGTCACATCCTTTGTTGCAACTGCAGCTATTAGAGCAGTGTGTGGTCCACTAGAAACTGACACAGTCAATAGTTTTTTTTTTTTTGGCAGGAGACTGTAAATAAAATCTGTGCTATAGCAACAGTCCCCAAAGAAATTAAAGCTTAGTTATCTCTCTGATCCTGTCCTCAATTACTCTTAATCTAGTTATTTGATCAGTACTCATAATAAATCTACTTTTCCTGTCTTCATTGTTGATTAGAAGTGTCAGGGTGGGGTGGGAGAGGGTTCACTCCATGGTTTGATCCTGCAAGGTGCTGAGTGCCCTTATGTGCCACAGACTTAGGACCAGCTCAGGCAGACAGATGTGCAGGCATGCTGAGTACCACACAGGTCTGAGGCTCCAAGTCATCCTTTCTTGCTTCTTCAGTTGCAGTGGTCAGCTATTAAGATTAGTGACTGAAGCAGTGCAAAGATCCAAGGGCCTCCTTAGGCTCATTCTGCTAGCACTGCTGAAACACATTTGTTGTTGGAGCCACTGGTGTACAAGGGAGACACGGGGCAGCACTGCTTATGGCTGTTTATGGCTTCTCATCTCAAGATACCAACATCCATTTACAGTTAGAACTGCTTCCATATGAGACCAGAGCAAGGGTTTACAGGGCTGCCTTGACAGCAGAGTGCCACAACCATTCCACCAACACTTTCTGGAGTACCCCCCTAAATAGAAGAAAGTAGCGTTTCCTGCATGGGGACATTTCTGTCTAATCTACTGACAGTTAAATAGTCCCAAAGAAAGCTTGACTCCTAAAATTTTCTACAAACTTGACCCTGAAGTGAACTTCAGCTCATTCCAGAGCTCCACAATCCTCATCTTGAATAAACAGCTAAGTGACTAGTAAACTCCAAGCTCCAGCTGCATGTGGTGTAACCGCCGTGCTGTATAGGTATATTACAATGTCTCCTGTAGACACCGGCAGCACACCTCAGGAGACTTTGCAAAGTCTGCTATAATGACAAAGAACAGGAGCAAGGTGATCTGACAGTCACAATTTCATCTTATAGCAGCCACAGCCGTTTTCCTCAGTAGTGATGCTACTTTATCTCTGATTTGCAGGCTATGGAGGTATCTATCCAAAATAACTTTGTTTTCAGTATTTTGCTGAGCCCACTGTAAATTAAAATGATGCAAAGGGGTTCAGGCAGATGTAACAACATGCAACTGACACTCATCTCTCTTAACAGCTGCAGCTGCTATCATTGCTGAAACGACAACTTGGCTTCAGGCAATTTTCTGGTGAATAAATGTGGACAATACTAGAAAGATGTTGGTAAGCAAGGAGAAACACTTGGAAGATTTACCCAGTAAATTATCTTCAACTTCCAGCAAAAGCATCATGGTGTTGGTCCCTGAAGTGCTATCTGAATCTTTAGGTGGTTAGGTAGTATCAGTAGACAAAATACTTTCTTCCTCTGGTTAGTCTGCTGAGAAATACACTCCTTTGCTTCAGCTATCCACAACAGCCCATGTTCTTATTAAGCCAAAACCATTGGACTGTACCTGACTATGTGAAAAGTACATCTGGAGAGACTATACAATAATAAATAGTAGTGGGTCAGCTAGTGCAGGCATTTACTTTCCTTTTTTTGGGGTCATGTTACCATGAGAACACTAATTTGTACTCGGCCTTCTGCTCTTCTAGAGGGAAACAGAGCTCAGCATCTACAAGCAGCATGTAAGAACTGAGGACAAAACATTCTTTAAAGAGACCGGTCTATGAACCAGTAGGAGGTTAGGCAAATCCAGGCAGTAGGTATCTTCAGTAGAAAATGATGCTCAGACAGTAAGGGGGCATTTTTGAGAGGCAATCAAATCCATCCCTTTGCCTGACAGCAGCATCAGATTTACTTCAACTATTCCTGACAGATGCTTTTCCATTCACACTGTAAAATATTTAAATGATGAAACTTCCCCTGCTTAACTAACCTTATTTTTTTTCCTGAAGTCTAACTAAAGTTTTCCCTGTTGAAACTTAAGCCCATTATTTCCTCACCTATTGTTTGTGAATATGAAAAAGTCTGTTACCTTTTTTTGTTATTACATATTATACTAACTCCACAAGCAATTTTACTCTTAAGACAGCTTTTTCACCCTCTGAGATACTTGCAATTTTAATATAACATTTATTCTTAAATTCTAGTATGAGTTCAGTTCACACGCTTCGTTCACTGGTAACAATACAAAGCTGAACATGGATAAAAACCTATAATGATGTGCCTACTCAATCTGGAAAAAGAGAAAACTCCAGGAGTGGCAAAAGGACTGTCACAAATTTTGTTAGACCATATGCTCTTGAAGGTGATGTGCTGAGTGCTGGACACAGTCCAGACTGTTCAGGAACACTAAATGCTGTGTCTAGGTACTTGCAAAATGAGCAGAGTGAAACAATGTTGGACAAAACAGCAGGATTGTCAGAACTAGAATCCCTTGAAGAACAAAACCCCTTTCATTGAGTTTTGAAGTCTCTGAAGATCAAATACTTATTTTCATTCTACCAAAGCATAATCTTGTTAAATAACACATGAAATTACTTGCAAATATGCATTTTCAGTTCCAAAATTCCAAGTTTTCTTACTCACTTCACCCTCTCTGACTGGAGTTTCAGCTTTGAGACCCAGAACCTACCCCACTGAAAACAGCACCAAAGTAATGTCCTCTATTGAAAGTGTCAGTGTTTTGAAAATATTTATTCTGACAAATTTGCAACCAGTTAGTTACAACTGGAACTGTGATTAAGCAACACCTATACATACATATATATAGAGGTGTTTTAGATATATATATAAAAGCCAAACAGCAACTAAAAATTGGTTTTATGTTTTGACTAGTAACTGAAAGTCGCTATGTCTGAGAAGGTGCTTAACTTGATCTTCTTATAGGTAATTGGCATAATTCATCTTGGAAGATGTTGGCAAATAATGAAAGTTGGATTAAAACCTTAGATCACAGCCCAGTGCTGCTGAGGTTAAGGGAACTGTTCTCTTCAATTAAGGAAAAAAGCACATTCAGTCCATTACATGTTGCTGTTCTTATTTTCCCACCTATTAACAAAGATACTGAGATTTAAAGAGAGGGACAGAGGGGACGAATGTATTGTCACTTCCTCCAGGACAAATAAATAATAACACTGTGGCCAAAGAGGTTGTTAGTCTTATCTGAGAACCCAATCAGTCTTAGAATTCAGGAAAAAGCTTCTATAGACTCAGTCTCCTCTCCTTTCTCCAGTTTCTGGAACACATTTCAGCAATCGGAACGCTGTCCACGATTCAGTGACGAGCCAGCAAAACCCCTGAATGGTAATGAGAACCTTCCAGTAGGAACAGTCACACCACAGCACTGCTCCTAATTTATCACTGTGAGGCAAAACACATTACACACAAGGGTGAAAGGACAATTTAAAAATCGATTGCCTGCCGATTTAAAAATTTATTAATAATTGTGGATTTGCTTTTCAAGTTCTGCACTGCTCATTTAATCTTGAACATTTTCTTCACCACACACGCATTAAGTGACTTTGTAAAACAACGCTTGTCTACAAGGTGACAAAGAATTTTGACACATAGACTCCCTTTGCTCCTCAGCAAAAGCTTATGGCTAATTCATTAACTTCCAATAATGCTTCAGTTTTTCTGTGAAAGGAACTCTGATGCATTTTCTTCAGAAAGGCCTCTCCCTGAGTACTTAAAATCATACGGGTAGATATGTAGGTGATAACAATATTTTCACTGATTTTTCAACAGAAGGTGTGACACTGATCCTACCTTTTGTGCATCAGCTTTGATCTGAAGCAGCTCTGGGGTTGCACTTCTTGTCTGACATGGATGTAAGTGAATGACTTTAAGAGAGTGCTCGCTGGTTCTAACGTTTAGGGCCGGTTTGAACTACATTGAGCTTTACACAGAACTCAGCAGCAGAAGAATCCCCAGCTAAGTAAGCCAGCTCACTGAAGTATGTGGGGAGTGAATGAAACCTACTGAGCTGATTCAGCACCTATAAATAAATACTGACTGACTCATTGTGGCCTCCTTCAGAGGAACAGTGGTAACAGATAAAGCGGTAAAAGAGGAAACAGCCCTGAGCTGGAAAGCTCTTCCTTAACGCTTCGCACGTTCTGTGTCTCCCGCTGGAAAGACAGAGCAGCTGTCTCCCTCTCCAGGCAGAACAGCTGCTTTAAGGTCTTTATTCAAGCACCACGGCACAGGGATGCAGCAATCTCTGGTCAGCTCAGACCTCTGCCAGCAGGCCTGTAAAAAACGCCACCTCTTTCTATGTACGCAGTCCCCGAGAACGGTTGCTGTCGTTAATTCCAGAAAGATCTTCCATTTATTAAGACTCTATGGCCCCTGCAGTGAGGGGAAGCCTGCTGGCCGTGGGAAACAGGCCCAAGAGAGACAGCGTGGCTGCCACTGCAAACCGCGGCCCTGTTCCCTTGCACTGCCCGACCGGAACCCCACAGCTCTCCCAACCCAACACCGACGACAACTCCCCGTCGGCGCAGGCGCCGGGGCCCTATCGCTAGGCGGCGGACGAGGGAGACCCCTGGCGGCCGGGACCGAGCGAGCCTCAGGCCGAAGGGCCCAGGAGAGGCGAATGTAGCTGGGCGGAATCCCGCGGGAAGTGGCCTCGGCACCTTGGCGGGTCTGGTGCGGGTCGAAAGGCCGGGAGCGGGCGCGGACGACGGGCGCTTCTGCAGCCCAGTAATGCGAGTGCGAGCTGAGGGCACGGCGGGAAGCACGGTGGGCTGCAGGGCTGTGCCCGGAGACAGGCACAGGTGTGTCGGGGGTGAAGAGAAATGGAACGCCTCCCTGTGCTTAGGCCAACGGGCACTGCTGTGCAGAGCCCCCTGTCAGAAAAGCCTCATTTTCATCGGTGGCTCTCTTCCCTTCTTCCCCGAGGAACAGCATTAATTTGGTGGAAATTGTCAAGTCATGCTTGGCTTACTTGTGGAGAAGAAGCAAGGTGATTTGTCAAAAGTGCAGCTGATCAAAAACATTAGTTTGAGAGAAATAGGAATGCACTATTGTAAATTTTAGTATTTACAATCCAGTCACTGCCAGCTCCATTGTCATTATAGAATCATACCATCATAGAATGGTTTGGGCTGAAAGGGACATTAACGATTGTCTCGTTCCAGCCCCCTGCCATGGGCAGGGACACCTTCCCCTAGACCAGGTTGCTCTAAGTCACTCCAGTCAAATGATGATCAGTTAAATTGCAGAAGCACTGGCCATCACTTTGGTCAGAGCTTCCTGAGTTGTCAGGCCAGGAGAATCATGGAATGGAATCACAGAATAGTTTGGGTTGGACTGGACCTTAAAGACCATCCAGTTCCAAGCCCCTGCCGTGGGCAGGGACACCTTCTACTAGACCATGTTGATCCAAGCCCCATCCAACCTGGCTTTGAACACTACTAGGGGTGGGGCAGCCGCAGCTTCTCTGGGCAACCTGTGCCAGCACCTCAGCACCCTCATAGGGAAGAATTTTTCCCTACTATCTAGTCTAAATCTGCCCTCTTTCAGTTTAAAGCCATTACCCCTTGTCCTGTCACTACATGTCCTTGTAGTGACCTATCCTAGGTCCGAGAAGCTACTCCGCTGTGTGCTACACTGGTACACCCAGGTGCCCATAACCAAATCAAGTGTAAAAAGGAATTAAGCAACATGAGTGTCTTGTAAAATGCCCCTGGGTGTTCCAGTGCTCCTCTTCACTGCAAACATGGCAGCCTTTCATGAGAACAGGGAAGAGCAACTGCCAACGTGAAGTCCGCACTGCTCTCCCAGCCTGGGGAGGAAGGGATGGAGGGAGGAAGAAAGGGAAGTAAGGGAAGGAGGGAGGAAGGAGCAGAAGGAAGGCAAGGCTTGAACTGGAGGAGGGGGCTGTCTGATGAGTCAGTCCCAGAAAATACAGACCTCTCAAATACCTGCTTTGGCAATGTGTGGGGCAGAGCTGGGGTAGGGGCTGTCATAGGAGGAACCTCAGCCTATCTTGGAGATGGGGAATGGGCATTTTCTGGCCAGCAGATCGTGCTGTGTGCATTCCCAGGAAAGGGTCTGTGGTGACCCTTATAGACATGTGAAATGCAGCCCTGCGTGGGGGCGCGTGAGGTAGGAATGAAGGAGCCCTGTGCTCAGCACATGGCATTTGCCAGGCCCAGGAGCTGGGGTAGTGTTCTCTGAGAGGTGGTTAACTTGGCTCTCACTAGTCTGTTCAGCATCACTTGTTCTTCCTTCACATTTGTAAAAAATGACATTTTGCCAGTGACTAGAATGGCCATTCACATGCTGATGGAGGACATACTGCTAAGCCTATTAGACAATCACTGACATGGAGTCACACACTTGAGTCATTACTTTGACAAGGGTTAGGCATATGCATTGATTTGGGGGAGATGTAGGCCCTCTTGAAAATTACTATAATGCAAGGGGCAATTTTATATCCATGATCTATCCACTCATTTTGAGATGGAGAATTTTTTTTGCCACTTAACACTTCCCAGTACTCTGCAGGGCTAGTAAAGATGAGGGCATTTCTGTCAATAAACATCCTCCATTATGCTTTATAGACCAACATTTTCTTTTCTGTAAGAATCTGGGATTTGTAGTTTGAATTTCTATGATCCTACTGGAGTAGCTGTGTTAGCTGTCCCTGTACAATGTTATTATGCAATACCTGCCAGCCCAAAGTAGCCAGCAAACTGCCTCTCTGCTCTTGAAAGGAGCAGTTACATACTTCAGAGTGAGCTGGGTCTGCTCCAGTGGGTTGGACCTCTCATCACTGTGACACTGCAGCCTCCTCTGTTCACATTTCTTTCTGGAGGACCTCTGGTTTGGGATCAGTCATCACAGGATAACTGCCACCTGACTGATTTATCTATTCTGAGTGACTGTAATCTGTTGCATCTTAAGACATTTCAAGACAAATCTTGCTTGTCTCCTTAAAGCTGTTATTCTGGTATATAAGGAATTTTAACCAGTATTTATAGTTAATTTAGTTATCCATCTTAGCAGAAAGTGAAGCATCTTATTTATAACAGATATCATCCTGGTTCTGTGCATCTTATGGCAGAGTCATAGATTCATAGAATGGTTTGGGTTGGAAGGAACCTTCAGATCATCTAGTTCCAACACCCCTGCCATGGGCAGGGACACCTCACACTAGACCAGGTTGCTCAAAGCCCCATCCAGCCTGCCCTTGCACACTGCCAGGAATGGGGCATCCACAGCTTCCTTGGGCAACCTGTGCCAGTGCCTCACCACCCTCACAGCAGATAATTTCTTCCTTATATCTAATCTAAATCTCCCCTGTTGAAGTTTGAACCCGTTACCTCTTGTCCTATTGCTGCAATCCCTGATGAAGAATCCCTGTCTGGCATCCTTGTAGGCCCCCTTCAGATACTGGAAGGCTGCTATGAGGTCTCCACGCAGCCTTCTCTTCTCTAGGCTGAACAGCCCCAACTTTCTCAGCCTGTCTTCATACGGGAGGTACTCCAGCCCCAAGATCATCCTCATGGCCCTCCTCCGGACTTGTTCCAACAGTTCCATGTCCTTTTATGCTGAGGACGCCAGAACTGCACACAATACTCCAAGTGAGGTCTCACAAGAGCAGAGTAGAGGGGCAGGATCATCTCCTTCAACCTGCTGGTCACGCTCCTTTTGATGCAGCCCAGGCTACGGTTGGCTTTCTGGGCTGTGAGTGCACACTGAAGCTGGCTCATGTTCATTTTCTCATTGACCAACACCCCCAAGTCCTTCTCTGCAGGGCTGCTCTGAATCTCTTCTCTGCCCAACCTGTAGCTGTGCCTGGGATTGCTGCGACCCAGGTGTAGGACCTTGCACTTGGCATGGTTAAACTCCATGAGGTATTGCCACCTCACAAGTGTGTCAAGGTCCCTCTGGATTGCATTCCTTCCCTCCAGCATATCAACCAAGCCACACAGCTTGGCATCATTGGCAAACTTTTCCTGTTTCCATTTAAAGGACTGCAGGCTCTACATTTTTGTAACCACAGAAGTATTAAACAGGCTAATCAGAAGGGAAACACACCCTTCCCAAACAGTCAATACAGTCTCCAATCCTTTCCTTAGGAATAACAAGCACTAATACTATTGCTTGGCATGCAGTAAACTATTTGGTAAACTTCCCATCGAGGCTCTCCTTGCCACCTCCAGGTGTCCTTTGCAAGTAAAAAGTCTTTACAGCAGTTTCCAACAATTTGTGTTGTATAGCTTAATTCTAGCTCTTTGTTAAGCATCTAAAAAAGCAACGAGGTTTCTCATTTCTAATTAAGTTTCTTCTTTGGGGGATTCTTTTAGGAATGCCACAGACTATACTTCTCACCTGCTTTTAATTTGTTGCCAGCTATTCCCTGTGTTTTCTTGTTCCTCCTTCAGAAACACAAACTTCATCTGGAAGTCCTAGCTACTGATACATTTACTTGAAACTGTTCCTTTCTCAACTGTGTGTTTTCCATGTAAATGCTACAGCTTTAACAAGTGTCACTGAGAACTATATCTAAATACCCTGTAATTTGAGAGCTATAGCCCTCTCCTTAAGCCTGACACATGACAGCTGAGCAGTAGCCTTTTATTGAGCTACTGGACAAAGTAGGAGAGGATAGTAAAACTACCATTGCTTTTTTTGTATCCTGTGTAGACTATGATTCATCATATGTACTCGAAAAAAAACTGAGCAGATTGGGTGCTGTAGGAGAGAGAGAGATGTGTAAACAGCTCATTTCTTAATCCTGGCAGACCTTATCTGTGAACTAGATGCTAACTGATCAGCATTGCCAGGAGAGAGTATTAGATGCTCAGGGAGATCTGCTGTTGCAAAGATGTGTTTGCATGCTTCCAATGTTACAGGGCAAATTAGCTGGAGCTTTGAAGATCTCAGTTTTGAACACAGAGGAATGAAGTGGCAGTTAGCTTGAAATAAGGTGCTGGGGAAAAAAAACTGTGTCCAGGTTTGTTTTTGTTTTTGTTTTTTGTTTTTGTTTTTTTGTTTTTGTTTTTGTTTTTTTTTTTAATCCAGTAAGAAGTCCAAATGATTAGGAAGATAACCAAACAGGAGCAGTATCTCCCAGGATCTCTGTGGCACCCAAATCCTAATAACTCCTAAAGGTGTTGTAATTCCTAAAGGTGACTAGCTATCATGATGACAGCCCTTTGTAAATCTACACCTTAATCTTCCTGGTGTGAAGTGGAGGTAGTAGCATTTTCCTAATTCAAAGAGACATGATGAGGGTAAGCTAAATAGTGTGAGTCATCTAGTGATAAGAACCAGATAATGGTATCTCTTTTTTTTATCCCAGGGAAAACAATAGGAAAAATCCTGTTTGGTTCAACAGACACAGGATTTTTCTCAGCGTTTTATTCTATCTTGGATAATGTGAAAGGAATAGAGCTTCTTAACCCCGTTGCTCTTATCTCTGGCAGTTCAAAGCTGTATCTGAAAAGTAGTTCCTATTTGGAGGCCAAAGGAGGCATATGACCATTGTGGGGTTTGGCATAGTATGCACATGGAGATCAGGGCTTCCTGCAAAGCAGATGGGCTGCAGGAAAGCAGTGACATTCATTGGCAGATCTTGCTCCATTTTTAAGCTTTCCACTTTTCCTCACCTTACCAATTGCTGAATTGAAAACACAGACATACAATTCCCATATATTGAGACATATGGTCTGTGGGATATGTAATGTCTGACTTCTTCAAGGAGAGCTGTATACACCTGGGCACATTCACCAGCACGTGGAAAAAATAAAACTGCTTTGGTAGTGTAAGTGTTGGGAAAAGGGAGCTTGTGATGAGAAGGTTTAAACCAGGCACTAGAGAGAAATCTGAGCCAAGCTCTCCGGGAGACAATACAGACTTTTTCCACTAGGTGGTGGAAATCTGCCACCATCCAGAGCTTTTTAAAAACAAGAAAAAAATCCACGTAATTATGAAGGGCAGGCTGAATTAAGATAGAAAATAGCTGTAATAACAGCTTACAATGTATCGATTAAAATGAGTTCTCTGCCTGTTGAAGAGACAATCATAGAAAATTATTCTTAATGCTATCCCTGACACAAAGGCAAAAATATCGGTTAGGGAGGTTTTCTGATGTTTTAGAAAAGGAAATGAAAGGATAATTTAATCTGAATAAATTCTCTCACCCTCTAAGGAAGGACTGTCATCTGTAATTTCAGACCATGGAAACTCAGGAAACAAATCTCTCATGCATTTATTTATCTTCAACTGCCAAAATATATTTTTTAAATTAGTAATTTTAATTAACATGCTTCATACTTCTCCCACAGCCCAACACTCACTGCCACGTGAGCATTGTTTCTAAAGGTGTCCTCATGGTGGCAGCAAAACGATCAATTATTTAACAGTAACAGATTTGAAAATGACACAATTTTCTGTTGTTCTTGACATAATTCATGCCTGGAACAGCAGAGACAAAGCGCATGCTCTGGTGCTGATATCACAGAAGGACCAAGGATTTGCAAAGTCACTTGCAATACAGCACCAACAAAAAACCTGCTGCTGACTTTATTCCACCCTTCGTTCTTCAAAGAAGCCATACGTGATATATAATTCAAGTTTGAAGATGAAAGCAATTATTATGGTCACAGATTTTGAAGACATTGAGGACTATATTATACATTTGGTAGCCTCTAGTCAACTGGGGCCTCCCCAGTTAAGCCAGGAGTGTTCATAAATGATGGAAAGTGGCTTGGTGAGCACTTCTGCCAGCTCTCTCAGTATGCTTCACCTGGGTGAATCACAATTGGCCCTTTAGACTTGTGTGTGACTTAGGGCTGTAGCAGGTCGCTGACCATTTTGCCTTGGATTATGGGGGTTTCATTCTGCTCCTGATCCCTGTCTTCTAGCTCAGGGACTGGGTACCCTGAGAACTGGTCTTACTATAAAAGACTGAGGCAAAGAAGGCATTAATCTCAGCCTCTTCCTCATCCTTTGTCACTATGTTTCCCTCCCGCTTCCAATAAAGGATGGGAGTTCTCCATAGCCCTCCTTTTGTTGCTAATGTATTTACATAAACATTTTTTATTGTCTTTTGTGGCAGCCAGATTAAGTTTCAGCTGGGCTTTGGCCCTTCTAATTTTCTTCATGCATAATCTCACAACATCCTTATAGTCCTCCCGAGTTGCCTGCCCCTTCTTTCCAAAGTCATAAACTCTCCTTTTGTTCTTGAGTTCCAGCCAAATCTCTCTGTTCAGCTAAACCAAGCTTCTTCCTCAGCAGCTCATCTTTTGGCACATGGGGGATGTCCTGCTCCTGCATGTTGAAGATTTCCTTCCTGAACTATGTTCAGCCTTCCTGGACACTTTTGCCCTTCAGGACTGTCATCCAAAAGACTCTAAACAAGCCAAAGTCTGCCCTCCAGAACTCCAAGGCAGCAGTTTTGCTGACCTGCCTCCTTACACCTCCAAGAATCAAAAACTGTAATTTTGTGACAGCTGTGCCCAAGATGGTCTCTAACCATCACATCACCCACAAGTCCTCTGCTCACAAATGCCATGTTCAACAGGGCACCTTCCCTAGTTGGCTTCCTCACCAGCTGTGTCAGGAAGTTGTCTTCCACACACTCTATGAACCTCTTAGATTGCTTCCTGTGTTCCCCATGGACTTTTATACTGGAGAAAGGGTTTGACCACCATTTCTCCTAGTCTGGCGCAGGTTCCATCAGCTGCCATCATGTGAGCTGCAGGCTCCTGGCAGAACTCTTGGCTCCCCCTGAGGTTCCACTCATTCAAGAACCCCCCCTGTGCAATTGATACCTTGTGGATTGTGAAATTAAGCTGTACTGTGTAGTCAGTGTGCTGGGTACTATCGGGAGAATTTTGAAAAAGGAATTCACAGGCAAGTGGAAAACAAAACAGAAAAGTGTCAGCACTTTTCTAGGGAATTGCCATGAACCTCAACACTGGTAGTGATAACCAGAAGAGGGCTGGTTCAATTCTGTCTACTTTAAAAGCCTTTCTTATCATCTCTGCTTTTCCTGGATAAAGTGATTGTGCCAGGGAACCTAGTTACACTTATCTCCACCTCATTGCCAAAAAATAATGGAGCATGCCGTGGTTATTCTGAAACTAATGAAAAATACTTTTTCATGAATTAGCCATTCATGTACTTGGGTGACCACTGAAGTTGATATACTTTTTCTGTTTTGTTTGGGTTTTTCTTTTTTTTGGGGGGGGGTGTTTAGATGAATATTTGGTTGCTGCTCAACTGACATCTAACCAAACAAATATGCTGACTACATAGACAGTATAATGGGAAGTCCAGATCAGAACTGGAATGATTTGCTATAACAATGAGAGACAGAAAATTTCAAGTTAGCTAGCAATACTTAGACAGGTATTACCATAACTAGATTATTTTTCTCCTATTAATTAAAGGTTTTGTTCTTTTTCTTGGTTGGGTGTTTTTAATGAACTGCTGATATCCACAGCAAATAATATTGCAGTGGAAATGCTAATAAAGGAGGTGGTTACTCCCTTTTTATTTGCTTTCTGGAGTGTCATTCAAAAAGTTAAGTTGTTTGAAGAATTGAAGACAGCCTCATTTTTTGTCCTGCCTACATATAAGGAGTAGAAGCTCTGCATTCCACAATTCCACAATGGATTCCAGAAATCCATTATTCATTAAATGTTACACCTAATTTTAGGTCTCTCATTTTGCAGTGTTATCCTTCACCCTCAAAAATCTAGTATCACCTACATAAGGGTTATTTTAGATGCTTCTATAACACAGAATCACATTAGCAATCCAAACCATTTCTTTTCTGTGCAGAGACTTTCACCCAGGACAGTATTATTAAAATGCACAAGCTATAGTACTTCTCTTCGACTTTGTTTGCCTTTTAACAGTCCTGGTAAAGTACTGCTTCATTTGCAAATGCTTCCCATCATGAAAATGGAATATATCAACATGAAATTTTCTTAACTGAGCTGGCTTGGGTACACTAGCAGCAACACTTATCTCAGATTATAGTGCTCACCCAAGACAGTAAGTAGCACAGGGACAAGCCTGTGCTGAATGTAACAGCTACATTTCCCTGAGAACCCACACTAGTTAAAGTTAGGGTTTCTACAGCTTTACAAATCAAGCATTTGGCTGCAGAAGAGACAAGCTTTGGAGTCTGTGATACTAATTTCTACAATGCGAATATAACCTCAGGGTTCAAGGCAAACTTGGTTCCAGGCAATGGCATGATACCTATGCAGCTTACAGTTTCTTTTGTAAACCAGTGAGCATATGTGAAAACATTTACAACCTTTATTATAGAACTTCTCTGTAAAGTCTAACGTAGGCTTACTCAGCACTTGTTAGACTACATCTAGATGATAGTGCATCCAGTGTTGGGCCCCCCAGTACAAGGACCCTAATAAACTAGTGTGAGTTCAGCAGAAGGCACCAGGACAGTCAGTGGCTGCAGCACTTGTCCTGTGAGGAGAAGCTGAGGGAAGGAGGCTGCTTCGGTTTGGAGAAGAGCTGGCTTTGGGGGCAGCTCGCACCAGCCTGCCAATCAATACCTGTGGGGAAGGCATCAAAAAGATGGAGCCAGACTCTTCAAAGCAGTGCATAGCAGGAAAATGAATGACAAGGAACATAAACTGAAACAAGAGAGGTTCTGACTGGATATAAAGTACATTTTTTTTTCTCATGAGGACAGTCAGGCCCTGGAACAGGCTGCTTAGAAAGGTTGTACAAGCTCAGCCTTGGACCTTATCAAGAATCAACTTGAGAGAAATCATTGAGCAACCTCGTCTGAGCTTACAGGTGACCTTGCTTTGAGCAGAAGGTTAGACTATAGATCCCCTCAGGTCTCTTCCAATCCATGTTATCCTATGATATTGTTTGTTCACATTTATTGATTCCTGTATGTAGCACTAGACAGGTTTTCAGTGGAGCGGTCTTTAGTTTGATTCACCACTGGGAGGCAACACCACTGCCTAATAACCTTGGTGGTCTGGTTTTCCAAGATGGAAGATCACTTGGATCACAGTCTCAACACTGAATTCATCATGACATTAGATAGTTAACTGGAAAGACTTCTTAGGGATTCCTCTAGCACACAGTACTGTAACATTGGAGCTGTTTCTCCAAAGAGAGAGAAGCACAGCAGCAACAACCTGAAGAAATTGGGTTTTATCTGTTCATGTTTGTCTGATGTGATTAGGTAGCTCTCAACAAAAAGTAGTTGCTTGAGCATTTGACTCCCAGGTGGTACATAACTTCCCTTTTCCTGTATCTATTTTTAGTTTAAGCTCTTTGCAGAAGAGGCTTTGTTATTTTGATTTTGTATTTTGCGGAGAACAAAGTAAATTCAAATTTAGTTGGTCTTAGGTATAGTAATAAACCCACCAAATGATATTCAAGTCAGGAGGATGTACAACACCCCCATGTATTAGCAGTAACTGCATGATATTACAATTCCCTTAGTGCCAGAAGGAGAAAGAGATTAAGGTAAGCAAGATGCCTGGAGGACAGAACACTTCCTATATTAGAGTGCTATAAAACCAGTCACCTGGGCTGGCTGCTTCAGCTTTTTGTAATATATACCACTATGGCAAAAGAGGAATTTTACCTCTGAGCTATGGTCTGCAGAGACAATCAAAGGATAGGTAGAAAGTGAGAAGAAAACTTGAAGGAAGAATAATTTTATTCTCCTAATTTCTGTATACTAAATGGCAATCGTTGTTTGAAACAGAAAATTTGAACACCTGTTCAAATAAGAGTATGAATGTGGAATGGAAGATAAAAGTATGAAATGGGTCAATAATAATAACAATAATTAGAATTAAATTATGCAATTTTATTTGTGTGTGCATATGTGTTTTCTGAGAAGCTGACAAGAGCTGACGTGTGAATGGTATTCATACTCTTCCTTCTGAATAAGAGAGCCAATGATAGTGCACTGGCAGCTTTCATTCTAGCATTTTCTGATTTCTGAATACCTGAAATTGCAACCTGAATATTCTTTTGCTGTAGGCTTTTTTATACTACATACAGACATATGGATGATAAGGGGCATACCCAAATGCACACATAGAAGCTGTATTAAATTCACACACTTCTAAACACATAATAATAAAGAAGTTATTGGTACTCCAAAATGCCTTTGATCTTACACATACAGGTGCAAAACCAGCTTAAAAAATCCAGAAGTGCAGGTGAGCACAGATGTAACATTTAATCTCAACATGGACTTTTTCATTTTTATTAAAAAAGGGTTCTATCCAATGGGGGCAATTTTATACTAGTCTGGAAGATTGCTTAGTAAGCATGAGACAAATTCCAAGTGTTAACTGTTATGTCTGATGCTGAATTTAATACACGGTAGGAAACTGCAGGCTGAACATGTTCTAGGAACAATTTTCTTACATTTCAAGGTTCAGGAGCCCATAAATCTCTTATCGGGGCTTCTAAATAAATGATTACAAGAGACAGTTTCACCTGCTGTTGTACTGAAAATAGCTCCTTTTTCCAATTTCTATCAGTTTTCTTGCTACCATGAAGTCAGTTTGAATGTTTTGTTTGGGTTTTTTGTTTTTTTTTTTTTTGTTTCAATTTAAATAGCTTTCCTGGTCTAATCTCGCCAAGCAAATGAAGAGAAACAATAGCAACAATGATTTGATTATCTTTTTTTTATAGATTGCTATCATGGGTGAGATCACAGCCACCAACCATTATGCAAAGCCGGAACAGATGTGGCTGCTGATATCAGTTGCTTAAATACTGAGTACAAGATTGCATCAAACCTTCTGCAGATTTACATGATCAGAACTATCTGTTTACTTTCTTACATCTGAGTTAGTAGAAACTTTTACTTATCTGAGTGTATTGCTTCCTTCGCGTATTTTTCCCCTAATGGATACAGTGGGAGTTTTGCTACTGACTTTACAAATTTTCACCCAGTTATGTCTAGAACTAGGTCCAGATATATCTATGGAGGACCTGGGAAAACTGCCCAGTGACTCAAGCAGGATCTTTTCTCCCTGTGGCTCCTGAGAATGTTTGTTCTGCCTGAAAGTACTGTATTCCCTAAAAGGCACAGGAAAATGTCAGCTGGGGCCACGTACTTAAAAAGTCTTGATTAGGAGTATGGACATAGAGCTGGATTTTTCATACCCTATTAGCAATGTTCTAGGTTGCTTGTTTTGTATGTTCTTCTTAGTTTTGTATCTTGAATTTGTATCCTAGTCATGAAATACTCTTAGTATGCGGTATCCAGCTTCAACAAAAAGGACAGCGAATGCTCCTTTGTGCAGATTACATGTAGCCCTGTGGAAACAGCACTCAGTTGTGTGTGGGCTTCTGACCCCATGTAGCAAAAAACCTCAGTTTGCATTTGTCATCCCTGCCCCTCATTCTCTGAGTGAGTGCACAGGTCACTGCAAGGGGAGTCCTGCTGCCTTTGGCATGGGTAGCAGGGTGAGTGGTCTGCCCAGAATCACAGCTCCCCTGGTAACTGCAGCAGCAGCATGGAGTAAAGTTTCTAGCCTTAACCCATAAACCTCTGGCCTCGGAATTGCTGAGGGGAGGTATGAATAGTATTCTGGATCACTGTCCTTGGCCGACATTTAAAGTTTATTAAGATGCCCTGTGTCATGAAGGCTATAAAAAAAAAGAATGGTGTTAGAGGAAAAGACAGAAAGAAAATGGGTCTGACAGAAAAGGTGAAATGAAGAATATGGCTGTATTACTGGGACAGGCATGTGAAACAGAGGAACAGAGCAATTGCAGTGCAATCCAAATTGTTTTATGCACTGTCAGCTCTCATCTGGGATATCAGCATCATTCATTCTTCAGAAGAAAACTGGGATAAGCAGGAGGTTTCATCGTGTGAACAGACTTAAACTTTAGCACTTTTTCAGTGCACCCACTTATCTATTAAAAATATTTTGCAAAGGCTTCAAGTCCTGGAAGACCTCCAAGTCACTTTTGATGTGATTTTGGGGAAAGTTTTAATAATGAAAAATATTTTGATCATATAAAAAAAATCATTCTTCAGATCTGAAGTTTGAACCTTTGCCCCTTTTCTGCTGTTTTGAAATCCAGAGACTTAAAAATGTATTAAAATGTTCAGTGCTGTGAAGAATATTTTAGCATGCTAAAATCTCACTTGGGAGTGCAGTTCCAGGCTTTCATTTTATTGATATTTTGCCAGAAATTTTTTCATAAAAATTTTTTAAAGGTTTGGAATATCCAGCTTTATGTATGAATGTGAATGAATTGCATATTGAAAGTCCTGGAAATTATACAAAGTACTGTTAGTCACATTTGAAAAAAAAAACACCCCAACCCAAGACTTAAGGCAGGCTGGGACTGATTCTACTTTTTGAAATCTACTTCTAAAAAATTGCTATTTTGGTATTATGGGATTTTTATCCAAAACTGCATTATACTTTATTGGCTACAAATGGTAATGTATATTTATATTAGAATAGGATGTTCAGTCAATGTATTAGATTTGCATGCAAGGTTTTGGTGCTACAGAGATACAGGGGTGGCTTCCGTGAGAAGATGCTAGAAGCTTCACCTGTGTCTGATGGAACCAGTGCTAACCAGTTCCAAAATGGACCTGCTGTTGGCCAAGGCTGAGCCCATCAGTGATGCTGGAAATGCCTCTGGGACAACATAGTTAAGAAAGGTGAAAAAGTTACTGTGCAGGAGCAATTACAGCCAGAGAGAGGAGTGAAACAGCTCTGCAGACACTCAGGTCAGGGCAGGTGAAGGTGGAGAAGGTGCTCCAAGCACTGAAGCAGAGATTCCCTTGCAGCCTGTGGTGTAGCCCATGGTGAGGCAGCTCTGCCCCTGCAGCACATGGAGGAACCCATGCTGGAGCAGGGGGATGCCCGGAGGAGGCTGTGACCCTGTTAGAAGCCCATGCTGAAGTATGCTCCTGGCAGGACCTGTGGCCCCATGGTCAGAGAAGCCCCTTCTCTTTGTTTTCTGTCTAGAAAATTTGGGAAGAGCTTAATTTATGTGTAATATAAAATGAGGACTATTCTTCACTGCCCTATGTGAGCTGTAGTCATTTGGTCAGTACAAAATCAATGTTGATCGTTACCATTTGGTGGCGTTACTACTTTGTGCTTGCAGAATACAGGTCACCTTGGAAAATGCCGAAATGGAAAGGGTAATGTAAGTAAAGTAAAATACGTATGAGCTAGGGAGAAGGGAAGGTCCTAAATTAATGGAAACATCTTTGTGTTACAATATATATGCTGAGGTTTGGTTTTGCCGTTCTTTTCTAGAAGAGCTTTGATTAAATTCCATTTTTGTAACCAAGGAGAACAGAATAAACCCCTTTATATTGTTTTCTAAATTTTATTGGACACTTAATCAGTAATCTTAGGAGGCAATCCCTGATCATTTCTCAATGCCCTTTATATTCCTCTATTGCAAAGACAAGGATATTTAGGGAAAAAAATAGAAATCTGATATTTTTCTTCTAGAGGTCTGTAGTGTTTAATCACATTAAGAAATCCATTAAAATTCATGGCCATCTTAGCAGATGCATAAATAACAGCTGCTGATCCACACTTCTCAGATTTATGCAAGAAAAATGTAAGTGTATTCAGTAGCAAGTAATGGTTATTATGTTGGTATTTTTTCTATTTAGAGTTACTTTCTGTTTCTATCAAAATCTTCCCGAGGCTGCAGAATTAGAATTTTTTTTTCCTACTTGAAAGTAAACATTAATTTTCTCTGATTAGATTTAATAGGGTATGTTAATTTTAATAATAAAATTATAGGAATGCTTGAAAAAATGGTACTTTTTAAAATTTTTGTTACTTACTTTCACACATGAAAAATAGTTGTGGCTGCAAAGTATATCTATAAATCAGACTAAACTTTCCTGTGTAATTCTAGAGAACAAAGCATAATTATTAGGTTTTTGGTAATGAACAAATCTGCATGGGGCTAGAAGGAAACAGTTTTCAGTACCAAAAAAAGCCCTTTTAATGGAATATATATGTCAGTATATTGGGCTACTGGAATTATACTTTACATGTATTTTAAACTCTAATTATAGTATTCAATTAATATTAACATATATTTATTTTTGTTCATTCTTTCCTCTGAGTGTCAGCCTACAGAAGTCAAGTTACACTTTGGAAACAATGCAGATCTAAATGTTAGAGAAGAGTACAAGAACTGCCTGAAGAAGCAAGTGCTCGTTAGAGAGAGTCAGCATCAAGTGATGTCCAGGGTGTGTCCCAAGAACAGCAGGTAAGTTAGAGCCCTTCATCTCCATGGCTGGTGAAGGCCATGCTAGCGTAGCCCAGGCTCAGCCTGTTCTATGCCTGAATAGATGCAGGAGAGCAAAGTTGGATAGCAGAGCACTGTAGTCTTCTTAGCCACAACTGTGAGTTCAAGTGTCCAACAACATATGTCTGGCATGTCATTTTTAAGCCTCTGGCAACATTACATTAAAGGAGTGCCTCAAGAATCTTTCTTCTTTTGCTCTGCCAGTTGTGCTATAAAAGCAGTATCTGCATTGTTGGAACGGATGCAGTCCAGTTGTCCCAGCTCAGCTTCACAGGGCAGTGTAATGAAGAAAAGCAGCACCCTCTCCTTGGCCAAATGCAGCACAGCTTTAGAAGTTCCCTCTTTTTTTCTGGGCTTTTCTGGATACTGGTTCAAGTTCACAAGTATCTTTTTAGCCCCCTGCCTAAGACAAAAGTTATATGTCTGTCTGTTTGGCCACTTGCATTGTCAGGCTTTCCTTTAATGCAAGAACATGTAGGACAGTCTTCTACTAACTAAAACTCTTTTTGAGTTTTAGCTTCACCTGGCTTTTTCTGAGTGCTTGTGTCCTTCTGGATACTGATACGAGGAGGCAGGAAGGACAACACTGGTGTGTTGTGATCTTTAGAGCTTTAGTACAAAGCATGCGACAAAGCTGGATGCTGCTGGTTCTCGTTCAGAAGATAGGCCATTCAGAAAGTAGAGTCAGAAAGCAGCATTTGTCTTCAAATATCAGGAAGAGCCTCCAAACAGGAACTGCTATCAGAGGAGCAATCTAATATTGAAGGAAGGTTGGTAAGACCAGATGCACCTGCACTGAAAACCAATCAATACCAGAATGAAAAGCTGCAGGTTATCTTAGCTTTTCTGTCCTGTTCTGTACTTCCCTGTTTTGGTTTATCTTCAAGAAACAAAACTAGATTTCAATGGCAATAGCAGCAGCTGCAGTTAACAATCCCTGTAAATTTTTGTTTTTGCCCTTCAAATAGGACAACCACTGCCCTCTAAAAGGCAACTAAAAATAAAGCATATAATTAATGTGTAATAGTTTCAGTTGCTAGTCCTTTCACTTCCCCCCTTTGCTGTCTATGCCTTTGATAAAGAGAACAAAAGATTTTTAATGGCAGTCGACAGTAAGCAGGCTTCAGTACCAGAACTGACAGATTATATGCACCTATTGAATTTCATATTGTGACAGAGCTGTGTTAACACTTTTAATTCTTAAAGTCTGTGCACTGCATCAAAATGAATCCAGCAGCTCTAAAGGAGAAATATATTCCCTTCCAGTATTGAAGGGAATTTTAGCCTGTGGACTTCAGAAATATTCTGACTGTATCACCAAACTTTTTAAGTGCTTTGCCAACTAATACTCTCTGCTGTCCTATGCTCCCTATGCACCCCACCATAACAGTAGTTCTTTTGCAGCCAGGAAGCCTAGGCATGTAAGGTAGACAAGGCTTGCAGGGAAAGGTGACATCTTTGACAAAAGACCAGATACAGCTAGAATAGCTGAGTTCCACATCTGAATCTAGAGAAGCCCATGTCCTGATCTGAGGGAATCACTACTGAAAGGCAGCTTAACTTTAATCTGTAAGAAAAGCTCAACACCAATCAACAGGCTTTAGACTGATGCCCTCCTATGCATTTAACTTACACAGAGAAGAGCTTCATCCTGGAGCTATGTACTGAAGTTCTCTTCATGATATGGAGAAAAAGTCTAGGTAGGTGTGTCACATCCCAAAAGTGTGTTCAACTGATCAGTATCTTTAATCTTGTGTTGACTTGGCAGTTGTGGCCGAGAGTGTTCACCAAGTCATTTCAGGAACAGCACAGGAAAAATGCCTGGCCTCTGGGTCCCAAAAAGGTAGGAGCTTCTCAGTCCCATCAAAATTAAAGCACATCTCAGTGGGCCCAGAAAAAGGCATTGAAGTATCGTGGAGAAATTACAAGGTGGAAAACCTTGTGCTTATAATCTTGTGCCTACTATAGCAGTTTTAAGCAACATTAAGGAAGAAAAGTCATCACACATCCTCCTGATCTTGAACCTTAATCATAAAGCAGTTTTGCTGTTTTTAAATATCTCTTTGCAAAATATTGAAATAAATAGTTAGAGAGCACTATTGTTCAAAGATTAATTTGCTGCTAAGATTGTTTATGCAAACTATATCTTCTGTTGAGTACTTTAATGTTTTAGTGAGTCATATTGCAATTACATGTTTCCCCTTAGTTAGATGACAGTAATTAGCTATGCTACAGGAAATTGCCTAAATGGAGAATTTTATGTAGGCTTCCTACAAATTTATAGAATATATCATGGAAATGGGTTTCCTAAGCAGCTGAAAGATATAAGTCTTCTCCCTCACACCAGTTTTCCACTGTTTTAAATCTATTGACTTCAGGAGAGTTATGCATGACTTACCCAAAAATGGCTTTTATCTCCAAATGAGAACAGAATCAGGTTCCTGATTCTGTATCAGAATCATTAATGAGGCACCATGTTGCTTTCTTCCCTCTTTTAAAATAAAATGTTAACACAGTTGCTCATGATTCAGTGGAATAGAAGCATTGCCAAACATAGAGTCTGATCTGCCATCTGTACCTGGGGTCTCCTCTGTTGAGTCCACTGAAATTTATCTTGTGCATTTACTTCTCCTAGACTTTTAGATATAGCTGTTGAAGTGTTTTGCTTACATCTTCATTTTTATTTGTGGGTACAAACACACAAATACATATGTGTACATTCCTAAACACACCCTTGAAAGGACAAGAGAAAACACTTGCATATACTTCAGTACTGGTAGAGCTGAACAATTTGTCCTGCTTTTGGAATACACAAACATTTAAAATATCTTTAATAATATAATTTACTGTCATTTAAATTTCCAGCTAAGGTTGAGTCACAGGATTTGTGAATTCTAACTGGGTACACTCTTGGTCTTTGTTACACCATTTTTAATGCAGCACAAAAGTAGTCTTAATAGATCCAGATTTAATTGTATTTACTCAGGAAGCAACTGATGGATTTATTTCTAAATCCTGAAAGCATTGAAACTGTGGTAAAAAAATAAAGGCTACAGGTTTGGTTAGTCAAGGTTGCAACTTGTTTTAAAAAGGTTAATAGCTGAATTTCTATTTTATGAAAAATAAACCTGTAAAGTATGGTGATCAGTGCATACATAGTACAGACACTATTGTGACCAGTATAATTGTTGGATGCAGAAAGACTAAGACACTCAAATAGCTTGTTAAAACTTCTGCAAACCGAGTTCAAAATGGAGAGACGGCCACAGGAAGTATAGGGTAATGGCTTGAGCAGAAAAAGCTAAAATACACTGGTATGGATTCTCTTTGCCTTTTTACCGTGCTATTTCTTTTTTGTTCCTACTGCTTGTCTATGATGCACAACTGCAAGAGAGAAATCCCCTTTATTTTCTTTGAAAATCATTTTTTAGAATGCTCCATGGAAACTACATTCTGAATCTCATCTGAGCATTAGCTTAGCGCTGCTCTCCTGCTGATCTGCCCCCCTGCTTGTATGCATGTATGCTTGTATTTAGAACATACATTTAAAAGTTCTTGCTTTATGCATTTTACCTTAGGTAAAAATTCTACATTCTGGTTAAAAAAAATTGTTAGAGTTTGAAGAACGTAGCATTATGCTAGTAGCAATCACATTTCAGCAACAGAAACTTTCCATTGTCTGAATGGTAAAAAGGTCCCAAATGGTCAGAATAGTGAGGTTGCACTGTGTGTGATCATGTTAAGACACTTTCTGGGATTTTATTTCATTTAAAATTAAGTATTGTTGTTCGTATTTTAATAAAGACCGTCTGATGCAAGAGCTAAATTTGCCTCTACTGAAGAAGATACTGTCTGTATGATGCATCTGTCTCTCAACAAGGTCCTTACAGCTTACTGTTTTCTGAGGAGGAAATGACAACATGTAAATGATGGAATGCAATATTTTCAGATTTTCAGCATTACCTTGTGCATACTTCTGAGAATAATGCAAACAATGAAGTTACCATTTTTGTGATCCGCCGGTGTGCTTATAGCCTTGCTAGGTATATTTAACTTCACTAATTGCATTCCTTATGCAATGATTGTTATCTACATGTTTTTCTGCCTTCATTACGAGGCCATAGGTTTTGATAAAGCTAAACCAAGTGTGAGAGCAGTTTCTAATTGCTCTTTAGCACTATGTCTTTTTACAGGTTACTATACAATTCATTGTTGATGTTTCTTGTTCTGCAATAATTAAACCTGATAGCTCTAAATTTTACCTGGTGTCCTGGGTTCAGCAGTAGCAGTCATTTTTCTCCTTCTTAGTAGCTGGTGCAGCACTGTGGTTTTGACTTGTGGTCTGGGAACAGCGCTGATGACACCGATGTTTTTAGTTGTTGCTCAGTAATGTTTACTCTGACCAAGGACTTTGTGAGTCTCATGCTCTGCCAGGGAGGAGGGGAACCTGGGAGGAAGCAGAGACAGGACACCTGACCCAAACTAGCTAAAGAGGTATTCCATACCACAGCACGTCATACCCAGTATATAAACTGGGGGCAGTAACCCAGAAGGGCTAGATCACTGCTTGGGTCGGGCTGGGTGGTGAGCGGTTGTATTCTCTTCCCTTGTTATTTCCCTTATCATTATTATTGTTGGTGGTAGCAGCAGTGGTTTGTGTTATACCTTAGTTACTGGACTGCTCTTATCTCAACCCCTAGGTTACATTTTTTCGATTCTCCTCCAGGAGGCAGGGGAGGAAAGGGCGGGGAGTGAGCGAACAGCTGCGTGGTTTCTGGTTTTAAACCACGACACCTGGATAGAGATATGAGAAATAGCCAGTCTTCATAAATACGTATACCAGACCCTATCTGTAAGGACACACATAGTCTACCTAGCATTGTAGTAATTTCTTACCAGGCCCCATAAATACATATGTTTAAAGAGACTCTATTTCTATGTGCCACTTAAAAAGATTTTCTGGGGTACTTTTATTTATACATAATGTTATCTGTGGATCTGCCTATATTTTAATTAGTTTAATGGGAGTAACCATATCAACCTTTGTTCATTTAAAAGCAGAGTCTAAAAGGAGAAAAGCAGCATTTTTTTAAATGACGGAATAATGTTATTTGCAGAATTCTCATGAAAGAACATATAGAGCTCTAAATGTCTGGTTTGCTGGCTGCAAAGCATCCATCTATTTTTATGTTGTGCAGCCCAAGTCTGATATTGCAGCCTGGCAAGAGATTAAATGATCTATGAGAAGAAAATGATTCAATGAATGCAGGCCTATAAACATAACCCCACTGCTGAAAACAACAGCAATACTGATTGCAGCAGAAATTGTGAGTATACTGAAAAGATAAAGTGTTTTTTTCTTTTGGGAGAATATGTTTCTTACAACAACAGTGACTCTTCCAACAGGGGACAGAGAGTATAGAATTGTCTTGCTTAGATCTTGGCTTGGCCTGAGCATTACCCATCTCTTATCACATGTTGTTGCAATAATGGGAGGGAGAGATTACGTGGGAGAAAGCAAGAAACCTACATGTGGCTTTTTTGTTGCTGTGACATATGTTTGAACAATGGGTTTGGAATACTATAATTAACACAGATGGAAAGATACTAATGCACCAAATTAAGCAGGGTTAGTAGCAGTGCCAGTGATTATAATACTTTCAAGTTTAAGATACAAACTTTGTTTGCTGTAGTTTTGCCAAACTTTAAATGCTGTGCTGAAAAATTTCCTGCTGGCTGCCTGATTCACACAGGATTTTCCCTTTCCCTGATCCACCCCTTTTTTTTTAATATTTCAGCAGTTTCTGAAAATGGGACAAAAGGAAAATATGTTGTTCTGCTCCATTAAAAAGAATTTTGGCAAACTTCTCTTCTGACCAGGTCTTGCATCCCTAAGTTTCGAGTAGGGCTTGGAACTGAGCAGGAAGCAGTATCTGTGGCCAGAATGGCCTTATGCACTGCAATACCACTCCAGATTGATCACATCTCTGAAAGGCTTCAACTTGTTCACGTTGGCAGAAACCCGCAGAGACAAAAATGTCAGTAGAACTGCCTACACAAATCCTGTCTGATCAGAGCCCATAAGCACCTGTAAGTTCCTCTTGTTCCTGAATTTCTGCTACTGAACATTTTCTGCCTGAGAGAACTGAGACCCTCCTGGTTTCTAGGACCACACAAGATACACAAAGTAAGCATCGTCAGGCCTAATTCCTATGGGAGATGTGGTCCAGTCTCTGCCCTCAAACCTGTTTGCATGTTTTTACAGACAACTCATGGCAAAAATATCTGCAGAAACCTGTTCCTCCTTGTTGGGCTCCAGAACTGTCTACCTACCAAGAAAGCACTCTAAAATGCATTTGTAATGTTATATTACTGCTGCATGTCCCACCAGTAATGTCAGAAGTCATCTCCAACGTGATAGAGCCAAGTCATCTCCAGGATGACAGATCCACTTTCCTTTCCTGTCCTGCTGCTCAGTCCCTGTGGTCCCAGTGCTGGGCGTGTGGGTGGAGGAAGATGTCAGCTCCATGAGACAAGAGGAGAGCAGTCAAGCAGGGAAAGAGAGGCAATATTTTTAGTCCAGGGAAGTGTGAATGTGGTTTCCAAGCAGGAAGACAGAAAAGAAAGCAGAAGTAGTGGTGCTGCTTGTCAAGAAGAGCCGTGAGCCCAAGAGCTATAGTATCAAATTTCCTCTGGATCACTCTCCTTCTGCTCCCACAGATTCTGAACAGCTTTTGGGTGATGTCCAACTTCAGCAGGGCTGGAGTGGGCAGGGAGGCTGAGAAAGGCTGGTGGAAGAGCGAAAGGCTCCAGCACGTGTCTCAGCTGTGCCCTGTTTCCTTTCTCTCTAAGACGCAGAATAGCACCACAGAATGTTTGGCAAATGGTTTAGTCATGTCTGAATTCAGGGCAGTGCATGCTTTTCATGTCTGAGAGTGAGGATCCAGTTGGAGGATACTTCCAGGAGCTGGTTTCTCCTCTCGTGGGAAGTAGAAGCTCTGGCGACAGGCAGTAGGAGACAGAGGACAAGGGAGAGATAGCATATAAGCAAGACCCCAAGCAGGTGAAGGAGGTGCAGTGTGAGGCCGAAGAACAGCAAGAAATGTGCCAGGAGCTGTGCCAACTGAACTCTGCCATAGCCAAGGGGCACATGATAGCACGGATACCAAAGGGACTGAAATTGAAACAACTTGAATTCTGCTTGTCAAACTATTATGACTTCCTGTGTGCTTGATAGTGAAATGCTATTGTTCTCTTCACATGACTTCTTACACACAAAATATCTAGAGAGTGAAATCTCAAACTTGCTGCTATCAATATAAATTTGGATTAAGATTTTACCTGTAACATGTAACGACTGGAGAAACATATAACTGTGTCAGATTGTATTTTGTGACTTATCTAACTAGTGTTTGAGATGTGAGAAGAACTGAAAGACTGAAACAGTAGAAAAGCTGAGATGGAAATAATAAGAAAATTAAATATGGACCCAGATGTATCTGAAACTAGATAGTGGCAGGGGGGTTGGAACTTGATGACCTTAAGGTCCTTTCCAACCCTAACTATTCTATGATTCTATGATCAGACGACAGAACTTCTGAGGTTATAGACTTGAGTACAAGATCCTTGTGCAGTTTGATCACCTAGGGCAGATGTCTGAAGGGCAGCCAGCTTGTCTTCTATTAAGCAACTCCATACACCACATGCAGTCAGCAATTGAGCCTGTGATCTGCGGTCAGTGTATGGTTTATTGGGTTGTGACTGAGAGAAGCTGTGGTGGTGTACTGAAACTGCTGTGGTATCATCTGCTGGAGCACACAGTCACATAAATCATAGGAAAAGACATTCCCCAGATGTCACCTTGTGCAATGGTTGCTTCCTGCTATGATATGCTGCACGTGGCCCCCAGCACACATCAGGGTAAAGGAGTGTGCTTGTTGTGTGTTGTGGAGGTGTGTCGTTTCTCACCCAGTGAACGAGAACTTAGTATCTTCCTTGTACTGTTACAGCTGTTAGTTTTCCAATGTCCTGTATTCACAGATCTCTGACTCCCTGATGTAGCTTTCCATGCTAAAGAAAGTAGGGACCTTCAACATCCCAAAGCATTCCATCATTGACTCCTCTAGAGTACCTCTTGCTTTGAAACAGTTCATCAAAGTTTTAGCTAACATAGAAAGCTATACATGAGCATCTCTTAACAGCTTATGTTTCAAACACATGTTTGAGTCTATTTTAAGTTGTAAGAAAGAACTAGATTTATCAAAACACCAGTCCATCCTCTACAAAGATTACAGTGGGGAAATTCACTGAAAAAGTTATTAAAAGACTTATTTAGTTTTCTTTTATTTCATGACATAAAAATAGAAAAATCCTTATGATAGAAGAACAGCCTGACTTCTATATGAAGAGTATGTAGCTCACTCAGGTGCAATGAAATTACTATCACATCTTGCCAGGAGCTAATATGGCAAGAGTTTGTTCCAAGGTAAAACATGAGTGCTTAATTTCATTTTCATAAGGTTTATACTACTGTAACTGCTGTGCTGAGGAAAACAGCACTGTGAATTTAGTTTCTGGGTTAACTTCAAAAGTAAAACTTCATGCAGAAGGACTCTGTGTTGCTGTAGTATGCATAGTTTGTTGCATATTTCTTTTCCTGTGTTCAGTTCTCTAAGTCATCTCTACCCACTTTGGTATCAAGATACAGTTCTGAATGTAGGAAGCAAAGTTTATGTCCTTTTTTTCCATTTTGGTAGTGTCTTCATATTTTTTGTGAAGTCTCAATTTGTCTCATTCATTTATACATTCATTTGTTCATGCTTTCATTCATTTTTCCACTGCAAAGATAGCTCCATCTGAAAACATATTTGGCAGTAATATGTTTTTATAATAATTTATAAATTTTAAGCCCCCATTGCCATTGGTTTTTCTGTCCAATGCCTTCCGGGACAGTCATGACCCCTCCTTTCCTTGTTGCTTAGGGTACCATAGGCTAGAGTGGGGAAAATCTCTTTTGTACTTTATGGTTTTGTAGAATTAACATTTTTGTGGATACAATTCTTTCTGATTTAGCATGTCTTCCAATATTGCGGCTGATTTCTTATAGTTTTTCAATCCTGAAATTCTTGTAGAGCAGCAGTATGTGTGTGAGAGACAGACAGCATGCATGTACTAGCACTGTATATTACATGTGTATATAAACAGAATTACTTAGCCATAACCATGACATTCTGGTTCCTTTATATGAAGTACGCTATGAAAGATAGGAGCCCACAGCTTGGGCTGCCCTCCAGCCCACAAGGACACTCTTCACTCCATTGGGTGACTTCGGTTGGGTAACTTGGGTGACACATGAGTGACTTCAGTGGAACTAATGGCATTACACCAGGAAAATATGGACTGGTGTAAGAAAGATTCAAGAATCATTATTATCACATGCCTCTTAGCAAGGCAGGAATTTATGTTGTCCTGGGTTCAGCAGTAGCAGTCATTTTTCTCCTTCTTAGTAGCTGGTGCAGTGCTGTGGTTTTGACTTTTGGCCTGGAAACAGCGCTGATAACACTGATGGTTTTAGTTGTTACTCAGTAATGTTTACTCTGACCAAGGACTTTCTGAGCCTCATGCTCTGCCAGGGAGGAGGGGAACCTGGGAAGAAACAGAGACAGGACACCTGACCCAAACTAGCCAAAGAGGTATTCCATACCACAGCACGTCAAGCCCAGGATGTAAACTGAGAGTTACCTGGAAGGGTTAGATCACTTCTTGGTCAGTCTGGGTATCGGTCGGCGGGTGGTGAGCAGTTGCATTCTCTTCCCTTGTTATTTCCCTTATCATTATTATTATTGGTGGCAGCAGCAGTGATTTGTGTTATACCTTAGTTACTGGACTGCTCTTATCGCAACCTGTGGGAGTTACATTCTTTCTATTCTCCTCGCCATCATTCTGGGAGCAGGGGGGAGGAAAGGGGGTGAGTGAGCGAGCAAATACGTGGTTCTGAGTTACTGGTGGGGCTTAAACCACAACATATGTGTACTTGTTGACTGAATAATTTCACTGTGGTTCGTCTACCTATACTGGCAAAACATTAATGAGAATGGTCCTTTGGAAGAATCATTCAAGCATTGCATGCTGAGTGTTTCTGTAGTGGTCCCCCCAGACCATTTACTTTAACTACTTTGGAGGCTATCCAGCTATCTGGGAGTTGCTCCAAATCAAAACATCACAAAGATGTAGATTAAAGTGAGTTTTTCTGAGGAAAAAAAAGAATTAGCATAAAGAATTTGGGATCAGTCCTACTGAACATTTAAACATATAGAAAATGGGTTTATACACAGCAAAGGACAACAATTATTTTTGCTAATGACAAGGACATAATGCCAGAAGTAATATATTAATTGGTTTTCTGGTAGCTCATCTTAATTTAGAAGTCAGTGATAAAAACTGGGACCATGCTAAAAGAGACTGTTGGTAAAAACAGTGTTTTAGATTACAAATGCTTAGGAATTAGCTATTAGACTGCTGAATTTGTATTGCTACTGCTGATGGCTGAATGCTTTTTCTTCTTTTTGTGTGCCATAACAAAAAAAAAAAAAAAGACAAGTCTCTTCAAAGAATGCATCTTCTCCTGTGATTTATACCTCCAGGGATTAAAACTGCATGGAGATCATAGTTCCCAGGTGGACAGACTGATCTTCTCTAGAGGCATGTGGTTGACTTTCTACCCTTTTCACAGCATTAAATCTGTAAATAAGTCTTGCGCAATGATCTTTTTACTTACAGAGATATCTTTCAAAATTTATGTGTGCTATAAACAAGCAAAGACATTCCATGTGGTATGTTGGAATTGAAAGGATTTTGTATCTTTGTGCTTGTCAACACTGAATTTAGAATTATGACTTGGCTAACTCACGTATTTGTTTTGTAGTGCTTTGTTTGTATTCACGTACCTTCTGAAGGAGAGGTTGGTTGTCAGGAACAAAAGTCTCCCTACTTCAAAATTTTAAAGGAACAGAAGACAGGACATGAGAGGAGATGAGACTGGTGCAGTGGTGCAAGATTGAGGAAACCTGATGGAAAGCATGTGCACACCTGCACACCTGCCTTGCAGAGGTGTGTGACTGCCAGCTGTGACTGAAGTTCAGTTTTGTGGAGAGCTGCATATTGCTTGCTGCCCTCAGCTAAGCATGGCAGGGTTTATGCAGGACTTTTCTGTTTCTGCTGCACTACAGGTGTAACTGTCATTGTCTGAAAACACAAAGAGCTGCCAGCAGAGTTTTCTGCAAAGGGCTCTCAAATTTGCAACATGATTCTCTCCATCATTAATAAAGGTCCATTTAGGGGAGCAAAATACCAACATCCAGTAGCAATTAATGGTGAAGAGAAAGGTCTATTAGTTCAGTGCTAGGCTTTTGCTACTAGCAATGGGTTGAGGGATAAATGTTTTCCCTATCCTTTTATGTGATTCTTCTGCTATAAGGCAAGGGAGCCTAGAACCTACAGCAGTACCTGTTATGTCCTCTGATTCTGAGTAAAGGAAGTATGTTCATAGCAGCTGTGTAGAAACACAAGGTCTCTGGACAGATGGCTTTTGCTTCTGGCACCATTTCCAAAGTCTATGTAATTAATGGCATCTAAAAATCCTGCTGCATTTTCTTTTTTTTCAAGGAAAGAGAAGGAATTAAAAGTTCATTCTTTATTGTTGGATGAGAGCTGTGAAAGCATTTCCCCTGCTCTTGCAATTGTAATTCACACAAAAAATAGGCTAGACATTATGTTAACCACACCCCAGGCGAGACTTCTATAAACCAGTAGTACATGCTGTGCAAACCTGTTTTGAAAGCTGACAAGGAAGCATGCCAAATTACATCATGTAGGGATGGAAGGTATTAATATTTTTTAAAGCAAAAGCATATAATGCCTAATACTGGATTACACAGGAGCACATCTCTCAAAATGATGTAGGAAATATTTTTCAGTTTTTCAAATTAAATTCTACTCTCCCTAATATGAATTGTAATTTTTAAAGTCCATTTTATATGACAGAAACAGCATTCAGTTGATTAAGATTCAATAGGAGAACATCCTGATCCATAGGAAGGAGCACAAGGCCCTATTATACTGTTTTCAGGCAGAATATGAATTAGCTTATTTTTTTTTCTGGTAGATTCTATGTTCTCTGATTCTGTGTCTGGAGCCTGATTATCTTAATTCTTCTCAGGGAGGAAGAAGGAGTGTGCTGCACATAGCCAGTCAGAGATGTTCACATTTTAGCTGAACTGTAGGACTTAAAATATTTGATTTTGTAAGTTAAGAAATTCTATAATTTTTAGAATTATTTTTTTATTTTAAAAATATCTGAATAATTTTCAGTTTCATAAACTTAGTTTTTGTGGTAAGATTTGGTATGACCATGTGTCTTTGTAGAGCAAACAGCGAGAGGACTAAAGGGCTGGAAGTGAGGCTCAGGAAGAATTAGATACCTAAGTAGCAAGTTGTGTTTTGGGAAGAGGATGCCTGCACCTGGAGCTGCTGAATGCCTTCAGAGGTGGTCAGAATCACCCAGACATTGTAGCTCTGTGCATGTCTCTGGCCTCAGCCCAACCAGAACCCAGAAATTAAGCTCTCCTCTGCCTCTGTTCCCAAGAGGGACTGATTCCAGAAGGCTTTGTAATATTGTACTTCATGCACATGAAGGTGAGAATCACTGCATTTTGAGGCACAGGTGATACGTGTCTAGCAGCTGAGACCCATTCCCGGTTTCCCTTCAAGATAAGGCATGAGAGATGGTAAAACTTTACCCCCCCTCACCAATTCTGAGTGCAATCATCTACAGGCTATTGCACCCTTCTGTTTTGTTCACTGAAACTCTGCTGTCAAGAAAATTTGAAACTCCCAAAGTGATCAAGCAAGCACAACTGTAGGAAAGGCTCTCAAGCTAAGGGCCCTTCTACAGACAAATAATATTCCAAATTCTGCACCTAGGGATCTTTGCTGATATCTAATTATTATGTAACATAAAATAACAAAAGCTTCAGCTGCAATGAGACACAGACATGAGCTTTCCTTCCAAAATGGCTTTGCCAGCCATCAGTTAGAGAGTCATACTCATCCCCTCTCCTCCAGTTCTGGTTTCGCAAATTTGCTGCGCATTTACACTGGTTCAAGAGGAATGATGGATGGTGAAAAGAACACCTCTGCCACTTCCCTTGTGGCATACTGCATACATAGACTTTAGTGCCCATCTTTCTTTCTGATTTACTTGAAATCTCACCAGAGAATTTTAATTAAAAATCTACTTACAGATTCATAAACTATCAGCAATTTAGAATTGGAACAATAAAGGTTTTCTCTTTGCTTATATAAGGTAACTTAGTTTTCCCCTAAATTCTGTTCTTGAAAGAAAAGTAATCTAATACTCCTTCCCTTTACTTGGAAATGAGAGCTTTGACTACTCATTCCATTTCAGCCATGTCTTTTCTTAGGTACTGGGAGCACTGATCACAGAGTATTGCAGAAAGCATAAAGCATTTGGACTTGCCTGTTTTCCTTTGTTCTCTGTGGGAACAATATGAATGTAGTACAGACAGAATAATTCAAAGAATCTAGCAATAGGCTGTTTTTTTCAGTATCCTGAAGTATAGTTCAGGTCTCAGAGTCTCTGCTAAACATGCTATAACTTTTTTTATTATTAAACTTAATCACCTCTTCAGTCTCAGGTGCATGAAATGGACTGTCATTACTGGCTACCATGTTTGCTCCAAGGCAAATTGCTTCCACATTTTACAGCAACCTGTTTCTGTGCTCTCAAGATCTATGTTACAATTTGGGAGAAGATGACTGTCCTGCAGATCCTGTCTGTGGTGTAGGCAAAAGGATTTTATTCTTTAAAGGTAGCTGCTGTATGTAACTGGTCACTTTTTATTGACTATTTGAACTACCTCTTTTGTGAGTAATTCTAGCAACTATTGACAGGAAAATTGCAGCTATGGTGAAGGTTATTTTTCATACAATGGCATTTTGTTATGAGTTAAAATTTTCATGTATTGTACAGCATGAGTTTGAAAGGACTCGTATTTTGCCATGACAGTGGTATTATTCTGAACCTAGATGGGCTAATAGTCTTGAACTGGCTTGTTGTGTATTATAGTTGTTACTCTGGCCAACTGAAGAAAATGTGATTTTTCTGCTCCAAATAGGGCCTGATGGAGAGAGTGCTGTTTTAGTATTTTAGAAAAGAAGATGTGGTCTGAACCTCTTCATGCCCAAAAGCAATTTCCACATTGGTCTCCCCCATACTATAGGCCTCCTGTCATTTACAAGTATCTCTCACTGTGATTTAAAAAAAACAAGCCTGCTGTGTTCTTGGTAATAGCATCTGTAAATACCTCTTAGGAGAATGCCTTAACCTCTGCTTCCTATACGGATGAAAGCTAGTTCAGGAACATAAACTCTGCAGAGGTAATAGGATTTCGGATTTCCTAATCTGCATTTAGTCTTTCCTGTTAGTGTTAGATACTCTGTTGCTTCCAGGGTGATGTTATAGTACAGCTATACTGAACCAGATGCTGCAAAACCCAGACAGCTCTGTTTTCCCACCTCTGCTCCTTTTTTTAACCAATGTGTTCCAGTTGTCTCTCCTGTGTTGGCGCTGCTGCTGCAGGGAAATGGTCCCAATCTTATGGCATGCCAGCTCCATGACAGAGCTCCATGAACTGCCTCACCATAGTGTCAGATACATGGCAGCGTTGGGGCAAATGATGGGCTTGGCTCTTCAGTAACAATATAAACTAAACTTTTAAATATAGTCTATGTCCTTTAATTTAAATAGCATTATTAATATTAAATATTTAAGGTATTAATAATAATGTTAATAGTATTATTAAAATAATGTTATTTACATTAAAATAATAATATTTAAATTATCTGTTATGTGTCTTCATACTAAAATGTGCTTTTTTTTTTTATTATTTTATGAAAACCAGATGTTGGGAATCACAAAACCTCACAGATTTCACTCAACAACTGTATTTTCCAAGGAATGGGCCCATGCTCATAAATGGATTTAACTTCTAAAATGGGTTTGGGAAGAAATTAAAATCCTGCTGTGAAAAGATGGGAATAAATGTCCTGTTTAATGTACTGATTTACCTGGTTTCTTCCTAAGGAAGGTAACATGGCCAACCAATCGATGTGTGCATGACATCCTTTCTATGACAGTTTAGTCCTGTGCTGTTCTTTCTTTCTTCCTAAGGCAGGGCAGCACCAGCCTGGAATAGGCACAGATCATAGTGGTGCTTATGGGTGTTCAGAACATCCTTATTCAAGGCAGCCCTGCATAAGGACAAAACTGATTTCCTCCAATGCCACCTGATACCAACAGACACCCAGTGGATGTGACACAGGGAATTTGCTCTCATTTGCTGACGCTGCTTTCAGCTACCTTCATTTATCTCCTACCTTAGGTCTAGGATTACTCCCTCAGTGATCACTTCCATTGCTGTACTCTGGAGGTCTCACAAAAACCTACGTGCACTGGCCACAAAGCTGATTGTGTTGAAAAAAGGTGGTATTTTACAAGGCACTACCACTATGACATCTTTTCACATCAAATACCATTTTTAGCATTATTGAAATGGCAGTGGATAATTTTTCAAGCCTAGAACATTTATGATATTTTCAGTTGCTCAAGTAAATCATTGACACATTTGCTGATTTAATGTCCAAAATGGACTGACTTTAACACTTTATTTAGATATTACAGTAGCAATAATATATTCATTCATACATAAAACACAAGTATTACAGCATAAAAAGGGAATAATAGCAATAGGTAAAGAAGATTGTTTAATGTTTTCTGTTTCTGCTTCACATAACAAGGCAAGCAGGCACACAGCACTTAAAACAGAATATTTCTACCTATTTCTCACATACTGGTGCACATAGGAGGCCCTGCAGCCGTTTGCACCCCTCTATCCTGGTGAGGGAGGTCACTGCCATGGTGCCCATGGGGAGGCAGTGAGCTGGCAGCAGCATCATCCTCTGTACAAAATCTGGAAACTGCTCTGTGCGATGTCCCCCAAATGCTCCCCTCCTCAGAAACAAATGAAACCCCCCCAAAACAATAAAGTGATCTCTGAGGACTCCAGAAACCATGAGGTGGAAAAGTCTTGACTGCTTTGTGAAGTCTGGCTGTTTCACATTTCATGTTGTCAGAGGAGGGAAGCTGGCTTGGAATTCTGTAGTCTGAATGGAAAAATACCAAGCAAGTGGTGTTTTGTCAGTACAGTGTCCTGGAGAGCTGCTAGGAAATTTGGGAGGTCATGTGGTGGGGTCAGCAAGAGAAAAGGAGAACTTCAGTCTGACTGATGAATGTCAATTCAAGGTGATCCAGCCAGCACTGCTGTCAATACCCAGAGCTGGTATAAATGGGCAGGACACCCCTCCTGTTCTTACAAAAGGCCTGGCTATAAATATAAAAAGCAGGAAGAGTAATTTTCATGTTACTTTTCAGATTTCCCTTCCAAGTCTTCATCTTTCTTCTCTCCACATCTTTAAAAGGTGTTAGCATCTGATTGCACTGCTGTCAATAGACAAGCTCCTGCTACTGTAATTCTTGTTCATAAGAGAATTAGTTGTATATATTACTTCTATTTTGCTCTAAGTTTAAAGCTCCTGCCTCCACTGCAGTTCCCAGCTGCACATTTTGGAATCACTGCAGTGTCTGTGCTTGCAGGAATTTTTGGCTCCAGGACAAAATCTTCAGAATAGCTTTTTAATATTTATTGTCCTGTTTCAGTCTCATAGTTTTTTATTACACTAAGTTTGCCCTAACGTGATTGACAGCTGCATCGTAGAATGTAGCTACAGTACAGCAAAATTAGATCAGTGAATATAATAAACAATACTGCATCTAGCAGCTCAGATCAGACTGAGCTAAAAGTAATCCATCATCTGAACGTGTTAGGTTATCTTATGGTGGCACATTGCATAAAGCATATTAAAAATTGATTTGTGAGGTTTTTTTTTTAATAAAACAAGCTATTTTAGTAGGCAATGGAAAAGAAAGGCCCAAGTTCCCTGGTTTTCTACCCATGTAACATTTATCATTAGATTTTATCCTTAATGGTCAGTGTTTCTGAACTCATGGCTTACTTCTTGATCCCTGCAATATGCTTGGGATCTTTATGCAATTAAGAAATTGATGTCTGCCATTAGTGTTAGGTTGATCTTACAGGAGTCTGAGAGCTCTGAAAAATATTGTGCATTTACAGTGTGCGGGGACTTGCCACTTCCTGGGATTGAATGTTTTCAGTGGAATGATGCTTTTCCTACTTTTTGTTATCAGTTTGCTAATCTCAATAGCATAATGCTACACATGTGGAGAATGGATTGCTGCTTATGTTTTCATTTCCAGACTCTCTGTGGTGCATTTACAATTATTGATTAAACACACTTAAAGTGCTAGATTTACATTTGCTTTGCACTTCTTCTGTAATCTTATTAGCTTCTCCTTTAATTTTTTGTTTCCCTCCAAGGGAGCAAATTGATTTATATGAGCATGCTGTTAATATTATAACTCCTTGTCTACCCCCTTGGGTTCTTATGTTTTTTAAACACAGTACAATTATGGGAAACATTATATTGGAATGACAACATAAATCACCCCCATAGGAGTCTGAGCAGTCTGGGGAGTAATCGTATAGAGCCCTGCTGAGGTAAATAAGAGAAGTAATTTGAAATAAATAAAAGACCAATGGTGCTAATGTGGATGTCTCCAGAATATCATTAAGTTTGTAATGGCAGTGCTTATTGGTGTAATGATATTGGATGTAGCATAATGCTGCTGCTTAAGTCATAACTTTATAGTTCATGATCCCGTCTCTTTTCCTTCAGAGGGTATGTCAGGTTGACTGTGTTTCCACATCTATCCTTTAAACATCAGCACTTTCTCGAAGGGCATATGCACACGTGAAATGTGGTAAGATTCTCTAGAACTTTGGTTAAATTTAGTCAACAAACTGAAATTCCAGGTACTAAAATATGCTTATGGGGATAGTCTTGTTCTTCATTTCCTGTTTTTTTCTATAGTCAGAGTGTTAGAAAATAAAAATGCTTTCATTTGACTTTCATCCACATACAGTAGTGTTGTTGTTTGGGTCCAGAAGGGACACTTTGCACTTGAGCTCAATGTGAATTTGGCATCTGGGCAGCCTAGCGGGCTTCCTCTCTTGCAGCAGTTTCTTCACCAGTGCATTATTCTCATTGATACTCCAAGCTATAGTTCCTTCGTTGACCTGCAGGGGAATTAAAGGATCGATTTAAAGTACAAAATGAAAAGAGTTAATACTTTTTACAGTTTTTATGTTTTTAACATGTACAAGTTACACAGTAGACAGTATTTTTAAAATATAATCTTTTCATAGAGAATTAATTCCCTCAAAATAAATTTAGCAATATCATATGAATAAAAGTATAATAAAATTTACTTTTAAATATAAAACTTTTTTTTTATAGTAGACATTGATCTTCCATAAGATTTTCTTTGCAGATGCTGGGGAACATGCATGTAAAAAAACTTGTGTAATTGAAAGCAAGCTGTGTTATGCGAAAAAGAATGCAAAATGTTCGTTGCATGAACACAGGCAAACCTTTAGAACACATCTTTTAAAATCTGATGGTATTAACTCAATAATATCTGAACTAATCTTGGAGTAAGATTAGGCTTTGTGCAATCTATAGCAGGTTTTTGTGCTTCAAGTGTAAATACAACACTACTTTTCAGTGATACAAGTGCTATCAGTGCACTGGGAGTTCCTGGGAGAAATGCTTCTGACATTGCTGACTTCAGTGCAGCTTGGACAATCAAATTGTCATGGGTTCCCTTGGAAAGTACAAGTCACCTCCACTTAATTTTGCTTTTTGTTTTTAAACAGTAATAAAACTGTAAAATATTTTACATTATAAACTTGTTGAACAGCCCTTTTTATATGTTCTGTTTTACAAAGTTATTAATAGAGTATATAGAGAAATTAAAGAAATAAAGGAGATCTCCAGAAAAGGCACACAAGCTCTCATCTTCCCTTACAGGTATCTATCTACCTGTGTTACTATGTATGAGCAGAGAGGCTGTTTTGTGGAGTATCTTGTGGAAATCTTCACTGACTGATTGTGTGCAGCTTTTTCTAATTCATCATCACATTCATTGCATTATCAACAATTGTTACAATTAGCAAAACTTCTTCCTTAGAGTCAACTTTGGGTTTCGAGCGAATTCTGTTCTTCTTATTGAATACATGTATACAGCAATGCAGTTTGGTTTTCAAATGTCGAAGTGCAGATTGGACAGTGCTATAGATTTGATTTTGACACACAGTTTTCAGGTTTTTCCAATGGGCTGCAAAAAGCTCAAATGGATTTTAAAAGTCTCAGCTTTAAATACTCATATACTCAGGCAATACAGTAGTGCATGCATGTGACTGTCAATTTTACTTGTGCTCTCAGGACTCAAAACTACAGGTATCAAAACACAGCTAACGTTTGCAGTCATGGCTAATCTTGTTAAGTATGTATGTGTGGCTGACTCCAGAGAATTTGCAGGATTATTTAGGTCAGAGTGATACAAGTGAGGCATTTCGCGCCATTCACCAAGTCTTTGTTGTTACAGTGGCAAAGTCAGTGTTCATATATCTGTGTTTCCTGCAGATAGTCCATTTCAGAAAGGCATTATGTAAAACTTTTTGACTAAATTGTGCCAATAATGTCTTATAAATGTCTGTATTTTACATATTTTTCCATACTGTTACATAATCAAATATATATATATGTTATATGTGGCCTTGCTATGTATGAAAACATGCACTCATATACCAGTTTCTAGGTCTTATTCTCTTTCTTTTTTTGCAATTTTTTTCCTGACATTATTCAACAAGTCTTTCTGATGGCTTGAATGTAATTAAAATACTGTATAAATCTACTTGTCTTTTCATGGAATTTATTCTTAAAATCTAAAAATAATAATAATAATAATACCAAAAGTAGAAGGTGAAAGATGAGGTATGTTGCATATTTTGGCTTTATGAGTCACTGCAGATGTGCAGGGTGGGCAATGGGGAAAGAGAAGGAAGTGCTCACCTTTCCAGAAAGTTATCAGTAGCTAGACTGGTGGTCAGGGACAACCCTACATCAGTAAAAGAACTCCACTGCAACACCGGCTGTTCTTCTTTCCAAAGACTTGGAACTCAGGGCTTGTAAGTTCTGCACTCCAGTCTCTTTCAATTTATTTTGTGACCATGAAGGTGTAGCTGCCTCTTCATGGGTCTCTTGTTTTATTTCCAGCTGTCTGCTTTCTCTATTTGAACTGTAAGCTTTAGTGGTAAGAACAATGTGCTTTTTCACTGGCGTGTTTTCCCCTGTCTCTGATGCAGTAGACCAAGAATTTATTTAGCCACACTGGTGAGCAGAGGTCACAACTCATTAAAAAAGTGCAGGTTATAAATTTGGCTCAAATGCACCTGATTTTTGACTTCTGGACTTGACTTTGCAGCGAGCAAACCCACTGTGACTATTGTCTAGGAATTATTTTTGAAACCTGAATTCAGCAAAGATTTGCTGCAAGCGTGTATGATGCCACCTGGTAGGAGCCACAGGATGCCTTGTATGGGTGCCAGTGAAAACTGGGCATCTTCTGGTCTAGCATGTACAAGTTCTGCTGTGGGCTGTCCTGTCGGCATTGTATATAGGCTGTTACCAGTATTGCAAAAGGCAGCATGACTAATTATTTGTCACTTGTGGTTCTTTCATTTTCTGTCTTCTTACAAGAGTACCTTGTAGCTTGTTTCCAAAAGGAAAAATGGTTCATGCAATTACGCTCCAGATCCCTAATCTAGGAAATGGTTCCTGTTTTCCTGTTTCAGTCAAGTGCCAAAATGTCAGAAACTCAGAGATCCTCACTTCCCACAAATTCCATGAAAATAGGCTGGTGGAATTAAAGGGGTCCTAAGGTGGCGATGTAAGTGCAAATTTTACTAGGCATAAAAGAATTGGCTTAATGTAGGCTCAGAAGATTAGTATATTTTTGCATCACCAGCCTGTGCTGAGCTCTGGATTGCACAGCTTAACTTGTCCTAGGACTAGAGGTACCTGGAGGGATATGTGTACAAAGTCATAAAAGAGTTTGTGGTGCAGACATACTTTGAGTGACACCATCATGTAAGGAATGGGCTTACTGATGTAGATTTATAGTGGCTCAGTCACGCAAGAGCAATAAATGCTCGAACAGTTACAGCAATAAACTCCAGGACTCGTGACAGAATAGGTCTATTACTATTAGTAATAGAGATATTACTATTAAAGTCAAAAAGGTATAAGGGATACTCCTCTTGGAGTCAGAAACATGGCACTATGCTTCTTGATACACACTGGTCAGATGCATACAGTTTTTAACCGAAGCTGGCTCTGTTAACTCTAATGCACTAAAAAGAACCTGCTGGATAGTTCTCTTTGAGGCTTCTGCCAGCTTCAGAGACAGCATTATGTCTTCAGTGTGCACACAAGAAAAGTGCCGCAAAATAATCCTTCAGGATGGAGCAAACAGCTGTTATGCTTTGTTTTACAGGATACATTCTGTATCAGAGCTCATGTGGAGTACTGTAAAGCACAGAGAGACACTGATTTAGGCTATAGCCTCAGGCTCAATTCTTCTCATGTCTGTGCTTTAATCATAAAGGGGGCTATCATAAGCATTCTTACGGCTCTCGCCTGCAGCCTTTAGAAAAATATGCAGACCATGAAAAGATTTAAAAATTCTGGTTTGTTTCACTTCTCACACTGTGTTTCATAAAGAAAAAAATAGGTCAAATTAGGCTTTCGTTTAAGGACTTGCACATCTTTTCTAAGTCACTGTTTACGCTGAAACAGTAACGGACCTCAAATGCTTTTTTGTTCTTGATTTCTGATTTGATCTGATCTTCTCGTGTCGTGGAGTGTTTAAGTAAAACCTTTGTTTCTGGATCATCTTTCGGTTACAATTCCACATCCTTTCCGCAGTAACTGGTAGTGATTCATTATAAAAATGGAGCCTTACCAAAGCAGATTGTTCCTCACCACATACAGTTCTCTCTAGGGAGAAGATAAGGGAGCAAACAACGTGTGACAGATGCCAGTCACATTGCTATGTGTACTACTGGGAGGCATTCAGATACTACTGTGATAAATGTGGTATAAAACCACACATAAAACAAAAGGAAGGCAGTATATAGCAACTGATGAAGGGCTGTACTGAATTAGCTGACTGTTGCCCATCTTTACCTGCTTTCTGAACTCCATTTTATTTACTGTAATCTGCCTGTTTAATAAATGTTTTTCTATTGCAAAGGCATTCTCTGAAAACAGTTGTCCTTCAGAGGAGGGATACCAGTGGAGATTTTGCAGTGAATGTAGCCCTTTATGGGGATCAAGGGAATAATTCTTCTAGTTTGAAATCAATGAGAAGCTTACAGTGATTTCCCAGGATGCACTGATGTGATGAGGCATTGAAATCTGAGCTTATTTGCCTCTGAGAATTGGGATAATATCAATGATGAAAGAATGCCAGCCCAGGAAGAACTGTCATTCTGGTATGACCCTCCACTGTGGCACAGTATTATCTGAAGTTGAATTTGTTTTAGAGTTGACGGAAAGAATACTGGCAAAACTAGGATAGAAAGAAATTGAGACTACCAAAGATTTGGAAATGTCTTTTGTTGCTGCCAGTGTGACTAAATACAGGATTTTGGTTATAATGAGAAAAAGGAATTATGATCATTAATTATAATAATTAAGAAATATGAAAATTTATGGTTACTGAGCAGTGTGTGTGCATACATAATAACACAGCATCAGTGGAACAGTTCTAGACATTGCTTCAAAGCAAAATGCTCCATCACCGAAGTAGCAAATCTGGCTTAGATTTGTCACCTCCTGACACATCTGTAAAGAAAGTACATTTTGAAATAAATGAGGATCAATCTTTATTGCATTCCTCACCACCACCTTCTTTTGTGTTTTAAGAAGGACACATAGAATCATAGAATAGTTACAGCTGGAAAGGACCTTAACATCAAGTTACAACTCCCCTGACATGGGCAGGGACACCTCCCACTAAACCATGTCACACAAGGCTCTGTCCAACCTGGCCTTGAACACCACCAGGGATGGAGCATTCACAGCTTCCTTGGGCAACCTGTGCCAGTGCCTCACCACCCTTACAGTAAAGAACTTGTCCTTATATCTAATCTAAATCTCCCCTGTTGAAGTTTGAACCCATTACCTCTTGTCCTGTCGCTGCAATCCCTGATAAGAATCCCTGTCTGGCATCCTTGTAGGCCCCCTTCAGATACTGGAAGGCTGCTATGAGGTCTCCACGCAGCCTTCTCTTCTCCAGGCTGAACAGCCACAACTTTCTCAGCCTATCTTCATACAGCAGGTGCTCCAGTCCCCTGATCATCCTCGTGGCCTCCTCTGGACTTGTTCCAACAGTTCCATGTCCTTTTTATGTTGAGGACACCAGAACTGCACACAATACTCCAGGTGAGGTCTCACAAGAGCAGAGTAGAGGGGCAGGATCACCTGCCTTCGACCTGCTGGTCACGCTCCTTTTGATGCAGCCCAGGCTATGGTTGGCTTTCTGGGCTGTGAGTGCACACTGAAGCCGGATCATGTTCATTTATTCATCTACCAATAGCCCCCCCAAGTCCTTCTCTGCAGGGCTGCTCTGAATCTCTTCTCTGCCCAACCTGTAGCTGTGCCTGGGATTGCTCTGACCCAGGTGTAGGACCTTGCACTTGGCATGGTAGTCAAGACATAGGTCTTTTCAATTCGGTCTGAATTAGATGAAATTACTCAGTATAGGATAATAGGATAACATTGTAGGGATTTTTGTAAGTGAGAAATTCAAATTGCACCTATATGGAACACACTAAATGAAAATTTGGAAAGCCCCCCAGGAAAACTTGAAGCTAGTTTACTGCAGATTACACTTCTTTGACTACATGGTTTTTGGAATAGTTCTTACAAGCAGGTCTTACAAGACAGATCATGGCACTCCAACAGGAAGATAAACCTTTTCCATCCAAATTTAAATTTATGAGATTATTAATTTCTATGCTGGGGAGGTAAAAAATCAGTTTCTATGTTACCAACATGACCAATGATGATGAAGTATCTGAAATGTAATTGATCGCTTTTTAAAACTAAAGAAAGAAGTCACCTTGCTAGCTGGGAATTTAAGATATGATTTCAAAGAGTCTTGCCAAGCAAACTGACTGATTATACTTACAGCTGTGGTGAAGCAACACTGAAGAATATCCTTAATTTTTAACACAAAAGTAATTTTATAGAAATCAGCATGACTCAAAATTAATTATATGCTCCCTGGAACCAGTGTTTTAACTCTAATCTTTTGCAGTTGGACTTCAACACATACATCTGGAGTGTTTCAAGTTCATTTGCTAAGTAGCTTTCAATTTTCATATGCTTCTGATTACAGTGTAGGATTGTGTTGCAAATACTCTGGTAATAAATGTGCATTAGTAAATAGGCACTTTACTTCTAATGCTCTAAGAAAGCACATAAAATTTGTAGAGAATCCTCTGTTATTCCACAGAACAGATGCAGCATAGTGACAGAGTATTCTGCCTTCCTAAAAATGCTTTTCCCAATATGCTTTGTCCTTGGTTTGGAGGCAAAAGATTTGGAAATGTAAGGTCCACTTAGAACTCAGTTATGTAGTGGGACTGCTGAGAATCAAAGTGCCAGCACAGTATAAGGACCCTTTGTTTAAGGCTGTAAGATTTGCTCAGACAACTAGCTAGTTTTCACAGGTTAAGTGATTCTCGATCACCATTGGCATCATATGCATTAAAATTGGCCAGATAGACACCTATTTCTTGTTATGAATCCCTCAAGGAGTCACGAGTGATGTTTTTTGGAATCTGGTGTCTGTAGCTTCTCCACATGCTCAAGCTTACTCAAGGAATCATTGCTATGTTGTCATACACTCAATCCCATCCTGTTGATAATCTAGTTAAAATTTAAGTTCTTTTCCACTAACACACTTTTCAATTGCCCAAGAAAAGTCACCATTTTTTTCATGTGAAGGACTTCTTTAGTCTTAAAATGGCATATCTCTATGAAAAGTGAGAACTCAGTTGATATATTATAGAGAAGTAAAGAGCATATCTGAAATGCCTGGCTAGAAGAAGCTTTGATCTATTATGATTTTGCTTCCTGGCAATACAAGACCCTGGTTATTCCATTTTTTTCCCCATTGGCCATGGGATTGTCATAGTAGAATCAACTACAAGACTTTTCCGTAGGGTCTGTATGTATATAACACTTTCATATGCAGAATTCTATAGCACTGCTTTTCTCCAAAGCAGATTCTAGAGCTGATAACCAAGGGCTTAGAATACACAAAGATGTGACTTAGGTGCTACACACTATTTTCAAATGTTTTGGAGAAGATAATTCACCTTTTGCTTATGAATCTTTCTTTATGATGGGAATTTCCTCAGTAAAAAGTGCTAAGAGGCAGAATGAGGAAAAACACTGGTGTACTTCTGGATGCAGGAGAAGGGATTATGCTGAGCAGGCCTCTGACAAAACCCAAAGAATACTCAGACTTTTGTGCCATATTGCTTTTTTGGGTAAAGATTACCTCTCAAAAAATAACGCTCTGCATGCCAGCCCCCTTGTGGCAGTGTATTTTGAATTAGATGAGATAGATCAACTAATAAAAGTGTACTGAAACAGTAATAATTTGGGGCAAATTGACACAGAGGAAGACCAAACTACTGAAACTTTAGTGAAAATGGTTATCTAAAATTTCTCCTGAGAGCACGCAGATACTAATGATGAAGCAGTGAGAGCAAGGGATGGAAACCTAGCTCTGTATGGCTGTCATTAACCCGAGCAGAAATGGGCATACTATTAATTGCTGCTGAGCTGGCATGCAGTAACTTAAATTAACTCAAAATTTCTTCTCTCCCTGAAAAAGATCAATGTTACCTCTGATACTCATAATATCCTTAACTAACTTTAGCTTTATGCCAATGTATTTTTCTGAAGCTTTTCAAAAAGTGCCAGTCCCAATCTGATTTGAGGCCAAAGATGTGAAAATACATGCTATAATCAGGAACTAAATTGAAAAAACCTGTCTTTGAGCTTGTGATAAAAACTGTTGTTTTCAATTATAAAAGCTTTCATTTGAACTTAGCACCTGTGAGCGTATGTGATGAACTCCTCAAACATTAGTGTGGTCAGACTGAGATGTGCATTGGGTTCATGTTTTAGTTTGGTTCTTAAGGATTTTAACCTATCACATACATGCATGTGATCATATACATATGATGAGAAGTGAACACAAAAAGGGCTGAGAAAAATTAATCTGCTAATAGCCTGCTGGTTTTTCAATGTGGTTGTGCTCTGCATTTCAGTAATTCCAGTTAGACCATTAGATAAACAAATGTAGTGAACTTTCAGTTCTTATACTAGGTCAGAACTGGTTTTCAGTGTTTGAGATACTGAGTCCTGGTTAAGAGATGCATGTTTGTGTAGCAGCTAGCTGGGTAAAACACGTGATTTCTTTTAAGAACAAGCACACTCCTTGACTAAAAGCCGCTTAACCAGTACCTTTAAATGAGAGTTCTGTAAGGCAATGATTGTTCATACTCCTGTAACTTCTCTGTTGCGTTAGAAGGCCATAAACAAGGCTGCAAAATGGAACAATGAAAAGGTCAGATCTCCTATAGGAATAGTGTTATGAAAAAAAGCCAAGCCAGGCTGTTATACTAGCAAGGGGTTAAGAATCAGTTAGTCTTTAGCTTAGAAGAGTGATAAAATGTCATTTCTTAAAGATAGGGAAAAATACTGTCCCTTTGTGCCTTGAGAGCATCCTTGGAAGCTGTTCTGTTTAAGCCAACTGTTCTTTTCATGCTTCCCATGACTGAGAATTTCAGTTCAGAAAACTGAATGTTTGCAGTAAAACTGCATCTACCATTATGCTGCCCTTAAATGTAGTCATACCTCATTGAAATTGCAATTGTAGCACTTGTTTATTGAGAACAGAATTTGGTAAACCCATCTGAGTTTTATTTATTTATTTATTTTCAATATAGCCACACTGAAATTAGTGCATCCTATTTTATGTGTATTTGACAGCTCTCTTACATAAGGAAAATCATTATTTTGTAAAATGGTCACTTGGTGGAGACAGATGCTGTTTTGTCCCAAAGGGAATCTCTGTACCTCAGCTGTTAATCCTTTGTTGTTCAGATTTTGATCATTGTAGTAACGTGTTGCAACAGTTCCTTATGCAAAAAAGAACATGCAAGGGCATTGTGGAAAGGTGGGTGTTGAGCTGTTCTCCCAAGTAACAAGTGATAGGATAAGAGTGAATGGCCTCAAGTTGCACCAGGGGAGGTTTAGATTGGATATTAGGGGAAATTTCTTCACAGATAGGATTGTCAAGCCTTGGAAGAGGCTGCCCAGAGAAGTGGTTGAGTCACCATCACTGGAGATGTTTTAAAGACACGTAGATGTGGCCCTTAGGAACATGGCTTAATGGTGGACTTGGCAGTGCTGGATTAATGGTTGGACTTGATGAACTTAAAGGACTTCTCCAACTCCCCCCCAAAATCTATGATTCTATAATGTGCTGAAGTACATGAATTTAGCTTCTCAATATCACAAATCTGATACAAGAACATTCCTCAGTTGTTTTCTCTTGGCTCTATCAAAACGAATTTTGTGTATGGTGGATGGATTTGTTACTGATTTCTAACTGATACACGATGTGTAGTTGCTATGGCTACCATTTGCTGTAGAAACTATGGCAAGATTGTGAACAATTGAAATAAACCTAAATTAGGAATGGGTATTCTGTGATTTTAATGTTGATCCAAATAAGTACATTTGTTTCTATCCCTGTATTTGAGAAGAGCTTATAAATAATGCTATTCTGACAAAACAGCAACACGAGTATCACTTTTGGGATAAATAAAACCATCATTAAAGCACAGTTCACACAGTATTTAGCAAAAAATCTTATGGTAAATGTTATAACCTGAAATACTCCTCTTTTACAATTTAGCTATGCTGACATGTGAATCATCTTACTTAGGGATTGGTATCATTGTTTAGCACTGGATTCTTTAATAGTTATGGCACAAATAGGTTTTGTTCTATTAATAAAATGTATTCTGCAACTAGAAAATAAAAGGTCTAGACTAAAGCTCATAATCCTTGGGTGGTGTGGTCATTGGGTTTTGGCACAGTGTTTGCCACTTCAGACATTATTTTTTGGCTGTCCTAGAACTTGAACTTGAAGACAACACATCTTTATTTGGTGATGTCTCCAGTGAATCATGGGTCTTCACACACTTACAGAAGAATTTCCTAGTCCCTTTGAATTCAAGGCTTGGGGTCAAATTCAGATTGCCCAAATACCTTTTGTATCTTAGGTGTATCTTACTGTTGGAAGGTCAAGTCTCAGGCAGATTGATTGTTCTCTGGCATTGGCTAGCTGTGGAAAGATTTGAAAATTTACAGTGATACTATTGTGTGGATCTACAGCATGTTCATACATGGCTCATGAAAACTATATCATAAACCTATGGCTTGTCAGGCATAGAACACCTGAAAAAACATAGATGTTCTGTCCTAGCAAGCTAGTAAAGAAGGCAAATAGGCAGAATACTGGCGTCTTGTTTCAGTTGGTACTTATTACTACCTTTTTAAAAGTAAGAATGAAATGCAAAGAGAACAAACCTATGCTCTCAATGAATAATATAAAATTAAAGTATTTGTTAATACCAAATAAGGTGAATTTTCATTTTCTTAAAGCAACACTTTTTCAAAGAAGAAAGACCAAATTCTCTTTAAAGAATGGACTGCACTGTAATAAAAAGGATCATTCTGTTTGGAAAACTTGTCTGAAGAATGGCAAGGAACTGAATCCTCATAATAACACGAAAGGGTTTCATTGGTTTTTCTTTTTCTCAGACACCCATGGTCGCTAAATGTACCTCACACAATTATGGAAATCAGCTTTTGGCTGGACATCGAACAGCTTACAGGCTGGACAGTGACTTGTCGTCTATTGTTGGCTGGACGGTAATTGCTTTTCACAATCACCATTCTTCTGTAAGAATCCTGAAAGTGTTTATTTTGGTGCAGTACCTTCCATATTGCCTTTGTGGTTTCAAAAAACCAACCACAACTGATAGTCCTTTCCTGACCTGCCTGTTCATTTTTAGGTTCTTCCTGCATAGATAAGCTTTAAGACAAAGGCAAAAATTGATACATGTGCCTTACAAGTACCAACACTTCATAGTATAAAATTCAACTTGGACTGATTTTGCAAAGCTTGGGTATTTTTTTTGTTTGTTTGACCATGAAACAGAACCAGATAGGATAAAAATTGGAAGGGGATGTCATGGGTCATTGAATCAGGATCCTTGCAATTGCAAGTACCCATAGCACGTAACTTTCAGTTTGTCTTAAGAGTTTTTGCAGGTCTCAAAATACAGATTACTATTTCATTACTATTTTAAAGAATAGCTTCCTTTCTTTGAAGGTAAAGCTCCATTTGTTTCTCCAGAGAACACCCCCTCAGATATTACCATTTTGTACAGCCAGACCTCTTTATTTATATTGCAACTTGGTTGTGCACTGTAGCGTAGACCCCTTATTGTGTAAGTTACCTCCCTCCTATGGCTGTGGAGGAGTCACTTGGTTCAGGCACATTTTACCGCACACTAAGAGCACCCTGCATACAGAATACCTCCAGTCAAAGGCAGAAATCAGCTTCATGCCAAATGCAGCAAAGATCTTGAGGATTAAAAAGCTACTCAGCTAAGCATTAGTATGCTCTCCAGCCCAATAAGACAGATGAGGAGTGTTTGCTGGCAGGTTGACTTATGTTCCTTCTTGGAAGAAATCCTTGGTGGTGCTGAATTGTCATCCTCTGATTCCCTGTTGTTTTTTTTTCCTGAGAGTTTTTATATGTTTATATATTGTTTTCTTTTCCCCTTACACTGCTAAGTAACCCTATCTCAGTAATCCTCTATTTGCAATTTTAACTTTCTTATCTTGCCTGGCTTTATAGATCCTCTCATGGCTCTTTGTCACCTTGTAATTCTCTTAGCAGCTAGAGAAGGTTACAGAACTGGCTTTATCAGAGCCGGGTCTTGGAACTTTGGCCACAGGCAGCTCTGGTGGTGGGGACAGGCCTTCAGGAGTGGTTAGGGAGAGGTACATTTACAGCTACGCCAGCATAAGATACCATTGTATTTACAGTAATTGACATCTTCCGTCCATATCAGTGTGTTTCCATTCTCACCTCTGTCATTAAAGTTGTTTACATACAGACCATTCTGAACACATTAAAGATTTTATTACATAATTTTTCAAGAAAATGTTTCTGACCCATAAAACTTCCTTTACTAAAATACTGAAATAGCTTCATTTTTTGAGGTCTGTTTTCTTTCAGTGCAGCATTAAGGAAAAAGCATGCAACTGAATCCCTTCCACGTTAAACAGTGCAGCCCTTAAGGTCTAGTACCCCAAGTAGATATCCAGACAACAACAAAGATGCAACATTAGAAGATAATAGTATACAGAATCATAGAATAATTGGGGTTGGAAATGACCTTAAGATCATCAAGTTCCAAACCCCCTGCCATGCGCAGGGACATCTCTCACTAAACCATCTCACCCAAGGCTCTATCCAACCTGGACTTGAACATGGATGGAGCATTCACAACTTCCTTGGGCAACCCATTCCAGTGCCTCACTACCCTTAAAGTAAAGAATTCCCTCCTTATATCCAATCTAAACTTCCCCTGTTTAAGTTTTAACCCGTTACCCCTTGTCCTGTCACTACAGTCCCTAATGCAGAGTCCATCCCCAGCATCCTTATAGGCCCCCTTCAGACACTGGAAGGCTTCTATTATATCCATTCTTATATTCTTATATCCATACTATTCTATCCATGCTATCCATGCTATTACATCCATTTTTACTGACTGAAAATCTCTCCCAAAGGCCTATTGCTCTTCCTCTAGTATGGTCTATTATCTTATTTTTATTGAGAAACATTTGTATGGAAATACAGAAGTACCAAGTGCTTTTATGGAGCATAAAGCAGAGCTCGCTTAGTCCCTCTCCAAAGTGTGAGCTGTTTTGTTCTAGTTTTTTTTGTTTAATTCACAATATGGAAAGAATGGATGAGTAAGGAATGAAAGGCTTAGCATGGTGGAGTCTGAAGACAGGATGTAGATTACATTTGCTGATGAATCCGTAAAATATAATGTACAGGTAGCTTTGCAAATAAAATAATTGCATGTTAATGACCAAGTTGTGACTTCTTAAATCCAGGCACAGATTTTTATTTTCTTGCTAGAAACACCTAAATTAATCTTTTTCAGTGTTACTTGCCATGATATTGGGTTGCTGATTAGAAGGGGTAAAGCTTGGACTTACTCAGCTGAATTGCTGAGAAAATTTTGGATTTTTCCCTAGAGGGGATTAAACTGAATAAAACCAGCTAAAGAATAGCAACACTTCTTAGCTAGAGGCCCAAGGAAGACTTGTTGTACCCACTGGGAAGGTTCAGACCAGATTCTCTCTTTTTTTTTAATATACAGTATATTTGCATGTGCAGGTCATACAGTGAAACAACATAGGGAAAATTTTGGAAGTAATTGAAGTGCAAATATAAACTAATTTCTGGTTGTTGCTTCTCTGTAATCTGTTTTGGTTAGTCTGTTTATCTAAACTCTAGTGTGGTGGTAAGATGAGGATTTTGTTTTCATCAGGCTAAAACAACCTCATGAAAATTTGCTACTCCAAAGCAGGGAATAGCAGTGTCGGCCTAAGCAGTTTTACACAATTCTTTTCCCCATGTTTCCTCCACATTTTGATATGAAACATGAAAGCAAGTGAAACTTTGGGCCGTTCTAATCCATGCCAATCTTTTCAGACCACAAGACAGCTCTGTAGTTATTAGAAATCATTGCTATTCATACAGGGACAAATGCAAGGTCCTGCACTTGGGCTGGGGTAATCCCAAGCACAAATACAGGCTGGACAGAGAATGGATTAAGAACAGCCCTGGGGAGAAGGACTTGGGGGTGTTGATTGATGAGAAGCTCAGTGTGACTCAGTAATGGGTGCTTACACCCCAGAAAGCCAACTGTATGCTGGGCTGCATCAAAAAGAGCGTGACCAGCAGGTTAAGGGATTCTCCCCCTCTACTCCACTCTTGTGAGACCTCACCTGCAGTGCTGTGATCAGCTCTGGGGCCCCCAGCACAAGAGGAACATGGACCTGCATGAGCAAGTCCAGAAGAGGGGCATGAAGATGATCTGAGGGCTGGAGCTCCTCTCTTACTGAGAGAGGCTAGGAGAGCTGGTTGTTTTCGGCCTGGAGAAGAGAAGGCTCAGGGAAGACCTTAAAGCAGCTTCTAGTACCTGAAAGGGACTGTCTACAAGAAATATGGAGAGGACTTTTTACACAGGCATGGAATGGTGGGACAATGGTTTTAAACTGACAGAGGGTAGATTTAGATTATATATATGAAAGAAGTTATCTGGCACAGGGTCCCCAGAGAAGCTGTGAATGTCCAGTCCCTAGAAGTGTTCAAGGCCAGTTTGGATAGGACTTTGAGCAACCTGGTCTAGTGCAAGGTTTCCCTGTCCAAATGGTGATTAGTTAAATTGCTGTGGCCAGCATAAACACATGCACATACATTCATGTGCAGGGACAAAACTGTTCTAAAATAAGGATGAAGTCCCATGCTAGTAGAAAGATTTTAAGATTCACAAGGCAGACAAATTATGACAGAACACTGGTCCTTGTGCCACAGTCAGCAGTGACAGATTTGTGTTGTCACCAGCAACTGTCAGCTGTGTACTTATTAAAAATACTCTGGCACGAGGAAGGGCTTCTTGGTTTTAAGCTTATTATCCATCTTCCACACCTCTTCTAGCCATGATGTACACTTGAAGGAAAGGAAACCAGCCCAGGATAGTCCTACAACTTTTTAACACTAACAAAAAAGTTGGCAGCTAATTAGAGTATCTTGTATGAAATATTTCCTGTGAATATTTACTGTGTAGTGTATTCCAATTTATTATGGTTTTAATTTACAAACTAGCTAAAAGTAAAAACATATTCTCCCTTACGTCTTCAACACATTTTCTCCAGCAGAGACATCACAGAGTTCAGAAGCTGCCTCGGCAAATACTGCCTGGTTGTTGCAGTCCTTAACTTCACCAGTTAATGCTAAGAGAGGGGCGCCTCACACAGCAGGGAAAATGAAACACCTAAGAAGTGACTTCAAAGAAGCTGCAGAGATGAGTGGAGACATGCAGAGGAGAGAAATAAGGTCTGAATTCCATTTCTCAAAGATGCTTACCTCCAGTTGGGATTCTTAGATTTCAGCTTTCTCCCTAGTGAAATAGTATCATTTTAGTGTAGCTGAAAAAAAAAAAAAGGGGAGATAGCCAAAAGATGGCACTTGTTCAAGTACAGTTTGCTGTGTAATGCAAACTGCAGCCCACTTTCTCTAGTTTAAAAAATGTTAAAAAGACTTCTTATTTCTCCATGGATAAGCATGTTTAAGACTACATGCTGGTTTTCAGCTCTTCATATGGAATCACAGGTATGTCATCTAGTCCAGCCTCTCACTTGCAGCAAGACTGTTGCTGAGTCTAATTCATATCATCATATTCGTTCATCATATGTGACTTCATCTAGCTGAGTCTCAAAAATCTCCAGGGATGGATAGAGTTTCCATGACCTTCCTGGGTAACCTGTTCAAAAGTTTGATGTCTTCCTGGTAAGTAAATTTCCCTAATGCCCAGTATGAATTCCAAGTTGAGGCAATTGCCTGTAAAGTTTGACACCGCTGTTTTTGTAACTGCTTTTCAGTTAGTTCTAGTAGCAGCAGTTCTTTCCTCTCAACCTTCATCTCCTCTTGGTCAAACTAAACAAGGGTTTTTCCCCCAAACTGCCCTTGTAGGCCATGTGTGCTCTGCCTCAAGGGCCCTCTCCTGGGCTTTCTCCAGTTACCTTGATTTTGCGCTCCAACTAGGTGGCACAAAGCTGGATACACTATTCAGTGTATGCCTCACCAGTGCCAAGTAGAAAGAAATGTACATGCTTCCTGCAGTTTTCTGGCTGTAATCCTGCTGATGGGTGTGTTGTTTCCTTCATATGAGGGCATACCAACATATACAACTTGAGATCCACCATGAAGACCCCAGCAGCTTTTCAGCAGGGTTGCTTTTCAGCCAGTTGGTTCTAAGTCTGTCATGACGCATCCAAGTTCTCTGCCTCAGGTGCTGAACTTTGCACTTCTCATGGGACTTTATGACGTTTCTGTTGCCTTGATCCCCAATATCTCATTAAACTGAAAGCGGCATTTTTCAGAAGAGAGTTTTTCATCCAATGTCTGTCACAGTGCAGAATTAAGCTGATGTGGTACTGAAGTACTCCAGTGGCAAATATCTTTGTAGTAAGTGCTTCCAAACAAAATCTTTGGTCGGAATTTGCCACTTTGTTATCACTGTTTCATTGCTGTAGAAGCTGGTCAGGTTTCATTTGTAGAAATGGTGTAAGGTGGGAATGAACAAGACTTGTGCCTGTAATCTTGTTTTTTTTTCTAATCTTGGAGCCACTAGGCTTGAATTAGCCTGTGGTCTAATTTCATAGCAGAGAGGATAGATCCTAAAAGGAATTTTGGAGAGAGCTGAATTGACTCAAGGCATCCCAGGGTGAGACCTGGAACTGTTAACTGTGACAGATGTTTGCAGAGCTCTGAAGAGATTCTATAAAAATCAAGAACATCTACATTTAGATTTGCAAATGAAATCTCTGTTCATTTCATGTGGGTTTGATGGCTTGAGGAGGAGGAGGAGAGAACGACAGTAACCCTCTTCCTTTCTTAGAAATGTACCAGTGTTGATTGAATTATACCTTCATAGCTATGAAATGTTGTTCACCAGCTGGTAGAATGGCATGCCTGAAACTTTCCCTATTGCTCTTTCACAGCATGGTTACAACTTTGTAATGCAATCACAAACTCGTGGAGGCAAAACCACAGCTGTTTAAGCCCATAAAATAAGTGCTTTACAAGAAAAAACATAATCAGTAGTATCAAGTATTTTGTCAATTATATTAGCAACAGAAAAATAGAAAACAATGCCTATTTGACAAGAGACTGGTTTCAAGATATTATATTTGCATAATGCTTCTCTTTTCATACTAGAGAAAGCAACAAGACATCATAAAAGGGATATATCCATTATTCATGAATTTAAATAATCTGACTTGCATGTGGAAAATAAGACTGAACTAGATTTGATATTGTCATAGCTTGGGTTTGTTTTTTAAACACAGGCAATTACTGTTTGTTGGTTTTTAACTAATCCTGTTTCTTCAGGGGCTGATACACTGTATTATCCTGCAGTTAGTAAATTCAATATTTTCTCATTAACTTCAGTATAATTGACACCTTATATGACTCAGAGTGCTGCTGCTGAGAGTAAACTACTCAGAATTATCCTGTCACATCTGTGGGGCTGATGAGATGTAAACATCAGTCATGACAATTTAAGTTTGCATGCGGCTTCTCCAGATACCCCTGAACTATACACATGGCTGCTGACTGAGACTGCTTACCAGATCTATGCTGGTTTCAAAAGACAAAAGCAATTCAGAGAAACAAGATGGTCTGTCGACACATGTATTAGCTTTGAAAGTATTTAAAAGCTTACAGAAGTCTTCCATTTAGATTAAGCATGTGACTTGATTAATCAGCATTAGACATTTTGATTCCTTTACCTAACTTCAAGTTTGAGAAAGCTATCGTAAACTCGCACCCTCTCAGCAAATGTATACCTATTTCAGTCTTGCTGTCTTGTTTCTATTTAAATCAGTGGCTATAGGAATAGGAATGTTTGCATGTTTTGTTCTAATTATGAAAACGTTGTTTCTTTAATGTTAAAGAAGGAGTTTCTTGAACTCTAAATCAATTGGGTTTTGGTGGCTTTCCAAGCCATTTTTTGAAGTACTTGTTTAAAGATTAATAGACCTAACTCTTGGGAAGTATCATCCTCTAACAGGAAGACCTTGCTATCCCAGCATAGAATATGCTTCCTGCAGCTCAGGGTTAGGTAATACTCCAACACAAAGAGGAGAATTTGTTGATGTGTGTGTGTGGTACAGTGCCAGAAGTCAGCTAAAGTAAGATGATCATGCTGCTTTTTTAGAAAACCAGTTCCTGGTTTATCAGTATGAGATATCTGGTGAAGGCTTTTAATATTATGGAACTGTAGGATTATAGAATAGTTTGGGTTGGAAGGGACCTTCAAAGGTCATCTAGTCCACCCCCTCTGCAATGAGCAGGGACATCTTCAACTAGATCAGGTTGCCCGGAACCACATCTGGCCTGGCCTTGAATGTCTCCAGGGATGAAGACATTCACATCCATCACCTCTCTGGGCAACCTGTGCCAGTGTGCATATTGATTAGCATCTGCAAAGTAAAAAATTAAGTGAAGCCTGTTATAAATGATTACACTTTACTGTTCAGTCTAGTCATTACAAGGAAAATAAAATAAGTTTCCTGCAGTATCAGTTTTATTTCTGGACTGAGATTATTTTGTGCTTAGTCATATAGCAGTTTGAAATGCAGTTTAGTGAGCCTAATTCCTCCCAAATTTAAGGATTTAACTCCTGGCACATTCAGACTTTTGCAAAAGTCATAGTCTGAATTTTGTGGCCTCTAGTTACAACCAGGACTGAAGTGATGTGGAGTATCAAAAGTTCCTCCAAAGTCTCTCAGTACCACGCAGAACTGGAATTGCAAACGTGTATCTACATTTGAGGGGCCAGGCTTTCTCATTTAGGATACAGTTACTTATCAAATAACTGAAGAAGGATTGCTACTGTTCGTGGAACCTCATGCTTTGTTTTTGTTGAGTTTAGCAGAGGTCTGGCTGTCTGGTGTGGCTGTTTGGAACAATTTTGCATCCCTGTAACAGTTCAGACAGTTGCACTTTCCAGAGCAGTCAGCATCAGACTTGCAGTGGAGAAGCAGCATTGCATACTGGAGATGGAAAGAGACTAAGAAATGGCAGCACATATCTTCAAGAAGTGTATTAGCTTTATGCCTCTGGTTGACGTTAATTTTGGTGGAATTCACACAAGTTATCCTTGCTATAGATCAACTTCAGCTGTGTTGCAGCTCTTGGTGTCAAGGCTTATCTAATCATCATAGCATCACTGCCAGTATTGATTCATTTCTGAGGAAACCAAAAGCACTTCAGTGAAAATCTATCATCACAGTAAATTTCTCTAAATACAGTATTTTTTTTTTTACCAAAGTATCAACCCCTCCCCCGATTGTGGTTGTCTCAAGTTGTTTTGAAATATTTGACAAGAGGCTTTGTGTGATGGATTTGCAAAATAATACTGTCCTATACCATTTGCATACTTTTGTCATAAATATCTAGTACAATAGAGGAATGCATTTTTCTGCATTATTTTCCTTTGGTTTACGTTAAGGTATTGATGCCTAAATGATATTTCTTCACTGTGATCTGATACAACAGTTTTGTTTAAGTAATGTATTAAAATACTTCTATTTTTAAAATATTCTCTGATTCTGAGTTAACTACTTTGTTTTTATTCTCTGCATATAATTTCTTTACCAATGAAATTCCCTGTGGTGATTCATAAAACACTTTTGTTCAGGGATTTGGAATTTGTTCCTCCCCTTGATTTTTGTAGGACTGGAAGGCTTTTACTACATTATCACGTATGAAAAGAAAAAGCCTAACAATTCCATTGGTGCTTCTTTTACTTTCTCTGTAGCAATGATAGTTCTGTAGACAACAGAGACCACATCTAGCTGCTAGTGAAGCCAGAAAACTCTCTTTAATTCTCAATGGAGAGTGAATCCAATTTCATGAGAATGGATAATAGCTTTTAGATCAAAGGTACCAATATGTTGCTGTGTGATGAAGGTGTATCTCAGCATTCTGTTCTGCCTGTTCCTTGAATGGAGAGCACTGCTGTAATGTATTTTAATCCAGCACTGCAGCCTCGGTCAGCCTAGGCAATGCTACTATAGTTAAGCAACCTCAGTTAATCAACACTGAGAATTTCTGAAAATTTAACTGAGATTTAACCAAGTTTGTGTTCCCATTAATCTATATTTCCACAATATTTTCCTATTTGAACTTTGGTTTAAAACATTGTCCATTTGGAAAGTGAAGCTGTTTGCTTTCATGTTCCTGGTCCCAAAGTGAGTGGAATGCTCCGGCTTTCTGCAGCTCTTAGGTTTTGCTCCTGGAGCAGGGAGATCTGTTTCACCAGAAGATTATTCACTGCTGTGACTGAAAGCAGTGTGGCTGTCACTTGTGTGAGGGCTTCAGCGGAGGACTTCCTGTGTAGTATTTGCAAGATAATTCACACCTCAACTCACATCTGGATCAACGCTTGCACCCCTCAAATGAGACTATTAGCTGAAGAGAAGACTATATGGGGTGCCACAGAGCTGATGGCAACCACCGTCCTCTGGGAGGTGCTAGTGCTTTACAGTAGTCCCAGCTTGTACGTAATGGGGCGTATCTTCCTCAGGAGGCACCGATTGCAATTTATCCTTAGAGAACCTGGGGAAGCTGAGGAAGAGCAGTCTTGAAAAACTGCTTCCTTAACAGCATTATGCTTGTTATATCCAAAGCATTAACCGAGTATATGTACTTATTTTAGATCAGTTCTCTGTGTGGAACTGTTATTTAGAATTATTTTAATTCTAAATAACATTAATTCTAAATGCTAATTTTAAAGAAGCAATTTATAGAATCTTTGAGAATTTCCCTTTTCAGTAGAGATTGAAAGATTTTAGCCAGAAAAGTGGAAAATTATTTCTGCATTTAGCACTCCCTGTAACAGTGCACCCATCTGCAATGGCACTAAACAAGAAAACCATCTCAGTTACTTTTTCTTAATCCAAGCCTAGTTGTGCGTACCTTCTTTTAACTGTCATAATTTTGGTCATAATGCTGCAAAATAGGGAGGTGATCCTCTGTTCCCTCAGAGGACAAATAATGTAAGGAAAATTGATTTACCCAGGCCATCTCAATGAAGTGTCTTCATATTTTTCTTATCAACCTTTCACATGCTTAGTGGTTATTTAAGCTTGCTAAAAAGAGCCATTATTGTAGTACCAGAGTAACTGATTTTACTTTTCGCAGTGTAAATAACTCAGATAACTACTGCGGCTACCTTAGTACCTGCCTTGGATCCCGCAGGGACAGTGGCTCTTTGTGTGTCCTGAGGACTTGTCACCTCTTTTTGTGTCCTCCCTGCTTTTGCTCTAGAGAGCTCTTCCTGACTTTGCTCCAGCTGGAATAGCTCCTGCAGCTATGCTTACATGTCTCTCACCTCTGCATTAAGAAGCTCCTCCTTTCTCTCATGCATGGATTAGGAAACAGTTTTGTTTATGAGGCAACCCTACGGTAAAATTAATTAAATAAATAATATATAAAAAAGTTAAATTGAATTTGGGCATTGTTCTCATTTCTGTGCTTTTGTGAATATTTCAAAAAAAATATCAGACCTATTGTTTCCCCTCAATCCATTTCAGGTATTTAGCTTCTCTTTAAAGCACCAGTAAAACTTTATAGTAAAAGGACTTTATCTTGGTATTATTTTGAACTTTCAGACTTTAATCTAACTTGTTGCAGCATCATAATATTGTATTTTAAAAACATTCCCAAAAGGCATTTTTAGTTTACACTGAAGTTCTTTTTATCTTTTAACGGTATGACATATTAATGCTGAGGTTTTGGGGATTTCTTTTAAACTGTGGTTATCTAAGAAAAGCTACTGAATATACGGCCTGATTCTCAACACTGCTTGATAGCTGTAGTGCCCAGAAACCCCAGATTACTGAGTTGGGTTCACAGCCTAAACTTACTGGATCCATTAGCCTAAGAAGTTTCCAAAGCTCTTGAGGTGAAGCTAAGCTCACTTTTTATAAAGACAAAGCACACAGCTCTTGGGACAACTCATGTCTGCATGCCAGTTTTCAGTCTGGCAATATATAAATAGCTGTAGAAGTAGGAAGGAGTATTTGACCTGCTGCATAGCTTTGTGCAATTGCATAACATTACATTGCTGAACCTTCTCAGCAAGGGTAATTGCTTCAGACAGAGGCACTGCACTAAGTCTGCAGGTCTTGGTCCTGATCTAAAATAAGTAGATATACTGTTTAAAAACTTTGAATACAATGAGCATAATGCTGTTAAGAAAGCAGTTTCTCAATCAGCCATGTCTGATTACACGGCTTTGCCCTTTGCTGCAGCTTTACCACCCTGCTTCACTGGATCACTGCTACAAGCAATATGGTATTTTACCTGTCCAGGCCTGTCAAGCAGTCAGACATACTTGAGTTTAGCTACAAGACATCTATTTCTTGTCAGCTTCTAGGAGCCATCTAAAAGAGTTTTAGCCCTGCCCTGCTGCAGCATGCCCTGTTTAACCTGCCATAACATCCTCTCTATCTCCTGGTGATTTGCCCAGTTTATGAGATTTGCACACCAAGGTTTTTCACTCTGCTCTCTTAATGCCTAGAAGGCCCTGGGTATTCCCAAAATCAACAGTAATACAGGAATAGCTGGTCTGTACTGGTTGGGTCAGGTTTTTGTAACTCAGAGACCACAGCCCCTGATTCTAAAAAGGATCAGTTTCCTGAATAGTAAGACTGAGAACAAGATAAAGTGTTACTCTGCCAGAATCAAATCTTGGTGTATGAATGAAGTCTATTTCAGCCAGTATTAATAAAACAACTAGGATCTGAATCCTCACAAGAGTGTAAGGTAAAAATAAAGACAATAAAGCTGATCTTATATTACTTAGTTTTAGATGCTATATAGCAGAATCCCAGCATAGAACCCTGACTTTGCCCTAGGTCTGGGAAGGAATTTATGTGCCTGGTTGCACTTGAAGTTTGCTGCCTTGTCCCCCAAAGCTTAAACCATTCCCCCATACCTACAACCTTGGATCCCCAGACACTGCACACGCTACCCAGGCCTAGCCAGCAAAACTGGAACTTCCTCATGGCTCTGCAGGGTTGCTGTCCTTCCCTTCAGAGTCTTCCCACATTCACCTAGGTTTTAGCATTTACTCTGGGAACATGAGGTACCTGGGAAATAGCAACACCATCCAGTGGAGATTGCTGCAGAAATATTGAAGTCTTTGGGGCGAGAGAAATAAGAAAGATGGGTTTTACAGAGAGATTTCTAAGCAGTTATTCTGTAGTCTTACCTAAGTCATAAAGGACAAGCAAAATGGAACATATGCACTTGATTTCATCTTGAGTGTTTCTGGGGAGTTTGATCTAGACCTGGACTCTTCTCACAATCAAGATGGTTCTACTGAGAAAGCATGTCCTTTAAATGTCTCATCTGAAGGTTTAAAATCCAGCTCTGACACTTGTTTAACTCCCTCAATTATTTAATTTTCCTCCTTTATATCTCTATGGACAACATAAGGAGAAGCAATTTCCAAGCCTAACTCCCTGCACAACTTTTTCAGTTATTGGTTATCTCATAAAGAGAAGGTCTGGTTTCCAATTTCCTGTCCTGAAGCATGCCAGTTCTGACTAAAGAAACCCAAAAAAAACTCCAGAAAGCAAACTGAATGATTTTAGGATTGCATACATAACAGAAAGCTCATAACACACAGATTTCATAGCTTTTAACATATGGAAACAGCATGTCTGAATTTTGCCTCAGATAAAGGAACTCTTTTCAGTACTGGATGGAGAAAACCAAAGCAGCAGACTAGTTTTCCTTTTAATCAATAAAACAAAGTCACAGACATAAAGTCTTTTCTTTCCCCTTTTTGCATCATAGCCTGATGTAGTGAGATCAGGAGGAGAAAGGCCTAACTCTTGGGTATTGTGGTCTGAAGTAAGCCTAGCTGCCTTTTTGTGTTGGTTAATGCTTCAGTGCTCTCCCAGGACACGTCCTGTTCATGCACATGTAACCTCCTGCTCAGCTTCGCCTGTTCCAGAGAGGACCTCAGAGATACAGCTTGGAAATTTCCAATTGCATTGCACCAGTTTTGGACAGGATCCCGAGTCAGACAGTTTCCGAAAGACGCAGCCAGAGGAGCTGCTCTTAGGACAGCGGGTCTGCACTAGCTGTCTAGTACAGCAAGGTGAAATTTCATGGCTAATTTAAGTTAAACCAATCATGTTTGCATTCTTAAATTTAGCTACTAAAACATGTGGCCTGGCTTTCAGAGATTCTCCAGGCCCAACTGGGTTTTTATGAAGAAAATACTGATTACACTCGTGATGAAGAAGCATTTCAAGGCACACTGGTGACAGTATTTCTTCCCTCTTCAGTGCAAAATCCATGTTTCAACCTAGATGCTTTGTATAGCCATAACAGGAGACTTTCCTGCCTCTCACGTGCATACAACTGAGCGCTTACAGGAAAGCTCTTTACTTAAAAGGCTGGGGAGGATATTAATGATAGCCAACAAAAAACAAGTATTGACAGAAGAGAACAGAAAAATCCCTTTCAGTTCAACACTGCAGGGAGAAATTAAGAGACCCCTTGTGACTAATGACTTCAGGAGCAGCTTTGACTCAGAGCAATTACTAAAAACTCATTTGAATCCAAGGTACTGAACACTTCATGGCAGTGCAGTTTATCAGCTTTAACAGACTGTGGTGTATACTCTACAAAAGCCTGTGACTGTTATTTACTTCACTGTCGTATTTTATTGTACCTTTAAACAAAAAGAAAGCACAAAATATGATGAGGTCAAGCAGAATCTCTTGCAAAGCACCACGCAAGCTCTACAAGAAGGTTTTGAAATGCATATATCTCTTTGGTCAGTATAATCCATTTTTGTCATTCATAATCCTCATTGATCCAGAGGAGCTGTCATGCTCCTGCTTTCTGCCCTGCTCCTTCCGTTTCTATTATAGTCTCAGATGTGTGTGTCACAGCAGCTGAACCATTGCAGTTCATGGATAATCTTTGTAAACCCTTGACATTTTAGCAGCTGTTGCATGAAGAGCAGAAGCACACCTGAAGTAGGGGTAGGATATTCCAAGAGGTTGAGGTTGCCACAACTGGAATTCCAAGGTAATCTCTGTGCATTCATGAATCACAGTATTCGGCTTCACCTGGAGATTGCATTCCAGTGCTGACTTTGTTAGAGTGAAGTTGATATGCCCTCCAGATGTGCAGATTGGCTCTTTCAAATGTCTGAATTACTGTTGTGGTTTAAACCCAGCCAGGTAATTCGTTCGCTCACTTCCCCCCCCTTTTCTTGCCCTCCCCCTGCTCTCGGAGGGACAGAGAGGAGAATCGAAAAGAATGCAACTCCCACGGGTTGAGATAAGAACAGTTTAGTAACTAAGGTATAACACAAATCACTACTGCTACCACCAATGATAATAATGATAAAGGAAATAACAAGGGAAGAGAATACATCATCTCACCACCAGCCGACCGATAACTCGCCCCCCCCAGCCCGACCAAGCTCTGACCGATACCTCCTCCAACCCTGCCGTCTCCCAGCCCTTCCGGCTCACTCCCAGTTACATCCTGGCCATGACGTGCTGTGCTATGGAATACCTCTTTGGTCAGTTTGGGTCAGGTGTCCTGTCTCTGCTTCCTCCTGGCTCCCCCTCCTCCCTGGCAGAGCATGAGCCTCACAGAGTCCTTGGCCAAACCAAAACATCGCTTGTTATCAGCTCTGTTCCTGAGCTGAAAGTCAAAACACTGCACTACACCAGCTACCAAGAAGGAGAAAAATGACTGCTACTGCTGAACCCAGGACAATTACATACATGTACCCAAGATTACCTTGAAATCTGGCATGTTCTGTGCTGCTGTGGGATAGCACCTGTGACTCAGATTCAGGCAGGAGTCTTGAAATGCATTTTCCATTTCACAAAACAGGGCTTTTTTAGTGCTAGCGAGGGAAGGTCACTTCTTTTGGGAAGATGTCAGCTGCAAACCATTAATCTATTTATATCTCAAATGTTCTTAGTTGCTCAACACTTATTGTAACCAGGGCAAAGCACTTTGTGCACCTCTGACGGACCTGTGTGGAGAGCTTAATTCTTTCATTAGGGAGACTGGAGGGGATTTTGTGGGCCAATAAAATGTGGCCTTGTGAAATTGCCATTTGAGGATGACTGGTGAGGACATAGCGTGGCCACTGAACTGCAACACCATCCAGTCTGTGTAAAGCTCATGCTTGTCATTGACAGAAATCAGTGTTGAATTCAGAAATGACTGTTGGAGGGGACTGTGTTTGTTTTCTTTTTACCTAAAAGAAGTATCTTATGTAATTATTTGCTTTATATGGATTATAACTCAATTGGTTCAGGAAAGAAATGATGTATGAATTTTTGTCAGAGCAGAGACTATGGGCTGAAAAGATGGGAAGGAAACAACTTGGGGTTGCAATGAAGAGAAAGGGAAATTATGGGAAAAGGCCAAGTTTTGGGGCAACTCTGGGGAGAATGGCTTGGGGGTGAAACTTGAGAAGCAGAAGGAAGTGGTTTTATAGGGGACAGAGGTCAGTTGCCTCTTACTGTGTACCAGGATCTTGAAGGAGCACATCTCTCACAAGCCTGTGAAGCAGGTTCCTTCTGCAAGACTTGACATAGGCCTCTTACCTTAGAGGCCAGGAGAGCCATTTACCCTCTAATAACTTCAGCCTTCCTGTCCCAGACTCCACCTCGAGCAAGCTGGGGAGGACATTCACACACACAAAGCAATCTCCAGCTTTTGCCAGCCACTCGCTGTTGTGTCAGTAAAGAATAATGCTGGCAGGCTCCGGCTTCCTGCTTCCTCTGCAAGTGCGCAGCACAAAAGCGGCAGCCGGGGGAGGGGGGGGGGCGGTGCGGGCAGAGGGCAGCAGTGTGCTGATGAGTTACTGGGGCTGTTCCAGGCTCCCCTGAGCTTGGGCTGTGATGCTGCATTACCCGCCCTGTGAAAATCCCCCTCCTGAGGGTACCCGTTTGGTTCTGAGCGAGTCACTTCACCAGATACCATCAACGTCTCTTGAAGATTACTTTACAAAAGAGTTCAGGGGAGTGGTATGCAAAATGAATGCTTAAAGGCAGTTATTTTCCTGTGACACTGAAGCAGTTTGGAAAAGATGACAAGTCCAAAGCTAAAGATGTCTCCTCACAGAGGTGTTTAATTTGCATTAAGCTTAGCTACTGCTCATGAAAGCAGCTGCAGCTATCAACTAACAATGCAAAATAATTAGTGTGTACTGACTGCCAAGACAGTGTTTGTTCCTTTGTCTGTTTTGAAGGTGTTTTAAGTTCACTGCTTATTGATATAATACAGCTAATCATATACTCTTAATATACAGCAGTCTTTCCATTGTGTTTCACCTACCAGGACCAAGTAGTAGAACCATAGAATCATAGAATAGTTAGGGTTGGAAAGGACTTTAAGATCATCTAGTTCCAACCCCCCTGCCATGGGCAGGGACACCTCACACTAAACCATGTCACCCAAGGCTACGTCCAACCTGGTCTTGAACACTGGCAGGGATGGAGCATTCACTGCTTCCTTGGGCAACCTATTCCAGTGCCTCACCACCCTGACAGGAAAGAATTTCCTCCTTAGATCCAATCTAAACTTCCCCTGTTTAAGTTTGAACCCGTTACCCCTTGTCCTGTCACTACAGTCCCTAATGAAGAGTCCCTCCCCAGCATCCCTATAGACCCCTTCAGATACTGGAAGGCTGCTATGAGGTCTCCATGCACCCTTCTCTTCTCCAGGCTGAACAGCCCCAACTTGCTCAGCCTGTCTTCATACAGGAGGTGCTCCAGTCCCCTGATCATCCTCGTGGCCCTCCTCTGGACTTGTTCCAACAGTTCCATGTCCTTTTTATGCTGAGGACACCAGAACTGCACACAATACTCCAGGTGAGGTCTCACAAGAGCAGAGTAGAGGGGCAGGATCACCTCCTTCGACCTGCTGGTCACGGTCCTTTTGATGCAGCCCAGGATACAGTTGGCTTTCTGGGCTGTGAGTGCACACTGAAGCCAGATCATGTTCATTTATTCATCAACCAATAGCCCCCCAAGTCCTTCTCCGCAGGTCTGCTCTGAATCTCTTCTCTGCCCAACCTGTAGCTGTGCCTGGGATTGCTTCGACCCAGGTGTAGGACCTTGCACTTGTCATGGTTAAACTTCATGAGGTTGGCATCAGCCCACCTCACAAGTGTGTCAAGGTCCCTCTGGATGGCATTCCTTCCCTCCAGCATATCAACCGAACCACACAGCTTGGTGCCAATGACAAACTTGCTGAGGGCGCACTCAATCCCACTGTCCATGAGACCGACAAAGATGTTGAACAAGACCGGTCCCAACACAGATCCCTGAGGGACACCACTCATTACTGGTCTCCAGCTGGACATTGACCCATTGACCACAAATCTTTGCGTGCGGCCATCCAGCCAGTTCTTTATCCACTGAGTGGTCCATCCATCAAATTGATGTTGCTCCAATTTAGAGACAAGGATGTTGTGTGGGACAGTGTCGAACGCTTTACACAACTCCAGGTAGATGACATCAACTGCTCTACCCCTGTCCATCAGTTCTGTAGCCCCACCATAGAAGGCCACCAAATTGGTCAGGCAGGATTTGCCCTTAGTGAAGCCATGCTGGCTGTCACCAAGCACCTTGTTGATTTTCATGTGCCTTAGCATGCCTTCCAGGAGAATCTGCTCCAAGATTTTGCCAGGCACAGAGGTGAGACTGACTGGTCTTTAATTCCTCGGGTCATCCGTTTTCCCCTTCTTGAAAATGGGGGTGTCGTGGTTTAAACCCAGTCAGGTAGCTTGTTCACTCACTCCCAGTGAGTGGTGCCGAGCTGACAACAATCGAGGTCCGTGTCCGTCTCCCCCCCCTGCCTCCCCGCACCGGGGCTCTCCCCTTCCCCGCTCCCGGAGGAACGGGGAGGAGGATCGAGAGAGTGCAACTCCTACGGGTTGAGACAAAAACAGTCCAGCAACAAATCACCACCGCTACTATCAGCTACAACAATGATAAGGGAAAATAACAAGGGAAGAGAATACGATACCACCGGCCAAGAGAAACGAGTTCCACCCGGAAGCCCCTGTCCTTCCGGGTCACTCCCAGTTACCCCTCACCCCGGGCATGACGTGCTGTGGTATGGAATACCTCCCCGGCTAGCCCGGGTCAGGCGCCCCGTCTCTGCTTCCTCACAGCCTCCCCTCCTCCCTGGCAGAGCATGAGCCTCACAGAGTCCTTGGTCAGGGTAAACATCACTTAGCAACAACCGAGAACATCGGCTTCACCAACACTGTTCTCAAACTGGAAGTCAAAACACAGCACTGTACCAGTTAACACAAAGGAAAAACATGACTGCTACTGCGGAACCCAGGACATTATCCACCCCTTATTCCATACCATTCACGTCGTGCTCAGATCCCACATTTTTCAATACACCATCGCTCTCCCACATATATACATCCATATACATACAGACCAAGAGGAAAAATCATTTTCTTAGTGCATGGACCAATCCCTATAATGCTGCCGAGTCCATTCGGTCCATGATGTTCAAAGTTCATTCTCTGTTGGGATGATGGCTGGAGGGAAGTCAGGGCCAGTCGCTGGTGACCTGGAGACATCTAGTTGATGGGCTATAAAAGCATTACACAGCAGGCAACAGCATACAATTGAGTTCACTGGCTGTTTTCCCCTAAAATCAAATCCCCTTGAGGTATACATCGGACTTCCCCATCTTCCCGCATTACCCACCAAGTATATCCAGGTCCCTGAGCAAAAGCAATCCCACGAGTGGGTTTGCCTTTACCTGAAGCAGGAATTACCCAGACTGTCTTTCCCAGCAAATTCTTCATATGCACCACGGGAACTTTGTCCCCCTCTACAATATGTAACAGTTCTGACTGGGCTGGGCCAGCCCTGTTGGCAGATCCTCTGGTGTTGACCAACCAGGTGGCCTTTGGTAAGTGTGTATCCCAATGCTTGAAAGTTCCCCCACCCATCGCTCTCAGTGTAGTTTTTAACAGCCCATTGTACCGCTCGATTTTCCCAGAGGCTGGTGCATGGTAGGGGATGTGATATACCCACTCAATGCCATGCTCTTTGGCCCAAATATCTATAAGGTTATTCCGGAAATGAGTCCCATTGTCTGACTCAATTCTCTCTGGGGTGCCGTGTCGCCACAAAATTTGTTTCTCAAGGCCCAAGATGGTGTTCCGGGCAGTGGCATGGGGCACGGCGTATGTTTCCAGCCACCCGGTGGTTGCTTCCACCATGGTAAGCACATGGCGCTTGCCTTGGCGGGTTGGTGGCAGTGTGATATAGTCAATCTGCCAGGCCTCCCCATATTTATACTTCAACCATCGTCCTCCATACCAAAGAGGCTTTAACCGCTTGGCTTGTTTAATTGCAGCACATGTTTCACACTCATGAATAACCTGGGCAATAGTGTCCATTGTTAAGTCCACCCCTCGGTCACGGGCCCATCTATATGTTGCATCTCTGCCCTGATGGCCTGAAGTGTCATGGGCCCACCGGGCCAAAAATAATTCACCTTTACGTTGCCAATCTAAGTCCATCTGAGCCACTTCAATCTTAGCCGCTTTATCCACTTGTTGGTTGTTCTGGTGTTCCTCAGTGGCCCGACTCTTGGGTACATGGGCATCTACATGACGTACCTTCACCACCAGGTTCTGCACCCTGGCAGCAATATCTTTCCACAGTGCAGCAGCCCAGATGGGTTTACCTCTGCGTTGCCAGTTGCTCTGCTTCCACTGCTTCAACCACCCCCACAGGGCATTTGCCACCATCCATGAGTCAGTATAGAGATAAAGTACTGGCCACTTTTCTCGTTCAGCAATGTCCAGGGCCAGCTGGATGGCTTTCACCTCGGCAAACTGACTCGATTCACCCTCTCCGTCAGCAGTTTCTGCAACTTGTCGTCCAGGACTCCATACAGCTGCCTTCCATCTCCGATGTTTTCCCACAATACGGCAAGAGCCATCAGTAAACAAGGCATACTGCTTTTCACTTTCTGACAGTTTATTATATGGTGGGGCCTCTTCAGCACGCATCACCTCCTCCTCTGGTGACATTCCGAAATCTTTGCCCTCTGGCCAGTCCATGATGACTTCTAGAATGCCTGGACGACTGGGATTTCCTATTCGAGTTCGTTGTGTAATTAGTGCAGCCCATTTACTCCATGTAGCATCGGTTGCATGATGTGTAGAGGAGACCCTGTCTTTGAACATCCAGCCCAGCACGGGCAGCCGGGGTGCCAGAAGGAGCTGTGCTTCAGTGCCAATCACTTCCGAAGCAGCTCGAACCCCTTCATAGGCTGCCAGTATTTCTTTCTCAGTTGGGGTATAGCTGGCCTCAGATCCTTTATATCCCCGACTCCAAAAGCCGAGGGGTCGACCTCGAGTCTCCCCTGGAGCTTTCTGCCAGAGGCTCCAGGTAGGACCGTTCTCCCCAGCTGCAGTGTACAGTACATTTTTTACATCTGGTCCGGTCCGGACTGGTCCAAGGGCTACTGCATGAACTATCTCGCGTTTAATTTGCTCAAAGGCTTGTTGCTGCTCAGGGCCCCATTTAAAATCATTCTTCTTCCGGGTCACATGATAGAGAGGGCTTACAATCGAACTGTAATTTGGGATGTGCATTCTCCAGAACCCCACTGCACCCAAGAAAGCTTGCGTTTCTTTCTTATTAGTTGGCGGAGACATTGCTGTTATCTTGTTGATCACATCTGTGGGGATCTGTCTACGTCCATCTTGCCATTTTATTCCCAAAAATTGAATCTCCTGTGCAGGTCCCTTGACCTTACTCCGTTTTATGGCAAAACCGGCTTTCAGCAGGATTTGGATTATTTTCCTCCCTTTCTCAAAGACTTCTTCCGCTGTATCGCCCCACACAATAATGTCATCAATGTATTGCAGGTGTTCTGGAGCTTGCCCCTGTTCCAGTGCAGTCTGGATCAGTCCATGGCAGATGGTAGGGCTGTGTTTCCACCCCTGGGGCAGTCGGTTCCAAGTGAACTGGACACCCCTCCAAGTAAAAGCAAACTGTGGCCTGCACTCTGCTGCCAAAGGGATTGAGAAAAATGCATTGGCAATATCAATCGTGGCATACCACTTGGCTGCCTTTGACTCTAGTTCATACTGAAGTTCTAGCATGTCCGGTACGGCAGCACTCAATGGTGGTGTGACTTCATTCAGGCCACGATAGTCTACTGTTAGTCTCCATTCTCCATTAGACTTTCGCACTGGCCATATGGGGCTATTGAAGGGTGAGCGGGTCCTGCTGATCACCCCCTGACTCTCCAGTCTACGGATCAGCTGATGGATGGGAATCAGGGAGTCTCGGTTGGTGCGATATTGCCGCCGGTGCACTGTTGTGGTCGCAATTGGCACTTGTTGTTCTTCAACTTTCAGCAACCCCACAGCAGAGGGATCTTCTGAGAGACCAGGCAAGGTGGACAGCTGCTCAATTTCCTCAGTCTCCAAAGCAGCAATACCAAAAGCCCACCGGTACCCTTTTGGGTCTTTGAAGTACCCTCTCTTGAGGTAGTCTATGCCGAGAATGCATGGAGCCTCTGGACCAGTCACAATAGGGTGCTTTTGCCATTCCCTCCCAGTCAGGCTGATTTCAGCCTCCAGCACAGTCAACTCTTGGGATCCTCCTGTTACTCCAGAAATATAGATGGGTTCCACCCCTTGACAGCTTGATGGCATCAGGGTACACTGTGCACCGGTATCTACTAGAGCCTTATACTTCTGTGGGACTGATGTGCCAGGCCATCTGATCCACACAGTCCAGTAAATCCGATTGTCCCCTACCTCCACCTGGCTGGAGGCAGGGCCCCTCTAACAGTCGTCACAGCATTGGACACTTAAGTCGTGTTGAAAGGGATTATTCTTCTTTATCACAGGAGCTGGAGTAAAATCAGCTCTTCCACTCCATCTGGGAAACTGATCACCAGAGACTGAAGCCGTAGCTCTCATGGGACGATCAGTCTTGGCCCTTGCTCCCCTCTTCAGTTCACTCACCCGTTCCTCCAAAGCTGAAGTAGGTTTTCCATCCCACTTTGTCATGTCTTCTCCGTGATCCAGCAGGTAAAACCATAGGGTACCCCGTGGCGTATACCTCCTGTATCTCCTCTCTTGAACAATAGGACGCCTTTTGTTAATAGCTGAGACGTGTGTTGGTACACGTGAGGAGCCGGATAAATCAGATAGATTGTCCTTCAATTGTTCGATGTCCTGGGACAGTTTTTTCACAGCTGAGATGATGGAAGGGGTGAGATTGTCTTCGAACTCTCGGAGTTTATGAACCATTTCATCCACTGTTAGTGGTACTATGTCATTCCAGGTTACTGTTGCCAATGAATGGGCATATGATGACGGTGCATTCCGTGTAAGTTTTCGCCACATGGGTCGTGTACATTCAACTTCATCTGGATCTATAGGTGTATCCCCGTTATTCGGCTTGATGTGATAGATCATCTCTACGATGGCCGATTCCCTCAGAGACTGGATGCCTTTGTCTATAGTATTCCACTTGGCCGAACGACTCGTAACATCGTCCTTGTACGGAAACCTTTCTTTCACAGCTGCCAAGAGCCTCCTCCAAAGGCTGAGGGACTTTTTCTCTCTTGCAATTGCTTTGTCAATTCCCCCTTCTCTAGCAAGTGATCCCAGCTGCTTGGCTTCTGTACCTTCTAGTTCGTGACCATCGGCCCCATTGTCCCAGCATCGGAGTAACCAGGTGATGATGTGCTCCCCTGGTTGACGGGTAAAATCTTTTCGCATATTCCGCAGCTCGGTTGAGGTCCGAGGTCGAGAAGTTACCTCTTCTTCTTCTTCTTCGTCATGTGATGATGACTCCTGATCAGATTCTGGACCGGGTGGTGAATTCATTGGTTCTTCATCTCGCTTCACCCTTTTTGCCTCCTTTTTGCTTGTTCTCTTGCGTACAGGGGCAACTGATATTGGTACGAATTGGTCCTCTGGTTTGGCTGCAGTGATTATCACTGTGGTTTGAGTAGCAACTGTACTTGTTACTGGGGGTGGTGTAGCTACTGTGCTTGGAGCTGGGGTAACCGCGCTGTCTGTTGCAGTTGAAGTTTGAGCAGCTGCTGTACTTGCCACTGGGACAGCTGTGCTGTTCATTGCAGCCAAAGTTTGAGTAGCGACTGTTGCTTTGCCCTCAGATCCGCCGACATTCTTTTCCTTTTGAAGGTGCTGGATAGTGTTGAACAAGGCCCTGTAAGCATAGGCCAAGCCCCAGCACGTTGCCATGATTTGTCCATCTCTGGTATGGCCAGAATGACCACACACCTCATTTAAGTGTTTTACTAATTCTTCTGGATTTTGCAGTTGTTCAGTAGTGAAATTCCAAAGTACTGGAGGGGCCCACTGACCTAGATACTTGCCCATACTATCCCACACACCCTGCCACTCATGGCTGTCCAGCCTCAGGGAAAATCTCTCGGTCCTCCTACATCGTCGTTTGACCCCAGACAAGACCCAAACCTGAATCTGCTTAACTCTTGAAATCAGTAGTGGGTAAAACACACTCTGTATGCGTGTTAGCATGGTGATTCCCATCACCATCAGCAAACAAGTCTCAACAGCATTAAAAGGCCATTCAAAAAATTCAAAACTCTCAAATGTAAATGGTCTGGGGGGACGACTAGGAGGGTAAAAGGATGTCTCCTTCCCAGGTTGAGCACCTGAGAAGGAGAAAAAAGATGTGTAATTGCTAAGCACCTCCATCATATACCTCCCAAAGTATAAAGGTGGTGACCACACTGGGAACATAAGCCAGATCAATTTCATGATCAATGATTCTATTGTATTACAAGTCATTACCATAAAGTACAATGGGATAAAAACCTTAGCCCAAGCCCCATACTTGAAAAACACTAATACAGCAAGTACCGGATGGACGTAAGATATCATATACTGAAACTGTGAGATCAAGAGGAACAACCTTGAGAGCCAATAAATCAGCATTGTGACGAGTGACTATCAATCCAGTCAGATCTGTTCTTATCTCAACCCTTCGTGCCCCACGTTGGGCGCCAAAAAAAGAACTGTCGTGGTTTAAACCCAGTCAGGTAGCTTGTTCACTCACTCCCAGTGAGTGGTGCCGAGCTGACAACAATCGAGGTCCGTGTCCGTCTCCCCCCCCTGCCTCCCCGCACCGGGGCTCTCCCCTTCCCCGCTCCCGGAGGAACGGGGAGGAGGATCGAGAGAGTGCAACTCCTACGGGTTGAGACAAAAACAGTCCAGCAACAAATCACCACCGCTACTATCAGCTACAACAATGATAAGGGAAAATAACAAGGGAAGAGAATACGATACCACCGGCCAAGAAAACGAGCTCCACCCGGAAACCCCTGTCCTTCCGGGTCACTCCCAGTTACCCCTCACCCCGGGCATGACGTGCTGTGGTATGGAATACCTCCCCGGCTAGCCCGGGTCAGGCGCCCCGTCTCTGCTTCCTCACAGCCTCCCCTCCTCCCTGGCAGAGCATGAGCCTCACAGAGTCCTTGGTCAGGGTAAACATCACTTAGCAACAACCGAGAACATCGGCTTCACCAACACTGTTCTCAAACTGGAAGTCAAAACACAGCACTGTACCAGTTAACACAAAGGAAAAACATGACTGCTACTGCGGAACCCAGGACAGGGGGTTATATTTCCCTTTTTCCAGTCATCGGGAACTTCACCTGACTGCCACGATTTCTCAAATATGATGGCCAGCGGCTTCACAACTTCATTTGCCAGCTCCTTCAGGACCCGCGGATGGATCTCATCAGGACCCATGGATTTGTGCACATTCAGATTTTTAAGACGGTCTCGAACCAGATCCTCCCCTACAGTGGGCCCAAGGTCTTCATTCTCACAGTCCCTGCGTCTGCCTTCCAAGACTTGGGTGGTTTGGTCAGAGCCTTTGCCAGTGAAGACCGAGGCAAAGAAGTCATTCAGAACCTCAGCCTTCTCCAAATCCTGTGTAGCCAGTTCTCCCGAGAGCTTCCTGAGGGGGGCTACATTCTCCCTAGTCTGTTTTTTATTTGCTATGTACCTGTAGAATCCCTTCCTGTTATCCTTAATACCCCTAGCCAAGTTTAATTCTAACTGGGCCTTAGCTTTCCTAACCTGGTCCCTGGCTTCCCAGAGAACATCCCTGTATTCTTCCCAGGCCGCCTGGCCTTCCTTCCACTTTTTATAAGCCTCTTTTTTCATTTGAATTTTCCTCAGGAGCTCCTTATCCATCCAAGGAGGTCTCCTGATCCTCCTGCTGCACTTCCTTGTGGTTGGGGTGCAACACTCTTGAGCTTGTAGCAAGTGATCCTTGAATATCAACCAAGAGTCTTGGGCCCCCCTGCTCTCTAGGGTTATATCCCATGGAACCTTACTAAGCAGGTTCCTGAAGAGGCCAAAGTCTGCTCTTTTGAAGTCCAGGGCAGTGAGCTTGCTGCACGTTCTTCTCACTGTCCTGAGGATCTCAAATTCGACCATCTCATGATCACTGCATCCAAGGCTGCCCTGGAGTGTCACATTTCCAAGGAGCCCTTCCCTGTTGGTGAGCACGAGGTCAAGCACGGCACCTCTCCTTGTTGGCTCCTCTATTACTTGCAGAAGGAAGTTGTCTTCTGCACAGTGGGGAGCCTCCTGGATTGCTTGTGCCGGGCCGTACCATCCTTCCAACAGATGTCAGGGTGGTTGAAGTCACCCATGAGAACAAAGGCCTGTGAGCGTGAGGCTTTTCCTATCTGTCTATAGAGTGCGTCATCCGCAGGTTCCTCTTGACCAGGCGGTCTGTAACAGATCCCCACAGTAATGTCTCCCATAGCTATATTCCCTTTAACCCTGACCCACAAACTCTCTGTGGACTGCTCACCTGTCCCCAGACAGTTCCATACTCTCCAGTCTATCCCTAACATAAAGGGCAACTCCCCATCCCTGCCTGCCAGGCCTGTCCTTCCTAAAGAGCCTGTAACCTTCCATTCCAACACTCCAGTCATAGGAGCCATCCCACCATGTTTCTGTGATGCCTATTATATCATACCCCTGTAGATGTGCACACATCTCTAATTCCTCTTGTTTGCTCCCCATGCTATGGGAGTTTGTATAGAGGCATCTGAGCCGAGCTCCAAATGAAGCCGGCTCATTGGCTGGAGTGACTGGGATATCTCTACATTGCTCCAAGCATTTATTATAGGTTCTGGCAACTGACTGGGTGTGTTGGGATGGAATGATGCCCCCCTCCCCCAACACATCTAGTTTAAAGCCTCCTTGACCAGTCTGGCAAGCCTCCTACCAAAACTGCTCTTTCCCTTCTTTATCATCAGACCAGCTCCACCAGCCCCCACCAGACCTGGCCTACAGACTTGGGTGCTGTGTTCAAGACACCCAAACCCCTGACTATGGCACCACCCTTTTAACCATTTATTAACCTGGCTAATCCTCCTAGCTTTTTTTAGGTCCTCCCCTGTGTCCTGGAGGAAAAGACCACCTGAGCTCAAGAGCCCCTAACCACCTCCCCCAGGGCTCTGTAGTCCTTCTTTATGTTCCCCAGGCTACTACTATCTATATCCCTAGCACCCACATGTATCACCAGGAGTGGGTAATAGTCCGTGGGACTTACTAGAGCAGGCAGCCTCTCTGCCACATCCCTGATCTGTGCCCCCGGTAGGCAACACACCTCCCTTGAGACAGGGTCTGGCCGGCAGACAAGTGCTTCTGTCCCTTTCAATGTAGAGTCCCCTACTACTACGACCCTCCGCTTTTTCCTGGCAGCACCAGTAGAGATCTTCTTTAGCAGTGCACCAGCCAGCTGTTTCTGGCTCGAGTGCGCTTTCTCATTAGCCCTCTGCAGGACAGCAAAGTGGTTCTGGGTGGAGACAGGGGATTTAGGGGGAAGCCCCTTGCTTTTAATTGTCCTTTTCCTTCTTTCTTTTGTTGTTTTTTTTTTTTTTTTTTTGTCACTAGTTCCCAGCTTCCCAGGTTAACGGCCTCCTTCTTTCCTTCATGAGGCAGAGGTGAAGCTCGAGGCCCCTGCACAGTTTGGGCCAGGAGCAAGCATTCCTGCTTCCTCTCAGCTTCCCTGACATCTCGCAGCCTATTGACAGCATCCCGCAGCTCAGCCCCTGCTGCAGGAGGACCTGCACCAGGGAGCACCGAGTGCAGCCCTGCCCATTGTGCACCCTCCCCTCACCAGACCAGTGCAGGCACTCTCTGCACCCCGAGCTCTGCACCGCAGCCTCCCCTCTCATCGGCTCTGTCTGGGTGCCTACGCTGCCACCGCCGGGGCAGCCAGAGCAGAGCTCCCGGACCGGGCCCTGCTCACAGGACGAGTGCTCACCGTCCCGCTCGCCTGCCCGCACAAACTGCCTCGCCGCGCTCCCTGGGGCAGGTTTTTACCCACTCGGGGCTGGTGCCGCTGCTCCTGGCTCCGCCCCGTGTGAGTCAGCTGCTGGCGTCAGCTGAGCTGCCGGCTCCTGGGCAGGTCCTGTCGAGGACTCGAGGCTCCCTCGGTGGCTCTCGAAGCTCTGAGTTGAGGCTCCTGGACGCTGATCTCCCCCCTTCAGGCATTACCTAGCTGTGGAGAACACTGTGGGCATTTTTACCTGTACATCCCTGCTTATCACCGTCAATCAGCAGAATGTGGCTGTGGTACTCCAGTGCCGTGTCAGCCAGCAAGGAGCAGATCTCTGTGACTGTGGGAAAGAAGGAAATGTTCGAGATGGCCGTGAGAAGTATTCTCTAAAGGGGATGCCAGGAGGGCTAGCCTGTTTTATTAACATCGTGAGGTAAAAGGAAATTGTAGAAGACCCAAAGAACAAATAATAAGTCTCATGAGTAGCAAACCCAGACAAAATGAGTTACCTGTGGACTTCAATCTTATAGCTGGTTTTTAATAGCATTTAATGACACCAGCTGTGATTTACACTATGGCAATAAGGACGTTCACAATGTATTCACTCCTGTATGCAGTACCTAGCAGCTGAAGTGGTTCTGCCTTTCATTCAAGAGGGACATTTACACAAGGTCCCTCTCTATCTCCTCCCCATATGTTCATGAAATTTGCAGGAACCTAACATCTTTAACATCTCTAGCCTATCATAAAACAAGATTTATACTGATTACGATGTTTAAAAGTTACTGGGAACAGGCACACAGAGGGTTATGTGTTATCTCCATGGGAAACTACACAAACCCCAGACCTCTAGCAGTATTTTTATCATATTCATGTTCTGACAAGCTGGATGGCATTTCGTCAGAGAGCAGCCCGCAGTGAGCCCCTTAGGCTGCCAACAAACCCTGGCCCTCGGAGCTGAGGACAGCTTCTGTACACAGGGCTGATGAGAGAGTTGTCCAAGAGGATTCTTGCATCAGAACCAACCTGTCTACCTTGGCAGTGATTTTAGTGTGCCACATACTAGAGTTTGGGTAATAAAACCTTACAGTGAAGTACATTTCTGGAGCAGGCTAGAGCTGAGGCATCATTTAAAGCAGTTTGACTCAGTTTTATCATTAGGTTGTTGAGATGACACTTATGACAGATGACTCATAGAATTATGTCATGGTGACAGAGCATTTAATTGCCTAACACAGCAATTCTACAAGGAAACCTTACAGGGGTTATTACAACCAGTGAATGAACTTTGTACCTATCTACAGGATATATGGAAGGTACAGCTGTAACAATGCCAAGCAGCACTCCCTTCTCATCTGCTCAACTACGAACAGCTACACCCTGGCATGTCAGCAGCATTTTGTGAGAGAATCAATCTGCCTGTCTTGTTGAGTTTCCATTTACCTTCTTAAAAAAGTACCTCTGTACTTTTTAACACTAGATGCAGTCTGTCAATGGGAACCACTGTACTATTGTTACCTTACTTCCTGCAGACATTCAAGGCATGACATTTCTTCCACAGTTTTCCTGAGTATTTCCCTGCCAATGTCCTCTGAAAAGTATTTCCAGTGTCCTCCTAAAGCTCTTCCTCCCTTTCCTACTGCAGTGATAGCAACCATTGCTGCTGACAGTCAGCTCTTCTTGATCAGTGGTCCACAGCAAAACAATCACCCACCTACCTGTACTGGCCACACATCCCAGGGGTATGCAGAGGAATCGTGATCTCATACTCAAGGAAAACAATAGGGAAACAATTTTTGGTCTGCACTCTAGGGAAGATGCAAACATGTCTTAACTGAAGGGTGTGGGAGACTGAACCTTTAAAGTCATCCAACTAAGAAGTTCACATACAGCTACCTGTATTCCACAATATAGGAACATGAGCCACTGGTGCCATCAAGGATGATTTCCTCCTCCTTTGCAATTTTGAACAAGGAGAAAAGAATCAAAGGAGGATGTGCTTAAACAACACCTAGTAGTTTAAGAAGGCTGATAGCAAGTATTTTCAGGACTGTTTCCTGATGTCACAAAGTTGAAAATAGACAGGGTTAGCCATGTAATAACTGAAGAAAACCCCGCCATAAGGAACAAGATTTGGGAAAACAGAGATAAGTATCACTCCAGCAGATAAAGAACAAACAAATGGCTTCACTGGAAAGCAGACTAAAACAAGGCACCTTTTTTTCATAGAATCAAAGAACGGTTTGGGTTGAAAGGAACCTTAAAGCTCATCCTTAAAGCTCATCCACAGGCAGAGAGACCTTTCACTAGACCAGGATGCTCAAAACCCCATTCAGCCTGGCCTTGAACACTGCCAGGGATGGGGCAGCCACAGCTCCTCTGGGCAACTTGTGCTGGTGCCTCACCACCCTCACAGGGATGAGCTTCTTCCTAACATCTAATCTAAATCTACCCTCTCTCAGTTTAAAGCCAATCCCCCTTGTTCTACAGAAGCAGAAATAATGGGCATTAGGAACTGAAGGTTTGTTTTGATGGCTATATGGAACAGAACATCCATCTGAGGGTTCTCTCCAAGACAAGACTCTGGTCCTCCAGGTACCTGAAACAAAGTGGGCAGCTACTTATAAAGTTGGAAACTTCTGATCTCTTGGGCTTTGACAAATCCACAAAATAGTTTCTGTAACCATCAAAATGTAATTGCTCCCTTTAAGTTTAGAAGCTTTCCTCTTTGGTGTAATTTATTAAATCAAAATAAACTTTTTTGGTTTTCCTTTTTCCCAAAGAAGTATTTTACATCTGTGTAACTGAAAAAAGCTCTATAAAAATGTAACTTTTAGCCAAAGTTCTGCTCTCACATTCAGCAATTCTCATGGAATATCTAAAGTGCCTAAAAAAGATTCCCTGATGCTTTCATGAAATATAGATGCCCGTGAATAAGAAAATAATTAAGATATCCGTGACATATATTGTAACTTGGGCAGACTCCAAGACAACACAGGCCTGGTTTTCATGGAATTGTATGTTGCGTTTCATGAATTGTTCAGACCCCATGTTTTACAATATTAAGTTTCCTAGCAATGTTCATGACATTTAAGAGCAAAATTCATACAATAATAAAGAAAGCATAAAAAAAAAATCACAGGCACAAGCTTAATAAATCCCAGGAATACAAACTTCCTTCCAAGCTGTAAGAGAACAAGCATCTTGCTTCATTTTACTTATATTTCATTGAAGAAAGACAAATAATGTTTCATGGTAGAGTCACGAAGCAGGTCTTAAAATTCTCACTAGCCATTCATGGGTGACCATTCAAAATTACACAGAGCATGAAGACAGCAGAGCCACAGCTTCACTGGAGCTCATTTTAAATTAGTAATAATAAAGAATAGCCCCCTCTGTCACAGCAGAAATGCTGCTCTGACAGCCTGCATCACTGACTGCATAATGTCCTTCTGGAGAGAGTAGTTTTTTAGTTGCTTAAATTTCTACCTCAGTGTTCTTATGTATATAATCTTAACACTAAAAGGCTATTAAAGTCTTCAGCCTTGCAACTTGCCTTTCAGTTTTCCAAATTCATACTTCATCCTCACCTTGCAACTAACTAGACATTAATTCCACAGCCATTCAGGTAAAGGCTTTGTTGATCAGGGAAGCAGAGGGTAAGGTGGATCTCCAGAGAAGAGACCATCAATTCTACCAATTATATTAGAAGTAGATGCTTCACAGCATGGTGCATTAATGCTGACCAACGTATCACTGTGCTAAATCCCACTTTTGAGTAAGGACTCCACTAACAAAGACAGACTTATAATTTAACAGCAAGGAGGAGTAGACAAGGCTCTTTAACCGCTTCAACTCTGTTGAAAATATACCGCGTCCCTGCACCAGCTGTACTTTCTTTACATCAGCAGAGCACAGTCCCATCAGCAGCAGCAAGTAAGCTGCTCAGGCCCAACAGCTGATGAGCTGAGGCAAGAGGTTTCTGGCCAGTGCTGGTGACAGGCTTTTACAGAGATTAGGAATCTGGTACCAGTGTGCTGCTTCCCCAGCTTTGCTGGTTGCTCATTGTGTCTCTAGAGACATGATCTGCCTCACAATGAGGTTCTTCAGCAAGGGCATGTCTGAGGAAACACATCCCACGCATTCAAGGAAATGCTTTCTCCCTCTTTGAGCCCTGAGACCTTTTACTGCTGCATCAAGGGCATCCACAAAAACTTGTTACTGGGCTCAGGTCCTTGGCTCCTCATCTATGATTTGCTGGAGCTGTCAGCAAAGCTACTTCTTGTTGACAAGCGGAGCAGAGCCTGTAAGGAGCAGGCTGTCAAGTACATCCCCAAGGCTCTGTGGGTGTTAGCAGGGCTGTGGAGTGGATCACTGTGTCTGACACATGCACACTGGTAATGACTTGGGGGTGCCTGGCTGCCTCAGTAAGAGAGAGGTCAGGGAGATGTGTTAGCAAGCCCCGAAAACCACAGCTCGCTGCTAACCAGCCCTTCACATAAGTAAGCTCTCTTCTGGGCTGTTTCTCTTTTTGAGTTCCTTTTGTTTGTTTAATGTTTTGCTATATTCAGCTATCAGTGCCTGTGGAGGGCAATACAGTACAAAACATATCAATTAATGTGCATAACAAATACCCAACCTGCAGTGTAAAAGCACTCAGGCAGTACTTTTTTTGCCACTTCATGTATGTGTTGTGTGTGCTGGGCAGTGGGGAGAGACACTGGGATTTCTTCTGGAGTTTATTCAGTTTCTTCTTGGGGAAGCTTCCTCTAATGGGAGTTTGTAAGAAACTAGCTTATAATTTGGCTCATGATGATTAAATTAATAGAGAGAAGGCAGTGCTTTCAGCTAATTTTTTGGCTCCTCCTGAGAGGAACATGCTTATTTGTCAAGAGAGGTCTTAAAATATTCTTGTATCCTCAGCTCCCACTAGGCCAGTAAATGAAGCCTTCAGCTTTTCCACAGGCAAAGAGCATTTGGGCTGAGCAAAATTTTCAGGATAATTCATGTAAACACTTGAAACAACTGAATCCCACGTAAAGTTTTCCTCCTGTCTGTGTGTGAATGAGAGGTCTATCACTGGCATCTGCGAATCGAACTCTAACAGTGACTGGTTTCTCCATCAGTGACAGGACTGCTTCACTATATAAATACTTAATAGTAATGTTTCATATTTCCAGACATAACAGAACTGAAATACAATACACTGAAGTGACCTGCTTTTTTAAATGTGTACAGTGGTTGAGAAAGGAAATCTTTATGCTTGCTACTTAGAGAAGGGTAGAACAAACCAACAACCACATGGGGATAAAAAAGTCATAAGGTATCAGTAATGCCTGGAAAGCGCTGATGACAGTAGGAGGTTCCCATGAAGCCATTTGGTTCCAGCTCATTAGAGGGCTTTGGCAAGGGTATTTTGGCATAAAATAGATTATATTTGGAATTAGAGACTCTGCTGCCTTGCTCTTGGCATGGAATGAACTTGCAAATTGAGCTATCTTTTAATATAATGACATTACCTTGTATTACGAGTCATTTTAGAGTTAGAAACATGAAGTTGAATGAGAAATTAAGACTTGTTAAGAAGTGGAGGAACATGTACAGACGACAATTAGGGCCTGTATGTGTATGGATGTGAAGAACATGTTGCACACTGTCCCAGCATGGCAGCAGCATGCCACTTCCCACCCTGTGGTCAGCATCCAGATCCGAGTCTCCTGAGGCTTCCAGTTCCTCCCATGGTTACTCCAGGAGTTCCCTCTCAGGTTCAGTTTCTTTAAAAACCTTTCTCCTTCACTGGACATCTCCCGTGGCTTAATATTAAAATTTTATACTTGCCAGGGGCTTACTTTACAATTAGGATGAGTTTGAAAAGCCTGGGTTAGGCTGAAAAGAGCTTTAAATAGAGGGAGATGGAGGCTGGGCACGTGGTGCCTCTTTAAATGTTTGATGAAGTACAGGATTCTCTTCTTCCGGCCCATGCTCTGCATGAGGCAAAAATCCCATGGTGATGGTGCATTTTTTGAGCAATGCACTAAGTATGTGTTTGGCTTCTTTCCTGAAGTGAATTCAGTACTTAAGAAACAAAACAAAGCCCCAAAATTGAGGAAGAAGAAACAAAAACAGTCTTTGGGGTTGGTGTCCTCCTTATATGAAATGCATGCAACCTGATTGGAATATACAGAATCACAGAATAGTTAGGGTTGGAAAGGACCTTAAGATCATCTAGTTCCAACCCCCCTGCCATGGGCAGGGACACCTCACACTAAACCATGTCAACCAAGGCCTCGTCCAACCTGGCCTTGAACACTGCCACGGATGGAGCATTCACAACTTCCTTGGGCAACCCATTCCAGTGCCTCACCACCCTAACAGGAAAGAACTTCCTCCTTATATCCAATCTAAACTTCCCCTGTTTAAGTTTGAACCCATTACCCCTTGTCCTGTCACTACAGTCCCTAATGAAGAGTCCCTCCTCAGCATCCCTTATAGGCCCCCTTCAGATGCTGGAAGGCTGCTATGAGGTCTCCACGCAGCCTTCTCTTCTCCAGGCTGAACAGCCCCAACTTCCTCAACCTATCTTTAACTGGGAGGTGCTCCAGTCCCCTGATCATCCTCGTGGCCCTCCTCTGGACTTGTTCCAACAGTTCCATGTCCTTTTTATGTTGAGGACACCAGAACTGCACACAATACTCCAGGTGAGGTCTCACAAGAGCAGAGTAAAGGGGCAGGATCACCTGCCTTCGACCTGCTGGTCACGCTCCTTTTGATGCAGCCCAGGATACGGTTGGCTTTCTGGGCTGCGAGCGCTCACTGAAGCTGGCTCATGTTCATTTTCTCATCAACCAACACCCCCAAGTCCTTCTCCACAGGGCTGCTCTGAATCTCTTCTTTGCCCAACCTGTAGCTGTGCCTGGGATTGCTCCGACCCAGGTGTAGGACCTTGCACTTGTCATGGTTAAACTTCATAAGGTTGGCATCAGCCCACCTCACAATCATGTCAAGGTCCCTCTGGATGGCATTCCTTCCCTCCAGGGTATCAACCGAACCACACAGCCTGGTGTCATCAGCAAACCTGCTGAGGGCGCACTCAATCCCACTGTCCATGTCAGCGATGAAAATGTTGAACATGACCGGTCCCAACACTGATCCCTGATGGACACCACTCATTACTGGTCTCCAGCTGGACATTGAGCCATTGACCAAACCTCTGCGTGCAGCCATCCAGCCAGTTATATATAGTTGATATAGGAGCAACCTGATCTAGTCGAAGATGTCCCTGCTCACTGCAGGGGGGTTGGACTGGATGAGCTTTGAAGGTCCCTTCCAATCCAAACTATTCTATAATTCTATGATGCACACACTTCCCTCAACATGCCTCAAACTCACAGAATTACAAGTGGAAAAGGCTTCATTGGTATTTCCTTGCAAATATTTCTTTCTCAGATCAAAGAAACCATCCAGTCATCTGAAAAAAGCCAAGTTATGGTGCACCACTGCTATTTTCCTCTAGCCTGAGCATACAGGAATGCAATATGCTTTTCTGCATGTGTTATGTTTTTGCATTCATGAGTAGCCTTATGAAGGCAAGTTTTGAGTCACATGCTGTGTTACACCACAGGGAAGAAGAATATCAATTATATAGCATGCTTAATCATAAGAGGAAATGCATTTGACTAACTGAATATGCAAATGCCAATTCAAAACAAGATTACGAGCTCTTCCTGATGTGCAAAAAGCCCCTGATGGAAAACATTTTAATATATTAGTGCTTGACTTCAGGAGTGTGGTTTATGAAGGGAAGTAACAAAAAAAATGTTAAGTAATTTAATTTCTTCTTGCGTTGAAGCAACTCTCAAAACTGTCGGTATTTCTTCTAGCTTGGAAAAGTGTAGCTGACATGAAGCTTTTAAAGCATATTTTAACATTTAAAATGCAGCTTCCTGTGCTTGCATTCATGCATGGTTTCCGGAGACAAAGGGTGGTAAGTAAATACTCACTGATGGGTTTCCTGTGAACACCTCGAGGCTGTACAGGATGGGGTTTGTGGTACACAAGGGCAAGCAGCCCCTTGCCCCAGTAAACCAAGGAGACAGGAATTTTCTTACTTACCCCAATTCAGTATTACAGCCATTCCCCCACAGCAAGGGTCGCCGCAGCTCACTGCTCACAGCTGCTCAGGGAGATCAGCACCTCCCACCCAGTGGTGCAGTGTCTCTGGTGGAGCGTCTTTTCCAGTCCTCATCCCACAAGTGTTTCACTGCATGGGGCAGGAGAATGGTGATGTGCTGTACTCAAGGGTATCACACTAGGCTGAGTGGGGAAACCTACCACATGTTGTCTGCCACTCCTTCCTCCTCAGGGGGGGACTCTTCACACTCTTCCCTTGCTCCAGCATGAGGTCCCTTGTATGGGCAGCAGCCCTTCAGGAACAGGCTGTGGGGTCACCAGTCCTGCAGCAAACCTGCTCCAGCATGTGCTCCTCTCTCCAGAGAGCCACAGCTCCTGCCAGAAGCCTGCTCCAGCACAGGCTTCCCACAAGGTCACAGCCTCCTTCGGGCATCCCCCTGCTCCGGTGTGGGATCCTCCATGTGCTGCAGGTGGAGATCTGCTCCACCATGGACCTTCATGTACTGCAGGGGCACAGCTGCCTCACTATGGGCTGCACCACAGGCTGCAGGGGAATCTCTGCTCTGGTGCTTGGAGCACCTCCTGCCCTCCTTCACTGATCTTGGTGTAGGAGGGGCTGTTTCTCTCTGGCTGTAATTGCTCCTGTGCAGCAACATTTTCCCCTTCTTAACTATGTTATCCCAGAGGCGCTGCCACTGTTGCAGATGGGTTTAGCCTTAGCCAGCAGCTGGTCCATCTTGTAGCCGGCTGCACTGGCTCTCACAGAAGCCACCCCTCTAGCCCCCTTCTACCAAAACTTGCTGTGCAAACCCAGTACAGAGGTGAACAGGGCAAAACTTTATGGACTTACAGGTGCTTGTAACCCTGAGCTGGATAGGTTGCTACACAGCCCCCTGTGGACTGCAGGCTTACAGATGGACACAGAAACATTGCTGAGGGGACACCAGGATTTCATTGATGACAGAAACAGGCACTGGTACAGAGTTCAGCCAGGGCTCTGAGAAAAAGAGGTGTAAGCACTGAAATCACCTCAGTGATCTGAACTTTGTGTCTGTTCTCTGCAAACTGCTCTGACTGCAGCATTAGTGCCAACCAACAGCCTGCCTGTAGTGCCAGCTGGGCTTCCTGCCTTCTTCACCTTCCCTTGGTATGGTTTTAAATACCATTTTAGTGGTGAAACAAGACTCCAGAAGTTAACTTGAACGTTTAGCTCCAGAATGGACTCCACAGTTACCTGTCCCAAGCTGCTTACCCATCTGCCAGTGGGCTTTCTGTTGACGTTACTGGCAGTTCATCAGTTGCATCCTGCCTTGCTGGTGGCCTTGGAGTCCTGCTTGCATGCCTTGCCTTCTGTATATGAACACTAGAAATCCTGTATGTGAGGGACCACTTTCACACCCTGCACCAATAGTTGGTGGAGGCTCTGGGGCTGGCCCACTTTTTCCCAGAGGGAAGGTAATGGCCAGCAGCATTCCTCAGGAGGGCCGCTCTTTTCTGGTATTGTGCATACCCAAACACGCCAGCTTCCTGTGCAGCACGTGGGGCTGCAAACAGCTCAGATGAGGGAATGAGACATTCCTGTTTGCTGAGGAAGCCCTAACAGAACTGTAAAAGCTGGGCTGGGTTTGCTCTGGTGGCAGGATATTTGGTGGAGAAGCGCGATCTGTGTCCTACTTTGTATCCCATGAAATCAGGGGCTATGAAGTATGTTATGTCTCCCTTTGACTTTCCAGTAAAACCAATGTTTATCAGACTGTAGACTAGTTGGACTCACAGAAGCACTGAGGTGGGTGTCCAGAGCTGCGCAGACACAGCATACTGACTGCTGGGATGCTTCCACTCCACTGCCTACAAGCTCCGTGATTATTTCCCAGCCCTCTGGGGTACCATCCTCATCACAGCTTCATCTGACTGGGGTTTGGGGTCAATCTGATGGCTTGAACAGGAGCTGAATCTGAGCTACAGCTCTCAAAATGGAGGATTCCTGCTGTGGGAAAGGCAACCAAATGAATAAATGAAAAGGGAAAGATGGATGAGCTGTGAACTGACAGCTTTGTGACTGGTTTTGACTTCTTTTTTGCGGTCTAAAGCCAAGCGCCTCATAAATTCTGAAGACATCGAAACTGCAACAAACACAACAGAAACCATCCTAAGATTGCTGGAAATGGAAAGAGCAGGGACTGTAACTAGAAGAGAAGTGATGATGAAAGGGAATGAGTTCTCTCCTCAAAGTGGTTATTTTGAAAATTTACTCCAGTTTTGACATTGCAGATTGAATTGGCACACTGACACAATTGTGGGCTTTCAGGGTTACACAGTGACTGTCCTCTAACCTATAATGGGCCTAGGGATGAAAATAGTTTCACAGGTTATGGTTCTGGGGTATTTTAGTCGCTGATCTTAAAGATCCTGGGATCCTCAAATAGCCACCTCAGTCTCTGTCAGCCATGAGGTGACACACAGTCACACCATTCACCACCCACTACGCAGTGTGCTGGTCATGGGGACTGGTCACTCGGTAGACAGGAGGGCTGTGGCCCTTTTGTGGGGAAAACATCAAACAGGAGCAGCCTTGTTGGGTCTGATCCGAGACCCATCCAGTCTGGAAGCATGTTTCTTATTGTGGCCCAAAATGAGATGAGCCACATGAATATGTCAAACAATTTGTAGGAGTCCTGAACTTGGGTTACTAGTGTTGTGTCTCAGTGCCCGCACTTCAAGTGTCCCCCGTAAGTCTGTCCTAGTCTTCTTTAATCCATGCAAGCACCTGGAACACCCTCTGCCAGGACTCAGCTTAACTCTCTATTAAGGTTATTTAGCTGGGGAAAGAATTAGGAAATGAAGTATGGTTAACAGTATTCCAGCTGACCCTAATATCAGACATCACACACTGACCAACTAACCTTCTCTCCAGAGTACGTGCAAGAGGGAGCTGCTAACTGTCCAGTGGCAGCAGTTCAGCATGCAATTGTGCGTAGCGATTTTCTGGCTGCCACAATTCCTTTTGCTGTTTCCTCAGAAGAGATACAGGGCAGCTGGCACACAGCAATGCATTACAGAGAAGTACCGGCTTTTCAGATAGTTGGGTTCTGGGGTTTTTAGCCCCTTCACAGAAACTGTCTCTAAATAATACAATCCTGTAACGTGCATTAGAAGCTTTGGAGAGGACTGTCAGGACCCCCACATTTGGGAGTTGGGTATCCCCAGCAGGACAAATTGCCTTCCCAGAACTGGAGATGCCTGAAGATTCAGTACATTTATTACAAGGCTCCAACAGCTCATGCTGTTGTTTTTATACACATTTTTGTGCAGCAAGAGCAGGCTGGTCCAAAAGCTTGCTTCCTCTTCTCTATGGGTGGAACTGGTTTGGTCTGGCTTGTTCAGATGGGTAAACTCACAAGTGCTCGCCCATTATGCACGTTCTGTATTTGTAGATGAGGTAGGCTGTAGGTCAGTCATCTGAATCCTTCCTGGCAGTTATCTCAGGTTTATTGTTTTTATACATGTATGCCAAACAAGCAGGAATTACAAAATATTTGACTTCCTGCCCTAAATCATGCGGTCTTGTGGTACAACTGGGTGCAAGACAAGCAGGTTGTGGTTCCTTTATAGGGCTTCTTGCTCCCTTTCCAGGTCCGCTTTCCATCTTTCTGCAGTTCACGTACCTCATCTGTGTATGCCAGCATTGCACTCTGTCAGCATTCGTCAATTCTTTAATCAGAATATGCTCGATCTGTATACGGTTCATTTCGCTGAGTAATTTTAGATATTAGAAACCTGTTTCAGATTCAGCTGGGAAGGTGCCACATTTCCTCATGCAGAGAAGCAGCTGGAGACTCGCCTGAGATTAGAAATGAAAGAGGGAAGAGACCTGGCTTAAATGGCCTGAGCCATCTTCCTCAGCATCGATGGCAGAGACAGGGAACCTTCTTCAGTGCTGCAGCAGTTGTTTCATGCACAAATACTGCTGTGGGAACATGCCTGAGGGTATGCAACGTTCACTGCTGCCTTCATACTTTACAAGCTCCCCTGCTCAGCCATCTGTAGCTGTACAGCGTTATCTGGTTTCAGGCACTGTATTAAAAATGTAATAATCATAATTTTTTAGAAGCCATCTTTATAACAGTAAATTAAATGGTGCCAGGACATGAGCCCAGAGTGGAAACTTGCCCGTCTGTCCTGTCAGTTTGTTAGGATGGGCCACAGCTTGCTTCTGGCCAGGCTGACAGCTTTCCCTGGCAGGGTCTGGGAGCTGGTGTGGGATGCACTCGGTAGGCAGTCTGGATGCACTGCCATGGTTTGGGAGATAAGACAGTCTGATAGTGCACACAGGCAACCTCTGTAAGAAACACAACTGACTAATTCTGAAAGCTCTCTCTAGTTTTCTTGTCCACAGCACTGAATCTCACCCATTTGATAGCATTACTTCTCTTCTTTGCTTCTTTTTGTTTTCCTTCTTCCTTGTCTTCTGCCCCTTCCTTCCTGGGTAAAGAAGTAACCTTTCTCTAAGGATAAAAAAATCGTTACACTCTTTTGCAAGGCAGAATAAATCTTTAGGGCTTTCAGCTATACAAACCTAATTTGGCAGATTTTTTTCCCCCTCCCCATCTCTCTTAATGGATCTCTTATGCATTTATAATGTACTCAGTATCATGGTATCTAGGGACCTTATACACAATTTATAAAGCAAACATTTTTCTGCAAGAAGTTTCTACTTCTTTTCTGGCTATTGCCAATCTCTGAATCAGGCTGTTCTCTCCGACTTGAAGCCAAGTTGTCTGTTTTACACTCCCGACACAGGCTGTCTTACAATATCCTGGCTTTGCACTTGTGACATGGCAAAGTCAGGTTCATGATGATTTATTTTAGCAGCTATTAACTATAGAACTGTCTGTAATCACCAGAGCTGGCTGCATTTCTCCATCAGCTTCAGCACTGGCATGAGTCAGTACTGGCAGTTCCCTAGCTCTGTGCTGGTGTCTGAGGCAAGAGCCTGGAACGTTTCACTACACCATGAAGTTGCAATAAAATTGCTACATAGAGAATATAATTCAGTGCTGACAAGGAGCGATATTTTAATTTCTGTGTCACTAGCTGTAAGCAGCTGGATGCTGCAGGCACCTGTTGGGAACAGCTTTCTACCCAGTATCCCACAGAGCCTGACTGCTGCTTTGCAGGGTGACCAACCCTTCACAAATGCCTGCAGTGTACATCTGGTTGTTCAAGGAAATTGTCCTCATTTGAATCTCTAATCTAATATCTCTGTAATACTGAAGGTCTTTACTGGATCCAGCTTTCCAGTTTCTAGTATAATACAGCAGTAACAGCATATCTGTATTTTGCTCCATGGTGGTAGTGGACAATGTAGTCGATCAGCCGAATGCAGTGCTGGTGCAGGAGCTAACACTGATCAAAGCCTTTATGCACTTCTCGATCCAAATCAATGTGCTTGAATTACATGCTACACTTGTTTTCCAACAATAAAAAATATATATAACAGCATCTATGAAGAAACAGTACTTGAACATTCATATGGCTTTTTACACTGACTTTTATTTCCTAGGTCACCAAAAATGTTGACCAAAACCCCCAAAGCCAGTGCCATGGATGCAGTTGTATCTTGGGTTGCCTGACTACATTTGAGGAGACTTAGAATAGCTGTAGGGCAGCACTGAGGGTGAGCAGTACTGCTCTCTAGGGTTATCTCTAAATTTGAGATTGAAGAGAAGGATCTACAGAAATTTAATAAAAAGGGAACAGTGATTAATAAGTGCAAAACTAATGGATTCAATCATGAATTAGAGGGATAAGTCAAAATTAAATCATAGAATCATACAATAGTTAGGGTTGGAAAGGATTTCTTCTGTTAAAAAAAAACCATAAAAACACAACAAAGTGCCACTAAATCCTCACTGTAATCACCTATCAGTGTGTTAAAGGCATTGCTAATTGTGCAGTGCCCTTCTCCTCAGATCTGGACATCGAATTTCCACTGACATGCCTGTCACACCTTGTCACACTAAGCACTAAGCCCTCTGTTTCTCCTCCATTTCCCACTTAAGTCCTCACTTAACAAGACCTGGCTTGTTAAGAGTAAAGGACTGTTTCATGGGGAGGGACTGCAGGAACCTCCTCAGCAGTTTTTGAGAGGAGTAGATGTGCAGTTCTGCCCTGCTCACCATTCTAAAGCTTCCTCCTGCTTCATCTCCCAGGCTTGGTCTCACTTAGGCAGGAACCCTCTCTTAACTTGATCTTACTGGAGAACACAAGTTTGACTACATAATAATACATAAATGAAGTCGTCAATTAAGTCTCTCTAAAATAATATCTCAAAATATAAACAATATTTTTTCTAGCTTGTTGACAAAGTGATAAAGAAATGACACGGTGAAAGGTATTAATAATTTAAGCTAGTATTTCTCATTTCTATTAAATTGTTAAACTATAAATACTCCTTATTTTTAGTAAACTCTGTTGCAATTTGTAGCTAAAAAAAAACCCTCAGAAACAAGCTGTACAGAAAAAATACCATGGAATTCAAGAGGAAGCACAGAAATTTGGGAAGGGATCAAGGCATAAACAAAAACATGAAATGGAAATGAGCATCCAAACCAGCAAAATATATTTAAGTGGTATCACAAATACACACAACACACCCCTCCCCCCCCCATTTACAGATCTAAAATCAGTACATCCAGTAAAAACCCTCCCACAGAAAGATATTCACAAAGAAGAAAATTAACCCAGTTACATTGTCTACTGCTGGCAACTGAAGTGCTTTTCAACTAGTGTAGCATTAGTTATGGCTTTGTAAAACAAAGGGAAAATTTCATAAAGGTGAAATAATTTCTGGGAAAAACTTTAAAGTGAAGGCTGGACAACAACAATCACAAAGCAAACAAAGCATAAGGAACTGCAAATATGTAACTCTGGCAGTGCAAAGATGAAGAAGAATGGCTGTTTTCCCCCAATACTTGTTCAGAGAAAAATACTGCTGTGAATTCATAATTTGAATTCCTTTCAAAGACTTACATTTGTAGGACTCAGTGCAGTTGCATGTTTTAGCAAGGCTGATAATACAGAGAAGGTAAATGAAATAAAGTCAACATAAAATTACTACTGTGATATAAATTTATAACAACCTTTATAACAAAATATCTGAATATACAGTACAGAGACAAGCCTCTCAAAAAAGTTCATAATTTCTCCATCCAGACAATCTGTAAGCATGTTACCACTAAACAACATGCATGTAACTGATAGCAGGTGTAACATTCTTTGGAATTAGATTTAAATTTCTTTCAGGTGTTGCCCTGTACTTCATACAGGGAACAGCAGAGGGGTAACTCCCCACTCCTCACTAGGATTAGCAGCTCCTCAGGTGGTGGGCAGAGGCCCCCAGAGGCGCATGAGCACCTGGAGATGGAGAAAAACTCCACGTGGGAACGTGGGTCACAGGAGGATGCCTTGATATTAATCAGTGTCAGAGTAGGGAATTAGTGCTGTTGAATTCCTGAGGCTCAGTGTCCCACAGCCCTGTTTGTTTTGGTTTTTTTTGTTTGGAAACACACAAGACAGTCTCTTTGTCCAAAAAGGCTTAGTAGTTTAAATGACTGTAAACATTTCTTTTAGTTTAAATTAGCATTTTCACCATGCCTTTGCTGTTTAAAAAAATAAGAGATTCAAAAGTAGGAACACTTCAGCACACACAAACTATTTCAAATTCAGAAAACTGGAGTTCTTTAATTGAGAAAACGGAAACAAATCTGCAAACACGTGATTAGTTTTGCAAATAATCTTTCTGCTGTATTTTTAGCTGGCTCTATCTAACTTTCAGTCTTTGCAAAATAAAGGGAAACTCATGAGCAAGCTGCAAACCATTTAATAAACAGAGACAAATGGTCAGCATCAACTGCTGATTTTGTCCTGCCCAAACCTAGGCCCACAGGTGCACTGCTGATCCCAGGACAGGTCAGGAGTCCACACTTCTCCTGTTCCCCTTGATGTACAAAAAGAAAGATATTGATAATGTCCATAAAAACTTAGCAATAGCGGGTACAGAGTAAGATTTACCCGTTATAATTATCAGGGTGTGTTATGGTTGATCTGTGGCCGATCTTGACTTTCAAATGTCCCCAGGGTGACTATTAGGTATTATGGTCTGCTTTACAGGGACTCTGCTAAAAATTTCTAGTTGTCCAGTTGGAAATGTTTATCTGATGAACTTTTACTGCAATAGCAGCCAAAATAACAGTGATTTTAGAACCCAAATTATTGCCTTTATGTAATATTTTTTTCTCTATACTCAAGGGCTGTTGACCAGAAATGGCTGAAAATGACTTCTGCAGAGGAGACAATGTGGCTCTCCTGCAACCCAATGGATGCTCATTCAACCTGACTTCAAGTATCCAATTTACGTGCTTGAACATGTGGAGCCTGTGTACCCAGCCCAGGCTCCAGAGGATGACTTGGAACAGAAGTGCTCTAAGCTTATTCAACAGACATAAAGGACTTGTCTGCTTGACCTTTGAGATATGAAAGCAAAACCAAAACAAATCTAATAGGCACAACCACAGGAAAATTATTTCTAAAACAGAGATAAAATGAGTCATCCCCTTGAAATACTTCTCTTTGTTAATGAGCAGTAGAGCACTTCTGGTACTATGCGTGGATTCAGATGTCTAGCTTTCAGACATCCGAATTTAAATGAGATGACTCTTATCTCAGGTTTCCACATTAGGAGCTTAAGTTTGATACCTGAAGTTAGATAGTACAAGTACTACCCTCTGTCCTTACTGAGAACAGCCACCTCCTGAATTCAGGACAAGCTGCAATCACAGCATTTACTTAGAGAAGATCCAATGGAACTGAGCCTTGGTAGGACATCTCCTTTCTAGTCTCTCAATCCCCTTTTCACTTTATGGAAAGGAATGGAGAAAGGCAAAGAGGGATAGCGGATAGTATCTTGCTAAACAAAGTTGTGTACTACGCACTAATGAAGAAACTTAGTGGCTGTCATTTGTAAATCCTATAAAATCACCATTTTTAAGTTTGTGGGTGCAAATTACTCTGGCTATTGCAGATCTCAATTTAATCACACCTTTTATTTTCAGGAGTTACTAACAGTTATCAGTGTTAGAAGATTCTTTAACTTAGCTGGCTAAAAAGTTCAAATGGAATTAGAAAAACTCTTGATGGTGAAGTCTTGAAGAGCTCCTAAAGTATTTTAATATATTTTAATAAAAAAATAATAGCAAGTTGTAATTTAGACACCTATCAGCTAATGCCTAACATTTTTATTAAAATACTGATGGAAATGTAAAGTAAACTCTAGGTATACTGGATTGCACACACCCCACCACAAACTGTACTGACTTAGCTGCTTGTTTCACTCCTTATTTTCTGTACTTGAGAAAATGAGACCAGAATGCTATGCAACTTCTCTGACTGAAGAGGAAAGGCTGGGACAAGATTTCTCAAGTTCCATCCAGCTCTGTAAATGGAAAGGTTAAAATTAGGACCTTGTGGCTGGGAGAAGAGAGTGGAGGAATACTCAGGATTCCCTCCTGTCCTAAGGGCATAATACATTCCTGACAAACTTTGTTCATGGTTTAAATAGATAATGAACTCATCAGTCAAATCGTGTAGTCAGCATTTTACAGAGTCAAGGTCTTAGGCACAGCCAAGACTTCAGATAAGCATGGAAGCAAGGCAACATCTGCATTTCCATTTTTAACCTATGGACTATTTTCTTTGTTAAACTCCTTGGGTTTTGTTTTGGATTTTTTTCAGGGTAGCTTTTCAAAACACAAACTAATAACAGCCCAGGAAGGAAAAGCCAGAACCACCTTAACAGGTGAGGGAAAAACTCTCGGTGCACTTTTTATTCCACGTATGAGATAACTACTAGGAATATTAGAAGAAAAATAATAAAAAAAGCTCACCAGCAAGATACTGAACTTCGAAAGTAAAACTGAAAGTTTCTGAAACTGCACTTCAGCAAACACTGTCCCAGCAGCGCCAGAACGTTAGAGGACTGTCCAATTTCCTTTTTTTCTGTGGTAAATTTCCACAGATGCAGCAGAGAACTGAGGCAGGGGCTAAAGGTGTAAAGGCAAATGAAACTAAAGATTCTTGGTAGCTACTTACGTAAATGGCTATTCATTTTTCTATTTTTTTTGGCTCAGTGCTGTTTTGTAATACCCTTGATTGCACCATATAATTTCAAGCACATATAAATTGATTTGAGTATTAGCTTGATTCCTTTCCTGTATTTGACCCTTACAGTGGATATAAATGACAAAAAAGCATGCTGTAACATTCACAGGAGTTGTTGTCCATCAAACTGATGACTCTGAACAAAGGCTGCTTTAAGTAACATCTATGAACACGTGAACTGTCTCCAAAATGCATGGTCATATTAAATAAGCCTCTTAGGTACGTACATACAGACCAGCAACAAAAATCAAATACCTTAGTCTGACCCTCTTCTGTTTAAGACTGCAGTTTCTAACTGTTGCATATACTGTAGCTGCTCAAAGAGCTGAGTGAGTATAGCAGACTTTTTCAGAGAAAAATACTCATATAAAAAGTTGTAAGTACAGTACAGTGAGAAAGTTCCCAGAGCTCTCACTTCATTTTCTCTTTGGTTGCTAATTAGGATTTGACAAGTTTGAAACCCTGTCCAGTGTCCAGCACTGTGGGAAGAAACCAGCTCATTTTCAGTCTTTTCAAGCACCTAAAGCACGCTTTACAGACCCAGAACAGATTGAGACCACAAAACCAGTTTGCCAAATGTACTAAGGGATAGGTGATGCGTGGGAAGTATATCATCCAGTGTTTGGCAACATCGCTTCCTGTTGGCAAATGCAAAGTGTAGTCACTCCAGTGTTTTGACACACCATACACTGCTTTCACTGTACGTCCCTTTTCAGACCAGCTGATGTTGCTGTCAGGATTACAGTTGTACTCAACCCACTGCCTGGTGAAGTCACCAAGCTGTGGAAGGTCTGCTTCCTCAATGTCTACAACTCTGGCCATTTCTGCTCCTTGCACAGCAATATACTGGTCATTTACTTTTCTTACTTGTTTAACCCAAGGCTGAGAGTTCTCACAGTCTAAAACAATGATGAGTCGAGAACAGAAAGTACCGTTCTTTTCTCTCCACCAGTCCAACAGTGTGTCCAGTCGTAAAGCATCACCCCCTGTCACATGGGAAAAAAGATTTCATATTAGGGCAAAGAAACATAACCCTCTCTACAATTCCGACTGTGGATATTTTAACAACCTGGACAGATATAACAGAAGTTTTCAACTGATCCTCCCCATCTACAGATATTGCAGATCTCCAGGAAAGTACTAACTGATTCCACCTGACTTGCTGTGGCAGATGACTCACCCTTGGTTAAAATAAAAAGGAATTTCCTCACATAGTGAAGGAAATTGAAGCCTATTGGAGGAATCTGGAAATAGCTAAACAAGAAGAGAAAACCAGAAATAGATTATTATTATTATTAATAATTTTAAGAAGAGAAAAAAAGTTCCTTTCAGTATGTTTTTATTAATATTAAAAAGGACTCCTCTTTTAAGGAAAAGAGAGGACTTTTGAACACAATGCATGCTAGCAATTTTGAATCACAAGAAGAAAGCCACCTACAGGCACAACCACTGGTTTGACTTGAAAAATTCTCCAGAAATGGAGAGATTTTACTCTACAGACACAGCTATCTTCAGAGCTTCAAGAAAATTAAAACTGGCATGGATTTACAATGAAGTAAAAACCTCATAGGACTTTTCCCCACAATATTTATTTCCTGTCAGCTCAGAAAACACTTGCAACTAGAGCATCCAACTTCTCGTGTTCCATCTCAGCTCTTGCTCTGACAATGCTTTGGAAGATCAGACTGTAATTAATCCAAGTTACCTACAGTGGGGACATACATACTTCTGCTTAAGTGTAATGGATACTGCAGGATCTATGTAGCTTTGAAAAGCAGACTACTTACTCAAGTGCTTAAGGAAAACATCTTGCAAACAAGTGGATAAATCTCCACTGGCTCTGTAGCGACTATTAATGTGAAGAGCTGTTGGCAATTTGGAGCTATGATACAGATTTACGATGAAAACACTCTAGTTTGGAAATGCCAAATTTAAAAAATGTATGACCTTTAGAAGAAAGGGAGAAAAATGTGATTTAAAATAACTGCATTTTAATTCCACAGTGATTTTCACTGTGGAATGTAAGTACATTTAGCAGTCTTTAAAATCTTCTTGGTAGGAATTTAACTGCACAGATGAATCTCAAATGAATAACTGCGTATTTCAGCACTTACATTTTTACCTGCAAGTGGTGACAAAAAGTGCTTCAAATTAACCGAGTTAAAGCTTTCAGCATGCCATTGCAGTTAAAGTAAAAGCAAAATTAAAGGGCAACAACTTTCTCAAAAAATTGGAAAATTTAGTACCAAGGAGAATCTTAATATAAAAACCTACAGTCTTGGTACGTGATCCCCAAATTGCTGTAGTTATTTACAGCAGAGACTTCTATAGAAGCATTTTCCCTTTTCTGGGTAAGCCTTCTGTGTCAATTACCAGCAAAATGTCTTTATTTATTCACGTTTAAAAGACTTATAAATAAATGTTATTTTAGTGTATATAGCAGTGCAGGTGATTTTAAATGGTACTGGATAGAACTGCCCAAAGAAAACCATCTCATCCTCCATGCACACATGCTTAGCTACTAACCCTAGTGATCATAAACACATGCACTTACCAGCCAGTGCAAGGTTTAGGCACCAAACTGTTAAGAAATCCCTGTGCCTGGGCACAACTGGCTCTTTGACAGGTTTTGCAGGCTGTTAAGCCGACAATTTCAGCAATAGAGATAAAGCTTCATTAGTCCATCTCTTGCCTTTGCTTTCACTCAGAGAACATGACCTCCCAGGTCATTTGATTGCTCATACTTTATGCAATGACTAGTTAACAGCTTTTTTATACACCACTGTGGTACATCCCAGCTTCCAACACCAGATAAACATCATTAGTGAACAAACAAATCCAGCAAGCTTCATTCAAAAGATGCTATTACAAAGCAAAGCCTACACCGCTACTGCTGTGCCGTATCATGACATAAGCGGGCAACGAGACACTACTTCTATTAGATCCAAATGTTTAATTTCATTGTTTCCACCTCTCTTTATCCTCTCCAGAGGTCAGAGGACAGTACACATTATGGGAGCTGATGACCGAATGTTCCATCTGTCACAGAATGCCACTGTCCAATATATACAGTACAATTACACAATCAGACAGACATCGTCTTTTCAGTTTATACTTCAAGTTACATTCAGGAGCAGTGCTACTTGGAAGGAGTACCATGACTGATCTAAAATTAATCACAAAAAAGGATCCAAGGCATGTGATAGCTGCCTCTTCCTCTCCTTTACGTGACTTATACATATCTCGAAGTAGAATCTGAAGATGTGCTTGGACAGAGAACTGAAAAGGAGCTTTGTAAGAAAGCTGACCAGCATTGCATTTACACACTGCATATTTTACTACAGAAACTGTCTTATAACGGTTACCTCAGCCCTTATTCTAAAAGTGAAGACAGAGTTTATTTTAGGCTACAGCTACCTGAGCGCATACACAGAGACCTGTCCCACTCCAGGCAGGACAGACAAGCCAGGACTGGTCTGGAAGCTGTCCAATTTCTGCAGCAACATTTGGCTCTATATATGCTAGAAAGCTAACTGTATCTATGCTGCCAGCTGGAGCATGGGTGGGAGGTAGAGGTTTGCTGCTAGGTATATAGTCTCCAGATGAAAACTGCCCTGTGCCTGAACACCTCAGCATGACCACATGCAAAGCCAATAACCATCTACACTGTTGAAGAGCACATGTGCCTGGAGAGAGACTGCTGACAAACAGCCAGGAGCTCACAGGCAGAGCACCATCCAAGAGAATTAATTCTGCCCCAGGAAGAAAAATGTTGTAAATTTTCAATGTATTTACTATAAGATTAACTTTTTGCATGCACCTTCAGAAGCCTGGTTCCATACAGTAGGAAAGCAAGGCTATAGCTACGCAGGATTTGAGGACTTCAGTAGGTTTACCAAAGAATACAGTTGAGAGAGAACTGCCCATTATACAGACAGATTAAAAACAGACCAAGAAAAGGGGAAATGGGTCTATGCCATGACGAGGCTTAAACCGGCCCTTTATACAGGGATCTGTAGTCTGTGCCCACAGTGACTCCCAACCTCTAGGATGTCAGCAAATCATAGCTGTTTTCACAATACAAGGTTTGCTGTAGGTGTTAAGACCTGCTTTTCTAGTGTGGATTGTGTACCTGCCTCCTATTTCTTTTACTGAATCTGTCTTTTACAAAAAGTACAGAGCACCCTCATGACAGCTTAACTGACACTGTGAACACAGAACATTGTATAACTCACTGCCATGTCCAGGGAATGAAATTATGCTTGCTTATTACAGGGAACGAATATTCCTCAAAATACAAAAGAAATCACAGAATCATAGAATGGTTTGGATCGGAAGGGATGGTAAAGATCACCTAGTTCCAAATGCACCATGGGCAGGAACACCTTCTACTTAGACCAGGTTGCTCAAAGCCCCATCCAACCTGGTTCTGAACACTTCCAGGGATGGGGCATCCACAACTTTGCCAGGTAATCAATCTAGTTCTCTAAATCTGTTTTTAGAGCAGGAGGATCACTACCAATTTTCTACAAAAAAGTGATCTTCAACTTGTGGAATTGTAAGGGGAGTATGAAATCAAGTTTAAACTTGTAAGCAGACATGTGGAGTCAGCAATATTTAGACAATTTTGAGAACAAGCCTAAGATTAGTGAGCTGCAAAAGGATTTTTAACAAAGTGACTAAGTACCAAAATAACATAGAAGTTCATGAATTACCTGCTCTTCAAAGACTGGTGTTTTTTTTGCCATTCTGGATTATCAGATAATAAATCTGACCGAAACTTCAAAATTCTGCAATACAGTATGGTTTTTCACAGCGCAAATTAAGTGATTTGGAAAGTTTATCAATACCAAAACTATTAATAAAAAAAAATCCACAAATGAGTTACCTGCCAAGGCCCATTCGCCAGTGCCATGTGAGTGACCACTGTAGTATAAAATGTAGGTATCATGTCTGGGTCCATCTGATGTCCGAAGTTCAAGGAAAGACTTGATCTTGGAGTGAAGGGTATCAAAGGTCAGTCCGCTTGTAGAGTAGTCACAACCGTATGTCTCAATCATGTGATATGCAAAAAATCTTTGGATGGCATTAAGCATGCCAGTAGACCTCAGATTTAACTCTTGTACGTGCTCAGGTGGAAGAAGAGTTGGTTGGCCATCAGGACTAAAGAGAAGAAAACCAGCTATGATTATTATTTGTAATTATTTCATGCTAGTGGACTTTTAAGCAATTGGTGATTTTTTCTCCCTGTGCACATTTTCTCTGATATGAAGCAGCACTGTTCTAAATTCAAATTCACTTGACATGTACAGTTTATAAACAATTCAAAACACTGTATTTGAGTGAGGGACCACTATCTCCCCCTCCCTTCTGTCACACTTCTTCCTGCTATTCCTGTAGCTGAGAGACAGAGGGAGAGAGACAGGAGCTGGGACATGAACACTCCAGGTAGGCTTCAACAATTGGATTAAGTCCCACTGAGAGAATATTGCCTTCAGACAGGCACTTTTACACATATGACTGGAAAGAAGCACAGGGAGAATGAGTGCTAATTTTCACAAAACCTGCAAACCAGTTTCTAATAATAGAGATCCAACTACACATTTTGCTCAGATATTTTGAACTAATTTTACTCTGTTCTAAACTAGCTTTTATTCAACATGGTATTCATACACACACAGCAATTCCTACTTGTGTGTGCTGTTCAGATGCTGATCTTTCAGCAACAGAAACGTATTTCAGATAATGCTATTCACAGCTTAGAAAACGAAAGTTCTGAGAAAATTACAAACTAGACCTGAAACAAATATATAGATGTGTGTCTATGAATATGCATGTATAACAAAAGAGTACATGAGTTCCAAAATGCATTTTATTTGCACATATATATATTCTATATAAAAATATGGAAGATACATTTTATATCTTTAAAAATATATGGAAATACACAAACACTTCCCCCCTTTTTTAAATTCTACATAGGTACTCACTAATCATGAAAAGAAGAGATCTGGTCTTACAAGACACCCAGTTATGGGAGTGCTCTTCAGGATGTGTTTTCAGAAAAAGAAATACATTCATCACGCTTCAGCCAATGGTAATGAGAAAAAGCACGACTGACAGCTGTATGAAACTGACCTGATTTATGCTCACAGACACGGAGAGGTTTTGTGGGTGAAAATAAGGAGATGCACTTACTCTACTAATGCAAAATATGACTTCTGTTTTCTATAGATACGCATGTACATATGTATTCTTCATGTATTTTGTTTGCAAGTCAGTGTGTAAAGCTACCTGCGTCCTTTATCGGTCTAGCTCCATTGGACACTCCTCAGCTGTCTAGTGCTTTCAGGAAGGCTAACATTCCACGACTACAGCTATACTGAATACATCATCATTACTGTTTTATCTCAGCAAGTGAAGCCTCATCGAGAGAGTCAAGCTTTGCTAATAATAAAGTTCAGTGCTGTGAGGACCTAAACAGTTGTTCAGGAGTATGTCACTCAAAAACGCGAAGGAACTGCCAGAGCCAGAATATTATGCTGTAATGAAGGAATTAAACTGTTGTTATAGATACAATCAAACAAATTTATATTGCAATGTATTCTTATAACCCCCAACAATAATTGAGTACATTAATTTGAGTGCCAAGCTGAATGAAAACTGTAGATCAGAAAAATCGTTTTTACACTATTTCACACTATTTAAGATACATTGATCTAAAATGAGCATGCAACCTTCTGTTTCTTTGCCTGTTAATTTTTTTGCCCTACCCACTGAATCTATCACACATACTCAAGCTGGGCAGTTTTCATTAATTGGGCAGTTCTATTTTTAAACCTCTGATTTCAAGTTACTATTCTGTTTATTTTGTAAATCAAACAGATAACTCACATAGTTCTTGTTTACTGTTTACAAAAAAAGTTTATACACAATTTTAATTATATGGCTAATGCAACATTTGCAAGTTTAAGGCTTATAAAAACCCCACACAAACGGGCAAATAATAATAATACAATCCCACCACCCCAATAATTTCTCATAAGGCAACATTTATATTGGACCAAAAATCATCTGTAAATTCACAATACCAATAACTGATATGTAGCCCACTCACAAATCTAATTTCAATGTCTTTTAAAGGTAGATACCATCTCATTTAATAGAATTCAAAATTGTTTTGAACTGATCTATTTGGCTTATTTAAATCTTCTCATGTAAAATATCTGCACCCAGGCAAATGCCCCAATCCTCCTTTGCATGAAAGACTGACTGTGGAATCTGCCTACGCATGATTGGTGTGTAGAGCCTTCACCAGCTTTCTGAAAGCAAATTAAACACATATAAAAAGGTGGATTTGGAGTTACTCATTCTTTTTGGAAGGTGAGGAAAAGGAAAAATACAAAATCTTCCTATTATTTAAATTTGTATTTAATTATTGAAAAATACAAGCAACAGCACTTCATTGCCTCTAGCAGCTAACAGTACCGTTACACCACTGTGAAGCTGAAATACGTGGTAACTATACCTGCAAAAGCTGGTGGGAATCACAACAGCATACCCAACACATGTTCCTCCCAAGCAGTTTCCCAGCTCATGGAAAAGCCCATGAGCCATGGACTCCAGAGGTAAAACGATGAGAAATACACTCATGAAGATCCCATTGGTTGGCTAAAAAGAGAACAGGGAAATTTAGGTACTGCATGAAAAATCCTTCCTGTCTGTTTTATGAATAAGTCCCTGTGTTCGATCACATCCTGAAACATGCAAGTTATTATACATAATGTAAACTTATTTTTCCGCATATTACAAGGTGAAGTACTCTAAGGACAAATGAAAGGCTTGGGAAGAAGGTGGCTGATAAGCAGGGATCACTCTTCTGAGAGGACTGTACTTAAAAACACTAACAGCACAGAACTTAGGTTTAGAAGCTCTGATGCCTTAGCTTTACCCATTTAAGCAGGAAAATCAAATGCCATGGAATTATTTAAGTGCATAAAATACATATCTGTAAATATGTGCAGGGTCAAGCCTTAGTAAAGTACAAAACAGAATATTATGTACCTAGCATCAGATGACAGCATACTATCTTGCATGATTGAAAATATAGATTTGATTATTCTTGCTTTTAAATGCCAAGAGTTTTTAAAATATTCTTTGTGTAATACTATGTATCATACAAAATATGACTCTGAGAACATTTACGAACATTATTGCAAATAAAAATACAATTCTGTATCAGCTACATAAATGGCAGATAAGAAGGGACATCCACTAAAGGACTTTGCAGCATTCACACAGCTAATACCCCATATTGAGCTTTCCTGGTTTGTAAGTAAAAAGCAGGTTAGGAAAAGACTACAATCACTGCTACATGGATGTTTTCTGTAAATAAGAAAAAAAGGCTTCAAAAGTTAAGTCTCAATCACTAGGACTAGCAAAATAAAAATGGACTTCCAAAATGCCAGACGTCAGGGAGAAGTGGAACAAATACAGATTCATTTTAATTATTTCAACATTATGTGAATGGGTTTACTGAGTCATTAAATGTTTTAGGAAAGGTAGAAACAGTATTATAATTAACCAACATCTTTAATGTCCATGGTGTAGTTATTAAAGTTTGTTGTATAGCAAGGAAATAAATTTATAGTACAGATTTCTGTCCTGAGAAGACAGCCATGTGACCTCTGACAACATCTGTGTTTTATCCACCCTCTTTGCATAAATCTACAATACTAATGTTTTTTTTAAAGTCTGCATATTGCCTTACTGTTTACCAGTGACTTGATGAGGACTGGCAGTTCAGCTTAACACATGGACAAAGTTATGAATAATCTGGAAAGCAAATTATAATGAAAAAAACTACACCTAAACCAACTCGATTCTTGTTGGCACATAGAATCATAGAATAGTTAGGGTTGGAAAGGACCTTAAGATCATCTAGTTCCAACCCCCCTGCTGTGGGCAGGGACACCTCACACTAAACCATATCACCCAAGGCTTCGTCCAACCTGGACTTGAACACTGGCAGGGATGGAGCATTCACAACTTCCCTGGGCAACCCATTCCAGTGCCTCACCACCATCACAGTAAAGAACTTCTTCCTTATATCCAATCTAAACTTCCCCTGTTTAAGCTTTAACCCGTTACCCCTTGTCCTATCACTACAGTCCCTAATGAAGAGTCCCTCCACAGCATCCCTGTAGGCCCCGTCAGATACCGGAAGGCTGCTATGAGGTCTCCGTGCAGCCTTCTCTTCTCTAGGCTGAACAGCCCCAACTTTCTCAGCCTATCTTCATATGGGAGGTGCTCCAGTCCCCTGATCATCCTCATGGCCCTCCTCTGGACTTGTTCCAACAGTTCCATATCCTTTTTATGTTGAGGACACCAGAACTGCACACAATACTCAAGGTGAGGTCTCACGAGAGCAGAGTAGAGGGGCAGGATCATCTCCTTGGACCTGCTGGTCATGCTCCTTTTGATGCAGCCCAGGATACGGTTGGCTTTCTGGGCTGCAAGCACACACTGAAGCCGGCTCATGTTCATTTTCTCATCAACCAACACCCCCAAGTCCTTCTCCACAGGGCTGCTCTGAATCTCTTCTCTGCCCAACCTGTAGCTGTGCCTGGGATTGCTCTGACCCAGGTGCAGCACTAACTCAACTATATTCAGTTTTTAAAAACAGGAATACTACATGACACAGCCTGAAAGAACAAGCTTTATCCACCTAATGTGCTTTCTACCCTAAGGAAGAGGACTATTAAGACCTGTCCTGGTTTTAAAAAGTGTCCCATTATACTTCTGATGGACGGATCTCACCTATATGTCCTTGAAAGGGTAACAAATATTTCTAACCACAAATAAACACCAGAATCTGGTATTAACTGATAACTAACTGATAGCGTTATTAACTGACAGCACTATTCTCAAGTAATTGTTAACTGGTAGCATTATTCTCAAATTCCAGCATCTGAAACCACTCTTAAACTATAACTAGCTCCTACTATGCTTTATACAGTTCACGACAAATGAAAAGCCTACTTATTTAGCTTCCAGCTCTCAAAGACATGAGGACATGACGTTGAGCAGACACGAAATCATGTTACAGAACAGCCACAGAGGGCTTCCCTTTACACAGGGCCCTGCACTCCTCATCACAAAAGTGCAGTTAATATGCTCATTGACTCTCTAACATTCAAGCTACAGAACTGGTACAGATACAACCAGCTCATCAACTCGTGATAACACAAGAATTAATAACACTGCAATCCAGTTTCATGGTGTATAAAGTAATTTTATGTTTTGGTGCTAGTAATTTGAATCTACAAGGAGCAACCAAGTGCCAGTGAAGCACACATACATTATGGGAGATACACAATCACTTTTCTGTATATAATTTTCTTAGTCATCTCAGGAGGTACCTTGCATCCTCCCAGATACAATCCTTTCCCCATCCCAGCTTTGCTTAGACTCAGCGCAGAGAAGCATTCACATAATTATTCTCAAGTTTTGTGTCAGAAAATAAAGATTTTCAGAATAATTTCCCCCAAATCTATACAATTACCTGAAATGAGCAGAAGACAGGAAAGCTTAAAACACTGTGAAAATTATGGTGCAACCTCAACTTCTTTTGTTGTCAAGAAGCAGAAAAAAGTCTTGCAACTAAGACAATACAATTTTTGTTTCAAATGTATCATCAGGAACTGCTCTTTTTTGTTGCTCAGTTTCCCAAATGCACTCTGAAACTGAAAAGGACTCGGAGCAGCAGCAATAAGAAGTTACAAAGATTCGGCTAGTTTTCATTCTATAGAATCCTTGTGAAATATAAGACTTTGAGGAGACAGTGGAACTCTCTAGGTAAATTAGTTTCAAGATTTGGAGAGTTACTTTTGCAACTCGGTAGGTACCAGAAGGATCATTTGCTTTAAGTTACAAAAAAAGAGGAAGATTTGGGTCCTGCAGAAATCGAAGGCTTTGTCTAGAAGAGCTTCCTAGTCATGATCAGTTAGTTAGAGGATTTTATGACCTTTGGAAAGCCTGAATGCATGGAACGGGAAGTATTACAATGCATTTTAATGACAAATTCAGCCTTTCCATCATACATAAATATGATATATAGAAGTATGACTTTTCTTGGCTCAGACTGCTCTTACACTGCATTAGTGCTATAACCACAGTGAGCATATTACAAAATGAAAACCACATTTGCCCACAAAAGCTACAGCAATCACAAAATCCTGAAGAATACTACTATATTATTACTTTATATGGATTTTATTGTGGAAGTTTTCTTATAAGATGCCATGTTGTTCTAAGCACTCCCTGCATTTCCCCAATCCTCAAAACACATGAAAGTTATTAAGCCCACTGTGTTCTGCAATAACACAATTTAAGATTATCACAAAGATTAACAGTTTTCACCAAACTTCTGAGTCTGACTACTAAATAAAAATCTACATTTCACTGTTGAAAATACTCCAACTAATATGAAGATAGTGGCAAGAAAATTCACAAGTACTTGTGAATCCTACACAGAACTGTAAGGATCATGTCAGTGATCCATCTTGCTCTGCATCTTGCTTTGAGTTTGTACCAAATACTGAACAGGCATGGGAAATATGCTCTATAGACTCAGCTTGGCTCCACCTGAAGTTTCATCATTTAATGGCCATCTTACACTATGGAGTAAGAAAATGTTGTTCATATGGATATTTTATATTTAAAGACATCTATCTAATGTTAAGATGCTGGCACCTGTTGTCATGACTTTTTCAACAGTTTTAATTTGGAAGAAATATATCACCAACAAATATAAAAATGATTAGTGATGTTTAGAGCAGCTCCACAGTAAATAATAAAATATTTTAGCTCAGTGCTGCAAAAATGGCATTTTAAAATACCTAAACTATGAGAACTTGAAATACCAAAAATAGTATCTAAATCAGTTAGTAGTTGCAGTAAATCTGAAGATAGGTTCCTCTTTTAAGGTATCAGCTAAAATGCCAGGTGGAGATTGTCAGTGCTTTACTTAATCCAGAAGATTTGATGACTGCTCCTTAATGGAGCAGATGGCCATGGATGCATAGGCGAAGCCAGAAAGGGATTTTGTTCTTTCATCTGTTCAACCCATTTTCATTCTGTTTTTGACTGCACTGGCAATCACAGCCTGCAATACATCCCTGTACTCCAAGTGCTCACTGATTCCAAAAAGACTGCTCAAAAAGCAAACAGAAGACAGGGACCATCTCAGCAATCCCACTGAAAACATGAAATATCATCTTATCTCTTAGTCTTTGCTGATTTTTTTTCCTTTGCCTGTCTTCTTCTGAATGAATATTTAGGAAATACTCTGTACAAAATGATGCACAAGAAGTGAAAAAAACCCCACACTTCTTGCCTCTGATGACGGAAATGAGAGACAATAAAAGGTCGTCAAGATTCACTGGTGGCATTATCTTTCCGCTTTCTTTAGTGTTTCAAGCAATGCTTATTGTTGAGTGTAACTGTTAAAACACCAGAAGAATTTAGGAGTATTTTACAGCCAAGATACTAATTTTATAATTCATGGAAAGGACAACTCCAGTCCCAAAGAGTAAACCACTGCTGGAAGTGGAACAATTCTGGAACTGTATTTAACAATGGAGCATAAGTGACATGTGACTGACAAAAATAACAAGGGGAGAGGAGGAGGTAAAGAAAAAACTAAAAATGAAACCTTAAATTGGAAGCCAGTTACAAAGGCCTACAGATGAGCCCTTCTGTTTAAAACAGAAATAAATTCCTAAATGTATGTCAGCTAAGATGATCACGGAATCACTGAATGGCTGAGGTTGGAAGGGGCTTCTGAAAATTCTCTGGTCCAACCCACTGCACAAGCAGGCTGCTTGGGATTATACATAACAGAACAACTGAGGAGGCTTATACAGATGCCTCTTTGTATTTCCAAGCAAAATTCTGCCCTACTTTCCATTATCCAAGCTGAATAATATTTACCTATTTTTATATATCCATATACACACACGTAAGTAAATATAAAACAAACAGTTCTGCTTAGCTCCTCTGCAGTGATTCTGCAAATGCAAAGAAATACAAGCTTCATGACGGAGCTCAGGAGAAAAAGTATAACATGATAAGTAATCTACAAATATTTGATGGGTATATTGTTTTCATTTGGAATAAGCAATATATATTACAGATAAAAAGAAGCATCAAGACAAAACTTGCGAAGTTACAGTGGTGATTAACTACCAGAAGAAACAGTCTTATAACAAGCTACTGAATGAAAGAATAGCCTCTGGAGAACAATAAATAACCCATTATTTCTGTCTATCAAAACAGCACTCAGAAAATCTAGGAAACAGTTTACAGGAAATAACCGTCATGTTCACTGGCAGATGGATTTAATGCATTGTGTTTCCCATCCCTAACTCCTGTTCTAACAATGTGAAAGCCTGTGCTTTAGTCTGCATATATTGTCCCAGCAAACACAGAAGTGGATGTCAATTTAAAAGCATACCAAATGGATTTCTGATTTTTTTAATATAAAAATTTGAATTCAGAAATTAATGATATTTTGTCAGCAAGCTTACCACATAAATCAGATTCTTCAGACTAACAATGAATACTTTCGCTTGTCACCAGAGATCCCCTTCATGACCTCAGGGCCTCTGGAAGTGGTGGCGACAGCAGCAAGGTGTGCTGCCACTGCAGATGGCAGCAGGCAGCCTGATGTAGCCCGCAGGACAGGAGTGGAGAGGCAGAGAGCCATGTAGGGCTGAGAACCCACCGCAGAGAGGAAGACAGGTAGCAAAAACAAACAGGATAGCAGGCAACTCTGAGAAGAAATGACCAGCAGTGAGAAAGGGGCATTTAGGATCCAGCTTAAGAGATGATGAAACAGTAGGGAAAGAGGGAATAAAGGTATTACAAAAGAAACTGAAGAGGCAAGTCCATAAAGAAATAGCAAGGCACAGATATCCACTGGCAAGGAGGGGAAAAACAGTGAGGAAAGGGGGGAACTAAAGATGACCAGACAGATACAGAGGAAGAAGAAGCAGGAGCGGCACAGCTGTTTGAGAAAACACAGAGAGAGGCCCAGAGAATGCAGCAGGACCTCCAGGGGAAAAAAGAAACTAAATTAAGAAAATTAAACTGGGCAAGTGAAGTCTGAGGAGGACGGGATTAAAAATACAAGTCAGGGAGAAAAGAAGGGGAAAATGAAGAAGAAAGGCTATATATGATTTACATTCAACAGAGTTATTAAATCTGTGATGTTAACAAAAGTATGTGCAAGTAAATACAGATGTTACTTAGAAACCTTACTGTTCAGAAAATAATCTCGCTTTTATATTAAGACTTTGTAAATTGAGCTTTCAAGAAACACCAGGTAATCATTTCACAACAAAAAATACAAAATCACTAACTCTCCCCAAAACAAGAAAATGTTCATGCATACAGAACCTACCTTTTCTTCCATCAATAATTTGAAATCAACTGTACTGTCCATTTAAGTACAAATACTCAAGCATATAATGAATACTGGTATTTTACTAACCCATACAATTTATTAAAAACCACAAATAATGTACTGTGACTTCTTAATTCCATTACTTTACCTGTCTATAGTCCATTTTTCTCTTGGTAATATTAAATACAGGTCTTCCAGCGATAATTATTCTCTTTGGTCAGTAATTCAGAAAACCTGTAGTTACCTTAGCATAGAGCACTTAACAAAATCTGATTTTCAGTTTCTGAGAAAAAGAGTTCTCCAAACCTTTCCAAGACCTTTGCCTGCAAATTCCAAGACCTTCATCTGCAATTTTTTCACCATGTTATTGGCTTCTGAAAGAAGCAATGCCTGAGTCATTTACGTGACTTCTGATGGATCCTGTCCTGTCCAAGGGCCTAATTATGAACAAGTATGTGAGCAACTGCTGAAATTAGTTGGGAGTTAGAGTCTATTCATCTGACTGAAATTACTCACACAAACGGGAAGGAGGAGCAGAACACTTCCTGCACAGTTTGCAAGGAAAATGTCAATGTATTTCTACAGACAAGGCAAGGTATCTTTCGTCTCCAGCTAAAGCAGGGATTATTGTCAGAAGCAGACCATGTCTCACCTGAAACATGGCCCACTGAAAAGCTGTTACTGCATTTTTTAATGCAATCAGCTTTAACAAATTACTTTTACACTCCTCATGCTTCCTGAGCTCATCCTCCAGCTTCAGACAGTCCTGTCAATTCTGCTCTTCACATTTAAAGTCTAATCTGTCAGAGACAGATTCTGCTTTCAGGAGCCACAGGTCAAGCCAAGCACATACCGAAGGTCCAGGAAAAGAGACTTTCAACCCCTGGCTTATTACAAGGGCTAAGCTTCCCTGAAAGAAAGGTCCTTGGTTAACATGACATCCAGTCTTAACAGTTCTGCATGAGTCAGAAAAACACTGCGTGTGCAACAGTGAGTTAACTGACCTCACTTTATGAGCCTTGCCATAAAAGGAGGTTTGATGTTTTTCTGGCAATTTTAATCAAATGGGATACTTCTAGCTACCAATTAGCAGACAACTGTTTCATTAGGCCTTGACTTTGTATACACTGGGGATTTATATGATGCAAAGATATTAGTTATCAAAAATATTAAAAGGGCATATATAATGTGCCTGTAACAAAGTTTTCCATGAAACAGAACCCCTCTTCTCCATTTCTGCTGCCACCTAACACACAGAGTTGAGCTAGACCTTTCATATGCTGCAACTAATTATTTATAGCTGCTAGGAAGTACCTTTCCAAGGCTCAGGTTTTAGCCAATTCTATTCATTAAATAGGAGGTCAAATGGCAGACTGTTAAGCAATTTTAAGCCACCTCGCTTATCAAATACAGTAGAATTAAACAAGCTTTCAGCACATCTTCAGAGTGAAGAAAGGTATAAATAAAAAATGTTTCACCTTCCAGGTGGCACTTAACAGATTTCAAATATAATTAGCACTTTCTAAAATGACTACATAAATCCCAAAGTGAAGTTGCAAAGCCTGAAACCCATTAATCTTACACATATGAAAAATGTCTTAAACAATTTTTTTAAAGAGCAAACACATTTTCAGGAACTGGTGACTGAAGAAGAGAATGTAGGAAAAAATATGTTGAAAATATAAGTAAAAAAAAAAATGTCCATAATACAAGAATGTAAGAGTTGTTGTATTAGGCTGCACCACAGGTCCACCTAGAAGAATGTCTGGTCTCCAAAGAGGCCAAATGGATGCCTGGGAAAGACTATAAGGAGAGATCAAGCACGTTTCCCAAGTACTCCAACCACTGGTGGCTCAAGGACTTCCTGAGCCCAATGCAGTTTCCATGTAGTATGTAAACCTCAGCAGATTTGTTTTCATGAACTTGCTCACCTTGCTCCTGATCCTCCACAACTGCTTGTCACATACGGCATGCCACGATACACAGGCCCAGAGCTAACTCAGTGCGGTATGAGGAATGATTCCCACCTGTCTGGCTCCAGCCTGCTTCTTGACAACCAGATTCCCCTCAACTTTTGCACTGGAACTGATCAATAATATTGACTCTTACTGTTCACCTTTTCCCATATCACACATATTTTGCATATTCATCATGTTCTCACTCAGTTTTTTCCTGACTGAAGTATCCTTGCTTATGCATTCCCTCCATGTAAACTATTGCATGTCTTCAATGAATTCTGTTGCTCTTCTCTGAACCTTTGCTTGTTTTCTTATCTATAGAATAGCAAGTAAGAATTGCAGTTATTCAAAATAGAGACACTACAGATTTATACATAATGGGATAATGATGTCTCCAGTCCTTTCCTAAGAGTTCCCAATATTTTATTTGCTTTTTTGACCACAAATACACATTAAGCTGATATTTTTATGGAAAGGTATCTAAGACAGCCCTAAGATCTCTTTCTAACACATACTGATATCGCTAACCTTTTTCTGCAACAAAGTTTTCTTAAAAACAAACCCAAACCAAACAAAACCCCTGAAATCCCACCCATTAAGTATTCAGCAATAACCATCACCCTTCAAAGAGGAAAGGTAAAGAGTGATCTCTAGCAGGCTGATTTGTTTCTTTAAATGTTACAGTACATATAAATCACCGTGAGGAAAGTACATATTCACTGGAGAAGCTTGTTTGTTGCATTACTGGTGAGCTTATTAGCCTTCCTGAACCAGCAGACTAAAAAATCCAGCAAAGGATTCTAAAGTTGAGTCTTAAGGCCTTGAATGTCCCCCTGCAAAGGAGAAAAAACCCTGGTTTCCTTAAACCTCTAGAAAAAAAAACAAGTGATCTGCAAGAGGGCAGACTGTGAGCGTATTCATCATTGCTTTCTTGCTTCTAATTATTTTGAAACCTGACTCTATCCAGAAAAAAATACAGAAAAGGCCACAGCTTCCCACAATCACTTTGATGAATGATACATCTATTTATCAATTTGTGTTCTGGCCAGGTCTGATAAAGCGTTTCATTTTCTGACAAGAAATGAAATAGACACAATGATCTGCCAGGCAAACATCGTAACATGTTCTGAAGTAGAAACACTTTTAGTTGGAGACAACTACATTCATGATCTTAAACTAACCCGTTACTATAAATACATGATGAAAGACATAAATATAGTAAAATAAATGTAAATGTAATTATCTACTAAAAATAAATTATTATAATAAAAGCGGATTTCCTGACAAGTATTTGGTTGGATGCCTTTTGGTACTACAATTACTCCTCCCACTGACCAGGCAAATGTACATACAACCTATCAGACGAAGATGATGAACAGTACCTTATCTTATTTATACACAGGATGACAGAAACTGAAATTATCAGCCATGTAACAGTTGCAGTTAATATGGGTCAGAACACAGAGACAGAAAAGAATTACAATGAATTATCAGTCAATGTAAGAGAAAAAAGTAACGAAGTGTATGAGTCCAACCCTCCTCCCTTACACACACAGTTTGCAGTAATGAAGCAGCTCTAGAAGATGCTCCTGTGTGCTTTAAATAGATGGCATGCGGAGAGGCAGCCCTTCCCATGGAGTGGTACAGCAGGGGATCCTGTCAAAGCCTGGTGGTTAACCCCTGCAGACAGGCTCTGGGCACCACCTGAGAAGTGCCTCTTCTCCAGTGACTATCTGGACAACTTACACACTTGATTTGGTTTGACTGCTTGTTAGGTGTAACTAGGTGAAGGGCCTCTATTCAAGTAACAATTACATAGTTTTTAAATTAACTAATATGTCCCAGGATATTAAAGAAGGATGGCAAGGTCAGAGAAATTAGTAAGACTATCTGATAGAGATGGTAAAAGAATTGTTTTTACTGAAAAAGTTACCTAGCATATAAAAATTAATGACTGGCATTTTGATAAATCACATAATTCTCAGAAGAAAAAGTATGTAAGTGATCAATAACAGGATGCTGATATCCCATCTTTATTGTTTTTGTCTCCCAAACCACTTTCCTATTTCTTTTGATGCATTAGCACTTTTACTTTCTATAAACACATTTTGGGAATTTTTCTGCTCTACTTTTTGTTTCTTTTTCTTCCTTTTTGTCCTTTCTGCAAGCCCACACACTACAGCTATGCATGCTGATACTTCTCCAAAGAAAGAGCAAAACTACCCAGCCTTCCTCTCACGGCTTGTCTGTTAACCCCTAATGCTCTTCATGCAAGTAAAAAACATCTCCTCCACCCCAACTCCTCCCAAAAATCCCCCCCCAAAAAAAAACCATAAAACCAGCCAAACAACAAAAAACAAACCCAACACAGAAAAACTCACAAAATAACTACCATTTTTCTTTCCCATCAAGTTCTTTAACACCCTTCATCCACCAGGTCATTTTATCTAAGAAAATCTGCAGAAGTGGAGAGCAAATTGTTTTGGGCACACTATAGAGGCACTTTTGTAATCCATATCTGTCATAAATAATACATATTTTATATATATTATATATACATATATGTGATTCATTTAAGACATGCACGGATACAAAAATGACTGTTGTCTTTAGATCAAGTTAAAAAGGAAACAGACCCCAAACATCCTGCTGCAACTGCAACAACACACTTGGGCACTGAACAAATATCTTGAGAGAAATGTATGTTTTCTGCTAAAGAAAATACATCATCCTTAATTCAGAAATGGGAAAAAAAAGTCAACACTGTGCGATTTTAAGAACTGGTCTTTCAGAGAACATATACTGTGGTGCATAAACAGATTTGAAAATAAGACACACAGAGAACACCTTATACCAACAATTCACAAGTTCATCAGCTGATCTCTAACTCCACACTGATGGTTAAATGTAAAGGAAAATTATTGATAAATTTACTCTTAAAAAATGACTTTGCTTTGATTCAACTAAAACAGTCTATAAGAAAAGCCCTGAATATAATGAGCATTATTAGAGTTCAACAATGTGATTTACTTTGAAATCAAATTCTAGAACTGCGTGGAGACCTCGTAGCAGTCTTCCAGTATCTGAAGGGAGCCTATAAAGATGCTGGAGAGGGACTCTTCATTAGGGACTGTAGTGATAGGACAAGGAGTAATAAGTTAAAACTTAAACAGGGGAAGTTTAGATTGGATATAAGGAGGAAGCTCTTTACTGTAATGGTGGTGAGGCACTGGAATGAGTTGCTCAGGGAACTGTGAATGCTCCATCCCTGGCAGTGTTCAAGGCCAGGCTGGACAAAGCCTTGGGTGACATGGTTTAGTGGGAGGTGTCTCTGCCCATGGCAGGGGGGTTAGAACTTGATGATCTTAAGGTCCTTTGCAACCCTAACTGTTGTATGATTCTATGAATTCAAAAGCAAAATCATTTCATAAGCAGGTAAACTCTTTCCATTCTGCCAACATAAGGAAGCTGGTTAAGTTCCAATTGCCTTAAGAGGTTACAGCCAAGGCAGGACGACATGCTAAAATTCAAAGTGCGTGGTGGTGAAGCACATGCTGGTGAAACCAAGGGCTCCACCTTTGAACTGCAGAGCCACAGCACACCATCAAATGCCACAGGAATTTTTAAGATTGTTCACTCACTCCCAGCGAATGGTGCCGGGCTGAGAGCAATCGAGGCCCGCCCCCCAGGGCTCTCCCCTTCCCTGCTCCCAGGGGGATCAGGATCTAACAGGGAGGAGGATCGAAAGAGTGCAACTCCGATGGGTTGAGACAAGAACAGTCCAGCAACCAATGTACAACAACAAATCACCACCGCTACCACCACCGACAACAATGATAAGAGAAAATAACAAGGGAGGACAATACAATACCACCGGCCAAGAAACAAGTCCCACCCGGAAGCCCGTGTCCTTCCACGTAACTCCCAGTTACCCCTGACCCCGGGCATGACGTGCTGTGGTATGGAATACCTCCTTGGCTAGCCTGGGTCAGGCGCCCCATCTCTGCTTCCTCACGGCTTCCCCTCCTCCCTGGCAGAGCATGAGCCTCACAAAGTCCTTGGTCAGGGTAAACATCACTTAGCAACAACCAAAAACATCGGTATCACCAGCACTGTTCCCAGGCTGCAAGTCAAAACACACCACTGCATCAGCTACCATGAAGGAGAAACATGACTGCTATTGCTGAACCCAGGACACCAACACTTCTCAGGAGCATTATCAAGAGAGAGATCAAGATAAAGAGATTATATTTACCTGCCAACAAACGGCTCCCAAAACAGCAGTCGCGACAAGGCTGAAAAATACTAGCTGCTGTGAAATCAAACAGAAGTGACGCATTCCTTTAGATGCCATAACTCTGTCAAGACTGTTGTTTTCTGCACGGTGGGTATAGTACACCTTGTGGCAGTCATTTAGTTTTGTGTGAAATCCCCAAAGAGTTATAAAAAAGATCACATGACAAATCATCCAGAAAATTCCAAAAATAGAAAAACCAGGTACCACAAAATACCAGAGATCCAAATCACGCAGTTTAAAGGCTGAAAGAATGAAAAAGGTGAATTCGATGAATCCAACTAAGATGACAGAAAGCCTTCTGCAGATTTTACCACGGTACAAGTAGGGCTTCCATCGTTCAGTAACTGAAAGTCCACTGAAGTAAACATCGAGAAGGGGATTTGAAATCAGGCAGCTAAAGAAACATGACAAGGCGAAAGGGTTTGTGGGGATTTGCAGTGATGGAAAAAAGAGTAAGGATGCAATGGCTCCAAAAATTGCCAAATTTGGAATTGCCAAGAAAGACTTCATACGTAAGTCAATAATCAACATGGCCAAAGCTACAACCAGCAGAATAATGCTTCCAGATTCTTCTACCAGCATAGTTGTGCTGGCAATTGCAAACCCAACTAGCTCCAAAAATTCAACTGGTGTCAGCACAGTTGGCTGATGATGGATACAACCACAAATCCTCTCAACCAAAGCATATAATATCCTTAAAACTATGGCGGAGAGGAGCAAGTATTTTGTAGCTTCTTCTTTCACATCCCTTTTGAATGCAGAATTATTAAGGAAACAGAGGAGGCCCAGCAAAAAACCAAACCAGAGATTAGAAAGACTCAGACTTGCTGTTTCCATTGAAAAATAGTAATACAGTATGCTGGCAATTCCAAGAACAAAGAGCCCCAGAATAAATATTACCAAAATCAGTGCATCTGACGTTTTTTCCCATCTGACATAAAGGCCCATGCAAATGGCAACCAAGAGGTTGATTCTGGAGAGATAGCCAAGGTATCTGACTGATGAGTGCATGTTCACTTCTCTGTTTGCTTCTTCTAGCCTTGTCATTGCTGCATAGAGACAATGACTAACACAGTAACGCAGTGATCTACACATGTAAACTGCAGTTAGGGGGTTTTATCCACTTGACTGAAAGTAAATACTTGGGTTTCATCCAACAAACACAGTGCAATCACTGCCTTCTGTAGTATCATTTCAGTAACAGTAGTCCAGAATCACTGAAGTCCTGGAAGAAGAATGAAAAATGTTTTAGTGGCAAAATAATTCCTTTTAATTATATACTGCATAAATATGACACATCCTTTCTCACCAAAGAGTTTTTATCTAAATTAAGAAACATATAACAAAGAGAAACAAAGTGTATTGTTACAGTTCACTCATATTGGGGTCACTATTAAAACCAGTATTTGAGCAACCATTCTATGACTTTCAATTCTCCAAGCCACTTTTTTTTTCCCCCACAAAACCCCCCAAATTTATTTTATTTAAAACATAAGCACCTCCTACTCAGATCCACTTAAAACCAACATGCTTTTTGTTTTAATATAGTAAAGCAACAGATACTCTTATTTTTAGGGGAATTTTGTAAGAAATGGCTAGGCAGATTTCACTGACACCCACTGTAAAATCACCCTAAGTGGTGTAGAGACAAACCAGACCTAAGAAACACTTTTGTTTAAATTACTGAAGTTTGGTAACATTGAACTACACATTAAAAATCTGTTTAATTGAAATACAATACATACCATATACTTAAAAGCGAACAGTTATTACATGATGCCATTTCAAGTTAAAGTTCCCTGGATTTTAACTATGTGTTTCCTTAGTACTCATCATTATTGTTTTATATATATATGAGCTTAATTCTGTGTCCTGTCCATGGCTTAAACCTCAACATGCTGAGTAGCCAGCATGTTCAAGATCTCGCAATATTTTCCTCCTCACTTGGTATACTCGCTGTTCCTTTCAACCTTTTATTTGTTTCTACTTTATGTAGATAACACAGCCCAAAGCTGTTACCACATTCCACAAGATTATCAGGTATCATAGCACTGTCTGCAATCTCACATTTTTGTGCTACAATGAACATTCGCTTTACAGACAACTCGAGCAATTTATTTCAACTCCTACACAAGCCCTCTCCCTGCCCGCAGCTATCTCTTGTTCAAACCATGAACACAGAGGAACAATTTCCCACCTCCTGCCAACCCACAGCACTGGTGCATGACTACCGCTACGCTGAAGCACATCAGACATGCCATCCTGTTATCTTGGTTCCTGAGCCTCTCTGGAACCCCTCCAAGTGAAGGGGCTAACAGCATAAATATTCATTTAGACAACAGCCTCACAGAGGTCAGCAACCTGGCGCATACGCAAAGGGCAGAGGCTCCTGCCTAATGCCTGCTTTACAATTCTGCTATAGTGGCTGAATCATTTTCTGGTGGGATCCTTACACCAGCAAACTCCCTGCAGACAAGCAGCCACTCTGACGGAAAACTACTGTGATCACCTCAGCTCGTGCCAAGGGGAGTCTTGCTGCCATCACACCACAAGAAACACGAGAGGGCAGCTCTTCTGCTGCTGCCCCATGTGCCACACCAGGTGCCGTGGCAGGAAGGCACCACGTCTGCTTGAACACAAGGTATATGCAAAATGACAGCCTGGACTGTGAATGCAACCTCCGCTTCCTGGAGACACCTTCTAGCCAATTAGCAAACCATGCTATTCACCACTCGTGTTCTTCTAACTGAAACACACGGTCAACTTTTTGGTGAAGAGGAAGACAAGCGTTTTCATGATTATGTATCCCATCACACAGCTATTACCAAATAAACGTAACACAGCAATTCAGACAATGTAAATGGGAAGTTTCAATATCTGATTTCTTCTTTAAAACACAGCTATCCGTTAAGACCGACAGTTTAGACTGTTAAAAGTCGGGGGGAGGGAGGGCGTTGTATTTACTTGGTTTTCAAACTAATGGCCTTCCAGTTTTTAGATTGCAGCATCCTAGTTGCACACCTGAGCTAACTACTTTCAGATCCAAAACGGAATCTGTATGCCCATTTTTAAGTATGTGTCAGCTATTGCAAACAGAATTTTAAGCAAAACCGAGAGTCTAAGTAGAGACTGAACTACCCCAGGGTATTCCTATACATAAAGGACTGCCATTCCCGAAGTAGTTTTTACCCTAATTTATCTAAGAACATAGAAAAAAAAACCCAAAACTCAAAGACGGTTTGGTTTGGTAGTTTAAGTGCAGCTGATTTCAAGTCCAGGTGAGATCTATCCAAAATACTGGATTCACTTTCCTCCATCTTTTTTCTTCCAGTTTAACACGCGGGTTATTTTTTTTTTTTTTTTTAACAAAAACTGTTGTTTAGTTAATTAATGCCCCAGGCTTACATCTCAGTGACCGACGCCAGTAGCTCCCAGATGCTGATGCCGGGCCCACGTTCCGGGTTACCGGTGTCAGACATAGAGAGACCACTTCCCAAGCACTAGCTGCTGGTCTAACCCGCCCGGTAAGCTCCATGTCGGTGCTCGGCCAGCGGAGCGGGCGCTGCCAGCCGCGGCTCTGCCAGACCAACGCCGCGCACCGCCATGGACCCCGCTCCGTACAGCCGCCCGCTTTCCCCCGCCAGGCCGCCCGGCTCCCCTCGCCACGCCGCGGTGACAGGGCCCTGCTTCACGCAGGGCAGACCCGGCCTCAGCCTGACGGTGCCGAGGACCGTGCCGTAGCCCCCAGCTGCTGGAGGGGGCCCGGTCCGGCCTGCACTCACCTCAACAGGCGTCCCGCAAACTTCCCTCCCCCCGCGCAGCACCGCCGCCATGTTGAGGCTGAGCGAGCGGCCCGGGTACGGGCACCGCCGAGGCTCAAACGCCGCCGCCCGGGCGCTGCCGGAGCCTCACTCGCCGGGCCGGGAGGCGAGGCGGCAGGCGGAGCGGGCCGGCGCGGGGCTATAACAGCATTCCGTCGGGAGCCCCAGCCCCATAGCTGTCGCGCTCTGGGGAATTAATTCAGTAGCATGCAGCTGACTGGCAGCAGTGAAAGCACACTGAAAGGTTGGCAGGCAGGAAGAATAAAATCATCAAAATTGTAAGTACTGTCCGCTGGTACTTGGGACACGGAAGAGGGAGAAATGTGTTTGAGTCAGGACTGCAAGGCAGACTGAACCCACATTAGCCTGGAACAGGTTACCCGGAGAAACTCCGGCTGCCCCATCCCTGGCAGCGTTCAAGGCCAGGTTGGACAGGGCTTTGAGCAACCTGGTTGAGTGGGCGGTATCCCTGCCTATGGAACTAGGTGTGCTTTAAGGTCCCTTCCGACCAAAAACCATTCTGTGATCCTTGGCTAGCAGGAGCCTGATCCTGGACTGACCTATGTGCTTCCAAAACAAAGGCTTTCGCCACCCTCGCATTTATACAGCAAGCACACTTCCTTAACCATCACTATTTTCACAACACTGTTTCGAAGACATGTTCTGAATTGGCCCTTGCAGGTAAGTGGGCAAGAGCAGGCAGTTCCTGGATGGTCACAGCTCCATTGCCTATGCAGGCAAAACAAGGGCAGATGGAGTTTGAATGAAGTTTAGACAGCAGCTGCACAGGGGTTCTTTGAACTTCCAAGAGGGCTGGCCTGCTACACGTTTATGGCCTTTGTTCCTGTAATCCCTTCATCCCAACCAGCCCCTTTCTCGCCCACAGTCAAGAAGCACTAGTGCTGACTGCCGGCAGCTGGATATCCAAGGAGCTGAGCTTCAACAGGCTGTCATTATTCAGACAACTGATTCAACAGAACCTGAGCTGTCTCCAAAATCATTTTCCCTCATCAAAACTCAGTAAAACCTCCCAACAGGCCTAAAGTTCCATGGGTTAACAACAAACAAACACAAGCACTCTGCTGCAAAGGTATTCCAAGGAGACAGAAATTAAGAACACGTAGAGAGAGAAGACAGGAACTGTCTTAAAAAAGTGGTTGCATTCCAAGTGGGCAGGCAAAGAAACATGGTACAGGTACAACTGGAGGAACTCCAGAAAGTCTCCTGTAAAGCAAAGACCACAACCGAGATGTTAAATTGGGTACTTCAGTTTCAGCTTCCACATCTTTACTATAATTCAGTTTATAAAATTAACCCAAACACAACTATTTTCTTGATAGTAAGGAAAACTATGCATTGGTTTCACTGGATTTCTGCATAAGCCAATTGCACAGGAAAGAAAAGGGACATCTCCACCCCAAAGAAACAGTCTTTAAAAAGATTCAGATTTTGTATTTTTTAATAAATGTGCTTTGTTCACAAAAGGTAGTGACATAAAGACAACAGAAATGCAAATACACATGTTCCTTTTCCTCTCCAGCACCTTAAGAACAAGAGATCTCTTGCACAGTCATAATTTTCAAATACTTCATAATCTAGAAACATTCTTCTTGCACCAAAGCCAAATATCCAACAACTCCTGATATCACCACTTTATTGTTCAGGGAGATAGAAGATTTATGTAAATCCCACTTTCTACCTACCCCCTCCACCCCTGAAAAAAAAAAAAAAAGGTAAAAAAAACCAAACAAACAAACTAAATACACACACCCCCAAACCCCCCTTCAGGTATATAGAATGAGCAGCATAAAAACCAAGCTGTTCTGAGCTTCAGGTCCCTAAACCACAAATACTATGGTGTCACCAACTTGTCAAAACGGCTTAGATTTTAAATGTTAATATTTTAAACTGTTTGGAGGGGATAGATCTTGGTCTTTTTTGTATAAATCACAAAATTTAATCAATGTCAACATATATGTTATCTGGTATAGAACTTGTTTTAAAAGGAGTATCAGTTAAAATGTTAGGTACACTTTGAAGTATGCACAGAGTAAGTTTCCATAAACAGCTGAATTTATAGCACCAGCATTTGAACTTTAACAGGAGCACTGCTGGAGTCAGTGGTTAACTGGGAAGAAGAAAGGCTTTGAACGGCAAGCGAAGTAAAGCATTGGATGCAAATACTGACTTAGAGCCAATTTTGAAGCCATTGACGATTTCATTAGTGAAGTATTCTCTCTAAAAAATAATCAAAAAAGATCAGCCTTAATACTTGTATGTCAAAACTTTTTTTAATACATCAGAATTGTTTGGTTTGTATATAAGGATATAATTCAGATTGAATAACAAATCTGAATCACAAATTAGGGAATGCTTTAAATTCAAGGGGAGAAACACAAAAAGCGTATGTTAAAGAATAAAGCATTACAGTCCAGATCACATTTCAAGTGTAAACTGGACCAATGGGGGATGACTATGTAGGAAGCAGTATAAAAGAAAAAAAACAAAACAAACAGGTAGGTCAAACAATGACACTTTCAGTGCAAAACTTCAATGGAAGGAGTAAGTTTCATTTTTGTAGCAACCACTGTAAATTCCACACTACAACTTCAGTAACCTCTCTATGATAAGTACAACATGGTAGGTTAATAGAGTGTAAGGTGCATTTCACCACAACCACCTTTGAAACTCTATTAGTATTTTCTACCATTTTGCGGAAATCAAAACCCCAATGTGGCACCTAGTTCAAATCATTTATTATTAGGCACTTACGTATAGATTTAACAGCCTAACATCCAAACCTGAAAATTCTGGCCATTATTTTTAGATGGAGGGAAAGCTAAGCTAAGCTAATACTGAATCCCCTGGTTTTACCACTGAATATAATTGTTCTTTCCTGCAAAAACTCACAGATTTATTACGCAAGTTAAAAAACTTAATAGATGTAAACCACTTCTGTTCCATCTCCTGATAGCAAGGACCAGTTTTCAGACAGCTATGGAGTTTTTATTTAGCTATCCAGAAGATTTTGGGGTCCAAATAAGCAAACAAATTATGTTAACTTCACTTGTGTGGTCTGAATACACAACTTTGTGCAAATATGTGTATCCCTGAAAAACTGTAAAATTATGTTCCGTTTTACAAAATTGGTCTGTATTTACTGTATAACTTGGGAGGTCTACAAATAAGGACAACTAAAGAAAGAGTTGCTTGTTTTTAAAATGCATAAATAATTTACTTTAAAACATAACAAACCCACCCTGTCCCCCCAAAAAACAGTTTGAAGAGAACTGGAGAAAAATACTGATATATGTCTGTGCACTCATAAAATTGCAAAATTGCAAAACCACGTTCCAGCTTTCAAGTGAAACATAATTGTCTAGATGTACCATACTCCTCTGGGGGGGATAACCTCTACAGAAATCTCATATCTAACTGCTATTTATGCAACAAAATTACACTGTATGTATAACTATGGATTAATATATTCCAGCATTGGGTGTTATCTCCATTTGGCTTTACCTCAAGAGGGCTGTAATAAACAAAATTAAATGTGCAAGCATTGTAGTTTCTCCATCTCTGGCTTAACCAGAGTGAAACAAATTTTGGGAAAAAGTTTTGCTCCATAATTATGAAGGGATACGTGTAACCAAGTGTCTTAACCTATCTGCACATTTAGTTAAAGTGCTAATTATTTCTTCCTACATACACTTCTCAGAAGCCCAGCAACTCCAGCGTCTTAAGCTCAACCACATTGGGTTAAAATATTGAAACAACGTTTAACAAATTAAATAGAATTCACACTTCACAGCACTAAAGAGAATGGTACCTTTCTGGAAAAGAATTAGTGATACAAATCTAAAGAAAGTAACAGCAATTTATGCTATGACATGAGTCATGTGCATAAAACTTGTATTTTTTCTCACTTTCATACAAGAATAAATTTTAAAATTCAAAAGTAGAAAAAAATAGCAAACTCTGTAAACCTTTGCATTTTCTTTATGCAAACCATTTTTGTGTGTTGAGCCCATGTTAGTATAGCAAAATCAGTTAAGCAAGAGTTTGACTGAAAGGGCCTTTCAACAACTACATTAACTTAGAAGCAATATAGGATCTTCTAGCTCATAGAAAGGAATTGAACTAGACTGGCTTTCTCCAGAGTCTGAGTCATAAGGAGCATCAGGTAGCTCCATAAAACCATAAGCTAGTTGTTCATCTTCTGTATCTGATCGAACATAGCAGGAAGTGTTGGAATACTCCTCCTCCTCTATACTGTTGAAATCCTGCGGGATATACAACATTCCTGGGTAGTTCCTGCTAACTAAGTCACTTGTTGTTTGCAGGGAAGTCTTCCTAAATGCCATCAGGTGCATGTGAGAAAACTTGGAATACTTGAAGCGTTTAAAACCCAAGGACTCTATGGCAATTTTCCAGCTTTTCATCATCACAGCCCGGCGATTCTGATGAGATGAATCAGGAGTTATTACAAGCAGTAAGCCGTTTAATACGAGAAGTTCATGTGCCTTCTTGCAGCATATCCATCGTTGATAGGGTGATGGAAAGTAAGAAAGGAGGAGTGAGAAAACAACGACATGGAATAGTTCTCCAGGTAGAGAATCAATAGGGTTTTTCAGTTGCTTAAGAAAGGCATCTATAGCATCTTGTGCCAGTTGGAGTGGTTGCTGAATCTGAAGATTTAAGAAGTCACATTTGTATACGCTCTAATGGAATAAGAAAAAAAAACAAATATAAAGGTTAATTTAGAGAGCAAATACAATAGATTTTCAGAAAAATCAGTGATAACTTCTCCAATCTCTTGAGGAAATATTAAGCCTGTTGAACACTCCTCCTGCTGTTAAAATTCAACAATCTAAAATACCAGTTTAACATACAATGCTAGCTTTCACAGTTGCAAAGCAAAATTTTATATGTGCAGTAATTTTCTAGAGATTTGTTAATTGAGAGCACTTACTTAAAAGAATAAAATAGAAATTTAGCTCAAGTAGAACAAAGTATCGAAACAACTTTCTAACAAATGCTTTAAGAAGTCAGATAAGCCCATACTGTTTTTTTTTTTCTCCAGATGCTAGAAACCTTTTACAGGTTTTTATAAACCTGAAATTAGTATTTAGAAACTAAATCTGATACCTCCGTATTTCCATCAATTCTCTGAAAAGAATCTAAGAAGCTTAGTTTTCCCAAGTTCGGTCACTTGGGAAAAAAGTGTTATTCTTTACTGGTACAGAAAGAAAGAAGCTACGGCAAGGCAACACATTAGAAAGTTAGAGTGCACGAACTGCTTGGCAGCAGTAATACAGATTCATGTTTTAACCTTACTGTAAAAGCAAAGTGTAGCAGTACACATTTGGGCAATTATCAAAGTAAGTCAAGGGCTATAAATCCATCTGTTGATCATTCATGCTCAAGTTATCAGAGATGGGAAATGACACCGCAATACAACATACAGAAGAGCAAGTTCTTAACATCTTTAATCACAGAGCATTCAAAAAAATCAAGATAATAGTATGCTATTCACTACATTTCAGTTTTGACACTTTATATTCATCAAAGCCTGGTACTGACTTTGTTCATAAAAATGGTATTAAGTGGTAAAGTTTTGACACAATAGCAACAAAAATTGTTCTTAATGCCTAGAGAATGTGCAGTGAACGACAAGACACTTAACTGGTAAGTTAACATGAAAGCAGACACAAAACATTCTGTTAAGCACATCTGAAAGGTGGACTTAAATCTGCATTTTCATACCACAAAAATATTTATAGCATATTTTATGAAAAAACATTCAAAAATCTCTCTAGAACACCACTGTAAAGGCATTTCTAAAGCAACTGATAAGCACAATTTTTTCCAAGTAGAAGAGAATGTTATTCCTGCTTATATGAAATCCCATTCTCTGAGAGTATGCAGTAAATTAGAAAAAGTCAGTGTTTAAAAAAATATAAGAATTTGTGATTTATTTTTCAGCAGCTTTAATCTTGGCCTCCAATGTGAAAAATCAAGAAAGACTTGCATTATGTGGCTATAATAAAGAAATTTTAATTGCGACCATTATACCTGCAGGGCTATATACTGCTTGCTTACAATACTTAGAACAGGAAATTATCAGTAGTCATTTCATGATATCCTCTATTAAATTGTAGAAGACAGAAGTGCTTTGAAGAGTAATTGTTCGGAGTACCATGCTAACTTCACTTAGAAGCAAGACTTTAAAAGTTTGAGGTTATACATATACAGTTAAAAAAAAAACAATTTAGACTGCAAGTATTTGTGAGTAGTGGAAAAAATAAAACAGTTGTGTAGAAACCATGTTAAAGACAAATTCAGGACTAAAGTGTGCTTCAAGCAGAACCTTGACTCTGCAGACAGTTTTAGGACAAAAATGCAGCTAAAGTGGAGACTGCTACTTAACTCTACATATAAAAATCTTGAACTGATGTTAAATTCCTCCTGGACACTGAAACAGCAGCCACATTTTAGTGCATCCACTGACATTTAAGAACACAATCTTACTTGTATATTATAATTTTTAATTCCGGTACTGCATGCTTTGCAAGAGTGTGAAATTTTGTGTTTTCCCAAAGTGGAGATTCTCTCTTCATTCCAATTTTTCTTTTTGCATTATTGTTTGTTGCTGTGGGGTTTTGTTTTGTTTGGTTTTTTAATGTAGACAAATTAAAATCCTCTATGAAAATAACCACTGCTAATTGCAGTCGGGAATATCTGTGTTATGAGCAGAATGTTAGAAGGAATAGCCAACAAAAACACTAGGTCAAGAAGAAACCTGTTCTGTTTACCCTGGTCTCAGTTTCCTCTCCTTTTGTCTGGCCTGGATTACTCATATTCCTCCACAGAAGTGACCTTTCTGGGACTCTTCCAATAATGGTTTTGGTCACTCTACATTTAAACTGATTTTCATGAAAACAAAAGTAATTTTCTCCCGAAAATAGCACAATAGCCTACATAGCAAAATATTAACTATACATACCCAAAAATTAATGCTTAGATTCAGCTCATGTGACTTCAGGTGCCTAGGCTCCCATTATAGTCACTGGTGAGCTAGGCATGCCCATGAGGTCAGAACACAATTCATCTCACCATGAAACAGCAGATGTTTAGGTTTCACCCTGACTATTTTTACTAAATCTTCACTGACTACAACTGGAACTTAAAATCCCAGATGTAGACACCTTGTATATCTTAGCTGGAAATTTACTTGCCACATATTATTATTTTAGGTGCCACAGGCTGCCACTTCAGTGGCATCTGTCTCCTTCACATCCTGCATCTCGCCCAAAACCTGGATGCAGGTGTCCTACAGTCTCTTAAGTATTTGTGAAATTGTGTTTGGGCAACTGGTGCCTATTCTTCAAATTAGGCAAGATGGAAACCACTCAAAGTTTCTTTGTGTTCTGGATGAAAAAAAACCACTGAATTGCTTTAAAAGGCCATCTTTTTTCCAAGATCTTTCATTAACTCTAAGCACATACACAGAAAGATAAACTAGGTGTTAGTGGACTACACCTGGTAGCCACAACAATATACCACGCATTTAGCATGTAAACCATACTGCAGCGAATAACAGAATGCAACTTTCTAGTTAGCTGTGTTACTGTATTTGTACAATTCTCACCTCTCCACCTCTGAAGAGGGTCAACTTAGGTCACTGTTTTTAACAGAGCCTGATTTTAAACTGTAACTGGTGAAGGTTTGAATGGTCAAGGTGTTTTCTGTCAGAAATTTATTTCTACCTTCTCATTTTTATAACACTTTGTCATTTTCCTTGGTTGAGAAACACTATTATGACTCACATAAGTTGGGTTAAGAGCAAAAGAAAGAACAGAAGATTACAGCAGAATTACTGCCTAGAGAAACTGAATTTACTCCAAAAGTGGCAATAAATTTGTCCTTAGGATTACACTAGTTCAATAATATTTCTAGCAACTAACAGAAAAGTGCCGTTACAGTGCACTACTGGTTACTAAAGCTCCCCAGAAAAACTCATCAGGTACAGTCACCGATCATTTCCTTCTGTCAGTGAATGGAACTTCTTGGGAGGCTCATGCCTAAACATAAGCCTACTCAATTTTTATTTACACCTTTTAAGATGCAAAGGCATATGTGAAATGCTATTAAAAGACAGCTACTAAAATGTTCCAATTTTAAGATTCACAACTGCATTGTAAAGGCATAACTCCTGGGGGAAAAAAAAAAAAAAACAACCAACCAACCAACCAGATTCTTAAACCAAACCACAACTACAGTTTATGCCCTATTCATAGGAAAGGATGTAGTAGGAGGGCCACAGTTCCTATTAAAAGCACAGAAATTTAGGATGCATACTTAAGTATTAAACATACTTTGTTTTACGGTCATTTTGAAGAATTCTGAAGTATCTGAGAATCAAACTTAATATAAACTCAGCAACTGTTACATACCTCAACAGCTGGAACAATATCGATACCAACTGTCAGAAATTCTTCAAACTTCAGAAATGGATTAAAGCAGCTACCAACATCAAGTAACCTGATCTTCCCCAAGGAGTGGAGCAATCTAAAAAGCAACAAGAATTCAGTTTTATCAAGTATTAATTCTGAAGCTATATTCTGAACTACAATTTCAGATAACTAATGCAAAAAAATTTCTCACAGAACACCTCTGTAGTGACTAACAGAAGTGAATGCCTTACTTGAATTGTTGAGATTCCTAAAAGCCAAGCTCCACCAGTAAAGCAGATGGCCTTGAAATGGAAGAGTTCTGTTCAGAGCAGCTGTAATACTATTAACTTGTGTTACTTGTAGTAAGAAAGTAAAATGGCAACTTGCGTGCCCACTAGACAGACTTCCTCTATTGCTTTGTGTTTTCTACTTACCTTTTTGCAGTATTTATTGGTGTTGAAGTCACATAAGTCACTTAAAATTTCATGAGTTTAAAAGAGAAACTGGTTAACACTATGACATACCTACTTGTTAGTCCCATTTTAAAGGGCATGTGAAGTCAAGTGCCACAATTTGTTTAATAAAGACAAGGGAACACATAATGGTATTCCAAGGTAAACAAAACAAACCTTAAAGCATTTAGTTATTCCCTGAAAAAAAATTAAAATCTTCAATTTGCTTCATGTTAGCTAACTTATTTTTTAAATGGACGACTGCTGGAGGTTCACTCCAATTCTGTTTTCAATGGATGCTGTAAAAGAGATCAGTCCACACACAGCCATAAACTTAAAACCTGGCTGCTCAAGTTGTAGGAAAGTTATTCTACTAAGCATCTAAATGAATAAAAGTAATCCCTGAAAACTACTTGGGGAAAAAAAACAACCAACCAAATAAAAAAAGTCCCCCAACCTACTCCATGCCAGGCAATCAGTTTTCTTTTGCAGTACCCAAAAGCTTTTTAATTAGAAGCACACAAAAATAGCTGTCTGGCTTAGGAGAGTCCTAATCAGAGTATTACTGAAGTACTCACAAATGAAGATTCATCCCATAAGAATTTTGGTGAACATTTTAGTAAGCCAAAAATCTATATTCTTATCTGTCACTGTGTGCGGACCCTACTATTCAAGGTGAAATTATAGATAAGAAGACCAATGGATGTAATGCTTAATACTTACCTATGCTATCAAACAACAAAAAGTGAATGTTTAAAAGGAGGAGAGGGGGGAGGGCAGGGTGAACCCAGGACACACGGAAAAAGTAACTTGAGAAATCATGACTTACTGCTTGGACTGATAGCAGGCAGTTGACAGACTACTGAGGACACTAGTTCCAGAATGCAGAGATGCACATATATATTCTTCCAAGATGTCATAGAAAAATGAAAAAACAAAACCAAATACCACCACCAAAAAAAAAACCCCACACAGAATAACTGGCCCATTATCTGCTCAAACAGATTCCAAAACTTTCTGGGGTAAAATATCCTGTAGGAGTGGGAGATCAGAAAGAAAACAGAAGACTGAAGAAACAAAGAGAGGACATTCTTGTACTGTCTGGTTGAAGCCCCCATTATACTACAGCAGAAAATAAACTAGAGGCTGGACTTGCCTTTCTTGGGAAGCTGTGACATCTCTGACCAACTGCAAACCCAATCTGAAATAAAGACATCACTGCTCTTAAGTTAAATGCATAATGTAAAAATAAAAAAAAAAGAAGAAAGTTGCCTGGCAACTTTTGCAGTTAGTGACTGCTGCCTTGCCTCTGAAAGCATTCTTATCTTCCAGAGGACAGTCTCCTTGACCAACGCCAGGAGGAACATTTGTAGTCAAGTTTGCAACCTTAAGTATTCTCTTCATGATAACGCAGTTACCAGTGTATGGAACATAGTGTCAGGTAAAATCAATGTACCTGTACAGAAGTACTGGCAGTCAGCTATCTTGTCATTTAAAAGTTTTGCCTCTTCCTGGAATTTCATGTGTCTGACCTGATATGCTGCCCCTCTTAAAAAGAATTAGTGTTGCGCTCAGTTATCACTAATACCTAGGACTCAGCTGTTGAATACATCCTACATTCAAACACGTTGTTATTTTCCTTACACTCTGAATATGGAGGCCCCTGCTGTTTATCTTTTTTTGTAACTCCAACAAAACATTAAGTGTTAAACTATTCTGTTCTAGCCCACTAGTACAGACTTTGCATCTGCCTATTCTTCGGAACACAGCTTGATGAAGGCATCCACGTAATGAATGTGGCCACATAAAAAAAAAAAAACAAGCAAAAACACAGCACCACTAGCACCCAACAGTTTGAGCTCTTTCTACCGCATCATTTACAGAGCTGCATCTAAAAATTTCCATCACTATTTCCAAGATCTTAGAACACCCAAAATCCATTAATGGAGGCAAACAAATATAAATTCATCACACTCACAGGGAACTTAGAGGGAGGAGAATGGTAACTATCCAGCAAGCAAATGTTGCTTTTCTTTTCAAGTGTCTGTAGCCAGTTCCAATTGGCATCTCCAAAATATCACTTGTCATCTTTCTGGGAAAGATTCAGCCCTTGAGAGACAGATAACTACAAAAACTTTCAGAAACAGATCTGCAGGGCTAATGGAGTCCAACAAAACCATGGATGTACTCATAGCAACAACAAAACAGTAAGGAATACAATTTTCTGCAGTATCTTTAAGCAGCGTAAATAGATCTGGGCTCCTAAATTCCCACTGATCTACCACAGAGGGGATGTTGAAAAAAACAAGAGAGGATTTCTCGCTGCGTTTGGCAGAATAAATGCCAAGTTAAGGGATTTTACTTCTAGACAGAACAGAAGATATCTAGGGGATAGTTCTGTCAAAATACCAGCATCACCAAAGCAAATAATGCAACAATTAACCCTAAGTTAAAATGCACACATTACCAGGCTGCCCTGGAAGTCACTCAGTCCTGAGTGGGATTTCAGAATGAAGAGGATAGTGACAATTTTTCCCGTAGCTTGGATGCCAATCACAATGTAATCTATACAACAGGAATTTGAAATGCTGCAGAGGGACCATTCAAATCCTAGTGGCCATAAACCACAAACACAGGTTGAAGTCAAGCAGTGTCTTTTTCCACATAGGGCTAGTATGAGGTTTCCTGGACTAGCACATCTCCTTGTCCAGCAAATGGAGACACTGATGGTAGATTCTATCTCATTAAAATACAAAAATATATGTCTGCATGTACATTTGTGTTCTATGTAAGAGTCCAATGGCAAATCAATAGAAGACACATGAAACACAAGAACAGGGAACGTGACTCTACAGTGCAAACTTCCTATAAGAGTGACAGCCTCCAGTGACTTCCATTTAAAACCATTTTCCATTTAAAGTATTTGATGAAATACCTGTAGAAATTAAAATTAAGCAATATAGCCCAGAACCCTCTTATCTCCATGAGAGCCCTCCTCACCTACAGTAAAGTGAAGAATCACTGTGATGTAGTCTGTCTTCCTCTCTTACACAACCTGCATTCTTGTCTGCACTGTTATTTTTTGACTGGGTGAAGGGAGACAATACTTCAGACTACTACAGCATCGGACACTCTTCTGGAAAGCTGTAACTCTGGGTTCCAAGCTGAGCAGAAGCCAGAAACTCTCTTCTACACTAATGGAGAACGAATTCACTTTGATAGGTGTATCACATCCAAGGAGCCTTGTAATCTAAATTCAATGTAAACATACTTTGAAATCGTAAAAGTAGCAGAGATTCAGATTCTCACTTGTGTCTTGACTTCCTGTTGCTTGTAAGATTTTGCTGCCTCTCAGAGCACAGGTGTGACAAATTGCTCAGTAGCAACTCTTAGGCTGCCAGTTACCAGCCAGTAGGAACAGGAGCCTAGTCAGGTGCTTGAAATAGTTTTGAAGCTGTAATTTAGGTGACAATCACTCACCCAGTGAGCCAGTGACTTTGTTAGAAATACAGTCTTGCTGAATTCTCTAATAATTACCCTTCAACACCCTGTTTCTTAATGATTTTCAGCAAAGGAAACATTAAAAGCAAGGGAAGTACTTTGTCACTGTAGGCAATATCCAGGCACATCTTGATCCATAACTCTTCAATGCATTAGTGTACAGGTAGAAAAAACAAAATGTAATTGGTTAAAGAGCAGGAACTGGTAAAGAAGTGTACATAACCTGGGAAACAGAACAGTTACAGATCAGGAACTGGTAAAAAAGTGTACATAACCTGGGAAACAGAATAATAGAATCAACTAGATTGGAAAAGACCTTTAAGGTCATCAAGTTTGACCAGGATTGCCAAGTCCACCACTAAACCATGTTGGGGTCTCATCTACATGGGTTTTGAACGCTTCCAGGGAATGACTGCTTTTTAAATATATTCCCCCACTTGTTTATTTCAAGAACTTTATTAAATGGACTACAGCTCTTTATTATTAGCCCCCTTAAAAATGTACCCGTTATTCAACTAGGTGCTGTACACGTAAAATGACATTTTCTCTTGGAAGTAGATAGAAGTAGAGCAGTGATATGACCATGAGGAAAGTCACTATCTCTGAAATTAATCACTCTAAGTGCTGATCTCCTAGTTCACAGTTTTAAATTACTCTATTATTTATCAAGGACATGAGGGGGAAGAAATTTCAGAAGCCTTACGCTGCTGTCAGAAGAGCAGAATAAAGCTATACATCTGGTCTGGAGTGGCAACACTGGTATGCCTCAAAAACCAAAGAGAAGCTCTACCTTGCTGGGATACTTACAAAAGAAGGAATAACAGGTTGTACCTTAAGAGACAGTCAAAGTAGGACCTGAGAAGAACCCATACAAAAAAATCTGTGATTTTTACCGTTGAGGATAAAAAGCAAGACTGCTTAATTTGACGGCAAAAGGAAATACTCAAAAAGAAAACAAAGAGGGAACTGATTTATTGAAGGGAGAAATTGTTAAAGAGCAGATAACAACCAGTTTTGTCTTGCAAGACTCAAACAGTTTGATGTCCAGCTTCACAACAGGTGCAGTTGTAATGTCAGAGATATAAGTACTCATTATAAGGTGGAAGGAAGTACTGCAGAAAATACATTATTTTTCATATAGATGAACGTAAAAAATAACTGGTCGCATTAGTTATTGCTGTGCAATTCACCAGTTTTAATGTGGCAAAGAGGTGAGCAACATGAGCAACTGGAAATGGGTTCATCAGAATAGCCGAGTGACTGAGTTGCAGTAAACTTTGCATTTCTGGCTCCTAAGATGTTTCCTTCTCTCACCTTTAAGAGGTGGCTGAGCTCCTCTCCACATCTCTCAGCATCTTTTCTATTACCCGTGGAACTTTTAAGCCTGCTTTGCTCCTTAACAAGCAAAGTACAGTCTCTCCACAAGTTTTCCAGTAAAGGCAGATTCAGAAAGAGGTCCTACAGAAGGAACTTGGTTTAAATATAACTTGAGAGAGGATTATATATATGAAGAACAAAATTACTGTTTTTACACTTACCTGGAGTAAACCAAAATCACAGGCTTAGCCATACCTATAGACAAGATAGTGTTATATGACCAGAATGGAGTGACAGAATATGAACACGTGCATGTGTGGGAAGAAGTTCCCCCATACCCCTTGTACAAAGACCTCAGTGAGATTCAGACTTCAGTAATTGATCAGACATGGTAGAAAAGCATTTAGGAGGAAAGTATGCTTTGTGTAATACACAGTCCATTTTCATTCTTACAAACTCTAATTTCTTCTAAGGCATAGAGGAAGAAATTGAATTTTCATGCTGGGCAGCTTCACAGTACAGCTATGCCTTGTTGCTTTAAGGCCTGTACATGTACTAAAAACCTTACTATCATCTGTTGCTTACTCTGATAATATGAAACTTGCTTTTGCCAGGTATGTTTTTATGGATGTATGTATTTTTACAGTTTTAGAACAAAGATTAAAAAAAAACCATAACCACTCACTATATTAACAATTAACAAGTACTTTTAAAATTATTTAATAAAAACTTCTCTATTAACTACTTTCTATACACACTAGTCAGAACAAAAATTAAGCCTACAGGCTACAGGGAGTAAGAAGACACTTGTGAAGTTAGCTCCCCAACAGCCATTGTAAAGTATGACAACAGAGCACATGCAAAGAGAGGGCTAATGCTTTATCATGACAAGGCCTCCCAGTGGAAGACAAATCAACTTTAAGTAGCGTATGATTATCAAACCTATTGATTCAAACAAACAAGTTTAAACCAACTGCTATTTACAGTAATAATAAAATCATGTGTTAACAAATGCCAGCATTACTGAGATTATAAGGTATTAGTATCTTATCATACCTTTGTGTGAAAGTGCCTGGCAGTTCTCATTAAAAACAGGTATTCATTTTGAGGCTGGCTTAGCAAAATGAGCAATAAAAAGAGGAGTTTGTGGAGGAAGTCAGCTTATGAGAAGCCACTATCTTCATTTCAGAAGCATCTATTTTGTCTTGTTATAAAAGGACAAGAACAGGGAAAATGTTTTCATTTTTCATGCAGCTATTCAACACATGGGCATTTGGAATCTTAATGCCTTTCGCAAATTACTTTACAAACACAAGGAACTGCAAAAGATATTAGCTTATAAGGACTGACACATCTGCTCATAACATTAGTAATGTGCACATTTCTTTCCTAACTAATACTACATCTAACTTAAAGTGCTGATCACAGCAGCTGTGCTGCAATAATGAGAAAAATGTCTTCTCAGAACAGAAACACCACTACTGCAGACAGTTGCAAGAACATGAAACAAGTCCGAAGTGTAACATTTAATGAGAATATGCTTATGCATTCATTATTCCATTATATTTGCAAAATATTAGTGTTTCTTCCACCACACCTGAATAGCCACAAACATGACCCATGTAGGAAAAACAGAGGGTGAGACTGTAACTGAAACAATAAAGCTACTCCTGAATGCCAAAAATAAAATTCCTACTTGAGTGAAGGTCAAAAAAATTAAAACTGTTGTTAGGAAAATACCTCAAGGATACTACAACTTCCGCAAAGCCAGTCATCAGAAAGCTAGCACATTTAAAATTAAGGGTTATAATTCAAAATTGCTTTTGAAGTGTATTATTGGAAGAGTTTCTCTGCAATTATTTATGAAGGGAAAGTTTTAAGTACTCTGGTATTTACATTTGGCACTTAGCACTTACATAAGCAATTGACTTTTCAACAGTGCTGAACAGCCATTAGATTCTAACTTAATTAACATCTCCCTTATTTCCCCTCAAGGTTTTACATAAATTGCATTGCACACCAATAACATGCAAAAGTGAAATTGCTCTAACACTTAAATGAAGATGACTAAGTAGTCATTCTCAAGCAATTTTTTTTTATGGCATCTACCAAAATATACCACAACAAATATTTTTTGTAAAATTTTATATAGTCACACGAAAATTCCCTTTCTTAACTATTAAAAATACATCAGACTCATCTAATATGTTACAGGGAAAAAATGTCCAGGTTAAGTAGTATCACACAAAGAGAAAGAAAACCAGTCTGAAAACAAGTAAAACTTACTCTTCTGTTACAGCTTCATGATTTGTCAAGCCAGAGTTTGGCAAGGGATCTTCGATCTTGGGAGCCTGGGGGACACTTAAAGCTGGAGTGGTCTTAGAAGCAAGAAGTGCTCTTTTTTCATCTTTCTCAAGTGCTTTTCTTTTCCCACCGTTCTGAAAATATTCTCTGCATACACTGAAAAGACAAAAAGAACAATTCCCCAGAAAAACAGGATGCAATTTTTGGTCATTACTATAGATAAGACACAACACAGAGGATTAAGATATACAAGCGCTGCCAGCTTCTAAACAAATCTGGGTTTTACTGCAACTTTGCTAAATCAGCTTTAGGACAGATACGATACAACCAAAGACACACTTGAAGTCAAGCGGTGTTTTATTTCCAAAAATTAGGCCATAAGTTACAGTTGAATCAAAATAGTTTTATCTGGAGAGATTTTTAGAGTAAGACAGCATAAGTCTTGTCAGAACATCACCAGAAGGTAAACTTCAGCTGTCACCTGATCAGAGTTCTCCACTAAGGTGCAGAGTTATTAACTAGCTTCTCTTAACACAGGGCTTTGAAACATCCATGTCTTGCAAGGCATGAAATGTGGGGAGAAAGAAACATAATCCAGGTTTATGGACTAACTTACACACATCAGTTTTTAATTTTTATTAAGTTTGCCTGGGGTGTTTTTTGTTTAAGTAACATGTATCCACAGATGTATTTTTGTGGAAGACTTACTTTAGTTTTCAATTCCCAACCTCCCCCCCTCCACACTCAATTATTCTGCTAATAGGAACCCGAACAAAATAATCTGGTTAGACTTGAACAGAAATGTTAACTAGTTTAAAGGAATGAATATTACAGAAAATGTTAAACCGCACCTGCATACTTCAACAAATAGTCAGCATTAGTGTATGAGAAGCAAGCATTATGTTTGAGAATAACTGAATTTTGTCCACAAAATAGAAATAGAATTGGAAACAATTTGTTGCTGTGAAATTAAAAAGCCTGACCCACTCTGCATAAAGCAGTATTCTTAATTAGATGTGCTAGCTAAGTATTTGCACAGCAAGTTTAACAGAAATAGTACTTGTTTGAATGATGTTCTTAAACAACCCATTTTTAGGATGCTTTCTTGAAATTTATTCAATTTTCCTCTAATAAAGCTGCAGAGTTTTGAAGGAAACATTCCAGAAAACATAAATTCAAGTGTAGTTTAATAACACCTTATATAAAGCAGGATCAAGATAACATACTATTTCACATCAGAGATGCAGGAAAGAACATGTTGGTATAATGCTGCATTTAAATCACAAATAGAGACAAGGACTTGGAATAAACAGGCCTTATCTAAGGGTTGGTGATACACCCCAAGTGTATTCAGTCTCTCCACCATTTAAGATGTGAAGGGGGGGGGGGGGGGGGGGATGATAAAAAAATAAATAAATTAAAAAAATCACTGGAGTTTCTTAAAGGTAAACATACACAATCAAACAGGTTCAGATACAAGTCACTTTACACCAAGATGGGAGGAAATGACCACCTTGAGTTAGTAAATGTATAATTACAGTAGCACATTATGTCCAGGTTACCAATTCTTGCCATAGCAGTGGGGGAATTCTTACTCTGCATACATTCCTGTGCTGACATGCTTATAGCACCTGAAGTTCAAAACTGACCTGTGTCTAAAACACAAAGCACAAGCAAGTTTTACTTGCTCAAGCTGGCCCTAGGCATTCTTGCACTATATAAAAAGCCTAAAATGCAGACAGTAACCTTAAGCAGAGAACACAGCTATATGAGAAATAAACTCAGTAAACATTTTATTTATAATCAACAAGTTTATAGTTGAAATTCCTCAGTAACTAAAGCTGTTTTCAAACCAAAGAGAAGCTAGGTATAATAAATAAAATCCACATCTTAGCAATACAGAGCAAGATCACATGCAGAAGCATGAATAACAGTCCAGACTGCAATAATCCCAGATACATAGACTGAGAAACCATACCAACTCCATCCATTAGAGATTGCACCTATGGAAAGGCAAGTCTAAAATTAACAAAGTTAAACAGAAGGAGCCAGTCACTTAACTTAGCGGGAAAGAGATTAAGAACATCAGTAAACAAAAGAGAACCCTTGAAAAGCCTTTGAATTATTGCTGGCATGCTAATAGAAATGTACTTTACACTATGTTCTATTATTTGTTTATAAGCTGATGATAAATTTAGAACTCTCTAGTTCTGCGTGTCATTTAGTCAAAGAAATAAAACTCAGGGAAAAAAAAAAAAAATATTTTTCCTCACCCCTTATCAGCTACCTTCATACTTTGCTAGCATCTTGCAGTCTCTTTATTTTTATTCTAAGCCTTTTTTCTCATTAAATCCCTTAAAAACATTCAGAATAAATGGCAGTTTAAATAGCGTTGTACTGGCATTGAACCTGCTGTGTAAGTCAGAACACATTAAAAAGTTCACAACCTCTGGAGAGTGTATTGTTTTTTCTCCTTAACTGCTGATGTTATCAGACTTTTAACTCACTAGAAGCTGGTATGCCGCCCAGCTTAACACTTAATGAGCTGTTGCACAGGAGAACCACCTACTTGTATAGTACAAGTTCCTCTTGTCACTGAGGAGACATTTCTTCCTCATTAATGGTGCAAACCAGTATTTTCTCCATCCTTCTACCCTTGTCTATCCTGTCCACCGAGTTCTCGTAATTCTGTATTTTTTACTGACCTTCCTTGTCTGCACATTAGACACTGTCAAAGCCAACCATGAAGAGGAGCATCTTCTACTCCTGTGTTTTCGTTGGTGGAGAGAGGAGCCAGAGCTACAGGAAGGCCCAAGACCGGATAAAATACTTCACATTCAGATCCCAGTCTGCATACCTGTGCAGTACCACAAGGAAACAAAAAAATACCAAATCCACCCATTCAAACAAACAAAAAAAAACAAACCAGGCAACACCACTTCATAACTACTGAGGGTTATCTCCATTTCACATCTTTCTGAAGTAAGAATGATTCTGGCAGGATTACTACATGTTGCCCATTTGGCTCCTGAGGCCTCAGAGGAGGTGTCTGTTAACTCCCCTCGTGGAAGCAGACCATACACCTACATGACATAACAAGTGAGCATGTGGGCAGTCATTGCACAGTATCTAACCAGATGTAATATACTCCATAGTTTACCCCATGGGAACTTGTTGATGTAGCCACATATTTTAACTTCACGACCATTAAAAGCCATCACTGATCACACTGTGGTTTTGAGTACGCAGTTATATAAGACTCTACATTTAACAACTATCTCAAGTAATGAACAGAGCATCTGTTAATCATCTACAAAGAAAAATAAAATTAAGGAGGCTATTTTATAATGCTGAGAACTACAGTCTCCATTTTTAACTGACATTTAAGTGCTCAGTCTTTGATGACACAACATTCACTCTACAATTAACGTACTTGTTTGTAAAGAATTGTGCAATGTAAATGCTACCTGAGCTAACACTTACTACAGTTTACAAAAAAACATGAAACAAATATTTCAGATCTAAACCACTGAAGTCTGCTGGCAGAGAGACAGCTGAAGTGTCCACTTTCTGTCTTGTCTTTAAGAATATAATAAAAGTATCTAGGTATTTCCTCAGTGAAACTTGTTTTCCATACTCCAAACCTCAAATGGTAAACGACCCGTTCAAGCTGACCCCCCTGCTCCACCATTTGGGCTGCACATGTATAGAAGTTTCAGTAAAAGCCAATGTGAATACATTTTAATTTGTTAATACCCTCCAGCAATGAAAGAGAAGATTTGGTTTTGAACAGTCACCAAAACCAGGGGTTTCAATAGACCATATAATGACAAAAAATAATAGTGAGGGGGGAATTGCCATATGAATTTCAGAAGCCATGAAAGAATCAGTAGTTTAGTTGTTCATTATTACTTGATGAGAACAAATAAATTAAAGCTGGTGTGGTCAGGTTTTATCATGGCAAAAAGCAGTTTCTGATAGCTGTTATCAATGCTCAAGGGTTTCAAGCAGCCAGTTTGCATGCTAAGAACTGACAAAGTCTATCTCTTTCCTTCTGCTTTATAATGAGGTAAAGGTGAGCTTGACTTCTGTTCCTTACAGTATTTACTAACCAAAAGCTAACACTGAAGATGATATTCAGTGAGGGTACAGAGAATAACATACTCTCCTTCAAAGCTGAAGGAAAGTCTGGACTTCTCATGGTTTCTGTCTACAGAAAGTTTCTCTCATCCTCCCACGCTCAGAGGAGTAAGTTTATTAATGTCAACAGAGAGGGCTGCTGGTCTGAAAGAAGTGGTGTAAACTCTTCTACAAGTTTAGTGCCCTATTTCCTCTCCCCCTCCAACCCTCCCCAACTTCCAAAGAAAATCAAGGAAGGGAAAATTATCAAATGCCCTTGTACATATAGCTTTCCTCTGGACTGGAAAATATTTTGTGATTGTCATGCGCACCCAACTTCAGGTTAAGGAAATCCTGTATTCAGCATAGGTGAAAGCACTAGGTTTCTGAAAGTATTGTCATTTTTTATCATCGCAATTGTATTTTGTATACAATATATTTTTTCCCATTTTATTTTTCATACTTAGTTTTGAGACGTTTTCCTTTTGAGAAACACAATTAGATCTGTAATCCGATGTTTCTTTTCCGTTATGTCCACCCCAAGCCTGCTTCTGGAGTCAACATCCGTCATTACTGGAGGATTTCAAGAACTCAAAAGAGTCAGCAGTTATCATATGATCACTGCTCTAATTAGTTCTAGTGTTAAAGAAACAGATATAGCTTTGTCAGAATAAAGTAGTGTTTAAGAGCAAAAATGAAGACTGTCAAACAAACATGAACAATGAACATGAAGTCTTTTTCTCCATTTTAAATGGTTTCTCTCCTCCTGTTTACACTACCTCCCTCTTAATTCAAGTGAAAATGAATCACTTGACTAACTGCATTCATCAAGAAAGCTGCAAAACAGTGTTAAGGTGACTTCAAATATTCATTCATTCAATCAATCTTCCAAACCCAAACAGGATCAGTTTCCAGTTCCAGCAGTGACCTGTTATTCGATCCTGTAAGAGATTACTCAGCCTTCTCTCCTTTTGACAAGAAAGCTCCAGTTTCTAGGAAAAAAACCCACAGGCTTGGGGGGGGGGGGGGGGGAAGACAGACTTCTGATCATTGCTTTATCTTTCTTGGAGTTGCACTGTTGTTTGTTATTTTTAAATACAGTGGCCAAGGTGATATTCTGGCTAAGAGCAATGCTAAATAAAGTCAGAGAGTATTTTATGTATCTTGAGAACAATCTCATTAACACCCTCCAGTATAATATTTGCCTTTACTGCAAAAGCATCTCATAACTGTTTCGTATTCAGCTTGTAGCCTGCTACACAATCCAACTGCTTTTCTAAAAGACTGACACAACCAATTACTCCCTGGCCTGTATTTGTACAGTTGATAATATTTAGTATAGTTGACAACACTGTTGCTTTCAATCCTGCTCTCAGAGTGTGAATTCTTTTCCATTTGGTCTCATTTGCAAATTTAATAAACAGACTTCATTCTAGCAGATTGCTAATGAAAATACTCATTAGTAATGGATGCAGGGACAGACACTGACAGAGCCCTTCCCAGTCAATCACATTTTTAAGATAAGCTTCTAACATCTATTCTCTGCAAGTTTTTCCAAACTGTTCTGAACTCACTCAACATTAATTTCATCACAACCATATTTCTTCTGTTTGCTTATGAAACAAAAGACTTAAAAAGCAGGTCTAAATAGCATTTTGTCATGATAGTCAGAAGTGCAGATCTGGGGGTTTTGTTATTTAAAAAAAAAAAATAGCCAAGTCAACACAAGTCTTGACAGTGATGCAAAGGCAACAGAAAGAAGCAAACCTGCTGGTCTAGCTTATTTTGTTCTAACTAGAACCAGAACAGGCTGACATTCGTTGTCCACACAAAAGGTCACCACCCCACCTATGCCAGCAAAAATTAAGAGTTAGGACAATTATTCAGGGTAAACATCACTTTACCCTATTTTGGTTTAAGTTTTGTGTTGCAATATAAATTAAACAGAATTGTTAGCTTCCAAATACCATTTGCTACTCTGTATTTGGTTTTCCAAAGACAGAAAAAGAAAGCAAGGGAAGGACAGTTGAGTGTTGCCCAGATTTTTCACACTACCACTCGGGATCATTAACCTGCATCTGGAAGGAGATTTAATCTCTCTTCCCCCTGCCCCTCTCCCTAATTAACTGTTGTATAATGTTGCCCTTAAACAATAAATAAAATTGGCCCTACAGATCACAGCATATGGTCATTAGCACAATCTTTCATGTACTGCTTTCTATTTTCACAGTTTCTAAAGCCTCGATAATTGCTTAAGTCAAAACTAACAAGGTAAAATAATACTCTTTATGCCATCTGGTTGAAGAATTATTGTTAGAAAAAGTGTTTTTCACAGTGTTTTCAACTAAATAGCTAGAAAGACTTCAGCAAGGAGAACCCTGCAAGAAATTTGTTATTCTTAATCCAGCTCTCAGCTATGATCCAACTCACACCTTCTCTAGTGGTTATTCTGCATTCTCCAATTTACTCTATCAAGTGCTAGTTTATAAGACAATACAAAGAAAATGAACGAAAGTGGTTTTTTTTCCAGCTAGTGAAAACACTTGTGAGTTTCAGGTCTCTGAAAATATCTTCACATTAGAACAAAAAAGCTCTACTATCCTTTCTTCAGCAGGGACACACCTGTGGTTCCAAAGTATTTTTAGCATTCCACTCTCAACTTCATCTAGAGCATCAGCTACTTTCCTGCTGTCATGGTGACATAACTAAAACATTGAACAAAAACTTTCAGTGAAGTCTCATGCAAGTAAAGTTCTCTCGCATGCAATTATGCACCCAGACACTAGGAGAAGTAACCACAATGGGACCTACTGTGTGTCTGGCACACCCCTTGGCCCTTTGAGAAAGCACAAAAAATTGCAGAATCAAGTCAATCTGGTATGCTCTGGTCCCCAACCATCCAGGCCTCGGCTTAATCTGAGACACACAGAAGTGAAAAGTTCTTTCTATTGATGTAGAACTCCTGACCCCTTAACTTTGCAAACTGAAAATGCTGCAACCAAAGCTTTATGCTGAGAGCGTTTTAGTGTCTCTTCCCGGGTTGATTCTCTTCTTAATGTGAGTTCATTCTGCAAGACCCAAACACTTATTTAAATGTTTACTTTGTAAATCTTGTAGGAACTACGAACAGAAATCAAGTGAGACAGAGCCAAAACCCTACAATACACAGGCCATCAACTGTTTCCCCCCCCTGTCCACAAGGAACATGATCCTGTCCTACCAGGTACCAGACAAGCTTGCTACAAGCTAAGGGAATATTGTTTGGCTGAAATGAGAGCAAGTGCACACACTTCTACTGAAAAAAGTTTCACATATTAGTTGACAATCAGACTACAAGAAAATACTGAGCAATGTTTCATAGGAATCTGCCCTGGATCCAGTACAATCAGTTTTTTTCACGGGTAACCTGAACACTGGAACAGTCAGTAGTTCTCTTAACCAATATGAGAACAATGCCAAGCTGGGATACAGACTGTGCTGCTGCAAGAAATCTCAGTATTAGAATTCAGTATGATTCAAGAGTGTAATTCAGTAATGAGAACACAAATATCAGCATTTCCACAGAAGTAATAAATAGCACAAGTGCAAGAAAACAATAACTGAGGAAGGCTGTAAAAAAGAAAGAGTTTCTGGGGAATCACAAATGAGCACAAATCAGTGCCACACCAATTAAAAGTACAAACACAAAAACATAATAAAAACCCCCAAAACACAGAAAACTTAAACAACAACAACATAAACAAGAGTTTACCTCAATCATAATTCTTTATTTATCACTGACAAGACCATTGGAAAGCTGTGCTTTTTTTTTTTTTTGGGTGTAGCTCTTTACAAAATGATTCACCTCTCTTATAACTTGGATAAGGATACAAAATACATGTCCAGAAAAGGGTCTATAAAGAAACACTGAACTATGGGGTTTTATTGGTGGTCGTGGGTTGTCTCTTTGGGTTTTTTGGTTAAGCTAAAAGATAAACGATTGATACATAAAGGGATGGTTTTCAGATATTTACAAGCTGATGGCATGGAAAAAGGAAATGAGCTTGTTATTACTTGCTCCATTTCCAGAAACCACACAACAGCTCAAGTTGACACCAAGATGTACTCTAGATCAACTGTTTCAGAGCCATTCTCCCCTTCTGTTTTGTTTTGGTTTTCTTTTTCTGTTTTAGGGGCTTAAAGGACCAATGTAATTAATTTAACAATACCACATCTGCCGTTTGCTGCCTCTTGCTCAGCACTGCAACACTCACCTGCAGGACCTACAGACTGGCATACGAGACTACTTGTAGTTTGTCTAAAGTCATTCTCAGAGGCAGGACTGTTGATAAATTCTCTTCCCAGTTAGAGATCAACAATAATTTGTTTTATTTAGTTGTGCTGATTCCATGGTATACCTTGGATGCCAGCTGTAGGCAGGAATCCTGAGTGACCAACATTTCTCCACTTTCAGGAGTTTGTTTTCCTCAAGGATTGAAATAGCTCAGCCGAACCCCCTTACAGTCTTTACAGTTATCATAACCCAATACAAATTAGATGCTTATGACTTACAAGAATTTTAAAATTGATTTAAACTAAGTTTCACAGAGGTTAAAGTCTGTTGCAGGAGATTAAAACTTGAAAATTAAGCACCAGAGATTCACATGTAGAGTTCAAACACTATTATAAGGATAAATCAAACCAAAGACTTGAAAATTAAACTTGCGCTACCCTTACTGCATTTGCTCAGTTTAGGTTCAAATGTATGGAAAATTACTTCATAGTTTTACTTGTTACAGCTTCAGTATTTGAGGAGAGGAAAAATTTGGTTGCTGAAGATACTTTAAAAAAGGGGTCACCTCATAACAAAACACTTCACAAGCTATTTCCTTAGGAGATCAGAACAGTAAGAAGGTATTTGTTTTGGGAAGCAGTGAATTATTAACATCTTATAGAACAAATCTTAAAAGCAAAAAAGCAAGAACTGCTCAACAACTGTATTATAAATAAAGCAGAAGTGTGCAATTGCATCTTTCAAATACATTAAGATTTACCTGCAACACCATTCAATTCGGCCTTCTCCTTCACAAGTTTTTGCCCAGTGATTATCTGCAAGGTTTTTCATTGCCACAGCATATTCACACAGAGTTTCCTCATCCTCACAGTGCTCACGCCAGATCTTATCAAAGTCTCCCACTAAACAAAACAATAACAAAGAAATTGCACATTAGATACAAAGTGTCTCATTATAGCCATGGCAAAATCCCCATCTTCCAGTTAAAAGAAGTTACATAACACACCAAGAGATTACTTTACCTGCATATAACAAAAACAAGGTCCCCTTTCTCCAGTCACAGACAAAAGTCCAGGTTTTGAAGGAGGAAAGAGCTACTGGGTACTTGAGAAACTAACAATATTCTCAGTATACTGATTCTGTTCAGTTTGTTCTGTGAAATTCACATCCCTGGGAAGTTTTCCTTTCAGGTCTCTCTGCATGAGTATTAACATGACAAACATTTCAAAAACGAAAGACTGAAAGGTTTCCTAGTAGCACTCATGCTCATGGAAAATACCATGGATGACACTACGTGCAAAAATGCCAAAAAAGAAAGCTTAGTCCAGAATACAGATTTCTTTGGATTCATTGGAAAAGGAATTCAAGCCTTCACTGATGTCTGTCTGATCTACCCAGTTCCAATGAATTAGCTTCTAGGGGACAGTACTGAAGAATCAAATCAACTAGTCAGGGAATCACAGATAAACTCATCTGCTGATCCCTAGGGACAGATTTATTTCCATGCTCCACATCTTGCTGAAAAGAAATCTTGCAGTTAAAGTTTTGGCACTTCAAAGTAATTAAAAAGATTATTTTCCCTCTTTTGCTGCTAAGCATCCACTTCTCTTCTCCTACCTTGCTTTACATAATGTACTGCTGAACAAAGCCAAGATAAATGCTAGCTGTGCCTAGCCACAATTCCTACTGTAGTTTCTATACGTAAAAACTCTTGGTATACCTTACTAAAGCGGATTTCTGCCTTAAGAAAGAAAAATATATGCTCAATAGTATCATCTGCACTAATCCCTTATGTTTTTTTAACCACAAATGTGTGCACACGTCTAGTATAAAGCTGTAGAATGAAAATTATCTACTGATTTTGCACTTATAAGCTGATACAACTAAAACCAAGTTTTCAAGAGCAGAGATATACTTCAACCTTTGACTCAGACAACCAACACACTTTTCACCACATGGCTCCAGAGCCAGTTTTTATAGTACCCTCATATTACAAAGAAGCATTTTAAAAGTGTATCAAGCAGAAGCTAGCTATTAATATCTGCTGAAGCCTGAAAGTAGTTTACAGTATAACCCATCCTTCTCCTATCATAAGAGATTTCTGTTTCAAACCCACTTAAAGCAATTTCTTTGATGTACTTTGTTTTAATTAGCAGTAAATAACAGATTTCTTCATTTTTCAGTAATGATCCCTCACCTCACCTGTCCTCCCCTTACCACTAGACTGGGTATGATGGACAAGTATAGATTGTTGCATACTTAGAAGATTTAAACCAACCATCCAGGCTACTCCCTATTTAAGTTTGGTTTACAAATGTCACAGCAATTTTCTCTTCAAAATAACAATCTAGCACACTTGTACAATCATCAAAATGAGTCATGTTTAAAATTAGGTGTTTATATATCCCTTGTGTGAGATGGCAGCTGAGATGGAAGGGAGTGGTCACGATTTTAGTTTTAACAAAATACAGAAGCTATGCAAGAAATCACGTATTCTGATTGCTATTCAACAAGCATATATGAGAAAGTTACTAGACTGGACAAAAAAATAAAAGTAGTATTATAATTGAGTGGTATCCCTCATTATTTCCCAAGTGATCCAAGCTCAGAAATATATGCTTTATAGGAAAGGCACTAGCATGGTCACCAGCTGACCATCAGACAAAACAGCCAAATCATAGGCAGGCCCAAGACAGGTTTCAGCTAAAACCTGTGTCACTTTTCCAGAGCCTTCAGGATTGTAGAAACAATCACACAGGAGGAGAGCACATACTCTGCTGACGAAGAGAGCAAGAAAAGGGGCCACACCAAGCACAACTCTTACAAATCTTTATTTCTTGTGTTGACAAAGTGCAGAACCTATGTGCAGAACAGCACCAAGCCAGAAAGCACTGGCCAAGGTCAAAATGTATTCTCAATAGCCAATTAATTCTGGTGCAATTTAGATAAAGTTTCCTACTTCTTGTGCCACAGCACTCTGAATCTTACTGCATACTCCAGACAACTGTGAAATGCTTGAATAACATACAGTTGCAAAAGTTCTGTTTGAAGAATCATGGCTAATTAGAACAGAAAAAAAAAAAAGTAACAAATGAGCACTTACCAAGGGAAAAATATCACAAATACAAAATCCCATGTTTAATACTGTTGTTCTTTTATTCCATTACTTCATATGGTCTATTCTTTAGCAATTACTCTATTTCCAAATGCCACTTTTCTTTAAAACTTAAGAAATAAGACAGATGGGGAAGAAGAAATATGCAATGACCAGATGTTCTTAACCTAACTAGCCAGTCCTTTCTTACAGCAAAGTAGTGATACCTCCTTAAAACTCAGTCCCTGTTCTCATAGCAATACTTCTTATTTCCTTCTGAACAAAGAAGAGATTTTCACCTCTTTCTAAAAATCAGACAAGAGTCAAAAGAGTCCATAGATAAGGGATCCTAAATTTAGACATATAGCAACAAACCTGGAGCTGGGTTGTAACAGAGCTGCTTATGACAGTAACAGCTTCTTGGCACTGAGTTGACAAGAAAACAAAACTGAATGATACAGACTATTAGGAGAGACATACAGAACAAAAGTGAAAAATTTATCACAGAGTCATTCTGTCACACATCCTATATCAAGTCAATTCTGTGTGCGCTTCTCGTTTGTTTTCATTTACCTATACAGCAGCTCTAGAGATACAGAAAATGTCAATGTGGGACAGATCCAGCACAGCTTCTGCACGAGGAACACCTACATAAAGGTAAGAAAAAGGCAGATGATATCAGGAGAGGACAGACCTACTCAAGATCACAACTGATAGAGGAAGGGTAAATACAGAACATCTTGTTCTGAGAGCAGGAGACCTTCAGGAAGAGTATAAAAAGACAACTCCATATTCAAAGACGCAATTTCTAACTCAGGAGCTCCTAGACTGTGAAACCAGCAAAAGACAGAATTGTCAGCAAACATACAGTGATACTCCAGCAGCACTTCTCATATATTCTTGTCTAAGCAGCTGCTGTTGACCCACTGTCAGTACTGGGTTTTATATGATGCCCATTTGTCTTCTCTTAATGTAAGCTCCAAAATAACTGCAGATAAAGGGTGGTCTTAAGACACAGGCACAATTGTGCATGGACTTTCAAAGAAGGGTCTGAGGTCCAATTTCCCTTGAGTAAGTACTATGGTGTTGAGTTGGTGTTTTTCCCCCCCCATTCTTCAGGGTGAGCTCTGAGAAGGCACAGACAGGCACATTAGATTTGCAGGAACTTTAATTCCAGACTCATGCTCCAATACTGAGTTGAAAATGCAAATAATGCTTCCTATCTGCTGAGATTGAGGAAGTGACTACAACAGGTCTTGCAGCATCCAGTTTCAAACCGACGCCCAGAACACACTAGAGCTATGTATTAAATTTTTCAAACAATTCATTATAATTCACATGCTAACACTGCATTAACTCTGGTGTACTTAAACATTTATTTATTAATCATTGCTTATATAATCAAAAAGGCAGTAAAATATGCAGGAAAATTTCACCACAAATCTAATGGTTACTAAAGAAATAAGGTAAATAAAATGTTCTGTTAAGCAATCAATAATGCTGTAAATTAAATAGATGTTTGTGGTAGGCTAATCTAAAGCAATAATAACAATAATAATAAAGTCTTGCAGCTTTGATCACATCTTAAAGTTAATATTTGAATTTGCGCAGTATACATTTCATCTCATATACTCAGGATAATACCATAAAATGAAGTTAAAGACTACTCAACACTCTTACCATGCACTTGGGTATCAACTTTTATGCATTTTAAAACCTGTTTGAAGCACTGACTCTTCAGAGATCTTCATACATCTCAGATCTCCATGAAAAAAACAGTTATGCCAGCATCCAGCTGCAAAGTGTGATCGGCAAGACTGGCTCCTAACAGGAATTGCACACACCTCTCAAGTCAGTGACATTTTAAATTTAATGTTTGCTCTCCTCTTTATCACAATTGCCTGGAAAATAAGTATTACCTGCTCTTCACATTGAAGATTAATTATTCCTTTAAAAACAAAAAAGCCCAAAGCCCACCTCTTTCTAGCAATTGTCAATGAACAAATGACTGACCAACTTGTAGGTTCTTTGTAACACAGCCTGTTCTAATGCAGTAACAAAAATCCAGTACAGTTTACCTAGAATAGATGAGTCCCTCTAAATGTTTTCCACCTACATTAATATTGCCCGCATAATAGCCAAATCATAAACCCAAACCCAACCACAAAGTAATCAGCAGTTTCTGAACCCTGTCACAGACAGAACAGGTCAGGCATGAAGAAGTTATTTTTAAATGATCCTAATTACACGATAGCTTTAATTGTGGGTAACAGCACTGGAGACCTAACGTTAGCTGGAAGTTTCAACAACCAAAAACACTTGTAATAAAGAAGAAAGAGTCATACAAGCTCAGTAAGACCTCTTGTCATTCCACGTTTATTTACAAGATCTCATCAAAGGTCCCCAGCAGAGCAGACCAGGTTTGTCATTCTAAGTGAGACAAACCCACACTGTAACTCTTCTCTCCAGGCAGTCTGTTTTGAAGAACAAAAATGCAGCTTTCTTCCATCTTAATTTCTGTTTTGTTTGTTTTAAAAATACATTTAATATATTTCTTTATAGGGTGTTAAGTGGAACTGTCATTTAAGGTATCTTTATGAAATAGAAAAAATTATTAGTCAACTATTCTTCAACTACTGACAGAACAAATCAATTGGTATTTTAAATAAATCACAACCCTCTGTATAAAAAAAGAAACAGAGATCAGTTTTGCTAAAGGCAGTATTTTTCATTTTGGAATGGGATTGAAACCCAAACAACCTATTTGAATCATTCTGCTTTATCAAGCAATAAAATAGTAAAGTCATTCAGAGTTAAAAGTACTATCTGTACCCGCAAGACAAGTTTTGTAATTATTCATTTCCTTAATTCGACTGGTGCTCTTCAGAAAAACAGTGCAGTCATCTCTGACAAGCTCAAAAGCAAGTACAAAATACTTCATCCACCACCAAGCAAGACCTTGCATCCCAAAATTTAAATGACAAAACATGCCCCAAAAAGGAAGAAAAAAAAAACAACCCAAGCCTATTCAAAAAACCAAACAAGGGTTTAAAGGATGCCTGCCTACATGCTGATACAAATTGGTAATGTAAAAAAAAAAAACAACCACAAACCACCCAGATCCAATCCACTGCCTTTTCAATACTCCTATTTAACAGCACACTACCTTCCCATCTACATCTTTGATGGCTCTGGTAGAGGAGAAAATAAGGTCAATACATTGACTAACAATGAAAGACAAGCAAAAGCGACATGTTCATATTTGTACAACAGTTATTAACTAAGCTCTTTGAATTGCTCATTGTATAAAGCAAACCTATCCCCAGAATTAAAAAGTGTCCATGACAATGCTGGATAACTTCAGATAAAAGCTGCTGGCACTAGCAATGCCTAGCAAGACCTCTGAGCTTTCTTTTTTGTTGTTGATGGCGATGCACTGCAGAATGAAGAAAATCCATCTCATTTTTAGCTTCTTAACACTGCCTCTTCACTACTTGCTAGAAACAATAAACATGCTAAATTTCTACAACATGCTGAACAATAAACGGGAAAAGCAACCCTATGCTGCCCATGAGGATAAAGCTGAAATCAAATTCCTTGAATATGACAAAATTTTTGTCATTAACAGTGACTTGTCAGTTAACATTTAGCTGTACTACTAAAAGTCTGGATGCTGTGGCAATGATCAGTAAAACTAATTACATGAAGAATATCAGCCAATATGCTATTTACAAGTTACAGTGTGCACAAGATAAACTAGAAACTTATTGAACATCTGTCTTACTAAAACAGTATATCCAGTATTTCTTATGAAAGGCATTAGGCATTTTTTGGCTTCACAGTTTTCCAGTTTTACATGTCTAAATACAGAACATGAAGTTCAAGTTGGACAAAGTTCAAGCAGTCCGAGCTAATATTTTCCTTCTCTTGTCTGACTAGTGTTTGTTTTAAATTCCTTAGGATTTACCTGAAATATTTCACAATAAAATCTTAAAAAAAACCCAACATAGAATCTCATTTTCTTTTTCTAAACATTTCTTCCCTCTATTCACACAGAAAGGATTCATTTGACCAAATGAGAGTTTCTACATTTAACTTGGCAGGTAAACTTGCTATCTATCTGTTTACACTAAATAGACAACCAGGGCACAAATCATCTGCTACTGAAGACATCTACTGCAGTCAGCTTAAATCACCCTGAAGAATGACCTGGGTCTCTATCTGCTACAAATCACTGATGGCTGTCACACAGACAGTGGGGAACCTATTTGTGATAGTTTAAGCAATTACTGCCCCCAGGTGTTGGATCTACTCTAATGGAAACTATCACCCCTCTCCCCCAAACCTGACTTCGTGGGATGGACTGTGTGCTGCACCTCAACACCACCAACACAGAAATGAACATATTACCAGAAACCACTGATTTTGGTAAATTTCTGAAAATGCAGAAGCAAAAATGGGAAACAGATGAGGCACAGGTACAGATTTCATTATGCTGACCCTGCAACAGGAACACCATCTTCCCCCCAAGGCAATAAAGGAGCAGGGAAGAAGGTTACATACAGTTGTTTGTTCAGTGAGTGTAAGTCTGTGCCATAGCCGGTGTGTTGCTTTCAAAAACTGTGAGCTAACTACATGATACCAATGATTAAATCCCCCAAACTCTACAAGTATGGGATTTCTAAAGAAACTTCCTCGCAAAACTGTGGTGTGCAAACTGAAAGGGCAATCGTATCTTAATGCTTATGTCATAAAACTGCATTAATTTTAATGAAATGGAATTTTGTTTCTATTGCTTGAAAAATGTAACAGTTACTATTACAAAATGTCTCCCTCTTCCAAGAAATTAATGCAACCGGGAAAAGACAAATGGAGACCTTGAAAACTTACGTTTATTTCTACAGTAAGCCAGTTACATTTAACAAAAAGGAGTAACAACTGTTAACTGACATGTAGAGGTCAGTGACAAAGTTTTCCTGTCCTGTGAAAATGCCACTATTTCAAAACGTTTCCTGTTTCACATCAGGAAGAACCTCAGCTCTCTCAAGGTTCTTCATGAAAAACATGCAAGAGGCAGAGACCACGAAGCAACTAATTTCAGAATGACATTTCTCCCATGAATGCCTAAACCACTTACCTACTCAGGCCACTTATTATCATCAGGCAGGGTACTGTAAATTTTTCCTGATTTTCTGAATTTGGAAAACTCCTGATAAAGTCATTATCCATTTCTTTGACATTTCAACAAATCTTTCTTTAAAGGAATCAGACTACCACCTAAGAATGTTTCTATCAGCTCCTGTGACACAGTAACTAATACCAGGACAAGTACCAATTCCGTGTGATTTTAAGCCTGAACAGCTTTAACAAGTGTGCGGAAGGAGAAATGAAACATCTTAGTGAACACACTGCAAAATATTTCATAAAATACCTTTACAGATAGCTCAGCATTTATTCCCACTTGCACTTAATAGGGATTTCCAGGGAGAAGTAGAGAGTCCTGTAAATCGTCTTTCCAGACTATGTACAAAACGATCTACAACTTAGGCTCATAATGCATAATGAAAGCTTTTACTTTATAAATACAGCCCTGCATGACTATAAAAGTTATAAACAACTCAGGGAAAAGAAAAAGAAGACTGCCTCTGTATCAGGGGAAGGGATTTTTACCACAGTAAAAATTAAGCCTACTTGGCTGCTACAAGCAACAGGAAACAAACAAACAAATATCACATAGCAGATGTTCAGCAGATCATGTTTAGCTCCCTACAAACCTCTAAATCTGCTTTTACAAGCCTATCGGGCTTGACAGACATCAGTATGCATGCAATATATGCAGAATACATGCACGTATGCAACCGATACAACATGCTCCAGCCCACAGCTGCAGGTGCCCGAAGGATGCATACAAGAAGATCCTAGAAAATTCAGGGTCACGTACAGTACCAGGCTACAGAACCAACAGACTAGAGCAAACACTGGTTTTCCCCATCCCAATGTTGTAACAGGCTAGTGGGAGAAATTCAAGACTCATGAAAAACCCTAATTTCTGTACTAAGTGCTTGTGTCAAGCATGGAGAGCCCTGAAGTTTCTCTGAAGTGACTAACTGGGCACTTGAGAGCTGTTTTAGCTGTTGGATTTTACCCTGGTGTGTAAGGTAATTAAGATGAAACTAATGCATTCTAGATGGGAAGCAGGAGTAAAACTTCAGGAAAACACAAGTCTTATGCTAACAAGATACACTCCTAAGTGAACATGTTATACCTCAGTGTCTTTTGTTTGCACTTGAAGTTTTCTTCATGGAGACAAAATTTATATGCTAACCTGAGGAATTACGTGTATCATCAGGAACCACTAGATAGGCATTGTCTGTCTTTACCACTGCCTTAGTCTGAAACAACTTTTAACTAATTTACTCACAAGGATTAACTAATTTAGTTGACACATTCACTCCCTGTGGACAGGGACCAACCGCTTTAATTTGAAAAAAAATACACCTTTTTCCCCCCACTAAAGTCCCCACACTCGTTTGATAAACCTCATTAAACCGTTTAAAAATATATAGCATAATACTGCCATAGGAGCCACAGTGGAAAAAGAGTATCCTGCAAACATGAAATACCAAATGTGACACGGCATTTATGATTACATACTTTCCTTATTTACTAATGAACAACAGAGAGTGTAAGGGGAAAGACAGGAAATTGAAAAGGATGAAGACGAGAAAGGAGAAAAAATATAACTATTCCCATTAGAAGTCATACTAGATTATTAATGTTCTGAAAATAGGAAAAGGTAGGTACTAGTCACAGTAAAAAAAAAAGCTAAAGTTGTTGAAGGAAGAAAACCCCAATGCACTTCAACGCAAACCAAAAAGAATTTAAGTTGAACAATTTCAAACATGGCAAATGTTTTGTCATACACTGGCATGCTCTGGGATTAGGATATGACATGAGCCACAATACAGAAGTACATACAAAACTCACCCACCATACTTAAAAGTAGAAGTGGTTCAACAAATGCAGAAATTGAAAAAGAAGCCAAGATTCAGCTTTGATAGATCTGAAGAGTTGCAGTATTCCACCAGGAAAAAAAAACATTTTTTTCATGATGACATGATGCTGACTAAGCTTTACTCTAGTAATTCCTTGTAACTGCAAAAAGTTTTTCTGTGATGCATCCCTAGTTAAGAAATATTTCTCTTGCACTTTGACAAGTATGGAACTTCTTCAGAAACTCGCTAGCTTGCAGTTTTGAAGCATACTGTCAGTTGTGCACTGACTCATCTTCAAAAAAGGAGGGGAACCATGGCAGAAAGTAAAACAAAATTGTAACAATAATGCCAGTTATAAGCAAGTCAGATAAATACACTCACTCGCCTTTTACAATTCCCCATTAAAACACCAGCCTTGCTAACATCAGCAAGGCAAATAAACTCCCCAAAAAATCAGCTTATTAAAATCAAGCCTGTATAACTTCTATCAATAAAAAGCTCAGTGTCTCAAGGAAACATCTATTTCTCTCCTACACTTCTAATAGAAGACACTAACTTAAGATCATATTACAATAACAAGGGCTTTGTTAGACTTATCCACCCTGTGCAACATAATCATGTAGCTTTCAGAAGAACAGTTGCCATGCTTTTTCCTCCACCAACAAAATTAGTATGTGATCCTATTTAGATACCTAGAAAGCACCAAACTCCATGCAAGAGATATTCTAGTACTGATTGCTTGTTTAGCCAAAATGGAAACTAGTTTCACAGAATTCTAGTAAACATGAGAAGAGTTAAAAAAAGACAAAAATAAGCATAACACAAGGCTCTGGAATAAAAGACTCTAGAATAATACAGAGAGCTCTGTTTCTGCTTCATATGGAGGTGGATGCACTGCACTATGGAGTCACTAGGCTTCCCCTGTGTAGTAAACTCTAAGCATATAACCAAGGATGCATTTCTCCTTGCTTTTTCATACCCAAGTTATAATTCAGATCATACTGAAAAATTACAGCTGTTACTTTTTTATTTCTCTTCAGCAAACTGTCAACTTTGATTTTGTTAGGGTAATGTACTTGCCAGTCAGTACTGCAAAGTATTAGAAAACAAAAAAATTTAAGGAAAGCTCCTTCAGAGGTCAAGCACACCCAAGTATTACAATTTCAGAGTGACATTAAAGACATTTAGGAAGGAGATCCTCAAGCCTGCTTTTAGAATCATGGACAAATGTAGGGAGAACACTCCAAAACCAAAATTCTAGAGCTGAAAGAACCTAATGTATGAAGTACTATGACCACTAAGTGCTAGTAACATGTACAGAGCACCTATGATTGGATGAATAGGTAACGGATGGAACTCTCCTTGTGGTAGAGGCATGAGGCGATGAACTGATTGGTTTTTAACTCTCTCCATGAACATACACAGTGTTGCTAATTTACAGCAACTTGAAAACTCACAGCAAAGTCTTCATTAACACACAATTTACAGGACATAAGAAGTAAATTTAGAGTACTGATGGCTTTTTCAGTTAAGCAGTTACACACAACTTACTCCTGCATACTAACTCACTCTTTGCTGAGACGTAGGCTTCCATGTAGTTTAGGCTCTCATCTATAAAAAGTTCAGTTGTTTACAGAAGATTGCCCACATTTTTTAATATAACAGTGCCAATACTTGTCTGTCTTAATCTGCTGGCACTCTGAAATAACAGAGAAATACGAACTGCTAAAAACCTGACTCCTTTGCTAAAATTTGAACTTTCAAACATACAACATTCCTTCACTCAAAAGCTGGAAGAGCAAGGGAGATCCTCCCTTTTGACTCACCAAAGCCAAAATAAACAGCTGCTTTTGATCAGTGTCTAGATAGGTAGATATCTCTGCCCAAATCCCATGGACAGGCTCCTTTGAAGACTTCTGCAGTTCACAAAGCAGTATGACACTGTTTTTTAAGAGTGCCATACATAGAGAACGGGCAAGAAATCATGCCTGCAACACAAAGAGTTCCCATTTTATGACTGTCCTTCTGCAGGTACGCACCAAAGGGCTGTGGACTCACTGAAAGAATGAATGATGAATTTTTTTGTAACTTGTGTTATAAAGGAGATTGAACAGATTATTACAATCAACCAGAGGAAGCTGCAAATTTCACCAAACAAATCTCAACTCTGGCACTCATCTGAAAGCATTTCTGGGAGGTTTTAAGCATTCCAATACCACCCATAAGAACCTTGCACAAGGGCGTTAATACTGATGACAAAGTAGATTTTTCAGGACTCAAGAGTAATTTATTTTGTAACAGCTTTTTCCCAACTCTTTTGCTTACTGCTCCAGCCTGAACTATTTCTCCACAGCAGAAAGAAGGCACAAACAACTCACAAAGACCCATGCCTTTCCAGATCACCATTGAATCCCTCCCGGCATTCGCAACTGACTGTTCTCCTGACTCCTGCAGATCCTCAGTGTGGAAAACACTGCCGTACGACTTAGAAGCTGCCGGTGGCCAAAGGCCTAGCTGTCAGCTCTTCAAAGTCGCACAGAGCAGTAAGGCAGGGCCATTCGGAGGGACCCATGTTCACACACAGGCAGCACATCTCTAGCACGTTTTCACCTCGCAGCATTATCCGTGCACACCAACACACAGGAAAACCTCCGGGAGATGCGCTGCGAGCCCTCCCGAGCCAGGAAGGACTCTCCGCTACCAAGAGCTCCAGTAAGGCGGCAGGACCCCAGCAGACCCTGCGGCGGCTGCAGGCAGCCGGTGCCAGCCGATCCCCAGCCTCCCGGGGAGGAGCAGGAAGCGCAGCCGGCGCGGCTCCCAGCCGCTAGCTCCCGGCCGCTGCCCCCCCGACACACCCCCTTCGGCAGCGGTTCGCAGCTCCCACGGGGGCTGCTGACACCAGGCCGGCTCGCCCAAAGGGGGACACCCCGGCCCGCGCAGAGCCCGGCTCCCTCCTACCGCCGCCGCACAGCGGCTGCTTTCCAGCCCACCCCCCATCCCTCCCACGCGGAGTGGAGCTGCCGGCCCTGCCTGGGCGGCGCGGAGGGGACGGCCCCGTCCCCCGCGGTTACCTTCCCGGTACTTCTTGCGCAGCCGCCGGTGGACGCTCTTCACCACCCCCGACAGCTTCTCCTGCTCCAGCTTCCGCTCCTGCTCCGGGGGCTGCTGCGGCGGCAGGGGAGCAGTGGCGGCGGCGGCAGTCCCGCCGGGCCGCGGCCGTGGCTGTGGAACGGCCTCCATGGTGTAACTGCTGCTCCGCCGCGCGCAGCCCGGCTGAGGGGGAGGCGTGAGCGCCGGGCACTATGGCAAGGGCGGGCATGCGCTTGCTCCGCCCGCTCGGCATGCCGGGAGATGGAGTCCGCTGCCGGCGGGCGGGCCGAGGAGCTGGGCGCCCAGTGGCCTGTGGCTGAGAGTGCGGTGTTTGCCGCGCAGCGGGAGTTCAGGGCCTGAGGGCTTGGCGATTCCAAAACTTTATCAGGTACGGAGCAGGTAGCCCTGGGTGCTTGACGGACTAGTGCAAGAATTAGGTGAAAAAACATGAAGGGTCCAGGGACAGTGCGAATTCCTGAAGGGAATATCTGAAGGGGGCCCTCAAGGATGGTGGAGAAAGACTGTTCGTCAGTGACTGTAATGATAGGACAAGGGGTAATGGGTTCAAAATTAAACAGGGGAAGTTTAGATTAGAAATAAGGAAGAAGTTCTTTACTGTAAGGGTGGTGAGGCACTGGAATGGGTTGCCCAGGGAGGTTGTGAATGCGCCATCCCTGGCGGTGTTCAAGACCAGGTTGGACAGAGCCTTCAGTGATGTCTCCTGGCATGACACAAGGGGTCGGAACTGGATGATCTCAAGGCCCTTGGCAACCCAAACCATCCTGCGATTCTGTTTCCAGGGCATGGATGCAGCAGGGGCTCTTCTCTCTTCCCTGCATTACCCCAGCACACATGCTGCCTAGAGATCCCTGTAAAAGTCTGTGTGACTCCCTCTGAAGTGGGGTGGTAAAACCCACCCCACAAAAGACCTTGCAGAAACAAACTGAGTTCAAAGTGAGGTAAAGCAAATCTCGGTAGGCTGGTATCTATGGTGTGAATGCGGGTATCTGAAGAGCACCATTTTGTACGGGCTTTTTTCTGTCTACATGGTGCTGCTGGGCCTGTTCCTGGGCAGAGCACAGTTTTCATGCGGAAATACACTGCTGCAGCAGGAGCAACAACTGCAGCCAGCAAAACTGCCCCTTACAGGGAAAGACCTTTGTCTGCAGCTTCTGCCAGCTGCAACCTTTCTCCAGACCCAAAGTGTTTTAGTTCCCTCTTTCAGCTGTCCTTGGAAGTAGGACAGACAAAACCACTCCTCACAAGATCATGGCAGGGAAATCTGCCATGAAGTCGCTTGCTTGTTTGTCTTGGCCAGAAGCAGCTAATTGTCTCCTCTGAAGACATTAGAAAACATTAAGGAGGTAATTGTTGCTACAATTAAATCGGTGACAAATCTGACTTGGGTAGGGTCAAGATTTCATCCTAATGAGAAGTCAGTGATACATGTAGTGGGTGTATAACAGGTTCTTATCAGCAACCTGTCAATCCTGCCAAAAAAAATTGCAGCTAATCACAGAGCAGGGTGAAGTTCTCTTCTGATAAATGTCTTTTTGAAGGTACAATTATCCAGACAAAGAAACAATGCCCAAACAAAAGCTTTGCATTGTTACTGACTGCAAAGACATCCCTTTTTGACTTCACTCTGAGCTGTGTGGGCAAATACTGCATCACACCCAATGCCCTGAAAGGGGGTTGCGCATTGTGCCCAAAGGTCCAGCTGTTTCTGTACTGTTATTTTTCAGTAAATGCTTACAAAACTTTACTGTAGTTTGGATCTTCCATCACTGTATTTACATGCCATAATGTATTTTATTGTCAGAATATTTATTTTTTTAAATCAAAATATGGGAGAATACTGGAAAGGAGAATTAAATTTTTTTGCTCCCAACATCAGCACTAAGAAAGGAAAGAGAAGTGTAGTGATTGAGTTATTCTTTCAGGTAGATTTTTCTTTTAATTTTGAAACTGAAAAAAAATCATGTGTTAACGAAAATAACACCAATATATATTAATTTGACTTGGAAAACATCTGAAAATCAGCTTCTCATAGGGGTTATTGTATTTTATATTCACCATATTAGTCCAGGAACTCAAATCCAAATTAGAAAGAAGACTTGATTGCTGGGGTTAATGATAGTTTTCTGAAATATTTCTATTACTAGCTTTATATGCAAGTCCATGTAAGAAGAATTAAGATGGTGTAAAAGAGATTACATTGATACCTACAAGGAACCTTTTGGTTAAGGAGAAACCTACACAGTGGTTGATGTTCCTTCCACTTGGGGAAGCACAGAATGAAGAGAAAAAGCATGAGATAGTCTTCTATGTGCATTGTGATCCTATAGGAGAGCACTGAGGGGGTCTTCTCAGAAGAGTAGGAGTACCAGTGACAGAAAAGACATAGAGGCATTTGGAGGATGCCTGACAGATACTTCTGTGACATCAAGCCCCCCACTCCCTCAGTTGTGAGCATCCAGACTTGGAAGTGTAGGGCACACAGCCAATATGTGAGTGTATCTGGATGCTGGTAAATTGGAAACCTAATTGTAGAACTGGAAAATCGGGGAAATTGCACATAAGTGAAATGTACTCTCTCAGATTAGTAATAAACTGTTACTCTTTAATTTATGTTCTTTTGATTTCAGTTCTCAGGAGTGCTTGCTAAAACTGACAAAGTGGTTTTAAATACAAAGTGGCTTTAATTTGTCACAATTATTTAAAAACTTACAGTATTAATAGTAGGCATACTTTCCTACTAGGACTTTACAGTTTTTACAAAACTCTCCTTTTTTTAATAAAAGTTAATTATGTTGCTTTATATTTTCAGTATGTTGTTTATTTTCTGATATTTTATAAATACGTCTATGAGGGAAAAAATCAGTACTTCAGTGCACAGACTACTTTCATATCTTGGTGTACAAGCTATTATTAAAAAAACAGGGAATAGGGAAGTGTTGACTTTTTAACATAAGTGGTTCTATATGAAAGTAGACCAAGATATACACTTTTCCGTCTTCAAGAAGTGGCTTAGCACTTTAATGCCTCAGTAAGCAAGTAAACAACATTTACCAGATGTCAAGTATGTCCAGGAACAAAAATAAAAGAATACTCGAAGAAGAGGCTTTATGCTTTCAGGACACACAAATACTTACAACAGAGTACAGGGTGAGAGATGGCTCGTGGAGACAGACTCCGAATACAAGGTGATTGGAGAAGGCAGTTCCCTGGAGCACTGCATGGAGATTTGGGGGGGGTGAAGGAGGAGCTGGTTATGGAACAGGTGATTAAAGCAGGACCGGTTCTGGCAGGCCAGGAACTGATGACCCAGTGCTCTGTTACAGTGGTGAAAACATGTGTGCTCAATACACTTCTTGAACACAGTACAGGAAGAGTGAAGGAACAGATGAAGATGAATATAAATCTTGGGGTTTTCCCTGAGGCGCAAGAGCAGAACAAGCAAGGTTGCATGCACTTACTCTGAGGAGATAAGATAATAAACTGCCTCTGTCCTGATGGAGATGATGGAATGTGACCATCTGGGAAAGGATTGTTTTCAGTAGCTGGACTTACTATCTCAAATGTAGAAGATGGACAGATGATCCTCTGTGTATTAGTTACTTTCTCAAAAAAATGAGCCGATTTAGGGTGGACTAGAAAAGTTTCTTTTCACAGTTCTGCAGTGTTTCTGTTCCCGTCACTTTTCATTAATAGCTTTAGAAACAAAAGACTCAATTCACAGGCCAGGAGAAGGAATAACCCCAGCCCTTTCTAGTACTCAGGTGGCTGGAACATTCACTGAGGATGTGGGAAAACCAGTTCACATCCCTGCTCTGCCAGAGAGTATCTGAACCCACATCTTCGCTATGAGATTATACAAAGTGGACGTGCTCTTCCTTCCTGAGGGAAGAGTGACAGCAGCCTGTATTTTCAGCCTTTCTCCCCAGGGAAACTGTGGAAGAAAAGTTACAAAAATTTTCTGAGCTACGCAAATCAGCAGTACTCTGCTTCCATCCCTATTTCAGTGGTACTTTGGACAATCAAATCTTTTCAGGCTCTTCATCCTTTCTATCTTACAGATGCTGGTTGTTTAGAAAAGGAACCAAAAAAGTGAGACAGCATCAAAGAGAAGAAACCTTTCTAGGCAGCGCTCTCTCCAGTGTGATGACATCATCATAAGAGTTTCTAATGCAATGTAATCTGCAAAAATATTACCAAAAGCATGTAATGATTTTAATGGAATACTGAAACACTGTGGTAATATAAGTCTTTGTTAGATGCAGAACTGGTTTTACTACATGTATCTAAAGGGAAGGCAAGCAGGCAACAATAGCATATTTGGTTTGAATTTAAGATTCTTCATTCATTGTGGAGTCATATAAGCCAGAAAAATAATATAATTTGATTTTAAAAGTCGGAGTCACAGCCCTGAATTTGCACTGATGCAGTTATGAAGAGCTGGTCCATTATTACATTTCTTCAGACTATACACACTTTAGTAATTTAGTAATTAAAATTACATAGTAATTAAAATCACTACCCCATAACAATATTTTTATAACTACAGATCCTGGATTCCATACGTGGAGGTTGACACCTCTAAAAGTAAGTTTATATCACCAGTCTCCTTAATTAGCCCCCTGTGTATTTTACTGGGAAAAACAGACTTGATATTGACTTTGGTTTGTGTCCAAAGTCCCAGTACTTACCAAAATAAATATTTTGCTTCTGGAAAACAAGAGGATTCTTCTACTGAAGGACCAATTAAAGTTGCTCCTCAAGTAGGCAGAGTCACCCAACCAGAAGACTGAAGTCCCTCGCATGTGGAGGCTCATTTTGGAGTCTAATTACGTAGCCTCAAGACCACAAAAATTAGATACTCATAGGAGATTTTATTTATTGAAATAATGTCTTTTGCTTGTTAGCTTGTGTTGCAATAAGGTAGGAATAATTTTAACAATAGCCAGCATTTCTGATAAACAATACATTCACTGAATCCATTGTGGCCAGCAGATCCCACCTGTGTCTGTCAATAGAAATGAGCTGTTCCTTTCAACATGGGGGAAAAGTTAAGAATTTTTTAATCCCTTCAGTGTGTCACTTGCCTAATAGTAAAGTGGGAATTAAATTCCATGGAACTACTGAAATGCTTAGTGAAAACCAGCTGAATACTTTATACCTGACTTATTCCGAATGTTATGTGCATGTATAGAAAGTAAAACTATCCTGAGAACAGATAATGCATTTTTCGAATAAATGCTGTACTTCATTGTAAACTGCTTTGCAACATGAGCATCACAAACATTCTTAATATTCTATCAGCGAAGATCATTAAAATACAAACATACAAAAATAATCTTGAATTACCTTAAAAATCTGTTGGTTTTTTTTTCATTTATTTTAGTCTGAGCACATTCCCCTGTTATTTGGCATGTATAAATTATTAAATAGAGAGAGTCAATATAATGATTACTGTAACAGAGACTACTAGCTACTTTTTCTAGATTGAATTTTTTCTTAGCCGATTTCTTGCTGCCATAAAAGATTAACTCATAAAATCACTTTTATTTAGCAAGAGATGTCGAAACATCCAGCAGGTCTAACTGGTTTTCTTACAAAGTCAAAATAGTATGTGGTTTTAGTACTGATCCATGTTTCTGTCAGCTGCTGTGCATAAACCTGCTGAGTAATTAATTCAGACACAGCAACTTTGGGAAAATTCAGTGCTAGTAGGAAAACTTTTAATGTTTGATTATTCATGCATGAGTGGAACCCGATAGCCTTAAAGATGTTCTCAGTTCTTGGGATTCAGATTCCAGTTGTTCTGTGTGGGTCAGGTATGTATAATTCCAGTTCAGCTCAATAGTAATGTAGCTGTACATTAGGTCATTTTCACCTTGAGAAACACTCCAGTATCCTGTAATCTTTTATTGCAAGTATGATAGCCTGACTCATAAACTAAGATGACCTCACAGTCTGATTGGATTTACTGGAGCTGAAAAGCACCCAGAGAAAGGCTAGGCTGCATGAGAATTTCTGAGAAAGACTAAATCTATGGAGAATATTCTGCTGTGATGCCATGGATAGGTGGTGGTATTCTGCGTCATTTCACTGTTCCCATTTTTTAACCCTCCTAGGTCCTGGAAGGGTGTGGGAGAAGATATTTTGGGTATCATTAGATATGACCTGTACATCTCTAGTATGCATAAACTGTTCTCTATTCCACAGGTTGCCCAACTCCTTTTAATTTCTCCTGCCTCTTGAATACTGTCATGTGGTTTATTTGGGACCCTACTCTAGGTCAAGTGTGGTTTTCAGTAAAGAAGATGAGAGAACAATAACAAAGTCTGTTCATACAACATCAAATGGAGCTCTATCTTCAGGGCAATATATTGCAGGCAGTATAATGTACTTCAGGAAGAGCAAGAAATGCCAAAGCTCTTACCTACCCTGTGCACACTGTATTTGGCTTGTGCACAGTTCATGTTTTAGGTTTGGTTAACTGACCTCAGTGACGCTAATGCCTAAGATATTATCAATAAAATTAAAGGGATTAGTACTCTCTTCATGAGTTGAAGGATTAGGATTTAGGAGCCTAAAGAATGGTGGTAAAACAAATGAAACCACAAATATTAAAGCTGTTTCAGAATTTTTGACAGTAAGTACACAAAGTTTGCCATAGTTTTTCCATATGAGCACCACAGATAAAGATTATCTGCTGTTAGAAGAATGGTTTCTCTTTTCTTCTCTGGAACATCTAATAAAACAACTGTGACACAAATACCATGAAGTGAACGTTCTCCACACTGTATTTTTAGAATTTCATCTCCTGTTACTATGGATTAAGGATGATCTGATAGCAGCTGCCCCAAAGTGTGAACAGGACTACAATCTGCAGAAGCAGAAAGCAGTTCTGAAATGCTTATTTAAAGATAGGTAGAGTTGTGATAGAATTAAATAACTGTTTCAATTTGTTGAGGATATACTGATAAATTATTACATTCAATAACTAGGAAGTAGAACAGAAAGCTACTGTAGCAGTTAATGGAGACATACGTTTCATACTGATGTTCAGATTTTAGTCTTGGAAGTCTTTCAGATTTCTGGCTACTAAAAATTTCTGTAGCCTCTCTGTATATGCAAGAGTGTTCTTGGACATTAACCATCTTGTTAACTCCTCTCTAAAGAAAAAAATTAATAAACACTTTAGACTAATAAGCTTCTGTTATTGAGTGCTATAATTATGGTTGGAATCTTAAGTTTTGTTAATGATTTCTCACACACTGTAAACATTTCAGTAATTTAAAATGTGTGTGTTTGAGCTACATATAATCATTACAGGTTAAAAAAATTAAATTGTCAAACAGCAAGGAAGTAAATACCTATCTTCAAACACCCTTCCAGTTTCTGTTGGACATTCATGCATGGGGAGCCACAGCAGCACCTCTGCCCCAGGCTGTCATGCAGAGCTTACTCTCTTCTGCAGTGCTTTCTATCCCACAGCACATCCTGTGTTGCTCTCACCATCTTCATCACCTGAGCCCCTGCAGCAGCAACACTGCACCAGTCCTTCATCCTCCCCCTGCCTCAGCCCCCTCAGATCCCTTCAAGCCTGCATCCTGACTACTCACTGCTGTCTTTCTGTTTTCCTGTAGGATTTCCACAACTCCCATCACTTTGTTGCTTAACACAATTTCAGTCTGACTAAAAGCAGCGGATGGCAGTGCCTCTGCTGAAGCCCGGCCTTGCAGCCACACAGAGAAACACAGAGGTGAAACGGCTGCTGTAAACCCATTTGTCCAAAATGGAAGGTGGCATCCATGCTGAGGAAGGAGAAAATACATTGAGGAATAGCTGCCATCTGCCTCATGGCAAGGTTTGAACTGCTGCCGTCAGGAAAGCTGGCAGTGCTGCAAACAAGAATGGCTTATTTATCCAGGAAGGATGGGGTGATGTGGAAGTGTACATCCAGCAAACCACAGGGAAGACACACATGTGCAGACACACACAAAGTTAGGGTAGCCACCACAAAGCACAAACCTTTGGAGCTCGAGACCTACAGCAGTTCTGTGCTTTCTCCCCAGGCAGCCTCAAAACTTTTCTGAGCACAACCGTAATCTCAGTGACATCCTAACAGGAGGAGGAAGAAGCGCCTCCAAGCCACATGGCAACCTGCACCTTCATCTGGCTTTGGCAGAATCCCAGCAGTATCATCTGAATGGTTCCATAATTACAACCACAACACATTTTTCAGCCCCTACAGGTGCTGTCTCTTTTTCATTAATTATATGGGAGGGGAAGAGATGACTGCAAATACTGAATTCTTTAGAGTTGTGGTTGTCAAGCAGCATCTATATCTTTACAGAAAATGTAGTTCTGCTTTTCAAAAGCAGCTAAAATTTTGGTGGGGATCCAGTACTGAAGTGCTCACATTTGCCATTTCAACTCATTCCTTGAAACACATTGCACATAGGTGCTCTTTGTCAGAAAAGTTTTCAAACTGATGCAGACATTCCTTATAAATATAGATGGCTTCATTGCAGAGAAAGAACATTAAGAATGCTTTTATAATGTCTATTTAGGCTGCTTGCTTTTCTGCACTGGTCACAAAAGAAACAACATCATTTTGGAAGCCATAATGACAACATACTGCAAAATAGGGAAAATTGTAACATAGGAGGTAAGAAGTTTGTAAGAACCAGAGGCAAAGCTTCTTCTTGCAGGAATGTGAAAGGTGGGTTTTGTTGAATGACTCCTTTAAATGCAGGTGAAATGGCTGTCAGCTCCCAGGTCACACGCTCAACACAAACGTAATTTTATGTTATAAAGTTATAATACCGGCCTCTTTTGGAGCCAGACTTAATCGGCAAAATGCAGCATGAGGCTTATCACACAACCTGACAGATACTTGAAGCATTGCTGTCTTGCATTTTCAGAATGGTCTCCTGGAGGCTTTTCTACATAAATAGAACCAACCTGACCAAAAATGTATTTTAAAAATAAGTTTGAAGCCTGCCTTTTCATGAAGTTGTTTTTTTTAATAAACGATACTAAAACCTGTGTGAAAAGGTAGAAAGTATTGAAAGTTTGAAAGTATTTTAGGTTGTACTTCCCTTTGGTAAGGCTACCTCAATTTTTTTACCATTCAGGATGAAGTCTAAGCACTCATAGGTATATAGAAAGTTCTGACTGTCTTTACAGTTATTAGAGGGTTGTCTGTGTCTATAGTTATTTTTACACAATTTGCTATTTCAAAAGAAGTTGCCTGTAAATCCAATTAGGTGGGGCAAACAGAATTTTGTTGGTCTGTGGTGACTCATTTATGAGAGAAACAGCTCAAATTAGATTGTGTGAAAGACATTGTTTTTTGGTATGGACACTGGTTATATTTAAATGATGTTTGACAAGGACTTCTGTAATCACTTGGAATCTCACCCTGTTGCCAGATTCAGCACAATGCATCCTATGAATCCTTGTTGACAGTTCTTTCCAGGCTACCTACAGATCTCATTTATTCTGTGGCCTTGATATTGCTTAGGATGCCTAGGATTACTTAGAATGAGGATGCATTCTTGGTTGTGTTTTATGCCTGATGGTTTTCCTTGGTTTTAGTCTGTAATTTTGGCAGCCCAGCAGCTGCTTCATCAACTAGCCTCATAATGGAGGCAGAAACATCTGAACTAGGGGCACACATCCAGCTGTGAACAGCATCTTCTGTAGCCACACCAGTGTAACCTGCTGGAACCAGAGCACTAAGAGAAACAAGATAAATGGCTATTGTACTTTAAATTCACACCTGGGTTGCTTGTTCTGTGACAGCTTCTTCATGCAGATGACAGGAATGGACCCTGGCCAGTTTTCATTTGCTGAAGGAACGTTTTGCTCCTGGGGACTTGAATGGGTCTGCCTCCATTAGCAGTTAAGAGCACAACATAAATGTTTCTGTGATGTGAATTGCTCTTGCCTGTGAATCTTTTACATTTGATGTTCTTTAAGTTACATCACTAAAAGCCTTTGGAAGACAGGACCTAGATTTCGTCCTGTAGAAGCTTAGCTGGAAATTGCACACTAGGGGTTTTTCTAACACACCCCAAAGGTAATGGGAACATGTAATCTTTGGGCTGTTGAGAAAGAATACAGAGGCTGATCTGTTATTTGAATTGTACTCCAATATCAATTCTTCCTTTATCCTGAGTAAGAGCAATACCAACACAAAGGTGAACTTGTAAAGCTCTTCATGGCTGAGACTTCTGTAGAAGTGCTAGGATGTCCTTTTTTTATCTGAGCAACATGATGAGACTTTTAAAACTGTAAAGAGAGGGACTTTCCAAAATGCCTGTGTTGTTGGTATGGTGTAAGAGCCTTCCAAAAGAGTTAGCTAATCCTCAGTGAGTCACGTTTTTAACGGAATTCTGTTTTAAATAAATTATCTTCTACACTTTCTCCACTCTGGGGTATATGCTGAGTGACTATAATACTTGATGTTCTGGTATTTCAAGTTACCAGGTCATCTGTGAATGTTTCTGAGACTCCTCTTCCTATAGAACCTAGCACCTAAATGAAGGTAACAAGCAAATGGCTATAGTCTGAAGTCTTCTTTTGCTGATGGAGATTGCTGAATTCACATGTGCTTGCTGGGTATCAGAGATTACTGTTGTAAGCATCTACCACTTCTGACAGCAGTTGCTTATCAGGTCTAAATTTGACTCTCTTAAATTTAAATTGGCAAGGCTTTGTCCAATATGCTTAGTAACTGATTTGTGATCACTATTACTCTACATGTACTCTTTTTACAATACTTTTACAAACAGTTGGCTTCAGACAGACTGATGTAATCTGTCTTTCCTCTAATGCAAAACCTGTAACGGTCATTGGATTGCATGTTGTCATCTGGTGTGTAAACATGCAAATCTTGATCGATGAATGGACGACATAGCCGCATAGTTTTGGAACAGGCTTTAATTCTGACTGCAGGCGTAGTAGTCATTATGCTCAGAGGAAGCATTTTCTCACGTCGGTCCTCCACTGTTTCTTGTGTGATTTTATAGTTTCACATAAGTAGAAGTCTGACGTTTCTTTCTAAACCTAACTTGTAGAGATGAGTCCTTAAATAAGAGCAGAAGAGATTGTAACCAGAAGAGATTTGTAAACTAAGCTTTTGAATAAAGCCAAAACCAAAGAACCAATTTTTTGATCTTATATATAAATTAATTGGCACATTACACAATTTTTACCATTCACGTAACTGTGTTGAATGTGGTTGTGAGTTCCATAGGAGCAACTTGCAAGCCTCAGAATTGTTATCTCGGCCAATGTGCAAGATTCCAAATTCAGGATCATATAGTGGGAAGAATTCCTGATGTGTAGGAAGTAGTCCCTGATTTTGGTTTCACTGATCCCTGCCATCCTACTGTGGCCCTTCCCTGGCTCCACCACCTCTTATCCTGGCACAGCTTGCCCAGCTCTGTCTAGCATGGAGGTTGCCAGCATTGAAGGGAAGTGCTGTGCTTTAAATTAATGAAATTTTGACACCAGTGCAAGGAAACATGAGGCAAAGACCCATTGAGTGAAGGTCACGCACAACCTAGAAAATCTGACAGGTTGGTGAATAAATTAAGGTTTACAGGTGGATCAGGATTAGGAAAAACTGGGTTCTAAGAATCCTACAGCCCTAGATTAAGTGCTGTTCCCCTGTTCAGTATCATTCTTTGTGATTATTTCCAGGCAAAAAAAATCAGATCATTAATTGTATCTGGTTCGGACTTTGAAGGATTTCTTAACAAACAGCAAGACTATATTTTAAATGATATATTCTCAAAGAAAATAAGATGTTGATGCAAATGCATCCTCTCACAAGCCACAGGTAAATTGGCCTGTAGCATCTCAAGCTAGTGCTCATCAGAATATCACTTTCAAGAAAGGACATTTCTCTAAGAGTAACTGGAGGGAAATTGAGTCCAGTTCCATTACCTTTTGTAACTGAAGAGAACTGAATCATCTGTTTCTTGTCAAACCACCCACTTTGTGTAGTCACTTGTGAACAGTTTGTATGCTAAGAGAAAAAATGGCACTTTGCATTATATAGGGTGTTAAATCTACTATGTCAGAGGTTTGTTTAAGTCCTCTTGCCACCTGGTTTCAATGTGGAGATGAAAAAGGACTTATCTTCCAGCCATTTTGGCACAGGATAGCCTCTGCTAGAGTGCCACAGAGATCCTGTAATTCACAGGATACCTTCCAAAATTAATCAAGGGACCTAACCTGCACTGCAAGTTTTGAGCCATCCATCTTTGAATAGTTGAGAAAGAAGTTACTGCCTGCCGACAAAACCTTAGGGCAGAGCGAGGTAATAAAGAACTGGTCTTTAAGTCAGGTTTTGATCTTGATACTGTGTGGTTCCTGGCTCACAATTCAGTATTTTAATTGCAAAATAATACTTTGTGATTGATGAGTGCATATGTGGCAACTTTAACCAAGTATTGATTATTTTGAAAAAATGCACATGATTTGTTGTACGTGATGGGGGGGCGACCCTAATGAATCACAGAAGAAAAACATAAATTGAAACTTAGGTTGGATGTTTGTCTTTCTAGATTCCACAAGATTGATTTTAAGTCTAGAAGCTCAGTGAAGATAATGAAGATATGAGACTGTACTTTCACAAAGGTTGTTTGACTTATACTAGTGAACCTGAACTGTAGTATTTGCAGATTTCCTGTAAGTAAAAAGTGTAAATTTTTACCAAGTAAAAGAACCAAGTACCAGTAAATGGGAAGTGACTGAGTAAATACAGCATTTAGAGACTGAAAACAGAACAGATGAATAAAATATTTTTTTCTAAAGCTCTCAATGTGTTTAAAACAACAAGTGATAATATAAGGGTAGTCTGTGATCAGAAAAATAATTTTAAAGTGATATTTACTATGGTCTAAAAATTGAAGTAATAGAAACCAAGAGGAGGAAAGGGCACATACCAGGAACACATTTTAATCCAATCAGCCAGTTAGGTAATCAATTAAACAACACAACAAGAGCAAACAGATCAATGGTTCTGTCTTCAAATGAAAACAAATGTGCTTACTTACCAACATTTGCATCTTTAAGATAAGCATAACCTCCTTTCATGCCAGCTAAAATTGTTGATGTTGCCTCTTTTTTCCCTAAATAATTACTTTTACATTCACTTGTGTTGCCCTTACGTGACCTTGAGCAGAAAGACTTGCTGTCAGAAAGGAGTCACCTGTTGATACCATGCAGCTTTTGTGAGCACATCCCACAGTAGGAGATACGTTCACAGAACTCATTCTCCTTCACCCTGAAGTCACAGATTAAATCTACCATAATTGGAATTAAATAGAATTAATTTATCATGATTGCTTTTCCATAGCTTCTTATCTGTCAGGGACAGTTCCTAATGGATGAGTGCCTTTGTGGCAGCTAGACTACTAATGGCATGTTCAGGTTGTTTTATGAGTGGTGGAAGGAGCCACCACATTCAATAGGACTAGTCCACTACAGTCACAGGAGATCCTGTGGTATGGGTGTACTTCACAAGCATCCACAAATCATTCCACTTTGCGTGCAACTGTGAGCTTGCTGCACTTAAAACTGAACTGAACTAGACTTGAAGTAGGAGGTCAGAAAGCATAATGCAGGAGAAGACTTCTTAGGAAGGACTGTTTCAGTGTGGAATAAAAGTACCTCTTGTAGTATTAAAGGACTTTTTTCTTTAAAATAAAGGAGGAAGACCTCAGGAAAGAGGGAAATGCAGTGCTACTTCCTGATCCATTTCCAGAATGAGGCCAAGAAAGCTCTATTCCCAGAGTTTGAACTGAAACTTCTAGCAACCCTACATTTAATATTAACAGTAACTTTGCTGCTTGTACTGGTAAATTCAACAGGAAGACTTCCAGTCATAAAGCCTTTGCTATGTGGATATGGTTCTTTTTAGCCTTGAGCTGTGTGAAGCAGCGTCCTGGGCTTAAAACGCAACAAGCAGGCATAAAATGCTCTTGTTCTGCCTTGTGTACAAGTAAGCAGTAACACATTATATACAGTAAAGGCAAGAAAAAAACAGGTTTGTCATTCTCAAGTTTGAGAAATCTTGGGAATGCTTCTGAAATCATACTTCTTGTGAAACAACTTGTTGCAAGAAGTATAACTGATATGATTGATGGTTATGGTGATACTGGCTGCAATAAATTAACCCCCTCAGGGGTTCATTTACCCCAGGGAAGAAAACCAGCTGGAGCCACAGCTGCACTGGCAGCAGATGTCACAGCCATAATGCTCATTGCCCTTAGGTGTAAGATATATGGGAAAAAACTATTTACATGGAAAAGCAAAACACTAGTATAAGGCTGGCTGAGCTCTGGAGACTGACGGCTAGTATCCATAGCTGAAGGTCAGGTGAAACACAGTTCAACTTTCTGGGTTTAATAAATGTAATAGTAGGCTTAGCTGATATGCAAATCTATTGGTTCTGCAAAACACAAGTGAAAATTTAAAACCAAATCTTTATTGCAAGACTTTGTTTTCCTATTATTGTGAAAGAACATGAATAAGCTTCTCTGAATATGTAAGCACTGTGAAAATGCATGGTACTCTAAGTCAAACATGTCTTCAGTGCCTCATTGTTTGCATTCAATTACAGTTTATAGTAACTGGACAAAAAAAGTTAATTGCAAAATCATCTTCAAATTCTCTTCCCTGCTCCCCACATGAAAAAGCTGCCTTTGTTTAATCTTCAGGTTTGGTTTGCAACTTAGAAGTCACAAGGAAAACCAGAGTTTTCAGTGGGGCATTTTGCTGATAGGGGAATGCAAGAATACGCATTGTAATTTTTCTGGCTGGCAGTAGGCAAGTGTAAAGGTTAATGGGATCCAAAGGCACTCTGAATTCTGGGAAGGCTGGTGAGAGACTCAGCTTACTGCAATTCACAGCAGCTGTGGGATGTGAGAGAGCTGGTATTTTCTCAACCTGCTTTCTTGTCACTTGGGTTTTAGCTGCTTTGCAAAGGCCAAGTTCCAGTGATTGCTGTCCTCACCTATCCTTGGCATTATGTCTTACTGATAAAACTGTTAGAAAGAAGCCAAGCTGCTGTGTTCTGCCTGCAGTTGCATGGTCCAGGTCAGGGCTCAGAAGAGAAATTCACTTGGCACTCAAAGGAGCAGTATGTGGAGTTCATTACTTGCTATGAGTCACCCACCCAAGCTGCCACAGAGAAGATCTTTTGTATTTTCTGCCTGCTCCTGGCTCTTGTTGCTGTTGTGAGACAGGAAAAACAAAGCATCCTTTGACTCTGTTTTTATTTTAAGATGTATTTTCTCCTCTTCCCTTATTCAGTATCGGACATCTAAAAAGCACTGAGATACAACTGACTTCCCTGCGGCTTTCACAAACAAAATTCCCAGAAGAGTTTGGAAGAAACCTGTGGACATCATCTACCCCATCTCTTACTTCAAACAGAACTTGTCCTGGGGCTGAATCAGATTAGCCATGGTTCTGTCTAGCTGAGTCTGGATGAAGGTCTGTCAGCCTCTGTCAGCATGTGCAGTGTAACATGACTAGAAACAGAAGCCTTATAGTCAAGGCTTTCCTTTTTTCACAAGTTTGCTGCTCAGTAGAAATGCAGTCAGGAGAGGAGAGACTGAGTAACTTGTCTTTTAAATCCGGAAGATAATTCTGCAGCAGGTAACTTTGATACAAAAGTAAATCATGAAGGAATGTTTTGCATGTGTTTTTATTTTATTTTGGTGATTTTCATGAAGCATCAGCTTTTAGAATCATACCAACTAAGAATGTCATCTTACTCTGCTTTGTGTGGAAGTTTCTAGCAGTATTGATTGCAGAAATATAATGTAAATTCTGACTTTAGCATACTCCCAAATTTAATAGCTTAGAGCCCCTTTGCCATGCAGAAGAAAATGCCCACTTGCCACCAAGCAGGAAGTTTCCAACTGTATGGAGCTCTGAGGGAAAGTGTAGATGGTGGAGAAGTGCTTCAGAGAGGTGTTGCTAATGAGGAGACCCTGGAGCAAAGGTGATTATAACAAAGCAGCAATTCTCTATTCCACCTGCAGGTACAGAGTGGTAGGCTAGCACCAGGTGCTGGAAGGAACACTTACCTTTCCCTGATGGGACTGGAGCCTCTGGCACAGTTTTGTATTTTCTTCTCTGTTTCCTCTCAACCCACAGCAAAGGTTTTCTGAGAGGTAATTATAATAGGATTAGTGTGTGGTGGGAGTAAATGTGGTTATTTGTGGTGTGACTTGGGAAGATGGAGTTAGGAGAGTAAAGGAATATTCTGTTGGATTGTCTGAATTCTCAAAATCCTGGGTAAGGGCTGATTGAGTTGGTTATTTTTACTTAAGGGCAGTTCCCTTATCGTAAGTTTTAAAGTGCAGTAATGCAGAGGAAGACCTGAGGGTGATGGAGAGCAAATTGGACAGGAGTTCACACAATGTGATGAAGCTGCAAAAAAATGAGTACTGTACCAGATATTTAAATAGGGTATGACTTTTAAGGACGGGAAAATAATTCTGCTTCATGCAGCTTTGTTTACACTTGGGAATACTGTGTGCAGGTTTTAAAAGATTTTGCAAAATCTCTGGAATCCTAGACAGCTGACAGTAATCCTAAGGTTTTGGGGAATCATTCCTGTGGAAATAACAAAGGAATTTCAGTCTAGAGAGAAAAAAGCTGAGACTACAATCTGTTCCTCGGCCTGGAATAACCTATGATATTTCAGTCATGTGAGACAATTACTGATACAAAACACACGGAATGTTCTGAAATCAAAATAGCTGTCCTGCTATTTAATTCTCAATGAGCTCTTGGTGATTTGCCCTGTTTCAAGAGAGGCCTTATGTACCTCTTCAGGCCAGTGAGGTATTTCCTGCGTCACCAGAAAATTGTCAGATACATCAAACCCAGGATGATGCTAGGCACCGGATTCCTTCATATCAGTTTGACTGCCAGCATGCCTTGAAAATACAAGTTACTCTTTTCTAGAATTTCACAGCATGTGAATTACTACTTCTGAACAAACATAAATGAATAATACATACTTCTTTCCATGCACAGAGATAGCAGCATATCAATCATAAAATGTGCTTTATCTAAAAACATGGGGCCAAGTAAGTATGGTCTAGTGTGAAGTGTCCCTGCCTGAGGCAGGGAGGTTGGAACTAGATGATCTTAAGGTCCTTTCCAGCCCTAACTATTCAACAATTCTATGATTCTATGATTAGTAGATGGGTAGGTTACTATGGATCAATACATTTGTAGGTCAAGGTATCTGGCCATTTGATTGGTACGGTAAGATGTAAATATACTTGATTAAAATGAGGCAAACAGCTGATGATGTAATTAGGACCTGCATCTACAAACTCCAAACACTGGTTGCAGTGTTTCCAGTGTGTAGCACATTAAAATGCTGGACTCTGTAACAGTGAGCCCCCCCGAAAAAAAAAAGCATAATTATTTTATGTAAGCATATCTATGAATTTTCTAATCTCTGTGTTTGTCCAATTGTTTTACAAATAGTTAGGAAAAAGCAGACCCTTAGCTAGTTTGATCTTTGTCCCTGGATGTTACATCTTTAACTCATCTTGTATAGATAGAAATATCATGGATGCCAAACACCGATGGGATGTCATGCACATTTTGATCCTGCTTTAATGTCCGAGTAGAGGCTGTGTGGCTAATGCCAGTAAAAGTATACAGCCTTTAAACTGCATGACATTATAAGCCAGTTTCGCTCCGCAGCAGGAGGAGGCTAAGTAGCTGGAAGAGTTGATAACTGGAAGTAAAACTCTTTGCTTCTAGGTGTAAGTAGTTAGTAAATAATTATCTCTTATTAAATATCCAATGAGAGAATTAAGACACTGTTTTTATGGGCCTTCTCTACATGAGAAAAGCAGCACATTTAAACAAAGTTGAAACAAGTCTGAAAAGCTGAACAACGTTTCAATTAATAACTGCTTTTGAGAAGGATTTTTTTTCCCTAAAAGACAAATACTTATGAACATAATCAATCGTTAGCTTTCTTTTATGTTATTTGTAAATTAGGTCAGATGCATTCAAGCTGTACTGCTGTCTGTTTTCCAGCATTCTATATTGGACCCAAGCTACAGCAAAGCCAGGGATAACATTGTGAAAGATCTGTTTCTAGTGATGTGAGTGGGAGCTTGCAGGAAGTGTTGCTGCGCTTCAGTGTTTTGTGCCCTTGAGGATCCTTGCTGATGGCTGAATCCCAAGGGGCTTTTTGTAACACAGATTGAGTTGTTTTTCTGGCTTCTTCAATGCCATCACAAATATATCCCATCAAGTGCAAAAATTCCCATGAGCACGTGCCCTGTCCTGCCGTCACAGTCTTACTTCTCTCTGCAAAATGACTATGTTATGTTCAGGATCACTTTCCTCTTCTATACGGAAGACATTTTATAGTATGTATCTGGGTTGAGACAGCAGCTGTCAGCTCAGGTACAATGGATCTGACTCACAACAGAAGTCAAGGGATGAGGCAGCCCCTTCTTGGAGACTGATTCAGGACCACTTCTGATCTCATTACTCTGTGCCGGACAGCAGAGGAGCTCGAGGCCTTCCTTCAATGTATAAGAGGCCACGGGTTTGATGATGAATGGACACACAGGCAGCTTTATCAGGAGAAATAGGATGGGCTCTGGACATGACAGACGCTGTGGGTTGGTTTGTTGTTGGTTGGGTTGTTTTGTTTTTTTTTCTTGCTGTGTTGTGATTTAAAAGCATGGCATGAAAAATGTCATAGAAACCTGAATGCTGCATTCAGTAGCCAGGGCTACTGTTAATGCAAATTGTCTTTCCAAAAGCCTGGTCTGAGACAGAAGGAAGGGTTTTACACATACATATAAGTATAAATATCTTCTATGAATCTTTCCCCCCATCTGTCCCCGAGGAGGCCAATTGAGATGAGTACTGCAAGGTTTTGTTTCTTTGGGTTTGTGCCTTTTCACATTCTTTTTTTTTCCTGAACATCGGCCTCATACTAATTTCTTGGCCTTTGGCACAAATGGTTTGCCAATATTTGGAGTCTCTTCTGGCTTCTCTCTATCAATAACAGAATTTAATCATCCTTGGTATTTATTTGTTGCAACTTTGTGTGCTTAATTGCTCTGACACAGTACCCAAATAGACTTCCATGACCAACTTTTAAACTTACAGTAGCCAAGTGTGACTTTCCAACTGGTCCTGTACAACACTGAGCCCTACAGTTGCTCCTGAAGAAGACAATTTGTGCCTTCTGCTGGGTTGCTTTTAGTGTTTTGATTCCCCTCAGCTTCTAATAATGCAAAGCAGAAAACATTTATGCTTCTTCAACCCATTGCCTTGCAATCAAGTGAGAAATCAGAGAAGCCTATTTACCGAACTGGCTTAACTGCTTACCATACCGGCTTTAACCCTGGGCAGGAGTTTCTGTTTCAGGTGTCATCACACATGGGAAAATTTAATTACTCCTTCCTTTAGTCTGAATAAAAGGTACTTACCAGACCTGTGTGAGTAATGGATTCTGGTGTGGGGCAAGGATAAAACTCAGGTGTAAAATTGTTTGGACTTACTCAATATTAAATATATATTTCTGACTGGAAAAGAAAATGTAATTTTGGGATTAAACTTGTTTTAATTGAACAGGCATTAAAATTATTCACTTAATTCAATCCAGCTGTAATTCCTTCCAGATTTCATAGATTTGCCTTTCCTCAGTATAATCTCTGGTCTCTGAAAATGTCTTCTACCTCTAGTGTTCAGTACATCCATTTCCTTTCACTGTGCTGGTAAATTAGTGACAGCCTTTTTTTATGACTACTAAAATAGACTTTTAGGGATCATAGCTTGAAAGTGCCTTTTTCCATCTGATGCAAATTTTCAGAACCAATTTGGTTTTTATGTTTATTTTCTGGTTCCTCCTTTCACTGCTTGCTCTCCCCAGATACTGAGCAGTGCAGAAAGCTGTCTGATCCTCTTTTGCCAGCCCTTCAGCTGAATGTGGCATTCCTCATGTTTTCCTTTACTTCCATTTATCTACTTATATTCATGGCTCATCTTCCCTTACCACATGCTTAGACTGTGTTCAATATTGTAGTCATTTCTGAATCATTGTTAATTTCTGCCCTGTCCTATACCCAGTACTTCTTCACGTATGTACTTGGTGAAGCTCTTCATAATCCTCTTACCCATTCGCCCAGCATTACTAACATGGACTCATTTTTTTTTTTGATGTTCTTGCTCTTTCTGAAGTCCTTGAAATTTGTCTCTTGGAATATAGCTTTTTACATTCGGAAAAAGATCTTTTCATGTTATGCCAGAAAAACTGTGATCACTGGGATTAGGTTTTCAGGAAGGTGGATTCTCTCATGCTTGAAATCTTTGATTTCAGGATCATAAAATTTTAGTCAGTGTAATTTAGTCTCTCACAGGTTTATGCTAGCTTTGGCTCATGACCAGAAAAAAATATACAGTTGGAAAACCCACATCTAATGGTAACTTTCACATATTTCCAGAGAAATATTTAATTTTTAGATGTTTTAATAGACAAGACTAGATAGTGCTGACTCATAGGCTTAAGGCCTGTAGTGATACAGTTATGTTTACTGGTTTCTTTTGATGGTCTCTTAATGGAGCCATGCAGCCTTTCTGATATGCAGGTGAACTCCTTGTATTTTGCTTTTTGAAGCTTTACATTGTTTCTCTTTTTGTAAATAGTACAGCTATATTCTCTGAAGATGGGTCCTGGTACTGTTATTATGCACTGCGAGCTGACTGACTTGCAAGACAAGCTTTGGGTCATGTTGCATGTTAAATTCGGTATAATCTTAATGTGCTCTATAAACAGCTCCATCTAAAAAGAATTGAGACATACAATGTTGGTGTATAATTCATGCATTCATTTATAGAGGGTGCAATATGCATATGCTAGCAGTTTCCTCTGGGGCCTGCAAACTGAACTGAAAACTGTTTTGACTTATGTTCAGTGTAGTGTGTAGAATAGTAATTTTCCGAGGTATATCTTAATTGTCAGAGGAAGAGGTGAATTACTATCCAAAGTATAAAGGAGGGCAAAAAAAATCTGTCATATCACTGCCATTAGTTCAGTCAGAATATGAGCAAAGAGGAGGGACCATGGAATTGCTAACCTTGTCAGTCATAAAAGAGAACCACCTCAAAATTGAGATTAATCTCATAGCAGTTACTGAAATGTTATGAATAACTGATTTTATCAACTGTTGTCAACTCTGAAGAGTGGTGCCTAGCAAAATATATTTAGGGAGTCTAATGGATGATTGGTTGGGAATAAGAAGTAATAAAATCGTTATGTATTGAAATCATATTAATTTAGCCTTCAAATCCATGGGGCTAATGGGAAGAGCAGATACCAGTCCTATCCTAAACCTTATATGGTATTTTTCCTGGGCTTTTTAGTAAGGAGGGAGTCCATATTTTTCCCATATTTGTTTAATCAGGTCTTATGATTTTAAAAGTAAATTAGGAATGTCCACAAAGTGTTAATAGGAAGAATCAAGAATAGTGCTGTGGGAAAAGCCTCTTGTAAATGTATGAGCAGGTTTTATTTCTGTATTTATTTTTCCTTTGTGGTTTCTTTGTTTGTTTGCTTAATTTATTTAAGTGTTGACTTTCCTCAACCTTTTTTTTTTTTTAATGTGTAATTTCCCTCTGAAAAGGGAAATTTTCCTTTTCTTGTTCTTTCATTTTTCCTTTCTTAGTTAATTTTTCATACTTTTTTTTTTCTTCCTTGTCCCTTCTCTTGTTTTGTCTTTCCTTTCCACTGTAGCTACATCACCCTGAAAGGCCCTTGCCTCTGTAGCACTGCCTTTTCGAGGTTACGCATGACCTTTCTTTCCACTGCTTAGTATTTGTAACGACTTAGAAATAGTAACGGATTTTCACAATGGTTTACACCTTAACCATCAATGCTAAAGTCAGTGATTAATGTACAACAGGGGCTTACACTGTTTTCTCTGTGCTGTATCACAGCAGCCCAGTGCAGGCAGATACCTGTTCTGTAGCTGGGGACCCTGGGACAGGAACGTCATTCCTTCAGTCATCAGCAGAGTCCATAGAATCATAGAATCATAGAATAGTTAGGGTTGGAAAGGACCTTAAGGTCATCTAGTTCCAACCCTCCTGCCATGGGCAGGGACACCTCACACTAAACCATGTCTCCCAAGTCTGTCCAACGTGGCCTTGAGCACTACCAGGGGTGAAACATTCACAACTTCCCTGGGCAACCCATTCCAGTGCCTCACCACCCTAACAGTAAAGAACTTCTTCCTTATATCCAATCTAAACTTCCCCTGTTTAAGTTTTAACTCGTTACCCCTTGTCCTATCACTACAGTCCCTAATGAAGAGTCCCTCTCCAGCATCCTTGTAGGCCCCCTTCAGATACTGGAAGGCTGCTATGAGGTCTCCACGCAGCCTTCTCTTCTCCATGCTGAACACCCTCAACTTTCTCAGCCTGTCTTCATACAGGAGGTGCTCCAGTCCCCTGATCATCCTCATGGCCCTTCTCTGGACTTGTTCCAACAGTTCCATGTCCTTTTTATGTTGAGGACACCAGAACTGCACACAATACTCCAGGTGAGGTCTCACAAGAGCAGAGTAGAGGGGCAGGATCACCTCCTTCGACCTGCTGGTCATGCTTCTTTTGATGCAGCCCAAGATACAGTTGGCTTTCTAGGCTGTGAGCACACACTGAAGCCGGCTCATGTTCATTTTCTCATCGACCAGCATCCCCAAGTCCTTCTCCACAGGGCTGCTCTGAATCTCTTCTCTGCCCAACCTGTAGCTGTGCCTGGGATTGCTCCGATTGCTCTGGTCCAGTTGGAACTGGGCTTGGCACACAGCTCTCCCTCACTGAAAGAGTTCATTTAGACCAAGATGTGTATTACACTCTACTGGTCACAATAGAGGTCATGTCCAGACACAAGTGGCTTCTGGCAGCTTTAGCAGGGAGCATGTGGTGGCATTAACAACCCTGGAAATGTCAGAATTGGTTTCAAGCTGCCTCCAAGATGCAGAGGAGTGGAGGCCATAAACTACCCTTCCAGTGCTGCCTGGCAATGGATTTTCCAGAGATCATCTTGTTTCTTAAGTACAGAACATTATAAGATCTGTGAACATGCTCAGAGTGAATTTTCACATTTCTAGCAGCTCCAAAGCAGGAGAGCAACTGGATTCTGAAGGTCAGCTCTGAAATGAGAAGTCTGGCTTGGGGAGGCTTTGGGACACCAACCTCCTCTTGTGTACACTCAGGTGAACTGGCTCTAACGCCACAGACACCAGCACTACAGTGGAGTGGAGCTCCACACTGCAGTGGAGTGCAAAAGATTATCTCAGTTCTTTGCAGACATATCTCTGGGGAAGTTTTGTCCCAGTTTTCCTTCTCTTGGCATTACGGGGCATGTGAGTGAAACCACTACATTGAGCAAGGTGATGACATTTAAGAAATAAGATCTCCTTTATACACTTTTCTAAAGGGCTTCTTTTCACCACAGGCTTTCTTCCCCATGCTCCTGACAGCACTGGCAGCGTGAGACTGCTGGTGTTAGATAAATACATTAGTATGGTGCATTAATTTCAATAAGATGGTGAATTTAGGGCAGCATATGACTACCGTAATTTGGATGAATTTGGAGATCTGAACCTCTTTGTTGGAGCCCCTTCTGAGGCTTACACTGTGCCCATGTTAGCCAACAAAGCTGTGCTGTCTCACATCCAGCTATGTCGGCTCTTCCAGCACTGTATCCTATGTCCTTTTGCCACTGGGGCAAGCACGAGAAGAATGAATGCAGATCTCCCTGTCAAAGCAGGTGCAAATCTCAGCTGGTCTAACTGTCATATTCAAACATACCTTGTGACTGGTCCACAAACCCTGTTCTCCTCAAATCCATGGGGAGGAGAACCCAAAAGGGAGTATTTTGAGTACATCCCCTTTTGCATAAGGAAATTGTAGATGGTAAAACCCAGGTATTTCATAGCTATAGATCCTTTAAATCTATGTGCTTCAAACAACATAAATTCAGCCCCTGTGCCATGAAGTAAACAGTTCCTGTGTAAGATGAGGCTCAGTAATGACATAAATTAAAAAGGAGCAGGGAGCACAAGCTGGCAATGAGAAAATGCTATGTCCTGGGTTCAGCAGTGTGATGGGCAGTGGTGTGACCACCAACCAAACCTGCAGCCTTGTCTGGGTTCTGTGGGCATCACTGTAGAGAAGTTTTAGTAGGCTTTACAAGTCTTTGCAGACTTTCATACTGACATGCACGTCACTGAGGAGAATTTTCAGAGGAGTTTTGAGGACTTGGCAGACTTTTATACTGAAATCCACTCTTACATGAAGGAGGCAAGGAAAAAAAACTAAGCAGCTATGAAAACCTGAGTCAGAGCTGCACAAAACCCACTTACAAAGTTAAGAAAGGGCAGGCAGGCAACCCCCAGGTGCAATGGTAGGGCAGATGGGTTCAAGAATTTAGCATAACATTAATGTTAAACAGGGCAAGAGCAGGTATTAAATCATCACTTGTCATTGGCCTCTGTCAGAAGGAGGGCAGCAGGATGCCAGCCCTGCCAGAGCTGTCCTGCAGGTATCCTGAGGACTGCTTTGTGCCCTATGGCATGGTGATGGGGCAGTGGGCAGGTGGTGGAGGGCTGTGTTTTTCCCTCTCCTCCCCCTTTGTGATCTTCACAGCAAGGGCTCAACCACCTGTAGACTCTTCTCCTGCCTTCACCTTGCTTTATTCACCCTACAAAGCCAGTATGATGGTCCCACCACCTGGGAAGTCCTTGGCAACGTGTTTTTTCCACTGGTTGCATCTCTGCCTCCGACAGCAGTCATCAGAAACTCTCTTGCCCCTTTTGTGATCCCGTGTACATCCCTGCAGAGTGGTGTGAAATACTGTCAAGCAGAATAGCACTTTATACTCACTTTACCCAGATGTAGTGACTGTGCAGAAGTCACTGAAGTCCACAGAAGCAGAGAACAAGTACACAGTGTTCTGAAAAGTAATTAGTTGCTGTATGTGAAATATCAGTGAAGCCTTTGAGGGAGAAATTGCTAAATGAATCATCAGTCTTGAAAAAGTACTCCCATTTAATCAAGTGGGTTTAAAAATCAGTCTGGTTCATCTGGTGCAAATCTCTAATGTAGTTTTCTGTTAATCCTTTTAACCCTCGTGTATATCAATTTCCTTGTGTCAGAAAGTTACCAATGGAAAGCAGATATAATAAAGGGCTTAGTACCCATGAATTAAGTGCTCCAGTGCCCAAATTCTAAGTGCTTGGAGTAAAGCGCAATCATAGCGTAGAGCATACAGCCTCCCTGTACAGAAAATTGGAAGAATTAAGTGCCTGAGAGGGGGATCAGCCCAGTCTTTGTGCAACAGGCATCTCCTCCAAGTTAGTGATGGGGATGTTGAGCACAGGTGTTTATCTGAACCCTTTTTTTGAGTCTTAAAGCCTAGCCTTAAAAAAGGGGCTGTGAACCTGTCTCAAGAGCTCCAACCCTTTTTTGGATGTCTACAAACACATAGCTTTAGAAGACTTGCCTTTGGTATGGTTGTGCCTCCCAGCTTCTCCACAACAGCCAAGCAGATGGAGCCCAGGGCAGGGGAGCAAGCCCAGGCCATCAGCTGCCCTCAGCCTGGGAAACATCCACTGGTAACTGCCTGTTTCACCAGGGGAGGCACCTCCCATCCCTTCTGCAGCTGTGGAGCAGATAGGTTAGAGTCTAGGGGGATAGGTTAGGAGTGGGCTCCTTCCCCAGAACAAGGAAATTCTTGTTCCACAGCAAAGTCACAGGGGTTTAGCCAGTGAATGCTATGCAACACACCACGTTTTCAGTGCACAGGATGGCTGGGTGGTGTTTTGGAGACACCTCCCTCTCCCCATTGATGCCTCTGAGCTTTATCCCAGGCTTCCTTTAAGAGTCAGGAGGCTAAGGATGTATTTTAATAACATAGCCCCAAGTTTGTTAGGACTGATGCCTGAGACCATGTCCTCAGACATCATGTCCATGCCAAAGAGGAAATACAGGGAAGATTGCTGGAACACAGCTCAGAATTGCTGCTACCTGATCTCTTGTGCTTCAGGTATGTGCCTGAAACACAGTGTTTGGGAAAAAAAGCAGGACTGAAGTGAAACAAGACAAGAACGAGGTCAACCTCATGCTACACCAAGCAGATCAGCAGAATTTCTGGGTCAGAATGGATGAGGCGTTCAAGTGCTGAGTGGAGAGATTTGCAGCATAAACAATGAGGCAGCAGTTGGCCTTCAAGGTGAAAGTGTAACTGTTGATTATTGTAGGCATACGCTGTTTGACCTCCACAGAGCAATCCTAGTGCTGTTTTCATCAAGCTCATGGACGGTTTTGCTTTGAGACCTGCTTGGAGAGTGCTGGGTTAGGCTGATGTCTAAGCTACCTGAGTCTGATTCTGTTGTTGTAATTTCCTGGGGGAAGCAGAAAGAGCTGGTTACCAATTAGGATTTTAATGTTAGTAATTTAAGAGAGCTTGAAGGGCATATCTAGTCTAAGGCATCTATCTGCTTTATAGGAAAGCAAGTTAAATGGCCTCCTGCCTCAAATTCAAGCTGTGTTCTCTGTCCAGGGATTCAGCTTTCTATTTTTACATCTGAAAGGTCATGTCCCTGCAGCCTGCACGAGGGCTGGCATAGCCATGTCATGAGAGGCTGAAATCCAAGCTTCAGCTCTGCCTCCCTACAATGAGGGGCCGAATGATGAATGGGGAGACACCCTCTTCTGCAGAAGAACAGCTGTAACTTTTGTTTCAGCCTGGCCTGACATCAGTTTTTGGGTCTTCCAAAGTCTAGTTGCCGTCTTCTAGCACAGATTGTAGCAGATGAAGAAGATGTCTTACCAGAAAGGAGCAGTAAGGACTGAAAGATTTCTTTTTGCTTCATATCTCTTTACGAAGCAGAGATGAACCCTCTTCTAGCAATCACATGAGAAGTGTTGCACAAAAGTCTTGCTACAAGTTCCATCTTTGTGAACTTCAGCTCACAACTGACCTGAAGTATGGCATACTACATAGTTACAAGGATTGCTGCTGGAATCTGGCAACCCTTGTTTGGCAGATGAAGATTGTCAAGTCTTCAGAACTGACTGGTTGCTCTAGGTATGTGTGATAATGAAAAAAACAGTCATTACATATATATTACGTCTTTTTTTTTTGTACTAAACTTATAAAAAAGAGAGGGGAAACACTGTGTTTTGAATGACTGCTCGAGCATGTAAACTGTTGTCTCTTAACTTATATCAAATGCAGCCAAAAATTAACCCTGCAGTATATTTTGGGTTTGTGTCTGCCACTCCCTTAAACAGCTCCTGAATGGTCAGTGCGTTCACTTACCCAAGTAAGTCTTTTGCTATCTGAGGTGGATTTTCAGATGCTGAGGCTTGTTCTGGTAAGGTAGGAACTTTCTAAGGAACAAAATGACAATTCATAAGAGAAGCTGCAGAGTTCAATTTCCCAGAATTTGGCATAGGGCAGGCCTGTCTGACCCACAGGGACTCTGCTCCTATGACCTGGAGGACAAACTGTCATCTACCTGTCTTCAAGAATGAGGCAAAGGTATCAAAGTGGGGCTCTGTGTCCTTAATGGGCTCTTTGAAGCTGCAGTAGCAGAGAAGGTGAAGTCCTGCAGTTCCCTCCCTGCTTCTGAAGAAAAGCCAGCACAGCACGGCTCTCTAGAAGTTACATGTATAAAGGTGGAGAAACTAAATATGATTTTGTGGAATATGCTGCTCTCGGGGAGTTCCTGTTTCTGTCGAGTCACCTTATTTATCACTGAAGCTTTAACTGCAAAGCTGCACTCTGCTTTTGATAACGCTTGGTCTGCAAATGGAGAAACCTTGTGCCTCCTTCTCTACCGTGGCAGTCTCTGTGTAGTAACTTGAACACACAGAAAGCGATACCTCCATGGGTGGCTTTGTGACATTCACATAATTGCATACACAAAGTAAAAAAACCTCAACAAACAAACCAAAAAACCCCAAAGACTAATTTGGCTCTACAGTGAATAAAGATTGGATGAGGCTTTAGCTGCCCTGTTTGTTAAGAAGCTTATTTAGCCTATTTTCATACTGGTGGTCACATTCTGCAAGGAGAGCAAGTAAGTTAGCTAGTAGGAGTGATTGCCAAAATAGAGATTAACTGACTATTGCAAACTATTGGTGACACATAGTGCTGAATTTTTGTTTCACATGGGTAAATTCATTGTCTGATTTGCATCTGTGCAACCCAGTTAAAAAATAAAGAAAAAAAAAAGCCCAACAATGCAACATGACTTATCTATTGAAACAGTTCAGTTTTAATGCTGACTACTGGCAGCAAACTACTGGCTAATGAGGTTCAGGGAGGGACTTATTGTTGAAATGAGTTCTTGAACAGTTTCGTATAGTGTGTTGAAAAAAATCATAATCTGTTTGCAACATATTTTGAAGTAGAAGGAGATTAAATTAATGTCACATGTTATATTCTGTATAAGAAAGCTCTTGGCCCTAGTAAGCATTTCCTACAGGCCTTTCTTTTCTTTTACCTGATAAGGGAAGACCTACCTAAAATAGAAATGGAATAAGCAACTGCAGTGAATATTCTATTAAGTGCTGCAACAATAGTATGTCTTCTTTCCCTCAAGAAATAGGTATACTAAAACATTAAGTACTTATGTTCTTTGGAATAGGCCTGCTCTAATGCGTACTCGCATATAAATCAGCCACTAATAATCCTGTCACAAATCATTATTTTCTGTGTATTTTCAGTACCATCTTTACTCACTTGTAGCAATTTATTACCTAGTAGTTAAATTCTTAGGACTTGTTTTCAGAACTGGGAAGGAAAAAAGGACCATTCATTTTTCTCTCCAGTCATGTTTCAGCTTGCTACAACTTCCTGATTTAAAAAATACTTTGCAAGTTTAAAAGAATCCTTTGGGTTATATTTATGCCTGCAGACTTTATGCTGGATGAGATAATGTTTGCTTGTGCTACGGTGATGCAAGTTGTTTAAAGGTTTGAAGAATAGCTCCTAGCTTGACTTGCAACCAAGCTTGTGAAGTTATCCTTCCAATTAACAGCCAAGGCACTAAAGTGCCTTCGGGAATTCCAGTAGCAGGCCGCTGGCACCACTGAGCACTCAAAGTTTACTTTGAATATTGTGAAATGCAAATGCCAACAAAATGTATAATGTTACTGGGCTTTTTGTAGCTTTGTACAGGAGGAGTCTGATGAACCAGGACACTGTATTTCAGGCTGTGGCTGCTAATGTTAATAGTGATGGAGCACATAAATGAAACACTTAACTGCTCTTATGGTGATAGCTGTGGCAGGTAAGTGCCTTGGAGTCAGTTGCTTTGTAGAAGTCACCTTCATTTAAGTACCCGTGTTTCTTGCACACGGATGAATTGCCTTGGGAAAGATGCACAAGAGCCAGTGCCTGAATCTTCCAGTTAAAAATTGAGGTTTTTTTGGCTTCATCTTTGGCTTGTAAGAATTCATATTGGTTATTCCTCTTATGGCAAGAGGTCCTGTATCTCCAAGCTATGTGGTGGGGGAAAGGAAGCTTTGGTCTGCTTGGTTAAATTAACAGTTAAGAGAAGGTGCAGGTGACAAAACCCAACGTCCCCACGCCCTGAGTGGGAATGGGGCATACACAAGCACACCAGGATGTGCACACATTTACTCAAGCAGGAGAACTGCTGGCACAAACCCTACAAGATCTTTTGGCTGATGTATTTTTTTGGGGTCACTTGGTGCAGTTTGATTTGGCATTAGAAACCTTTAAGCCAGCTTGATCAGTAAACTGGCTTTGTCCACCTGCAGAGAGCCTGGATACCAGCTGCAGGGTCATTAACAGGGCAAGAATCACAGCTTAAGACCCAACATCCAAAATGAAGTGGCTATGTTTTCTGTCTTTCTGTGGAATCAGCACCCTACAGCCCCAGTTTTCCTTTTTTTAAACAGAAAAGCAGTTGGTTAAGAAACCAATTCAGATTGCTAATACATATCCGTCCTTCACCACTGGTGACTGAATGTGAAGTAATGCCACTCTAATTATTTGGTAATGTAATGCTATTTTTTTTCTTTCAATACTTCTAATAGTGCACTGAAAACAAAACCTACTTGTAGTTTTCTCTGTCTTTTGTAATTTGTTATTGGCTCATACAGATTATTCAGTAAACTCAAATTGCTTTTTGTCTTAATTGGGTCTTGTTTGCATTCTGCCCTGGCCAATTTTCAGCCTATCATCTAAATTGCTTTGTGCCCTAATAAGATTGACTAGCTGATACAAGGTAGTATATCATTTATTTTACACATTATATTCCCCTCAGCTTGTGTAGGAAAATCATTTTAGAATCAGCGTATTCTGCAGTTGATTCTAGGGGCCACCGGTTTTCCAGAGCATCTCACCAGCTAAAAGTAACCAGGAGAAGACACTTGGGCCAGACTCATCTTTCAATCATTAATTTTTTCAGCCATCACCCATCTTATAGTAAAGTCTTCCTAATTCAGGTTTTGGAATTTTAATACTTTTCTCAAGCTTGAACTGAAATTGTTTGATTTACAGATTGGGAGGGTTTTGTTAGGACAGAAATCAGAAGTTGCTGGAGTTTAATGGTTCTGTTTTTGCAGTAATTCATAAACAAGTGTTCGAATACATCTTCAGCTCAGGTCTCTCCCACTCCTGAGTCTGTGTTTCTGGGTTTTAATGCAGTTAAGTAACATTATATATTTTATTAAAATTTAATGTTACTCCATGGGCAATAGGCACTTTGGACAGTCCTTTTCAATGATAATAAATCTGCTGGTCCATGTTCTAAAGATGACATAACCTCATTTCTTACTTCTGCCAGTTCATAAGACACAGTAATGTGAAACTTGAAAAGATTACACCAAAGTTTTGGTGTAGGATATTGCTGGTTCCATTTAATGTCCATAAAAATTGTCCAGAAAGAACCCATGTTTGTCACACATAAGGGATTAGAACAGTAAAATTATTATTTATTTGCTCTCAAATAGTCATCCCAGAAATCTTGTGAAAGGGTTATTTGGGGGATTTTGCAAATGAAATTTAAAAATTATATATTTATGAGAAGAGAGGGAGTGTGAGCTGGGTTACACCTTGTTGGCTCTGGAGAGGTGGCTTAGCTGTTCTGCTTAGCTACCTCTAGTGCTGCAGATTTATCCTCATAAGCATTATGAGTGTGAGGGGCCAGCTTTTGATAGAAAATAGGTTTCAGAGCACTCTTATCAGCCAGCTGAAGTACAGACCAGTTTAAGCCATGCTGATACCTCCTTGACAAGGGGAAAAACCTGCTACTCAGACCCACTCCAGTTCTTTTTGTGGATGTTCAGCAGGGTCTTGCTGTCCGCCACATACAGCTGTGCTGCACAGTACAGCAATGGACTCTTTAGAGCCAGTGCTCTGCACGTGTGTAAGGCATACGGGCTTTTGGGGACCATACTGGCATTTTCTGTTGTTTCCTGATTAGCAGCGACTCTAACAGGGAAGATAATCAATGTCCATGTGGTTTCTACCACCTGACAGATCCCATTAGCTGGGACCGAGCTGAGCCCTCAGTGCGTCTTTCAGTTCAATAGAAATCAGCATGTGAAATGTGTATTTTTTTTGCCAGCTCTGATTACATATCAGTGATAAGATGTCATTCCTTACATTACCTTCCCATGCTTACTTGTAGTTGTCATTTCTCACTTTTGTTCCAGCTATTAAACTGTCAGCAAAATCCAGTGTTTTCTTACAATGTTGAACCTGCATTTTGGGGGGTTGTGTGAATGTGGTTTTGCATGAGTTTTTTTGTTTGGGTTTTAACTGTTAGAATTGCAACATATATAGAATCACAGAATCATAGAATAGTTAGGGTCGGAAAGGACCTTAAGATCATCTAGTTCCAACCCCCCTGCCGTGGGCAGGGACACCTTATGCTAAATCATATCACCCAAGGCCTCGTCCAACCTGGTCCTGAGCACTACCAGGGATGGAGCATTCACAACCTCCCTGGGCAACCCATTACAGTGCCTCACCACCCTAACAGGAAAGAATTTCCTCCTTAGATCCAAACTAAACTTCCCCTGTTTAAGTTTTAACCCGTTACCCTTTGTCCTGTTGCTACAGTCCCTAATGAAGAGTCCCTCTCCAGCATCCCTATAGCCCCCTTCAGATACTGGGAGGCTGCTATGAGGTCTCCATGCAGCCTTCTCTTCTCCAGGCTGAACAGCCCCAACTTCCTCAGCCTGTCTTCATACAGGAGGTGCTCCAGTCCCCTGATCATCCTTGTGGCCCTCCTCTGGACTTGTTCCAACAGTTCCATGTCCTTTTTATGCTGAGGACACCAGAACTGCACACAATACTCCAAGTGAGGTCTCACAAGAGCAGATATCTTCTGATTTCCCTTGCAGTGTCTTTTACTACAAATTAATAGGTGATTGCATGGCTGCATTCTTCCACAACCTTGATAGAAAACATGACAAAAGGAAAATTTTACAGTAATTACTTGTTCATGAAAACTAAGCTCTAAAAGAAGAGTAAGAAATACATATATAATTTACTTAGAAGCATTATCGGCACTGTATATTCATAACTAACAATATCTGCATCTTTAAATATACTTAGATACCTTTTTTTCCTGTTTCTATAGCCTTACAGTAACAAAATGAAAAGCAGGAAGTGTCATTATCAATGACCTATAAGCAAGTATAAAGGTTACGTTTGTGTGGCCCAGACACAGGATTAAAAAGGAGACCAAATTTTATAGGGCTGATACAGAAGAAACTCATTTCCATTTTTCTTTGGCAGCACACCATCCCTATGTAGATTCATTATGCAGTTATTAAAACAATAACTGTGTTATCCAACAACCTGAGAACTGAGGAGCTATCTAAGCTGTATTATTACCAGCCACTTTAATAGAATATAAATATCATATAGGATGTCATCACTGTACACAAAGCCAGCCATCACATAAATCAGTGTAACACACTGGGGTGTTACATCTGTATACTCTATAGGAGTTTTCATATGCAACCTTAAATTAAAATAACTTGTCTTCCTATAATTATTATGTCAAAATGTGTGAGAAACTGAAGTGCATCTGTAAAAGTAGAATTTCAAATATTATTTCAAAGTTCTGTCACTGTTTTAGGAGAATACATTTCATGTACATTTTCCTTTCCAATTTCCCCCCCTGCTCATTTTCCATTTTTCATTCTAGGCCTGGGTGGAACAGCTATTCCGGAATTTAATTCTTGCATTATTGTGGATTTTGTGCAATATGGATTCATCTTCCACACAGTAGGAAATTTGCACTAATGTGGCATGGGGAATTTTGAAGAGTTTAAATTTATTTTGTTGGTGTCTTCCTTACGCTTTTATGCAAGGACTAGGAAAATGCGTTATAATTTTAATGCCCTGAACTGGCAGAAGCATTGATTAGATGATGAGAAACAACAGGCCGTTTTCTCCTCCTAGTTCAAGACAATTATAAAACTTTATGTTATAACATACTGAAAATGTAGTCCTCCCTTTGAGGGAGGAGAAATTAGATGTGGTGATGAATAGGTTGTTACGTGACCTCAATGTTACCAGAAGCTTCAGGATCCCTGAGGAATGGTGGTTTTACCCCAGTCTGCATTATAGCTGTGGAGGGATATTTTCCTAGCCTGTACTTCTAAATACCCTTTGAGACAGTTGTATTCAGGAGTTAAAGCTGGTGTTGTTATACGGAACCTTCCTGCTGAGAATAAGATATGTAGAGGGAACACATCAGAAGATGAAACTATTTCAGTAGCTTGGGTTTCATCTATTTCTCGACATTCAGAGTTTGCAAAGAAGCCAGTTTCTTTGATCAGATCTGTATTTCTGCTCGGCATGTTGGAAAGGTCTTCCCCAGACTGGGGCTTCTCCTGTTTCTCCTTTCCAGCTTTAGCTCATGCAGTTATAATGCCTTGTTTCATACCTCAGACATGAAACAGGGTGGTATGTAACTATCTGGTGTTTTAATCCCTGATTTTGCTGCACTGAGCTTCCAGGAGCCATCGGGACTGGGCCTACACTGTGGTTGGGTGTCCTGGTTTAAACCATGACACTGGGGTTTGAGGGCTGCTGTTGATCTGCAGCTTTTGCAGGCACTTGTGTCTCTTTTGCTCCTTTGCTTGTCCATTTTCCCTCTGAGGCTGTTGGCCCTGTACTCTTTGAGGAAGACTATTTATGGGCTATTTCCTTAATTGTTAATCATTAATGGTAAGGTAATTTCCTTATAACAGGGATAGAAACAGAAATTTGACTAATTATTATCTCTTACTCAATGTTCTCTACTTTTCAAGTGTGTTTTGTATAGCATTGTATTGACAAAACCAGCTTTTTTAAAAAAACAAAGCAGAAATCATTAATGTAAGGTAACAACTATTAGTGGTTTACTGGGGATTTATCATTACAGGTCAGTTGAACACTTACTCCCCTGCCCCATCTTAGCAAATTTCATATCTGTTGCCCGTCTTTCTTGAGCATGATATGGTCATGCTTGATATGAAATCGGTGTGGCTTTACTACTCAAGCAAGGAAAAAAATCTGCCCTATTTAATAGCCCTTCTTCTGTGGATATTAATTTTTCTGTATGAAAATGAAGAGGCAGTCCCTTGCTGCTTTTCACATCATTCTTTATTTCCGATTGAATTGCTTCTGTCTGCTGAGCCTCATAAGGGTTGAACAAAATTTAAATATCAATTGCATCTAATGTGTACATAGAATAAAAGCAAAAAAGGATTATTAATGTGTTGAAATCAATACAAGCTCCAGGACTTCTGGAGGGAATTTTTGTAAAGGATCTATTTTTCTATTGAAGATTACAGTACAGTTTTAGCTAATTATCCTCAGACATCTTCTTTATTATCTCCTCTGTTTAATGACAGCAAGCACGGTTGTGTGTGATGGTGTTAATTCTCCCTTTATTCCTGCGCATCTCAAGCCTACAGACTTTCCTTGGCTTTCATCCATTTTTTGGTATTCTGGAACTTCTTCAGTGCAAGCTCTCAAATGAAAGGTTCTGCTTTGGCCCCTGAGGACCGCAACACAATATTGGATGCGGAGGCAGCAGAGGCCTGACAGATCCTGTTCTTTGATCTGCTGGAACTTCTATGGGCTTCTCATGCTGCCCCTGCCCGACAAACTACTGGGGGTAGAGAGGAACCACTGAAACAGAGGTATGAAAGCAGGGATTTATAGTGCTCTAAATGCACATGTACTGAAGTACAGGGATGCACCTTTTATTAAAGGTAGTGATTGTACTAAATAAAAAAGAGAAAAAAAGAGACGCACTTTCAGCAAAATAGAATGAAAAGCTAAATAACTGATCAAGGAGAAAACCTGTTAAACTGCTGGTGTGCTCAGCCTATGCTGCTGCAAGCAGCAGAGGTCTTTGAAAGCAGCTACAGGACTGCTTGCTTGTCTTGCTTGAGGTTTTGGGCTTGTACACCTTGTTGAAGCATGTGAACGCCAATAAAATTGTTTTGTTCAATTGATTTTTTTACACTGTTATGTCTTGCTCTGCAAACAAATTAAACAGAAAATGGCTGGGATTTTAAGAAGTGCACATCTCTCTGCAACCAACTAGAGCAGAAAATCTTTGTAGTAATTGACCTGCTGAGACTAATTCAAATACTCAGTGGCTTTAATGTCTTCTGCCTTACTTCACCAGAACCTGAATACAACTGTCTTCAAGAGTAACTACAGGAGCCGCTCATTTTTCCAGGCTGTTATTTTTGGGTATGGTAGGGAGTCAGGGAAGATAATGTGCTCGAGCAGAGCTCTGTCTGAGAACCATTTTCAAGCTTGTTACGAAGCTTTGGGGCAAATCTGTTTTCTGTTGGAGAGCTGCTGTTACATCTGTTTCACCTTTGTAAGAGGAAGATCCATGCTGGATCACTTCATCTGGGATGGCATGCTGCTGGCAGTGGCTGCTGCTGTGCATTGCTTCTGTACTCACTTTTATGATGTTTTGCCAACTCTGAATAGAGCAGTTCTTTTAAGCTGTTTCTTCAGGCCTAAACCCAATTTTTCTCCATGTCCATCTTTCCTGTTGAAGGAAATTACAACTGAAGCATATTCATTGTCATTGGTGGTTAAAATGTCCACTGAATGTTCATTTCCCAGAGCCTGTTTTAGAAGGCTGCAATATCCAAAAGCACATGTGAAGCATAGGACAAGTACAGCTGAGGCGACTCACTCTAGTTCTCTGAGTTTGGCTAGTGTTGGGTGTCTCCTTGGGCACAAAGCGCTGTCCTGCGTATTCCTGATGCTGCTGCTAGTCAAACCAAGCATACCCCAAGGAGAGGTATGCAGGGTGGTTCAGTGCATCTCACGCACTGGTGCCCCAGGCACTAACACTGTCCCTGCTACAGCCATGATGCACATAGGGCCTGGGGGCGTGCTGGCCCTCTCAGCCAGTGCAGGACCCCAGCTCTGGCTCTGTGCTGCCTCTGCTCCCACCTGGCATGACTTCTGTGGGGTTTCTGCTCCCACATCAGCCCCTGCTTCCCTCCTGCACTGCCAGCAGACATCTCTGGCTTCATTCCTCAGTCTGTGATCCCAAAATCATTCCTCCTTAGGCCTTATCAGATGCTGGAAGTTTGACCTTCTCAATGCTGTGGCTGCACCAGTGCATCTTTCAGTGCCACCTCAAGACCCACATCTGCAAGGTGCAGGCTCTGGGCGCTGGTTTGAAAGGGCCTCTAAGGCAGAACAGCTGCTGCTAGGGTTGCCAAATGTCAAAGACAAAGTACAATTTCCTTTGCTACATTTGAATGCCATGCACTGCAGGAAGAGCACATGGCTTTCCATGTGTGTTTGCAGTTGCAAGACTGCTGAAAAGGGAGCTTTTGTACACTTGGGGCTGAGCAACCCTACGCTGCTCATACAAATCAGTTTTGTGTGTGTCCATGGTTGACCCATGAGCCAGCAGCAGTGCCTCTTCCAACTGTTTACAAAAAATCACACATCTGCTCGGGACTGTTCCAGACTGAATGAATATTACCTGTGTCCCAAGACAGCGGCTTCCAGTTTGCTACGTATTCACTGCTCTGACGGACTGCAGGCAGCCAGCCTTTGGCTGCACAACTTGAAGTGATTCACCACAAGCTTTCTGTGGTTTTGAGAACATCAGATTCCAGTTTGTGCCCAGGACAAAGCGGGATTTTGGAGGCAGCTGCTCCTGACAAGTACCAGGGGGAATTTTCTGAATTATTCCTATTTGCTTCAGACATGACACAAAGTGAGTATTTTTGTCAGCTAAAGGGACCAGGAGGTGAATGGAAGCTGGGACAGAGGTGATGTGGAAGGGATAGGAGATGTGGAAGAGCCAGCTGATTTTGCACTGACTCAGCTGTATTTGTAATCAATTCCTCATTACTGCATGTAATTCTGTTCTCTTTCTGTATTTTCATCCCAGTTTCATATGATGCTTTCTGTTTACCTCATCTCCCCTTGAACAGCTTTTGATCTGTTTGACCACCATTAGACACACCTGGCAAGGCAGTCAGTTTAATGATCTTCAAGGATGTTGAGTTTCTACAAGGGGCCAGCACACAGCATGTGGTGCTCACAAAGCTGCCTCCTCCCTGAGATGAGCAGAGCAGTTCTCCCTGGCTCACACAGTCATGCAGGGGCAGAAGGTCCTCAGTGTGTTGGTCCCATTCCCATTCCCAGCCCCCTGTATCAGTGTGTGACAAGTGAGAGATTTAAGAAGTAACAGAAAGAAGGTGAGGCTAATGCAATTCAATTGTGAGAAAGAAAGAAGAAAAGTAATATCAAACACAGCCATTTATTCTGCTGCTCATAAATGGTTTCTTTTCCTTTTCCTTTATAAGAGGAAATCTTGCTTCATTTTTTTATTGTCTTCCCTGGCTCCATGTGAAATCCACAGACGCAGTAATCGCTCCTTGTTTCCTCCTGTCAAACAGAAGGTGACATCCTGAACAATTAAAGTTTTTTGTTCATAATACGCTGCAATGCCTAAAAGAAGAGAAAAAGGCTCAACTTTAAAATAGTCTGGAGAATGACAGGACAGTCTGCTGTCTCATAGAAAACAGGTCTTAATTTGTAGTAAAGTAGAAGCCTTTTCTTCTTGAAGACTATGAAATAAATTTTACCAGTCACCGCTTTTGATTTCCAGCATTAACACTTGCTGGGGGAGTTAATCTACTTTCTATTGTCCCAGCCTCAGATGATTAGTGGAATATCATTAGCTAAGACATTTTTTTGCTATTAGAAATCCTGTCCTCAATGAATACAACCCTTTCTCAATGAAGCTGGTCTCAGTTGTGCCCTGGTTCAGGCTGCCTGTTCCGTGTGTCACTCCAAAACCAATTATGAAGCTGTCATCAGGAGGCAGGCTGTGAAACAAAACCACACATACGCTGGTTACTCTCTGCACCTCAGTGCCCTTTGCATGGCTGGCTGCTCCAAAGCCACCTGACACGTAACCTGAAAGGCCAATTTTACTTATTGTTCAGTTATTTGACGTCTCAAACAGCTGAACACAGTTGTAACAATGAAGCTGTAATGTATGACATATAGAAAATAACAGCCCAGTGAGCAGATTAGTCCAACTCGGTTATGAACATTTGGAGACAAGCTTTCCTCTCAATTTGAGCATGAAAAGGGGAAAAATTGAAGTAACCTTGTATGAATGGCAGATGAGATGCAAGTGAAACATGTCGCAATAAATAAATATGCAGTTTGGGTTCTATAATTTTCCATTGCATTAATTTGTCTGCATATGTTTAGATCAGTAATTTAGACTGGAAATTAAGGCTGTTTATGGCAACTGCTGTATGTTGATGGAAATATCGTTTGATGTGCTGGATTTTAAAACCATGTCATTGCCTTTTTAAAAGTGCTTCAAAGTTAAATGAACAAAATTACTTTAACAAAATCATGTTTTACCACACAATTAAAACATAGAAGATGAAAAGTTAAAGGTCCTGCATATTTTATGCATAAAATTTAAATTTTGTAAGAGCAATTTAACTGACCCGGAATTGCTTTTATAGAAAGACACTGCCTGATGTAGTTGGAATGTTTTAGCCAAAATTGTGCTTTCTTACCATTCTCTCTAGTTTTTAATTCTACATTTATTAATATATGCACTAACTTAATATTTGGCATTTTAATTTTTCAGAGCCCAATTGAATCCGATGGTTACAGAATAAAAGCAGGAAACTCTGTGGGAGCCCTGAACTAATGTTCCTTTCTTACATACTGAACATACTGAAATTACAGATTTTCCTTTGTAGCACCCATGGACCTCTTCTGAATGAGAGCATCCTTTGCCTTGCACCTGCATCTGGGTGACCTTCTTTCTACCAACTGGCTGTCCATTTTGTCATGAGTGACCCCAAAACCTTCAGAAAACCTTTACTTCTTGGAGTGGCCACTGTTGTTCCAGTTCTATCCACGCCAAGGGTGGAGAGCACCTAAGTGAGTCAAGCTTTCTGAATGTCTTGGGTGTCCAAAGCAATCAGTGGAAATAAATAATCACGTCCTGCCAGGATATTCTACCTCAAGAGTGTTGCTCAGCCAAAACAGATATGTTTTGCTTGCTCCTAGAGATGAGTAGTAGTGGGAGGGCAGGTAACAGGAATACTTATTCCTGCAGTTCCTGGTGCTGTAAACCAACAGACTCCAAATGTTGCCCATGGTGGCATAGGGGGAATTCTGTCAGAGAGGGTGGGATTGTCTTCAAAGAGACGAGCAAGAGGGTGGATATTTGAGGGTAGAGAAGGAAACTTAGCACAGATATTTGAGGAAGAAAGCTAATAATAGGAATAATAGAACTATTAGAATGAAACTTCAATAGCTGTACAATTGAATGCTGTTTTTAAAGTAACAAGTAAGGCTTTGGAATGCTTACAATTTTATTTCTCCAGGAAAGAAGAGTAGAATGGAGAAAGTAAATTCTCATTAAATACAGAGAGAGCTCTCACCCTATGTTTTCAATTGCTGACTCTGAAGGGGTGCTTGGAAGAAAATGAAAACCTGAGTAACTATGGGGACACTTCCTGAATCCACATCTCCTCTTTCTAATTGAAAATCGTGCATGGCAAAGCCCTTGGCTGACAGGCAATGCTTGGAGAAGTAGCCACTGATTCTGACTGTCTCTGCTCTTGATTGCCTCTTCTGATATGCCTTACACTGTGCAATAAAACTAAACACATAAATAGGCAGGACTGCTAACTGGCCTGTAGATCCGCAGGCTGCGATTGCATGACTATTGCATGGTTTGTAAAGACACTATTTGCAATTGTTATCTATTACAGTGGGCACTGCAGTATTTATGAAGAGGAAACTGCAGAGATTCCTGTAGGCAATTAAGAGATATGACACTTTCAGTATTTCTGTCCAAAATTAGCAGACATTACTCCTCATCCTAAAGATTTGCTCCTTTATCTTTTTGTTTGTTTTACAGTGAGAAGTCATCTGTATATTTTCCCCTCTTTTTACACTTGAAGGCTCTTAAAAAATATCTGAACCTGTTTAAAATGTGGCTTGAGTATAAAGATAGGAAGAACTTGCATCAGTGCTTTGAAAATGCTTAGGGATGAAAGATTGTTTTCTAATGGATTAAACTGTCAGATTCTGGCCCCTACACTTAAAAGAAGCCGTATGATACACTTCCTTCCATAAACTACATTTTAAAAGCACTTGGAGCTCCCTTAAGCCATGATATTCCACAGCTTGTTCCAAAAGTTCAGTTTTGTTCAGATCTTCTTTCTAGTCCTGTGTTTAGATCTTCCTCCTAATTTCTAGGAAGTGAGCAATTAATAATCACTTGTTTTTGTGTCAGTTTGTTTTGTGACTCGGTAGTTCTTCACCCTTCCTGTTGTTTATCACTGAGTCACATCCTCTCTAAGCCTTTGGTCTAATTACCCAACCATTTTTTTTTCTGGTATGATAACCTGGGCTTCCCTAGTCATGCAAGCCATTTCCTCTGCATCCACCTGGTTCAAAAGTGGTGGTGCTGAGGACACAGTGCACACATGTAAGGAGGTTTCCATTTTGGATTTCATTTAGTCTCTTTCGATGAGCTGAATTCCCATTAGCAGTCGGTGCACTCTGGAGTCTATCTTCCAGTTTAGTTTCTCCTGAATGAATCTTGTTCATGTGCTGTATATCTGCTCTGTGATGTGAACCAAGGCACTATCAGCACTGATTCTCTTAAAAACCAGACTTAAATGCTGCTGTGGACAATCCCCAATAACACCACAGGGCTTCCTTGAGGAATAGGGATTTATTCCAGTGCCCTTTTCCAAAACTGCTTCCATTCTGTACTCTGATGGTCACATGTGATAATTGGTTGTCACCCTCCACTGCTATCTGTTATAATGAGCTCTATGGGTTTTTATAGAGAGGAAAATGCACCAATCACTGTAGGCAGTTAACAAATATGCCACTTCTTCCTACCCCAAAGGTCTCAATATTAGGTTTTTTCCTCATAAGGCAGTTAAAACTAAATCCATTTTTGATAGGAAATAACTTTAAAGCACAAGTACTAAAAGGAGAGATCATTTATACACTTGAAATAAATGTGCTTCTGAGGTTTTGTTTTAATGGTTTCTTTGTATTTTTTGGCTATTCCAAAATGGCGTTATTTTACTAGGATCTAAATATGTTGAAAGGCACATTAACCAAGAGAGGGGGAAAAAAGGAGCTATATATAGTTTTACTGTCCCTTTAGGGAACCATTGCTTGAGCTTCATTAATATGCATTTTAGCACAATCTAATTTACTCATATGGCTGGCCCCAGGTGTTTGGAAAGGCAACCAGAGGAAAATCAGATCATACTAAAATTAGAGACAAGAAATATTGAATGCCTTCGCTTTTAGGCCCTTGAAAGGCACATATTAATTATAACCGGATGAATTTATGAAAACTAATATTGTGAACAGCTCCAATAGTAATTATTTTTGAAAAATGATCTCTACCAATGAGTTTATTCTGATGAAAGTGCACAGAAAATGTTCTGTTAAAGAAAATATGTATATATTGCCTCCCCAAAACATTACATTTTTAGTGCAGTGCCCCTGTGGCACCCTTCTGATGCATATTTATTCACTGAAAATCACAATACAAAGCCTCATTTCATAATTGCTCTTTCTTGAATGGCTTCAAATGGGTCAGAGCACTAGATTTTCATGGATTTGTCTCATCCTTCTAAGGAGAGTGCATGTTTGCTGGGTTATGAAAAGCCAAGGCCAGCAGCACTGGGGAGGGAAAAGTGAGAAGGAATGGGGAAAAAAAAGGTTAAAAACCTGTCTCTGTAGAGTCTGATAAAGCGCTCCATGCTTTCATGAAGTCAGTAAGAAGCTTTGGCAAGCAAGTGCTCACAGCTGGTCTCTGAACTGCTAACGGGATGTGGTGGTGCAATAAAGAAGCTTTATATATTAATTTCCTAAGTGTCATCTTGATTCGCAGCAGGAAGCATAAGCAAAACAATGTCAAACACATTAGCCCTGAAGGTGCCTTTGGAGCAGCTCTCCGTGGTCTGCCCTTGCCGGGGTGCTCTGAACTCTTCAACTGGGGAGGTGCTTGCCTGGGGAAGAGACTATTTCAGAGCTAGTCTTTAGGGCTGGAACAGCCCGAGTTACAGCGGTAGCTGCCTGCTGAGGGATGATGCGTCATGGGAACACTCAGTCATCTCTGGTGAGGTTCTAATCTGAAATATCTGACCTGCTGATGATTCACAAGTAGTGAAACACCAGCAGAGAGGACAGTGACCACACAAATAGTAGTGCAGGGGCCCATATGACCTATTCTTGGAGAAGTAGTGCCAAATAACACGGCTGCTTCAGAGAGCCATTCCTACCCAGGAGACAGGCTAGAAGGCTTCGGAGGAGCTCAGCTCTCTCCAGGCTTCATGTATCTGAAGAGTTTTAGTCCTCCTGCTAGAAATGTGGTAAGAGACCCTGTTATTTCAGCTTGGAACCAAGTTTGCTTATTTGTAAAAAAGCAAAGGTACAATCTGTTTTGGACAGTGTGTGATTTCAGGAGAAACCACACTGAAGCACACTCACATGGAAATCATTGGGTATTTGTCAGATATACTGCTCATTACACCTCAGTGAAGCACTATGGACAAACGTTGCTTTGAGGTGACAAGCAGGGTGACACTGAAGGCGAATACAGGAGTGTGTTATTAAGATGGAGTTTAAAACGTACTTACGGAAAAGAATAGAGTCTTCACAGAGGGTGCCATTTAAGAACAGTCCATCTAAAGAACCTTCCCCTAAAGCAAAACATCAAAGAGAGGATAGGAAATACGTTTTAGGCTATGATTCTGGAAAGAAATTAAAGTCATATGAATTTCATTAAATCACCAAGGAGTTTAAGAAGAAATAGATTGAGAATGCACATGAAAAATATTGCAGTAAGAGAAAAAATAAAATACCCAGTGACTGAAGAAAAACAGAGAAATGAAGATGGTGAATAAAGGATAATTCATGAGTACCTCAGAGAAAGAGGTTACATTGGTAGATGGAAAAGCATACATATGGGAAGCAGATTTTGTTCCTATCTGACTGCAAAACCAAGTAAAGAGTATTCCCAGAACCACCAACCTGTGCATAAATACGATCCTTCAACCCTGGCAAACTAATATGGGAGCTTTTATGGAAAAAACATGGTTAAAGTCTTCTCTTTGTACACTTTGTTTTTGCGAGACTGAGCCAGTGAGCAAGTTTAGAGGAATGAAACAACTGCCTTTTAATCATTTAACTACCTGTTAGCAGCAGTACATGCTTTTGCAGAATGTCACCAAGAGCCCTTTCTCCAGGTGTCTCAGAAATGTTGCTACATTGGCAGGAATGTCCATGGAACTCCATGAGAAGTTCTGGCACTTCAGCACTCACCCATGTGCGACTGTAACCTATAGCCACGTGTGCAGGATGAGCCACAGCTCATGGGGTTAAAACCCCAGCAGTGAAGAGAACCCGGGAGGTGGAGCAGCATCCTGGTGCCAGCTGGCAGTGGGACCAGAGACCAGGCTCTCAGCAAAAGGAACTGAACAAAGCCAGAGCCTTGGTAAGTACCTCTCTATCCACTGCCTGCAAACCCTCAGCAAGACCCTTCACCTTGGCTGGCTGCAGTCATGCCTCTGTGGCCAGGCTGCAGGTTGGGGCTGAAGGAGCAGTAAGGAAAGGGAAAGAGGAGTGGTGTGAGGGTGAGAAGACACAGACCTGGGGCTAGGAATAGTGGCTGGGGTGTAACATGGCAAGGTTAGTGCTTTAATCCCAGGGAGAAATAAACTACATGAACAATGTTAATTATATATATTCCACGACTTTTAGATGAACTCACAGAAAGACAAGGGTATCATGAAAGCAACATTCTGCGTGTCTTCATTACAGTTGGTGATATGGTGCTGCTGATATAAGTGTTTCTGTACAAAAAATTAGTTTCACTAATCAGTACTTTTACCCAAGAGTGTGTCAACAGCTAATGGCTCAGGGAATTGTGTACATAAAACCCCAGATGAATCCGACCATGAATCTATGCTTACCCTACCCTTTGATAACTGCTTAAATGTATGTAATTCTGGATACTGTAGTTTTAGCTAAAGATGCACCACTAACATATACAGTACTTAAAACCAGGGATATTCAAGGCAGTCATGGTATGAACAATAAAAAATGATGGTTTCTGTTCGTTCAGACAGTTGAACTCAGGGAGAATTTATAAGAGCTGCCTCTACAACACACAGGGTGAATGCTGGAGTGGCTACTAAGGAAGAGGAGCATGAAGAAATGGTGGAACAGATAGGCTGTGGATACTTTGTCTTACACAGGTATGGAAAAGTTTGTACCTAAATTATACCATATTTAAACCTGAGTTGTACACATTTACTACTTGGGTAAGACATTATATGTCTAAAGTTAACTGCATATCTTGTGTACGTAACTGCATGATTTTGTCACAGATCTGGGAAAATTTGTTGGGTTCTTGACCTCACTAGTCCTGAGGAACCTATGCAAATTTACATCCATAAATAAACTATGCAGTTGTTATTATTAGCTAGTCATGCTTCACCAAAGTCTAAAACTCCCTGCTTGTCACATGCCAATATGCTGTGAATGGGTATTACCATGCTCAGCTGTAAACTTGGTGTCAAATGCATCTTTGCAGAGAGCATCTTTGTCCTTGCCTTACCCTAGAGATGTTTACAAGGTCAGTCTGAAAGCTCTCCAGGCACCTAAATAGAAGCACCTACTTCATTCAGGAACATGCAGAACCTACTTCCTGACAAAAGCCTATTGCAATCCAGAGTTTGGATGCCTTTCCACTCCAGAAGTTCACCCCTTACATGTGCTCTGAGAATCCTAACACCTAGAAAAATAGCACTGAAAATTGGAGCTGGAGGTCATCTAACCCTCTGCTAGCCCAAGGCTGGATGAGTTTATATCTGCATCTAGCCTGTTGCTTAAGGCTTCTGGTGATGGAGAATCTACTGCTTCCCCTGCTGAGCTGTTCTAGTGCATAATTACTTTGCTGCAAGAAAATGTGCATTAATATGTAGTCTATCTACCCTTTCTTTGATCAAAGGCTACTATTTCTTGTCTTGTCAGCACAGATGTGGGTAACAGATCCTTCTTACTTAGCAGCAGTCTCTGAGCTACCCAAGTTTCTGATCATGACCTCCAACAACCCTAAGTCTTCCTTAACCTCCCTTGCAAGTTCTGGATTTTAGCCCTTGTGTCATTCTCATTGCTGTCATGTTTTCTGTTTAGTTTATGTCATTCACAGAGCATGGTGCCCAAAACTCAACGCTACACAGAGCACTTCAGCTTAGGGCTCCCCAGTATTGAATGGTGGAGACAAAATCCAGAGGCTTTGCAGGCAGTATTGTTGTTTCATTCATCACTTGAATGACTGTACTTATGCCTGACTTTTGGGAGCACTTACCCAGGAATAGGAAACTCCAATTTCTACCCATTCCTGAGCATGTAGGTGTTTGGATCAATTCTGTTCCTGTACCAGGAGAATGCTTTGGCTTTTAGCTGGTTTAGGCAGCTCTGCTTTCAGCTGTAGTTGATCCGCTCTGCAGCTAGAAAACAAAGATTCACTGGGCAGAGGAAAAAACTCAGGAAGGAGAAACACAACAAAATGGTTATGATACTGGGATGGGAATGGCCTCTGGTGTTGATGAATTTGTATAGGTGGCAGTCCTCATACTCCTGTATTATCATTGTCAATCTACTCTTAGAAGTTATAAGACAGGGCAAACCTGAACAGGGAAAAAAATGTTGCAAGGGTTTACTCTTCTCTGTCAGACAGGGGCAGGACCGATGTGTTCAGGTTCCATCATTCTGATCCCACATCAACAGTGCCAGGTATGCCTCAACTTCATGGCAGCTGCAATAGGTATGATTTATATAGAGAAATAAAATTCAAGCATAAAAAGACTATACTTAAATACTTACAGGACAAAGACCAGAGCCTTAGTCATAATAAATTTACTAGGATCACATAACTGGACCTACCTTTCTTCAGAACAGCCTCGGAATAAGAAATTACTGAGTAAAAAATTTCCATTTGAGGCAACAGAAAATTATGTCACATATATCGTGTACGTATATATAGGCAGTGACACGTGTGTGTCTGGAAGAGAGACCTGAATTCTAACCTGAATTCAAATGCTAAAAATAGTAGGATCCTGCTTAGCAGAGGTGACATAAGAGACCTCCTTAATTTCCCATCTCCCTGCAATGCATGCTCTGTTTTGATCACCGGGACATCATCATGCATTAAAGTGTTTCCTATTTTGTTCTGCAGACATATCCCTATATCATTCTACCTTTTGGGCTAGTTGTGATCCTTTTGCACATCATCCTTATGTACTCAGCTAAGAAGGTTTATTCATGACAAGAGGAGGAATTACATGCTCGGTGTGGGCATGGGGTATGACTTACCAACATAGCGCCTTTGTGGAAAGCAGTGTTACTAATCTGAACAACGTAACAAATAAAACACAGTTGATTTGACAGCAGGATAAACAGAAATATTTTCATCCTCCAGCTATTGAGTTAAGAGGATGATTCCTTTTTCTCTAAAATCTGTAATTTCTCTTGATATTTCAGTGCCAATGGCATTGCTTGATGAAAGTGAGGTCAGATGTGCACAAAAAGGACAAGTCTGAAGCAAAAAATAAGTTGCAAAGCAATGTTTATAAAGGAGTTTAGCTCTCATTAAAGTGACTTAATTATGTAACGTAATTTTGGTACCAATCAGTTTCATAAAGTTGGATGAGCAGGCCATGATGGGTCTTCTCTCATCAAATTCCTACCACATTTGCCAGGATTCTGGACACACAGAGACTGTCAGGGTCCGCTGCTTCATGTCTAGGCAGCAGGCAGGTAGTGAGGGATGGTCTGGCAAGGACGGCAGCTGGTAGGCAGTGCTGTCTCCAATGGTGGGGAAAGAAAAACCTTGAACATAAAAGTGAATTAGTAGATGTTATAGTCCCTTTATACAACTGGGTGGGGTATGCTGCCCCAGGTAAGACGAAACTCCAGGTTTTCCCAGCATGGCACTGGCTCTGCATGTGAAACTGGGAAAATCACTTGCCTCCTCCAGGCTGCAGCTCCCTGTTGTGATGCTGCTCTTTGCCTCATCAGCCTGGCCTAAGACAAATCAGGACCATTTGTGAGGTGTTTGTATAGTGATGGGCGACATGAAAGGGAAGAATGTAAACCAGAGATATTATTTGTTTTACAAAATATTATTAAACAAACATTTTCTGCAGTGTTTTCAATATTAGGCAGGTTTAACAGTAGTTTGATAACTCAAACTGTTAGATATATAACTAAAAGTAAGAAAAAGACACAACTTGAACAGAAATTTTAACAGCATTTCCACTGCTGGAATGAGCTGAGAATCGATCAAAATGCCTGTAGCCCATGTGTAGCATCAATCAAAAACAGAGGGATGTTACCCAGCACCTGGGATGGACAAGTTTGCCACCAGAGGGAGTCGTGGGAATACAGTACAAGTGGTTGTATTGGCACAGGAAAGGTCATATGATATTTCAGCGATAAGGCTCAGCAAGCAAAGTTTTCTCTTTGCCCACAGATACTTTTCTACCAATTCAAGATGTAATCAAAATCAGCTTAATAGTTTGGCTTTTGGCTACATGCCTGGCTGCAAAATTTGGTTCCTAAAAATGCTACCTTGATGTTTCATACTCAACCTTCTTAATTTGTGCAAAGTATGCACTAGCTCAATAAAACAAATTTGCTAGGCTTGAATTTTAGGCTTGAAAATCATAGAATCACAGAAGAGTTAGGGTTGGAAAGGACCTAAAGATCCTCTAGTTCCAACACCCCTGCCATGAGCAGGGACACCCCACACTAGACCATGCCACCCAAGGCTTTGTCCAACCTGGCCTTGAACACCACCAGGGATGGAGCATTCACAGCCTCCCTGGGCAACCCATTCCAGTGCCTCACCACCCTAACAGGAAAGAATTTCTTCCTTATATCCAATCTAAACTTCCCTTGTTTAAGTTTTAACCAGTTACTCCTTGTCCTATCTCTACAGTCCCTAAAATACAACTCCAGAACTCAAAATCAAGATGTGCTTTAAACACCATGTACACTTTCACTGAATTAGTATAAAAAAATGTGGTAATCCTGGCAACTGCTTTGGTGGTGATAAAGCATATTACATCAGATTGCTGTAATGCCTCTGCGCTGCTGATAGGAGAATGAACTAAAGAGCATCGTGCAACAAATACTTTGGCTCTAGAGATCAGTAGAGGGTGGAAGAAATACAGCGTTGTTGTTACAGAATTATTCTTTGACTAGATCCAACTTTTAAAGAGGTATGGGATCTATTCCAAATAATACTGAAGTGCTTTATACTGCAAATATGGTTTAAAGGTGCCCTACAAGAAGTAAGAACAGAAGCTGGTAGGATCTGATGCTTCAGCAAGCAAAAGAAGTCCTTTAGAGAAGTCTGTCCACTTAGTGCCTTCTTTGGTTTTCCATGCTAACTTTAAGTCCCAGTACTTCTGGTATGTCCTTCAACATGGAAATGCATACACATCCGTCCCTGAAGTAACAAACCTATTACAATTTTAGGAACCTGTTCATGCTCATTAAAACCCAGGTTCCCATAGGGTTAAACTCTATGTCAGGAATATGAAGAATCAGCATACTGAGAAAAGCATCAAACAGCTGAGAAATAGCAATTTCAATCCCCGAGGGTGCCCACAGATTTCCTGCATTGCTATCTGGCAGGTAAGGAGTGGCATTTTGCATACATTATATATCATTTATATATGTTATATATATATTAATTGTTATTTTTATTATCTAAATATAATAAACCTATTTGCCTGTTTTTTTCCTGCCTGCTGCCCATTCCCCTTTCCTATTAACCCACTCACTGCTGCTTCTCTGTAGCACTTACAAATTTTTTCTGCAACTCTCTGCTAAACCAAGTTCCGTTTAAGGCTAGAGTATGTCACAGAAGAGGTACTGATGAGTCTTTCTGTGTTCTTCTTTTTCAGTATGAGTGAATGAATAAGCTTACAGATTTTCTGCGTTCCAGGAACTGTGACCTTTTTCATTCAACAGACCAAACATCCTTATGATCTTTGCAATTGCCATCCTCCTTTTCTCTTAAACTTACAATAAATGTGATGTTTAGAACTTGCAAAGCACAAACCAAACAATGAGGATCTTGGTTTCTGTTTTCCTTTTCATACCTAGCAGAATGGAGCTGATCTGGTAGCAACCTAATAACTTGTTAAATATGGCACATATAGAATGCCACCTATTCATAAACACAAATATAACAAGTAAAAAATATTTATAACATTTTTACTTTTACAACCTTTATACTTGCAAGAAATTTAAAAATAATTAGAAAATTTTGAAAGGAAAAAATAAAATGGAATGTATAATTTGGCTCAGTTAGGCTATTGATAATATTTGAGACTATTTGAGACTATATTGGTATTATCCTCATTCATTTTTCTGGGGAGTGAGCATGGAATTTCTTATAAGGATCCACAGAGGGAATTTCATTGCCGTTTGCAGAAGTAGTAGTGAAACTATTTTGCTGGTGATCATGCACTATAACTCAAGCAACTTTTGTAGGTGTTGGTTTTCTTGCATTTTGTACTGGAGAATAGCAGAATCTGCAAAGATGCATTGATCCTGCTGCACATTCACCAAACTTCACTCCAATAAACTGCTATGGGATGCATTTATATACATCACAGCTACTGTGCTTAGCATCCGTGGGGGCTTTTATAGGACATATGTAATGGAGATGTAGTGTTTTGACCTCCAGAGCTCTAGAAGGCAGATATACTTGTGGAGGCAAGGAAAATAACTTGGCTTTTCTTTAATATCAGTCAAAATCAATTCAACACATTCATCAGTGCTTACATGGCTCCATAAAGCAATGTTAAATACGATTATTGTCCTTACCTGCTGTCGTGGTTTAAACCCAGTCAGGTAATTCGTTCGCTCACTTCCCCCACTTTCTTGCCCTCCCCCTGCTCTCGGAGGGACGGAGAGGAGAATCGAAAAGAATGCAACTCCCACGGGTTGAGATAAGAACAGTTTAGTAACTAAGGTATGACACAAATCACTACTGCTACCACCAATAATAACAATGATAAAGGAAATAACAAGGGAAGAGAATACATCATCTCACCACCAGCCGACCGATCACTCGCCCCACCAGCCGACCGATCACTCGCCCCCCCAGCCCGACCAAGCTCCGACCGATACCTCCTCCAACCCTGCAGTCTCCCAGCCCTTCCGGCTCACTCCCAGTTACATCCTGGCCATGACGTGCTGTGGTATGGAATACCTCTTTGGTCAGTTTGGGTCAGGTGTCCTGTCTCTGCTTCCTCCTGGCTTCCCCTCCTCCCTGGCAGAGCATGAGGCTCACAAAGTCCTTGGCCAAACCAAAACATCCTTGTTATCAGCTCTGTTCCCGAGCTGAAAGTCAAAACACTGCACTGCACCAGCTACCAAGAAGGAGAAAAATGACTGCTACTGCTGAACCCAGGACACCTGCTCCTCTGGAAATGGAGAGGTATAGTCGCACCATTTTAAATTGTCCACATGGAAAACTGTGGCCTGTTTTAATTCACAGGATCAAAACAGCTGTTGAAACTTGCAACTGAGCAGGTATTTTGATGATTATTTTACTTTAGAACTGATCAGATAGGTTTTCGGTTAACAACTTTTGACTATAGGTTTATTCATTTTTAAGTGTTAGTAAAACATGGTTTTCCATTTTTAACAGAATTTATTTAAACTGGTTAAATATAATTAAGTACAAGTGGAGAAAAATGGCTCATTTTTATGAGATAAAGTTCTTACCTCAACTATCATTTTCATTCACTCAACTTTCATGCTAGAGGATCTGAATATATTTCTTCATACCAAATACTTTATAATATCCTTACATAAAAGATTACATGTTCCAACATTAAAAAATCATAGTACTTCAGTATAAACACAATTCCAATTTACATTTCTATCCCTGTTTGGAGTGAAACAGTGTGAAATATTACATTTTCCACAGGAATGAACATCCTGTTTTTTGCTTGTTTGAAAAATCACACTAAAACCAGTTTAAGCCTGAAAATGTTCCATATCCTGAACAAGGAGTTTATAAAGACATGTTTGGTGCCTTGTTAGCTTGAAGATAGTGAATTAGATTCTGTAAAACTCTTAGTTTAGCAAGTAGCTCTTAAAAACATGACTAGCCCAAATCCTTTCTCTTTAGTAAAATTTTAGGCAACAGAAGAACCTCAGGAACTGATATGTTGCTCCCAAAGCTAGCTATTTCCATAAGTTAAATGGGAAATATACAGATTAGGGATTTTTTGTGTGTGTGTGTTTCCTTCTAAGTCAGCAAGAAAAAGATGAGGAAGATGGGCCATCTCCAGAGCTGGTTAAAGAACCTCAGATGTCAGCGAATACATAGCTCTTTAAAGAAAAGAAGAATATTAAATAGCCTTTGAGCAGTGCTGCAATGTGACATTTTTACAGGGATCTCATTTTGAAAAAACTAAAGAGCACATACGCAGAAAAGACCAAGAAGAGTCCAGCTATTACTCTTTCCTGTCATCTGGAAAAGGTGATGACTTGTTAGTCAGATCCACAAGGAAAGCATGCCTCAGTAGACCCAAATCCCAGCAAAAGAGATATTGTCTGCTGGGCCTGTCTTCTTAAGTCTCCCCCTTTATTTTCAGTAGCATTTATCATTTGTAAGGCCTTGCTTCTATCTCCTTGGAAAATTAACCAAGATGTTAACAGATGAGAGAAGAATGAAAGCTCATGGGAGGAGATAGGAACACAGTCATAGATCTGCTCATGAACAGCTCTTGGACACTAAAAAGTAATTCCCACAGGCCATGAAGTGAATAGCAGTACATCAAACATTTAATGCAGGAAAAGTATTTCAGAAGTATTTCTACCCAAAAAGCTCCCTGGAAAAAAACCTCCATAAAGATATTTTCAAGGCATTCACTGTTGGTGTTTTCCGCAGGAGCCCTGAGCATACACAGGAGCCACTCTCAATTCTGGCAGACATCCATGGAGAGCCAGTGGCTTTCCTAGGACCCTGCACTGCTGCACTGAAATACTGCTGTCACACTGAGAGAGGCTCAGCTGGAGGCCACCTCCTATAAGAAGGACCTAAGAGAAGGGCAGGCTGGGCCTGCATCACTGCTTAGTCCCCAGCCTGGTGGAGCAGCGGAAGGTGAGCTTGCATTTGTGGTACAATTCATGTCTCTTAGAAGCACCACCCATTATAATACCATCCCTTACACTGATTGAACTCACATGGATGTATAATGCGCATATGGCAGATGCATGGATGCCCTAAAAATGTGTGCCCATTTTTGACACTGTTGAAAAGCAGACCAGCTTATTTGGATTCATTGCTGCTGTGTGAAACCATGGGTTTTGATTCTCATTCAGGGTGCTGTAAGGAGAAATCACACTGGAATTCATCTGAAAAGTGAGTAAATATGAGAAGAATCAGGCTCATTTTATGCAGTTATTTCCTGAATGTAGATAAATGCAGATCACCTCATGCTCTTTATAAATTGCATTATTCAGCTGATGTATAACTCCCTTGTGGAAAGCCGCAGTCTGCTGAAGTGAGTCTGGATACAGTCTCAGCTGTTTTAATTTGCCTTGCATCTGTTCACTCACAAAGATATTAAAGGACAAAGTTTTACAAAATTAAGCCTCTTGATGGCTTAAGGAAGAAAACAGTCCCTGGGTCTATTTGCTTAACTGAAGTGGCAACATCTTGTCTGTACACCTGGAGAGCTCTGTATCAGGGAGACTGCCATCCCTACTTAGAATGCAAACCCTTTTCTGGTTAGGTACCACCAGGGTTACTAATAGCTACATTTCTTCCCTTTGTTTGCTTGTTTTTGTCCTCTCCATTGTGCACTGTCTGAGCAATGATCTGTGAAGCTGCATTTGTTCACAAAATGAAACTCAAGTGATTTGGTTCCAATACAGCAGAAATTCTGACACCTTTACCTGCAAAAGAAGCGCTGTCCCAAGAGTTACAAAGCTGTATGTGGTTTCTGTGGCAAAGCTTGAGGCTTCTCAAGAAGAAGCTAGAAGCTTCCCTGTGTCTGATAAAGCCAATGCAGCCAGCTCTAAGATAGACCCACCACAGGCCAACACTAAGCTCATCAGCAATAGTGGTAATGCCTCTGCGATAACATAGTTAAGAAGGGGAAAAAGTTACTGTGCAGGAGCAATTACAGCCAGAGAGAGGAGTGAGAATCTGTGAGAGAAACAGCTCTGCAGACACCCAGGTCAGTGCAGAAGGAGGGCAGGAAATTCCCCTGCAGCCCATGGTGCAGCCCATGGTGAGGCAGCTCTGCCCCTGCAGCACATGGAGGTCCATAGTGGGGCAAATCTCCACCTGCAGCCCATGGAGGACCCCACACCAGAGCAGGGAGATGCCTAAAGGAGGCCGTGACCCCATGGGAATCCCACGCTGGAGCAGGGTCCTGGCAGGGCCTGTGGCCCTGTGGAGAGAGAAGCTCACACTGGAGCAGGACTGATGATCCCACAGGGGACCCACACTGTAGTGGGGGAAGAGTATGAGGAGCCTTCCTCTGAGGAGGAAGGAGCTACAGAGGCAACGTGTGGTGAACTGACCATAACCCCTATTGCCCTTCCCCCTGCACAACTGTGAAGGGAGGAGGTAGAGAAACTGGGAGTAATGTTAAGCCCAGGCAGAACAGAGGGGTGCGGGGAAGGCGTTTTTAAGTTTTGGAGTTTGTTTTCTCATTATCCTACTCTGATTTAGTTGGTAATAAATTAAGCTGATTTCCTCAAGTCGAGTCTGTTTTGCCTGTGACAGTAATTGCTGAGTGATCTCTCCATGTCCTTATTTCAACCCATGAGCCTTTGGTTATATTTTCCCTCCCCTGGCCAGCTGAGGAGGGCAGTGATAGAGCAGCTCTGGTTGGCACCACCACAAAAGCAAGTTAAAAATAAACAGAAAATGCTAAATATCTGGATTCTCAGTGTGGCTGGCAGTAGGGATTTGTAAAGCTTTATTTGTTCAAAAAAGCAAACAAACCAAGAGAAGATAGGCCCTAAATTTTGTGGTGTACTTCTAAGAGCAATCAACAAAACCCTTTCCACAGATATTGTCATATAGCTACAACTGGAAATCCACAAACAGCTTGCTGACCACATTAGGAAAAAAGAATATGACAGAACCCCATTAACAAAGCCTAGGAGTAGAACTGGTCAGTTTGTGTAATTTTCTACATTTAGAAAATTCTAAAGTAAAAATTTCATTGAGGTGAGCACACCAACGCATCAGAAGCCTTTCAGGATTGGCATAATGCAGACTATAAACTACAGCCAGTTAACTTTCCAAGAACCTAACTGGAGGAGACACCAAATACCAGGATTTGAAAACAAATCTCCTGGCATCTTTGTAGGACAAGTCTTTACTTACAGTCTCGCTTTCCAACCCAGCAACTTCCAGGGGTTCCCTCTCTATGCACTTCCCTAGGAAGATTCCTGCTTCTCACTACCCGTGAGCTTGACATGGTTTCTGTGTCCTGCTCCTTCCAAGTATCTCCTGGATTGTGCTGACTCCCTCCTACCTGCCCCATCCTGCAAACCCAAAGCTTCCTCCAACTGAACACACACAGCTATGCTCAAGCAAAGCAGTTTCTTTCCATCTTTTCTTCCCTTCCTCTGGTTTCACCTCACCGTCTGTGAGGTTAAACCTCTCTGCCATACAGCCACTGGATTATTTTACATAAAATTTACACTATACTGAACCATAAACTGTAAACAAACACAGATCAAACACCACAGATGGCAGAAAACAGGACAGGGAAGCCCTGTGCACAGCTGTGAACAGCCAAATATGCAGCTTCCATGGAGGAAGTACAGAGGCAGTTAAAACGAACTGGCATTTGAAGAAAAACTTCTATTTTCCTCCCCCAGAGCTCCCCATTGCCCAGCCACATTCCTCAGCTGGATGCACGAAATATTTAGCCTGAGGAAGACAAAAAAAAAAGAAGCATGATTATGGAGACACCACACTGAGAGAATATAAAGGTTAAGACAGAAATAGCTTTATAATCCAAAAACTTAGATGTTTTAATTTCCTGCGAAAACTTTGTATTTTAGTCTGAGTGTGCTTCAGGGCAAGCCAAACAAGTTTTTCATATATGTCGTGGTTTAAACCCTAGCCAGACAGCTTGTTCACTCACTCCCAGGGAGTGGTGCCGGGCTGAGAGCAATCGAGCCCCACTCCCCCTGGCGCTCTCCCTTTCCCTGCTCCCGGAGGAACGGGGAGGAGGATCGAAAGAAAGAGTGCAACTCCCATGGGTTGAGACAAGAACAGTCCAGCAACCAATGTACAGCACAAATCACCACCGCTACCACCACCGACAACAATGATAAGGGAAAATAACAAGGGAAGAGAATACAACACCTCACCCCCAGCCAACCAATAACTCACTCCCCCAGCCCGACCAAGCACTGACCCATACCTCCTCCAACCCCGCAGTCTACCAGCCCTTCCAGCTAACTCCCAGTTACCCCCCACCCCGGGCATGACGTGCTGTGGTATGGAATACCTCTTTGGCTAGCTTGGGTCAGGTGTCCTGTCTCTGCTTCCTCCCGGCTTCCCCTCCTCCCTGGAAGAGCGTGAGTCTCACAAAGTCCTTGGTCAGGGTAAACATCACTTAGCAACAACCGAAAACATCGGTATCACCAGCACTGTTCCCAAGCTGGAAGTCAAAACACAGCACTGCACCAGCTACCACAAAGGAGAAACATGACTGCTACTGCTGAACCCAGGACAATCTACAAATACATAGCCTAAGGCATACAAAAGCCTCTAGTGCCCTCTCAGATATCCACCAAACACTGTGCTCTTCCAGGATCGCCAAGCAAAGGCACATGGTAGTTGTGGCAATCTGACACGTATGTCTCACTGCCATGCACACTGCTCCTGCATCTTCATTGGAGAGTAGATGGGAACTCTTCCAGAAATAGAACTGTGTCTTGGCCTAAGGCTAGTTGGCAACCTACCCTTCATATACATTTTGTGAATGAAGAGGGGCCCAAGGCTCTATTTGAAAAGTTAGGTATCAAAACCCAGGATCTCTGAGTAAAAATTATGTGAATGACCCAGTTTTTCTAACCACCGGGAACCTACACTTCTGATTGCCTCTGGTGTATTATCTAGTAAACAATCCATGGGAAAAGCGCTTCACCAGTGCCTTAATTAGACCCCTTGCATTTAGGTGAGTTTTGGCAGGCATCCAGCTAGAATAAATTTTTTGCAAAGTTCTGATATTGCCAAGGTGGAATTTAGTTAGGAACATTTCATCAGCTCTAACATGTTTTAAACTCTCAGAGAAGTTTCTTCTCTATTTTGTTGGAAGCTGCCTTGGGTAGAGCAGAACAGAGGATAAGATGTTAGTGCAGTTAGCTTGAGACCCAGGAGAACCAAGTTCAATTTTCAGCTCCACCATAATCTTCCCATATGACAGCTCATTGTTTCTGCTTCAGTTCATCATTATTATTACTTTTGAAACAGAGTTGAATAACCTTATAGATTTCTTTTCAGACCATGAGTTGTTCAGGTTGGTATAGGAGTCACTAAATGAGACTGAATGGCCTAAAAATATGGCAGGCTAGAATGGGAAGATTATGTGTCTCTGGGAAATAGCGATCACACTGTTTCCTTAGGCAGAGCTGTAAAACATACTGAGGTATCAGTAGCTTGGCAGCTAAAGTACAATGGCTGGAGTGTTTAGTTAAATATCTGATAGAACCACAACAAAAAAAAAATCTTTAAATTCTTCTATATTTGCTATAGAAGAAAGTATCCAATTTTTGAAAGTACAATGTCAATGGCAATAGAGTATATAAGACATCTGAGTACATTATTATGTAAAAGTACATATAGTGAACCATTGCAGAAGCTTGGTCCAGATTTTATTGCAAGAAAACTCTCATTTTTAATATACTTACATGGACTTAACATGAATTTTCCAGCATAACCAGGTAACTAAGAAAAGCTGAAGCAGAAAAAAATCCAAAGACTCTGTGATCTTAGTGAATCAATGCCAGATCAGTGGGGCCTGAATTTCACTCACAATGTTGTAATTCTCTGGTCTCTTAAGTTGTTAGTGATAATGAAAGTGTATCAGACATGGATAATGTATTGGAAGGGTTTTCATTTACTCGTATCAGTGACCATAAAAATGTAGACTGAGGTTCAAAGTTCTGGGGTTTTTGGAAGGGCATAAAATGTTTCAAAGCCTTTAACATCTAACATTCCCAGGGTTAATGAATTTAACAATCCACTGTATTTTCCCTTACATCAGAGAAATGTTGCCAGTGTGTTTAAAAATTATTAAAAGTTATGTCTGAAACATGATTACTCAAAGAAGATATCAATTAGAATTTATCTTATTAACGTGTGAGAAAGGGCTGCAAAACCGAGTTTATTACAATGCAATTCACAATAAATAGATTGGTTTGGATTAGAACTGAAAAATGGTGATTGGAGATCCCATTCTAACATTATTTTTGGAAGAACACTTAACATAAAGGTGCTTGTCACTTATCAGTTGGAAAGAAATTTATTCTTAATTTTGAGGTGAAGGAACATAGGTAATGTTTCCTAGGGCAAATACTAATAACTGTCTCCTTGCCTTGTTAGTAACAACTGAACAGGTGAAGGTGCAGAAGTCAGCTTCCTTCCCCTCTCAGCTGTCCTTTGGCCAGTAGCGTTGTTCAAACTCTTGTTTGGAGAGCTTTCGGTGATGTAAAATGTGTGTCAGTGCTCTCTCCATGTCATTTAAAAGAGAGCTTTCCAAAAGTATTAGGCCTATTCAAGGATCAGACCCCAGATTTGTAGCTGATGCCAGATATTTTACATGATGCAACTTTGATATTTTGGGGAAAAGGATTTGTAGAAATCTATCTGTATATCCATGCATCCATCCATTCATCCTTCCATCCATCTCCTAGTTTAAAAATAAGGCTGACATTTCTTATGGGAGAATTATGGGCTGCAAATGAATCATATGGATGACATTTTTGTGCAGGAAAATGGAGGTCTAAAGCACTCTGAGACATAGTCTTTGGTCATTTGCATCATTTTAATGACTTTGCATGAATGTATATATTTTTATGCAAATTTAGTAAAAATAACAAACTTGTAACAAGTTTTGACCGTTTGCAGTTTGGCAATTAATTAATTTGTGAATTAATCTGCAGTTTTGATCTGTCCAATTACACTGCAATGGAACAGCATTATGTAATAATAAATTATGCCAGAGACCAACCTCTGGGACTAGTCTGACATTTCCATAGTTTGAGCATGGCTGAAGTTTTCTGTCTTACCTTGCATCATCAACAATGTAACTCTTCAAGGAACAATCTCAAGAGGAAATTGAGTTATATTTCTTCATTAACACCTCTCTCACCTTGTGGGGGATGGAATTAAAACCCATTCCATCCTTTTTTGGAGTTTAGATTACGTCTGAGAAGATTCTGCATTCCTTATTCTGCACCGGTGTCCTTCTGAGCCACATCTCGCAAGTTAATTTCTCACTGGGGAGTGGAAATGAAATTTCATATTTATATTCCAGTATTTCTGGTTTTGTCCTAGGAACCAGTCAACAATGATCTGCAACACTTACGGAAAATAAACCAAATCAAACAAACCAAACCATACAACATGATTTAGTTAAACAAATTTGACTCATCAAAAACCATGAGGTACTTACTTGAAGCTGGAGAAAATTGTTAGAGTAAGTTTCATAGGTGTAACTCTGTTCAGAAGATAGGTTAACAGTTACATACAATAATGTAGACAAGAGATACAGGAGAAATGCCTACTCTGCTGAATCAAAATAACAGGGCTTTTTTTTCTCAATATTTTACATGTTAAGATATAAATCATTCCACTCATCACCTAATAACAAAATTCTACAGAATTTGATTTGGAGCATATTTACAGATCTTTTTTTAACCACATGTATGGAATTTTTAATAATTTATTTCATTGCATTCCAAAAGTTTTTAGAATCATTTCAGTTGGACCATATTGATTATAAATGGTTCTCTTGGCCCAAAATTATACAGTTCTACAAGACTTGACAGCCTTATCAGTGACAAAAACACAGCCTTATTGACACTGAAAATGGGACACTCTTTGTGAAGTAACATGGTTTCATTAATGTTTGCTCCAGAAGAGCATTCATATGCTGTCCTTAGTCATGACTGACTTTCATTTACAGTGAAATGAAGAAACATAATATGGTGCCAAGAAAAACAGTAAAATTCATCTTTTCTTTGGCAAAATTGTCATTTTACTTACAGCTTTCATCACAATATACTTACAATTGAACTTGAGCTTACCAAGTTATCTCCAGGCTTTTGCAGAGTCCCACCAAGCACAGGTATTATGACCCTACACAGGTATTTCTACAGCAGGTAGCAGTACAAGGTGTAAGACAAAATAATGCAATAGAATGTAACTAGCAAAATGATGTAATTGTCCATAAACTCTTAAATAACAGTTGTTCTTAAATTTATATTAAAAATATTATAAGGTGCATAAATCCATCTCTTTGTAGGTGAATGCTCATACGTATGCTTTAATTTCAGCTTGTGTTTAAATCCTGTTGAGTCCAATAGAATTTATTACATGATTTCCTGGGCAGGAACCTGTAAGACGTGTGTGAGGGAAGATATGCTGCTATTGGAATTTAAGTTTTATTTCAATGGCAAAATATTATCAAGCAAATAAAACAAGTAGACAGCTGTAATGCTTATTGCTTTTCCTGCATAACCAATATCATGCATTATTTTTTCTTTTTCTGCCCAAAGACAAATTAATTAATATTGTTAATAAAAGCGGTGATGCATGCACACAGAACTTTTCATCTTCAAAACAGTTTTATGAGCATGAATTAAACTAAAAAGAAATGTGCTCCTTGAAAATATCACAAAACTTGTCCTTTGCCTTTTTGACATATTTTTTCAGACTGTCACATCTTGTGGAGTGTGGTAAATTGTTGGCATTAGCATCTTGACAAAGCACTCATCTGTAGAAATTTAATTCACTTTGGATAAGGATAAAAGAGAACTGGATTTTCCTGAGTTTTTCCAACCTCCATCCTAACCTGCAATACAGGAGTTTTGCACCTGAAAATCTTAGTGAAAATTGAGACAAATGATACCATTAACACTAACACGTATTTATTTTGTTACTATAATAGTAATTTCTGAAGATCATGCTAATAATTTTTTAGCTTGACTTTCAACCACCCAGGCAATTTTACAAGTCTTAAGTTACACTTAATAGGAGTTTTATTGAGTGAAACAAAGGTTGTTCCCCTCCTCTTAACATTTAAGAGAAGTTAACAGTTAAAATCAACACATTTAAGAAAAAGTTGCTCTCTTTCAACACTGGGAAAATGCTAAACAGTGAGGGAAATAGATGGAGTGTGGTGCCTAGGACTTCCAAGTATACACGGCCATGCTTTCCATTTTATAAGCAAGAGAAAACACATGGATGGAGGACTTGAACGTGGAGAGCGGCTCAAGGAACAAACTAGATTTCACGTGTCCGAGCTGCGCAACCAGAATATGACAGTCAGAACTAGAGGCTCTTCCTGAAAATGTTGACTCATTTTCAGAAGTGTGTGTTTTCCTCCTCTATACAGAGCATACTGTAAGATGATTCTATTTCCAGACAAACAGATGCCAGTAACTTAATTTATTCTTCTTAGATTTCACATCTTATACTGTGTTTGTGAAAGTTGTGCCCAGTTCTCTGTGCTGTTTTTGCTACTGCTATAGATACTCTAAAAATAACATATGTGAGAGTGATATTTTTAGTGATCATTTTAAAATACCTTGTCACTGGTTGCAATCACAGTAATAATGTTTTGGAGTGTTCAGATAAATGTAGATACCTTCGTGGGAGCACTGTTATCATTTAATAACAACATCCTTATAATAGAGGCTTTACATTTAGTGAGAGAAATGTAACATGCCAGATGTGAGAATGAGGTGAATTTTGGAAAATATTAACTTCCATTATTTTTCCCAAAAGAGGATGATAAACAATAATATGAAACTGAAATAGTCTACAGAAAGACAAAAAATGTCTGCTGCGGACAAAAGCACTGGCAAGAACTACAAATCTTAGACTCTGAAACCATTGTCTGTATTTCCTATCTTCTTCTCTACCAGGAACTGGCCATTTTAGGAGGGACGGAGGTTGGGAGATGTTCTGTGTTATTGGCAGGGCTCCTACAAAACCTTGATAAAACGTAGCTTTTGTCCCCCAGTGGAAGCCTACAGAGATTAGTGACACAGCTGCTGCCTGCCATTGCTTGGAGAATCAATCTCCCACCAAGGAGAACTACTAACATGCGGATGCAACTTGTATGTAAGCGCTGCTCCCAAGGGTAAATTGCTGTTATGTAAAATAAACCTTAACAAAGGTCTCCCTTGTGTGTTCTCCATCATAGCACAGTGTGTATTAACAGATCCTCTCTTTTTAACAAAGGGATGTCTGTAGCCCAGCTCTTTGCTTTATTGCCACGAGCTTCTAAATTAATTGAAGATTCCTCAATTCTCAGTATTTTCTTACTTAACAAAAAAGTGGTCATTTTCTGTCTTGAAAATGTCTGACATTAAATTCCTTTCCCATCAGTTGAGAGATACTTTTTGACATCTTTAAGCTATTGATATAATAATTTCTGACAGCATCAGTGTGCTTTAGCCATGGCATCCTGGAATGCCACTACTTCTAAAAATGTATGAGAATATGGCCATGATTTTTATAGTGCATTGGAGGCAAATAAGCACATGTATTTATTTTAAAGACATTTTAAATGAGTTTAGAAAATGCTGGTTGTACTTCATTTATTAGGAGAAAGCAAGCTGTTATTTCATAGAATAATAGAATCAGAATCATTTGGAAAAGACCATTAACATCATCAAGTCCAGCCATTAACCTAGCCATCACTAAACCGTGTCCCATGTGTAGGTGCCACACCTACACATCTTTTAAATACCTGCGGGGATGGTGACTCAACCACTTCCCTGGGCAGCCTGTTCCAAGGCTTGACAACCATTTCAGTAAAGAAATTTTTCCTAGTATCTAACATAAACCACCCCTGTCACAACTTGAGGCCATTTCCTCTTGTCCTGTCACTTGTTACCTGGGATAAGAGACCAACACCCACCTCTCTTCATCCTCCTTTCAGGTAGTTGTAGAGAGCGATAAGGTCCCCCCTGAGCCTCCTTTTCTCCAGACTAAACAACTCCAGTTCCCTCAGCTGCTCCTCATAGGATTTGTACTCCAGACTCTTCATCAGCTTCATTGCCCTTCTCTGGACCAGCTCCAGCACCTCAATGTCTTTCTTGCAGTGAGGGGCCCAGAACTGAACACAGGATTCGAGGTGCAGCCTCACCAGTGCCCAGTACAGGGGGATGATCACTGCCCTGGCCCTCCTGGCTGTGCTATTTCTGATACAAGCCAGGATGCCATTGGCCTTCTTGGCTGCCTGAGCACAAGCTGGCTCATGTTCAGCTCCATCAATCAGCACCCCCAGGTCTGTTTCCGCCAAGCAGCTTTCCAGCCACTCTTCCCCAAGCCTGTAGTGTTGCATGGGGTTGTTGTGGCCCAAGTGCAGGGCTTGGCACTTTGCTTTGTTGAACTTCAAACCACTGGCCACAGCCCATCCAGATCCCTTTGTAGAACCTTCCTACCCTCAAGCATATTAGCACTCCCAGACAATTTGGTGTCATAGGCAAACTTACTGAGGGTTCCCTTGTCCAGATCACTGATAAAGATATTAAACAGAAGTAGCCCCAATACTGAGCCCTGGGGAATGCCACTTGTGACCACTGCCAAGTGGATTTAACTCCATTCACCACCACACTTTGTGTTTGGCCATCCAGCCAGTTTTTTACCCAGCAAATAGTACACCCATCCAAGCCAGTTTCTCCAGGAGAATGCTGTGGGAGACAGTGTCAAAGGGTTTACTGAAGTCCAGGTAAACAATATCCAGAGCCATTTCCCATTGACTAAGCAGGTCACCTTGTCATAGAGGTGATCAGTTTAGTCAAGCAGGACCTGTCTTTCATAAACCTATGCTGACTGGGCCTGATCAGCAGATTGTACTGTATGTGCCGCATGATGGCACTCAAGAGGATCTGCTCCATAACCTCCCACAGCACCAAGGTCAGGCTGACAGGTCGGATCCTCCTTCTGGCCCTTCTTATAGATGGGTGTCACATTTGGTAACCTCCACTCAACTGGGACCACTGAGATTGACTCAGTGAGCACTTCTGCCAATTCCCTCAGTACCCCTCGGTGGATCCCACCCTGCCCCATAGACTTGTGTGTGTGTCTAAGTGGTACAGCAAGTCACTGACCATTTCCTCTTGGATTATGGGGGCTTCATTCTGCTTCCAATCTCTCTGTCTTACAGCTCAGGGGACCTGGCGCCCAGAGAGCAACTGGCCTTACTATTACAGATTGGGGCAGAGAAGGCATACTAATGTTATTTATAGAAATATTTCTCTCACTTACTGAGAACTGCTGTCTTAATGACACAGACCTGTGATTTTTGGCAGAGTGTTGAACCTCACAAAGATTAGGCTGAAAATATTCACATGCTGTTTGAAATTTGGGAAACCTGACTGTCTCAAAATTATGGTAAGTTCTGCTAGTAAAAAATACCATAGAAACTAGTTTGCACGCTGCTTTGCTTGTTTTATTTAATGCAACATTAAAAAGCTTGCAAAGGGACAGGACTTTTTTATATTGACAGTACCTCATCTAAATAAGAGTCGTGCAACCAGACATCTTTTTTTGTTTTATATAATTTTTTCACTATGTAATTTTAATAATTTAATTCATTATTTTTTCTACTGATTTAATTAACTCATTTTTTAATGAACAAAGTTATCAAGTAAGAAAACATGGCTAATGAAACTTGGTCTGATAACATTCCTATCAAGGAAACAAAATTCTGTGCATCAAAGAAAGTTTAGGCATTTATTAGGAGCCTGTAATCATCATAGCTTCTTGCCCATAGGAGCTCCATGAATCTGTGATATACCGTTATAAAATCACAAATCAAATCTCTCCTTGCTTTATATTACAGTGCACAATCCCTTGTATAAATGCTGAGTAAACAGCAAATTTACACTGTTTATTTGCTGCATCACCTTAGACATCAGAAAAGGCTTTGTTTAATTAAAACATTTCTAAAAATAAGTTATGGGGGATCACCTTTCTGTTTGAAATCCACTGCACTTTGGTGCAGTCATATGATTCTTTTTCCATATTATTCATCCCATCCAACACACTCCCCCATCCCACTCTGTGTAAAATAACTTTTAAACTAAATCACAGTTCCCAGAAATGTACTTGAAAGTCTCCTAAAACATTTCTTTTAGGAGAGAAAACTGTATCTTACCAAATTTCATCAGCATACCACTGCTTGTAATTATGCAAGTCTAAATGAACTCTTGAAAGAAAGTTGTAGACTACTTATTGCAGCAATCTGAAAGTTTGAGTGTTAAAAGGTACTATGAACTGATCACAGAAATTATTGGAAATGTAACTGCTTTACTCATGAGCTCTATAACAATGTCCAACAGGAGATTGAGACATTAATGCCTGCAATGACATTGTCGAACTTTCAGGACCGTAGTTTATGACTATGGCCTCCAGGCTGTGTGAAGTGAAGGACTATAACTTGGCAACATGCAAGATGTTTTTACATATACAATAAAACCCCCTTGACAGGGCTTCAGTCACCCCCCTCTTTCCCAATAGTCACTGTGTTTCTGATCCTCCTAATCTCTGTTTCCTTCACTCTGTGAAGGTTAGACAAGGATGTGGATTAGAAATATTGTTGATTATTTTCTATGCCTTTTTTAATGAAAGCTGTCTTTTTTTTTTTCCCCAGCTGTCTAAAATACGTAGTTTTAACAGAACACCTAGACATTTCTCTTGTATGGTTCCAACTAATCTAGAATCCATCACCATGCTTTTGCATTCCAGAGTATTCAGCTGCAAGTGCCTTAAACTTTCAAACCCAAACTCTTTCTCCCAGAGTCAGTAGTCCAAAATCGCAGCAAAAGTAGTAAATATATAAATGTCAACAATATCTCCTTTACTTTATACATAAAAAAAAATAAATTCTAATATATTTAAGAGGGAAGATCCTGTTTATTTGTGTTTGGAGCTTATGATGGAGTTGTGTTGTCACTACCATAGTAGGGTTATTTTTGTTTTCTTTTTAATTATTTCTTGCATTTAGAATGACCTTGAATGGGATTAAGTCTTATTGATGTGTAATTCTTAGGTTCACCCTTTGAATGTCTTCTTCAAAGAGCAGAAAAACACTTGCTCTGCTCCAATAAAGATTTTAGCAACAGATTGTATACCCCTTCTTGCACCTCCTCTTTTTAAACACTCACCTTGATTTATATCAATAAAATCAGATCTCAGAAGTACTTAACAGGTGAGACAATTATTTTTATCAGAACTTTGAAGCTGGGGAAATAGGAGCATGGGGTGGTGAAGTTAGTCTCAAAATCAGCCAGGAGATCAGTGCAAGGGCTGAGAACTCAAATTTCCATGTCCCAGTGCAGAAATAAGACACTCTCCCTACCTTAACATCCTTTTGAGTTTCACTGCAAATTCCTTGTCGACTGTGTGATTAGTATCCCCTTAATTTGTTATTTTATTTTAGCACTGTTTTGGACACATGACTTTAATGATGTCCACTTTGTTAGAATTAAGAGGTGCTCTGTATTCTCTGGTGAGCTTACAGTGTAAAAATGTGTAACTTCTTAGCAACACCACAAAACTTCTCAATTGCTTCCTTTAAAACTCTTTGATAGCTTAGCTCAGTTTTCCCCAAAATATGACCCATCAGAGAGTTCCAGCCTGCCTAACAGTTTTCCTAGCCCACAACCTATTCCTGTAGCCTCTTTTCGAAGCACCCGCAGGCATGAGTGAGGAGTGGGATGGTGGTTGACTTCACGGTTTTTCCAGGCTATGATGTGTTCCCAGCCTCCCTCGTTCCCTTTCTCCACAGCCCCTTCATCAACACATGACTAGATAGATGTGCCTCTATCACATGGCAAAAATGGTAACATCTCCCATTAAATCAGGGAGGTGTTTATGGAGTGCACTGGCAAATGTGGCTAGATGTTGCTTGTGTGCCATAGCATCTGATAAGTTTATTTCTTTCTTCACTCTTTGATGCACTTCTCCTGTGATACTGGTTCCTGTTGATGTTAGCTGGTATGGCACCTCTTTTACTTCTTAGATATAGGGCACGGTACTTACTGCTCCACTGTTGGCAAGGTGCCTCACATGAAAAATGTGTCTTACCGGATTTGCAAGGTAAATCTGATATGAAAATGTTTACTTGGCTGACTTCATAGAAAATAATAAATAAAAGTATTAAGTCAGATCTTTCATTTAGATTAATATTCCTGTCTGGTTCAGAGCACATGGCTTGTCCTTGGGTTCTTCCAAAAAAGTCCTAGTGCCTGCAAAAGCAATTCTCTACCCATGCTGGGCTTTAATTCTGCCAGACTTTTTACTCAGTACCTCACTTAGACACACTTAAAGTTTAAAACTTGCTTGAATGTTTTCCTTTTGATGCGTTTATTTCAGTCTGAAAGTAGGAAAATGTATATTTTTATTAGATGGCCTACTTTAAAAGATTGCTTATTTTAAAAGACATGACGCATTTTTCAGATAATCCTTACTCTCTTCCCAAACATTCCTCTTTCTTGGAAAGATTCTCATTCCCTTAGTTCTGCTTACCTCTTTACTTGCAAGTTTCTGGAACAGAGGAGAATTGCGCACTGAACTGGGAAACCCAAAAGACTCACTTTTGCAAATCACTTCTATAAACACGGATGGGTCCAGACATACATTAGAGTATTTTCCTGAATCTAATTTCTCTGAGAATTTTGTTTCAAAAGAGACTACAAGATCTTTCCTTTACATACAGACTTTTTCTGTAATTTACTGTACCTGTTCCCATTCCATCAATAAAAGTCAAATGATAATTTTAAGGTTAAAACAGAATTGAGATTCAGTATATCTAGATCTTTTTCTCATTCTAACAAGAATTTTCTCTGGGACTTTGCTATAAATCACTTGTCAAGTATGTGTATATCCAACACCACAGGCAACTACTGCCAGGAGTAAGAAATACCTCAGTAAATGGCAGACTTTCTTTCATGGCCTCATTTTACCCACATATAAAAGGAAACTAACATATTTTCTGGAACATAGATGTGGTTAATTTGCCACTGTCTGGGGAGAACTTGTGGAGCCTCCAGAAAAAAATATAGAAATGTCATAGAAATGTGGAAATGCAGAACTATTATTTTTTAGAATAATCATCCCTGTTTATAAAGTTCTATGGAATTTAGTAGATATGAAGTGACAAATGTTCCACATAGATTGCATGTTAGAAAATATTTTTTAGAACTTAGAAGGACTTAATGAAATAGTATTGCTAATATGCATTCTGTAGTGTTTTCAGAGCAAAATTACAGCTGATCTATTCATAGAAATAGCTGAGCAAGCTTAAGGAATAAGTTCTTCTTAAATTCCATATCACTTTTCCTATGAGAACGATGGAACCATGTTGAGATTTTTGAGCCCATAAGGCGTTTTGGGAACAATTCTGATGAAGATTTCTCACAGAAAAATACACAGATGGAAAGGTTTGTTATGATCACAGTTGGATGAAAACCATCCCAGGGATTTGCAAATGGCAGTTGGCATCAAATATGCAAATTATTATTCTGATGTACTATATCAGGAAATAAATTTGTTATGAGTTATTAATTTTTATAGATATTTCTTCATTACTGTTATTTGGCTTATGTTGCTTTTTTGGAAGTCATAAAATGACAAAGGAACCTTGCTATAGGGGATGAAATTACTCTCATCTTGAATGAACTTGGGACTTCGTACTTTCTCTTGTATCACTGAACTAACTGAAGAGGAAAATGGAAGTAGAAATATTCCTTCATAGAAATGACTACTACTTTAATGGTGTGGACATGGAATAATGTCAAAGATTGTTTAGGGATGAGTTATCGCTTCAGACACTTGAAATCTGTAGGACACAATGCCAAGCTACATTGAAATCTGCTATACTGAGATTTTATTACCAACTGTGAAAAAAATATGTTTTTTTCTTTCTGTCCTTAAAATATAACAAAAAATCTGCAATACTTGATGAGAAGAGACCTCAAGCCTGAAAAAAAGCCTCACTGGGGAGAAAAAAATGACAGTGATGATGCAGGGTTACATCTATAGGAGGGAACACTTAGGATCAGATCTTTAAGATATGACTATCTGTTAAATACACAAAATGTGAAGAAAACAAGAAAACTGACATTTCTGGCAACTGACATCATTGAAGAAACACAAATCATGGCATGGAAAGCTAATGAATCCAAGTCTGTTATCCTCAGATGTTTATCACAGTTCTTGAAATGAATGACTTTCAAGTAAAAAAATTTCCTTACTCTTTTGGCTGAGGTCTGTACAGTGTAGGCTTTACTAGGAGGCTGGACATACGAGTCAGAGCTTTGCATTACTTCTGGGACTGCCTCAGTCTAGACAGCAAGAAGTGCAACACTATCACCATCACAGTCACTGGGTAAAATACTTAGTCTTTGCAGAAGTCATCACAACTCTGTTTCCTTGACTTTCTCTGACCATCATAAGAGAGTTCTGGTTCACAGAATCACAGAATGGTTGAGATTGGAAGGGACCTCTGGAGATCATCTTGTCCAACCTCCCGGATCAAGCAGGGCCATCCCGACCAGGTTGCACAGGACAATGTCCAGATGGCTTTTGAAAGAAAATGGAGATTTCACAATCTCCCTGAGCAGCCTGTGCTGGGCCTCAGGTACCTCTACATAAGGTGATGTTCAGCCTGCGGTTCCCGTGTTTCAGTTTGTGCCCATTGACTCTGGTTCTGTCAAAACAGCCTGACACTGTCTACTTTACATCCTCCTTTCAGACATTTATATACATTGATGAGATCCTCCAGGCCATCTCTTCCTTAGGGTAAACACTCCCAGCAGAGGGGACTGAATTAGATGATCTTTAAGGTCCCTTCCAACCCAAACGATGAGAAAAGGGGGGAAATTAGAGACAACCTTCTGCTAGATCCCCAAAACATTAAGGATTTTTTTTTTTTTGGTAAAATGCAGCTGCTACTTCCAGAATAGAATGTGGTTGGCATGAAGAGAATCTACCCTACGATAGTTCCCCAGGCAACCCTGCAGCCTTGACATATGCTAAGAGAAACAGAACAGAGGATCGAGCGGACTGTGGCCAAGCTCTGTTATACTCCCTGCATGTGCAGGAACTTGAAAGTGCTGTGCACTGATAAACTGCCTAGCAGCTGCCAAACAAGGGAGTTGTATTTTTATTATAAAGTGAGAGCATTTTACACCAATAATTAACAAAAAATACGCATTTAGTTAAATAGGCATTTAGCTAAAAAATTGAAACTTGTGTTACTATGAAAAAGCCTGAACAGATACAAGGGCCTCCTAAAAGATCAGAAGACCTGAGAAACAGCATATGAAGACAGGCTGAGAAAATTTTGGCTGTTCAGCCTGGAGAAGAGAAGGCTGTGTGGACACCTCATAGCAGCCTTCCAGTATCTGAAGGGGGCCTATAGGGATGCTGGGGAGGGACTCTTCATCAGGGACTGTAGTGACAGGACAAGGGGTAATGGGTTAAAACTTAAACAGGGGAAGTATAGATTGGATATAAGGAGGAAGTTCTTTACTGTAAGGGTGGTGAGGTACTGGAACACGTTGCCTATTCCAGTTGAAAGGAAGTTGTGAATGCTGCTTCCCTGGTGGTGTTCAAGGCCAGGTTGAATGGAGTCTTGTGCGACGTATTCTAGTGTGAGGCATCCTTGCCCATGGCAGGGGGGTTGGAACTAGATGATCTTAAGGTCCTTTCCAACCCTAACTATTCTGATTCTATAATTTATGATGAGAATTAATAGCATGAGAGGAGGCTTTGGCCTTGTGTAGGTGGATTAAGAAAACTGGACTAATGAACCTCCAATCTGGAAGGGTTACCCTTGAAGTCTGGTACATTCTGAGAACACATGGACATCCATCAAAATATGGCTTCATGTGTCAGCAAAACATGAATAGGATGTCCTTTAGATGAACTATCCTTATTATACTCTCATTATAATACTAAAAAGCATACCCGTAGGTCAAAAGAACCCTTGCACAGGTTAAAAAAACCCTTCCCTGAGCATGTGTAGTAAGAAAATAAATAATGTAACTTTATGCAAATTAACTGATCAATCACTAAATGGTGGGAGGGTTACAGGGAGCTACTAACCTGAATTAGATTGGATTAACATGCAAAATTAGGAGGGAAGAAGTTAGAGAAAACTCCATCAGAACTGCTGGGATCAGTCAATGGGCTAACTTGTCTTCTCCCACATACGGAACCCTACAGTTTGGGAAGAACTATATTCTATTCGTGCTTAGTAATTAACTTTCACTGGCTTTTGTGTATGTTATTTCCACACTTGTTCTTGCAGTTAGTGTACTGTCAAAGGCAATCTTTGAAACTTTATCTGTCACAGATTTATATAACAAAAATTTTCAGCTGAGATCTATTTTGTGTGAGTTTCTGGAAACCTAAACAATTAACTTGATGGGTGAATCTGTTACTGTGAACCTACCGCTGTCCAGTAGAGCACCTTCTCTGACAGGCTAATAGGGCTCAAGGGTCTCACCTTTCCTGGGCCGTTAACAGACTGACCAAAACTATAGGTAGGAGGGTAAAATTCCCTCCTTACTCAGGTAAAACTCTCTCTTACTGGGATAGAACCTCCCATTCTATGATTCTGTGATCTCAGTCTTTGATCATAGCAGAAATAGATACTGCAGTTTCTTAATCATCCTTGTAGCTCTTCACTGGATTCCCTTCAGTATGCCCATGTCTCTCTTATTCTGAGGAGCCAAGAACTGGACACAGCACTTCAGGGGTGGCACTACCAGAGCTTAATGGAGGGGAAAGATCACTTCCCTCAACCCCCTAGCAACACTCCTCCTAATGCAGCCCAGGATACCACTTATTAAAGTTATGGGCAGAAAAGAGAGGCTAGCTTACAATTTAATTCAGCAATTTTGTTTATTTTAATTGAAATTCCTTTTGCAGACAGGAATTGAATATTTAATGTGCATTTTAGGGACATGGGTTAGTGGTAGACTTGGCAGTGCTAGGTTTATGGTTGGACTTGATGCCCTTAAATGTCTTTTCCAACCTAAATGATTTTATGATCCTATGATCAACCTTTGCCACAATGGCATATTGCTGGCTCACGGTCAGCTTGGTGTCCACCAGGAATCCGAGGTCCTTTTTTGCCTTCCAGCTTGTTGGCCCTAGCATGTACTTTTTCCTCCTCAGGTGCTGGACTTTGCACTTCCCTTTGATGAACTTCAGAAGATTCCTTTCAGCCCATTTCTCCATTCTCCCAAGGTTCCTCTGGATGCAACACAACCCTCTGGTGCATCAGTCACTCCTCAGGTTTGTATTACCAGCAAGGCTGCCAATGGTACACTCTACCCTATTATCCAAATCATATTGAACAGGATTGTACACAGTGTTAATCCCTGTGTACACTGATAGCTACTGGTCTCCAATAAAACTTTGTAGCATGAATCTCCACCCTCTGGACCTAGCTGGACAGACAGTTTTAAATCCATCTAATTGTCTGTGCATCCAGCCCTTCAGTTTCTCTGTGAAAATATTATGGAGCAGCCATAGTGCACTCCAGGTAGACAATATCAACTGCTCTTCCCTCATCTACCAAGCCACTCATTATAGAAAGGTATTATGTTGGTCAAGCATGACCTCCCCTTTGTGACTCCATGCTTGCTTTTGCCTATGCTCTCTCCCTTTGGTCCCAACACTCTTGCAGTTTTTCCTGCACTATTATAACAAGAAATTTTAATAATTGCTTTATTCTAAAAATGTTTATGGCCAGTAGCTCAGGCATTTTCCTAAAAAGAGACATGCAGCCTGGAGAGAATCAAAGAATTAGTAAACAAGTTCGATAAGTACTATTAACATTGCTGTAATTATATTTTAAGATACTAATAAACAATTAAAATGGAGTTTTATTTCCATCCATATATAGAAATACTATATATTATGTTTAATTCAATATGCTCTTTTTACACATAACTTTTTGCTAATGCTATGTAAGCTGAATTTCCAGGAACCCTGAGAAGTCTGGGAACCCTGAAGGAAGAATGTGTACAAAGCTATCTTGAACCACATGTGGAAAATTATGCAGGTCATTTAACGTAATCATTGAGCTCTTCATTTAACAGTGTGCATTAGGCATCGGCTGAAACCTCGTTTCCAAGTAAAACTGAATGTTCTGGTAAAAATGGTGAATTTTGGACTGATGTTTGAAGTACTTGCAGTCAATTTGTTTGTTCAATCTATTGCATCCCCAAGCTAAACCCTCCATTAGAATATTCAGAGTGAGTTAATGTGATGGTTTAGGTTACTTTCACAAAGGACAGCACAGTATTTTTAGGACTGTGAATTGAGATTGCCAGTTTCAGATTTCATTTCGACAGACTGAGCTATCTTCCATGTAATCACTCTTTTAAATCCTGAAATTCTTTTATCATAAGATCTGCTGTCATTTCCCCACCAAGAAGATCTCAGTATGAATGACTATAATATGCAGAAAACCATATTATTAGAATTAACATATTATTAGTGTTGGGTACTGTGAGGTATAATGAATGTGTGCAAATTTGTTTAGGTCAGTGTCAGACCACATGCACAGGATACTAGTGATCCCTGCTTCAGGTGACTCTGGCCTATGAACTCTGCTGGGTTGACTCCAGGGTTTACAGTTGTTTTGTATAAAACAATGATAATTTAAGGGTGGGTACAAAACAAAAAGAAGATATTGCATTATTTATTAGCAACAGTGACATGGTCTGTATGCTTCTTGATGAACAAACCAAGAATCTGTAATGTTTTGCTGAAGAAAAATGTGAACTCTATGTAGTCCAAACAGGACTATTTTCTTAATGACAGCAATTTGCATTACTTTTAATAGGATTTATTCTTAGTGCCTTGTAGCAGAGAAGGAAAGAAACATCCCAGCTCGTTCCCTAAATGAGTTCACAGGGTTGTATGTATTGTTGGTATTGTATAGGCACCACTGCAAAGCAAGGCTAAATTCAATGGCACTACCAAGAAGAATCATGGAGGAATTGTTTCAGTCCTTTTGAACATAAGCAAGCATTTTATTTGTGAAAATAAATCCTCATATAATTTTTGCCTGAGACAAGCCAAGGAGAAATATAGACTACTAAATGTGTTTTCTTGTGAGGAGTGGAGTGCAGCATCTATGATGGGTGCAGAGATGAATGGTCCTGCTCCAGCGGCAGAGTAGGGTGACAGCCTCCAGCTGCTGCTATTTTCTTCTCCACAGGGACAAAAAATGGGATTGGGTAACAGAAGCTGAGACACAGAAATTTTGCTCTGACTGCCTAAATTAATGATACCCAAGATTTGCCCTCTGAGTACCAGATAACACTGCAATTCCACAGAGCTTTCTGGGTATTTGGTCTGGTGAAAACATACATGATCAGAAGTCTTGGAACAAGAGCTATGCACCACCGCCTGGCTTCTCAGAAGCTGCTCTGCTAACCTACGCAGTGAAGGTGAGGTGGTGATGCAAAAAGCCTCCGCTATCAACATACAAAGCGCAATATAGAAAATGTGCAACTTAATAGTAACAGTTTTTCAGATGTTATTTCATGCTTGCTACGTACCCACACATAGGCTGGAGTCTTTGCATAACTTAGGCCAACGTCTTTAAGTTGTGTCAAAAAGCAGATGCTACTTATGAGCTTCGCACTGAGGATGTGTAGGCTGCATAGTAAAACAGCTAACCAGATAGCCTTAACTACAAAACCTTGCTAATTTGTGAACTGTCATCCCCTTTTACCCTTTTCTTATGTTTTATATGCTTTATGCTTATGCATTTGTAAAGATAAAGGAGATCAAGCCCAACATTTAACACAGTATCATATGGTGTTATTACTAGCTAAAATAAATGGAAATTATGTCACTGAAGGAACTGTACCAGAGAACTAAAGCTAACTGAAGGCTTTTTGGTATAAGGTTCTCCAGCTGCCTCTGTAATCTGACCACAAAATACTGCAAATATTGAACCATGTTAATTTGAAGAGGAATATGATCTGCACTACACTTACTTTTCAACAATTGAATTGAATAATTGTTGAAAACAAGTACTTGTTTTGAATGGATATGTTTAATTGGAAGAGACACCTGTATGAAATGCTAGCCTTTAAGAAGAACTAACTCTATGCCTTAAGTCACTGTAAGACGTGACTGCCAGCTGGTTGACTCTGAATTCCCTAGAGGAGATTTTATTTCTGAAGCAATCTTAACAACTGTATCACTGAAGTGTAGCAATAATCAAGATCAATGTTTTCATAGATTATCTCCTGTTGTTTGATAACCAGATAAAGTATCAAATGATTTCCTGCCTTAATAAGGAGCTACTGTAGAAGTAAAGGACTATTAAAAAAATTTCAGGGATGTTACATAAATACTCTGTAGTCCCTGACTATTCTGCAGTCAGTTTTATTCACTGCAGAAAATGCTTAAGGGGATAGTCTTGAGGTAGCTTCATAAAAGGTAAAAGAAAATACTATGGGAAGGCAGGCTACTGACCAAAGCTAGCCTTTCAGATGTCTGGGATATGGTCCAGAATGTTGCCGACTGTGATGGCACCAGCTGTTTTGCACAGTGAAACAAATTTTTCAAGCTTGCAGAAAGAAATAACATTTCCTTTTCTTATCGAATGATAAGGAAGGATACAACCTGTAGACTCCAAGTGGGAAAATTATTGCTTAAATTAGTGAAAGTGTCCCTTGATTAGTCTTCCTGATAAACAGGGCACTTTAACACCACCCTTTAGTTTATCAAGAGAGAACTGGGCAAAATTATGAATGAGAATAGGAATGGTTACAGGAATGTGGATGATTTGCCTGATTGAAGTCTGACAAACTAATCACTGCAACTCTGCAAATGAGCTGAAAAAATCCACCCCTGCATCAGTTCCTGCTAGAAAGCTGGAAAAATTACTTTTGTTGCATGTAGTATTTACCTCAATAATAACTTTTTTAAGCGCTTCCAGAAGAGTACACATCTGATTTTAAAATGGTCTGAATGAATAAAATGCATAATCTGTACTTGTATTTTCCTAAACAGAAAGCCCAGAGGTTATGCCAGTCAAATCATACCAGTCAAACGAAACTATTGAAGAGGGAGAAATAAATTACACAGAGAAATTATGTTCCTGCACAGTAGATATTATTGTAAAGAATTCTGAGTGGACTAAAGCCATGAATCACTTGTACTTCATGGTGAAGAGCATGAACAGCCTCACAGAATGAGTATGACTCTCAGTTTGCCTGAAAGCTAAAAATATTACCTGTATCTCAACCTTTAGATAGAGTGCCAAAAAAGCTGAGAGTGCTGACTGACTTCCAAGGCAAGGGGGATTTTCTTTACAATTATCAACATAATGTTGTAGGCTTTTATGTATATATATATGTCTTGCATATATAAATGAAAAAATGTTGTTGCAAGGATTATCAGCTATTAACTGGCAGAGGTGGAGGCTCTCTGCCTGTGGTAGGGAAGCGTTATAAAACCAGCCCCATCACACAGCACAGAGCACATGCCACCATATATAGTACTAATGTTAGGCTTGAATCCCACTTAGTAGACTTTTAATTGACCTGGTACCTTTTGAGGAATAAATATCTCTTACACTTTCCTAATATACTCACAACAGCATAGACAAACCTGTAATTCCACTGGCACAGAAGCTTAACCTGCATGAGGTAAGGACCTGCATCACAAAAATATTATTCCATTTTAGGAGCGAAATCCTTTGTGTAGAGTCAGCAGAAACAAAGATGAAAGTTTGAGTTTGCAGCAGAATTGTGATAAGACTGAGCTGAGTCATTACCTCTTGAAAATATTAATGTTGAGCTCTAACTCAAGTCTTAAGTTCACTTTGTGTCTTCCAGGAACTATTTTAGCTTAAAGCACTTCTCCATTGTGTGCTTTGGCTAAAAAAAGAGATCCCAAGATGATGAGAAACCTCAGAGAAGTAAGCAATCAGCCAAATGACCTGAATGGTGGGGTTTAGAACTGCTGCTCCTCTTGGATGCCTGTTGCACATGCACCATCTCACCATTACCCCTGCTGTATATGTACCCATGGTACAGCACCTGCATCAGGAATCCTGTCTAATCACAGGTTTTGCCTTTGTGGACAGGACTTCTCATCCTTGAAGTTCTGACCCAGACTGTGTTTGTCACTCCATGAAAACTTTTTCCCCACTTCAAATGCTGGCAGCCATGTAAGACTGCTCCGATGACCGAGCCACTGACAGTAACACAAAGAACACTCAGTACAACCTTTGTGGGATAGATTGTTTTATACAAGGCTGAACAGGGCACTGGCACATCCTGTGCTTGGGCAGGATTGAGCAGAAGTGTAAATCTAGTATCATTAAGTGACAGTAGTGCTGTCTTTTAATACAGAATAGAAGAAGCAATGGTGAAACCCAGAAGCTCCTTTGGTTTTAATTAGAGAAGCAAGTTGGGACTGGTTATAGCACAAAAAAAAAAAGAATCTTGAAGAAAGGTATGATAAGGTCTAATGTCATTTAGCATGACAGTGGCATAGAAAATGTAGGACAGAAGACAACTGTGATGTCTCTTTGTGTGTATATTACTAAGGACAGCTCTCAAAAGCTTGCCACTAAATGGATATTCAGGTTTTCCAGAGTTAGAATAGAATCATAGAATAGTTAGAAAGGACCTTAAGATAGAAAGGACCTTAAGATAGAAAGGGTTGGAAAGGACCTTAAGATCATCTAGTTCCTACCCCCCTGCCATGGGCAGGGACACTTCACACTAAACTATGACACCCAATGCTTTGTCCAACCTGGCTTTGAACACCGCCAGGGATGGAGCACTCACAACCTCCCTGGGCAAGTTATAAGGATGCCTGTAAAAAATTACCTGTTTAACGTTATCTGTGGAGATGGCTCATTTTTAATGGTAATGTTTTAAATAATGAATCATTTTCACAGCTGGGAATAAGCAAAGGGGTTTTCCATTTGGTTATTCATCCTCTTTATTTGCAGAAGCCATGTAGGAATTCAAATTAAATTAATCTGAAGTGGCTGTCTTTTAAGGTAGAAAAATGTAAACAACATATAAAATTATTCTCCTTATGGCTTAAGAAGACATATTCCATATCAAAGTAATACTAATCCTATATTTCTGCAGCTATCTTACTTTTTTCCCTTCAGACATTAGCCTGAGGAAAAAAAAATAGATTTGTTTTCCCATATGATTTGAAATTAAATATTAAGTACTTGATTTATCAGGAAATTTAAGGTGTTGTTTCCAAACAGTCCCCTTTTGCTTAAAACAAGTTTATTGCAGGAACAGAAAAATGCGTATTAGTCATCAAAAGCTGTTCATAGATGAGTTTAAAGTGCTATCAACTAAATTATTCTCATCATGTAGACTAAATTCCAGACCAATAATGCAGAGGAGAATTAGTGAAGGATGGATTAAATAGCCAGAGGTAACTGCAAATGAGGAAAAGTAATAATTTGCATTTGGTTTACAATATGAATCCATTGTAAAGGTTTGTATTTTCTAACTTTGTGTGATCCTAACCTTATTTTCGATACTGAGGCCAAACCTTAAAAAAATTACTCCTTATTTTAGATATGTATTTCATAAGAGCCAAGTCAGATCCTGAATATGTCAGGTTTTTATACTTCAGTTGTTATTGAGGCAGTGCAGCCTCCTAGTGTGAAGAGGGAAAGATGATTTTGTTGTGTTTTGTTGTTTTTTTTATGGGTGAGACATGAAAGCTATGTCTGGGCTGAGGGTGGATGTCCTCTGTGATGGAACTCAAGGTCCCTCTCCCTCAGCCCTTCACCTCAAGGAATATGCTAGGCTGCTCAGCAGCTCCCTTCCAGCACCTGCATCCAGGTTTCTATCCCTTTGGCACAGATAGTCAAGAATCCTTTTCTGACGCTTAACACCCACCAATTTTCTTCCAAAGGTGGAGTTAGTTTCATGGTTTCCTTTTAGACCAGCCTCTGTCTTCTGAAAAGCCAGTTTAACAGCATGCCTGCTCAGAAAGGAGACTTAAATTTCAGGCTCTCTTCAGCCTCAGTGATACTAGCCCCTACACTGACCAAAGGCAAAGATGGAGGAAACTCCTCATTCTTCTTCCTCTTTACTGATTTCACACATAGCCATGACTGTATGGAAAGCAACACACTGTCCCCACCTCTGACAGCCACTGTCAAGACCAGGAATCAGAACCAGTGCTCCTCCTGACGACGCAGTTGTAATACTGTTTAGTGCTCTGCGTTAAGCTTGACCTAAACCTACCTAATGCAGTGGGCCTGAGAAGGACATGAGCAGTTCATCTGTAAATCTTGAGTGGGTAAGGGCATGAGAGAAACAGTAAATTTTTCAGTCTGGGCAGCATGAAGTTGAATATTGCACATGGCTATGCACACTATTAGCAACACTGAATTTTTTTAAATCATCATAAACATGAAAATGCAGGTGTTGATAGATGTACTGTTGCCTAAGGAGCCAGGCACAGCTTTGAGGGCTGCACCACTGAGATATGCGCTTCACTTCCACTCAAGTCCCATGTCAGGTGCCTATGTTCTCTGTGGGTCTGTGCACTAGTACCTTCCTGAGCCACACAGGATGCCTGTGAAAGTTTTGCTCAGAAGGAAGTTGAACCTAGCTCTACAGCCTAGGCTAATACCCCCTAGAATGAACATACCTCTGCCTTAATAACATGTTCTCAGCAGCTGCTTGTTGCGACATCAGGATTCCCAGATTTTGGCTACTGTCTTCTGTACTGAGCAAAAAGCTACATTACTTCTACAGTATCGCTGTAAATTTATAGCTTGCAGAGCTTGTTGAAATCCTTTGGGATAAAAGGTCCTCTGTAGATGCAGGTATTTTATTAGTACTCAAGGGAAAATATATTGAAGTACAAGGTAAGTATCTGCAGGGTGCTAAGCAAAGGTTAACTATCGCTGCCAGTCAAACTAGGACAGTGACAAATGGCCCAAAAGGGATAGTCTAAGAGCAACAGCAGATGCTTTAAAGTTGGATGAAGCACTGAAAACAGACACCTGAGCCCTTTTGGTTTGTAGGGTCTTTCTTACACATAGGAGTGAAGCCACCAAGAGAGTGATAAGCTTGTTCCTCCCTCAGTATTCTCACAGCAAAAGAACATCAAACATTTACAACAAAACAGTTTGTACTAACGGCAGGGGAAGAAGAGCTGAAGGTCTCTATGCAAAAGAGAACACATTAAAGATTTTGGGGATTATGGGAGCATTTGCCAGCAGAGATAAAGCTGAGAAGTGCGAGTGTTTTGTAGAGTGTAAAATATGTGGTTTCGCCATATAATGTCTCTATTCAAAAATGTATTGGCTGTAAGTAAATTAGATAAGGATACAGCAGCTAGTATTGTGACAATGTTTCTTGTGGAGGCCAAACCTTTCTCATCAACTAAAAGCTTTGCCAGAATTGCTATTATATTTAATGAACCAGAAAGTAACATACAATCAGGTTAATATTCTTCCAAAAACTTCTATTATAGGCCACAGCTAGGGGAAAGGACACTGTATAAGTGACATGTGGCAGGAGGTCAATTACTGTGCAAAATCATTTCACCAGGTAATATTTAGTGCTTGAAACTTCATCTGGCTTGCACTGACTGGAAGGCAGCCTGCATGTGAAATGCCCTGGAAAATGCAGGGTTGTTTGCAGTGGGTTACTGCATTGCAAATGTTATCTTTTGCATTTTTGCTACTTTCAAGCTAAAAATCAGTGGTTTTGCCCTTTTAAGTTACAATAGTGTGTGTTGTCCAAACCTCAACAGTGTTCTCCCTAGGGATTAAGTTATATTAATGGAGAAAGTTAATTAAGATTTCCCCCCCATCTTCATTCTTACAAACCGGTGCACTTTTAGACTTAGTGCTGAAATATAGAAAAATACAGTTTCCCCAGGAATGGTGGCTTGACTAGACATGCAAAATATTAAATGGTTTAAGATACTTTGTTCTAATGAGATTAGAAAATAATTCTGCTGATAGAAATGACTAAAGTAGTGTATGTTAAATACATAGTTCAGATAAGCACCAACGTTCTAAAATGGTTACCTAATCTGACCTTCTCTATTTCTTTTGTTCACCTGGCACTGCACAGCAGTGACAGCAGTGATGGCAATGAGGGGCCAAGTCACGGGATCCTTTCTTTAATCTAGGCTGTCTAGGCAGACCCACTCATCCCAACAGAGCCCCAGCATTAAGACACTACATTTCCAGTCCTTCCTGTAAACATATCAGCCCTCTGAGGAATTCTGGTATGGTTGCTGTTTCATCAGCCCTTCTGCTGACCCATACCAGGCTGATCTTCCAGTTAAATACAACTCTTTTTCCCTGGATGGAATGAAACAATAGCCTCAAATAAAACAGTGCCTCACGCCTTTCAGGCTTAATAGTCTTTTCACAAACTTCTTTTTATTGTTGCTATGGGTTTCTCTAAATCTTTAACCACTTACCCAGCCAGAAATTGGTCACGGTGTTCTGGTAGCTGCCACGTCCACACCAAACATTCAAATGAAACCACCTCTTTACTCCTCCTTTTCCAGTTTAATACCGAAGGATTTCATTTGGCCCCTTCAGCCACACTTGTGCACTGGAAACTGGTGTCTGGCTGATTACCAGGCCAGTAAATCATTGTCGGAGTGATTGCTCATTAGTACCAAGCTCCTGATCGTGAAGTATGAGCCGATAAACTGATCAGAAATGCATAGTTTGCCTGTGCCCGCTCAAAAACACAATCCAAATTCTATCAGCGACCTGTCAGCCTCACTGTTTACTGCTCTCTCAATCCCTGTAAACTTTCTCAATAATGATTTTTTTTTTTTCCTCCCGGTCACTGATAAAAAAAGAAACCATCTGTAGCCAAGAGCAAATCCTTGAAGGCTGCAGTAACTTTTTTTTCTGTTTGATGGGGATTCAGAGACTACAGTTTCACGCTGGCGGTTACTTAGACCTCAGTAGCTTTAAACAGTTATTTCTGTATCCTGTTTCTTAAACAGAAAGTTGTACAAGTCTGGGTCAAATGATGTATCAAAGTGTAAGTATGTTACATCTCCAATATTGCTTTGAACAATTATATTTGTATTTTAGTCACAAGTATAAATCAATTAAACCTTTTCTTCCCTGGGATTAATAATTCATGAATCCTACCATGAATCTCATGATTTGGACTAATTACTGTCTAAGTTTTTCCAGCTGTTCCTTTATCTATCCTGATATTGATACCAGGCTACTCAGTTTGCAACTTCACTAAACCCCTAGAAATAGTCACCCAGAAGAAACTGTTTGTAGACAGTGGTCCAAAATTATCAGCAATGATTTTGGAATTTATCAGGTAGGCTATACCCCAGACACACACCTTAGCAAAGATCTATAATCACTGGGCTGTAACACCAAATTCCTCCATGCTTGCTTTCCTTTCAGTTTCATCAGTCACACAGTGCTGTTTAAACAATGACTCTACTTAAACAGATTGTTCCATAGTCTCATCCTGGGGCATGGAAGGATGAAATGGAAGGTTTGAATTCACTCAAACTGAGGAGGGATTGAACTATCAGATCTCTAATCAACCCCAGGGTCCTGTTTTAAAAGAATCAGCCTTCCCCAAGAGAGGATTTTGTGGTCTGGATCTTGGCAGGACAGGGAAGCCTTCCAGGACAGGACGTCAGAAGAGCGCTTTTGTGCCCATTGCCACTTATCAGCAAGCACTTTCTTACTTTGCTCAGTTTGTAGGCTTTCCTGTTTGCCCTCTGGTTAAGCACTTTCTTCCCATTAATTAAATATGCTTTCTAAGGATATGTTGTCATTCCTCTGAATCAACAAGTATGAAACAGTTGTTTATCTTTAGGCATTCCAGTGCCTAAATTACAGTCATCCCTATAGTCAATTTGGTTCTCTACTTGGTATTATTGAAGTCAAGGGTAAAGCATCATTCACTTTGCTGGCAGTGTGCCTAAATGATAGTCCACATCCTCATATGTATATTGATTTCATTAATGTCAGAGGACCTATAACAAGTAAGGACTTACTTTTAGCCTGTACTGGATAAATATTTTTTTTTTTTTTTAATAATAATGCTACTCTATTTCTAGACAAAAGTTGTAAATTGTTCTAAATTATTATTAATCTTTCATCTCATGTGTCACTAAAGTGTTGCATGTCCATATTTCCTAGTAAAATGAAAGCATAATTTAATAGCTATAGTTAAAATTATGCTTAATTTTGGTGTGTTTGGAATCTCAAGATTAAATTCACTGGGACCAATTCGATTAGATATACTGTAGACCTCAGTGAAGATGCCAGCTTCTGGAGAACAGCTATTAATCACTATGAGCCACATCATGTCCTCTGAGTTAGCTAAATACATACACAGAGCTGATCTTAAACTGATATCCTTGAGGACAAGCCCTTCCACTCCTTTAATGATTAGACAATGATAACAATGATATCAGTAAGAAAGCTGCACTTAAAATAAATTTAACTATCCAAACTTACAAAGGAACACTTTAGAGATTTTGTATCTGAAGGTATTTAAAATAGAAAATATCCTAAAGACCTCAAGTAAAAGAAAGCTGGCATCCACCAGAATGTGGCTGGATAACAGGAGATAGTTGTATAAACAATAGGAAGAAAAAAAGTCCTGCAGTGATTTCTGATCACAGGTTTCTGCTTTGGCAATCTTATCTGGGAGGACACTCAGAAATAAGAAGTTTAAAATTTTTTCAGTGTATCCATCTGTACACTAAATATAAAACGCCGTACACAATGAGCATGGGAGGTGAAGAGCTCTTCACCCTGGAAAGAGAAGAGCTCCCATTTAGATTTCTAAAATTAATTATTAATGAAAGAGTCGAATAAGTAAACTTCTGAATGCTGTATAGGAAATTTAGACTTTCTAATACAACAGAAGCAAAAACAAATGCCTCAGATCTCTCTGATCTATTTCTATTTCAGGACAGGAATGTAAGGACCAATTTGCTTTGTAAGTTATCTTCCAAAAGCCCTTATTCATGGTCCTAAATTCAGATCCTATCTCCTACCTAACAAGGACATGGGCTCCATAAACTTTGTATTCCAACTTTATTTCAACTTATATTCTGTGAAGAGGAAAAGGTATTTGAGTTCCACCTTCTGTGTCATAAATTTTACAAAATAAGGTTTTGGGAAAATTCATAGTTTATTAAGAGAAAAGCAGCTTTGAGTCTTCTTGATAACACACATGCAGATCAGCTGACCCATGCTATCGATTTGGAACTGAAGTGAAATTAAAACATGTTATTAAACTTACTCAGCTGTACTAAGGATGAAACCTGCTAATTATTATTAGCTTTATTATACACTGCAGTGTTGGCATCAGTATTTCTTAACTAGTCTCACAGGGTAAAATGTATAATCGTTTCTTTTTCTTCACTACTTGCACTGGAGTTAACTGCCTAAGACACACAAATTTAAATCTTGTAGTGCCAAGCTAGTTTTTATGCCCTGAGAAACACAGGGAGGAAATGTAAAATTTCTGTGTTGTGGTTTACTCTGGATGTCCTTTCCCATACATGTATCAGTCCTGCAAAAATTTATGGACACAATTAATTAATTGTAGCTAAGCAACTGTTTACCTCACTGAGCCTAAGACTACTAATGCTCTTACTTGACATTTTTACATTTGTAGTACTCTAAATTCAGTTTATGACATCTCTTCAGAATATCCCACTATTTCTAGAAGCTTGCTCTGCTGTCTGATTATTATTAGCAGGCTGGAAAAAAAATGTTATGCAACTTTTCTTCCTTTCTTCATGATACATTTTGGCTTTATTCAGTGCCCCACAAAACCATGGGGAAGCTCTTGTGGGCTTAAATAGGTACTACATCAAGCCCTGAGTGAATCATTCAGGAGTTCTGTTTCTGTGATCAGGCATTCTCTCGCCTGGGAACCACTGCTTCCATTTTCTTACCATTTCTGTTTGCTGCAATCCATTCCCCTTAGTCTACTGGTATTCAAATAACCTTTCTTTTGACTACAGTAACAGAGTCATTTATTCCCAAGTTATTATTTCTGTTCTTTTCAAACACTGGCAGCTACTATCCTAATAATATTGAACTGCACTATGAACTCCCCTCAGGAGGAAGAGCCTCAGGCACTTGCATAGGCTGCAGGCTGACTGGCTAGAAGCCACTTTGCAGAAAAGGACCTTTGGAATCCTGGTAGACCCCAAATTGAACATGAGCCAGCAATAAACCACTGTGGCAAAGAAGGCCAACAGTGTTCAGGGCTGCTCTAGGAGGAGCATTGCCAGCAGGTTAAGGGAAGTGAACCTTCCCTTCTACTCAGCACTGGGCTCAGTGCTGGACTCCCCAGTACAAAAGAGATGTAGAGGCACTGGAGGGAGTCCAACCAAGGGCCACTAAGATAACCAAGGGTATACAGGGAGATGTTGAGAGATCTGGAACTGCTTAAGGAGGGATCTTATCAATATGTGTAAATGCCTGACTGGGGAAGAAAAAGATGAGTCAGACTCTGCTCAGTGACAGGATAACAGGCAATGGCCACAAACTGAAAACCAGGAAATAACACATAAAACTATTGAAAAAACCAACCTCTCTTTATTGTGAGGGTGGTCAAACACTGGAACAGGTTACCTAAACAGGTTGCGGACCCTACACCCTTGGAAGCACTAAAAACCTGACACTCTGAACAACTCTAGTTTACCCTTCTTTGAGCAGGTGTTTGATCTAGATGATCTCCAGAGGTACTTTTTAACATCAGCTCTTTTTCGTCTTTAACAGAAAAATACTGGGTAGCGAAGGTATTGGAATGTGGCTCTTACGTCCTAGAATCCAATTCTGTGCATGTGTTTTACTGAGAATAAGATCTGCTATCAGAAATATCACTAATAATGAATTGTTACTGGTTACAGGTTGTATTTGCAAGATTAGGCTCTTTGTAAACTCAATAAATTCACTTCTAACAAGTCCAGGCTTTCAATTAAGGGATTGTTCTTTAACAGAGCTTAGAACAGGACTGCATTCTATATACACATCACTGGTTAGACAGGTTTGATGGAAGGAGGGAATCAATAATTTAAGTTCTTATAAAAATATGCATAAGTACATCACAGAGACTATAAAAACTTCAGGGGAAAGGTGATATTATTATTTAATGCCTTGTTGATGAGGTTTATTTTGGTAAGCTCTTGACAGCACAAGGTAACATATCATCTTTGCGTTGACACAAACACTATCAAAATGTGAAAGGATGCATAGCAGAGAAAGATCTGCATCTAAAATAGATTTTTGAGAGAGCAAATTATTTTTCTCCTTCCCAATAGCTTGTTGATTTTCTTTGTTAGAATGCTGCCAACACCTTGAAGCAAAATTAAAAAGCATTTTTATTATTGTATGTTATTCTTTCCGGGTCTGTTTAAAATACTCAATTACTTTCTGCCTTCCATTCAGTGCTGAAAATATTTGTTGCTGTTTGTGATGGGGTTGAATGTCGTTAGATTTCCATTGCTTTTGCAGTACAGATGCTTTCAGCGCTCATTGCACTGTGAGCACTGTGCTATTCATTTTCACATTGGAGACCAAGGCCTTTTTCTGGTTTTCTCTCCGATGTTCCTTGCTCGGTTTGCGACGAGAGTGATTCAGAAAGCTCCAGAGGGCAGTGTTGTGCTGAAAGCACCGGTTCTTTGGGCTCTGCCTCGATACTTCTTGGCAGCAGGAGGCCTAGGGTTATTTACTCACATGCAGACTTTCTTAAACGGCTTTAAGTCTTAATTCCACAATATCCTTGGATAGCCACATCTTACGACTGGGGTCCTTGCAATAAACAAATTACCTGTGCTTGTGCACATAACATGATCTTCAAGGCTTTTCAAATGCTAAGTCAGGTGGCAACAGTTAAAAAAGAAGTAAAAATTCCAGTCATCTTAAATAATGCTGTGCCAGATTCATCAAGCAGGATCAATGGGCTGGAATATCAATTTCCCTGCTTGTGTCACAGGAGAGAAAAGGAGGAAAGAAATAATCCCCACAACAGCTAAGGCAATGCTGTTCCCCTTCTCCCTTGGGAGTTCTGCAAAAGAGCAGCAGTTTTCAGTTCCAGTTAAGGCCTTACAGGAGCACACTGTGAGACAGGCTGCAGGGGAAGCATCAAATCACACACCTCTTTCAAGTATGGCCTCCCATACCTTCCCTCTGCCTCGTCCTGCCCTCAATAGAGTGTTCACCATAATTGCTAGCTGGCCTGGAAAAAACAGTATCATCAGATCCAATTGCCACTGACCCCAGTATTCTTTGAGAACCTTCTGGCTGCATTTATTGTGTTTTTTAAGCATGATTCATGTTTTCCCCTAAACCAAGCCACTTTGGCTGTGTCTAAAATGACCTCCCAATGCACAGAATGGCTGCTGATAAATGGTTACATTTCAGCAGCCTTTCAAATCACCATCCTTTCTCACCCAGACCTGCTTGCCTGCCTGCCCATGCATTTCTTTTGCTCCTTGTCCCAAGACCCCTTTTATCTCTCGTAGTCTCTCCACATGCCTCTGCTCTCTGAGAATTCACGCTACTCCTAGGTATACTGCCTCTGACATTGCAATTTTTGTCATCTGTCCTCCTCTTTCACAATGAAATCCAATGTTCATCTCCTCCCTCCCACTGCAATTCTTCCCTTTGCCCACCCTGCAGTGCCCACAGTTTATTCTTTCCTTGGTCCTCAGATACAACTCTTGCTGCTCAGTGTGCTGCTTGGGTTAGAGGCATGAGCAACAAGAAAGGTATGAGTATAGTGACTACTCCATCAGTTGACTAAGGACATGCCTGTACACATCCCTAGCACAGAAGCACTTGCTTACGCCCCAGATGTAGAAATCACCTTGGGAGTTGTGTGTGGCTTACAGCCATAGCTTGAACTGTTTGGATGCAAGCCTGCAGTCAGAAGGAGGAGGCTTTCAAGAGCTGGCATGCCATCTTTTTTAAACATGCCCTTCAAGCAGTAGCAATGGGACACGCATAACCACAGCACAGCTTGAACTCACCACAGGTATCCCAGAATACCAGTCTGGATTCTTTACTAGACGATATGTATAGGAAGGCACTATGGGATGGTCATTGTGAGCTGAAGCAAGAACCTATGTTGGACAGACCATCATGGAGCCTTTTGCACTTTAAGTTGCTCTTGAGCCTCCATACCACTGAACAATGGAGACAGACTAAAGACCAGATGATGCAAATGTTTACAGATTTAAGCAGTCCTGACAGGGTAAACCTGGATTTTCACCTGGGTCATACTCTGCCCTCCTCCAATGAGACACTTGGAAGCAAGCATGGGGGTATCAAATGAAACTAGCTCAAGACCTGAACTAGTATTTGCTGAATTTTTGTTGGATAGGGACAAATATGGTTGAGTTCTGCAGCTGTTGCCCTCCAAGAACACAATGTCTTAAGGCTGTCGCATCTGGAAAAGGAGAAAGGAAAAAACTGACAGAGTGGGGCAGTATTTGTGCAGACTGGACATTACAGATTTGCATTTATATTCTTCATGTGGGTGCTGGCAGAGGTCTCTACCCTTTGGAACTACTAAATTCCATGTGGATTTTGACGATCTACTAGATGGCAGGGTCACTCACTCCGACACTAGTGACATGGATGTCCCATGGATAGCCACAAGAGCTGGCAGGAATAGCTATTGACAGGCTGTTCAGAAGTGCCCGTAAGTGAAACGGGTTTTCAATATGCTCATGAGATTGTGAGAAATACATCACTCTTTAAACTCCTCATACAGCAGAGGGAGGCTTTGCTATCAGCTCTGTTGATAAACACATCCCTAGATTCGTGACTTGAAGATAGTGATGCACTCCATGCCGAGAAAGGGAGTGGAAAAGAAAGTGTTGCCACCTGCTTGTGGCTGTTCCAAGAGAGGCTAGGTTCGTCCGAACGGACACACATAGCCTCCATGGTGCTACTGTTCCCATAGGGTCATTATGTCTCCTCACTCAGGTTTTACACGGTTGAGTTCTAACATTGTATTAGTATGATTTGGTTTCAAATACTAAGATGTTAAAAGCAACATTGCCAAAGTCCACCTAACTGACGACAGCATTGCTACCTGACAGAAGTACTGGGTTTTTTTTTAATCAGGTATCAATACTTGTTTTTATTTATAAGATTTTGTGGTAACCCAGATTTGGAATTGGCCAGACAACTGTGACTTAATCATGTGTTAACTGCCAGCTTGCATTTTTGCAGGCACATCTACCCTGACAAAAGATTTTAATATTTAAAATCATGCAGATTATCTATTCAGCCCTCAGAAAACTCATTGTGATTAATTCAGTATCTGAGTTTCAGGCACTTCAACTGCTGACACCTTTCTTCAGGCTACAGAGAGACTTTATTAATTGTACTAAAAATCCTGTGCAAACATTTTAAAAATATTAGTACTCAGTGAAATATTTTTTTATTTGAGTATGTTACCATCTATCACTGTTGTCAAGAGAGTCTAGATCTCAGGAGTGTTTTTTTACTTTCCTTTCTAAATGCATTTTTATTCTAAGAGCCTGTGTTTATGCAAATTCATCAGTCATGTCTACTCAGAAATGCTTATATCATATCTGAGGTCAGGAATTCAGCTGTATTTAAATTATATGCCAGATGGATGGGCAATGCATACATTTCAGTTCCTTGACAACTTAATGAACATATCTCTTGGCAAGATGAGGTTATCTGAACATCCAAAACCATCTGTCACAGCTGTCTGCAAACTTTGGGGCTGCAGTCAGCAAAGTCAACTGTCAGCAATGGAAGCTGACCACCACACTGCCTCATCAACCTTTAACTGAAAAAACTCTTAACAATTATTTGCTTGCCTAGGGCGGCTCTGGCCATCTTACCATCGCCCTGTCAATTGCAGGGGGTAAATCCTGATTTATAACGAGTTTCAGCAATCTAGAAACATTACATAATTAAGCCTCTCATCCTTCAAGTAAGTTATATTATTAGCCATTTCATTCAACTGGCAAACAATGCAGAAAAAAAGTTTTCAACCCACATTTCCAAGCTGACCATTGATCTGGTTACCTTATTTTCGGAAGACTATCTCAAGATACTGTTGGCCCTAATCTTAAACAGTGGTCAGGAATTAGAACTTTTCTTCCCGGAATATTTTCAATTTCTCAGGAAGGAAAAGTCTGAGAAGTGGAAGATAAAATTTCCCACAGAAGGCCAAGACTTGGCTAACCAAGTTAAATAGAATATTCTTGATTGGCTTCACCACCTATACACCTGCCACATTGACACAATCTATACTTACGGGTGCTGCATTTTCTTACAAATACATTCACTAGTATCTTAAACTGGGAACCCAAAGTGTCCTTGAATTGCTTAAAATTAGTAGATAGCTGAAAAGTTGGCCTATATGAATCACCCAAGGTCACTCATTCAGTGATGTTAGTGCCAAAGCTGCAATGAGAACCTGGACATTACTGGCTTTCATCCTAATGGTCACTTCACCAGACCAAGATACCACCATTATGGGAGATAATGACAATAAAACACTGCAGTACTCTCAAATTGCACAGAAACTGCACTTTCACTGTTCCGAAAAGCTATCATTCAGTCTGAAAGTTACAAAAATTGCTGGACCAACATACTCTAAATACATAGTGTCACTTACAAAGAACATGTAGTTTTTCTTAGTAAAGTTACAAAAAAGAGCAAGAACATGAATGTAGAACAGAGACTCCTGTTAAGATGTTAAGAAGGAAAGAACAGTAAATAATAGATACTAGTCGGTCTTTCTTCAAGCTCCTACTGAACTCAGATGTAATACAGGCTACGAGACACTACAAGAGCACTGAGACCACAGTTGCCCAGAACTCACTAATGTTGGAATCGCTTGACACTGCTTCCTTTTGCCAAAAGTTAGCACAGTGTAATTGATAAGCAGCACCTATAACAGACAACAGCAACCCGTTCCTGTCTGGGTGACCTCACTGTTGGCTTTTGCCATCCTCCTGCAAGATGGCTGCTCATCACTTCTTTGTCCCTCCCCTTCCCTGACCGATGTCATTCCCCTTTCTTGTTATTATCATCCTTTCCATCTTTCCCAGCGTCCTCCATCTCCTGGAATCTCAGATGCACATTTCATCACTTTACTCCAAGAACATTCATCCAAATTTGGTATTTCTGCCAGCCTTCCCTTCTGCTATCCTCACCTCCCACCACCCTTATCAATAGCTATTCCTGACCCTCAGCCAATACTTTGCTGGTTTCATCACCTTCTTCTGTCCTCTGTCTCTTCCCATACAATTCAGGCATTATGCAATCTCTTTCTTAATTTGGTGGGGGAAAAAAAAATAAAAAAAAGGGGTGAGGGAATGACAAACCTATATCCCACTTATTCTGGCAGCTATTCTGCCATCTCTGCCACTCTCTTTAAGCTCCCTGACTGCAGTCACTACCTGGAGTCAGCCTCCTCGGCTTTCACCAATTTTCATTGAACCTTACTTTCAGCCTAACCTCTAATGACCTCTCTCCACCTAATGCTGTGTATCAGTAGCTGTATTTCTCCCTCAGCTTTGATGTGACTTCATTCTCCTCTTGGCCTATCATGTTTCTTTCTTTATCAAGAGGTTCCAATCTGCTCATGTTGACAGGCTATCACTGACAATTACCACTGACAATTAGATTTTCAAGAAACAGCCTTTGTACTTTCTCCCAAGCTGCTCTTCCCTTCTGACAATCCATCCCCCTATTTTTCAGTTCTTTTAAAACTTCATTTTTCATATATATCTCTCTCCCTCTCTTTCCTTTTCCCTTTCCTCTCTCCCAGATCTCCCCCTCACAAAGCCTGAATATGTTGGGATCTCCTTGCTCATCATGCTTATCAGCACTGTCTCATCAATTCCTTGGAATCCCACTTGCCTGGAATCCCATTTGTCTGCACCCATCTTGTGTTATCTTTTCATTGTTTGCTTTTAGACAGCGGTTGCTTTTTCACAGAACCTAATACAAAGGGGTAATTGTCTATGAAGAGGCTATTAAGCAATGTGGTTATATATAAATACAAATTACAGCAGGAGTTTAGATTTCATTGCTGTAAGAGCGTAGTATGAAGACCTTGTCATGAAGAAATCAGAACAAAAAAGCTTAAGAATGAGAAGTGGGCCTTAAAAACTCATTTCTTAGATATGCTGGGCATACAAGTGCAACATATACATCAACTGCATGGCATGCATCCATTGCCTTTAGAACATCAGGTTTATAGAACCCTGCCTTCACTGAAAGCAATAGGCATTTTATTACTTATTTCAGTATGGTCAAGGCTTTTCCATCTGAGTCTTACCATACACACTTTTTCAATATTTGCAAAGAAGCAGTCACGTAGAATATATATAACAATACCATTTCATAGTTACATTCAGTGACTAGGAATTATCTTGACAGCTTGGTTTCTAATTCTGTATTAGGTTTGAATGCTAAGTCTGACGACAGTCAGGTACCAAAGCCAATGTTTAATGGATCACATACATTGCTCATTTTTTTGTGGTGGTTTCACAGTCTCCTCTGAAATTTAAATGAATAAATTATTTAGCAGCCAGCACTTGTCCTTAGATGGCATAACTTAGATGTCAATACCACCCAAAGCAGCCACATTTGCCAAACCTGTCTTGCATGAAATGGGATGAGGATATTTGCATAAGAAAAATGTCAAAGCAGGAAATTAACCCCTTCAGGGGGTTCATACAATCAAATATTGCACTAATTGTTATTACATTAGCATTTAACTGATGCCAAAGGATCAAAATATTCCCACCAACACTGTGTTTACCAGTTAGACTGGTGGTCTTCCCGACTGGGAGGGGTAATGGGCTTTTCTGTGATACCACATTTAAGTTAGTATGCTAAAAAGCAAGTTTAACATGAAATTTTAATGCAAAAGGTACAAAACTGAAATGTGTTCTGCAGTACCAAAGGAAACAACAAATCTCAGCTTCTGTGACAATGTACCTCTTAGAGGATGGTCATCTATATAGAAGAGTCTCCACAAAAAATTATGCGTGTCTTTCTGGAGATGAACATTGGAAAGAGAGACTGAATACTGACTGGGGCAGACCATTTGAGCCCCTTGTATGTGTAAATGCTAACTACACTGAAGTACCAGAGTGAGATGCGGAAGAATTGTGAGGAGCTTCCACACCTATTTACACCCTGATGAAATTCCTAACACCAAGACTGGGCTGACAAGGATTTTCTCAACTCATTTATTCCCTTTACATGCATTTCTTTCCACCTATTAAGAACAGAAACTACTCACAGAAAACACTGAAAGAAAAGTTTCAAAAATTTGACTGTGACCAAATAACCCATCTGGAGGAAATCCTGAGGCTGCTGAGTTTAGTGAGTATTACTGCTACACAAGGTGTTTGGTGCAGCAGACAGCCTGAAATGTGTACTGCTTTCAGTCCACCCCTATGTGAAGAAATGGGGATAAGGACTCAGCTGCAGCACTACACCCCACCTTACTACGGATGCCCTTAGCACCACTTAGGAGCCTATAAGAAGGTTTACAAATGAGTCCAAAAACATTATTTACAAGTACATAGCATAGCAAGCTATTACTAAATGTCACTCTCCTTCACTGCATCAAGATTTTATACTCACTTACTGTATTCTAAGTGTGATACTTCGTGTCCTGCAAAGGGCTTGAGCTGTCCCTGTTTGGTGTCAACTACACTACATTATTTTGGGGAGTCTAAGAAAAGTTGCTCTCTATATGTGTGTGTGTATATATATATATATATCTATATATCTTCCCCTCTTGAAACCAATCAAAAGATTGCTTTTGCCCACAGACTATGACAGAAATTACACGTCCTCCTATGCCACGCTCTCACTGAGAACTGGTCAAATAAAAAACATAAACACTTATGTAAATTATAAAGATCTTGTAGTCTTTATTGAGACAATTTTCCACAAGAGAGGGAAAATTCTGCTTGAGTAGGAATTGTAGGAACTGAGCCAGTTACATGGATTACATATCAAATGGTACGCTACTTTCTCTTTTTCTTTTTTGCTTTGTGCCCGTCTTGCTGTAGCTATGACTGAATATGTTAATCAAAATCCTATAGAACTGTACTCATTTGTGTGTGTTTACTTTCTATGTACATAATCATCTTACAAAAGGAGCATTTCTGCTTTGTGCTAGATGTCTTACTATGTAATTTAAAGTTGCAGTTACTGAAATATCCTATTCTAGCAGTCCCACCACTATTGATTCTATTGCCCAGTCATTACAATAAATTATTATACATGACCTAAATATACATTTCCAGTCTCTGATGTCCAAAAAGTCCTGCAGTCAGAGAAATAAAATGTTCCCTGTGGTGTGCCCTAAGAAACTGCATTTAGTATTCCGGATCAACAAACAGGAGGATTTTCCAAAGTTTAAAGGCCTCCACAGAGAATTCAGAAAACATGTAACTGTTGAGTGCCTTGACTTAAAAAGCAGGATTTGTGTATCTGTCACACAGGAAATGCTTATGGAAATGAGGAAGCACATACACTGATATACCTGTCCATAATCAGTTCAAAGCTGCAAATATGTTTTACTATTAAATATGTATTTTAAAGAGTATACAAACTTGATTGAGCATAAAATCAAATGCTCAACTGGTAATCGGTGGGATGGGATGGAATGGAGTAGCTGAGATGGCATGCATTTTCCACAAAAACCCCAAATTAAAAATAAAACAGATCTCAGTCACTTCTGAGGGGCCAACAAGGCATGAAATATCAACCAGGTCACAAAAAAACCTGTTTACCTTTGAGCCTCTGCTTCTTCTGCTCTGTTTTGAGAAGATAAGCACATATCACCTGTCTGTAGCCTATGAATGTTGTCTAGGCATTCCTTATCTCTGTTCACTGCTGAATTTCACCCACTTAGTACTCGGAGTCTGCACAACCAAAGTCCAACTTAAACTCAACATGAAGAGGGTCACAGGGCTGTGATGGGCTGTGATAGGAGGTGGCTTTTTTATGGGATAACAGCAGTTTTTTAACTGGCTCATAAACAGGGGTGAAAAGTTTGTTGTATCCTCCAACCTGCTGCCCAGAATAGTCATAAAAATATCTGTGCTACCCTCTTAAACTATGTGAAGGACCTGATCTGCTGAGATAGTGCAAAACTTTATATTTTTAGCAATTTCTTCAATTTGCATAAGGATGTTAGCAGCCTGAGCTTGATGGTTGCAGAATGAAAATAAAAGGGCTCAGGAAATGCTGCAGTTAATGGTGGCTTGAAAACTGTATCTATACAACATATATGTACTGGGAAAAAGTAGGCAAACTGACAGATTATAACCATGGGTAAAATGCAATACATATATGACATGTACCATATACGATACATCTATTGCAAAGATAACCTTAACAGATCTATTTCTGGTATTTTTTCTCTCCCGTCCAAAATACTTGTATTTCAGAGCTTGCCTTTACATTCCTAAATTGAAACTGTAACATTCAATGGAAATAAGAGAAAGAATGAACTGGAAGCAGGTGATTGTTTGGGTTTTTTTTTGCATCATAGTCATTTACATTCTTCAGACATAAACTGTGTGGGGTTATTTAAAATGTGGCTACAACAATGTCACATATAGGTAGTGCAATAACTGAAATTCAAATGAATTATTTCATATTTGTGATTTTTAACTCCATATTACAGCAGAACTTGTCTTAGCCAACCAATGAAAGGATGAAAAAGAATATGCGTCTTTAACTGGATGGCTCTTTAATAAAGGTGAAGTAGACTTTTCATGAATTAGCACAGGGATAATTTTGAATAATCTCTGGAGACAGTAACTTGCCAAATATTTGGAGAAGTTTTGTTGTAGCTGATGCAGAGTTTGTTGAACATTATATCAGCTGAATTCTGGTTTTACCATTCTTGTGCTTATTAAATATAAAGCATAGTACAAAACCAGTGATGCAAAGAGTAAGTCTCTCACTGGGCTGCATCAGCCAACTCACTGTCTAAAGGCATTGTTCTTTAAACGCATCAAGTACCTAAAATCACTAAGTACTGAAAATGTCAATAATTGTTTTGTTATCTAAATTTTATGAAACATGTGGACATCTGCAGTTATTTTATTTCAAATGGCTGATGATTGTTGTTATTTATTTCCTCTTTAGACTATAAAAAAATCTAACTTATTTACTGTGGCACTCCTTTGATCATTGCATACTTATGTAATTACACAGTTCAGCCAAACTAAGAATATCAGAAAACCACTTCACTCTTTATAATGAGCAAACTTTAAAATTCACCCTTGTTTTTCCACACTGGCTACTTAAAAGACTTTATCCACTTAAATGGGCAGCTTCATCTTTTTTTTTTTTTTTTTTTGTCTAAATATAAAGCATGAGCTATTTTCAGACCACTCAAGGAAAGCCACGGTGTGTAATACCAAACTCTTTGATTTGTTGCTGGCATATACATTGCAAAATGTCATCTCCTGTTCTTAATGGTCACGGCCAGACAATGCTTATGATCATTACTGATTTGTATCACTGGTTTCTTCACACTCAGAATCACTTCAGTAAACACAAGCAGAGAACATACTGAATTTTAGTTCTGAAGAGTACCTCAGACTGAGCCTTCTCTTTTCCCTGAAAAGTCAATCAGATTAGCAGTATATATTTATGCAGCTCTCAATGAATATAAACTAGAAGGAAGTTGTCTGTGGTATGCAGAATTGTACAGTCAACTCTTGGTAGTCTGTGGGTGTGTAACCCAGGTTGCAGATTAGTAGTGCTATGCTAAAACAAAAAAGAAAAAAAAGGAAAAACACACACCATTTTTCTTTTCATTCTGACCTCACTTTCTACTTCAGCTTAACTTCACTCCTTGATAAATGTAACAAACACAGGAAGTCCTTACCTAATGTGCATATGCTTTGTATTACCTATGTTGCAGCTTTATGTGGGTTAGGATACTCCATTTCTCTTTTCAATAACTAAGAGTTGACTGTGCAACCATGAAAGAGCCCAGCTACCCAGCTACAGTTTTGACATTTGCTAAAAAACAATTGCTTGTCAAAATACCTAAATTCACCTTAAAAAGCATCAGAGTTACCCTTTATATTATTTTTTTAAACCCATGAGTAATAACAGCTTGCTGCAATACTGGACTTCTATTAATATAAGTAAAATGTTCACATGCTTGAAAGGCAAAGCAAAGACAATACAAGGGAACAAACTCAATGCGCTTAAAACGAGATCGAGTCAATGGACTCATCTGCCCCCAAAGACTATAGACTGATGGAAAACTATTTTATAATTAGAATTTGTAGCTGTACCAAAACCCTTGTATTAATTGACTAGCTGTACATTTTATTCATTTAGGGGGTCATTAGCACTGAATATGCTTTACAAAAATCATTTGCTCCTAAGCAATGCAACAATAATAGGGGTTTCTTCATGAAGGAGTTAGGAGAAGTTGTTTCCTGTTGCCCCCTTCCCCATTCTCATTTTAATCTGCAGAACACAAACAGCATCAGCTTCACAGCAAAGCCAAAAGACAGTGACACCCAGTGTGTCATGGAATGATGACTCCATGAACTACTAAGGCAGCTAGAAGGAACTGGTGGTCTCTCTGTCTTCAGGAAGGGAACGCAGACATTAACAAACCTTGGGAAGCTGCTGCAGGAGCTTATCTGCTGGGGAGGAGGGATGGCTGAGGCATTTTGTAAGGAGCAGGAGAAAGATAAGACTCACTATATGAAACATTTAATTTTGAAGAAGGATTGATGGAGAGGCTGTCAAAAGGCCAGTGGGGCAACAGAGGGCAGGAAAGCAACAGGGGCAGACAGCCTTTGCTCCACTGAATCTGTTCTTACTCTTTTTTTTTTTTTTGCCACCAGGAAAATTAAAGCTACTAACTTTACATTACCCATGAGCATACAGATATAAAATAGTATGACATTCTTTGCTGTTCTAAAAGAAAAAAGTAACCTACCAGCCCTGTATTTTAACTTTGGCAACAGCTTAACTCCTGTATCAAAATGAAAGCAAAAGGCTTTTCATACTGTGACACAACAGTGCACTGAATTGGAATAAACCTTCTTGCTCCTTTGAATTTATACCCTAATATGTTAGATTTGATACCCTGACTGGGATCAAAATGCCAAAACCTGCAAGCTGCTTTAATTCATGTATACATACAATTCTTGTGGGAATGTGTCTAAACTACTTGACATCCTGTGCCAGTGAGTTCCACTGAGTAATAACTTTGCATAAAATATTACTTCATATGTTGCTTTTTAATTTCCCTGAACATCCTCTTGTTCTTTTAACAACAGCGAAAATAAAAGGAAATACTTCAGTTGTTTGCTTACTGGAACAATTATAAAAATTTGCTTAAAAAATGTACTTCCCCTCTGCCATGTAGTAATAGAGTTGAACATTTTTGCAGCTAGCCGAAGGAATTCTATTCATATCAAAAGAAAAACATTTAGCAAAATATTTGCTTTCAGACTTGTTTACTGTTTATTATTTTAATTTACATCAGTTACTGTTTGCAAAATTTCCAGGGAAATAATTTTGAATTGCTTTTATTTTTTCTTTTCCCACTGCATAGTAATTACAGCCTTCTTAGTATTTCAGAAGTATAGTACTATAGAAATGTTAGGGCCTGCTTCTGCTCCAAATGAAGTTAATGGGAAAACACCAACTGACTATTAGGAGTTAGGTCAGGCCCCAGATATGCAGCTTTTGAAATTTCATAGTTGAAAATTTTCTGGCTAATCTTCAAAACCGACTACTTCTACAACTATAACACTATTTACAACTTTATTTATATGTACTTCTTTATTACAATATGTAATATCAATGTTCCTTGTAAAGGTTACTATTTTATAGAAATTAGACTGAAGTTATTGCCAATCAACCTTTTAATAAACTTAAGTGGGATTAACTTTCAGATTTTTTTCTCCACATACGATCCAGGTTTTATTCACTCTTGCTATCTTTGACAATTACTTAACTACCTTAATTTCAAAGCCTTTTTCAGTGTAATAAAAAAGTCCTTTTGGTAGAAGTTTATTGGTCCCATTTCAAATTATGTTCTGAAACATTCTTGTACTGATGAGGACTCATTATTTTAGCAATTTTTCTGTTTCAACACAGTATATAAAGCCATGCCTCTCAACCAATCAACCTCAGTATAAAAGTGTAAGTGAGGTCAAACAGATTGCTCACCAAATCTTTGATCAAGTTGTCTGATCATATATAGACACAACTCTCTGAATTGTTGCATATGTTGTATAATGTTATCATACAAATTTAAGCGTTTCCATTATTGACTGCTGCTTGTGTATGTCTATATTAACTTGCTGGTCATAAAAATACAACAAAGGACAAGATATACCAATACTGAATTAAGACCTCTAGTCTTGTCTCTCCAAAAATTAAGAAAAATCCATGTTCTTTGTGATTGACCAACTCATGATGTTGCGCTTCAAATATACACATTTTCCAAAATTAAACTGTGAAGTTAATGTCAAATACTGTGTTGTAACTTTAAATATAGCTGACATATTAGAACAGATAAATGGGTAATTATGATAAACTACACAATAGTGCTACTGTAGATAATATCATTTATCAATCCTGTGGTCCCCATCATTCATGCATTTACAGTTTGGGAATACAGTGACTGCAAAGGATAATAATTCATAATGGCTACATTCTCAGTACTTCATGCTACCTCACTAGACAAAATAAAAAAGGTTAATTGTATAACTGGAAAAATGTAAAATTTTATTCCAAGAAAATTAACAAGCTACACAGGTAAATTTTGGCAAATGCAACTTTATATTGAAATCCACACATCTGTATCTTAAAGAAGGAAAGACTCACAGACTCTAATGTTTTTCTAAAATACTAAGAAATCATAGTATATGCTTTCACAAGTTAAAACTTAAATAATTTAAAACAACCAATACACCAAAATGTGCAGAAAATATAAACAAGACTGTGCCTTCAGTAGAATAAATGCTTCACAAATTGTGCAAGATATCATACTAAGGCTGCGGTCTCCCCATGACAGCTGTCTTAAAATATAAACATACATCAACTGCCTGTGTTTCTCAGAACAAACTAGAAAGGGCGGCACACCTAGAAAAAAAAATCATATAATCCCAGTGATATGCATACTGATTTCGGGAACCACTGGAGTAAAAAGGAAAAAAGAGGACTAAGTGATCTTTCATGCACTCCCAAATGACTGACCAGAGTTATTGATTCAGTTTTCCTTGCTTATTTGCTTCAATGCTAAACAAAATGGAAGATACTAGATAACCCTTTAAGGCAACATGTGTTTATTCTGTATAACTGTTCAATTATGACTGGATATTATCATTAACGTTGCCCAACAGACTGATATCTAGCTTTTTAAAAAATATAAGAGTCTACTAAACTTTATACCAAATCAGCAAAAAACACAGAATACAGTTAAATGTTAGTAATTTCACTGTTAGGGAAAATGGTATTTAGAAAGAGTAATATATTGGGGGGGGGGGGGGGGGGGGGGGGAAGAAAAAGAAAAAAGTCTAAATCTGACCAAAAATACTGCTTTGGAATGCTCCCCAAAACTTACTCACAAGGCAAACAGATTTGTAAGTGTGATAATCCAATAATGCATGGCACATCTTTAATCAGTTACAGTACTTGAGTCCCCAGTTTTCAGTCTTTGCAAAACAATAATTGTATGAAATGTTTTAAAGGTCTTCAAATGTCTAAAATTAGTTTTATCAACACATTAACCTCATATCAACTTAATTTATTAAGATGTCCAATGCTAATTTTTTTGATGGTCTTATTTTATGTAGTGATATACACAGCATTTAGCACTGATACTTAGCACCTGCTACTTTCATTATCTAGATTTTAACCACATAAAGGAATTCAGGGCAGTAGTTCAGTCCTTTGTTCTTAATTACAAACCTTCAGCAGTGGTCAGCAGGAACATGTTTAGGTTTAAAACAGGATTAGAGGTGAGCTATTGCAAAGACTGCAGAATGTTGCCCAAATCCTTACAACTGCTGACATCCCATTCTTGATTTTCTCCTCAAGACATGGCTACAGGCCACAATTGCTTAGCAGAGAATGGTAGTGTTTCACAAGGCTAAAGATTTACAGATGCTCCCTCATATAACACAGTAAGGTTCCCTTGGTAACCTGGATTTTCTGCAGTAAAGAAGGGTTGTGCTGAAACAGCGCCTCAGCTCCCTGTTGGAGAAAATGCAGACAAAAGGATTGATTCCAGCTTGGGCAAAACTCATCCAGACAGCGGCCGTTAGAAATCCCCCCGGTACTACAGGCCCTCTTGCAAAAACTCTCCAGTAACAGGCTACCAAATAGGGACCCCACAAGGTCAGAAAGAGGAATGTCATGATGTAGAACATTCTGCTGATTCTCTTCTCCATTTTGAACTCATCTAAAACCAGTAGCCTTCTCCTGCCTGTGGTGTTCGCGTTTTGCCTGATTCCCAGCAAGGTTGGAGGTGTGGGACCCCTTCCAAATCCAGCCAGCCAATTAGCAGCTGCTTGACCACTCGCTCCAGGACCATGAAAAGTCCAGTTCTGGCTCACTGCTGCAACAAATTGGACTGGCTTCATTTTCCTGCGATCGTGAACAAAAAATATCAGCTTGAGGTAGACAAGCTGTGTGGCTAGGAGGATAAGGGCAAGAAGAAGCATAAATCCCAAGGAATCATTAGCCCTGAAGGAACGATGCTGGAAAGTGCATTGGTCTTCCTCCCTAATGAACGAGTAGGTGCCCACATCTAAAACTGGGGGGAAAGCCATGGCTACAGAGAGGGTCCACACCATACAGATAACAGCCAAACAGGTCCAGAAGGTCAGTCTTTTTGTATAAAAACGGTGGTGGGCAATAGCTAAGTATCTGGTGACGCTTATGCAGAATAACATGAAAGCAGTGTGAAAGCAGGACAAAACCCCCAAAAAGGCAATCACTTTGCAAGTAAGAGTCCCGTACGTCCAAGTAGAGCCATTTTTTACAGAGGTGAAAACAAATGGGAAACAAATTGCAGATCTGAGTATATCTGAGCAGCAAAGATCCAACAGGAAGTAGTAAGGAGCTCTATGCAAGGTCTTATCTTTGACTAGCAAAATGGAGATCAGAAGGTTACCCACCACACTGACTCCTATTATGAAACCCAGTGAAGTCAGTTTCAGAAAAGCTGTTAAAGGAGAGAGATTTTGTAAAATGTTGTCAGCTGCATGGCTGTAGTTCGCCATAGATGGATGGATGATATGTATATTGCCTCAGTCAAGTCTCATGATCTATATTTAAGAACAAGGAAAAAATAGATCCATACATCTTACTGAAAATGTAATCCACAAACAGAACTGATCTTGTGTCTAGTCATACAGTACATCCTCTTCTTTCTGATTTGTCATGCCATCAAAATATCTGAAAAAAAATCGAGCTATCAGTTCTTAAGTTAACAAGAAATGATGTCAGAAAGTGCTAACAAAGATGTTAATTTATGGAGAACCAAATGAAGTTGTAAATTTGAGTACTATTGTTTGTTTTTAAAAACCATGAGGCTTTTTATATATATATATATATATAGACATATATATACTTACTGTTTAGCATGATCGATTATTGGCATTTCACAGATCTGGCTTGTTACAGTTTCAGAACTGACCGGTGCCCCTTATATTTGGTAGCATATATAATTTTGCAGTTAAAGCCTCAGAGATTTTATGAATCAAAAGACTCCCAGTTTGCAAGCTCAAGAGCTAATCACTAACATCTTAAAAAAAAAAAAAAAAAAAAAAGAAAACAAAGACCGCTGATATTTTGACATTACCTACATTTATTTTATGGCTACAGTATTTGTCAATGTTTTAGAGGCAGCTACTGTGTTGATAGTGATCACACCCAAAGAAACCCTGCAGAATTTATGTTTTTAACCCAAGTCACCAAAGCACATTAATCACACTGTGTTAGTTCACGTATATTGTAAGAGAAACAGTATTCACGATCCCCTTCCCTTCCTCCTATAAACCATAATTTTATCATTTAAGCTCTCAAATAAACAGGTATACCAGACAGTAGATAGCACCGATGCTTTAGAGGCTCCCTCCCCCCCACCCTCTCCCTTTAATGCAAATCTTTAAAGCCTCAACATAATTCATATTAAGCAACGGTCAGTGTAAATACTGAGCAAAAATGGGCAATACACCCAAGACGTAATGCCCATCCTTTTGGAAGGCTGGTTTTGGTAATGCTTAAATAAACATATAATAAATTGATATTTATTTTTCTTTAGCTAATTAGGGCTCCGTGATTCCCACTAATCCTCCCAGGGAATCCTACCGGAACACATTTCATGCAATAAAATAGCATAAAGAACTGCCTGCTGCTGCTGGAGGGGGGTTTTGTTGTTGTTTTTTTACCCTCTCCCTCCAGAGCCAGGGACAGGAGCCACAGCAGCAATGATCAGGCTCCTTCGTTATTCACACCAAGTGTTTCCTATGCTACCTCGGGTGTACAAAGGATAGTCCCACTGAATCCCAGCAAAACCCTTCCATTCTTACCGTCCACAAAAGAGTCTGATTGCTGCTGTGTAAACAGAGGCTGATCAGATCATGGCATCGTTTTAAAGCCATGAAATCAGGCTCGCCCTCCCCCCTGCCGCCAGCCCCGCCGCTTCCCCTCCTCTGTGGAGCTGTCCCCGCGGCGCGCCGGCCCTACCTCGGCACGGACACACACTGGACACGGACACACACGCTCGCTCACACGCACACGAAGCCGCCCGCTCCCCCGCGCACGGCCATGCAGGGCTGGACTGCGCCGCGCTGCAAGGCAGCCCGGGTGCCGCTGCCTGGCAGAGCCGCATCTGCCGGAGCCATGCGGGAGCCTCCCGCAGCGGGGAGCTCGGGAGAGCGGAAGAGGCATTGTCTGAGCACACTTCCATCATGCCGCCTCTTTAGAAATCACCCCCCTCTCCAGACCCGCTCCCCGGGGGAGCCCTCCCCACACGCACCGGCAGCTGCGGCAGCCCTCGGCACCCCTAGACTGCCCCGGCCCCTCTCCTCCTACCTGTTGGTGCCGGAGATCCCCACATGCCAGAGCTGCGTCTTCCCGCCGGCCGAGCGGTCTCTTTTAGCGCCTGTTTTATTTCCCTCCGCCGCCTGCCATTCTTCTTTCTCGCAATCCTTTTCCTTTTCTTCTTCTTTTTTTTTCCCTTTTTTCCCCCCCCAGTACCTTAGCAGAGCCCCGTCAGCGGCTGGCGCGGCGCATGCTCACTGCGCCTCCAGCTCCGTCCTCCCCTGTCGCAGCGGCACAATCTCTCCCAGTAACGCTGGGGGCAAGGCAGCTTCGCGGCAGTAGAAGTGTCCTCAAGGGTGGGCAGGCGGCAGCGGCGGCGGCGGCAGCGGCAGCCTCCTCGGTGAGGGGAAGGAAGCCTCGGCACCGCCGGCAGCAGCAGCCTCCTCAGTGAGGGGAGAGCAGCCTCCGCGGCACCACGTTCCCATCGCGGTGCATAGCCCAGCTGGATTTATTGGCGAGCCTGGGCAAGCCAGCTTGAGGAAAGCGAGGGGGAAGCATTATGTCCTGCGCTCCTGGTTTATGCCTTTGAACTCCCCCTCCCGCCCCTTTCGCTTAAAGCGGGGGGCTCGGAAGCGCCTGCCGTGGTGCGCGTCGCAGCCTGTCTGGAGAGGGATCGGGTGGTTTCTTCGCCTGTCACCGCTTGGATCCTCCCGCTCGTCGCTCGTTTTCTTCCCTATCGATTCCCACCCGGTGAATTCCTTCTTCCTAACCCCTGAGCCGGGGGGAGGGGGCGGGTGTCCCTCAAAAGTACGGCGGTCCGTGGAGGGCGGATTTGCCGCGACGACACGGCGCTTCCCCCGGGGGTCCGCCGCCTTTCCCCTCGCAGCCGGCTCAGCCCAAAGCCGGCGCAGCACTGTCAGTGCGCTGCATGGCGACAGCGATGAGTTCCAGTGTAGCAGGACCCGCGCTCCCCCTCAGCGCAGGGCGGGCGCGGTGACAGCGGCACCCGCCGCTCACCGGTGGGGATCGGTACCGAGCGGCCCGATGATGTCATACGGGCCGGGGGCCGGGGCGGCGGCTCCGCGGGGCGGCCCGTGGCCTGTTCCGCGCAGGGGCCTGCCGCCGGCCTCCGCGGGCGCCGGGCCTGGCAGCGAGCCGCCGCGGTGGGACCGGGAGCGAACGGGAAGGGCTTGGGTACGGCTGGGAAAAGCACGTCCCTCCGGCCACCTACCTCCTTGGTTTTCATGGAAGTTTATCCGAGAGGAGTGGGAAGGATTGCCCCAAAAGTAATTGGCTCTGACTGCGAGGCAGCTGACGAACAGCTTATTTTGGGTCGAGAGATTTGGATTCAGGGGAACTTCTTCACTGGGAGCTTCCGCTCCAGTCAAAATAAATCCTTCTGCGGGATAGATTTATGGAGTTGATTCATAATGTGTGTCACATCTCTGAGACATTTAGTAGAGTTCAGGCATTTTTTCAGGCTGTTGTCAAAGTTCGGGTTCTTTTCTTTGGCACTTTCTAAAAGGCGTTGGAATTGGTGGCCAAACCACAAAATTAGCTTCAGTAACCGCCCCATCAAGCCCAAAGGTCTTCAGCCACTGGAAAATACCGTTATTTAAAACCCAAATTACACTGTTTCAAGCATGTGATTAGCTTAGGTGAAAATTATTATTGAACAGAAAACTCAGGGCTCAGGGACTACACGATTTTTTTCTTTTTTTTTTCCATTTTTTTTCTTCTGTAAATGTAATTGTGATGACTGTGTTGGGGATCACTGGCATTTTAGGTTCTTATTAAAGTTACTACCTCAAGCTGCGCTTTCATGTTACAGTCACCTAAGCTAAGCAGACCTCTCCAGCTATCCCTTTTCTATTGTTAAATATATGTACTCATAGTGACAAGAACAGTGACTTTAAAAGTCATTCTTAATGTTAAAATGTGAAGGACAAGGAAATGGCTACTAAGCCAGCAAGAACAGACATTTTAATGGTCTAATACAGCAAAGAATTCTCTGAATGCTATGGAGATCAAACACAATGCCAGTTTAGGAAGCAGATTTATAATATGTGGTACAGGATGGCTAAAGTATGTTCATGGTCAGTGTCTATTCTTATACTCTAATGTATGACTTTTTTGTGGAGAGTAAATAATATTACACCATCATTGTCGTAAAAAGATTCAGTGCAGTAGTTTTTAACCTTTTCTGTCTGTGCTTCCTTTTAGAGATGTCACAGAGGTATATTGCTGTATAACATTCAAGAACTTGAACTTTCTTTTAGACCTCTCATAGACTGCTTACAAGTAATCTGTGGTCTTCAGAATTCAATGTTCAGCCACTGGTTCACCATAAACCCGTTCGTCACCGTATGTGTAATCTGAGAACCGGTGCTGTAATTTTGTTCAACAAAATGTAGACATCTAGACTGAAGCGACATATAACTAAGCTAGTTTGCCATCATAGTCAATGGTGAGAAGAAGATGCGTTAGGGAGTGGATCATCTTATTCTGAATCACAAGTCTAAAATATGTCAGATGGATTGTACTCTATCTTCTGTATTTTAAGTCAAGACAAACCCTTGTTACCAAGGGAGATATTTCTGATGGAGTGTGACATAATGCTATGTTAAGCTGTTGTACTGGGAGCAGGTCACATCCCCCACAGAGGGAAAGAAAATCCAGGAGTCATGGGACAGGTCTTTGGGAGGTGAAGACAGATGTCAGTTAAAGGTGGTTCCTGGAAGCATGAATCAGAAAATGAGTGTGCAATTGGAAGGGGAGGAGGAGGAGAGCTATGGAAGGACAGTGAAGAGATCTGTGCTAGCTAGTTCTTCAGAATAGCTGGGCTAGAGATATGAAAGGTTCAGAAAAAAGTGTGCAGCAGCCTTTGTGGCAAGGATCAAGGGTAGCCCACAGAATTTTTTGGGGCTTTGGCACAAGAAAGAATCCTGAACTCTGAATAAATTGCCCACTACACTACAGTGTAAGGGGGCCAGCACTAAGGTGGTTTAAAAAACCCAGAAGACCTGTATGCTTTATTAGCATTTTAGATGAAAGTAGTGATTACTCAGAAAGTCAACCTTTCCCTCTTGTTTTTATTTATTTATTTATGTATTTTACTTAAGTATGTAAGTGTGCTTTTCCCCAAGAAGGAAAGCTCAATGGAGTGTAAGGGAAGTGTAGGCACAAGAACATTTCTGTACCCCATTAGAGCTTTTCTTAGAAAATGAGAGAGCCAAGACTATTTCCCTGATTTTCTGGTTTAGATCAGACATGGGCCATCGCCAGATTTGGGTAACTCCAGTGCAAAGTTACTGACAGTTCTGATACAGACCTCTTTCATTTTCTTCTGTTGGATTTATTTAATAAGCATGGCCTAGAAAGTAACTGGTGAAGTACTCAGCTTTGTTGGTGGTGACTGAGTATCCTGTATTCCAGTTGTAATTTTTTTCAATTTAGGTACTGTTTAAGAATAACCTAGAGACTGGGTTCAGTGAATTGTACCTACTAAGTCCATTCCCAGAACAGGATCACCTTACTGAGGAATCCTGTTTTGATATTCTTGGTCTTTGGTATCATCTGTAGATCTGGGCAGCTCATTTCCCTGAGGTGATGGTGATGCTTGGAAGCATGTGGCCAGGGTACCAGGAACTCCAGCACTGGGGTGGGGAACAGTTGAACACTACTGCACAGGAACTTTGTTGGTGTGTAAACAGCATTTTGGGTACTTGTCACCTAATTTCTTTATGTGCCTTGGAATCCTGTACCACAGGTGAGGATGTTGGGTAGGTGATTTATTGTTTTGAGCTTTTTCTTCAGAATGGGAAAGGCTTTTGAGAAAATTCTGAAACTGAGAAATCTCACCAGTTGAGTCAGAGACAGAGATTGGTCTAGAAGACAGGCTAGTGATGACAAGTAGCTATCAGCTGAAAAGATGGGGTGAGATGCTGGCTTCACCAAGGTCAATAACAACTCTCACCAATTTCAGAGGAATGAGGATTTCAGCATAGGACCAGAAGTTGTAACTAGCTAAAGTGTAAAATACTTATGTCCCTGTTCTCCTGATCATTTAAGTGATTAACATATTTACTGGCTGCCTTGAAACTTGCACATATGCCATGTCTACCCAGTCTGCATAATGCAGACTCTGAAGCACTGTAGGATTTTGCAACATTTCTGCACAACAGGAGAGATGCTCTGCGAGGTGTACCCACCTCTGTGCAGAGGCCAGCACAAGATTTATGTATTGCTTAAGAGACTGTGATAGATACTACCAAAGTACATAATTTTCAAAGGACTCAAGGAATTCTTCCAAGGGAAATTTCTTGCCTGTGCAGTAGATTTGTGCAACTTTGAAATAGTATTTAAGTAGGACTTACGTAATGCAGAGACCTGTGTGAGACCCCTGCACAATGGAGAATTTCACCTGCAATATATTTGGTTACTGTGCTTTGTAAAGTATTTACACAGTAAAGATGCTTGTTGGTAGTGTCTGGCTCCTGGGTTGACTTTCAACACAGACATAAATTTCACCCCACACTGAAAATCTCGCTAGTCTCTGGCCCAGTGATGTACGTTTCACCTATAACAAGATTGCATTCACGTGACTATAACAAGTTCTATGGATAATCATTGCATTTTTTTTTTTTATATTACTCTTTAGTCAGGTCCTCAGATGTTTTATAATTATTCAAAAAAACTTAATGAGGTATTTTAAAAAAAATGTTTCATGACTACCCTTTGAAACCTATTTTTTTTTTGTACTTAAAAGTTGATCTGTGTTGCACATTTACATAGGAATAAGTGAAGGTTTATGGGCAAATACACATAAGCTTATCTGCTAAGCATATGAAAAAGGCTTTGTCCTCCAGAGGAAGACCTCTGCTCTTTGTGACTCTAATGAGAGTGAGGCACCAAAATGCTCCTGTCAGACCTGTATCCTCAGGCTTCTAAACACCTTTTATCAATTGATATTCATTAGGACAGCATTTGAAAACCTGAACACTTCTTTTGCATCTAGACTTTGTAGATACACTGTTAAACCAGTGTTGTAGCATTACGTGCAGCTATTGTAAAATTTTCATAGGGTGGACATGTAAATACTTGACTTCAGTTGCATATCAGGTAGGTAGAAATGCAAATGAACTTCATTATGGTTTTGAATAATTACCAGTGTTAAATTGCACTGCTAATTACTTGTGCCTGCAAAAAGATCAGGTACGTTTTTCAATTGCTGGACTCCACAAATGGCTTTATATATATATACACACACACATATATATGATTGAGAAAGAGAGAATAAAAGAGAATTAGAGGGGCAAATCAAGGTTCATATGCAGTCTTTGCTGTTGTATGCATGTTGTCCTGTACTGAAAAATTACCATATTGCTTGTTTTCACAGCCAAGGTGGAGTGTTAACATGTAACTTCAACAACATACAGCCAGTGACATCCGCAGTGAGACAGATCAATGGCTGAGCTCCACAGAAGGAAAAAAGAAATTAAAAAAGGGAAAAAAAAAGGGGGCATCTTTCTAGTATCTGAACAAGAAGGTCATAGGATCGCAGAATGGTTTGGGTTGGAAGCGACCTTAAAGCTCATCTAGTTCCAGCCCCCCTGCCACAGGCCTTCCATTCCAGATTGCTCTAAGCCCCATGCAACCTGGCTTTGAGTACTGTCAGGGAAGGGGCAGCCACAGCTTCTCTGGGCAACCCGTGCTAGTGTCTCACCACCAACTTCTTCCTAAAATCTAATCTAAATCTTCCAATAGATACACTTGTTGAGGGAATATTTCTGGATGTTTGAGAATATTTCTCTAATATCACCATGTTGGATCCCTCATAAATTCTATATATAATAACAAAATACTCAGAATTTAATCTGTGAGTAATTTGTTTAGCTCATTTTGGAGCTTTGTGGGTTTTGCGGTGTTTGGGTTTTTTGTTAGGTAAGCTCTATCTTATATTCTGAGCTTGCAGTCTTGTTAGTGGGAAGTATTGAGATTCTTTTATCCACAGTTTTTTTAGTTAATATGGGCAGCACTGTAGAGATGCCTCAGTAAGAGGGTCTGTAGTGGGGTCCTGAGCTGCTGACCTGAGGACACTTGCTGTTATTCTCTGAATTCCTGAGGAGGAGAAAGAACCTCTTATCAGAACATTAAGAGAACATGGACCAAGCTTCCTGAAGTTCCCACTATATCCAGACTCTCTGCTCAATTTCTGTGCCAGAAAATCTGTTGGTGTTTTGGTAACTGCATGTGGAATGGGAGGAAAAAGACTTTCTTCTTTCTCCTTACAAAAAATACAATACCATTCCTTGCAAATCTTGTAGATGGGATTTGTTGAAGCATGCGCAGACGCCGGGAATAGTCCTACAGAAGAAGTGATTCATTTATTTAATGTATTCTCATCTGCAGTTTAATTAATCCAATTAATTGTACATATACATTAAAATATGTCTTTCAGCTACTGTAAATACCTTCCATTCATTGATTTGTTTTTCTGTGCATGACATATGATAATGTGAACACATTATTGTGGTACAATTCAGCAACCAAAGTGGTTGAAAGCAGCAATGCTGAGCACAGTTAGGAATTCGTGACTCAGTCACCATAGGTGCAAGGCATGACTTTTGCATGAGTCTCGTCTGACCAATAATATGAAAACAATCTGGTGAGAAACAGGTGGACAGTCTTTCAACATTATGAAGCTGAATTGGGAGCACTGCCCAAGGGCTGTGCTAGTGACTTCCTGACTGATGCATGGCTAAGCCTCTTTGCTGACTGTTGTTCTCATATCTTACCTTCTGACACTACCAGCTATGTTTGGGTAAAAGTGAAGCATCCCCAAACAAGAGATTTCCAGCCAATGCAAGTCAGCACCTCAAATCTCTGGTATAGAAAGTTACATTAATTTACACCAGCAGGGGCTCTGTTACTGTGATTTCAGAAGTGTCCTCTATTAGCTTTAGAAACTGATGATGGACAGAAGTTTATGGATTTTTTTAAAGAAAGGAAGTGTTTGGTTTGTGTTGATTACACACCTCACCCCTTCTCAGATACCATGTTTGACAGTCCTTTTGTCTGTGCTATTTTAACACTTGAGTTTTGAATAAAACGCTTTCTCAGAGGCTATGTAATGCTTCTGGTTTGCCTTACTACATGGAAGTACAGGACTTGAAATCAGCTAACCAGTGCTGAAGCACACAGCAGCTCTGCAGTGTCATCATCATTAACAGTGCCAGTCACAGCATTCAAGAACACTTTTTTCCGATCACCATTACAGACTCCAGTGGAACACTGTGTAGCAAAATGAATGGGGTAAGTGACATTACAGAACAGAATGCTTGCCTTGAGAGAGGAACCTGAAAATTACTAGGAGGCAGGGGAAGGATGATTTCTTCCAGCTGAGCTGCATCCAACAGTTTTATGCACCTGATATCAAGTCTAGACAGCCTCATGTCTGAGATGCACATGACTACATGAGTTATGCAAATCTACTCTATCCCAAGCTCTTCCACAGTTTTTCAGCGTGTATGGATATGGGTGGAATGCTGCTTTGGCTGACAGAGGGAACTGTCAGGCTGGAAGGTATTGCTCCCATCTCTTTCTGTGCTGTTCGCTCACTGGAGATTATTAGGCCATGGCTGGGGCCTAATGAAGGGAGTGATTATGGTCCATTATTTTTCATATACCTTCTGTCATGAAGCTATATAATGACTAAGTGAATTTATGCACATTGCCTCCCCTTCAGTGTCTTTTAAAGCTGGAGGCTGATTTTAGTGGTCAGATACATGAGCAGAGAGGTCTCAGAGGCAGGTGAGGTTCCTATAAATTTTGTGAATGTAGGCATTGGCTGCTTGTCCCAACAGATTACCTTTTTCCCTTGCTGTTCTTTCATGCTGGCCATGCTGATCCATGCCTTAGGCTTCAGCATATGGCAATTCAGCTGCTGGTGAGAGCTGGCTATGGCTTGGAGTCTTAATCCCTCCCCAGTTTGAACCCTGTGTGACCAGGCATGGCTACGCTCAGCTGTGCCGCTGAACAGTACATGGGATGTATCACCGTGTTTTTTCTATCTAGGGGCAGAATGGCAAGTAGCAAGCACAGCACTATGTTAGGCCCAAAGATCATGCTGATTTGTTGACAGACTACACACACCGTTCATTATCAAATGGATCAACAGCCATGCTGCAGTGCTCATAGAAATATTTGCATGACTATTCTTAGTGTTTAGGGATATACGTTAACCCAGACATTTTTGTAGAGCTGAGATAAAGAATTATTTCCATTTTCTGCCACCTTTAAGGTTAGGTTAGAGGTGAGCCATGAATGGAATGTATGTTGTAAGATTAAAGAGATTATTTGGGCAATAGCATTTTCTATTTCTAGCAATATATTGAGAGGGGGATCTAAAAATAATAGGATAAAATAGGATAACTGTCACTGACAGATTTCAGAGAACATTTAGGCTGTGCTCAGGAAAAACAGTAAGTGTTAATGTTAGAAATATTTGATTTTGCTGATAGGACTGGTTCACATGAAGACGTTCGGCTTCCTACTAATTTATTGAACAAATTTTAAGTTAAGATAGAATCATAGAATAGTTGGGGTTGGAAAGGAGCTTAAGATCATCTAGTTCCAACCCCCCTGCCATAGGCAGGGACACCTCACACTAAACCATGTCAAACAAGGCCTCGCCCAACCTGGACTTGAACATTGCCAGGGATGGAGCATTCACAACCTCCCTGGGCAACCCATTCCAGTGCCTCACCACCCTAACAGGAAAGAATTTCCTCCTTATATCCAATCTAAACTTCCCCTGTTTAAGTTTTAACCTGTTACCCCTTGTCCTGTCACTACCGTCCCTAATGCAGAGTCCCTCCTCAGCATCCGTATAGGCCCCCTTCAGATACTGGAAGGCTGCTATGAGGTTTCCACGCAGCCTTCTCTTCTCCAGGCTGAGCAGCCCCAGCTTTCTCGGCCTGTCTTCATACAGGAGGTGCTCCAGTCCCCTGATCAGCCTCGTGGCCCTCCTCTGGACTTGTTCCAACAGTTCCATGTCCTTTTTATGCTGAGGACACCAGAACTGCACACAATACTCCAAGTGAGGTCTGACGAGAGCAGAGTAGAGGGGCAGGATCATCTCCTTGGACCTGCTGGTCACGCTTCTTTTGATGCAGCCCAGGATACGGTTGGCTTTCTGGGCTGCGAGCGCACACTGAAGCCGGCTCATGTTCATTTTCTCATCAATCAACACCCCCAAGTCCTTCTCTGCAGGGCTGCTCTGAATCTCTTCTCTGCCCAACCTGTAGCTGTGCCTGGGATTGCTCCGACCCAGGTGTAGGACCTTGCACTTGGCATGGTTAAACTCCATAAGGTTGGCATCAGCCCACCTCACAAGCATGTCAAGGTCCCTCTGGATGGCATTCCTTCCCTCCAGCATATCAACCGAACCACACAGCTTGGTGTCATCGGCAAACTTGCTGAGGGTGCACTCAATCCCACTGTCCACGTCAGCGACAAAGATGTTGAACAAGACTGGTCCCAACACCGATCCCTGAGGGACACCACTCATTACTGGTCTCCAGCTGGACATTGAGCCATTGACCACAACTCTTTGCGTGCGGCCATCCAGCCAGTTTTTTATCCACTGAGTGGTCCATCCATCAAATTGATGTCTCTCCAATTCAGAGACAAGGATGTCATGTGGGACAGTGTAGAACACTTTACACAAGTCCAGGTAGATGACGTCAACTGCTCTACCCCTGTCCATCAGTTCTGTAGCCCCATCATAGAAGGCCACCGAGTTGGTCAGGCAGGATTTTCCCTTAGTGAAGCCATGCTTCACTAAACATGTCATCGAGCACCTTGTTGATTTTCATGTGCCTTAGCATGCCTTCCAGGAGAATCTGCTCCAAGATTTTGCCAGGCACAGAGGTGAGACTGACTGGTCTGTAATTCCCTGGGTCATCCATTTTCCCCTTCTTGAAAATGGGGGTTATATTTCCCTTTTTCCAGTCATGAAATAATACTGACATGTACAGTATAATGACTCTGGATTGATTTAAAGCTTTGTAAAGAAAATATAAGTTGTTTAACATACACTGCTGAATGATAATTACTTTGTATAAAATTGAGGCAATGGATTAAAGTCTATAAAGTCTGAGATGGAGAGTGAACACTGACTTTGCAAGCAGCTAGTATGAATATATGTTCTACTGGTGAGCTTCAGGTCTTATGATCTAGAAAGTGGACATACTCTTGGATATTCCTGTGTACACTTCAATGTAACTAATTTGATACCTAGAACCTAGTGTCATGGTCCCATTTTGCCAGTTTGTTGGATATTAACTATGAAATGTTCTCATTTATATGTAGAACAAAGAGAAGTAATTTCAAGTTTTATACTTGCAAGGATGCAGACATCAGTCTATCTCTGGAAAAAGGTCATCTGTTAAGAAACATGACAGGTCGAATTCTGCAGATGCTGTCAGAACAGCACTATGATGGCACAGTAGGAGGAACTGCATGAATGCAGCTTTATGATGCAACCATAAATGTAAATTTACTTCTGCACTGCCTATTCCATGGTGGTATGAAAGAATGAATGTTTCCTTGAAATGTCACCTACAAAACTAGTCAACCTAATTTTAGCAAATGGCAATATCTTTTTCTTAATTTGACTAGGATTTGTACATAGTTAGGCAATGTTTGAGTAATAGTATTTAGAGAAAAGGGTAAAAAAACTGAGCAGGAATAGGATGTTGCACTGTACTAGATAAGACACTGTGCTGGCAGGAGAAAACACATGGTATCTGGTCCCAGCTACCTAGATTGTTTAGTGCTGGTTTTGCTTTGGGTTTTGGTTGACTACATGATGTTAGATTATGGAGCTGGGACCAGGACCTCAGTCATGATTTGTCCACATCCCACTCTCCTGTGCCATTGCTTTTACGTTTTTACACATAGAGTGTCCAGGATAAAGAGAAGAGCATCCTTTCTGGGATTGAACCTCCTGGCACACCAGGAAATTCTTTTTTGGAGGTGGGAGACTGGGCTTGAATTCCAGGTCTTCCATTCTGTGTGACTTAATTACTAGGTGATTATGGAAAAGGTGATTATGGAAAAGGTAGGCTTACTGCAGCATTTGTGCATTCTCTGGGCTCAGCACTGCTGCTGATGTACCTAACCTGGACACACCTCTCAGACCCGACTCTTCCAGGGACATTGCTAGGAGCGAGACATTTAGGTTATGCTCTATCTCACATCTGGAGCACAGAGATTCTGCACTGCACACTCTTGGGCAGTTCTGCACATGGAAAGCTTGCAACCTCAGGTCCAAAGTGTAAACGTCAGCTGAAAAGTGAACACTGCTAAGTCTTGCTGTTGCTTCAGTGAGTGGTTTCTGGGTCCCTTTTTTAGAGGGTTTATGTCCTAAATCCTGTTCAAAGTCATGTTTTAGATACTTAAATCATCTCTTAAGCTCTTGCAGTTCCTCACTGCAGAGTATTATTAAGCTGCAGTGAACTTACTCACTCTACATTATTAAAATAAAATGTGGAAATAAGGGATCTAAATAATATTAATCTGGTTTTCATAATATCGGGTACGTACCTGGACATAAAAGCACTCTTTTGATGAGTGAACACAGCAGTCCCTCATAGTACAGTATAGTAGCAGTAGCCAAGTAAAACATACCTGTTGTGTAATTCTGGGCTGCACTGTAAATTTGGTATTAATGTAATGCTTCAAAATCTAACAGAACATTTAGTTGATATACTGTATCTCTCTATTATGTATAATATCTCCTCATAAATAAGCATGCGTAACAAAGCTGGTGATTTGAGGAATTTATGTAAAACTCATGAATTCTGTTTGATATCACGAGTCCTCAAGATAGATCTGTTTCAACCTGCATGCTCTATATTGAAAAGAGAGAAGGTTTTTTCTTTCTTTCTTTTTTTTTTTTCTTTTCCCTAACCTTTTCAGTGCATTCAAATTTCAAAGGAACTGCCACAAGGTCAACCATGGAGCATAATGGAATGCTGACAACCTGAACTCAAATGGAAGACCTTCAGACAAAAAGAGCTGGCAATTGCTCAGAATGATTTATTTGCCCAGGTGGGTTAGTAACCAAAACACAGATCACATCTTGGGAAAACTTAGTGATGCTGAAAGAGAAGTAGAAGGTAAAAACAGGAAGGTGACTTAACGGCCATTCTGGAGTAAGAAGAAATCAGAAGAAAAAACCTGTTGCAGGAATGCAAGAAGTTATTTTCTACTGTCAGAGGCAGACAGAGGCAATTGAGAACATAGAATCAGTGAAACTGAAGGCTAGATTTAAATGCACTTTTGACCAGTTTAGGCAAACCTAGTTAGATAATGAATGGAGCTACACTGAGATGTTAGAGAGAGCTAAAGTTATAGTCTTAATTATGAAACTTTCAGACTTCTGCTTCACTTGTCAGTCTCGAAATACAAGTTTGAACCTACTTAACCACAACAATTTTAAAGTGAGGTAGGTTTTCAGTCCTTAAACCCTTTACTTAAAAATCTGCTAAGTTTGGAATATGGATATTCAAATATAGCTCCTAATGAACAGATAAAGTTAAGATACTTTTCAAACCAGAAAATAATGCTAAATGCTTTTTTTTTTTAATGTGAAAAACCTACATGTTAAAGTATGACTAGAGGTTTCTGAAATTGAGATATACAAGAAAGAATATGAGGATGAATAATTACTTGTACTAAGAATATGCTGAGACGTTAACAAGTGCTAAAATGAAGAAAGAGATACAAGTCTAGTAGAATTTGACTCAGCATTATGGTTAAAGGCTTAGGTATGCTGTAATGTGAATAAAAGTGGATTATATAGCAGTTTCAGGAAAGGATTTCCAAAGTGTCTCTACCAGGGGATGGTGAAAGATTTGTTCTGGTCTGTTCAGTGCAAGCTTCCTAGAAGGAACTTTTTGAACCAATGTAGTTTATGGGCTTCTGTTATTTCTGTTGTAAGTTTACAGAAACATGCGTACTTACAAAACTCTTTATAAATGTCTCAGTTCCATGTAAGGTGCATATTTCTCGGTCTTTGTAATAAGACCAGAAATAGCTACTGTAAGCAGGTGGCAGGGATCAACTGGTTCAGAAGTGAAAAAACCCAGTCTTTCAGTCATGAAGCTTACTTCCTTAGCATTTATTTCTTGTGAAAACAGAATGCAGCTTTTGCAAACACAGGACAAAAGGAAAGCGGGTTTTCAACACCAGATAATGAAAAACCAAAAGCTCCATCCTATAAGAGGACACAAAATTCCTACCGAGCAAATGGCTCAGCTACTACTGCATGAAAGAGTGTGTATTTAAGGTATATCTGTCAGTGCCTCTTCACTCTGTTTCTATGACATTTGCTTCCCAAGGCCTGTATTTTGCACTAAATCAGGCAATTTTTATTGTCCTGAGTTAAGATGGTTGGCATTATGATATATTAAGGCAGCAGTCTAACAACAGTTGTGTACAGCCAATTTCACATTATTTTGGTAGTGTGCATAAGGTGATCACATGCTCTACTTTCACTATTGGAAGGTCAGTACTCCTTTTAGAAGGGGTTTTAATTCTTAATTCCTATTAAGTCTATTGGGAGTTACGCAAAATTTATGAAAGTTCAGATTTTGAGTGATTTACATACAGCTATAATATTTTCCTTGCTAACCCTTCTGAAATTGAGAGCATGTAATCCTTTTTTTCTTACTGGAATTTCATTTTTACTTCTGGATAGGGAACAAAAATTCACGAAGTCCGTCTCATTTAGTACCGAGAACCTCATGTAGACTTGGCGAAGGAAGTTCTTGAGGAAGAGTTTGACATAGACACAAAGTAGATTGCTCGTTACTGAACTGATAATAACAAGGTAGAAAGGTAAGCTGATGTACATCAGATGTGTACAGCACGCATATATTTAAAGTGCGTGAAGAGGCACTTTGTATTAGTATGATGTCCTTGAGAGTAGGCTGTTTTGTGGATTTCCTTTGGCCTTGGTTGATAAATCTTGGGGGATAAGAGAAACAATGGAGTCTAAATTGAATATACAAGTTCTGAAGTGTATTTGTGGAATAAAAGTAGGGGGAATATTTTTTTCTAATATTTATTAAGATGTAGGTCAAATAATTTACTGGTAGTGGGCTGAGAGAAAAAAAAGACAGCATCTATTTTAAGAACCAATTTAGATTTTCACATAAATGGAAATCAAGAATAATTCTACTGCATTACACAGAAGTATATAAGGGCTGGTGCAAGGTCAGAGTGAAGCCTCCTGTTATTTCTGTTCAAAATGAATTTAAATCAGGATGACTGCACTGATTTCAGCAATTTCAGGCTGTTTTTTTAACCAGATGAAAATTTGGCATTCAGTTATCACAGTAAGTAATTCAGGTAATATTTTCCCAAGGAAAGAGATGGGGATGGAGCCTAATGTGGCTGCAGTTCTCCATGAGCACCATCTGGTGCAAGGTGCACTACTGGTCAAATGACAGGGACCCCTCTGTCCTATCGATGTAACTATTGCATCCAAACCCATATTTTGGGTTTGACCTTGTCCTAAACTCCCACTGATACCAATGGGAACTATGTGTGCAACACAGTCTTTTATTCAGGCTGTCAAACCTTAATATTTTCAAAACATTGACTTGGGCAGGCGTTGAGATAATTCACATTTAGGGCTTTGCACTGAAGCACTTGAATTCCGTTTGGAGTACAGTACCAGCCCCATAAACCCATCTCTAAAAATCCCACCCTGAAAAGAGGATTACTGTATATATGCCATATTTGCTCCCTTTTTTCCATAACATTTTAATGCCTCAGGGATTGAGTTTCATTAGACGCAGTGGGAAAATCCTGGTACATCTGGTTTCCCTGTGGTCTTACATGATGGCTGAACAGCCTCACAGCTTTTGTGGTCAGGTTCCCTATGGGTTCACACTGTGATTAGATTTGTTCACCACAAATATATCCTTGTTTGCCATAAAGATATGAGTGAATTGAGCTGCTGTTTATGCATCCCATTTGCAACTAGGATTTCATAGAATCATACAGTAAATTAGGTTGGAAAGGACCTCTGGAAGTCACCTTGTACATTTCCTGGCTTGGTCTCTTCCCAGAGATGATTTCTTTTTTCCCCTTTTGTGGATGGACAATTTACAAATGCCCTTTCAGCTGACAGAGTGACCTCTGCTTTCTTACTTCTCTCAAATGCAAGGACTCACCCCAGCCCACACACATTCCATATTGTAAAAGATCATATGCAAGTTTTGTAAAAAAAAAGTGTAACATAAAATACTAAACTTTGAAATGTGAAATGTGGCATGGAAAAAGGTTGAAGATATATAAGCCACACAGCTATTCCTGAATGTCTAAACAAGTATCTGATCACCTGTCTGACTTCTGTCACAGCAGGAGATGATGGATCCATGGAGCAAGAGGGTAACAGTGGCCTGGGCATGCATTTGGTAACCAGTGAGAGTCAGCTGTCACTTCCCAGACAGGATTTGAGGTTATCCAGCTCCCTTTGCATCAGGACAGCCTGCTGCCATAACCCTGCCGTGGGAGATGGTCGTGGCAAAGTTGTATGGGCTTCAAAGGACACAGTTTGGCCACACCTTTATGAGAGCTTGATTTCATTTTAGGACAATAAAATTTTTTGAGCTGACTTCACTGCGATTTTTACCAAGGCCATAATTATTACTAGATAACACTGACCTGGTTTTGGAAGAGCACTCCCTACATATTTTTAACATAGAATAGTTTCTTTTCTGGGATTTATGTTTTCTGTCTGCAAATACAAGAGAATGAAAAACAAGACTATGTGGCGTTTATTGCTGAATACCGGTTTCTTATTGGCAAGTGCTCCGGATACACAATCAGTGTCTTTCATTTTTATGAAAAATGAAAAGAGACTTAGGTGAGGCCCATTGCAATATTACTTTTGATGAAAAAGGACTTTTGGGTTTTTTTTTGCAGATACAGACTCTAGACACCATAGATGCTATGCTGCCTCCAAATCTCAGATAGATAGACTTTTGGAAGCTGACCACACATAGCCTTTCTGAAAAGGTCCAACTTTAAGAGGCATAATCATTCCTTGCTAATCATGCAGACACAGAAATAAAGACATACTATTGAGAAAAAAAAAAAAGAGTCAACAGGGCTTCTGCTGATCCTCCAGATCATCTGCATAGATACAAATAAAGTTTAAAACTGCTACCATGTTACTTATCAGGAATCGTGTTTGTTAGGTTAGAGTCTGAGACACAAGTTCAGGTATTGACTGTCATTTCCATAGCCATCTAAGATCAGAAAAAAGTTGGCAGAAAATGCCCTTGAACAGTTCTAGAATTAATTAATGACATTCTCATTTCACAGGGGGTTCATGCAATGGAAAGGGAACATATTTTGATAAAATTGACAATTTTCTTCACTTTAATTGTGCCAAGATTAAATTTGGTAATGTTTTAGGACTGCTGCTTTTTTTGTGAGCGGGTAGAGAAGGGATGTGCAGTTGGATTACTTATTATTAGTATCATCACAATGTGTGCAAATAGCTGCACAAACAGAGCAGAACAGAAGAAAAAGACAGACCTTTCTCTAGTAAGTTTTATAAAACTATGTCAGGCTGCAGCATTTTGACTCCATTCAAAAAGAGAAGGTGATTTTCATGCTTTTCTTGTACTTGCAAAGTGAAGAGTAGCAGTACAAAGGTGTGTGCAAACATTTTAGTGCCTTGAAAGAATGGCAGCTGGGAAAGCTGATAGTAGTGCTGCTTCCAGTTGAAATTTCTGAGACAAAGACTAGTGAGTAGGAATACAACCAATAAAACCAACAGGAAAGCTCAAACAGAACACAAAACTTTAACCAAAGACAGCAGCAAGCTCTAGTTTTACACAGTAGCATGCCTGGGGATACAATTCATTCTTCCCTGCCTCTAGTGGTCGCAACTCCTAGGTCTACTGGATACCACACCACCTTCAGGCCTTCACTTCTTATACAGGTCTCTGCTCATGAAAATCACCTTTCTGCTCTAATGAGATGAATGATCCAGAAACAAAAAGCTATGCTGTCTAGTGTGCCTGCACCTTAATGTGACAGAGCCTTCCACGTATATTCAAATTTCATTTGAATGAAGATGGAGCTGACAAGACCAGTACAACATCTGGAAAGGTTTTTAATATTTATATAATTTTATTGTTCTTTTACTTAAAAGTAGATGTGCTTTTATGGTATTTACCATACCATAGCTTGGTATGTAAATTCCAGCTTGCTTCCTGGAAAGCTTGCTTTCTGAATATTGGAAATGTAGTATTTAGGTGCTACTCTGTATTCATGTGAACTGAAAATCTTCATAGTTTCAAAACTGCTTACATTCTTTAACAATGTAAAGCTTAGTAGTGGTCAGTATCTAACGTATTAACAACTCATCCCTTACAAGTTCTGATTTCAGCAGGAATTAAGTGTTTTGGGTCCTGTGCATCTTCAGAGAAGGGCCACAAACATGATCCAAGGACTGCGAAGCCTCCCATGTGAGGAAAGGCTAAGAGAGCTGAGTCTGTTCAGCCTGGGGAAAAGAAGGCTCAGGGAGACCTTATCACCATGCTCCAGTATTTAAAGGTGGCTACAAAGAAGGCAGAGTCCCTTTTTACAAGGAGTCACATGGAAAAGACAAGGGATAATGGGTACAAGTTACTTTCAGGGATATTCCAGTTGGACACAAGAGAACAATCAGCCATTGGAATAATCTCCCCAGGGAAGCGGTGGATTCCCTGATGCTGGACACTTTCAGAATTCAGCTGGATAGGGTGTTATCTGGTCTAGATAATTTTTTGCCAATAAAGGTTGGACCAGGTGATCCTTGAGGTCCCTTCCAACTTGGTATTCTATGATTCTGTGATTGGTTACATCAATCTCACCCAATATGTTTCTGCATTTGTTTCTGAATTAGTGGTCTTAATTTTCTAATCAAGTGAACAACCTGTATTTCTGTTGACTTCGGATCATTACTAACAATTTGTTCAAGTGTAAACTGCAAGGACAAACAGATCCAAGCCCTCCTTTCCACCACTCTTAACAACCTCTTGTCACTGTATCAGTTGAGATCTGCCAAACCTTTCATCAGATGTAAAACTGAATGGAAAGGTTACTTCTGTGATATAGTAATTAAAGCACCTACCATGGTAACAGACCTATTATGAATCATCCATTTAGTCATGTTTTATGTTATTACAAATGGTAAGCCCAGCTCCCTGCTCCCTTCTCACAAAGCCTGTGTAAACAGCTTCATGGAAAGAGGAATCAAGGCTTCAGGCTTTATCTAGTCCATACACAGGAGTCTCTAAGCTGGTCCAGGGGCAGCTCTCATGGGCAGGGACATGGTGGCCAAGAACCATAAGCACAACACCCTCCAGAAATCATAGTGAACATCCTGGATATATGACCTACTTCCTGTGATACCGCTGCAACTCAGTGATTCTCCTTCTACTTGTTCCACTCATCAAAGGATACAGTAGGGTTGCAAACATTAATACCTGTAAGCATATAAGGGTTCTAAGACAGAAGGTGCCATAGAACTGCCAAGTCTCACAATAATGTTAAAACAGTACCACTGGCAGCAGGAGAAAGGGTTCACAGCAGTTCCTTATCAGTTTTCATATACCCAGGGAAGCGAGTGCATTAGGGACCGGGTGAAGTGTTTAGAGTTTTGGTCCCACATACTGTTGTACCCAACAGAATAGCAATGCCTAGCTGGTGTGTAGAGCCTGAAGGTACACCATGAAGAGCGAAGGGTTTCTGACCATTTACAAAGGGACTGTACACTGACTGTTAAATGTTTGTAGGATGGCTGGTTTTGAGCTACACTATTAAAGCAGATGGAAATCATAGCAGTCAAAAGCTACTCATTCATGACTTGAAGCTTTCTTGCACTAATTAGAGGGTAGGGTGTATTTGTTAAGAGGTAGGCATTGTCAGGCTGTCTTGGCTTTCTGCTCTAAAGACAGCCACTAATGGTATTAGTTTAGCGTGCAGTGAACTGCTTTGTGTACTAGCTCAAGTCCCACATGAGCTAGAACTCTGTTTTCATAAAATGCTGGGATAAAACAAGCTCTTTTGAAGCCCCCAAAATATATAAATGTATAATTTGAATAATTGTAAAGCACTAGAACATAATTTTTCTTTAGAAAAAAAGAAAATGGTCCTTTATACCCTTGGATTTCCAGCTAGAAAACTGCCATAAATGGCTCTTGTGGTGTAAAGGCAACTACATAATAATAATGTTTAAAAATCACATTCAAAAGGAAAAATAAATACTTCAAGTTTACCTTGTACCAGAGAAACAGGCTTCTTCACAACGCAAGCTGCCAGTTTCAAAGTAAGGGGACCAGCCCCCTTGAAGTGCTCTGAACTAACCGGTATTGAAATGAGATAAACAAGTAACAGGACTAAAAGGCCACATTAGTTCGTAAAGTCACCTAACATAGGCAAAAGTATATAAGAAAAAAGTATTTAATATAAGTAATTTAAGCAGTTTAATTTCCTGTCATCCCGATTTTCCTTTTCATAAGAATTACTTTATCAAGCTGATGACAAATCATACATGAAAGTTTATTAAGACAAAAGAAAAACAGGGGTATCCGATTTTACACTCAAGCCGTTAATAAATGTGAGTCTTTAACAATAAAGCTTCTGTCAGAACCCAGGAAACAACACCATTACACTGTGCAAACACCTTTCAATAGAACATAGAGCTTCGGGCAAAGAACACAGTTCCGCATATCCCTGTCGCCTGATGCTAATTACTCTGCTAAAGCTTAGCTCTCCTGCAACCAAACTATTACACAGCTCTGCAATACTACTGCCAGGGATCTTTTCCAATGTAAAGATAAAAAAGTCTGCGAAAAGCTGCTTGTGATAAAATTTATTCTATTGAGAGAGCAGTATTTAATATTCTTCTGAAAAATTGGCAAAATTCTCTAACTTTGGAAAATATAAAGTTAATGGTGTGGTGGTTTTGTGGGTTGTTGTTTGTTTTTCCCAGGGTAATAGTTTAGCCAAGCTGGAACATGGATGATCACACTTTATGTGTGCTTGCATCCACCCAGTCAAAAAATCAGATTCAGGATCATCTACTGCTGCTAGGCAGCTTTCAAAGGTGACACTACTGGCTGAAGCTCTTCTTAGGGCTGTAAATTTCACCTGTATATAGTACTTGTGCACTATGTCCTTTTCTGCCTTTTGGAAGTCACAAAAAGGGTTCAAGAAGAGCTATCTGGCAAGACTTAAATCTCATCAGAGTAACTTTGTGACCATTATTATCCCTGTCACTTCAGAGCAGAAACCTACATTCTTGTGGCTTGCTGGGTAGAGTCCTGTAGTTTTAACCCCACACAATTTCAGAAGCTTTTGTTTTACCTTCCTGCCTCCATTAACTATGAGAGGGGTATAAATTGCAAGACTGAAATCACCAGGGCTTCCGTCCCCTCAGAGGTTGGAAAGCAAAGTCAAACCAGTCACAAATGACATACAGAAATCTTATGATTTGGATTACATGATCTGCCCACCCACTACAGCCCTGCCTGACAACTCCTCTAGCCATTGTGCTTTGTGCTCTATTGAACAGAGACACAGAAGAACAGTATCAATATATGTGGCACTGCATCACGTTTAACCTTCTTCCCCAGCTCTTAAAGATAAAAGCCAAGATTTCTAGCAAAAATGGCAGCATTCACACCACAAAATCAGAAGGAAATTCTGTGAACTGTGGAAAGCTCACCTTCCTGTGCTCCTTATCCTGCTGCTGCTACAGACTGCGCTCAAGCGGAAGCTAGAGCATCCTAACAAGCCAGAGGGACTTGTGGTAGACATTTCTTGGCTCTGCCATCTCACCTTTGGTACTTAAAAGAAAGAAATGGGTCCTGTATATGCTACTGAGTAGTCTTTCAACCATACACCATACAATCTGACTGAGCATGAATAGAGTAAGACAACTTGCATCAACCATTTTGCATCAGGATTTTTTACTTTGGTTTTGGTGCTGATCTTTTGTGGAACATATATGCATCAGTCAGATAAGAAGCCTTAACAGTTAGCTAGCAGCATAAGTTTGTCATGAGGAAGACACTTAAGAACAATGGACCTGTTAACTAAACCCAGGATTTTAACACAACATTTCCAAAAGAAGTACATGCACAACTGTCTCATTATAATTCTAATAGCCCCCTAATGCAGAAGTATTACACATAATTCTCATTAAAATAGGTAACTTCTGTTTTGGGGAAAAAATTACAAACACCAAATGAAATAAGCCTTAAACCTGGTGTGCCTAATAGAAAGCCAAGTACAAAAAAGTAGAGACAAACCCCATATCCCTAATCCAATTTATGTAGCCTTACATGTACTTTTCTGTGAAATACACATTAAAGAAAAATACTGGTTCTGTTCTTAAGTGTATCTACTTGGTAACCAGAATACAGGCTACAGGAGAGGCATGTTCTAAAATAAGTGAAAAAAAAGGTTTAAATATTCTCTGAAGTCTCATCCCTGTGACCTGTTAGGTGTTAACTGTCATTATGAAGAATGTGAGCATATGCACACAAGTCAAAGCAGTCTGCTCACTAGCTATCTAGTTACAAGTACTTCCAAAGCTCTGTCATTCTGACTGGAAGATTAACAGCTGCATCCTCCTGATTAACCCTTGAAACCAAAATTGAGGAACTTGCTGATGGTCTCCCACACATGTTCCATTTATAAACATTTACTGTGAACCACTGTGGTTTTCCTTCCCTGTTCAGAAAGTTCTTATCCTTCTCTAAGAAAGTACTTAATCACAATTAAACACAAGCAATAGAAAATCATCTTACTGTCACAAGGACAGATCCTACAAATCCCTTTTACTTGTACAGTCTTGATTCTGCTGCCTTGCACAGTAAGAGGGGTTTGCAAAAATATCTACTACATGGTTTCTGAAAGTCATCCAGAACCAAAGCTTAGTCTCACACCCCAGATCTCAACCCCAAGCCATGTTTGGAAATGCAATTCATCTGAGCATCTTCTTGAAATCACTGTTGCCCATTCCTTTTCCTTGCGTACAAGCCAAGGCAGGCACAGAATCCAATGACACTGACGGCAAGGCCTAGTAGGAAGGCGATGGTATCTCCTGCATCCAGGGCTTCAGCTACTGGCAGCAGCAGCAGCAGTGAAATGAGGACCAGGAAAAGTTTTGAGGTGTTCTTGGTAGAAGGCATATTGATGGCCAGCTGACCCCAAGGGGAAGTTAAAGGAGAAAAGCGGTGGAAAGCTTGGAAGCAGGTATTTCAGCGTTATCTACAAAGGAAAGCAAAAGGAACGTCTTGCTGAAAGCCAACCAATGTGACTGATGTATTACAAATACCTTTGTGGGACTCAGGAAATTACGGTTTTATCTTCACAATTACAAAAGTAAATGACTTACTAAATGAGAAAGCCACGGTGGGATTGCTATCTTGTTACACAGCTTAGTGGAAACTAATCTTTTGGAGCCCTACCACGAGTTAAAATCATACCCTTCTCTCCTGCCTGCAGCCCACTGTGCCTGCTGACTTCATGTTGTGCTACATGGGTCTTTTCTACCCGCTCTTCAGGGCTGGGCGGCTGCTGCACACCACTTACCCACGCCTTACAGAGCTGGACATCCCCGTGAGCACAGGGACACCACTGCACTCCGGCGGGGATCCGAATTTCACTGACAGCCCCTCCCCGGGTACGCGTCTCCGAGCACACCTTACTGCGGGACAAGTATTATCCTTCCTGTTCCCTCCAACTTCGGCATGCCGCCGGCACCCACCCGCTCCGCAGCCGCTTTTGCCGCAGAAGCGGCTCACTGGCGGGGACACACGATAGAACCCCCCGCCGAGATGCTCCACAGTGGCCGAGGCCGCCTGGGCCACCCGGGACAAGCGGCTTCTCCAGCAGCCCCCATCGGGGATAGCAGCGGGGCTCTCGCCCGCATCCGGCCGGCCCACACTGAAGGGGCCGCGAAGCAGGGAGGCACAGACCCGACCCGTCCCGTCCCAGCGGCGCTGGGCTGGCTGCGAGACGGCCGCTCCTCGGGGCAGCCCCTGCCCGCACGGCGCCCCTCAGTCACCTCCTGCCGCCGGCTCCGCACTGGGGGAACCTTCCCGCTCCGCGCCGCCCGGGCGGACCCTCAGCTGCGAGGGTCGCCGGCCCCCGCCGCCTCACCGCGTTCCCGCTGCCCGCCAGCGGCCATGACAGGAAGGGGCGGTGGTGCGGCCGGGGGCGGGCGTGACCCGGCCGGGCCGCCTCCCGCTCCCGGCACGCACTGCCGCCGAGGCGCCTCAGCCGCACTGCCGCGGCCGGCACCCGAAGGCGGCCGTGGTGCTCCTGTGCAGTTCGGGCGCTCAGCTGTGGGCTCGGGAGCGCTGCCCGCCCGGCCGGCCTGGGCTCGTGGCGTGGTGCCGCCTACGGGAGCACCGGGCGGCGTCGTGGTGAACCCCAGCCTAAGGAGCGTGTCGGCAGGCAGCGGGCCCGTACTGCGGCTTAGCTGACTGCAAACCATGGCGGCTTGGGCTGGTTGTCCCTAGAGATTTCACTAAAACAAATAGCACACGTTACCTTTAGCTGGATTACAGGCAGTACCTGCTTCGTTTCACATCTAGGCTGTCCCGCAGCTGTGATAAGGAGTACTCTGCCATTATAACCAGTTCCTGCTCTGAGGAAAGCAGTCTGGTGCCTTGTAAAACAAGCGTCTAGGACACAGAGAAATGTTACCAGGTATTACCTGGGATCACCCCAAAGCCTAAGTCAAGCTTGTCTCGATTTTTATCCTATTTCTACTTTGGACAAAGCTGCTTGCAGAAATAATTGTGTTACACTGTTCTGTTACATGGAGTGGGGTTAAAATGGCCTTGTAAATGCTGCAGCATTTACAGTTTTTATCTAAGTGGCAGAGCTCAGTTTTTATCTAAGTGGCAAATGTGTGCCTAAGTTTGAATATAAGACCTGTAAGCTGTTATGAATTCGAAGTATGTGTATCTTTGGAACGCTCGCAGAAATAACCAGAGGAAACGGTGCTAATCTGATGTCAAAATTGGCCTAGAATGTGTAATCCATTACATCAAGCATTAATTCTGAGTGAGAAGCCAAGGTCTCACAATGTTAACCAAGACTTGTGCAAGAAAACCAACTTTTGTAAACATTTCTCTTAAAGAAAGTGTTTCCAATGACCTTCTTAAAAAGCAGTGGAAACCCAGATTGTTCTACATACATATAGCCTTGCCTCTGTGTTATGTAATTTCACTGTAATTGCCCGTCAGCAACCATTCTTCATGCTTATAGGAACTTCAGAAATTTGAGGGGGGATGTTACCATTGTGCTGATTGTTATTCTTTCATTAATGGCCTTCCTTTCCCCATCTGTCTGTATCCATCAGCTGTCAATTTTATTAGACAATAAATGTCAAGGGATAGTACAGTCTTTTTGCTCCCTTTTAATACCAAGTAGCATAAAAGCATCTTCATTATGAGCAGTAGTGCCTAAGCTCTGTGTAATACAAGTAGTAATGAATATCAGTATAACTCATAAGCATCCTTTTTTGTTCCTGAGACATCTATTTAATTTTTTCAGATCTGAAGTACTTCATGCTTCATGTTCAGTTCTGAAGGCATTTTCTCAAGAAACTGATGCCAGATAAACTCACTGGAGAAAAATCCTGAAATTCCTAAGAAAGATGTCATATCATGGAGGAAAGTAATGCTGCAATACCTTTCCAATACAATCCCTTTCCTTAAGGAATCACAGATAAATTGTAACCCAAACAGGCCCTGAAGGGTGGCAATTTGAAGTGCTGGAGATAGGTGTTATCTTAGTAACTGTTGTCATCTTGGACAGCAGTCCTTGGCACCCTGGCTTTCTTTGTTCCTGGCTTGGCCTATTTACTGCATCCTGCAGTACTGACAGGTAAATGTTACACTGTTCTCCAATGCCAAAAATGTTTAAATCATCCCTTTAAATTTTGGTGCTGTATTTGCTGTCACCACCACTTACCAAATAATATATTCAATAGTTGTCCCACAAAACTCATGTGAGGGGATTGAACAGTGATTCTCAAGTTCATCTTTTACAACTAGAAATGTCAGTACCAACAAGCTCTGGCATCTTTGGACTTGAGTGTTTTGAAGGTGATGAACGTAAAGTCCAAGGGGAAGATTGGTCTTCACATACTATCTCTTCTCTCTTCTCAACAAACATGCAAATTTATAGGCAGTTGAAATGAAAAAGAGAACTACAGTAGAGATGTGGAAAAATATTGATTGTGAGATATATAATTTATTAGTAATATAATGGAAATGCCATTGAGGGCTAGAAAGCAGTGCCATCTGGGGATATTTCTTTCGCTTATTAGCTCTTTCAATGCCGTTTCATTTTGTAGCATTGGCTTCAGAAACAGTGCTGCTTTGAAAAAAAGCCAACAAAATCTAAACAGTGAAGGAGGCTCTGTCGGGTTTTGTGCTGTCTGAATAGCAGAGAAATGTGTATTCAGCTTCAAGCTCTGCCATCAACTTCCTTCATCACCTCAGGCAAATCTTCCTTTTGACCTATCACTGCTTTGATTGCTTAGCTCAAGCTATTATGTAACTAATATTCTGAGGAAAGACAGAGAATTCCCAGAGCTGAGGAGCTGAAGCTTTGTAAATTTTGAGCACAAGGCTAAGGAGGTGTACGTGAGAATGGAAACTGGAAATAAAGTGCGCTTTCTGGAGAGGAAAATGTTAGGAGATAATCAGCAGAGCAAGGCTACACCCTGAAGGAGGCATTCAGTATTTTCCTTCCCCTCCTCCTTGCTTCATCTGGTTTTGAGAGCCATTTGTTTAGTGCATGACCACACTGATTTGAGAAGCTTTCTGATCAGTCTTTAGACTTCAGTTGTACTGCTGTAATGAGAAATGCTAACTCTGATTACTGATAAGGCATTGACTGTGGGGCAGAGATTATCACTTCTACATCAACATGCTCACCCTTGAGCTACTTTTCCCTGCTGATACCTAATCTGACATTTTAGCTGTCTGTCACTATGTCCTCATGTCTTCACTCACAAATCTACATCCAGTCTTTCTCATACAAAAACCATGACTTGCTTTATTTGGATTTTGCTGGGTGCTTCTCTTTCTTTGAGAAAATAGTCTCAATCTCCTTTGCAACCACCTCATTTGCTTCTGCAGAAAAGCCAGTTAAAATACAGCACAAATTACTTCCGTCTTTAACCTTTTCCACATTGACTTCTCATTCTGCTGTCACACAAATGTTGACTTCATCCTTTCTCTTCCTTCCTCTCTCATTATTATCCCCTCCCTTCCTATCACGTGTCTACTTCATCCTGTCTTCTTTTTCTATTTCTTAAAGTCCGTAAGTTTCTTCTCAAATGAAGGTAGTCACAGACCTTCCCTGTCATGAAAACACCAGTTGGATTCCCTTCCTGTAACTATCATGTCATCTGTTTCATTCCTCTCATCTCTAACCTTTCCAAACCTGCTATCCAAAACTGCTCTAATTACATCCTACATCTCCTTCAGTATGGTACATTCCTTCCTCCATCAGCTAAAGTTGCTCATGTTACTGTCTCTAGTTATCATCGCAGACATGAAGGCCTGTGTTTCATTGTTGTCTCTTTGACTGATAGACTGCTTTTGAAACTCTCATTCCTCTTCCCAAATCCAGTAAACACTTAGCCCCCCTTCCCCCCATTTCCTGATTCTTCACTTCTGTTTCTTGAATCTTTAGTGCCGAGTCCTCCTTTTCTGCTGCCAAGAGTATGCTAGGCTTCCTTCCATGTTTTTTTCTCTTGACTCTATAGACATTTCTTCTCGCTGCTGTTATCAACAAATACGGCTTTGAATACCATCCATAACTCATGTTTTTATTTGTCTTTATTTTTATACCCACGTGATGGTGTTGAGGTCTTACTGCATGTAGCACAGCAGCTCCTAGGCCTAACAGTTCTCTTCTGACTGTTATGATCTAAAGTCATGTCCTGACAATTATTCTTGCCTCTTGCTGTGACCCCTGAAGCTTTGTTTATTCAAAGTGCTGCTGCGAAGGGGTCTCTCTCTGGTCTGTAATTTTTACCATGTTCCCTCACTTCTTAATCCTCTGGTGTTGCGTCTCCTCTTTTTTATTGAACCAAGACAATTTTCTTCTCAGTCCTAGAAGCTCTTTGCAGTATAATCTTCCTTCATACTAGCTTATCTTATTGCCATGTCAGGAGGTTAACGTCTACCTTTCTTTTGTCACCCCTGGCAGACTCCTTTTGATCCCTCTGAGAAGAAAAAGTTACTTCTTTCTGAGGGCATGGAAAGGCTTACAGAAAGAATTGTGCCACTTTATGATAGAAAATTCTTTCCTTTGGTAGCACATGCTTCCCACTGTCCTTTATACAGACATGAAAAGACAGGATTAAATAGCCCAGTGATTCCTTTTCCCTCAGTCCTTTGCTCCTTTAGACTGGCAGGAGATCTCCCCTGCCCGCTGGAATCTCTTTGAGTTCTCTTGCCAGCACTTCAGAGATGTCTCTGTGCAGCACTGGCTGGAGCAGAGACATGGAGGCAGCTGCCAGCCCTGCAGAAAAAAGCTCTGGAGTTGGTGCTGGCAGGAGGCAGGAGCAGTGAAACTGCAGGAGTGAGTGCAGAGGATGCCAGCCAGAGTTAAACACCCATTGACTGACTTCTCTGCTGAACTCTGCAGGAGAATGTGAGCGCTCCCCATAAGTAATGGCAAATCTGGGAATTCCCTATGATTACTGTGAGTGCTGTCATGCTTTTTCTGCATTATGAGGAGCAGACTCCTAGGGTTTTGTAGAAGTAGATACCTATTGCAATGATACATCCAAACTCCTTTCAGCTTTGAAGAAATAAAGTCGTAATCCAGTTGTCTTAATTTCAGTCTTTGTACTAATGTAATCTGTTGAGATGTTCACACATTATTCTTCAGTCTTTCTTTCCACAGGTATGTTGAATATTGTATATTAGTCTGTTTCTTTTTGAGGAAAGTAAGTTATTGTACAAGTTCAACACGGGCTCTTCTCTCCACAGGGCCACAGGTCCTGCAAGAAGCCTGCTCCAGTGAGAGCTTCCCACAAGGTCACAGCCTCCTCCGGACATCCCCTGCTCCAGCCTGGGGTCCTCCATGTGCTGCAGATGGAGATCTGCTCCACCATGGACCTCCATGGGCTGCAGGGGCACAGCTGCCTCACCATGGGCTGCACCACAGGCTGCAGGGGAATCTCTGCTCTGGGGCCTGGAGCACCTCCTCCACCTTCATCTGCACTGACCTGGGTGTCTGCAGGATTATTTTTCTCAGACATTCTCACTCATTTCTTCAGCTGCTGTTGCTGTTGCACAACATTATCCCCCCCCTCCCTTTTTTTTAAATAAGAGTATTAGAGAGTGGTGAGGGACTGGAACAGGGTGCCCAGAGAAGTTGTGGATGGACGGCACTTTGAGCAACCTAGTCTAGTGGAAGGTGCCCCTGCCCATGGCAGTGGGTTTGGAACTAGATGATCTTTAGGGTCAGTTTCATTCTATGATTGTATGATGTAACTCACCAGTGCTGAGTAGAGGGAAGGATCACTTCCCTCAACCTGCTGGTGATGCTTTTCCTAATGCTGTCCAGGATGCTGTTGGAACACAGTATGTCCCTACACTGCTGCTATGCTCTCCAGATTCTACACTGATCTGAGGAGCAGAGGGGTTTTGGAGTAATTTATACATCCCTCAAGAGCTGTTAAAGTTATCACACTCATTAAATGCTTTGTGGTTTTGGGGCAGTAATTAAATCACTCTTTCATGTAGTACTTGCAATGGGCCCTTCAAAAGGCAGCTCAGTATTTTTGCTTATCAGCTCAGAACTTGCTCTGAAGGAACTTTTTTGACTGACTCAAATCTTTTAGAACCCTTTTGTCATGGTCCAGTGTCAATAGCCTGCTCAGAGACCAGGCTGCTTGGTTGTTATGCATAAACAGTCCTGCCACAAAACAGAGGTTTATATAACTAAAGATTTTTATGGAAGTATGTGCAAGGCAAGAAGCAGTTAAATTAATGCACAGAATTAAAAAATGCCAAAGCCTTTAGAAGGAAAACAGGAAAGTGTAAAAAGAACTGAGCTACATGGAGTGAAACTGAGGGTGAGACATGCTGAAGACAACCAGAGAAGATAATTAAACTCTTTAAAGGAAAAAGAGTCATAGTTGCATACAACTGTATTGAGAACTAATTATAATGTGTCAGTTCATCTTGGATGTCTTTACTGTTTCTGAGCTTGAATTCCCTATCTAAAGTATTTTCTCATTGATATGTACTAGAATTTTCCCTTTGCCTTCAGGGAGGCTGTGATCCCACCTGTATCTGAAAAATAGAGGCAGTCATTCCTCTCAATATTGCCAAAATTTCATAAATTTTCTGATGCACATGCAGCAGTTCAGTGGTGGTGGTAAACCCACATGAAATCCTATAAGTAATTACACTGAAAGTCATTTATTCTAAAACTAAGAGCATTTGTTTGGTAAATGCTGAAGGTTTGCACTTGCTAACAAATTGTATTATCTTTGTGGAATGTATTTCCTATATCTTATCTTATTTTGATCATAGAAGGCCCTAAAAATACTTTGTAGAATACAAAGTAAATCTGGATTATTTCAATGCCAGTATAAAGGGAAGGGACATCATTCATGGGGGGCACATTTAATGAGCCAACTGTCCGCTTTCAATAGCCTGCAACTCATTCCAGCATTTGGTTATTTGGCTCCATTTTCATGAGCAAAACAGTTTGAGTTTCACTGTTGAACTGAATACACAGCTGTTGTTACAAAAGACACCGTGATTCAGGAAAATGTAACTGCTTAATGCCTTTGTGTTTCACAGATTACACAAACTTTTAAAGGAAAATGCATTTAGCTTCTCTTACCAGTCTGAAAATTCATTCAGTGAGAAATATCACTCATGATGTGTAAGCTGAGAAATATAGTTGTAAATACATGTAATTAAAATTGACATATCTCACCTTAATGGCTTCAGTGACTAAAGTGATAAAAATCTAAGACACATGAAACATGGAATCTGTATATATTTTATGTGTATGTCTAGTAGTAATATAAATAATAAAATAATAACAGCCAAATTAGAGCACTCAATCCAAACTCACCCACCGAAGTTACTGTTGGTTTGTTTTTGTTTTTTTTTCATAGATTTTAGTGGATTTTAGGTGATGTTTAAATATTAGCTTTCGTGCATGGATTTCACGGCATGTTAGAAAGGACAGCGGGGGATGGTCATCCCTATTTTACAGCTGGAATAATCAAGATGAAAGATGGAAAGATGAAACTAGTTCCTGAAATGCTTGCAGAAGATCAACAGCATATTAGGAAAGGATCCTGTGCTACCTTTTCCTTGCCACTTCTGTTCCCACTGTACATAGTGGTAACTTCCGGAGGTTTCTGTGGAAACAGGAAAGGAAAAACCTTTTGTGAAAATGTGCCATCTCTGTCAAGATGTGTGGAATTTCCTGCCAAAACCAGAAAACCCATGAATGTCTTAGGAGATGTCTTTTGCAATGACAAATTTCAGCCTTTTCCATGCTGACTAGCCTTATGTTCTAGCCGAGATACAAAGATGATTGTGATGAAAGCTGTAGAGATAGATACTTACGTCCCTATTTTCAAAATTTACTGGTGGCATCTTATATCACAAAACATTTTATTTTAACAACACTCAAATTCAAATGGGATAGGGGTTACTTCACTTTGAGGGCTGTTTGCTGTTTTGTGTAATCACGGTCCTTTCTCCAGAACAGGAGTAGGGAAAATTACCCATTTTATCCATTAGGGAGATGTCTGTAAATATGGTTGCAGTTGTTTAATCTGTGGCTAGGAACTCATCAGTATCATCAGGACAAAGCTCAAACTTTGTCACTTTGGTGAAATACCCAGTGCTTATGATAATATAAACATGTAAAACATGCAAAACATGCATACTCAACTGTGTGTTTATATTGTTTCTCCAATATATTATGTATTAATTATATTTACATTTATAATTATATGATTAGTAATCATAATTAATTGTAATTATATTACATCATATTGATATTATGCATTATATGTATAATATATGTTTATGTTGGTTTTATAAAGGCATATAGTGAAAGGACGAGTGGGAATGGCTTAAAGCTGAAAGAGGGGAGATTTAAATTAGATATTAGAAAGAAACTCTTTACTGTGAGGGTGCTGATGCACTGGCACAGGTTGCCAAGAGACGCTGTGGCTGCCCCATCCCTGGAAGTGTTCAAGGCCAGGTTGGATGGGGCTTTGAGCAACCTTGTCCAGTGGAAGGTGCTCATGACAGGGGGTTGGAACTGGATGATCCTTAGGGTCCTTTCCAGTCCAAACCATCCTAGGATTCTAAGATTCTGTGATACGTATGAAAACATATGTACATAAATATATAAACACACATACTCCTGTTTCTCTTCTCTCTTAGTCTGAGCAGTGTGACAGTCTACATATTTTGGCTGACATTCTGTGAAACTCTTAATCCTGTGCTATGCTGTATGCATATAGGTGGTACTGTGAGAGTCAGTGAGCCAAGTGTCCTGGGTTCAGCAGTAGCAGTCATGTTTCTCCTTCTTGGTAGCTGGTGCAGTGCAGTGTTTTGACTTTTGGCCTGGGAACAGAGCTGATAGCGATGTTTTGGTTTGGCCAAGGACTTTGTGAGCCTCATGCTCTGCCAGGGAGGAGGGGAAGCCAGGAGAAAGCAGAGACAGGACACCTGACCCAAACTGACCAAAGAGGTATTCCATACCACAGCACATCATGCCCAGGAGGTAACTGGGAGTTAGCCGGAAGGGCTGGGAGACTGCAGGGTTGGAGGAGGTATGGGTCGGTGCTTGGTCGGGCCTGGGGGGCGAGTTATTGGTTGGCTGGTGCTGAGGTGTTGTATTCTCTTCCCTTGTTATTTCCTTTATCATTATTATCATTGGTGGTAGCAGCAGTGATTTGTGTTATACCTTAGTTACTAAACTGTTCTTATCTCAACCCGTGGGAGTTGCATTCTTTTCAATTCTCCTCTCCGTCCCTCTGGGAGTACGGGGAGGGAAAGAAGGGGGGGAGTGAGTGAACGAGTTGCCTGACTGGGTTTAAACCATGACACCAAGTCAGCTGTTTAAATCAACTTGTGCTTAATTGTGTTAGGAGCAGCACCTTCAGAGCCTTGCCAGGTAAAGCCCTAAAAGTGTATCCCAGCAAATGAACAAAGCGGTAAGTTCCTGTACCTGGCATCCCACTTTTTGATAAGGCTTTTCCAAGTATTAAGGTTGGATTTTTAGTGTATAGAGGCCAGGTTTTATGCCTCAATGTTATGTACTGTTGCACACCTCTGCACACAAAACAGCAATGTCTGTTCAGACAAACTTTGGAAAACACACAAACATGTAGAAAAGGCATCTACATTAAAGACCGTTTGAAATTAGATTTTAATGTGTAATGCTTTTGCGGATGTGGAGAATAAACTCCTAAAAAGGGGTAACAGATTACTGAGTTTGAAACCAATTTTGTCTGACCATCTGCATTCTAATGCTTTTGACTAAATTATAAACACATTGTCTATCTGTTCCCATTGCAGAATATCTTGAAAATATTTAATAGGTGGTGCTAATTGCTTGTATTCATAGTCTCTGGGGACTCCTTTTGCCAGTATCCGTCATCTTCTGGAAGTGTCAAGCACTGACGGATTCAAAATTTATTCTGACTCTTTTATGACTTGCAGCCCAAATAGAGATAATAAGTCACAGTTTCTCTTCACCAGCCTGTAGTAATGTAGCCTCTTATTTATCCATGATTGCAGGCAATTAGAAAGCATATATCCATTAGTCTGTGTTATTTCAGAACACAATAGCTCTATGCAGATTGGTTTAGACATTGCTTTCCTTACAAACATTGACCTTCTATTTCATGCCTTTTTATTTATTTTCAATGCATCAGAAAAGATTTATGCAAGTGATGGTGGGGCCATAAAAGAGAAGGTTATATGGGTCAAAGAGGGAGATGACAGGAACATGGACCGGTATTTTAACAGTAGGTGTAGAGTGAAAAGGTTGGGTTTTGATTTAGAGAGAAAGCTATGTCAGGTTCTGTTGATGTTTAGGTGCCTGCTGGAAAGTGTGGGTAGAAGATTACACTGCAAGCCACAGATAGCAGTTTTATACTTCATACTATGAGAAGGAAAGCAGAAGACTGGTTTTGATGATTGTTAAGATGTGAAGCCAGGTGGAGGCCATCTAAATTTGTTGCTGTAAAGCAACAATTTCTGATTAGTTCTGTAACTTCCATTGCCACTGGACCAGGTGCCTTGCATCATGTACTGAGGCTGTCTTGGAAAATCCCACAGAACTGGGATTATATTGGACTACACAAAAGAAGACTGAGAGTTAACATTTTTTTCCACCCTCAAGGCTATGGCAGTCACTTAACTTTAACAGGGTAATTGTCAGCTGAGTATGGCTGAAAGATGAATGCTGGTCCAGGTGGGATTTGAATTAGTACACAGATAAAAGGCTGCATAACCCCTTAGCAGCCACTGAGAAATCCTCATTCCTGGTTTCACTGCTCTAAAGGTTTTCTATAGGGAAAAGTCAGCAACTGTTAACTGAAAGTTCTTCATACTGTAGTCTTTCATTTTGTACAGGATTGTTTTTTTCTATGTGCTTAGACTAAAAACCTCAACAGCGAGTCATTGTGACGGTAATGCATTTGTTGAAAGTTACAGTGTGCAAAAACTGGTTTTAGGAATATGAGGAAAGTTATCTGCAGTATTTAATAATCCTATGGTGTTTAGCTTTATTTGTAATGTCTCTGCAGAGTGTCAGTTGTCCTGCTGTCTACATGAAGGACAAATGATAAGCCCTTGATGTCAGTTTGAGGTAGGAAAAGTGTGTTACTACCTGTTAGCATTACAAACACTAGTGAATGACTAATAGAGAGATCAATGCTTTGGCCTGCATCTGGAGTTAATGTGTTGAAGAAGTTCAATAAAAAGTCTTTTCCCCCACTTAGCTGATATTGGAACCCTAACTTATTCCTGGAATTGGAATGCATTTATTACTGTTTGTCGTGGTTTAAACCCAGTCAGGTAGCTTGTTCACTCACTCCCAGTGAGTGGTGCCGAGCTGACAACAATCGAGTTCCATGTCCGTCTCCCCCCACCGCCTCCCCGCACCGGGGCTCTCCCCTTCCCCGCTCCCGGAGGAATGGAGAGGAGGATCGAGAGAGTGCAACTCCTACGGGTTGAGACAAAAACAGTCCAGCAACAAATCACCACCGCTACTATCAGCTACAACAATGATAAGGGAAAATAATAAGGGAAGAGAATACGATACCACGGGCCAAGAAACGAGTCCCACCCGGAAGCCCTGTCCTTCCGGGTAACTCCCAGTTACCCCTCACCCCGGGCATGACGTGCTGTGGTACGGAATACCTCCCCGGCTAGCCCGGGTCAGGCGCCCCGTCTGCTTCCTCACAGCTTCCCCTCCTCCCTGGCAGAGCATGAGCCTCACAGAGTCCTTGGTCAGGGTAAACATCACTTAGCAACAACCGAAAACATCGGCTTCACCAACACTGTTCTCAAGCTGGAAGTCAAAACACAGCACTGCACCAGTTAACACAAAGGAAAAACATGACTGCTACTGCGGAACCCAGGACACTGTTTTTCTTTCTAACAGTTTTCTAAGTATCTATTCTAAATTCAGGATAATTCTGAAAGTAGAATAAACCTTACTGACTTGCTTGGTTCACTTCCTCCAGTTGACATTTCCAAGCTGATAAGATGCAGCAATCATACTTCCCTGATGATTTCAGTATTACACAAAAGCATACTCCGTAGCCTTTAGATGCAGTTGACCTTATGATGAGATGAGTAATGAAAGAATTAATGTTCTTTAATCCTCCCTGTGATCATCTAAGAAACAGAGCATCTTGGACGCTCCTGTCTTATCTCTTTGTGTTTACTCTTTCTGTGAATTACTGAACTGAACTCTGGTGTTTTCAGTGTGTCAGTTATGACATCTGATTATGAGTGACTGAATCTGAACTAAAGTATTGATGATTTTATCAATAACAATAGCAACTTGTTGATGGAGAGGCACTAGACAGTTAAAAATCTCAAACCTTAAAAGCACTGCAGCCATAACTTTGGCAAATATAGGTCATATTCATCAAGAACATTTAGGTCCTATATATTTCCGTTAATACCTCTCTCATCAGTTCTACCTGGCTGTCTCTTAACCCAGAAGTGTCTATAGTCTTGCCACGAGGCATGTACAGAACCATCTGTGAGCTGACACTGCTCCGTGGTTAACAAGCTGTCCATTAATCATTCAAGACAGATGTTAACTGACAGCCCCAGAAATAGGATCCTCAGTGCAGCTGGCAGGGTCTCCACTATGTCAGTGTTGCCCCAGACTTTGGCTGTGCTTGAGGTGTGCTTCAGCTGGATGTAGCCTTCACCACATCCAAGAAGCGAGGTGTGTAAATGCCACTGCACGTACAGAATAGTGTGCTGCATGGAGCAGCAACTTGTACACAAAGAGTTCAGCTTCAGATCTTTACTCAGGCCTGATCTAAGGTAGGGACTTGAACTTGTGTTTCTGAGATAAGACATGAGCGTCCAACCTGCTCTGTTTCTTAGGAAGTCAAAGCATCCTTAGATACAGTAAGACATACAGTTTGGTGTTCCAGGCAGAAGTAAGCAGGTATCCCTGGAGATGTCAGCTGTTTTCCTTGATCCCAAACCTTTTTCTTGTGCAATCAGCTCTTATGTGGCTTCTGAGGATCTTGTAGAGCAGAGAATCTCTGACCTCCTCTTGCCCTGCACAGTGCATGGCAAAGAGAGGCTCAGGACTGTGCTATTTCAGGGTGGAATTATGATCCAACTTGGCCTGGCAGTAATGGCAGAGGGCTTAGATATATGGTAATCAACTTCCTGGCATGACCAAGAATGTCAGAGAGCTAGGCACTGTCTAAGAAACATGCAGTATCCTCCACTTGTGGCTGTGCAGTGCTGGGGCTGCTGCCAGGGGTCAGGCTCGGTCTGTGTTTGGCTCCATTCAGCAGTATTGACCTCCAAGGGCTCTGGTGCACTGCATGCACACTTTCTAAAGGGGAAGCTCAGTGTTTGAAAGCGCTATTGGCCAGTGTCATTTTTTCCTTTTCCTGCTGCCAATTAATAATAAAAATAAAGATAGCAGTAATACGTTGTGCCGTTACAAATACATTAAGAAACACCAAAATAAATACTGTGCTAATCATATTTATTTAATTTTTGATGTTACTGGATGAATGACTCACTGGTCCCTTAGCATGGCAGGTTTTGAGGGCAGCAGGTCCAGATAACTGTTAGTGCAATGGCCAATTTGCTGTACTTGGTCCCTGCTGTGCTTGGTCTCTGGCTGGTTTCCCAGTCCGTCCTCCTCCCAGATCTCCTAAGCACCTTTGTCCATCTTTCATATTTGTCTGCTGAGAATGACTGTTGTATAAGTCCTGGGGCAACCTCCCAAGAAACAGTCATTGTGACTGTAGTTTCTCATTACAGAGATGAACGGTGTTGTTTTCAGGAAGTGGTGGCAGCTCCTGGAATACTGATGGGCTTTTTTTAAAACCAAATTTGTATCTTTCTCTTCCTGTGGTTCTTTGGTGACTGACACTGTTTTCTAACTGTGCAGGTGTTTTGTTTTTGTTTAGTGAAGTGTCAGGAGCTGTCAGTACATGATTCATTGATGTCATTTTGTGATTACTTTACCTGTGCAAAGAATTATAAAGAGCCATGAAGGCTGCTATGAGTGGGGAGTAAATGGAAATGCATAAGCACCAGAAGGAACAACAGAAAAATAGCATGTGTTGATGACACCTGTATCAGCACATCTTCAGGATCTCTATGCATCTATGTACAGATTCTCAGGATACCCAGTTCAGAAGTCAAGAGACACTGAATAAGCCCTAATAACTGATGGAGGAGAAACAGGAATTATATTTGCTTCCTAAGGAGTACAGGAAAGGACATCTAAAACCAGCATGTCATCACCAACCCAAGAAAAGCCCAGAAAACATGATGAGGACTCAGTAGCTGGCATCCCTCATCTTCTATATCACCCAAAACAGACAGGCCAACTACCTCACTACTGGCTTATTAATTTAATGTTTTTCATTCTAGATTGGGAGTTAACATAGACTCACTGTCATATAGGAAGTCACATATATAGTTTAAAATTGCTTAAACTCATGTCCTCAAAACTATAAGCCTATTGTCAGGTACTGCTCTCAGATATAACGTATCTGGCAAAAGCAGATTTGGCAGGAAAAAAGCCTCAGTTAACTGGAGCTGTAGTTGTCTCAGGGTAATGTAGTAGAAATACCTCACTTTTGCCAATCAGTATAAAAATTCTAGAAATCTAAACTAGTAAGATATCATGGCATTAACACTGGCCCATTATTTTGATCATTTTCTGGTAACAGGTCTTCTGTACTCCCTCTGGATATGTTTATGGAGTATTTAATTGTATATTTATTTTCATTTTACTTCAAGACTGATGACTTTTAGGTAGCTTGTATAAGTTCTTGAGCTTTTCATTAATACCACTGTCATATCCACTGTGTATCTTCCTGTAGTTGAACTTTTAGCCTACCAGTACAGAGGGTTAGAAAAAAAACACTGATGGTTCTTACAAGAAATCTTTGTGATTCTCCTTATCTGTTGAAGCAGGCCCAAAGGTAGCCTCAGGTTACTATGAAACTTTGTTGCATTCTGTATTATTTAATTCTTTCAATCCCAAATGCAGAATGTAAATTAAGTGTTGCTTTTGTTTAGCAGTTAAACAGGTTTTGTACTTTCCTTCGCAGGAAAATGTCCTTTATACAGACCTCATAATAAAAATGTTATATTTTCTGATGAAAAGCCTTGGGTGCCAGACTCCAACCCAACATCTTCCCAAGATGTTTAACACTCGTGCAACAAGTTTTGATATTTCTAAGGACATTTGACAGGTTCTTGGAGGTGCAAATGCCTTAGAGAAAATATTTGATAAATATATTTGATAAATTTGATAAAAATATGAGCCCTATTCCTTGATACTGTAACCTGTAGGTATTGGTGATGCCAAATTCTGTGTCCTGATTTTGTCACAGCTGGTAGTGAAAAGGCTCATGCTGACTATGTGCTTTGTGAGCAAAAAGTAACTGGAGAGGTCAGTGATTGCGCCCTCCCTCTCTCCCTCTCAATATGGTTATGAGTGAAGTGCTTAAATGCTTCGTTTCAAACTGCTTTTTTAGCACACTACCCAAGCCTGGCAAATGCAGCTTTACTACAAACATTCCGTCTCCATCATGTGTACCTGAAATAATGCTAAAGTCACTGATGTATTTGTAGACTCTCCTTACCTGATCAGGCATGAAAAAATGCAGCTCCCATGACTACTAAAGAGAGTGCATAGCTGCTCATGCATGTGAAGACCCATGGACTTTATAAGTCTCTGGTAGGACACAGAGAAAACCAACCACCCACATCCTACCTGGCCTCCAGAAGAAGGCAGCATCTGGCCAGTGATGTGCTCTGCCACAGCTGATTGAGCAAATGCCTGTACTGAATGCCAGCTGTGAAGTATCATACTGCTAAAAGCTTGCCATGTTTCCTGTATCCTGTTAGCTTTATGGCTGCGCTTTGGTCCCTTAGTACAATGGGCTGTGAGAAAAAAAAAAAAGCTTTGAATATCACATCAAAGCTCCCTTGCTAAGAATCCAGGCCTTAAAAGACGCAATCCTAGCCAGAGAACTAGCAGTAGATCTCACTTTGTTCTTGGAAAAAAGCAGTTTTTCCTTTTCTAAAAATTCCCAGTCAGTTAGGACTTTGATGTCTCAGATGGCTGACCCTCAGCTGGACCTAGTAATGGGCAGGGAGCTGCACTCTGTTCCAGTCTGCATGAGGTTATTATGTCAGCTCTGGATGAAATGGAGAGAGTATTTTCCTAGGAATGTGGGAACGGGGATCCAGAAGTTGGCAGTGAATAACAAGGACTATACAATCTGTGTGCCCAGATGAACCCGGGGTCCTGGGCAGCAGGTCTTAGTTCTCAGACATCTCCATTGTGTATCCTTGCTCATGCTGCTGAGAAAGACCTGTGGGAAATTCTGCAGAAAGGTCAGAAATGTAAACTCATAGATAGAAGCAGCGTTGCTGAGACAGTTGAAGCAGTTGAAGGAAAATGCAGCATGGAAAGGTGTAAAACTTTACAGGAAAAGTCCAAGGAGATTGGTGAAGGGTTAGTCCAGTAATCATAGGGACATTGAGTTGAATCATCGTTGTTATCAGTGTCAATGGAGCTGGTCTGGAATGGCAGCTCAGCAACACTTACGATCCCTTCCAGACAGCTGCAGAAGATGAACCCTCCCAGCTTGCAAAAAACCCTTTTGGGCTGGTGAGCATACTAATGTCTAATAGTCATTATAATATAACTGCTTTTTACTTTTAACCTTATATATCCTGCTTGCAGAAACAGTGCCCAACAGCAGGTGTCCAGACAAACTGACCCCCAGAACAAAACATAACAGCCAAGGGCACAAAAACTGGAGGTCAAGTGATTGTGGGAAAAATGGTGACTTACTGCTGTCAATTTTCTAGGCATCAGGTTATGAAGAACATAGACTTAGTGAGTGGTTTAGCCTGGAGGAGAACTGAAGGCAGGGAGACACCAGCAGTTTTCCACCATAGCCAGGAAGGGAGGTAGTAAGGAATCATAGCAAAAATCCCTCTGCATTAGGACACTGTGTAATAATCCATAGTAAGATACTTTTTCTTGGTTGCACAGCAAAAATCACCAGAGGAAGGTGTTTTCAAGAGACTCTGACCAGTTCTGTCGCAGGCTACATAGTGGTAGCCACAGAGGGTCTCTAAAGGGTGCAGAAAAGATACATGCTTAAGCATTTTGCAAAGTCCTAGCAAAGGGAAATTCATATTCATAGGGAATACACATCATGTCTTAACTGAGTGTACTGCCCACCTATTCAAGGCTGGCAAAATTTCACTCTATTTCCTACAGATGGTTTCCCTGAGGCTTTCTACACTTTCTTGGCAAATCTTTTTCTTGATATTAGTTAGTTACTGACCCCAAAATTAATTCCTGTGCTTATTTAGCTACTTCTTCTAAAGGCTATTATCTTACATCTGGAGAGTCTCCTGTAGGAGATTTGCATAGCTGACTTAAAACTGGTTCTTCGTGGTTGCTAAAATTAAACAGTATCTGATTGCTGAGTATCAAATTAGAATCATAGAACCATAGACTAGTTTGGGTTGGAAAGAACCTTAAGATCATCTAGTTCCAACCCCCCAGCCATGGGCAGGGACACCTCACACTAAACAGTGCCACCCAAGGCTCTGTCCAACCTGGCCTTGAACAATGCCAGGGATGGAGCATTCACAACATCCCTGGGCAACCCATTCCAGTGCCTCACCACCCTAACAGGAAAGAATTTCCTCCTTATATCCAATCTAAACTTCCCCGTTTTAACCCGTTACCCCTTGTCCTGTCACTACCATCCCTAATGCAGAGTCCCTCCCTGTCGTGGTTTAAACCCAGTCAGGTAATTTGTTCGCTCACTTCCCCCCCCCCCCCCCCGCCTTTCTTGCCCTCCCCCTGCTCTCGGAGGGACGGAGAGGAGAATCGAAAAGAATGCAACTCCCATGGGTTGAGATAAGAACAGTTTAGTAACTAAGGTATAACACAGATCACTACTGCTACCACCAGTGATAATAATGATAAAGGAAATAACAAGGGAAGAAAATACAACACCTCAGCACCAGCTGACCGATAACTCGCCCCCCAAGCCCAACCAAGCTCCGACCGATACCTCCTCCGACCCTGCAGTCTCCCAGCCCTTCCTTCTTACTCCCAGTTACATCCTGGGCATGACATGCTGTGGTATGGAATACCTCTTTGGTCAGTTTGGGTCAGGTGTCCTGTCTCTGCTTCCTCCTGGCTTCCCCTCCTCCCTGGCAGAGCATGAGGCTCACAAAGTCCTTGGCCAAACCAAAACATCGCTATCAGCTCTGTTCCCAGGCCGAAAGTCAAAACACTGCAGTGCACCAGCTGCCAAGAAGGAGAAACATGACTGCTACTGCTGAACCCAGGACACTCCCCAACATCCTTATAGGTCCCCTTCAGATACTGGAAGGCTGCTATGAGGTCTCCACGCAGCCTTCTCTTCTCCAGGCTGAACACTCTCAACTTTCTCAGCCTGTCTTCATACAGGAGGTGCTCCAGTCCCCTGATCATCTTCGTGGCCCTCCTCTGGACTTGTTCCAACAGTTCCATGTCCTTTTTATGTTGAGGACACCAGAACTGCACACAATACTGCAGGTGACTTCTCACAAGAGCAGAGTAGAGGGGCAGGATCACCTCCTTCGACCTGCTGGTCACGCTCCTTTTGATGCAGCCCAGGATATGGTTGGCTTTCTGGGCTGAAAGCGCACACTGAAGCCGGCTCATGTTCATTTTCTCATCAACCAACACCCCCAAGTCCTTCTCTGCAGGGCTGCTCTGAACCTCTTCTCTGCCCAACCTGTAGCTGTGCCTGGGATTGCTCCGACCCAGGTGCAGGACCTTGCACTTGTCATGGTTAAACTTCATCAGCCCACCTCACAAGCATGTCAAGGTCCCTCTGGATGGCATTCCGTCCCTCCAGCGTATCAACCGAACCACACAGCTTGGTGTCTTCTGCAAACTTGCTGAGGGAGCACTCAATCCCACTGTCCATGTCAGTGACAAAGATGTTAAACAAGACTGGTCCCAACACAGATCCCTGAGGGACACCACTCGTCACTGGTCTCCAGCTGGACATTGAGCCATTGACCACAACTCTTTGTGTACAGCCATCCAGCCAGTTCTTTATCCACCAAGTGGTCCACCTATCAAATTGATGTCTCTCCAATTTAGAGACAAGGATGTCGTGTGGGACAGCATCAAACTCTTTAACCAAGTCCAGGTAGATGACGTCAACTTCTCTACCCCTGTTCATCAGTTCCGTAGCCCCATCATAGAAGGCCACCAAATTGGTCAGGCAGGATTTCCCCTTAGTGAAGCCATGCTGGCTGTCACCAAGCTCCTTGTTGATTTTCATGTGCCTTAGCATGCCTTCCAGGAGAATCTGCTCCAAGATTTTGCCAGGCGCAGAAGTGAGACTGGTCTGTAATTCCCTGGGTCATCTATTTTCCCCTTCTTGAAAATGGGGGTTATATTTCCCTTTTTCCAGTCGTAGGGAACTTCATTTGACTGCCATGATTTTTCAAATATGATGGACAATGCAACCAAGGCTGCCCTGAGGCATCACATTTCCAATGAGCCCTTCCCTGTTGGTGAGCACGAGGTCAAGCACGGCACCTCTCCTTGTCGGCTCCTCTATTACTTGCAGAAGGAAGTTGTCTTCCATACAATCAAGGAACCTCCTGGATTGCTTGTGCCGGGCCGTACCGTCCTTCCAACAGATGTCAGGGTGGTTGAAGTCACCCATGAGAACAAGGGCCTGCGAGCGTGAGGCTTTTCCTATCTGTCTATAAAGTGCTTCATCCGCAGGTTCCTCTTGACCAGGCGGTCTGTAACAGATCCCCACAGTAATGTCTCCCATAGCTATATTCCCTTTAACCCTGACCCACAAACTCTCTGTGGACTGCTCACCTGTCCCCAGACAGAGTTCCATACTCTCCAGCCTATCCCTAACATTAAGGGCAACCCCCCCTCCCTGCCTGCCGGGCCTGTCTTTTCTAAAGAGCCTGTAACCTTCCATTCCAACACTCCAGTCATAGGAGCCATCCCACCATGTTTCTGCAATGCCTGTTACATCATACCCCCTTAAACGTGCCCACATCTCTAATTCCTCTTGTTTGTTCCCCATTCTATAGGGATTTGTACAGAGGCATCTGAGCTGAGCTCCAGCTGAAGCCGGCTCATTGGCTGGAGCGGCTGGGATATCTCTACATTGCTCCAAGCATTTATTATAGGTTCTGGCAACTGACTGGGTGTGTTGGGATGGAATGATGCCTCCTCCCCCAACACATCTAGTTTAAAGCCTCCTTGACCAGTCTGGCAAGCCTCCTAACAAAACTGCTCTTTCCCTTCTTTATCATCAGACCAGCTCCACCAGCCCCCACCACACCTGGCCTACAAACTTGGGTCCCGTGTTCAAGGCACCCAAACCCCTGACTATGGCACCACCCTTCTAACCATTTATTAACCTGGCTAATCCTCCTAGCTTTTTTTAGGTCTTCCCCTGTACCCTGGAGAATTGATGAAAAGACCACCTGAGCTCCAGAGCCCTTAACCACCTTCCCCAGGGCTCTGTAGTCCTTCTTTATGTTCCCCAGGCTACTGCTATCTATATCGCTAGCACCCACATGTATCACCAGGAGTGGGTAATAGTCCGTGGGACTTACTAGAGCAGGCAGCCTCTCTGCCACATCCCTGATGCGTGCCCCTGGTAGGCAACACACCTCCCTTGAGACGGGGTCTGGCCGGCAGATGAGTGCTCCTGTCCCTTCCAGCGTAGAGTCCCCTACTACTACAACCCGCCGTTTTTCCTGGCAGCACCAGTAGAGATCTTTAGCAGTGCATCAGCCGGCTGTTTCTGGTGCAAATGTGTTTCCTCATTAGCCCTCTACAGGAGAGCAAAGAGGTTCTGCGTGGGGACAGGGGATTTAGGGGGAAGCCCCTTGCTTTTGGTTGTCCTTTTCCTCCTTTTTTTGTTTGTTTGTTCTTTTTTGTCACTAATTCCCAACTTCCCAGGTTAACGGCCTCCTTCTTTCCTTCATGAGGCAGAGGTGAAGCTCGAGGCCCCTGCACAGTTTGGGCCAGGAGCAAGCATTCCTGCTTCCTCTCAGCTTCCCTGACATCTCGCAGCCTATTGACAGCATCCCGCAGCTCAGCCCCTGCTGCAGGAGGACCTGCACCAGGGAGCACCGAGTGCAGCCCTGCCCATTGTGCACCCTCCCCTCACCAGACCGGTGCAGGCACTCTCCTCTCTGCACCCCGAGCTCTGCACCGCAGCCTCCCCTCTCATCGGCTCTGTCTGGGTGCCTACGCTGCCACCGCCGGGGCAGCCAGAGCAGAGCTCCCGGACCGGGCCCTGCTCACAGGACGAGTGCTCACCGTCCCGCTCGCCTGCCCGCACAAACTGCCTCGCCGCGCTCCCTGGGGCAGGTTTTTACCCACTCGGGGCTGGTGCCGCTGCTCCTGGCTCCGCCCCGTGTGAGTCAGCTGCTGGCGTCAGCTGAGCTGCCGGCTCCTGGGCAGGTCCTGTCGAGGACTGGAGGCTCCCTCGGTGGCTCTCGAAGCTCTGAGTTGAGGCTCCTGGACGCTGATCTCCCCCCCGCTCCGGTGTTGAAGGCGTCCTCTCTCGAGCTACTCACCTCAGCAATTGAGAAAGAAATTAAATTCTTATGTCTTAATATTTCTCTTTATCCAATAACTACTAATAATTAATGTTGCTAGGTATTAGGGACTGTAGTGACAGGACAAGGGGTAATGGGTTAAAACTTAAACAGGGGAAGTTTAGATTGGATATAAGGAGGAAATTCTTTCCTGTTAGGGTGGTGAGGCACTGGAATGGGTTTCCCAAGGAAGCTGTGAATGCTCCATCCCTGGTGTTGTTCAAGGCCAGGTTGGACAGAGCGTTGGGTGACATGGTTTAGTGTGAGGTGTCCCTGCCCATGGGAGGGGGGTTGGAACTTGATGATCTTAAGGTCCTTTCCAACCATAACTATTCTATGATTCTATGATTTAAGATGCTTACATTGCTATCCCTTGTTATTGACTATTAGATAAACTTCTGCAAGTTATTCTTGTCAATTTACAAGTACAAATTTGTTTTTATCTATGTTGATCTTAAATCTTGTTGTTCTTGACACTTCTTTCAAATCCCTGTCATCATCTAAGACTTAAGGAGGAGTTACTGATACGCAGATTCACTCCACAACTCGTTAAAGTTGTAAAGTAGGTATGCTTTGTTCAGCTGAGACGCATGGGGGATAGTTCCTCCAAAGGCATGTGTATCCCAGTGTCATTTTCCCTTTACATTTATTCTCTAAAGTGTTACATATGCAATAGGTAACACAACACATCTATACATATTCATAGCCTTTTCCCGCTTCATGTTATAATGAGCTAAAGCTTCCTTCACGCCTGCGCAGTGCCTTGTGGTGGTTGTGGGCAGGGGTCTCGAGATGAAGTAAATGACTCTTCCTCACTCTTGAACTTTTCACCTCCTTCACGTCTTGCACACACGGTCACTAGTCCCCTGGCTTTGGCTCAAACCACAGTTCCAGTCTCAGCTGGGTCTTAACCAGATGTGTGGTGTTGCAAGTGCAGACTTTGACCACCAGTTCCCCTTATCTGATGTTCTTTCCTTTCTTACACAAGTTTACATTAAACACCAGCTGCACTTTTAGACAAATACTTATTGTTAACTAAAGAGATTGAAGATAATCAGAAGAATAACATAGGTTTAACATTCAGTTATTAATTCAGGCCCCCTATCATTAAGTCATCTTTTTACGTTTGTGTGTATATCCACAAAAGTAAATTTTAGACTAAAAATGAGTGAATTTATTATGAGCTTTCTAAACTCAGATTCTGGATTAAATGATATAATTTAGTGCCAGGAAGGTACTTCTCTTTTTAAACTAAATTGAATAAGAGAAACTCCTTTTTTAGGCAAAAAGAATCACTGGAGGTGTTGAGGGTGCCAAGTATGGTATGTAATAAATCCTAGTGCATACAAAGATTCAAACCAATGGTCCATTTTGATTCTTCCAGAATGGTGTTTTATCTGACCAAAATGTTTAGCATGTTTATGTTGCATTGCATTGACTTAAAATCAGGGAATGCATTTGTTTTAGTGTGAACTCATCAATATGAGTTTATTAGCACAATAACTATTATGTACTAGTTGTCTCATTTATGAGAACATATTTTCATGTTCTTAGAATCCAATATAAGATCTGCAGGCAAGAGAATGAATATACTTTATTAGTAACTAAAAGTCCCTGGAAACAAGGTGTCATACTGCCAGCAGAGTATGGGGGCAGGACAGATGTGCAGATTTACCAGGACAGGGAAACAGGCTGTAGCATCTCTCTCGTCATGGCCCAGGGATCTGAGCTTCTCTGTCACGTTATGTGATTCACAGCCCCTCAATTTACGCTGCTTCTAATCTGAACTTAAATTCACAGATAAATGCAGTTATGTATAGTTTGTAAAATGTTTAGACTTTTTTAGATTAACTTTGTGACATACAAGAAGTTTTCTAAATGTGATTAAAATATCAAGTGCATTTGGGTGTTTTCCACCAATAACAAAAAATCTGTATATGAGCTCTGATCATTAGATTATCTTGCTTTTCAGGTTTGTGAATAGATGTTATGCCTCCTAAAAAGAGAAAGGATACTGGCATGACAGTCAGTAAACCCGGATCATATTCTTTTTCCATGCCCTTGACAAGTCTTTGTGCCTCAGTTTATTTTCCCATTTCTCACTCCTAGAGTTTATAATCTCTTTGGGACAGGAATTGCCATTCACTACATGATGGTAGAGTGCCTTACAGGACAGAGCTGGCACTGGGAGTATTAGGTGAACTCTTCATATCAGGAAAACATGCAATTCAAATTTAGCTGCAAGATCCTCCTAAACTTACCTGTAAAAAACTTGTTCAGCTGTTTTTACTCAGAATATCATTGCTTTGTATATATATGTGTGTATATAAATATAATAATGGGTATATACATACATAAATATATATACAGATACATATTTAAAGAGACATACTATTTATAAAATAGTACTCTCATAAGCAGCTCTTCGGTGTTTTTTGCTTCCTTGGTATGGCAATACTGTGTGCCGATAAAATGTCAATTTATGCACCTGTATCTCATTCTGTCTTAAAAGAAGAAATTATCAAAAAACATTAAATATAACAAATACTTCATATTTAGCAAAAATATGTCTCTCTGGTTTAGAGACAAGGACTTGAAGAGTTCAGATTTCCTAATACCTATGCTTTTATAAAACATTTTAGAGATCTAGTGCTCTGCCTTTCTTTACTCTGTGCCTCATTGTCCCAAACTGGGGTATCATGTCCAATTGCAGTCTTACTTCACAGTGGTCCACATCACAGTGGCAGATGATAATGTTTAATACTGTCTATAGCTTTAATTGATGACAATGCTCCATGTAGGAGTACATTTTAGAGCACTGAGGATGGACCAAGGATTCATATTCTCCAGGGAGCTGATTAATTTTAAACTTATTTCTTTCCTTGTGTCTATATTTAGTGTAAGAACAAATCATTTTCATATAATTTTCTGTTCTGGTTACAATCTTAAGGGTGTCAAGGGAATGGATAAATGGATAAATGTTCTGCTATTTTCTCTTTATTATTATAATTTTTCTCACAAGATTGAGAAAAAAGGGAGAATATAATGAGAATAAAAATGCACAGTATTGAAGCATTAAAATTTGGTGATAATTCATTCCTGTGACAGACTACAGCAAGTACAGAATGCAGTGTAAGATATATTCATTCTTCCAAGAAAATGTGTAGAAGGAGTAGGAAATGGTATAAAAGTAATTTATTCTTATGACAATCATCCTAAGGCAGCAGTCTCATGTTCTCTTAGAAATGTCCCTTGTGACAGCATAGCTGCAGATATTTTATTTAAAGGTACTCATCAGTTCAGATCTATTTCTAATGTATGGAAACAATACTGGGTTTTGTGCATAGGTCATTAATTCTGCTTTAAGAATATGAATATCAGGTTTTTTGTCAGGCTATTAAAAGAAAAAATGTCTTCACTCTGAATTTTTAGATGTTCACATTGCTATAGGAGTTTTTTATGATGTCATCTAGCAAAACTAAAAACAATGAGGTTTTGGCTTTTCTCTGCATGGGTTTAGTTCTGAAGAACTGTATTATTTACAATAATGAGAATAGTAATGGTTCAATTTAGAACTCAATTTAATCCCACTGCAGCCACTGAGATATGGAATGATAGAGGACATTTCTTCCTAGCAATGTTGGCATGAGATCTGTGGGCTTGAAATATGTCCCTTGAAATTACATGTCCACACAAAATTTAGCAATAGTAAACACTCAAATAAAAAGCTATTAGAGCACAGAGCATTATCTTTTTTCCTAAATTGTTTCAATTGAGTTTAATAGAGTTTTACTGAGCAATTGCCCCAAGAACTTTACAGTTTGGTGATTAACCAATAAATAGCATGCAATAGATTTTAGTTTTAGACAGTATTTCCCCCTCTGTTAAAAATCTCTAAGTGCTCTGCCAGGAAGGTTTAGACACTAAAAATGCTGTAATTGTCCAGGGGAATGATGTAGTTGCTCTATGCTCAGCAATGGTGGGGATTGGAGGGTGTTTTTTTGTTGGCAGACAGAGGTTTGCACAGACCCTGGAGTAAGAATGAAGGGGTAGCTGAGCTTTCCTTTGGACAGGGTATCAAGGAGCTAGAACAAAGGTGTTTGTAGTGTGTATCGAACAGCCAAAGCCTACCTCAGAGTTGCATAAAAATATTGTATTATCTCACAAATGGTTGTCATGAGACTGACTTGAAAGAAATTTAGATCTAGTCATATGTCACCCTGAAGGATCCATGTAGTAAGGTATTTAAAGTAGCTAAGATTAGAGTAGCTTCATTTGCAATTTAAATTTGCTACAGACTATTTTTTGAAAGCATATACAAGGGTCCTAGGGTGTGAAGTGCAGTTCGGTAGGGAATTATATTTGAGCTTTATTAAAGTAGTATTTCTCAAACTATCTTTTGTCCATATCTCTCTTTCTCCTGCATTTAGTTTTTAAAGGAAGGCTGAAATGTGTATACACAAACACCACTCTGCACCCTGCTCTGATTTCTGCCCATGTAGTCCTGGCGCAGTGCTGCTCTGGGATGCCTAAGCTGCCTTTACCACTCTTGGTCAGTGTCTGCAGGCAGAATGGGCTCTGAAGTGGGTCCAAAGCCAGCACCCACACAAGAACATGCTGATATATTACACCTAGGTTGAGCAAATTAAACCCAGTTTACATAAAAAGGGACAGGACTGAAGATCTGTGCTGAGGGGTAGGGAAGCACTTCCCTGTAGCACAGAAGTGTCCAAGTCATGGCAGGAGCAGGGGTTGAAATGTGCCTGTCCTGGCACCACTACCAAGTTTTTAGATATGCAGGGGCAGATCCCTCTATCCCCAGTGCTGTTCTTGCTTCTCTACTGTAATGTGAATGATAATTATGCCCAGTTACTATCCAGAATTGCTTCAGATAATTAATTAATAATATTGTTCACTGTTTTTAATGTGGTCCATGTATTATTGTTATTATTCTTTATAACCAATACGTTCTTTCAGCTACAACCCCCAAGGGTCAGACTTGTTCAGTAAACAAAAGCAGAGCACAGGCAGTAAGTAAAGCATTAGAGAAAGTAAGTAATGCATTAGAGATCACAGTAAAGATAACTCAGGACAAACAATTGGCTCAGGAGCCAGAGAAAAACATAATGAAAAACAGTAAAGTGAGAAAAGGGCATGTAGCAGGACACAATGTTTATCCCCCAATTATAGCAGCATGCTGTTTAGTTTGGTGACAATAAAACCCATGCAGAACTAGAATGCATTTCTTTTCCAAGAGAGAATATGCTTGTGTTAAGAATAAATGATCACTGCTTTTTAACAGTGCAGCAATCCTGATCAGATGCCAGCATGAAGACAAAAGAGGTTGAATTTATTTAACCTCTCTCAGGTAAAAAAGGGGTCATATACAGCAAACCCTTAGACTTCAGATTTCAAATGGCAGTGTCTTCTATAGAGTTAGCAACAATGCCAAACTTCTTTCAGTCAGCTACTGGCATAGAGGAAGGAACTAATGACCGTGAGAAAACGTTAGGCATTAGAGCTTGGAATTGATGGCCTTAATTTCTTGGTAGAGATTACATGCTAGTAAAACAATATTTTTATCTTAAAGCTTCTCTAACAACCTAGTAAAAAGAAAATTCAATAATAAAACTCCACATCATGCTGATTGTATTGCCAATAATAATGAAAATGTTTCTGTTGTTCTTTGTTTAAGTAGGTTAGGTATCACAGTGTCTCTGCATAGAAGTTGCCAGCTAAGTGCATTTTTCTTTTCTGGAGACCTGTCAAAACCTAACACGACAGTATGTTCCTTCTGTGTGAGATGAAACAGCTACACTGCCAGTAAGAATATGTCAACACGGTAAATTTTTGCCTCTCTGGAAGTGGGCAGCTTGATGATTGCAGCCTGATTGTGACACTGAGGAACATTCCTGTCGAGTCTGCTACCTCAGATCAGAGAGAAAACACAAAGGTATGTCATCCTGGATAATCTTTTAAAGAGTTTTACAATGCAGACAGTGGTTTCCCCCTCTTGAAAGACAAATTGCGTGTCAGAGGTGTCGCTGTGCACTGAATAACCTGTGCGGTGGGAGGATGCTTTTATCTCTGTTCTAATTTAGTTCTGGTAAAACAAATGCATGCACTGAGTAATTAGGATTTGCCCTTCCTGCATAGGTCCTTGTTAGAAGGTTTGCAGGTAGGTCTCTTGCATCAGCAATTGCAGAGGCATCTCCCATATCTAAGCTGCTACCTCCCTGCAAAAGCAACATTGCTTCTTTTAGCAGGTCTGTCACTGCTGTGATGCTGTGAGCATGTTTTCATTGCTGCTATTCATATTTTTAAGCTACTTTAAATAATACATTTTTCTAAGAAAGGCCTCTTGGAGGATATTAGAAATGACATTTTCAATGTTACTTTTCAAGGAATACAGTAATAATGTGTTGTGGTTTAGACCAAGCCAGTAACTCAGAACCACACAGTTACTTGCTTGTTCCCCTTCTTTTTCCGATGGCTCTTGGTGAGATGAGAATTGAAAGACTGTAAATCTCATGGGTTGAGATAAGAACAGTCAGTAGCTAAGGTATAACACAAAACCAGTACTGCTACCACCAATAATAATAATGATAAGGGAAATAACAAGGGAAGAGAATACAAAACTAAAAGGGGAAAAGGAAAAGAAAACAATAAACACAAGTGATGCACAGTGTAATTGCTCACCACCCACTGGCTGATACCCAGCCCGACCTGAGCAGCTACCTGGGCCTTCTGGGTAACTCCCCCACAGTTTATATACTGGGCATAACATGCTGTGGTATGGAATACCTCTTTGGCTAGTTTGGGTCAGGTGTCCTGCCTCTGCTTCCTCCCACCTTCCCCATGCACCTCCTCACTGGCAGAGCATGAGACTGAAAAGTCCTTGATAGGTGTAAATATTACTTAGCAACAACTGAAACATGGTGTTATCAGCATTGCTCTCAGACTACAGCCAAAACCAAAGCTGTGGAGGCACTTTTTACTTCAGCCACAGAAATAGTGTATGGTGGAAGTATGGCCAAGTAAGAGCAATCTGAAGACAGTCTTCATAATCATGAAGACAGCTGTGTGGAAGCAGCCCCCATAAAACTCAGTGCTCTTGTTTTCCAGATGCCATCTCTGGGAATATTTACTATGGTTGTGGCTGTATCTAAATATGGGGACAAGGATGGGGTGCAGAAGTATTGGGAATATATTGCAGTTTCTTGCTTTAAAAAAAATCCAGAGACAAGATTTTCTCCCTCCAGATCTGATGTGGTTTAAAATATCATGCTGCCCTTTAACTTCCCAAGTGATGCACTAAAAGCATATAGCACTGTTGCAGTAAGAGGGATAAATATTTTATTTCCTTGTAAAATATCATTCATGGGAGAAATGTTTTCCTCTTAGCTCACTGGGGACAGCAAAACTTTGAGAAATTTGCACAGTTGTTCACACCTTTACACAACACTGGCTTTGCTAAGGGCTTTTCTACAAAATGGCATGGCTTCATATTGTATGTGACATAAGGACTGCTGCATCTCGGAGAGGTGAACACCCCATCAAAAAAGTCACAACCTGCAGACATTGTAGAAAAAGCCGATATGTCTGCACTTGTCACTCAGGGCCTTACACACACACTTTAGGTGCAGATTATAAGAGTGACAGTCTGCTCCTAGAAATGCGTTTTTGCAGCAGAAGTTGAGGCTCATCATAGCCAGGAGCCACCTCACCCTGTAATAGGAGTTATTGTATCCACTGAAAGGATCCCTGATCTTCAATACCAATTTTCTCAATGGAACAGCTTGATTTCCTCCCACTGTGCTTGCAGTAGTTTTAAGACTGAGTAAAAGAAATAGCTTTTATTTCAACCATCACAACATTACAGAGATCTCTTTCAGTCTTGTTCATTGTTGCTGTTAAATTCACATAAAGAGGCAATAATAGGACTATTTTTTTCAGAGCAATTTACAGCTGTTGAAGGTGTGGGCCTCAAATGTGCACTTCTGACATAGATACCACTATCAGTGTGCTCTGTTAGAAGCTAAAAAAGTTTTATTTTTCTCCTACTGCTTTGAGCCTTTAAGGGAAGTGTGTCCATTTCAAACCAGTTTGGAATAATTCTTGAAATTGCTGGAAATTTCTCCATTTCCTTGCCTGTTCTTCTTTCTCTGAAATTTGTATACATATGCTTTTGAATATTCATATTTACTCTATTTTTTAGGATTTGTTTGAGAACATCTCTGTTGTACTTCTCATGTTGCATATTGCCAAGTAAATTAACTAGAAACTACCTTGTTCTTTCTTAATTTAAGTTTTGCTTATAAAGCCCAGCCAGTTCTGAATACTAGCAGGCGTTTGCTTCTCTGCATAATGTAGAAATCATCAACATATTTAAATAAGCTCCTAGAGAAGTTACATCAGCTTTTCTGAATTTTCTAGTGGTGGTTTGTTAGCTGGCAGCAAGACCAAAGCAAAAACCTCCTAGCCTATATTTATTTCCTATATTTATTTTCCCCAGGATCATAATTGTTGATATATCAACATTTAATTGGTGGGGTTTATATATTTATGTATCATCAGGAAGAAATTCCCACTATTCATAATCCAATCTCAAATTCTTGTCCTTCTTCATCATTCTCAAGAAACAACAAGCAGTGGCATTTTGTATCAAGACCATAAATGTCTTAGTCAGGCTCCTTACTATGGGATCTTTATTTGAAACTGCACTCTTACATTTTCAGCTCAGTGCTCTTTTGTCCAATAATTAATTTGGAAGTCAGTGACCTCCTTTTTTGTAGCTTCCTCTTCAGCACTTTCTCCTTAAGCCAGCTCTTTTACCTTGGTAAGTCCAAATCTCTGTAGCCCTAAAGAGGACATTCAGCTGGCAACATTTCTTTTGTTGTCTGGAAAGCGTTTGCTGATTTTTACCTCCTCACTGTGAGGGAGTTGATTTCAAAAGTTTAACTGCCTGCTCACCACCCATTGCACTTTAAAATATCTTTTTTGCTAAATGCAGAATTCAAAGCAGTGTTTTTAACATTATTGTATTTACGGAGGTCATAACAGGAAAAGAATCATTCGGATAGCTATGAAAACAGTGCCTGCACCATTTTCCTCAAAAGTAATTCTGTACTTTGTGGCATATTTTAAGAATATCTAAATCTCTTTAAAGAAGAGATTCACATCAGCCCTGCAGAGAAGGACTTGGGGGTGCTGGTCGATGAGAAAATGAACATGAGCTGGCAGTGTGCGCTTGCAGCCCAGAAAGCCAACCATATCCTGGGCTGCATCAAAAGGAGCGTGACCAGCAGGTCCAAGGAGGTGATCCTGCCCCTTTACTCTGCTCTCTTGAGACCTCACTTGGAGTATTGTGTGCAGTTCTGGTGTCCTCAACATAAAAAGGACATGGAACTGCTGGAACAAGTCCAGAGGAGGGCCACGAGGATGATCAGGGGACTGGAGCACCTCCCGTATGAAGATAGGCTGAGGAAGTTGGGGCTGTTCAGCCCGGAGAAGAGAAGGCTGCATGGAGACCTCATAGCAGCCTTCCAGTATCTGAAGGGGGCCTATAGGGATGCTGGGGATGGACTCTTCATTAGGGACTGTAGTGATAGGACAAGGGGTAATGGGTTAAAACTTAAACAGGGGAAGTTTAGATTGGATATAAGGAAGAAATTCTTTCCTGTTAGGGTGGTGAGGCACTGGAATGGGTTGCCCAGGGATGTTGTGAATGCTCCATCCCTGGCAGTGTTCAAGGCCAGGTTGGACAAGGCCTTGTGTGACATGGTTTAGTGTGAGGTGTCCCTGCCCATGGGAGGGGGGTTGGAATTTGACGATCTTAAGGTCCTTTCCAACCCTAACTATTCTATGATTCTATGATTCTATATTTTGAATGTTTCTGTGGAACTTAAACTACTGTTGAGCAAGTGTTGATTGATTACTACACGAACAGGGCTTTTGGCAAGAATTAAGCTTAACATTGGCAAGTTGCTTGATAATTATTAAGAGTGTGAAAACCAACACAAATACATTCATTTTGCAGGGAGCTCAATCTCAAACCACATTTACAGTTACATGTTCCTCTTGATAGTGATTCTAGAAGAGAGCTATACTCTTTAATATGAAAAAATAAAATTAGAATTGGTAATGTTTACAGCTGAATAACCAAAGGTGTTAAAATTGATTTCAAAAGAAGGTAACCAATATGTGTAGGAGGTCTTAATCAGCTGCATTTGTTGCTAAAATGCTTCCTTTCCTTTCTCTGTAGCAATTCTGCTATGATATTTGTTGGAAGAATTTCCGTTTTGTCTTCAGTGACTTAATTATAATTCTGTCCAGAAGTTTCAGTGAAACCAACCATTTACAATTTGGTATGGGTTTGGTTTTTTTTTTTCAGTTAGGAAAGAGGAAATGCATTTACCAAGTGAAGGTGGAAGCATTTTCATCTTCAAACAGAAGGAAAATTTTCTTTCTAGAATCCCAAAGAAAATGCCATGAAAATATAATTACACAATTTAAATGTAAACCAGTATCTATTGTTATGCTGGTATCTGCAAAAAAAACCCAGGATGTAACACTGGTATCCAGAAGTTCTCATCTTGGAGAGCCATTCTAGGGAAAATGGTATCTGGACAAGGAAATTCACCTGTTGTTTCTTTAAGGCAGGAGTCTCCAGATCTGTTGTAGCTGCATCTCACTTGACAACACATCAGTTATGTCCAGCTAGGCATAACTTCCTATGTAAGGGCTGCTCCCGCTTCTGGTTTCCTCCACCTTCCTCCACCCTCTGTCTTCCTCTTCCTCTTGCCCCAACCAGTGCCACAGTCATGTATCAGCTTGACCCTGTCATCACTTACTCACAAGTGAGGAAATTTTACTCTTGGGAGAAATTTACTGCTGTACAGATGGAGAATTACATACTCCTAGTAAACATGCATTTGGGGATCCAGGCTCATAGGATATGAAAGGCACTCCATGATTAATGCACGTTAATGGGTGTCACACTGCTATAGCATCATTAGGCTATCTTTAAAACAGCCTGTTGCTCATTGAAGGCTCTTATTTGTCAGTTTTACCTGGAATTCATAGGTACTCGGTCTTTTGCCATGAAAAAAATTGTAAGGGCTGTTTTCCCCCCACAAGCTTGACATTCTAGTTTGAGACATATTAGAGCCATAGTTTCTTTGGGAATAGAGGAAAAAAACGATGAATGTTGTTTGGAGTTTTTTTGGGGGATTTTTTTTGTGTAGTGTGGTGTTTGTCTGCATTTGCCTTGCTCAGACATTCTTGTCTGAATGTCTTAAGGTCTGGAGATTTTCAAGGCAATCTAGGTCAACATATGGATTTTAGAGAACTTAGAAAATTTGATTATAAACAATAAGGTCATCTTGATGTTTAATGTGATGGTGCTATGAGCCAGTGAAAGCTTCTCTATTAATTCATGGAATGTATATATAGGTGTTGTATTTTGAAAATTCAGTGTGTACTTCTGCACCTGCACATGAGGATTTTGATTTGTATTTCCACCTTCATTTAGATTACTTAGAAGGTAATGTTCCCTTCAGAAATCACTGTGTTCTCTTCAGAAAATGGCAGCTCTGGTTTGACCTTCTTTAAAAAGAGATGGCATAATTGTAGAAAAGGGCATCAGCTGGCAAATTTTATATATATATATATAAAAGATTAGGTGAGAGTGTCTTGTCCAGGAATATTAAGTTTTCCGAATAAATGGGATAACTGAAGTATTTTCATTAGGAACTCAGCATCAAGGATCATGATAACTGTAGGACCCTAGTTTATGTGCAGATGGGTGATTTCCTTGATCATAGATTCCCATCTAACTGGGTTGGGAGACTTGAACTATGAAATATTGAATGACATGGAGAATAATGCAGCTGCTTATGTAACCACATTACACCTTCAGATACTACTGTATCTCATGTAGAGCTCAAAATCTTAAATGCTTTGACTAGAAAAGATACTCCTGTGAATAGTTTAAGGCACAAGACAATGGGGCTAAGATCTAAGGAAAAAAAGTACAGTTGTGTAGATTCTTGTGCTTTTCCATTGAATTCCCACAGTCTACCATGTGTACTGCCTTCAGAACCTAGCTCTCTCCATGCAATGACATTATGCATTGTATGTATTAGCTACCTGCTCACCAAGTACATAGTTATGACATAATATATATCAAACAACAATGACATTATTTTAATAAGAACACATATTAAGACTTGCACAAGTTCCAGTATTTATCATGTTTAAATTTTCAGACCTTGCATGAGTTAATTCACATAGGTTGGCCATGTAAAGAACAGTTTGACCTGCAATATGAGGGCATTGCTGCTGGGAGAACAAAAAAAGAAGTGTAGACATGGCTTATGAAAGCAATGTTCAAATCCAGACTGGTAACACAACCCAGGCTTCTAGAGTTGTATTTATAATTAAATTTGGGAGCCACTTCATAGTCAGATGACAAAGTGCTGAAATGTGGAGACGTGCAAAAAAAAAAAAACACCACCACTAATTCTTATATAAATGAAAATTACAAAAGGTTTAAGCTCATCTGGGTACTCTTTATATTTTTCCAAATTAAAGACAGAAAATCATGTTTGCTTAAGAGATATGTTCAGCTTTTGTACTTGCCATCCTGAAATCTGGAATGCTTTTGCTTGAGAATATTTTGTCACCAGTTTTATGAAGTCTTACAGAATTATATGTTGCCCATTATGCATAACAAAAGCAGTGGATCAGCTAAGTGTGGTTAGAAATTCTGAAAACAAAACCGACAAAAGGCTCAATTCTCTTCCAGCTTTACAGAGGGGCTCCTTTGATTTAATAGATTTGTTCCCAAGTAATTGGGGGCAGAACTGGGGCAGAAGGGCATACTGGGAAATTCATTCTCCTGCCTTTATAAATAAGGAGCTGATTCTGACATAATGTGATACTTGCATAATAGATGATTGTCACATATGTTGCAAAACCCACTATTGTGCCTTCCTCTGTATAAGGCTAGAATTGAGCCCAGTGTTTCTATTTTAAGCACTGAAATACAGAGTCTAATTAGTGATGTACTTATGTATTATTCCTACACCAGAGAAATAACTCTTACAGAAGGCTTGCACTTGTGTAACATATGTTTATTTAGCCTTTTGTAGCTGTATTATCAAACTACTGCTTTAATGGTCCAGGCCATGGATTATTAATTGAAACAGTAAAATAAGCAATCATCTTTGGTTGCCATAGCAAAGCTACCCAAAATATAGTTGCTGAGGAAACCATACTGAGAATATACACAATATATAACCTAATAATGTTGATATACAGCTTTAAGATTAAGAGGATATAAAATATACTTGTGCTCTTGTTGGGACTTTAAATATTGAATCTGATAAATGCTTATTAATTTCTTGTTGAAAGTCTTCCTATTGCGTGTAAAGATATAGCTTACTTAATGATCTGGTATGTTATGTGTCTGACAATCCTTAAACTATGTAATGATTTTTTAAACAAATCCTGCTTCATTAAGGGAAGAAATAGACTTTGGAGAAAGATTATAAATAAATGAAAACTGAGCAAACATCACCATGACAAATTCTGCTTTTGTAATACAAATGAAAAGCTACAACAATGAGAAGAAGAATAATTGAAAATATAGTTTTGCACTGCAGCATTGTGTTACTTTATTTTTTATTGTCAGAAAAGGCTAGAGTGACCTGCCACATCCAAGATGTGTTCTGTAACATGTATCTTTTCTGACAAAGGCATGTATATAACCCTTTTTGATGTGCTTCTGGTAGGGAGGATTTCAGAACATCCCCGTGCAACCTGTTCAAGGGCTTTGCTCCTTCACTGTTATTAAGATTTTCCCACTGTCTACCACAAATATTTATTGCTGCAGCTTAAGACATTTACTTCTTGTCCTGTGTATCATGGGCAGACAACAGAATATTTAATTCCTTTTGTGTACATGAAGGTTGTTATTGTGTCCCCAAGTTAGTTGTATCCTATTTGATTGAATAATCACGTTTTTCTATTTTTCTTGAATTTTTACATTTGATGCTTAGATTGTTACAACTTGCTTGGAATTCTGGGCCTGGAAGTGAACCCCATATTCCATCTGAAACCTAATCAATGCTGGAGAGAGCAAGGAGATTATTTCGCTTGTCTTCACATATTCCTAATTATAAATCCTGGCATGGCTCTTTATCTTCTTCTTGGGAGTAGGCCATTGTTCACTCACATTCAGTTTGTGATCCACTGTGCCCTAAGATCAATTTCTACCTAAATCAAATGTTGTGCATCCCGCATTTGTGCAGGCAATTATTGCTAAGAATAGAAGCGTACATTTATTCATGGTGACTTGTTTCCTGTTTGTCAGTAGATAATTCTTTGTTTGTTAAGAATATTTGAGCAGTCATGATGCTAGCCAAGATACTTGCTAAAAAGAGCATAGGAAGCCTTTCTCTTTAATCTTCGGACTCTTAATAAAAATGTTGCTAGTGCTGAAGCCAGGACAGACTACAGTTGACCCTCAATACATCCATTTATTTTTGACAGTTATCTACTGTCAGCTGCTACCTAGCCTCTGGTTGTCCAACTTGTTTTACATCATGCAGTAGGAGATTGAGCAAGACCATATTTCCCTAACTTGTGTATGACAAGCCTATCCTGCTAGGTTTCTTTCCCCAGTCAATCAGCAGGCTGAGACTTCTCATCTTCCTCCTTCTGCAGATAAAAACACCAAGGGAGTCCAATCTTCCTAGTCTTTAATTGACTATGGCTGTACCTACACTCTTTTATTTTCTTAACCTTGAATAAACCTTCCTTCAGTTGGCTCAACTTTCACCATATGCTGGGTCTCCAAGATGCTAACTTGGTACTGAGTACACACGGTGACTTCTCTTTATTTGCATGCTCCTAGTGAAAAAGCTATATCCTTTAACATTGACAGTGAGTCATGTGAGATTTTCCACAAAATATATGCTATGAATATTTAGTCATGTCCTTAATCATGTAGTAAGATTTCCAGCTCTTTTTATTTAGTTTCACATTTCTAGCCAAGATATGAAGACGTTTAAGGTATTTAGCAAACCAATTCACCATCCTCTCTCTTTGCTATACCCTGTTATGGATAGGACTAGATTTTTCACCTCTGTTTAGACTTTTCCCAAGATTTTTTTTGTTCTGTTACAACCCCTTCACAACAGATTAGTATGTGATATGGGGAAGATGCTGCCTTTGCCCAGCATCACAGAGAAAAAGATGCCGGACGGAGTTGTGTCCTTTCTGACAATGCTCCTGCCTAATTCCAACCCTTCAGTTATTCCCTAGGACCTTGCAAATATTCCTGTCCTGGGTTATGCCAGGGCTGGGAAGAAGGAGGCTGATGAGCGAGTGGGGCTGGGCTGTAGATGTGAGTGGGACAGCCCAGTGCCCTGTAGATCTCTAGCTACAAGGCAGGTCTGAGGTCCTGCTAGGAAGTCCAGGAGACAGGTCAGGGTCGTGATCAAGACCATCAGGATGCAAGGCTGGACACATGCAGAGCTACAGGGTGCCTCCAGAAAGCACCAGAGGAGCTCAGTGCCAGTCCCACCTCAGAAGAGGCCTGGAGGGAGATTTTTCATGGCCCTTGGCTGTTTTCTGTGAAACTGGATGCCAGGTTACCTTAAGCATGGGCAGTTAACCCCTGGGATCACTGCTGTCACTGTTGGTTTGGATCTCTCAAATTTACATTACAAAGTACTCTGTAAACTAAACTTTATGAGCTCATTAGGAAAGAAAAGAAACAAACACAGCTACAAGTGCTCAATGCCCTTTGTACAGACTAGTTTAACTAGTGTGAATTCACTAATTCATCATGTAATTCATGACATTTCTAACTCACAAGTTCTCTAGTTTGTAACTCACAACTTGTAACGTGCACTTATGAGCAAAGTAATTGCCTAGCCAATGGTGAGAGTGCTCATCCTTCCTCCTCTGTTACAGTGCAGGGATGCCCTGTACCACATCAGGAAGCATGAAAGCCTCAGCAGTTCATCTGCTGTTGGATCCGCTTCATAAACTTTTTTGGTAGGCTGATGTATTGATACCCTCCAGCTTGGAGGTTTGGTTTATCCTATTTCTGTGAGTTAGCAGATTCTGAAGAAAACTAACCTGCAATCAATATGCAAGGACTGTGGCTGCAGGAGACAGCAAACTGCAGGTGGCAGTGGCTGTGTAAGGACCTTCAGCCCTTTCTGGCCACCATGTCCTGCCTACATGTTGCTATCACTTTGACCTAACAGCATATCTCAGGCCTTGGCATGAGCCGTGTGTTAGCAAAAACCTGAGCAGGAGTTGAATGAAAGTCACATCTATAGAGAAAGACAATTAGAGGGTGGTCAGGTCATCGATACCCTGTTGGTGCTCCTGAGTCTTGGCAAGTTATTTATGGCAGTACCCTTAGTGCTCTTGGGGGCAGTGAATAAGGGACACAAAATCCTGAGACATCTTTTAGTTACTCCTAGAAGGTGACATAGTTCTTGGTCCCCAGAGTGGTATACAGGATTACATTGAGGCAGGCATGTGTACTTTAAAGCAAGTTACATCACACAGAAAGCTGGTCATCCACAGACTCATCAATAATTTTAGCTGGAGTCTTCAATAAGGATTTTTAGAAGGCTGAGTTTAGGAGGTTGGACAGATTTATTGCCTTAATGCCTCCTAAGCAAACCCTGAGTAGTCTGGAATGGTTCTGGATTGTGTCAATGAGTGATAGATTAAAGATTCCCCAGGTACTGTGTACAAAGCGACACTGCTGACCTGAATGGTTCCTTGAAAGCTATTCTGGTGTATTGTGTCAGTGATCCACAGATAATAGGTCTCTGGGGGACTTTTGAGCGAGGTTTTTCAATTCATGAGGCAGTAAGGATGCTTTGATTTGCCAAGTCTAGGCAAACTTTGGCACATCTTGAAGCATATTTGAGGGGCTTGAAGCAGCATCTCACAGACTTTTATTGAACTTGTAACAGATTTAAAGGGGGAACAGTCAGGAAATGCAGTGATTCTGGACTGGGGAAAGGCATGAGTGGGAGGGAAATCATGCAGTGCTCAGCCAAAATGTTAACTGTAGAAACAATTTTCAGGCACAGAGGTAAAGAAAATGATTTAATATATTTCCAAGCCTTGCAATAGCTGCACAATATTGTGTCAAATTTTCTGACTTGCTGCAGACTCACAGTAGAATATATTTACATTCTTCTGCTAGAGTGAGAAGTAATCACACAGTAATTTCACAAGCAAACCTAGAAACTTTAGCAGTTCTAATTATTGAATGATAGGAAGCATATTGATAGTTTTCTTTCATGTAATTAAAAGACAGCAGAAGGAAAATTTCAAAATTAATTGCTACAGTTTCATGCAATGATGGGGTATGGAAATAGGAAACAGCTTTGGAAACTAAAATCTGTCAGCAGAGGAACTTGATACTGAAAAAGGCTTATCTTACATAAAACATTTCTGCTTATTCAATCCAATTAGCATGGCCTCTCAAAACCTTGCATTATCGCATAGTTGTGTTTTGTTTCATGTTTGCATTCTCCCAAATTTTGTATTTTAAAATTTGTTATTAAATAAGAAGAAATACATTTAGTACATAGCATGTTCTCATTACATTTTAAAGATAAGTCTTTTATCAGTAAACCATGGAATTAAAAAGGCTTCATCCTTTAGAGAAAGATGATTCACAATTTAAACCCCAGTGGATCATTAAATGTTTTTGCTAAATTATGTATTTTCAGGAACATTTAGAGACGCAGCTACATTTTATCAACTTGTGGATGATAGTTAATGAATACTGTTCATGAATTCTTGTTATTCATGAATTCTTGTTATTCATGTCTGGATCCTTGTTTACTCAACTGAAACAAGATTACTTTAGAATGTGGGCTGAGCTCACTAGCCTTAGTTTGCATGGACTGTCTTTTCAAACAAATTTCTTATTTTTGAAGCGTGCTGGTTTTTGGTGAATTGTTATGAATCCAAATGTGCTGCTTAGGCTTTACTTACACATCATTATGGTACCCCTTGAATGTTTTAACAAGAAATGTAATAACTATTGTGCCTTTAAATAACAAATGACAATTCAGCAGTGTATCCTTTCCCAGTGGCATACCAAGCATCTTCTGTCAAGCCAAGGATGTGAATGACAGGTGTCACTCTTCCTTAGTATCCAAAGTGGCACAGCCACGATGGTACACAATACTCATGTCTAGTCAAATAAGGCATTTAGTTAACAGGTGGCCTGCAATAGCTAAAATAGATGTGTGGGAAAGGTTTCATTGAAATGCATGCTGCATACCTCTTTTTCTAATCTTTTCCCCTTACATGAGCACTTTCTGTTCTATTAAATTCTATATTAAATGACCTATAAGAATTACAGCAAGAGGAAATTATTCTCACTTATCACATTACAGAAATGCAAAGCTTCAAACAATAATGTGAAATTATTTGTCATGGTAAGTTTCTTCATGTGAGGCTGCACTTACTGATTTGAATTCTTAGTTTTAAGGTTGTGCCTCTATTACATTACCAGTTGCAGGTGGCCTAATTAAAACCAAGACTTATTAAGAGTCGAGTGGGAAGATCAAATCATAATGAAGGAAATATTATGAATAATATATAGTAATTTATATGCAGCAGAAGCTAAAATAGGTAGGCAAATGTTGAATTAGTTATCCCAAATTTAGACAGAGCACATTCCCCATTTTCCCCCATTTGAACCTTGAAAGGACCCAGCCTGCCATACACCATTCATGTCTATTGTAGCCTCTTTACCTCTTTATTTCACTGTAGTCCTGTTGTACTTTGGTGCATCTAGTTATCTAATTCTAATTAAAGGAATCTATAGACTTTAAACAGTTCAAGCTCACATACAGACAAAACACTCACTGAAGGCTCTACACCTGTCCCAGGAAGGATGCTAAGAGATAAGATAGTTTGACAAAGGTAGAGCACTTAAGAAGAGTGACCTTAGGCAAAGCACAGAGCTGGCATTTGCTCCATGCACCTGTCAGTTTGTAATGGTGACTGACATAGACTGGGAAAGAAACACATTTCAAAATAGAAACCAAAATAAGTGCTTCAGTGCTGAAAACCCAAACTGTGCAGAAGCTGTTTGTTTGATGGCATGCCACAGAGCCTGCACATGTGTTGGAAATGCATCTGTCTCATGGCATTCTGAAAAGGATTGGAAACAAAAGAGAAGCATCCTCATTACGTGGCATGTTGCATCCTGTATCAATGTTTCAGTGTGGTGGCAGTTGTATTAGAGCCTGTAGTAGTGACAGGAAATACAAATACAAAATGCTCTTCATAAGCCTTTCCTTACCTTCTTAAAAAGAGCATGAGATGAGGAAAGTTGCTCAAAATGTACAGAAAGGCAGATTGAACTCTATCAAGAAAATGATGAAAAGTTGCTATTCAGTGCAGTGGTTTAATGCTGCAATATGTTTTGCACTGAACTTCTTTCCACAGTTTTTTGTCTTTTCAAGATTTGTTGGATATAGTCCTGCAAGGACACCTTCAGGTAAAAACTCATGTGACTGATCCTCATGTAACTATAGTTAATGGTGTCAACATCTGTAAGCAAAGGCTTACGTGGTTGCAGGATAAGGAAAGTTTACATTTGTCTTAGATAACACTATGTGCCACAAAAAGCCCTATGGCTTTTCACATTCTTTTTATTTTGCAAATATGCAGGTATTAGCATGATGATCCAATGACAATTCATGCTATAAGACATTAGCATTCCATCTGTGCTACACATAATCTGAAGAGATTTGGGGTGGGGGACACACAGTGAAAAACAGTAGAATTCACTTCTATGTGTATTTCATTTCACATCTCCTAGGCTGTTTACTAGCCCAGGCTTGCTTTCAGGATCCCAGGGGACTTGCTCTCCTTTTTGTCAATGACATGAAAGGAACAGGGCACTTCACAACATACGATTGTTTGATGTTTGATAAAATCAGCCTTTCAGCCTCAACTCCCATTTCTAAACCTGATGCAGAAACCATATAAATTGCTCAATGGGCATTAAGTAAACCCTGAAACTTTCTCTGTAATCTCTCCTAATTTCTTTAAGGTCTCACCAGCACTTCAAGAAGTAGAAATCTCTAATTCTGACAGGAGGAGAGAATTGGAACAATTAGAAAAAGTGCAACCTAGAGTATACATATAAATCAGCTGGATGTCTTTGAGACATTAAAATCCCATGGGTTTGGCAAGTTGGGTCCCTTTGTGTCTAGACCCACATTTATGAATTCTGGGGCAGTTTGCAGAGCCTGTTCCTGTTTTGCACTTCTGTGACATAGAATCGTAGAACAGTTAGGGTTGGAAAGGACCTTAAGATCATCAAGTTCCAAGCCCCCTGCCGTGGGCAGGGACACCCCACACTAGACCATCTCACCCAAGGCTTAGTTCAGCCTGGCCTTGAACACTGCCAGGGATGGAGCATTCACAGCCTCCCTGGGCAACCCATTCCAGTGCCTCACCACCCTAACGTCTGTCAAGCCACCATGGAACACACTTTGTCCTGCATTTTAGCAAGAACTGGGGAAGGGGTCTCACACTGCGGTATGTATTGTACACATTTCTACAGTAAGAAATGTTGGATTACTAGCTTCTAACCAGCTGCCAAGTGTCTTTCCCTTTTCTGTTGACTGGGATTCTCAGGATACAACTGTGCAGCGTAAAGCATGCTTTGTGGAGCCGTCTGGGTTAGCCTGGAAAGCAGGAGTATGTAGCTGTGCTACACTGGTTCTCCTCCAGAGCAGATATATCTTGTTGTTAATGAGCATTAAGTATACACTACTGAGCACAGTACTGTAAAAATCATATCTCCTGTATATTATATAACTTTTTTTTTCTCTCCACAACATTAAGTTCTGCAATACAGATATATCTATCCATAGGATTTTAAGCACAGAGTGAGGGCTCTCATGAAAAGTCACCTGGAGTATTGTGTACAGTTCTGGCGTCCTGAAGGACATGGAACTGTTGGAGCAAGTCCAGAGGAGGGCCACGAGGATGATCGGGGGACTGGAGCATCTCCGGTATGAAGATAGGCTGAGAAAGTTGGGGCTGTTCAGCCTGGAGAAGAGAAGGCTGCGTGGAGACCTCATAGCAGCCTTCCAGTATCTGAAGGGGGCCTATAGGGATGCTGTGGAGGGACTCTTCATTAGGGACTGTAGTGACAGGACAAGGGGTAACGGGTTAGAACTTAAACAGGGGAAGTTTAGATTGGATATAAGGAAGAAATTCTTTCCTGTTAGGGTGGTGAGGCACTGGAATGGGTTGCCCAGGGAAGTTGTGAATGCTCCATCACTGGCAGTGTTCAAGGCCAGGTTGGATGAAGCCTTGGGTGATATGGTTTAGTGTGAGGTGTCCCTGCCCATGGCAGGGGGGTTGGAACTAGATGATCTTAAGGTCCTTGCCAACCATTAATATTCTATGATTCTGTGACTGGCCTGAGGGAGCCTGGGCAGAGTGAGCATCTCAGATGCCCAGTTTCCTACTGGCCTTACTGGTGGAAAAGCTTTTCTTCCACTAATAGTTGCAGACAGCATTTAATAGAAATAGAGTGCCAGTAAAAATGCAGTATGTTCTTATTTGTAATCTTGCTTTTCCATTTCAAAAGGAAGAAAGATACTTGCTTAGAGAAGGCATGATGAACTGGCTAAGGAGCACAGATAGTTTCTTGGCTCAAATGCAAAGGAGGAAGCAGTATGATGACAGTTACATATTTTAATAGATTCCCAACAAAGCTTTGGTGGTAAGGTTATTATTTACTCACCCTAGCATAAAAGACTGTTGAATGCATTTTGAAGTAACTTTCAAATTTGTTCTTTCAACATGGTTTGGATGCATGGTTCAGATATTTCTTAAGAAAATGATTTCACTAAGCTGACATAATACATACATAACAGCTGCAGAAAATAATTGAAAAAAATAACATTAATCCCTTACACAGAGAGAAGATCTTTTGCTAGGAATCAAACAGAGAAGACTGCTGCCTCTTTCATCTTTAATAACTGAAGTGTGGCCCCTGGAGACTGAAGGTCACTGCGTGTAATGTTTCACAATGTGATATGCAGTCCCAGCATATAATGCTCCAGCCTCATCTCATGGGCAGATGGCAGGAGTCACAGGTACAAATACACAAACTTTACAGTTTCATGCTGTTTAGATCAAGATGAAATGGTATGTGATGGCACCTGTTTTCTCTGAAGTCTTTGCAGATATTTCCTCTGCATTAAAGATGAAAAGACTCATAGCTCAATAGACTGTTAGCCAGCTTTCCTTTTTATTGTGATTGTTCTGTCTCTCTCTGTCACTCATTTCTCCCACCACAAATACATTTTGAAGTCAATGTCCGATTTCCCCAAATTTCACTGAAGTCTCAAACATATTAAGCTCTTAAAAGTGTCAGAAAAAGCAGTCGTTGAGTAAAGGAAAGACATTAGAATCAAAGCCCACACTGGGAAACACCCATTTAAATGCCTGCACTGGCTATATAATCTGAGCAGTTACTTGTTCGCTTTGGGCTCTGGCTGGCCAGGAACCCTGTGCACAGGTCTGCCTGGCTGCAGTGCAGCGCAGCTGGGGAAGAGCATAATCTAGGATAGAAAAGGGAGCTGGGGGCTGGAGGACAAGAGCAAAGGTGTGGGAAAGGAATGAGTACAGTGCCTGGGGACCAGAGACATCTCAAGGGCCAGAAGCCTGCATGGTGTGGGTAAAACATCTCTGTGGAAGGTGGGACCAGGAATATACATTGAACTATAATTATAGCAGGTTAGTCTGTGGAACATGCATGAAACTAGTTCTGCTATATATAGAACCATTTTTAAAAACTACAAATAGGCACTGTAATTTGGGGACTTGTACCTGCCCTGTTGAGCATGATTTGACCATATCTATGCTAAGATGAAATTCCTAAATGAAGCTGATATAACTACAATTCATTATAAACACTCCCCATCCTCAACAGGACAGGGAGCTAAAATAAGATGAAAAGCCCAGGCTGAGATAAGGACAGAGAGCTCACTCCAGTTACTGTCACATACTAAGCAGACTCCCCTTGGGGAAGATTAATTTAATTTATTGCAAATTAATAACAGAGTAGACTTGTGAGAAAAAGACAAAAACTAAACCACCTTCCCTCCTTTCCCCTTCCTCGCAAACTCGACTTCTCTCCTTTGTCCTCTACCTTCTCCTGCTCCCAGTGTGCAGCGGGATTAAGAATGGGGGTTGCAGCCAGTTCATAACAGCTCATCTCTGCTGCTCCTTCCTCCTCATGCTGTTCCTCTGCTCAGGGGTGGGGTCCCTCCCATGGGATGCAGTACTTCACTAATTTTGTCAGTATGGGTCTCTGACCTGGCTGTCTTGCAGGGCTGTTCCTCACTCGTTTGTGGTCCCAGATCCACCCTCTGTCAGGGTTTTTTGCCCTGTCCTGGGTTCCGCAGTAGCAGTCGTGTTTTCCCTTTGTGTTAGCTGGTGCAGTGCTGTGTTTTGACTTCCAGCTTGGGAACAGTGTTGGTGAAGCCGATGTTTTTGGTTGTTGCTAAGTGATGTTTACCCTGACCAAGGACTCTGTGAGGCTCATGCTCTGCCAGGGAGGAGGGGAAGCTGTGAGGAAGCAGAGACGGGGCGCCTGACCCGGGCTAGCCAGGGAGGTATTCCATACCACAGCACGTCATGCCCGGGGTGAGGGGTAACTGGGAGTTACCCGGAAGGACACGGGCTTCCGGGTGGGACTCGTTTCTTGGCCGGTGGTATCGTATTCTCTTCCCTTGTTATTTTCCCGTATCATTGTTGTAGCTGATAGTAGCGGTGGTGATTTGTTGCTGGACTGTTCTTGTCTCAACCCGTAGGAGTTGCCCTCTCTCGATCCTCCTCCCCGTTCCTCCGGGAGCGGGGAAGGGGAGAGCCCCGGTGCGGGGAGGCGGGGGGGGGGGAGACGGACACGGACCTCAATTGTTGTCAGCTCGGCACCACTCACTGGGAGTGAATGAACAAGCTACCTGACTGGGTTTAAACCACGACAGTTCTTTTTGGCGCCCAACGTGGGGCCTCTTCAGCACGCATCACCTCCTCCTCTGGTGACATTCCGAAATCTTTGCCCTCTGGCCAGTCCATGATGACTTCTAGAATGCCTGGACGACTGGGATTTCCTATTCGAGTTCGTTGTGTAATTAGTGCAGCCCATTTACTCCATGTAGCATCAGTTGCATGATGTGTAGAGGAGACCCTGCCTTTGAACATCCAGCCCAGCACGGGCAACCGGGGTGACAGGAGGAGCTGTGCTTCAGTGCCAATCACTTCCGAAGCAGCTCGAATCCCTTCATAGGCTGCCAGTATCTCTTTCTCAGTTGGGGTATAGCTGGCCTCAGATCCTTTATATCCCTGACTCAAAAAGCCGAGGGGTCGACCTCGAGTCTCCCGTGGAGCTTTCTGCCAGAGGCTCCAGGTAGGACCGTTCTCCCCAGCTGCAGTGTACAGCACATTTTTTACATCTGGTCCGGTCCGGACAGGTCCAAGGGCTACTGCATGAACTATCTCGTGTTTAATTTGCTCAAAGGCTTGTTGCTGCTCAGGGCCCCATTTAAAATCATTCTTCTTCCGGGTCACATGGTAGAGAGGGCTTACAATCGAACTGTAATTTGGGATGTGCATTCTCCAGAACCCCACAGCACCCAAGAAAGCTTGCGTTTCTTTCTTATTAGTTGGTGGATACATTGCTGTTATCTTGTTGATCACATCTGTGGGGATCTGTCTACGTCCATCTTGCCATTTTATTCCCAAAAATTGAATCTCCTGTGCAGGTCCCTTGACCTTACTTCGTTTTATGGCAAAACTGGCTTTCAGCAGGATTTGGATTATTTCCCTCCCTTTCTCAAAGACTTCTTCTGCTGTATCGCCCCACACAATAATGTCATCAATGTATTGCAGGTGTTCTGGAGCTTGCCCCTGTTCCAGTGCAGTCTGGATCAGTCCGTGGCAAATGGTAGGGCTGTGTTTCCACCCCTGGGGCAGTCGGTTCCAAGTGAACTGGACACCCCTCCAAGTAAAAGCAAACTGTGGCCTGCACTCTGCTGCCAAAGGAATTGAGAAAAATGCATTGGCAATATCAATCGTGGCATACCACTTGGCTGCCTTTGACTCCAGTTCATACTGAAGTTCTAGCATGTCGGGTACGGCAGCACTCAATGGTGGTGTGACTTCATTCAGGCCACGACAGTCTACTGTTAGTCTCCATTCTCCATTAGACTTTCGCACTGGCCATATGGGGCTATTGAAGGGTAAGCGGATCCTGCTGATCACCCCTGACTCTCCAGTCTACGGATCAGGTGATGGATGGGAATCAGGGAGTCTCGGTTGGTGCGATATTGCCACCGGTGCACTGTTGTGGTCGCAATTGGCACTTGCTGTTCTTCAGCTTTCAGCAACCCCACAGCAGAGGGATCTTCTGAGAGACCAGGCAAGGTGGACAGCTGCTCAATTTCCTCAGTCTCCAAAGCAGCAATACCAAAAGCCCACCGGTACCCTTTTGGGTCTTTGAAGTACCCTCTCTTGAGGTAGTCTATGCCGAGAATGCATGGAGCCTCTGGACCAGTCACAATAGGGTGCTTTTGCCATTCCCTCCCAGTCAGGCTGATTTTTAAACCACGACAGCCCTTTCTTAAATCTGTTTCCCTGAGGCACCACCTTGACTGAGGGTCTCAGCTGTGCCCTGTGGTGGGTTGGTTGGAGCCACTGGAACTGGCCATGTCCAACATGGGGCAGCCCCAGCCTCTCCTTACAGAGGCTGCCCCACAGCTCTGCTGCCAGCACCTTGACATGGACACCGAGTGTCCCATAAGGGGCTTGAGTACTTAAATACACCTAAAGATACACCGGCACAGGTTGCCCAGAGAAGCTGTGGCTGCCCCATCCCTGGCAGTGTTCAAGGTCAGGTTGGACGGGGCTTTGAGCACCCTGGTCTAGTGGAAGGTGTCCCTGCCCATGGAAGGGGATTGAAATGGGATGATCTTCAAGGTCCCTTCTAACCCAAACAGTTCTATGACTCTAAGATGCAGACTTAACAACAAGCTTCAAAAAAAAGATGCATTCTGAAACAGTTCAAAGAACAGCAACACCAAATGGAAACAAAGTCAACACTTTTGTAACTATTAGGCAAAAATTCAGGAAAAGAATACCCACAACTGCTAGACCACCAAGTGGCTGGGCACAGACTTCCGGGATTATGTGTAGAGTCCTAAAATTTCAGACAATTACCTGAGACTAGAGACCAACCAGACTGCTGTGGACCTTGCCATTGGCACTTGTCTTTCAGATATGTTAAGTGCATGCTGCCCAGCATGAAATCAAAGGCTAGCTCTTAATGCTGTTTGCTTCAGCCTCACTCTTTATGAAATGGATGTGTTGACGCTTCCTTGTTTCCTTAACTTTGTAAGGTTCCAGTCCTTAAATGGGGGGGGGAAGAGTTTGCCAGTACAATAGGCATGGTATTAATTTTAGCAGGTGTCCTACCTATGTGATCTGACTCCCCTTCTAGATTGTGATTTAGACATTAGTCTCAAATTGAGTTCTAAGTGAAAGGCTGCATTCAGCTGCTTAAACATGTTTGTTTATGGCCATTTAAGATACTTTAAATTTCCAAGACATCTGCAGGGAACTTTTACCTCAAACATTCTCCTGGAATGGCAATGGAAAGTGAAGTGCCACACTGAAAGACATCTCCAATGGTGGTCAGGCCTACATTCAGGCAACTGAATCTGGCCTGAGGTACCTGGTATCTTCCCTGGTACAAATGAAGGGAAAAGGTGTTTGCCTAACTCTACAACCTGCTGCTGTGGTGGCTGGTTCATGTGCATTGCAAATCAGAAAAATACAATGAAAGTTTTAAAATGCTTTAATCTTGATGCAACAGTGGTGTTTAAGTCTTAAAGGAAGACTGGCGCGTATCCCACTTGTATAGCACTGGCTGCACAGGCTGCTTTGCACATCCCACTTGTGAAGCAAGAAGATGTGATGACCTGCGGTGGTGGTGGATTTAGGAGATGAGAAAGACTGAGGCACAGGGTGAAAATGTCCATGTCTCAGATGAAGAAGAGGAAGGAGCCATGGCCGCCATGGAGATGCAGGGGCTCTCCTGCCTTTGGTTCTGTCTCACAGCAGCCTTCCAATTCTCATAGCAACCTTCCAGTATCTGAAGGGGGCCTACAAGGATGCTTGAGAGAGACTCTTCATCAGGGACTGTAGTGACAGGACAAGGGGTGGTGGGTTCAAACTTAAACAGGGGAAGTTTAGATTGGATATAAGGAAGAAATTCTTTACTGCAAGGGTGGTGAGGCACTGGAGCGGGTTGCCTGAGGAAGTAAAATGCTCCATCCCTGGTGGTATTCAATGCCAGGTTGGACAGAGCCTTGGGTGGCATGGCTTAGTGTGAGGTGTCCCTGTCCATGGCAGGGGGCTTGGAACTAGGTGACCTTAAGGTGCTTTCCAACCCTAACCTTTCTATGATTCTATGAGGTTAAAGCAGCCCAGTAAAGCACCAATCTTCTGATGAGATCTCAGTGCTCAATGGCAGCTCTCCCCTAAAGTTGATGAAAAGAAGACTAGGACTGTTTGTCTAGTTTTGTGGATATAGACCTAGGGTGACTGTGAATCACTTACACATATGAAATAAATATTTCTAGAGCATTATAGAACTAATTTACTTATTTCTCTTCAAAGTTATAGCATGTGAACCATTATATTATCAAGACAGCAGACACCAGACAACATTTGTTGCACCAAATTGCAAGAACAGGAAATAATAGAACATGTGTTCACAGATCAATGGCATGAAGGGAACTTTTACATTCGTCACAAATATGAATACAGCAATTCCAGTTGAATTTGGATTTCTTTGACATACTGATTTAAGAGAAACTACAGAAACCTGACAGTGCAATGGCTAAATGTTCTCAAATGCCTTGATTCATCTTTAATATACTTCTTCATACTGAAGAACAAGTTTCCCTTACAAGATGGATGTGTTATAACAGATGTTCTTTGAGTCACTATCTTAGAAATGCTGCAGGCAAAATGTGCAGTTGTACTCTTGGTCAGGACTCAATACTGAAGTTAAGGCTGCTCTAAAATTTTGCTGCAAGAAGGTCACATTATGGGACAGTAGCCATGTGTTGCACTGCCATTCCAATTTATCTTTTTCCCTAATTCATTGTAAGAAGAACTTGTGAGTGATAGTGTAGTGCCATTTGATCTCTCAGGTCATCTCACTAACAAATTACTTCAGGAAGGAATCAGACATAGAGCTTATATTTGCACTCACTTTCAGCAACCATAAGTGATTTCTCCTTTAGGTGTCCCATGGAACAGGAAGAGTTAGTGTCAGACACCAAATTGCGATACGTATCCTAAGGATTTGAAGCTTTCCTTAGACAGAAATATTGTATTGTAGAAGATTGTCAGTTTGCTGTTTTGAAGATGGTGGAGGAATTGAAAACTTCAGTATATGTTTTGAAGAGGTTTTACTGAAGCTAATCTAGGATAGCCTTGAAAATCTTTGCTGCCGATTTGCTCTTCAAAAGGGAGCATGAAAAACTTCAGCACTCTGCACTCTGGATCATGCTATTTTTTGCATCTGATTGTTAGCTGTACAGCTTCTGTGAGTAGGGATCAGAACCACTCATTCCTACCCTGTCCTAAATGAGTGCCCTATTCACAATGTCACAGTACTGGCATCTTCCTTACTTGCTCATCTTTTGATCCCATGACTCCTGCTGCCTAGGTTTTAGGCTGACTCGACTTTGGCAGGAGGGATGAAGAGCAACCTGAACCTATTGTTGTGTTTGTCTGCTGGAGAAGTTTAAAACCTGTCAGCTGGAAGGGAGCCTAAAATACATTCTCCACTTTCTTTGCGAGTGACCTACCCACAGTGCTATTCTGAAGAGCACAGAGAGCAGCACCAATGCCATCACATCTCCTCCAGTCCTGGTTTCAAAAGTAGATGCGATCAATTAAGCAGCTACTACTGGAAGAGGATTCTGGCTCTGTAGAGGGATGGGATAATAAAGCCAGTCCCTTCCAGGTGCTTTGTTTTGGCAATCACTTTTTGGCAGTACTTGGGCAGCATCTTCTTTTGTAAGTGGTGCTTGAGGTGTCAGACTCCTATAGTTTCTTTACACAGGAGTCCGAAGGTTTGAAGGTACATAAAAGTCATGGAATATATTAGGAATGAAAGTTTTTAATTATGTTGGACATTCCCTAGCCTATTGCCATCAGTGGTAGAGAAGTGACAGCAATATGCATGGGAATGCCAAATGTAATTAAAAATGTTGTTTTCAAGTAGAATCTGTGATTTTTCTGACACCTGCAATGTCGCAGTCTTTAAATGGATCTCATCTCACTTGAAAGCTGACAACCTACCTGTGCCTCAGGAGGAGAGAATCAACTGGGATGAAATGAGAACTGCGCCAAATCTTTGCTCTTTGAAATTTGAAGTATAATGTCTCTGAAGCCTGAAAATGTGCCATTCGCACGTTCTGCAACTGGCAGTAAGCTGGGACAGTGTGTTTTGCCATGGCACACAGATAGTGCTGGCTGGTTGTGCCATAAGCAAGACAAAACCTGAAGCTCTCTGCTTTCCTAGTGGAAATGAGAAACAAAAATGCTATACAAATCCCCTTCTAATTCTCCATTGACAGGTATCAAGTTTTTGACTGGGTGTGGTGGATGTCCCAGAGGTGTTCCATGGGCTCCAGGATGGGGTTTATCACACCTGATTTTAGAGGAAAGTAATATAGACAACTGTCTGATGTAGTCAGCCTTGACTCCTGTGGTAGTTAGTAGAGAGAAATGGATGCACTTACAAGGCTTAAGTTGTCTGAAACATTTTGTGTGCATACTTTAGCTGGGAGAAGTCACACTGCAGAAGAACCTATTTCGCCTCTAGAAACAGTAACATAGAATCATAGAATAGTTAGGGTTGGAAAGGACCTTAAGATCATCTAGTTCCAACCCTCCTGCCATGGGCAGGGACACCTTACACTAAGCCATGCCTCCAAAGGCTCTGTCCAACCTGGACTTGAACAACTGGACTGAACAGAGCATTCACAACTTCCCTGGGCAACCCATTCCAGTGCCTCACCACCCTTACAGTAAAGAACTTCTTCCTTATATCCAATCTAAACTTCCCCTGTTTCAGTTTGAACCCGTTACCCCTTGTCCTATCACTACAGTCCCTAATGAAGAGTCCCTCCCCAGTGTCCTTGTAGGCCCCCTTCAGATACTGGAAGGCTGCTAGGAGGTCTCCACGCAGCCTTCTCTTCTCCAGGCTGAACAGCCCCAACTTCCTCAGCCTGTCTTCATACAGGAGGTGCTCCAGTCCCCTGATCATCCTTGTGGCCCTCCTCTGGACTTGTTCCAACATGTGCAAGTCCAACTCAATTGCAGGTGTCTACATTGTAAACTTTTACAATGGTGAATCAGATGGATCTAACACCATGTCTGTGTAAGTGCGATATCTTCAACCAAACTGGTGGTGGCTCAGCTGAGTGTTCAAACTGCATTAATCTACAGTAAAGTCACTATATATGCTGGAATCCCTCCTGATCTAAAGTTACTCTGAGTATGGATTTAACCTTTTGCTTTAAATTCTTCTACATCTCATATAATCACTTGCATTTTGTCATAACAGCGCCTCAGAAGAACTTTGGATGATTTTGTCTTCTTCCTTTCTTTTGAGAAATGTTAAGACTTGGTTAAGATATTGCACTGGTTGAACTTAGCAGGAGTGCAGATGAGAATGAGGACCCACGGTGGCATAATAGTATTTTTCTGGACTTTTGAGCAGAAAAGTTAGGATGGGATTAATACAGTTACCCTGGCAGCTTGAACGCTGGCAGGGAAGAAACATCACTCTTCTTGGTGACTTATATGCTGGTGTAGGAAGGTTAACTTGCATCTCTTCAGTTTCAGCCCTGCAAAACATTCCTCCAAGGTTGCTCTGGAACAACAAAACCTTATGAAGACGTATCACCTCCCACAGCAAAAGTTGTATTTATGCTGGTGCTCTAGACACTTCAATAGCAGTAATTTGGCTCCTGTTTAATATTGTTCAAATCAGACTGAACTGTATTTTTCAGTACTTCTGGGTTTGTAGACATATTTTAGCCATTTAAATATTGCTGCAGGGACTTGACTGAATTTTGATTATCAGACAAATTTTAATACAGGAACCAGAATTAAAGTTTTTGTTTTCAGGTGGTAAGATTAGCTCTTTGGCTGTTTCTTGAATTGCATAACTTCTGCACCATCTGACTTGCTAACGAGCTTGTCACCTACATACATTAATGCCAAAGATCTGATGTCAAGGACACATACCATGTTGGTACAGGCTGTGCAGTCCAGAAGCTGATACGCTTGCTCTCTGGGGTAGGCATCTGTCTACCCAGTGTAAGCAGCATGCCCTGCTGTCATTCCATAGGGAAAAAATACAAAGTGACAGCTTAACAAGAACTGAAATGGTGAGCGAGGAATAACAGAGCAGTGGAAGAGAGAAAAATATAAAATACAGCTCATTTTAAAAGCTTCTTATTTCATGAGAACCCAAATTTAAATGAGTATATTTCTTCCTACCTGCTTGCCAAAGAAAATTAAACTCTTGTATCAGAGAATGGGTTTGTTTTACAGAGAAAACAGTTCTATTATGAATTCATTTCCTTCTTAGTAGAAAGTGCCAGACAGAAATTATCACTAAAGCAATACTTTCACTGTTTCCAGAATATTTCATCAACCTATCCAACTAGCTGAAGAGGTCAGCAGGTTGTAACCTACAAGATGTGAGAAAGGACTAAATGAAAACATGGCAATTTAACAAGCCAATGTCAGGGAGGGCTGACTAGCTAAGAGAACAAGAAAGGAGTGCCGGATCCCAGCTTTTGCTGGAAACTGTTTGGAGAACACTAGGTCAGACCCAGGTCCAAAGATGGAAGTGAAAGAACTGTGGCTAATCATTGTGCAGAATCAGTGCAGTTAGATTACTGGTGAAGGGAAATTGGGGCAGTTATTAAATACACCCTGACATAGAATAGATTGGGGTTTGGTTTGTCTGTTTAAGGAAATCATACTGTCTGGACCATTTTCAACTCATCTGGCTTCATCAATCATTCAGTCATTCTAGCCTTTCTTTGACATTCATTTGGTTTTCGTCTTACTTGCAGTTTCTTTTAGTACTAAGATTTGCTGATCATTACTATTTTCTTCTTGATGCCATGATCCTACAAGCCTTTTGCTTAGGCCTGCAACCCAAGATTTATCCTGGCTTCATATTGACCCTGCTCAGAAAAGTTTCTGAAAGTGTGGGAGAGCTTGACTCCATCCTCTGCCACAGGTTTAGGACAGGAAATGGCACCTGATTCTCTCTCTATCACTGTAGCATTCATTCCTTGGGGTCATTTTCTGTTCCAGCAGTTTTATCTTAAAAGCCTTTCCTGCCAGCCTTCTTCTGTGGATCAGCAGTATCCTCAGCTGCATTCAGTGGTTTATTTTATGTGGCTCTTTTTGGTGATCTCTGTCCTCTTTGAGCAAAACAGTTTAATTTCAGTGTAGATATAACAAGGAAAGCTTTATTCAAACATTTGAAAAAGCCTGGCTGCAGTATCATGGTGCTCAGCATATGGAAGTAGGCAGAATTTGTCTGCTTTCACTGGAAAAAAAAACTCTTTTCTGCTGTGGTTAGACTACCACCAACATTCAAGTCAGCTAGTTAGCGAAGTATAAGCTACAACGACATCAGTCTGCAACTGTAGTGCAGAAATACAATTGATGTATGTGAACAGCTGACACACAATGCTGGATTTATTTGATATTATTGGTCCTCATTGGATATCCACCTGCTGATGGGACATACTTATTTTTAAATAAATATCATGTATTGCAGAGAACTTGCACAGCAGGGAGACACAACAATCTCTCTCGGTAGCTTTTACTAAATAGGCTCTGGGCACACATCCATTTCTTATACAGGGTCATATTTTATTTTCTTTGTTTTCAGTTGTGCCTATTCCTTACCCTAATTTTTTTTTTATTGCTCATTTTCTTTGTGTCAGTTGTAATTTTCCAGGTCACTTTGTTCAGGCACCATTTACCATATGCAAAGAGACTTTGAAAATAAGATATACACAACTTACCAGTATAGAATTGTTATTTAGAGGCTAACACAAATACAAGATAGCAAAGATTACTGTGCTATTCAGATTACTGTTAGTGAGCTCACCACAGAGTTGTCACTGGTAATCAGTCATCAGTCATGTTGGGAAGGGCTGGACCACTGCTCCACAGAGCATGTCCGCAGTGGTGGTGAGTTGCCAGATCCTTGGTTTTCCCTTTAAGGTTTTATACCTTCCAAGGTTCATGTTTTTCCTTTTGAACTCTCCTCCTGGAGCTGCCAGCGACCTATCTCAACATCTCAGTGTCTACAGTTTTACCTTCCTTATCTTACCTGTCTCTGCTCTCCATAACATCCCAGTGCTGTTTCTCACAGCTTTGCAGTTTCCTCAGCAGCCTGAGCCAAGGCTACATGGCTGAGCTGTGTCAGAGCTGTGCTCTGACTGAAGAATGCCAGATCCCTCAGGGGTGTGGGTGTCACACTTCACCACATCACTCCTCATGTTGAAGTGTCTGGCCATTTCTAGGACTAGCTCATGAAGAGATCTGGAGATTTTCCTGGGCAGGTATAGGCTTCTTAGAAGATATATGTCAACTTCCAATGGGTTCTTTTCTGAACTTGCAATCCTTTGTGGTTTATAATTGACTGCTAACCCTCTTCTTTGGGCCCTTTTGTTTATACTTTAAAATTATTCCAAATCCAAAGTAACCACAATCATTTGTCTCCAAACAAAACGGTTGCTTTCTTTAGGTTGCTTAGATAAAAGAGAATATATGGTTACCCAAATCTCTACCCAGTATTCGCAGTTTATGAGTCTACCATTTCCTTTACTTCTTGTTAGAAAGCAGAAATCTGTGGACTCCCCAGAGTGCTTGCACTGCTTCTCTATCTGGTTTCTCTCTGTGAGGTGAAAGATGGTAATGCTGGGATTCAATGAGATTGCAATATGTCTTTTAATCAACTGAGGTACTTACCCACATTTAGCAGTCAAATCCACCATGTAGCTCTGTGGAGGCTTTTCTAAAGCTTAGTGGGAGAACTGAACTAACAAGGTTAGAGCCAATATGGCAATTGCACATGCCTCTAGGTGTGGTTCTGACCTAATGCAGAGTGCCTTCCTCTCTGCCCACTCATGGTGGAGGCAAGGCAAGAAGTTGATCTTAGAGCTTGGTCAGGATCAAAATCAGCATGGGTTTTGTTCTTTATCTGTCAGTGGGTTTTGTTGCAGGACTCAGATTGTAAATGATTTTAGGTAGTGCAACAGCTTTTTCAGGTACGTGAGATTTCACAAAGAGCTATCTTGTATCATTGTTTAGGATAAGCATCTTGTGTTGTGTCTGTAAAATGTCATTCAGCACATTGGACCAATTAGCCTCAGAGGTTTCCTTCCAGAAGAAAACATGTTGTGAATTTGCTTGTAGGCATTCAGCTTCCAGGAATCTCTAGCTGTGATTCACTAGAGACAGGTCTTTCAAAGGATCATAGAGATAAAAGAATATGTATTTTCTTGATTTCTGCTTGAAAGACACAATGCAAACAAAATTGTATTTACACTATATTTAACTGAAATGGCACTTTCTTGGCATATGTAGTAATCTATAGCTGTCTAGATTTAAGAAATGTTCCATGTATTTCTTTTCGTGCTTTCGTATTTTCCAAGTAATGAATTTACTCCAAGGGACACATCAGTTTTGCAAGCCAAAGAAAGAAAGCACTAACTCCTTTTTCAGCACATGCTGTAAAAATAGAAGAAATCAGGTTTCGATATTAAACATTTGCCTCTGTAAATGCGCCAAAGTGCCAGTACTCGTAAATGCTTGACAATCACGTTAATCACCAGGAGAAAGCAGGTTTATGCAACCAGACACCATGCTCTGGAAGTGCTTGGGCATGCATTCCCTTCCGAGGTGGATTCGTAGCTTGAAGTCAGGCTGGTTGCTACTAGTCATCAGTCTACACTGTCCATTTTGAGCAGTGAATTCAGAGCTGTTCAGCTTCAATGAGTCCTGACAAGCAGAAATGGAGCCATATTCTATTTTTTGAAATGTCTTCTCTCATTACACATTGGTGCTCCTTTGACAGCTACTCTTCCTGCTGTCATAACTTCTTTCATCCAGCTTCCAGTGGGCTCAAAACAAAACTCTGAATTTTTTATTAACTAATGACTGCTGATATTTAGAGCTTTTGTATTCATATTGTCAGTGTAGAGTTCTTTCAATTCCCTTTTTTATACCATATGACAGCACAGATGCAACTTCTGCAGTAGTGAGCTTCCTTGCCTTTCCACAGGGTTTATCGTGTATTGCAGTGATGTCCAGAGTTCATATTTATGAGGTGAAAACTACTGTTAATAGACTCATGACCATTGCAGCAGGAGATACTTCAGGTGTTACACCCAATCTGAGAAAGACTGATATCAATCATAGCTCTGTCTTCAAATAAATAGTTCATTAAAAAAGTAAACAGAAATTGAAGCATGTGTTTCAGTCTCCTTAGAGATTGTAGTATTTTGCTGTAATTTGGTTAAAAGATTACAAGGTATATTTGACAAGGACTGTTTTTTTCATGTGCTATCCTGACAACCATATCATATATCAAGAAATGAAGTTAGAATAACAAAGTTCCAGTAAGATATAAAAATGACTACTAACCTGAGTTGTCCTACCATTTCCCATTACAGTGAGATTATGGAACAATTCCAGAAGCAATGGAGTTGTCCCAAAACTTTCCAGCTTTGCCATTATAACAGTCAGGGAATATTCAGTCCTGGCGTGAAACTTTTTGGTGAAAGGATGTCCTGTACCTAATACCCGAGAATTCTTTAAATTATTTAGCAATTTTTCTTATGCCTTTGGACCACTCATGTTAAACTGTTTTTTATGGATGCCAAACATTGCTACATATTTCTATTACTTCTCACTCCTGTACTGCCGCTTCTAGTCAGTGGTTGATGTATGACCTGAGGAAATACTGTGATCAGGGAACTAATCACCAGAAAACCTAGAGCATGTTTAAAGATGTTGCTATACTGTGTATGAATTAAAGAAGCGAGGAAGTACAGGAAGGAAAAGAGAATACCCTGCACATACATTTGGCCTGATTTTTCAAGGATTTAAACATTTGGAGACCCACTTGGCTTCAGCAGGGCCCAGGGTTATTCAAATCAGTGGAAGTCAATCCAGCAGAAACTAGACTGTGACAGTCAGTACCCGTTTGTGGCCGATTACATCTCAAATCATGTTACAGAAGAAAACAATAATTTAAAAATGAGTCATCTTCCATATTCAAGGAAATGCTTCATGTATTATTTGTGAAAAACAGATTGGGAGTTTTCAGTCTTCCTAAAACAAAAAACTATAAAAAAGCTCCTTCTGAAATATGATTAATAGAACAAAATTTTGTCATATCAAATTACTAATTACTTCTGGCCATTGAATTACATAAAACGTTAGAGTAGCTATAATGTTTGGACTATGACAACTGGAAAGCAAAGCTAAAGTTTGAATTGGTAAGAGATATTTTATGGAAGAAAGGCACTGAATCAGTATCTAGGAATTTTTGGAGCTTTGGGGTCAAAATTTCTGTACCAACTGTGGCAGGGGGCAGACAAAGACAGAGAGAGACAGTGCAGAATCCTTTCTGCGTCTTGATGAGACAAGCTTGATAACAAATGACTTAATAAGATAACTGCTTCAGTAAGGCAGAATTAAAAGAGATAATAAGTAAATCTTCAGATGCTGGGCACTCCAGGTTTGTGCAGAATTGGCCAGAGCCCAAACAGATTTGCCCACAGTGTACATATCCTGTTCATGGAAAGGAGCTTTTCATTTTAGCCATTCAAACTATCATTTCCTTACAAGAGAACAGCTCTATTTGTAAGAGATGTTCTCATGAAAACTACTTGTTGCACTGTTAGGTAAAGGCAAGGCCATATAAGTGGCCTTGTTGCAGTGAGCCAAGCTCATTGTGTGGTGAAGGATTTGTGCAGCACAAGACAGGCCTGTGCCTGTTGAGGTTAACTGCTATGTGGATCACAAGCTCTAAAATGGATAACAGTCTCCCAGTCAGGATCAATACATGGGGTTTGAGTTAAGGCTTTTTAGGTCAAAGAAGGAGAACTAACCTTTACCATCCCTTTTCATTATTTTCTTAAATTCAGTAAGGCTGGAAATTGATCAAAAAGTCAGGTTTGAATAAATACAAGCTGAAAAATTAAACCTAAGAATTTTAGCTTGTAGGCAAATTGAGTTCAATTGTAACTGAAATATTTAGAGCAGAAAGAAATGGACATCACTTTAGCCAGTGCAATTTTGCGTAGAGTAGTATGATCAACTACATTGAGCAAAAAAAATGACTAAAAACATTTAAGAGAGATATGGTTAGAGAAAGAAAAAAAAATAAAGAGGCAAATAGTCTTAACTGTCAGGACTGAAAAACTAAATTATGTGTAAATGTTGGAAGGGAAAAAGCGTCTGTACTCTTACCTTTTGTGTATCAAAGCAGAAGACCAAGGCTTTGTGTACCTCTCAGAATACAAATAGAGAGCAGATATAGTTGCTTTCTTAGAGGATTAATAGTGCTGAAGGAGCTGAAAAATGGGAGTGCTAAAGGACTGCAGACATACTGGATTCACGGAGATGGCTAGGGAAAACAGCACCTTTGAGGAAGGTAAGGTGCCTCAGTAGACAAGCCCGCTAAAGCCATTTTGCTGTGATCTGTAAAGGAGGCGAATGTGGGCTACAAAACAATTAGAAGGCCCTGGGTCTGCAAAGGTGATTGGGTCCTTAAAACAATATCTGTGGTCTTTTTGCTGCTTCCCCATGATGCACTCAGATCCACAGTGGTCACAGGACTAAAATGAAAAAAGGGGACAGTCTACCACACACCCTCCCTGATGGTGATCTCAGGAGAGATTTCCGCTTTGTTCCCCTTCCATGAGCTTTGTTAGCATGCTGGACTGAAACACATAGGTGAAATAACACAGTGCCATTGTAAATGCTTATTGTAGACTGGCACTGCAGCAACTGAGCTATCCAGTTATTGATAGGATAGAAATGGGTAGCAGCTACTGGGATGCAGTTTTAAAGGGTGACATAAAATCCCTAACTGGCTATTTTTGATGTGTGCAGAAGTTCAATTGAAAAGGATTTACAGGAACTGAGAATGTGACGTTACTGATGTGACACTTTGAGTTTCCCTTCTCCATGTCTGTTCTGTGTTATGATTGTTGAGTTAGTCTGCTTGCATATGGTGAGAAAAAACAGATTATTTTACTCTAGCTCTAAGCTATGCTGCAGGCAGATGGGAGTATTTCCTTGAAACAGAAAATGGCTGTAATAAATAAGGAAATATAGATGAGGCTAATCATGATGGCTTCCATCCGATCTGTCAAGATCTGCATTTATTGCCTGATTTATGAGAAGAGCAGTTTTTATCCTTTTCTCTGAGACATCTGGCTTGCAAAGTAGCTGGTGGGTAATAACTAATTTTGAAAATTTTACTAAATTTTAAAACAGGAGAATTTCAGCCAGTAACATTTTGGAAAAGTAAATTGTTTTCCTGAATTAGCACTGGGGCAGTTCATTCCAGTCATAAATATTCCAGTCACTGTTTGGTTTTGCATATAGATTCCAGCACTGCAGTTATTCCCATTTAGGAGACTTTCACCCTGATTTGTTATTGATCATAACGTTTTTTACACATAGAATCTTGGAATCATAGAACAATTAGGGTTGGAAAGGAAATTAAGATCATCAAGTTCCAGCCCCCCTGCCATGGGCAGGGACACCTTCCACGAAACCATGCCTCCCAAGGCTCTGTCCAACTTGGCCTTGAACGCTGCCAGGGATGGAGCATTCAGGACATCTGTCACTCCCAACTTCCAAGGAAACTTTGGGTGTTAAAATTTACTGGTGGTGGGCCCAAACCACAGATTTGAGACTCAAATCTGATTTGTCTCCTTTCTCCCATTCAGCATAAGAGCTTTTTCCATAAAGCTTTAGTTCAACCACATCCTACTAGCCACACATAATCATTTTGACCAATGCAAAAGCAAGTAGGGGATGTGATATAGAAGGTTTGTGTTGCGGGTAGTTGTAGATACAGCTTTTTTACTGGGGTATAGGATATGGATGGAGTGTCAGCAAGAAATACGTCTCTTCCTCATTCCACACTTCCTAGTGGTATCCCATGCACTGATAGGCTCTGATACAGCAGAGATGAAAAGACCCTTCAATAAAGGAATAGTCCATCAAGACTTTGTTTCTTGTCTCCACTAACAGTCTTTTCTAAACGTTTCAAAGGACTATGCATGACAGCTTGAATAAGAAAATTACAGGACATAAGCATATAAAGGAATGCTTCTTCACAAAAATCACTAGGTTTAGGGTTATAGAGAAAAAAAGATACTTCCAGTAATTTTATTTGTAAAGTAGAAATTGCATGCTTAAGTTGTAACATTAATTTTAGGATTTCTTTTTCTTTCTTCTCTAAGAGGGAGAAGTATATTGAATTTACTTGATCAACACTGAAAAAAAATCTCTATTCATTGTTCAGAACAAATCTTCGGATTAAATTTATTTAAAGATGTTCAGTTCATGATGGATATTAATTTTCTTTGTTATGGGGTTGAAGTTTAATTTAAACTTCATCATGCAATGTATTCCTCAATTTAATTTTATATTTATCCCTCAAATGATGTGGGTTTTTTTGTAACTTCGCATTGCGTTATATAATCACATTTTTCATTCATTACTAATATATACATTTCATATACGTTTGTAAATAAATGATTATTATTATTGTTCAGTATACCAGAGCAAAGCATCCCTTATTTAATAAATCACAAAAATATTCTGACAAAGGCTTTCTTAATACACCTTATTGTATTTTTTTTTTAGTACAGAAACCAACATTTGAGTCTTTTCTCAGGGAAGAGTGAGAATAGGAGGAAGGAATCAGTGTTATTCAACCTAGATCATATTCTGTCCTTATCAACACTGTGTCTGTAGCATTGGCTGTAGATAAAAGCAGTTGCATTTTGATGTGTATCAATGTTTAAAATAACTGAAATGCCACTGATTGATTTAAGCAAAGGCTCAGATAGAAAAGCAATTTATCACAGCTGTGAACCTTATAATGCTGGAGGAGCATGGAAGCAATTTTGCTGTTTTTCCAAAATCAGACTTTTCTCATCGTCAGTGTACCGTGGCATAATAAGTTGTTGTTCCTTTGCATACCACAGGTATAGTTAAATCTCAATGAGGGTAGGCAATGCCAACTCCACATACCTCTCACCTGCAGTGTGAAGGATTTCTGTATTTTTCCACCACTCTGCCCTGAAGCTTTTCCAGTAAAAGATAACCTAAGATTATGTTAGCCTCAAAGTGACTACAGATACTCTAAAGAAAACAGCATGTCTGTTCTACCCTGCTTTTAGTGATTTAGAACATAAAAATGAATCAGATTATCACAGGAAGGCATAGATAATAGCAGCAGTATTTTGGCATGTTTCTTCATACTTTTCTTTCTTTTTCACTTTTTTAAATATAGTTTTAGATTCTGAGCAAGGTATTAGGTTGAAGGTAGGAGAGAAGCTATGTCCATCTCAGTAAAGACCTTAGAATGGGGAAATCTCCTTAAAAAATCCATTTCTACATCATTTTCAGACGGTCTTTGACTATATGAGTTAAAGAGTTTAGATGAACGGAGCCTGAAATGCACCCATTTTGATACAACATTTTTGACAAGTGCTTTGAAATTACACAAACTCAGATGAATCCCAGTTCATGCTTTTGTTCACAGACACTGTACTTATGCTAGATACCCAAGGGGTTAAATCATATTTTAAAAGTGCTTTGTATTCTTACATTTACCCTAATTACCTGTATACTGTATTTTATCTTTGTTGACTATAGGAAGAGTACTCCCTTTATTCTGTCAATGGCTTTTGGAAGAGGATGCTTAACAGGGGCATTAATGGTTTGAAGCTTGAAGAAATTTTCTCATGAAGGTGCACTGGATATTACAGCAATTGATACAGAGGTGCTAGCATCAGCAACATTGTGCTTGTCACTTTTGCTGCTAGTGGCATGGATGGCCAGCTTAGAGGGGGCTAGAAGATACCATATGAGGAGCCTGGGGACTGAAGTGGCAGCTTTTCTTGTTTATTTTACATTTGTGCATTTCAAGTCACTCCTCATTGGTGTCCGGGAAAGAGTCTGAGCAAGAAAAAATGCAAGAAAAAATGAAACTGTGGAATGCACCAGAAAAGCGTTCCCCGTGGTGACAAGGTCAGTGCAAGAAGATAATTAATTAAATATTTATATTTCCCTTTCCAAGCTGGTGTTTGACAATGAATTTAGTATGTTCAAGAATGTGTTCCTGCAGAACAAGAGAATGAATGTTTTTCATTTTTTTCTTTTTCCCTTATGGAAGGCAGGAAGAGTCAGTAATAAAGTTATTCTTGATTCTCCAGTAAGAATCCAGTAAGAATGTTTATGTCTGCTTTCTCACTCTTGATATATATGTATCTTGATATATATGTCTTGAGATATACATGTGTAATATATACCACAACTTTTAAAAACTTGTCACACATGACAGATAGCAGTGCTACATTTACCTCTAGGCCAGATGGACTAGAGGCCTGGGGTGATATAAACTAGGACAGAATAGGGTAATCAAAAATGGAAAAGTAATTGCCTCAAGATTAAAGCCAGTTTAACAAAGTTTTCCAGTCATCCGGGGTGAGTGATTATATTCTTTGTCCTTAATGAGTGGTAGATTATCTTCAAAGCTTCTGCTTTTTGCCACGGTAACTAAAAGCAGGGATAGTGCAACACATTTTCCATCGGTGAAACACGTGATGCAGATTTTCAGTTCTGAAAAGCAAGTTCTGTTGTTCTGTAAATACATGTTTTCTTCATCATTTCTTTATCAGCTAATAATAAGCATAAGTTAGCATCCTGTGGTGCAAGAGAGTACAACAGATATTAAAGTGTTACTTATTCTAATGAAGATGGGCACCTTCAAGTAATGGCTCCTATTCCCCTTACCCTTGTTTGATGGTTGTGTGTGTTTGCTATGAACCACAATATGATTTTTGTCAGACTCCTGAATTTGGCAGCATCAAGTTGGGCTGCCATGCTCACAGTCAGACTAGAGTAGGAGTGATGGACATTTGTGGCTGCAACCTTAGCTCAGGGTCAGCATGGGAGGAGTACTGCAGCCTCTGATTCAGAGTAGGGCAAGATACAGGACTTCTAGAGCTACAGGAAGGACCTGTCCTGGCTTGAGAAAAAGCGTGAAGATTTAGGTATGCTGTGATGCAGATACTCACCACTGGACTGCAAAAATACTGGAGAATTAAGGGAAAATATTTTCAAGTTTTCAGTAGATGAAGTAGAGATTGAGACAGTTTTTATTTGTCCTTTGTGTGACAGAAAGTGTTATTTTATTAAGTTATTTTCTTCATAGTCATTTCAGTTAAAATAATATGGAAGAAAATAACTCTCTTTAAATTAACTTTGGTTATTAACTAATATCCAGTAATATGGATTTTGCTTAGAGTTTTTTGTTATATTGGCTTTTCCAAAGTGAGGTATGAGTATACAGTAGTTTGGGATTTCTTTTTCTCATTTACCGTAAAAGTTCATCCATGAGCCAAACTTTTATGGGGCTGCCACTTTGGAAGAGAAACGTGTTGCGCATATTGACTGGTACATCAGCAACCATTAGAGCCGCTAGCAATAAACTGCCATGAGATGAAGTTCACTTAAGCTGTCAGTATGCTGGCGATAGCTTTTATTTTGTAAAGAAAAAGTTTTCCAAACTTGCATTTCAGATTAGCAATTCTTTAAAATGTTGTGAAAGCCTTGTTAGCATTCAAGAGCTTTTACATTTGTGCTGTTCAGACCAAGTAATGCAGCAGCTTTTCTTTCTTCAGATAATTTGCCTTGGAAATTGTGTTGAGTTGCAGTTGCCTTACTTGCTTGGAGACAGGTGTTTCTAAGGTTAGCTAGATAATGACTCAGCATTGCTTACTCAGGAGAGTGGCAAATTTATAAAGCAGAACCCAGGAACACCCCAGTGAGTACCTAGGTCCCCTCCATGTACTTCACTGTAGCCAGAAATGAGTGGAGGAGGCTGCGCAGGCAACATTGAGAGACGGCACCACATGGGCCAAAGGAAGCAGAGATCTCCTCCAGAGGCCATAGGTGACACTGAATGCTCGTGGGCACACCATGACTCTCCATGGAGAGAGTGTTTCAGCTATGTTAACAGCTGTAACACAAAGTCTAATGGATTTGCAGTTCACAATGCAGAATGAGGGTCCAACTCAACCACTTTCTGAATCAATGTAAAGCAGAGTCATCATTATGGTGACCTTGCACTGGTTTTATGTTCTCACAGCACTCTGTAATCACACTCCTCACCTACACAGCAGTATGCACTGTGAATCCTGTCCAGTACATTTTATGTCATTTACCTTATCTTGTTCTGTTTTCTGTGGAAGTACACTGTGACAAACATACAGCAATCAGTATAACAAACACCCTGACCACAAAGCAATTTCTGTTGGGGTGGATGTGATCTGCAGGCTCTGAACCATGTTTGATGAGCAAGGAGTCACAGAGGTTCAGGACAGGGCGGTCCTGTGGAGCAGAATAACCTTCTGCTGGAGGCTGGCATAGCAGCCACACTGGCTGCCAGGAAGCTGCCAGCCTCCCTTAGCTGGTGCAGCTTGCAAACCAGCGCTTCAGCATCCTTTCAGAGGCACTTTAGGCTGTTAGAAGCCCTGTGCATTGGAGTGGCTGATGTAGGAACAGGCTGCTTTTTCACGCCTTTGCTGTGGGAGTGGTAGCTTTCAGCAAAGCCAAGGAAACAAACAGCTGAGGTTGATAATGTTTTAAAACACCGCAGTGAGTTGCCAGCAGTCATCTGTTAGACCTCAAGCCCCCTGCAGACTACAGTAGACAGTACTACAGAAAAAAAAAGCTCTTCTGTGGGCAGCATTAAAAAAAAACCAATTTTCTAGAGATTTCTTGTGCTGTTTCCATTAAAGACTTCTCCACTAGCACTTTCTTAGCTACTTCACATGCTTCAATGCTTGTGTCTCAGCCCTCAGTATCCCTCCACAGTGGTCTTTCTGATCACATATTATAACTGCAATTGCAAATTATTTCAGGTAAAAACTTGGGGATTGCCCCCTGCCATGAACAGAAAAACCATTGTGCAGCCTGATACTCCATCTGATCTGATGGTTTTATTAGATTTAAAAAAAACAGAACTTTTGAAGTGACTTTTTCAATAGGAATGGTGTTTTTAACTAGATATGTTATAGGTGTCAGCTAGCTGTTGAGTTCTGAGCAACTGGGAGGAAGGAGGCATCCTGTGACCATGTTAAAATCTATCTTGGCAAAACAGCAGAGTGTTCTAATTTATTGTCAAAAATACTGTAGAAAAAGGTATATTTATTTTAGTATTTGACAACAAAAATTACATTTGTTTCCAAAGCGGAAAAAGAAATGTTTCTAACTATCTCCACCCAATTTTCCTGTACTGAAATAAATAAATTCAGACTGAAACAAAACTAGGAAAATAGGTGGGCAAGGATGGGGTTTCATGAAGTATCCTACACCCACCTAAACACACTAACTCTCACAGAAATGGAGTGTTGCACCTTTTGTAATACCATGGTAACTCACTTCACACCTGCAAAAAGAAATAGAGTTGAAGCAATTGTTTCCTGTCTGTTTTATACCATACTTACCTGCATGCAATTGTTTCTGCTTTTCCATACTTGACTCTTTGGAGACCAAAAGCTGCAAGATGAGACAGGCTGCATTTTGATCAGGTGAGACTGGTGCAGAAACTGGACCCCAGTACATATACAACAGACCACTTAGTGAAAAAGGTATTGCAAAAATGGCTTACTTACTTATAAATATCTGTGTTTGTATTAGGGTCATGAATAACTTCAATTTATTTACATTTATGCAGATGTAGCTGTTGAATTCTCCAAAGGAACTGGAAAAGGAAGATAAGAGGGATATAGAGGGAAAGAGGCATAGCAGGGAGAGAATGGAGAAAGCAGGTAAATGTAATAGAGATGTAAATTAAGACTGGTTTGAGATGAAGAAACAAGCACAAGGTGATAATGGTGCAAGAGACAGAAGAAGAGGAGAACTTCCTAAGTTTCGTAAGTGAAAGTAGACAAAAATGTGAAAAAGAAAATCTATGGAGAGAAGTTAGAGAAGGGAAAGACATGAAAAAAGAATATAAAAATAAAGCTTTCCATTATAGGTTTCAGATTCAGTATGTGGTGCATGCAGCAACTGACATGATCCAATATCAATAATTTTTACTTCTGTAACTTCTATAACTCACAGTCATAGATAGAATGGTAATGTCTGAAGAGGTGGGATGACAACAAAAATGTGTCTGTCCTAAAGTTTTTGCAATCCAAAGTTAAAACAAAAGGCAAGATATGTTACAGATGAAATAAGAACACAAGGAGATGTTTAGACAGCAGTAACTGAAAGTGTTAAGTAGGCATAACTCATGTCAGGCGTTTCTAAATGTGAGAGCAGGAAGATTTAAATGGAAATTGAAGGACAGTAGTGAAGTAGATTTGGAGCCAGCTATTGGAAGGTCTTCTCAAGCATGAAGAGCAGCAAGGAAGAAAGACCCTGGGTTAAAAATTAAGATGCAGTTGTGATGGAGTAGTTAGTAGGTCATGAGTCAGGATTAAACCAGCAATGCATTTTGATAGTGTCAAGAGAGCAAGGTGGAAATGGCCTTGAAAACTGAGATGACTAAAATGTGTTTGCATTTAAAGAGAAGAACGTGCTTGTGGAATAAAATGAGGTAGAAGAGCAGACAAATTTAGGTTGAGAACTGTTTTTTTTACAGTGCTAATCTCAATGGACAAGAGCAGCACAAAACTGCATTTACCAAGACCAAAGAAACAGACACTACAGTAACAGAAATACAGAATGATGAGGGTTTGGGCAAGACTTTCAACTGGGTGGTGGGATGAGACCTGTATTGTTTTTATGTAGAGAGAAATATTTACATGTAGCTTTTGTGTCACAGAAAAATCTGAAGTCAAGGATGGTTCCCTATGGTCTGAATGAGATGAAAAGATGGGACTATCAGAAGTTATTTATGAGGAGCATAGCATGTCTTAACATGAGATGGATTGATTGAAAGTCTTCAGTGAAGTGACTCGAAGAAAACATGTTCACAGTTAAGTTGGTGTTTGGACATCCAAGACAGTAACAGATAGTAGGAGCAGAAGTTGTAATGCATGAGGACTGTGTAAGGACTTGCTGGAGCAGACTTTGAAATTCAGATCTTTTGTTCATGGAGACAACTGCAGAAAAAGACACTTCAGCGCAGGAATACTGTTCCGCTCTTTCATCATCTCAAGAGTGAAGGTACTAGAACTTTATCAAAGCATCCACAATTTTTTCCCTGAACTGCAGACGTGACTTTAAGAACTGGACTGAAATATGCTCTGGTGAATAATATTTCTGACTGCCCTAAAAGGCATTAAACATCACTCTGCAGTGTGCAATGGAGTGTCCTGGAATATCACCAGCAAATTGATTTTCTTATGATTATGAGGGTATGGCAGGTGTTCCAAAGCAGAAAACCTTTTTAGCCTATTTTGGCAACATGTTCTCAAGCCAGTATTGGTGGCTTTATGTGGGCATTCCTGCTGCGAGCAGGATTGAAATGAAAATTGAAATTGAAAATTTTTAGAAAAATGTGCTATACATATGAGACTACACTGGGAAAGTGAAGAGGAAAATGTAATATCTGATAGGGGTAGAAGAATGAAAAGGTACTCTTTTGTGCTTGTTTTTTAGAAACTTAAAATTATTTTACTCTTGGTGAGATTCTAAATACCAAAGTAAATTTTGCATTGCAAAAGCCTATGTATTGAAAAAAAGTTAACTCACTGAGCAAAGCAGAAAATTAGTCATAGTTGAAGGAGTTTTTTAAGAAAGTTTGGTGAACAGTTTTACTGAAAATGCTTAAATATATTTGACCAGCTTCTGCAAAGAAAATTGAGGATATTTTGTTCCGAAAACTCGTAGCTGGACTTTTTCACTCTTCAGATAGATATTCCTATGTATTGTGCATACGTGAACTGAATATAACGATAAGAATAAGCAACTTCTGTTTCAGTTAAACATAATGTTTTCATAAAGTGGATAATTATCAACATTGTTTTCTGGATGCTGGTATAGGTTTTACTTTGCACTGTCACAATAATTTTCTTTGCCTATTTTTCACTGCTTGTTTTCTAAAAACATTTATTCAGAAGTGACACTTCTATGCCTCATGCAACTATTACACATCATATGGTTGGAAAACAGAAAGATAGGCATGAATTGATCATACTGAACAATTCTGCTGTTCAGTACAAAATGCTGGTATTGCAGATGTGCAAATTCTGAACATTTCAAAAAACTCTTGGCTACATAGTTGTGTTTCAGATCTCAAAAGAAACATTTGCTTTGGGTCTGCCAGTTTTCCTGTTGGCTTTGTTTTCAATAGACTTGTAAGTGCTCAAATTTCTGTGCATGAAATGATCCAGGACTTGTACATCACAAGCCTGAGTATCCACAAGTGAAGGGGTACATATTTATAGAATATGACTGTCAAGATACTGGGAGAACAGGCTCTTCAGGACCAGTTCTTAAGATCAATTTCTGGGAATTTTAAAACTGCTAGATGAAATTCCTTTTGGCATTTCATTTTGTTAGTCAAAAATATTATTTTACAGAAGTCACCAAGTTAGTGTGGTGTCTTAACACCCACAGCCCTTTCTCTCGCCTTTGTTCTAGTTATGTACATGTGTACGCATGTGCATACACAAAGAAATGCAATCCTACACTCATTCTTCTGACTTAAGATTCTGAGGTAGATTCTTCCAGACTCAGGCTGTTTGCATAGGAGCAAATATATTTGTGGCCCAAAACCCAGTCTTCCAGTTTCTTGCATGTATAAACAGACTGCTGACAACTCAAGTACTGTTTCTCCTTTCCTTCTCTGATAAAACCATATCATTGTGTTGCATGAAGAATAAAATTAAGTAACTGAATTATCTGTCATTATTACTTGTTACCTATAATTTACATGATTATGTGTGGATAAATTAAATTTTATAACACGAGTGATTATAACAGTAAGTTAAGTGAACCAGCTGAAGGAGAGCAATCACTGCTAATGAAAGAAGATAACGGAATGCACTGAAATAATTATTTTTTATTTTGTAATGAAATGTTATTTTTTTCTTCTTATTTTCCTTTCTGATGTCAGCAATACCTTACTTAAATATTTTTGAAGATCACTGTTAGTCTTTAAATTGAATAAGGAAACAGAAGTGGTAGGCTTTTCTGTGATTAGTCATTTGTACTTTTTTGTGAAACCTGGGTGTATAAAAGGGCAAAACAAAGTCATATATCATGTGAATAAAAAAATGGCTGCAGTAAAACCAACAAATAAACTGTTGTCATACAGAGATCGACAGCATTTAGCAACTGAAATATTTGCAAAGCTTCATTATTTTTACCTTTATTTCCCCAGTATTAACAGATAAATGAATTTTCCTCTTTGGCTACTACAATGATAGTTTCGAATCCTTGGATTCAGACTCATTCACAACAGTTTGTAGGAAACTGTCCTATTTTTAATTTGGCTCAGAATTCATTTCTGCTCTGTTTAAAGAGAGCAGCTCTTGTAGCCTCTGTCCATTCCCATTCCAAAGCCACTGTTCCACACTTGTAACCTACTGTCCTGATATATTTGTCATGGATAAGAGTAAAGGAAGTAGTTTTCATTATTAGTGTTTGCAGGTGTTTGCAGAAAACCTTGATTTCATGCCATTTGCTTTGCTGGCATTGCAGCCCCATACACACATTTCTTTCTAAAAGAGCTTTCTCTTGCTAATTTTAAACAACACTTTCTGATATTTTATGTGTCTCTGCAAAGCTCTAATGTTACTGGAATTTAAAACTTCTTTGAAGACTACTGCTCATTCTTCTGTGGCCATGGATATTTATGTGTGTGTATTGTTGGCCATGGAAATTTATTACAGAATTTGTGAGCAGATATGGTGAGGTCTGACCCTGTGTGGCTTCTTCTGAAAACACAGAACAGAAAATACCAGGTGAAAGGTAAGTAAATGTGGTTTTAAGCACTGTAAGTGCTCAGACTATAGGCAGTTCACACCTTAATGGGAAACAACATTCTGAACATATGCGCTATCCACAGGCTTCATGGAAAGGAGTGTCCTATGGTTTTGCACAGAAACTCATGGACAGAGCATTTTTTAAAATCCTTATTTATTCAAATCTTTTGCATAGCAACATGTTTATGCATGTAATTACATATCCTGAATAGGATGGTCAGCAATTGTCCTAAAGGTGATGGGAGTCTTTGTTACAATTGTTCCTTGTAGTGACAACTTCAGCTATATCAAACAAGAGTCTTTGAGTCCTTCCAGCGAATTCTTATCATTCAGCTGGGCCATGGTCCTATGTGATTATTCCAGCACATGCATGAACTATTGCTATTCAATATCTTGAATTCTGTGTAAAAAAATGTGCCATCTTAACTAAATACAAAGGACTGCCCTGCGTGACCATTTCTGCATCTTCAAGAGCAGTTGCTGCTGACTACTTAAAATAATCTATAGAAAGTTTGGTCAGTTCTGCAGGAGAAACCGCCTGGAGGAATCCCTTTGACTGCCAGTTTCTCCACCCAGGGAGTTAATCAGCACATCTGAAGCACAAAAATAGTGACTAGTAATTGGACTAAGCACAGCAGGAGCTGCCTGAGGGAAGTGGCTGTCCAAAATTCCCACCTGGAGAGTTCCTGTAAGGATTAGTCAAACGTTTTGTTGTGGAGTTCAATCACCTTCTTTCAAGTCAGAATTTGTATCAAATAAGTCCATTGAACCATTTCTCTTCCCTGTGCCACCCAGAGCCCCGAGCGTGTGCACAGGCACAGCCCTTACACCCAGCTATACCACAAAAGGAACTTGAATTTTCTCCCAATATCACGATTTTAACTTAAATTCTATGGATTTGTCATAATTAACAGACTTTCAGAGAAATGGCATAGTCCCTCATTGCGACTGTTGCGTTTGGACTTTCAAAAACTCACATCATAACAGGTAAACTTCAAAAAACTAACATCATGAGAAGGTAAACTTGTTCGGTCTGTCAAAGTCTATGCTCTTGTCACTAAAAATGCTCAATTCTTTGAATATTGATTTGAACTCTTGGGACATCATACATTAACATTTGTAACTCATTAGCATCAGACTGTCAACTGTTAGCAGTTTAACTCAAGGTACTTCCTAACCCTTCAATATCGATGGCATTATGGATCACACTTATAATAAAGGCTGAATACTGCTCCTGTGTCGTCTTCTCCAGTGAAGCGTTATATGCAAACGTACCCAAATGTAGCTGCATATCTCTTGATTCCACAGGAGTTTGTACCTTTCATCATGAAAGTACAAGTAAAATCAGCACATCCAGCTTATCTGAGTCAGGTTAGGTGAAAGCCTAAAAAAGTCTACTAACTCAACTACTATCACTTTAAAACCCCAGAGAAAATCCATAGTACCTTAAAATTAAGAAGGTTTCAAGGATGTTTGTTTATCATTATGAGAGATTCCAACTGCATTTTTGTAAAAAGACATTTTATGAAAAGAACAGGAAATAGCTTATGTTGATAAATATTCTGGGAGATGTCGTAACAATAAATGCATATTTGATGTTTGAAAGTTTTAGGGATTACAGCTGTTCATTTCTTGATATTAATGGCTCCAGCAGTCTCGCTTTAATTGTTTCTGCTGCAGCAGTCACTGAGTATCAAATTCAAAAATAGTATGGTAATTTGGTTGTCTTCTGAAGAAATAATTCATTAAATTTGGACATGAAATACGCTCCTTAAAGTGTGAAATAGTGGCATTTTAATCCTGCAAATCTCAAACCATTTAACTATGAATTAGCTGCTGATGTCTTCATAGTATACAGTCTCATGTATTATGCTGTCTGCTTTAAAGACAAAGATTTAAACAAAGTTGCCTACTAGCAAGTGCAATAATGTTCATGATAGGATGTGAGGTATGACAAAAATAAGTTATTATACCTGTTAGGCAAGAAGTACAATGTTACTTGGATTTTGAAATTCTGTCATATTGTGGAGAGAGGAAATATTTGTCTTAGAGGCTGATTTAAAATACTTTCAGCCATATTTCAGAGGACCCAATGGCTTGCGGTGTCACAAGCATTCCCAAGGGAGATGTATTGGCATTGGCAAGGTAGTCAAAGGGCAAGAAAGTATAATTTATTTCTTGTTTCTCATCAGTTTACCTTCGCAGAGATGAAATGTTGCTCTCACTGAAGCCAATAACATAATATTAGTAAAGGGTGCCTGCGTTTTTGTGTTTCTGTGCCTTCACGTGTGTGTGTGTATAATTATGCATGCACACCAGTAGGAAAAGTTCTGATCAGATAGTTTTACCCATTTTAACAAATAGCAGTTGTGATGTCATGATTTCTGCTCATGTAGTTAGTGCTAAGTGATTGAGTATGTGGCTGTGTTTTAAACTTTGCAGGCCAGCACAAAGCATGTATGCAGCTTATATATAAGGTAGATCATGTGTATATGAACAGTGTGATTACAAGCCAAATGTGTTATATTTACATGTGTGTGGAGGGCTAACGTTACAAATATATCACAGAATGTTGCTGTAAGAAACTGAAATAGTGCGCTGCCAAGTGTCAGTCCTGAGTGCTTCATCTATAAAACCAGTCGTGTACGTTTTTATAACTGATAGAGATCACAGTATTTCTTCAGAACAGTGATAACAGAAATGAATCAATGGAAAACTGTATCTGATCTTCAAAGAATCTGCCTTTATTTGTACACTTAATTTCAGTTAACTTTTGTAAGTAAGCACTATGCCCATGGGTATTAAAACTTCTGTGTATAGGATTTCTACTGCAGTGGGCCTGTTGGAAGCTTTTATCAATATATGGAGATAACAATATATGAGGTCTGATTCTCATTTCAGATATACACCAGTGCAGAGTTTACTCACTGACTTCAGTGGGATTGTTTACAATTTATGTCAGTGTAAACACAAGAGTCTCACTGTGGTTGCAACCAAAGGTTACTGTCTGCTGGCTCTTGGGTGACATCTTTTTCTGGAAAGCACAGGGTAATCAATCTGTAGTCAAAGATCACTTTGAAACATCCATTTTTTTTCTGGGAGAACTGGAAGGGCAAGAGAAGAAGGTTATGAAGATCAAGCCACTAATGGCAAAGGAAGGAAGTCTAGCACAGGAAGAAGATTTAAGGGGACTGCCAAGCAAAAGCAATTTAACTCCAGCAAGTGTGCTTAAAAATAATTCTTCATCTTATCAGCTTTGCAGTTTAACGCCACAAAGTTTCCATGACGAGTGAAGGAATGATATTTGAGGAAGAGATGTCAAAGAGAACAAAAAAAAACATTCAACAGACAGAAATAAAAAGACAATCAAAATAGAAAAGAAGAAAGACAAAAAGAAGAAAAGCAATAAAACAAGGAGAGGGTAAGGAAGGAAAGAGAGATTTTATCTTTTCTGCCAAAATTAACGTATCTTCTCACTCAGGTCTAGAGAACAGCTTAGTAAAGACAACAGTTCTCTTTCATTGTGTTTCATGCAAGCATTTCTTGTATTTACATCTAATGCAAAACTCTTCAGCTTTAAAAGCTGGGCACTGCAGATGAAATCTACAGGTGTATTTATAGTCCAACACATCGCCAATTATTTAATTTACATTTCCATAGTAACTATTAGCATAATCCAGGCAAAGAAAATGTGTGCAGTCTTTGTTCAACAATTACACTGCTACATACCCAGTGTTGTTCAGTTGATTGCAGCAGTTTGAAAATGCACACCTGTGGGGCTTTTTTCCACTATTATTTCATTCTGTCATGGTAGCACCTGGGGTTCCTGGCTATAAAATATAAAAAAAAAACCAAACATGGGAAAAGGCTATGCTCTAATCCAGAGAACCAGCAGTCCAGGTTTATAATATGCAAAAGACATGTAGACGCATGAGGGCTGAGGACCTAAGGGAGGGGCTAAGGTGACAATAAACATGAGTTTTCTGATATACATATAAAGTGGTCACACAAGATAGATGACAACCAGTGTCCCCCAAGCCACATGCCAGTAACCTGGTAATATTGTGGTAAGAAAAACTGTGAGAGGGATTTAGAACATCAAAACTTGAGACCGTAAGAAACTGTGGTGACATTGAATTTATTTCTCATAAACTTGCATTCATGTGGATGTTGAGGAATACTGGTAAGAATGAGGACCACTACCACAAAGGAAAATAAAAGCATCCTTTTACAATGCTAGGAAAAAACCTCATTGGTCTTGGTTTCATAGGAAGCCAAGACCAAATGCATGGGGGGTACCACAACACTGCTCTGGGTATCAAGTTGTACTTTCAATAGAATATTAGCAAAGATTTAAGAGGTCTTTGCAACTTGTTTTCTGCTAACCACTGAGGAGAAGACTGCATTCAGGCCCTGTTGAAGTCAAGGGTGGAAAGTGGTGATTTTTTTATGCTGGAAAGTTTTCTCAAACACGAGCTTCTCTTTTCACCATCAACTATCATTTTCCCCTCACTGACCGTGAAAACAAGCGGTTGCCTCAGGTAATTATGCGTACAGGAAGAAATTCTCACTGCTTTTTGAATATCACCAATAACACGTTTAAGTGATTTACTGTACCTTGTAATTGATTTTCTGAAAATATGAATATTTTACTGCCACTGTGGCAAGTCTCCACAGCATCTATAATAGTGACATTCTGCAGGACATGATTAATGAGTTTTATTTTTTGCTCTCTCGAGAAGAAGGTTAGAAGTTCTAAAATTATTTTCTTTTTGAGAACATGCAAAAAGATCATAAAGCTGCATCTGATCTTAGTATCATATGCTTCTTTATAGCTAATTTGGAGGGGAGGAATTAGCCTATCTCTGGGTACATGACCTGAGAACGGGAAAGCAGAGAAGAATCTCTGTGAATGTTGAAGCCTAATTTACCATAGTGGGTACCTTTGAAGTCCCTTAAAAATATATGTAGGGTGAAATACTATAAAGTTGAGTTGAGCTTCCTGGTATTCTGTGCAAAAGTAAAAGAAAAATGGGTTGTTAAAGAATACTGGAACTGAGATGAAGCCAAACACTGGTGTGCAACCTAGCAAGAAGATATTTTGCTATCCATTTCTCCTTGCTTACAAGCAGGAAAAAGTAGATGATGACAAAATAAACCCTTTCTGTTGATATGCTCTTTTAAAGAATCTAGTTTCTAAATCACATTAGGAAGGGTTCTCAACTGGAAATAATATCATAGAATCATAGAATAGTTAGAGTTGGAAAGAACCTTAAAGTCATCTAGTCCCAACCCCCTGCCATGGGCAGGGACACCTCACACTAGACCATGTCACCCAGGCTCTGTCCAGCCCGGTCTTGAACACTGCCAGGGATGGATCCCTTACAACTTCCCTGGGCAACCCAGTCCAGTGCCTCACCACCCTAACAGGAAAGAACTTCTTCCTTATATCCAATCTAAACTGCCCCTGTTTAAGTTTGAACCCGTTACCCCTTGTCCTATCACTACAGTCCTTAAAAGTAATTTCAGGTTCTTTGGTACCCAACGCAATTCGCAATCCTGGGTAAGGCACCCATACTTCCTCCTACAGTGCAAGGAGAAAGCTTTAAGACTAAAAACTAGTTTTACTAAAGCAGAAATATAAGGGAGAGTAGAAGAGTTGCATCCTGCCTATGACAGGCAGTTAACTTCTCTGAGCCACCAGTGGGCACCTCTTACAGAACAAAGAACTGAGCTTATTTATTTTCAGCATTTAAAGTAAAACTGCTTATTCCAAGAGATGAGGGAAAAGCAAATCCGAATGTCCTTTTAACTACTAGATGGGTAGTTAGGGTACTTATGGAGCTGTAAAGAGATTTAAGCCCTAACCTTAGGGCTTTGTTTTAATAACAACAGGGTGTGATTCTGACTTGGCTTTACCACTGTGTTGGTGGAAATAATCTGAATTTGCATTTGCTAATTATTTGTAAGATAGTTCATAGTCATATATGCCTTTTCTACTATCTACCAGACAGTCTGATTAGAATAGTCTGTAAAGTTTTACAACATCTGAAGGAAAAGACAAAGGCAGAGAGGCAGATGGAAAATAGGGAAGAAAAGGCAATGTGGGATAATATATGACAGATTGTACCAGATCAAGCTGATCTCTAGCTTTATTGACATAATGAGCATTATGGGAAAAGAAAGAGAGTAAAATCTTAAAGGATAAACTCACCTGCCCCCAAATACACAACACAAGAGCTGTAAAGCAGGAAAAAAACCCTGGGCAACAGGGAGACTGCAAAAAGCAGAAAAATGTTTCTTGAAGAAGATAGCTAGTGTAATTCCTCAAGGAGAGGTCTTGAGGCCAATTACATGTAATGTTTTTACTGGTGACCTTGGCACAAAAAGTAGCTGTGTGCTGATGAAATCTGCTGATGACACAAAGCTGGGAGCAGTAATCAATACCCAGGAGCATCAGAATATCATACAGGAAGAGCTGGATGACCTTGAGGACTGGTGTAATAGGAACAGGAGGATAATGTGCAGTACCAAGTGCAAGGTCACAGCCCGGGACTAAGAAGAAGAATGGCTGCCATAAACTGGGAATGCAACAGGTGCAAATGAGAAAGGAGGGCAAGTTTGTGAGTGTAAGTAAGCTGCAGAATGACTGTGAGCCACTTAAGGAAATGACTGTGAAAAAAAAGCATTTAAAGTATTTCTGATGGTGCTAGAAATGGACAAAACCATTACTCAAATGGTAAAATGCCATTTATAATTTGAAAATATCCCTGAAAAATTAAAACTGATTAGGTGCTGCAATGAAAGAGGGGTCTTAAGATAGGGATATGTGAATGATTTACTGCAAATTTGGGAAGGTTTCCTAGTTATTGTAAAGTAGTCTCTACTAAGTGTTTGCTTGTTTGCATGTCTCTCATAGTAAATTCAAGGTAATTTTTCTTAGTTCCCACGGAAAGATGAGCTGTCTTGAACTTGCTAAGAAGAAATATTACAGCAGCTTCCTTGAGGTGGCTAATGAGATCCATAAAGTCATGAATTCTTGTTCAAGTAATCTAACCATAAAATAAGATACTTCGCCAAACAAAAGATGAAAAGAGACAGGATTGTACCTGTAAATATGCAAAGGAAATAGCCACCAGAGGTGAAGAAAATTTATTTGAGTTAAAGAACAAAGAAGCCTCAGGATTTGATAGTATTTAATTAGCTATGTTTTGAATGGAAATTAGCAAACAGCTTCTGATCACAAGAAGGGTGTGTGGATGGGTGGTCAGAAGTTTTCTAATAAGCATATTGAGAGCAAGAAACTTAACTGCTTTTGGAGATATGAAATGAAAATGTCTTAATGACTGTCAACTCTGTGTATGTAGTTCTCGTTAGAAAGGTGTTTCATGAGTGAGAAAGGTATGAGATGGTATATTTAGGTTGTGAGAGTATCTTAGGGCACGAGGCAGTTCTCTGGAAAGCATTCCTTCCCTTTTCTGCTTTTTGAGTACTAGATTATGACAAATAAAAGACTCACTACAATGCCCTTCTGGGTTGTTTTTCTATTATTCTAATCCTGTGTCTGAATGTCCTATAGAGCTCCTGAGCATTGTAATGAAAGGAATATGACTTGAGCATATTTAACAAAAATAGAACCTCTGTCTATTAATAGCTCAGTGAGTAAATGAGCAGTGAGTTTGTGACTGAGCACAGACGAATTTCAGTGTTCCCTTACATGTTAGTGTGTTTTTTTCATTTATATTTTTCATCTGACTTTTAAAAAATAATAATTATAAATCTTCTCTTTCCTGCCCTGTTGAAAAGAGAGAACTTGTTAAGATGGTGACTGGTAAGGCTGACATTTATACAAATGTCATGATAAAAATTATACACAATCGCGAATTTTATAGAAATACATAGAATACATCTAATAATTCCATAAACTATTTCAAAGAATGATGAAATTTATTTGAGTAGCCTGGACATGGTCTAAAAATGGGAATTCCCATAAACAGAGAAGAAAGGCAATGCTCACACTCTGTGTTGAGGATCTCTGCCCTAAAAGGTAGAGTGATAAGAAAACTTGGCAAATAAGAGGAAGGAAGATATGTTTCTAGAAAACATGTGTTAATACATCTGGGGGAAGAGTTATATGCTGGAACTGTCTCCAGCCATCATGTTTCCATGGATACAGCAAGACTGTAAATATTCTTAAGGCATGTATTTTTGACTGTTTTTAATTGAGACCTCAGTTTGGAAAAGCATATAACTATCTGCTTAGCTTTAAGCACATAGCTAGACTATTAAAGGGAGAAAATGGAAGTAGAGATGATTCACTTTACTTCAGAGATGCCTAAAGAGAGACATTTTCACAAAATCATGGAAGCACAGAATGGTTTGGGTTAGAAGCAACCTGAAAGCTAATCCAGTTCCAACACCCTGCTGTGGGCAAGGACACCTTCTGCTAGACCAGGTTGCTCCAAGCCCCGTCCAGCCTGCCCTTGAAAGCTGCCAGGGATGGGGCAGCCACAGCTTCTCTGGGCAATCTGTGCCAGCGCCTCACCATCTTCGTAGTAAACAGGTACAGACAAAAAAACTTCCCAGATGCCTCACTGTAAACCAACGGGACTGTAATTGCAAAGAAAGCCTCGAACCCCTCAGAAAAATGTGTAGACAAAGAAGAAATGTCTAATATTTATCAGTGGGAGTCCTGACAAAAGAAAAGCAACTTGAGGGAAGCTCAGAAACTGTTTCATTTCTCTGGCTCCTTTTGCCTGTGCAGAGCAGAAACGTAAGTTACTTTATGCTTCATCGTCCAGTCTTCACTGGCTGACTGGTAAAATTATTTAATAATATCCTGCCGTTTCTCTGTATGTATCTGAGCTGGTCATAATTCTGAACTTGACAGCTTGTGAACAGCTTTGACATTTTGAAGTTTGTTTTCATGAAACATCAAAAGTATTTTCAGTATTTCCCGTGGTGTGGGGTTTCAAAAAACTTAACCTGCAAATTTTAATTACTTTAATAAAAATGCCTGAAAAGTAATCTGTATTTTTACATGGTTTTATTACATTTTCATAAAGTTACAACATATAATATTAAGGAACATACTGATTTGTAGATATCTAAAGCCTCTTACATTTCCTTCAAGTTCAAGCTCTTTCTCTCCTATTTGTTTTCTAATGAAATAGTTTTATAGCACACTTTCCATCAAATCTGTTCTGATAAAAATTTTTGACCAACTACAGGTAGTAATAACAGTTTGGAACAAAATGATGACAGATAACCTGTTGATAAGCAATTTAGCTTACCTACTTTAGAAATCAATTTTCAGGAGCATAGCCGATGGGTTTCTTTTCAAGTAAATCAAGAGCAGTCAACAACAGAAACCAGGCAAAAAATCAAATTGCATACTTTACTTCTTTTTGCCTACATTTTGTCTTGCATTATTCCTGTCTAATCCTTGTAGTCTAAAGCATAATACTTATACTGATGGGAATATTACCAAAATAAGGTCAACCCCACACAATTTATGAGCAGTATATTTTTAAGTGACAAACGTTAATCTGCCAAATCAATGCTGCAAATCTGATTATTGAAAGTGCTGTGTGACTGGCAGTTCTTGGCATCGCTGAAGATTGTGCAATACAGCTCTACACTTGCTTTTAAAAAAATTCTCTCTCTATAAATTAGATACTGGACAGGTGGTATGATGGTTTTGCTATCAAAGTACAAGTTTTACTACTGTATCTTCATGTTATATAAACCCACAGAACTAATACATGAGGAGTGCTTTCCTAGAGGAAAAGATAGGCTGCACTGGAAATGAGTTTGATTCAATAACACTTTTCTTATACCAAGCTTTATTAGATAATTCTAGTGTTTTTAAAGCAAAATTGCCTTTCTTTGCAAAGTAGCTTTCCCAATAAAGCGAGGTCACAAAATATACTATAAATGAGTTTGGCCTAAACAAATTTTACATTGTTTAAATTTAATTGACTTGTAAGCCACAGAATAATTAATAAGAAAAAACATATAAGATATTTTAATTCTATTCATTACTGAGAAACAATGCTTGTGAACTTCTGAAGTTGTTTTATTTTGACAATTAAAAAAAGGGTGTTTTTTAACTATGAAAAGACATTTGGGAACATACTTTTTAGTACAGCCTGTAGTGATAGAACAAGACATAATGGTTTTAAACTAAAAGAAGGTGGATTCAGACTAGATATAAGGAAGAAATTCTTTACATTGTGGGTGGTGGAACACTAAAACAGGTTGCCCAGAGAGGCGGTCAATGCCCCATCCCTGGAAACACTCAGGGTCAGGTTCGATGGAGCTTTTAGCAGCCTGGTCTAATTGAAGATGCCCCTGCTCATGGTACGGGGGTTGGACTAGAATCTTAAAGGTCCAATCCAAACTATTCTATGATTTATTTCTGTTCATAAGCCCGTGAGTTATTTTATCAATTTAAATTGTGTTAATCATCATGACAGAATAAGATAGGACTTGGTGGTCTTTTTCAATTTTCTAAAATAGCAGCATTGTCATTGGCCTATTAATAGAACTTAAAAATATTAATATTCTACCTGTGGTGTGTCTGCTGTGGTCAGTCCCTGGCATGCTGGGACTCCCAAACCATGCCAGGAATGCTCTGGGAGAGTGTGGGCTGGTGCAGGTGCAGCCGTTCCCAAAACTGCTGTGCCAGCTCCGTGATGTGAGCACTGGCACCGCTCACTGCAATAGCATCCATGTAACCTCAGTTCCCAATCTGCCAGTGAACTGAATTACATAGTTGCAGCTGGTCCTGTGTTGAGGACAGGATAAATGATCTCTTAAAACCCCTTCTGGCTCCATAGTGACATGCAAAAGCCTTATCATGATGTAATATTAGAAACTACTTCCTTCACTAAGACCTTTATTAAGACAAATTGAATTAACTCATGCTTGTACTCCAAATTTCAAGCTTTTTGGTCCTGAGCAACACTTTCTTGAACATCCACTCATGACAACTTATCACTTCACATAAAGTTTTGAACCTGTAAGAAATGACCCAGGCTTCCTATTTGCCATATTTTTCTCTTCAATTTTCTTCCTGAAAATTACTTATTCCACACCTTGAGAATCACAAAACTAGGGCAATCAAAGAGATATTTGCATCAAATACACAAAATCACACAGGATTTCAATTTTCCACTATAAGTCGGTGAGGGATAATTTAGTTCTGAGGACTGAGGACTACCCTGGAATTCAAAACTGGTAATTAGAGGGCTTCAGAAAAAAAAGTGATGACTCTTACCAGTAGGCCAATGTCACTGGCAAGAGTGCTGAGGGAGGAAAGAGCAGGTCCCCCAGGATGTTTTAGCATTCCAGTCACAAACTTATTTCAATGTGCTTTGCATACTCCATCATCACCTATGCAGAGTCAGGCTCCAGGCAGCCATGGGGGACAGCTTTTACATTGGTGGCAGCTGTACCAGAAATGTCCTTACTCATATTAAGAAACACCTGGCAATTCTGTACTCCTGTTTCTGAGGTTGACAGGCATTTTGGTTTTATTATGAAGTTGATAAAAGATCACAGAATCATAGAATACAAGGTTGGAAGGGGACTCAAGGATCACCTGGTCCAACCCTTCTTTGCAAAAACAGTCTATACTGGATGACCTAGTATGCTGTCCAGCTGAACCTTAAAAATGTCCAGCATTGGGGAACCCACCACTTCCCTGGGGAGATTATTCCAATGGCTGGCTGTTCTCAGTGTGAAAAATATTCCTCGTGTCCAGTCAGAATCTCCCTAGAAGTAATTTGTACTCGTTACCCCTTGTCTTTTCCACGAGACTCCTTGTAAAAGGGGAGTCTCCATCTTTTCTGTAGACACCCTACACCAGATGGTATTTTTTAGAAGAAAATGAAGACCAACAGTATCTGATCAGTCAGGGCTCTATGAAGAACAGCTGTTGCCTGTTATTCATCCAAAATGGGAGGATTTGTTTTCACATCTGAAGGCCAACCCAAAGGACAGAAAGTGTCAGGAAAGGAGCAGTTTTGTCTGTGAGGACACAGATCCCGCTCAGTGATTCTAAAAGAGTGAAGAATACATTAAAAAATAATTAAAATAGTACTTGTAATGTGAATATATATGTAAGGTATAAAATCCTTTGAAAAAGTGCAGTACTTTAGTTCTGAAGAGTCATTCCCTGTAGTTTTCTCTATAATATGACTTTTAACCTACCAGTTTTAACCAACAGATCAAAACAGCTTAACTCAAGTCTGAGAGTCAGATTAGTATTGCAAGGGACCTGAATGGCCTCCCCTAGCAGAAGCTCATCTGGCAGTGCCCTGTATGGAGGCTGATCCAGATCCCCATGTCCAGACCTCATCCTGACCTCAGTTGCTGACTCTAGGCTGAGGCTTCTAGATGTGATCCTGCCCTGTCTGCCTTGGTGCTTAACTGTGGCTGCTGCAGGGAGCCTGGCCCTGGGGCTGCATGGAACCTTGTCCCCACAGCTCTAGTTTGTCTTCCAAACCCTGCAGGAAGCTGTGGTCAACGTATAGGTGCAGCTGAGCTCTTATTGAAAAGTTGGTTGAATATGTACTCCTTCAAATGGTTTCAGAGTATCTGCTGCTTGATGCAAGAAATTGTTTCTCAGATGTGGTCAGATCCAATAGTCTGGAACAGCTGAAGAAGAAAATTCCTTATCCCTCCTAAATCACATACAGCTTAAAGTTCTTGTGTAGATTATAATGCTTTAATGTGGGAAAATTCTGAAGACAAATAAAAAAATAACAATAATAAAAAAATTCTGAAGACAAATAAAAAAATAACAATAATAAAAAAGGGTTGTACCCAAATTTATAACTGTCTGCTTCCATCCCTGTTTCAGTGTTGTGAGCCCATGTCGGTTTTCTGATACAAATTCAGCACAGTCATGTTTACATTTAATTTATGTTTACATGGAAACATTAGATTTTGCCTAGTACAGCTTCTGCTGCAGATCTGCAACAAATGACTGCATCTATTATTTTTAGAATCTGCTCCTAAGCTAGCTTTAATTGAAATTCACCTGTCTGCAGGTGCTTGCAAACATATCTGAAAAGATACAAAACACCAACAGCAAAATGTGGCATAAACAGCCTTTATTCCATAGCTCTGCTAAGACAAGAATTTCACCTCCTAGGTACAGAATTCCCATGGAACTCAATCTATGGATCCAGTAAAAATAACCTCTCTCTGCTGAATACAACACTGTTTAGTTATACAGCTAAAAATACGTCAGGCCTGATTCCCTTCTATTTTAAGGCTTGTCTAAGTAAAGCCTTTTGAAGACTTACCAGGACAGCAAGCAGAACTGACTTTTGCTCATGATGAACCAAGAAGAGTTCAGGCTTGGGTTCTTTCTCTCCCTGGAAGAGGAAGGCAGGACATGATGGTGCAAGTGCTGGTCACTAGAAAGTCAGAGCTGCTGATCAGCTTCCTTTAGGGAAAGGCAGCTCACAGGCCATCACCACTGCACCCCATGCACTAACTCCTCCATCAGCAGCAGCAATCAAGGACTTATCAGTGCTCTTCCACAGATGAAGTAGGCGCAGGAAATTCTGCAAAGGCTGTATCCTAAGTACTTGTGAAAAAGAACACCATTCCTTATGTTTAATAGGGTTGCGATTAAGGAAACTGAGCATTAACACCCGTTTCTAGATACCTGCTGTCCAAGTATTATGCCAAGTACCAGTAAGCCTGTAAAGGACGATGCTTCCAGGAGCTGCATTTTTCTCCTGGCAAATGAAGAACCAGCTGATGTTACAATACATCTCTTTTCACTTTAGAAATATCCACTTCAGTCTCACGGCTCCTCAAAGCACTATAAATCATGGTACCTGTGTGCTCCAGCTTACTGGTAATCAAAATACCCAACTTAATCACAGCATTCGTCAAGCATTTACCCCTAAATTTTCGGAATGGGGAATGTAATACAGCCTGCAGCATATTTCATAGCTATCTAGTCCAGTAAGAGTATTTATGGGGACTTCATGTGGTGATGGCATTAAACACAATCTATTCAAGCTAGCCTGTGAGCTAGGGAGCTGAGATCCACCATGAAAAAGAGAGAAAATGAAGATTAACGCTGAATTCGATATAAGGGATGCCTCTCCTATACTCCAGGTGATCATACAGGAATGTGGATTTAGCAGCTCAAATCTTGGGAAACTTAACAGGCGTTGCATGCTATAATGTCTACGTATTACTTGAAAATGTAGTCTTGGATATTTTGAACTTTCAGCATATTCCAGATGTAGTATTAGTAGTGGTATTATCTGTATGTCTGAGAATAAGAGCTGCTTGAGCAACTAGGAAATGTCAAGATAGATAATTATTCATTGAAAACCCCCCAAAAATCTGCAATGGATGTTATTCATATTATATTGTTTAGCCATTTATAGAGCTGGCTTAATAAAGGACTATGAATAAGTGATGTAAAATTTGCCAAAATTTACAATGACTTCTTTTTAAAAGATATTTTCCCTAGCTCTAAATAGAATTTGGATCTAAATCATTACCACGGAATGCAACATGAATACTGAAAATGAAGGGCTCATTTATAACCACTGCCCTGATTTTATCACTTCAGTACTCTAGATAAAGGACTGAATATACTAAAAGAGAAGGTGATAGGTATCTAAGGAGGAGTTTAAGGTGGGCTTTATATGTTTCTCTTTCTGACTGTAATCCTTGCTCCTCTCCACCTCCACAGGCACTATAATTTTCATTTTATTGTGTCCCAGAAACTACAGCTAAATTTCTGAACATGCCCAAAGCTGCCCTTATCTATTTGAAACAAAACCTTTCATTGCCTGGCAAAAAAATTGGAAAATGAGGTCTTCTACCAGACTCCCAAATGGACTCTGTCAGCCATTCTCAGCATAATTAATGGATTAATGTATGTGTAGGTCCAAATACGTACCAGAGAAAAAGAATTATGGTGCTGGATATTTTTTATGTAATTAATTCAGGGTGCTAAATGGGAATTTTTCAGGCTCCAGTGTCCTTCCAGGTCCCAGGACTTTTAATGCATTTTGTTCAAAGAACTGTGTTTCTGACATCTGCAAAAAACTACCTCTGTTCTGCCTTCCACTGCCTGTGCCTAAATCCTGTCTGTGGGCAAGCATATAACACTAACAGACTCTTCTCCATGTTAAACAGTTCTGAGTGTGCTGCAATCCCTCAGATTAATGGGCAAAGTGCATAGCTGAGAAGGAAAAGCAAAGGGTATCTTAGAGTCACAGCGTGGTGTTTCACTTCCTTACTCATCTTCATGTTGTTCTAAGATTGTTAGCTTTTCTGTTCCAAGGGGATTCATAATAATTAAGCCATCAGTTATTAGTTATTCCAGGATAGTACCAAAGGTACCATCCTCTTTATGTAGCTCTTCCAGTTTAATAATATTAATCAGAGAGGAACCTGAATTTGGTTATCACACAGACCTGGGGTGACCTTAACCTTATTATTACCTTGGGATTCAGCTATCTATGGCCAAGCTCTGATACAGTCTATATGCATAACCATGGATCAGATTTAAGAGGGAATTGCAAAGAGAGAAAGAGATTTAAGAAATGCCACAGAGTCATGCCATGCAAGACAAAAAGGCAAAACTGTAGAGAGATGTGAGATTGTTGAGACTTGGCTCAGGAGTAGCTAGATGGTTCAGGAGGAGAAACCCAGCCATGGAAAGACAGATAATGCTGAAGGAAAAAACCTGGATTTGGAAGATGGCAAATCAACAGAAATGGAGGTTCTGCTTTTGGGACCATTGGAAGTCAGATCTTCCCCATCTAACTAATGCCTACCTCTGCAGCAAAGATGTTTCATTGGGGTGGTAGGCTTATTAATCTTAGATTTTTTTGTGTGTGTGTTGCCCAATAAATAACTGTTTTGTACTTGACCTGGTTCCTAAGCTTCTTGCAAAGTCTTTTGTACATAAAAAAAGGCACTTGAATCTCTTCATTCAAGAGATTTGGTTACAGTGCCCTAAATCCTATCCAGGAAAGTCAATGAGCCTCTCTCACTTCCCTCATGTATTTAGGAGAGAGCAACAGGGGGACAGCAGCCACATGAACATGTTGCCATTGTATGAAGTGGAACAGTACTAAACAGAAAGACTTCAGCTTGCATCTCTACTTTGAGGCAGAAGGAGATTTGAAATGAACTCCCAGGGAATCATGCAAACTGGCTCTCATCTCAAAGAACTGTCTTGCTGTCTTGTGTTTGCAAGAGGAAAAACAGCTGCACAGGATCCTGGGTGGAGGAAGATGTGGAGAGAGTCACCCAGACAGTGTAGCCAAGTATTTCACTCCTGAAGCATAGATAGCTCCTTATTCATATGGCTTTAGGACCTTTTCCCATCCTTGGTACCTGTACTCCAAAGTACCTTTGAGTTTCTTTCTCTGATGCAATAAATTGTTTACATGTATGACTTTCCTTAAGCATGCAAGGAATTTAAATACATAGATTACCTACATGATTAGGATCTTTACTAAATAAGGACTGCCATAAAATGTAGTTATTAAATTAAGGCATAACTCAACCCTTGGGTCCAGTAAACTTATTTGAGTTTAAATGTTTGCTCTGTAGTTAACCCTTGCTTCAAAAACATTTAGTTTTAACCTAAATACTGCTAAACATAAGATTTCTTTTGTTTTCTTGTATTAAGGCACATTCTGAGTCATTGTATTTCTCAGTGCAACGATAAGCCTGATTTGACAGCCAACTTGCATTAAATCTCTAAAAATAGGACTGCATAATGAAAATGCTGTCAGACCCTTGTCTGTAGTAACATTAGTGGGCACCACTTTAACTGGGAAAATTACTTTCAACCTATTTACAGAATATGAGATCAGGTGACCATTTTTAATTCCAGTTAAAATATGCAGTCATGAATGGGTATGAGGCTCAGATGGCCTTTTAATAAGTTTGTAAATTGGTTATCTCTCTGAGCAGACTTAAGAATTTATCTCAAACACAAAATTTATATATTTTTTTTAAGAAGCTACTTGGAAGGTCTTATTAGAGTTATAACTGTTGGATTTATCTTGAACACCTTGAAACATCAGGTTTTCATTACTGGATATTAACTTATTATTTAGCTAGGCTTCATCTAAATTGTAACCTTTCATTATCACTCTTACACTGATTTCTTCAAGACTTCAAGGCGTAATTGACCTTTGTACGTGAAGGAGGCATTTCTTTGTATTAAAAAAGTGATCCATATGTTGTTTTAAATCATTAAAACACAACATTCATTGTCCTTATACTGACAAAAGGAAAAAAAATATTGACCAAGATGAAACTGTAGAGTTATCCCTACATTTTCATCACAATTTGTTCCATACAGTTGTTATATGTAGGTTGTCATTGTATGCTCTTATATAGCATACGGATTAAATCCTTATCTGGGGTTTGGAGAAAAACAGCAAAAATGTCATCTTATGTCCTTGTATATCATGATAGGATCTTAACAAAGATTTAAAGAAGGAAAGTCTGATTTTTCACTCTTTAGTTGATTAAAATAAATTGTTGTTTTTTTTTTCCATAGCAAAACTGCAGGTTATTAATAAACTGGAAACAGGATGTCATATTAAATTGGTATGAAATATTCTTCTAAAATGTTTTTTAATTATAAAATCATTATAACTTCCTAAAGCAAACCACATTTTCTTAAACCTGTAAATGTCTTTATTCTATGTACTATTTAATGCTTTTTGTATTAACTCCTGATCAGTAACCAAGTTTCCTCATTAAAGAGCACTGTTTTGGTTACATTCCAAAACACCTGATAATTAGAAAACAGCTGCTAATAACTTGTATTTAAAAATTTTATTTGTTCCCTTGTGAAAGCATATGATGATATGGTAACTAATTATGTAATTATGCCATAATTTCCCTATGGGAAAATGATATTTTATATTTTTTTCTGTATTCCCCTTGCCACGGTTTAAGCCCAGCTGGCAACTAAGTACCACGAAGCTTCTCACTTGTCCCGTTTCCCACCACTGCGACAGGGAGGAGAACTGGAAGAAGGTAAAACCCACAGGTTGAGATAAGAACAATTTAATACTACTTAGCAACAACTAAAACACCTGTGTGTTATCAATATTGTTCTTATACTAAATCCAAGCACAGCACTGTACCAGATACTAGGAAGAAAATTAACTCCATCCCAGCTGAAACCAGGACACCTCCTCTTCTTCTTACATGTCTGGATTGTACTTTAGCTACTTCAAGCCCTCCAAATTTCAGAAAAAAAAAAGTATTCCTTTCTTCATATTTTTGTTAATTGATCTTTGTGAGTCCTTAGGTGAGCACCCAAAGCATCCACAATTGCTTTTCAGAAGTCAGGAGTAGATAGAGGTTGTTTTCTCACCTCAATGTCTTGGCCAAAGCTCGGATGAGTGCCAAGGAAGGAGTGCCACATACTTACCCTTTTCTGATACTTCTCCTCAAGCTACCAGTCACTGTCAGAGACAGGAAATTGAGCAAAAAAGTTGTTGGACTGGAGGTTTTCCAGGGATTTATCACTTGGTTGAATCTGGGTAAGTTTTCACAGGTTTGACAAGATTTCATGTGAGGGATATGAATTAACTCTTCTGACTCATGTCAGCTGCTGTCTCAGAAGCATGAAGTCAGGAGAGGTTTACAGTAAGACTGCCAGGCTTCACGTAGGTAAAGCTGGATATTGCATCTGCTCTCCCTATTAGATATGACTGCATCATTTCCCACAAAAACTAATTGGATGCAGGCATCACCCAGCATGAAAAGTTTCCTAAAATGTGATCTTTTAGTGCTCTTTCTTTCTTTGTAGTGCAACGTAAGCACAACAGTGCTAGTGGGAGTAGTGTCAGGGTGCTCACTGATTAGTCACACATCAGTACTGTCCCAGGTCTCCTTTGATGGTATCTTCATCAAGGATTGCAGCACAGATAACACAAAATCTTTCTTAGGTGAAACATAAGGGTTTGTGTCCATCAAATGTGACCAATTTTCTGCAGCCAAAGATGCAACCTGAGCTGCATGCTTTGACATCTCCCTGCCCCTTGTGAGCTGCATTAATTCAGCATCCACAGCTACTGGGCCAGATGATTTCAGAGAAGGTGCTATGCTCTGCACCTTTCCCTAAATGCTATTCCTTTTGTCATGGAAAGAAAAGAAAGCAGTTGTATGGAGGCCTCCCATTGCCTCAGGCTCATGCAACTCCAGTTTGGCCCATCTTGGACTTGGAGAAATATATTATTTTTATACAAACAGGTTTGTAGAAAGAAAAAACCCATAGTCATTCAACTATACAAGCCTGTTATTTCATGAGAAACATGTATGACTCGGAGAATGTTCACAATAGGTTCTCTTTCACATCCAAAGCCAAACTCAGTTTCTATTAAATGTATTCCTTTAGCAGCATCTGGCCTTTATGTGAGCTACTCAATTAAGAAAAGTTTGGTTTTTTTTCCCTTCCTTAGGTTAATTGAGTTTGCTCTTACATTTAAAATATCATGGTTTATTATAATAAAGTTATGTTAATGTTCTGAAATTCAGATCAGTTAGCCAGTACTCTGGTAATCATTTCAGTTTCCCAATTCAGAATTTTCTGGATGGGTTAATAGGCTATGTATGGGATTCATATGATGCAGGCACATACAAAACAGAATATAAGCTCTTTTTCCATTCACATATTAATTCTAATTGCTTTAGCTTTTCAGATGAAAGCTGAGAATCTTTGAACTTCTTGTCATATGCACAAGATTATTAATAAATGAACCATCAAAAGGTCTTATTTCAACAACTAGAGGTTAAATAAACAGTGCTAGAATGTTCTGCACAATTTGATTTTATTGTGGGGTAAATTTGGATGTTTTAGTTTGTATCACAGAAGTTCTGAGAGCATTTTAAATGTTGCTAACTTCTCACTAAATAGCAATAGTGTGGAAAGAAGACTAGAGTAACTAACTTAGCAGCAGTAAGCTGTTTTGTGCATACTGCCACATTTTACATACTACACACATATATATATAAAAACATATATTTAGGCATTGACATATAAATAGTTGCTTATCATTACTGTCAATTCAATTTTCTGTCAAAATCAAGCTTGGCACAGATTATTCTGGGTCACCATCTCTAGAGAAAAAAAATAGAAGATGCTGGTTTAAAGCATTAAAAAAATCACAGGGAAAGTTGCCAAACGATGAGATTAGTTTTAACGTCACAGCAGTTAAAATTGATCAGCTTTTCTCTGAACTCCTGAGAACCAAAAGCTTGTATTTTTCTAATGAAACCAGAAACTCTCAGGTAACAACACTGCTCTGGGACCAGGTTTTGGGAAAGTTCTGGGCATCTCAAGATGTACAAAAAAACTTGTAGAGCTGAACACTGCCATCTGTCTTTCTTTTCCTGGCTCTTCACCGTCTGTGTGCTGGGGGTGCTCTAAGCAGGCAATAAAACTGTCCACTGACTTTGCCCAAAGGTGTCACTCTGCAGTCCAGACCAGTGTGTGGCAAATGATGTGATGAGGCTTGCCTGAGCTTCAAAATTGGACTACTGCTCCAACTTGAAACGTTAATCTAGATATATTCTATGCTGCAGTGACTGTTTTCTCTAATCTTGTCCTACTATTACTCCAGTGCACAAAACCACATGACAGAGAATGCTGCCAACTAATTAAGCCACATATTAAATGACTCTGGAAGCTTTGTATTTCTTTAAACTCCAGTCTTCAAACATCATACTTAAATGGACAACCATGTGAATAGTTATATATGTATATTTCTTTTAATTGCAATTGGGCATGCACTAGTGTTGCCTGGTGACTTAAGGTTCAAAAAATAGTCATTTATGAGTGAGGATGTAGGAGACTGCTAAGCATCTCCCTATGATCAAGCCCTCTGAAGGCATCTCAGTCTCTGACCTCTCTCCCCTTGGATCAAGTTAATCCTTCCTTCGCAGGCATGTTGCTCACTGTGATACATATCAATTCCCCTCCTCTCCTCCTGTCTCTCCAGATTTAGTAAAGCAAAGACTGAGCTAGCACGTATCCTGTTGTTGCCTAAACAGACTTTACTTCATAGACCACAATTCAGACTTTTTTGCAGACCGCAATTTCATTGCCAACAACCTCTTATTTCTTCACAGATAGACTCACATTAACAGTATCTAGATATTACACTGACAGGTTTATTGGCTATGCTCAGGACAGGGCAGATGAATGGAGGGCAAAGCATACCTCAACAGATAGGATGAAGCAGTAAGAAAACAACTGTAACTGAAAGGAAAAGCTGTTGTTTAAATTGCAAAACATTATTAAAAATCACAAAACAGTATTAACCCCCACCCCCTACATGATTCTGGCACAGTTCATACTGAAGTAGTGCAGCCTGCACCTTGCAGTTGTGTGAAATGAGAAGCCCACAGTGCAGTGACCCTATGTCCACATTCAATTGCTCCTTCTGGGAAAGAGGGCAGAGCATGAGGTCTCTGCAACAGGAGCACTCTGGAGCATAAATATTGTAATCCGACTGAATCCTGAATAAGTATGTGGGTATTTTAAGAGCCTGAAAGTGCAGCTGTTCCCAGACTCCATGGAAACGCTGGACAGGTCATGAGAATGAGACCAAGAGCTCCAGTTGTTGGTATTTATATAAACTTTCAACGCAGAGTAAAGGTATAATCTGAATGTTTGTATTTTTAAAGGGAGAGGAACACCTAATGTGGTTCTTTCAACAGAGAGAAAAGCAAAATGAGGTGTGAATGGGCAGACCAAAACAACAAAGAGGGCAGTGTTAGCTTCCTGGGAAAAGTGAAGTGCCTCACTGCCTAGGCTGAAGTGAACAGGGCTGCTCACCACTGAGTGACTTTGCCTTGTTCTTGTATTGAACTGCACATTAACTGAATATGCAGTTTAGCACTAGATACGCTGTGGGATTCACTCTCCTGATTGCCAGGATACAAGATCAGACCATGATATTTCTGGCAGATCACATATTACACTTTGGCATGATAGTACCCTGATGGTGTTATTTTCATGCAGCCACTCCAGAAGTATGTACAATGGTGACTTCCCAGAGCTGAGATGCTGAGAAGGGAGCTGCCATTTCTCCATCTGTCTGCCCCTATCGCGTTACTTGAATTCCGTCACTGAAGATAGAGCACTGTGTCATGATTATGCCCTGTAAATGTCATTGCACTGGTTCATAGCAAGATTCATTAACAACAAACATGTATAGAGATAAGTACCTACCTGTTCTTTGTGCCTTGGAAAAAAACCTCTGATATTTAATCTTTTGAGCGTGTTTGTGCTTGCTTACCTTCAAAAGACTCTTAAACATTTTTATATAAAAAGATATAGATGAGACAGCAAATTTGCCGGCAATAACAAGCTGTCTGAAGACATTGTGGAATTCCTGTCACGTGCAGGCTCATCACCAAGTTGTTTAGAACCTCATTGCCTGAGGAAAGGTATTTGCCTTCGCAGAGCTCTTCAGGATGTCAGCTGAGCTGCTTTGGCTTTATGAAGCCTTCCTGCTCTGAGCTCTTGGTCGTGTATGTAAATTGGTCAAAATAATTTTGCTCATAGCTGAGTCAGGTTCAAACAGGGGTTTGGAAATTTTTCTGAAACAATGTTGTCCTGCTGATGTCAATCACCAAAATCTTGTCAAGACCATGGCATATTATTTAGATTGCAGATGCAAGTGTACAGCAAGTGTAATGTTTTATTATGTCACAGCTGAATAAAATATTAGCATACTCTGTATGTGTATCTATCTAGGCATATTATGCTTTCGTTGTTTAACCCCAGCTGGCATCTAAGCCCCACACAGCCGCTTACTCACTCCCCCTACATTGTGATGAGGGAGAGAACTGGAAGAATAAAAGTGAGAAAACTTGTGGACTGAGATAAACACAGTTTATCAGGTAATGCAAAAGCCATGTACACAAGCAAAGCCAAACAACAGAATTAATTCACTACTTCACATCGTCAGGCAGGTGTTCAGCCATCTCCAGGACAGCAGGGCTGCATCACACATCAGTTACTTGGGAAGAGAAATGTCATCACTCTGAACGTCCCCCTTCTTCCCCAAGCTTTATATGTTGAGCATGACTCCATATGGTGTGGCATATCCCTTTGGTCAGTTGGGGTCAGCTGTCCTGGCTGTGTCCCCTCCCAGCTTCTCGTGCACCTCCAGCCTGCTCACTGGTGTGGCGGTGTGAGGAGCAGGAAAGGCCTTGACTTTGTGTAAGCACTGAATTATCGACACTGGTTTCAGCACAGATCCAACACAAAGCCCCATATCAGCTACTGATTACTCTATCTCAGCCCTAACCAGCACAGATACTCATTTACGCCATTTATTTTCTCTTCTAAGAAAATATTTCTCTTGTGAAGGCAAATAAGGTCATCTACCAGATATTGTTTACATCCTAGATTATTTATTTACCATTAACCTTTTGTAAGCTTTATAAGTAGGATTTGCACACTAGTCTGCAAAGAAACAACTGATTTCATGAAAACTGCTTATGAATGGTGTGCAGGATGAATGCGTATGTATCAGTCTGGGATGGGGTTTCAATCTACGTACTTGTAAGGTTTGGTCTAAAATGTCAATACATGTCAAATACCACCAAAAGAAAAGACACCAGGATGATCTGAATAACAAACTCTGTTAGTGCTAGTATATTTTCCCACTCAGCTATTCAGTAAGAGTACCTCAGAGTAAGTTTATGCAAAACTGATTGGTGAATTTGAAAGCTGCTAGAGTTAGTTGTGGAAGATGTCATGTAGGGAGCCCTTAGAATCATAGAATCTTCTAATAGTTAGTAAAGGTTGTAAAGGACCTTAAAATCATCTAGTTCCAAGCCCCTGCCATGGGCAAGGATACCTCACACTAAACCATGCCACACAAGGCTCTGTCCAGCCTGGCCTTGAACACTGCCAGGGATGGAGAGTTCTCAACTTCTTTGGGCAACCCACTCCAGTGCCTCACCACCCTTACAGTAAAGAATTTCTTCCTTATATCCAATCTAAACTTCCCCTGTTTCAGTTTGAACCCATTACCCCTTGTCCTATCACTACAGTCCCTAATGATGAGTCCCTCCCCAGCATCCCTATAGGTCCCTTTCAGATACTGGAAGGCTGCTATGAGGTCTCCACGCAGCCTTCTCTTCTCCAGGCTGAACAGCCTCAACTTTCTCAGCCTATTTTCATACAGGAGGTGCTCCAGTCCCCTGATCATCCTCGTGGCCCTCCTCTGGACTTGTTCCAACAGTTCTGTGTCCTTTTTATGTTGAGGACACCAAAACTGCACACAACACTCCAACTGAGGTCCGCCTTCTCCAGTATTTCTGTCATGATAGCACTATGTCTGAAACTACTTCTTGCCTGAGTCAGAAGTAAGACATCCAGTTCTGTAGGATTTAAAAGGGAGTCTTGTCAACAGATTTCATCCACTGATTACTGCAGTCTTCCACTGAAGGTAAAATAGCCACTTCCAGTATTTCTGATGCAGAGTTAATTTGTTAAGTAGTATTTCAGTGTTAATACCTGAAGAAGCTACTCTTGCTGCAGTCATACCTATGCAGCTTTACACCAGCTACTAAACATTGCTTTCTCAGTTTCCTCTAATTAGTACCACTGTCTTCACCCACTCAGTAGAGCAGACCATTAAAGTCATACATGCACAAAGGAGCATAAAATGACTAAAACCAACTTACTTCTTTCATATGATTGAAATTACATGTTTTAATGTAAAAGTGATAAAACATCAGCCTTGGCAGGTCTTTTACATAGTTTTGGAGAAATAATTTTGCAATTTAAATATTTTGGTATAGGTAGAAATGAAATTGTAACTTAGTTGAGCCATATGGCAGCAAGGAAAGGAAGAATAAAGTCTTGAATGACTAGTGCTTGAATAAATCTTAAATACGTATTTGCTGATTGTAGCATTTGTAGTTCTATCCTCCCACAGTTTATTTGCTTTGTGCACCTACCTGTAGCATGTTTGCCTAAAAAATAACTAATTGCTATTTGGATTGGAAGTCTTAGTGAAAGTTCTTCATGCAGGTAAGTTAGTGTCCCAGTATTGGGTTAAGTGTGATCAGCGCAGGCAAGATTTTTCTGTTCTGAGGAAGGACACTGTACATGAGTAAGGAAACTGAGGCAAGCATCTTGTATTTCTTTGCTGTGCTCTGCTGCCAAAGCACAAGGACTGCTCCCTACTGCAGGCTGCAGGATCTGAAGTAGAAAGGGCAGGGACAGGGGATCTGCTTCATTAGACAGGGTTGCTCTCTACAGACATTGGATTTATTTTTACTAAAGAGGTTTGATATTGAAAATGGCCTCTTTCTCTCCACATTTGTGTGGAAAACTGTGCCATGACTTCTTGTTTACTAGAACCCTTATATGCACAAAGAAGGTCCCCATTATCTTTTCCCTTCATTTGTTATATTTAGTATATAACAGCATAGGAAAAATGTCTAAGCCAAATAGCCATTTTCAGTAGTCCCACTTAAAATAGCTTTTAAATTCTTCTGGAAAGTGTAATTCTCATTTTGCCTCTAAGCCACTGGGATGACACTGTCTGAGAGAGATCATGCAAAGAGTTTGTGGGTTGTGAGAGAAGGGAGGAGCTAAATGCAATTGCTAACAGCAGCCAGGGTAGCTGTGTCCATTCTGTTACATACACCTGTAGCATGTCTGCTACAAATTATTGTACCTGAGGGCAAGAAAAATGCCCCCCCGGAGTTTTAGCCAAAGCAAGGCTCTTCTAGATGTTTCATTACTGAAAGCCTGTACATTAAAGCTGTTTTTCCCCTAAAAGTATTTTAACCTCAAGGAGCTTAATTTGTAATCTAAAGAGAAAACCCAAGGTCTTGATCCCATGCTCATTAAAGCCAGCAGGAGTTTTGCCAACATTTTGAGTAGGAACAGGTTTAGGCTGCAAGTGAGTCTGCTTTCCCAAGGACTCCTTCTTTTCAAACATCCGTCCCCTTTTTTATTCAGCTAGGATGTTTCTGTGAAGGTTACTTTTCAATGCTGCCTTTTCTTGTAAAACCTTAAAGAACTCATGCAGCTAGGTCAAACTCCAGTGAAGAGCTTTTTGAATTTTCAAACCTGTGGAAAAATAAAAGAGAAAAACTAGCTAATTTTAAAATGGCATAATACCATGAAATGTGCTAAATGAAAGCATTATGTGCATGATTTCTTAATATACACGTATATTCTGAAAGGCACTTTAATACAATGCTTTTATTCTTCTGTAACATACTCATCATAATTCAATTCCTTTATAAGAATTTATTGTTCCATCCAATTGCTTTATTAGATAGCTTTACACTTCTATTATTCCAACTGGGGCATCCAACTGGGTGTGAGATGCAATAGTTTTGAGCCAAAACTGTCTTTTCTTATTTAGACATCGGCAGTGCTATGCTGTGCTGCTCCCATTGCTCTAAGGTTAAAGTCTGCTTTGTGAAGGTGGCTTTTCCATGCTCTTTTGTAATTGCTCCTTCCTTGGTTGTTATGGAGATACAGCTTCTACAGACACTTTTCTGTTTACTCTATCACGCTCCAGGTCCAATAGCACAGTAAACAACCTATTAGGCATCCTATTTATCTATGTCAGTGCTGCAAGTTCAGACCTCTATTATTTAAGGTATGACTCTTTTTTTCAGGTGCATTTGTCTGGAATGGATTCAATTATTTATTTATTTTTTTTAATTGCATTAGCTTTTGTGGGGTTTTTAAAAAGATAAGAAAAACTGCTTTGGTAAAATATGTCGTTTCCCCAAAATAACAGTGTCAGTTGTCAGCTGAGCTTGTGTTTCAGCTATTAAGTACAACATTACCCAATCTACTGATTTGCACATAAAATAGTTTATTCCGGTATTTCAGATTATATTGTCATGAACCTCAATGATTTAAAATGTTTCAAATCTTTATTTCCAACTAGATGGTTATTTACTTGAAAGCCTATCTATGACTTTGAAAAAAAATATTAAAGGATGTTACCTTCCTTCTCTGCACTTCCCACTAAGAAATTAGCTGTGGTAATCTGACCAACTAATTGCTCACATTTGCTTTATTCTATTGAAGAATCAACTCTGAGTAGATCCTTATTTTTAAATATTGTTTTGTTTTTCAATTTAGATAACATTAGCCAGGAAAAGTATCTATGGAAGTGTCATGAATTATCTACAGGGATTCTGAATCTGTATTTCCTACCTTGTGGAGGAATGTCCCAAGTCACAAATTATTTGTTTCTTGAATGTTGCCTCATAAAAAATACCACTGAGCCGTGGTCTCTCCTGTGAGCTGGGCTTTATCACTGGGCTTCATCTCCCAGGGCAGACAGCAGACACACGCCCATGCCTCCTCTCACCAAGAGGCTCTTCTGTCCTGGGAGGGGCAGCCCGACACTGCGTCCAGCCTGAGCTGGAGAGTGTTGGTATGAAACCAGTCTGGGGGGGTGTTTGTGATGAAAGCCTGAGGTTTGTAAATTCCCTGTGTCCTCAGGTAAAACCCCTGCTGCACTGAAATGTTTGAATGTTTAAATACACTCATAAACTGATAGATAGTCTTTGTTCAAGGAAAAAAAAAAAAATAAATTGTTTTTTTGGCAGCTATAAAATGAGATACATAGAATATCTTCATGGAGTATTCCACTCTTCAGGGACTACATTAACCATAAAACATCAACCTTCCTCTCTTCCTGAAATTTGTTAAATATAAAAAAGAAATGATCCTGGGAAACGCTTTGGGAAAGAACTCTGCTTATGGAAACATAGAGGTAGATCATCTTATAATTCTTGGGGGGGAAAGCAAAGAGCAACCTTTTTAGCTCTCTCTTTTGCTCCATTCCTGTAACTTCCATGATGGATTATTTTATTGTGAGACTTAATCCTGTAGATAAAATGACTCCTCTTACTGCTGTGCTGATTTCGGTATATTGCATTATGCAGTAATTCTCTTTTAATCCTTATCAAATAAAAGACATGCTAGGACAGTTTTGTTAAAGCAGCTATCTATTATAGATGTATTTTTCTTCCAGTCAGTATCATCAATGATGATTTTAGAAAAGTTTGCTGTGACACCTCAACAATGAACAGGAAATGTGTCCTCTGCTGCTTATAACATAATTTAATGTTTTTTTTCTTTAGAGGGAATTAATATAATTTGTAGATACCAGACTATCTACCAGAGGACAAATATCTTTACTTTTAGCATCAATTCTTCAATCTCCATAATGTCAAAGGAAGGAGTTAAGTCTTGGGATGAAATTCAGTGTTGAGTCTCAGTCTAGTGTAATAATGCTTAGTATTACATTATACACTTGTAGTTTTGGGGTTGGGGATGAGTTTAGTATTATGTTACAATCTTAGAGTGCTCACAGAAGATGTAGTGCAGCTAGTTCTGCTTTGTCACTGCCACATCATGAGATTGTATAATGCTGGAAAGGGCAAGGAAAAATGAACAGTCCCATTACCTTCTAATAAATTTATGTCTCTGTACAACATACTTGCATACATATATGCATACTTACATTTGTACTCGTTTTTACCCCTGAGACAAGAAATGAGGGGCTTTTCTGAGCCATAGTTAAGTCCTCGAATCCTTGATCAGGATTCTGTGGTTGGTTGACCTTGGCAGGGTCACCTTGCCACTTAAATGCTATACAGATTTAAAATAAAATGCTATTACTTTAACATATATACTCATATAACTGCCAGTCTTGGATTTCTACAGGTTAGTGCCTACATATGTTCCTTTTATGCTATCCCAAAAAGCACCCTTCAGCCTTAATTGGGTAGAACTATCTCTGAGAAAGGTGGCAGCTGGTCTTTCTGCTTATATCCAACCCTTGATCTCTCTGGATCTCTCTGGAGAGAGTGGCACCAGCAGAGCTGATGCTGGAGTTCTAAGTATCAGTAATAATGAGCGAACTCAGTATGCTATGTCTGTGCTTTCCCATGAGCAGGGTCTATGCCCCCACTTTGTCTTCTAAGGTGTCAGCAACTCTTAATAAATATTATCCAGTAATAAAGCATTACCAGTCAGGGTTCATCATTGACTGGCACTGAACCAGATGAATAAATGCAAATTGAAGCTGATTGATAATGACTAATCTCAGCACCATCTGTCAGTGGTACATCTGTCCAAACCCTGTGGTTCTGCATCTTGTGTAGCACCACTTTGGATTGGGCCAAGCTGCCAACTTTGCTGCATCTTGGCTCAAGAAAAGAACCCTTTAGGAATGAGCTGCGGTACTGCTAAAGGGTTCCTGCTATTGAGATGCTAGTGCATACCATGTACAAGCATTTCAGCAAAATCCAGCTTTGTTCCCTATCAACAGTTACGTAGAAATATTTCACTGAAATGAATTGCTGTACAATACATCAACCTTGTCATATCTCCTAGACTCCCTGACTGTGCAGATTAATCTTGTAGGGAGAAACATATTTCCCATACATTTACCATTTGTGGAATCTTATGGAAAGAGAGTGCATGATGGTAAGGTGTATGGTTTAGTCATCTCACTTGAAGGGGTGCATATTTCTCAGGGTGATGAAGCAATGAATAAATTAGGTTATATCAAGTGAATACTAATAAACATTACCCCACCACCATCCATGCAGCATAATCTGGGTTTTACAGAAAGTATTTAAGAAATACTTCAGAATTCTACAAAATGTTCTGCTTTAATTCTTCAAGTCACAAACCCAGGTTACCTTAACACAGCCTAGGAAAGAGAAAAATAACTATGCTTAAAATGCTTCTGACAGCTTTCTCATACACTAGTGTGTCACAAGCTTAAATCTGAATTGCAAAATCTACCAGAAGAAACAAATGTTGTATTGCCATCTCTTGTCAGAGCTCATTTTAAAATCCTACTGATAGACTCATCTATCCAAACTTTTATTCTGTGGAGGAAGAGCACTTTTTATCCCTCTTGTTCATGAAACTCAGCCATCTTTTTCTACTACTCTTTTCCATAGGCCAGCAATGTGGCCTGTCTCTCTTCTGGTATATCTGCTTACGTAGCACTGCCGATCTGCAGGCAGGAGTGTGCCAAGTTGTGGAGCTCCTCTGAGGAACCCTCTAGGGAACAATCCCTGGATGCAGAGACATACCCCAATCTCACTCCTGCTTATTGACAGCTGTGGTGTGGTCACTGAAACCCACTGACCAGCTGTGTGCAGTGTAGAGAGTCAAAAAGCAGAAGAAAGGTGCAGAGAACCTAATACCAGAGAAGCATCCAAGACATCTTCCTCACTGAGGGAGAAGTATGGAGGAGTTGGCCACCAGAGTTTGAAGTTCGGTGTACATTGGTAGTCTTCATATCTGGGAGGAAATCTATATATGCACCAGGCTAATGGAAACAAAAGAAAACATTTCTGCATTTCTAGTTGTCTAGAGCAGACATTTTCTATCTCCAGTTGCAACAAATGTCATTGAGTTACATTAAGCTTTAATGTGATTTAACTTAGCCAGTTTGAGCTGCACAATATGAAATGTTTAACGGGATCTAACTCAGAAAACGGGTTGGCGCTTTCAAATAGATTTCAGTGTTTCAAGGTAATCACTCAAAAACCAACCCACCTGAGTACACTTCTCTTTCTCTGAAAATAAGTCTAGATTACTGAGGGAGAGAATGCCTTCTTTTATAGCTTACTTCTGGTAAGTGGAAATGTTCCAAGAGAGCACAAGCACAGGAGACCCATATGCACGTTTCATAGCATTATAGAGTAGTTAGGGCTGGAAAGGACCTTAAGATCATCTAGTTCCAAGCCCCCTGCCATGGGCAAGGATACCTCACACTAAACCATGCCACACAAGGCTCTGTCCAGCCTGGCCTTGAACACTGCCAGGGATGGAGCGTTCACAACTTCCTTGGGCAACCCACACCAGTGCCTCACCACCCTTACAGTAAAGAGCTTCTTCTTTATATCTAACCTAAACTTCCCTGTTTCAGTTTGAACCCATTACCCCTTGTCCTATCACTACAGTCCCTAATGAAGAGTCCCTCCCCAGCATCCTTATAGGTCCCCTTCAGATACTGGAAGGCTGCTATGAGGTCTCCACGCAGCCTTCTCTTCTCCAGGCTGAACAGCCTCAACTTCCTCAGCCTATTTTCATACAGGAGGTGCCCCAGTCCCCTGATCATCCTTGTGGCCCTCCTCTGGACTTGTTCCAACAGTTCCACATCCTTTTTATGTTGAGGACACCAGAACTGCACACAATACTCCAAGTGAGGTCTCAAGAGAGCAGAGGGGCAGGATCACCTTCCCTTGATCTGCTGGTCACGCTCCTTTTGATGCAGCCCAGGATACTGTTGGCTTTCTGGGCTGTGAGCGCACACTTCAGCTGCCTCATTTTCATTTTCTCATGGACCAGCACCCCCAAGTCCTTCTCAGCAGGGCTGCTCTGAATCTCCTCTCCACACAACCTGTAGCTGTGCCTGGGATTGCTCCCACCCAGGTGTCGGACCTTGCACTTGGCATGGTTATGGGAATTTTGAGATTTTCCATAATTTAATGAAGTTATTGTCAAGGCTGCTGCACAAAAAAAAGGTATTTTTATGAGAAAAAAAAATTGCAGTTTCAGCACTGTGTCACTGACCCGTGAACTTCTTTTTAACAGAAAAATGTGTTATAATTGATCCTTATGCTGATAGTTTAGGGCTGAAGCATGAAAATAACAAGCCATAATGATGCAGTCCTGAGTGATCATACTCAGGTAAACAAATGTGCTGCTAAGCAGCTCTTCAATAATTCTAGATTTCCATACAACCAGCATGCAAATACTGAATTGCTTTTGAGCCAGAAAGATCTTCACAACAACCCAAAGTCAAAAGAACTTTTTCATTTCATTGTAACTTTTTTTCTCCTGGAGGCTTTTTTTTAACAGCTTGCTTTCTTTCCTAGAAAAACAAAAAAAGACACTGTTTTTAGTTTGGTTTAAATGAAAAACATTAACATCCTTTCTGGCAAAGTTTATCTGTCTCCATGTGAACTAGTTTAGACTCCAGTTGAAATGAATGAAGGTGTAAGTGTAGTTTGTGGTATTTATGCATCTGAGACACCCATATGAGGCTAACAAATAGAGCATTAAGCAAATGGAAGGTCTGTGTATTGGGTTTCCATGGCAAGGTTTTGGTACTGGCAGGGCTACAGGGGCAGCTCAGTGAAAAGGTGCTAGAAGCATCCCCTGTGTCTGACAGCCAATGCAGCCAACTGCAAGATGGACCCATGACCGAGCCCATAAGTGATGGCGGTAGCAACTCTGGAATAACACCGTTAAGAAGGGGAGAAAAACTGCTGAACAAAAGCAGTCAAAGTAATGAGAATCTGTGAGAGAAACAGCTCTGCATATGCTCAGGTCAGTGCAGAAGGAGGGCAGGAGGTGCTCCAAGCACCAGAGCAGAGATTCCCCTGCAGCCTGTGGTGCAGCCCATAGTGAGGCAGCTGTGCCCCTGCAGCCCATGGAGGTCCATGGTGGAGCAGATCTCCACCTGCAACACATGGAGGACCCCATGCTGGAGCAGGGGGATGCCTGAAGGAAGCTGTGACCTTGTGGAAATTGCACACTGGAGCAGGGTCTTGGAGCTGTGGCCCCATGGAGAGAGGAGCTCATGATGAAGAAGGGAGGAGTGGAGGAAAGGTGTTTTAGGTTTTATTTCTCATTAACCTACTCTGATTTGACTGGTAATAAACTAGTTCCCCAAATCAAGTCTTTTTTGCCCATGATGTCCTAATTTTGTCTGTGTCCTTATTTCTACTCATGAGCCTTTCTTTATATTTTATCTCTCTCCCCTGTCCAGCTGAGGAGGGGAGCGATAGAGAAGCTTTGGTGAGCAACTCACTGCAGTCTGTCTCTGGAGTGGTAAGCAGAGGCCAGGAAAAACATTTTTAATAGCACAAACCACGTTGGTTTGGACAGCTGAGTGGAGTCCATGGTGTCAACTCTGGAGGAATTTTCTAGGCTTTAATGAAAGAGCTTGCCGCCTCCCACCTCCCAACCCATACCATTGCCTCAACATAGGTGTTTAGTTTCATTTAAGATATTCTAGGATATTTTACCTGCCCCCAGCTCATACTGCAGAAAGGCACAGGTCTGCTATAAGCCTTTGGGTTTCATTTGCCCACTTCATATGGATATGAACCTCATATGGCACCAGATACCCGTGGTCAGGCAAATTAGTAGGGCTCCTGATGTCCTTTGCCTATAGTGGAACTTACATATTTGGCTATCTACCACACATACAGGTACTCATACAGAGATATCTATATTTGTCTGTCTGAATCACAAACAGAATCCTGTCCATTGGGCTTGACTCCTCTGTCTACACATGGCTGCCTAGTGCCACTTCAGACAGCCCATACTCTTCAACCTGGCCTTCAGAAGCTGTTCCAAAAGGACTTGAGCCTCTTTTAAGTCTTCTGTATTATCCATCACTTTTTTGTGCTTCTTGAACACCCCAGGGTACCTCAGAGGTTGATAGACGCCTATGTATGGGCAATTGAATTGACCCCCCATGCTGCAGGCATGAGGCAGGAGGTGTTTCAGTCTTTCTTGTAACTCTCTTTTTGAAATTATAAAGACTATATATACACATGTACTCAACACTTACCAGAGATTCCTGAGTGGTTTTGCAACAGGAAGTCTGAAGGGCTCATTTTCTTGCAGCAAGCTATACCATTCTTTACCTAGGGAATCTACAGCCAAGTGTCAAAGTAACAGTAATGAAGAGAGAAGAAAACATTGGACATAAAGGGCAGCTGAGAATCCATCTAGACCAGCCCAAGCACATTTTATATTAGAAGGACAGTAACAGTCTTCACCCCATCTGATGCTATGTGTTTAGTGTAGTGCACACAACGTCAGACTTCTATCACATTATATCTAACAACTTTGCATTCTTCTTTTCATTAATACACACAGAACCCACCTGCAACAGTGGAACACTGCTGCTCCAGCTAATGGAAAGGGATTAATTCTTGCTTCAGAAAGCAAGATCGGATCAGGGAATTTAATCCAGAACCCGGATTACTGCCATGGATATTACATGTGCCATCTCTCTCTTTTCCTTAGTACAGTGACTCCTGTCTCCTGCATTTTAAGTGGATTGGAAAGAGCACAATGAAACTCTCTTCATCTCCTCCCCTGAAATTCCTAAAATGTCAAAACCAGTTAAATCATTTTAGCAACATGCAAATTCAGAGCATTATCCATATCAAAACATCATTGGTTGACACATCTAAGGTTGCACTTTGTCATAAGTGTAAGCACTAACTTGCTTCTGAATCTCTATCTTTGCAAGGCACTCTCCCTAGAATGAGATTTATGACTTAAGTTTTCTCTTGTGGTATGCCTAAACATGTCATTCGGACTGAAGAATCAAACACCTTCTGGCTAAATATCTGCCTTCATGCAGCACTGAGCTCCAGTGCTCCATAATTTGCTGTTTCTCCAGTACTTGTTCATCCTTGGTTTGCTATCAGATATAACTAGATTCTGCCTAACATCCAAAAAAATATTGTCAGGACACAATGCAGAATGCAATTTACAAACAGAAGCATTGTGGTACTTCAGCAAAAAACATTTCACTTCTATGGTGGGGATCACAGTAATCAGGCTTCCTTAGAAGCAAAAGGTCTGCTGCTGTTCTCCTTTCTTATTACTTTCCCCTTCTTCTCCTTGCCCTTCCCTCTTCCTCTTCTTCCATTTCCCTTTCTTCTTCTTCCCCTTTCCCTTTCCCTTGCCTTGCTGTGCCCTTTCCTTTTGCATTCCCTTTCCTCAGGCTAATAGGAAAACAGTCATATAATTCAGAAAATTCCCCCATGTCAAAACCCAGGAGTTTTAGAGCAATGTGATTCCCTTGACTTTCTTGAGTTAACCATCACAATAGTCTATACTTTGGTAGTTAATTAAATGATTTACTAAGTTAATAGTGCTTGTTCAAAGTTCTACAATAAGTACACGTTTGAGTTGCTCCATAATTAAAGTCTCATGATATTACTGATGTGGATGGGAATTGCAGGTTAAAGTCCCTTACTGCTTTTTGGCCTCTTAATAATGTAAACTACCGAGAGATTAAAAAATAAAAGAAGCTCTGAAAATACCAGACTGGTGGAAAAAGGAAATAAATGAACAAAAATTAAAAGAAACTGACTTCTTCAGTTATTTTTTTATCATCCTGTAGCTTGTCCTGCATGGGTCATGTTGGCAAATTCTTTCAGTAAGGGCTCAGACAAAGTCATCAAGGTACTGCTACACAGTACACAGCTCCACTGCTAGTGAATTCAGTGCTTTTAAAGGCAGCCATACTCAGGTCCTACTCAGCTGCACTGAAGCTTCACCTGGTGAACAAGGGATAGAGGAAGATTTCTTATGCACAGTAGTTAAAACAAAATTTTGTGGTTCAGCTTGTTTCAGCTGACAAAATTCATAATGACCAGAAGGCGATCCTCCTGCTTTGGCTGTGATTGCAAAGATGCCCACTACTTTTCTGGGCTTCAACTTACATGACAGTTAAACTGGGAGTTTTCCCTGAGCTTTCTGAGACAGAGCAGCATATACATATATATACTGCATCGATACACAATTTTGGAAGTGCTAATGAGTCCCTGGGGAGTCCCTGCTACTGACCGTGACCCTGCCATGTTAAGTGCTCAGATTCAAATAGATGGCTCAGCTCCAATAATATGCATTTTTTTCAATGTAAGAGCAGAGGCAATGAGTAGATTAAAGTGGAACACATCTAAATGTGTAGCCTACATGCTTTGCTACGTCAAGCATTTGAATTTTTGCCAAAGGGCAGAACAAAAACAGTTTAAAGAAAGGTGGATCTTATCTGGAATATTCTGGATCCCTACCCACACGTAGAGGGCAGGGGCATTCAGCTATCAGACTCTGAAAAATCAGGAAATGAGCATGACAGCTACAAGTCATGCTTAGTAGTTTTTCTGGCACTATCTGAGGAAGATTGTGGTTGATTATTCCCTCAAGCCATACGCGCTCACCCTCCAAGAGCTCTTTGAGTCAGACTGCAGAAAAAAATATTGTGAGAAAAAGGAGACTTGAGCAGTGCAGAATCTAAATGAATTTGTTGTAAATTCTTTCCTCTGCCTTCAGCACTTTCAGTACATAAAATAGCTTAATTTCCCTGCCAAGAGTAAGTTTTATAGAATCATGAATAGTTTGGGTTGGAAGAGACCTTCAAAGGTCATCTAGTCCAAACCGCCTGCAATGAGCAGTAGGGACTGGATCTACCATGGGTTGTTTTATGGACCAGACAGCGCACAGTGAACTGGTCATCACCTCCATAGACTACACATTGCATTTTGCTATTCACTGCTTTTAAGCTGGGATTCTGCCTCTCTTCAGAAGAGAATGTAGGCAAGTGCATCTGAGGTAATGGTATGCTTGTGTGGATATTAGTATTTAATTTTATGGGTTTATGGGTAGACGGTAGTATCTTGTAGCTCTACAGATGCAAGCATAGGCAACTGAAACAGGTTCTCAAGCTAAACCCTATAGATACAAGGAAGAGACCTTGTATTTGATAAATCTATTTCTGTGTTAACTTAGCTGAAGAGTCATCAGTGATTTACCTGTAAGCCAGAATGTGAAGAATTAAGATAGTTTGTTGGTGAGAGTCAGGAGGACATTGCAAAGACTGAGATGTTGCCTTTCTTTCTCAACTCTGGAGCCCAGGTGACAGGGCATCAGGGATACCCCAGACAGACAAAGAAAACACCTCTAGAAGAAACTTTTGGAGGAATGTGTTTGCTTGAGCACTATATTATTTTAATGTTAATGCAATATAAATGGTATGTAAATGAATATTGCAGCTGGAATCCTATTAATAGAGGTAGGAGAAAAAAAGAGCCATATCTGTGTAGGAAGAACCGCAGTATCTCTATTAGGTAATTCCATCTTATTTTTAGTGGTGAAAAGCATTCCAGATAATATTTAATATTTTAGGTTACTTCTAATATTTTCTCTGTGTATTTGACGTTTCCTTTCCAAAGAGCCCTTCCTCTGAATGCTGCCTGGCAGCCGTTAGTATCTGCTTATCGGTATTTCAGTGAAGTTTCTCTGAAGGCTGCTGCCATGTAATGCTTTTTGAGGAGATAGAGAGCTGGCTCATACGGCAGCAGAGAGTTAAGCTGAGGGGCAGGGAAGGGAGAGCAACACAGAGAGTTGCTCAGCAGCCCCCTTCCACCTCACATGGATGCAAAATCAGACCAGACTGGGCAGCACCATCAATGGCTGACACAGGCTGCCAACGGTCTGACTGCTGTCAGGCTCCTGTGATGGGAGAGGAGGGGTGTTATCCTTTCACTGAGTTAACACTGTCAGAAAGCATCCATCATAGTGAGGTGAGTGTCACTCAAAATGTATTGCAAACTCCCTACCTTCAATATTCTGCAGGTGCAGTCTTCAATTAGGCATGAGATAGATTTGCCAGACAGCAGTAGCAAAGGGCAGAGAGGACCCCAGATTTTTTTTCTTTTCTGGCTTCATACCAAATTGGTCTTATCCCTGCAAGAAATCAACATTAAAAACCAACCCCAAATGCTCTTGAGTTTAAGGATGTGGGTGTTGTATTTTGAATTGAAATTCAAGCTTTCTTTACTTTAGGGCATTCAGATTCAGCACATTAGAGCAAAAGAGGCTTGAACTGTCAGTTCTCATCCTTTGAATATTGCACCAAGCTGGTAGGGCACATTTGCAACAGTCACTGAGATGTGTACTTTCCCATCTTCTTTCAACTGACAAAGTACAGAAAACTGCAACACATTTAGGAAAAAAACCTCATATTTGGCCAAATTGAACATGTTAAGAAATGTTAGGTCTTTTTGTGGTTTTGAATTTCCATATCACAAAGGGACAGTGAAAGAATGGAACTCCCAGGAGGAGCTCTGATCTGCTTAGCCTGAACCCTTTCTTCACCTGCATGGTAGTACATGCTGCCGTGGCAACTCCTGCCACTCTTAAATGAGCATAACATGTACTCCCATGTATATATGCAACAGTTTAATTCCCTGGGGACAGAACCACTGAACAGTCCTGCCTAACACCTATCATGAAGCTAGTGTTGCCACAGTCACTAACTTCTAGCAGGGCTAAGATGTATGTTTCTTGCCTGCAGTGCTGTTGGCTACTGTGGTCTGTGGAGACAGTGTTCTCACAGGAGAATGGATATTTGGTACATGAACTCTGAATAATCCCGAAAGATACAGCAAGGCCATGAGAGGCCCGAGGAAGCTTAAGCAAGCAAGATAAGAAGAAGCTGGAATTCACCAAGTTATGAGAACTGTGCACTGTTGGCAAGCTTTCGAGGTCAAGTTCTCACACCTGTGTTTAACCAATTAGATGTTAGTCCCTAAGGGTGTTCAAGACATGTATCCAATCATAATATGCCAAATCACTGTAAGTGTGTGTAAGCAATAGTATATAAGGAGTTAAGGCTTTGCAATAAACGGCTTTTGGTCTGATCATATTGATCTCTGACTAGTCCATATTTTTTCTGCGGCAGTGGTGTTATCACTGTATATACAAGATGTACCTGAATGAGCACAAAAGTGCTTGCTCCTCTATGGTTACTGAGGTTGATGAGCCTCAGAAATAGAAGAAATCAAAATCTAGTAAGGATGAAGTAGCATCCAAAGTAAGTGAACATATGTTGCGTGGACCTTTTGTAACATGAAAGGATGCCATGATATATTCTGAATAAAAGTGAAACATTTAAATGAATACAAGAGAATGATAGTACGATGAGTGTTGAACTATGAAACGTTTTTTCTCATAGCTATCCAGTAAGACTTTACTGCTGCAGCAATTTGACTACTAAACAAGAACATAATTTCAACAGGGGTTTAGGACAATTATAACACTTTTAAATGAAAGTGCCTTGTTCTGAAAGGATATAAAGAATATGTAGGTGACAGTGGAACTTCAATAAAACTATCAGAATACCCTTCACCTCTGATCAATCTGTGTTCTAGACACTCAGTAAAGTTACTGTAAGGTTGTAATGCAAACACTGAAAAGTTACAGAATGCCTGAATTAAGCTCTTTGTGTATCTATCTACATTTCTGTCTGTACAGCCCTGGGCTGTCCCCTTGCTGCGTATGAATTGTGGCAGTTTGACTGAGGATCACATACTGTTTATTCCACAGGACCGTCTCATTCAATGCCCTGGGTGGACAGCACTCAGTGATTGAGTGGCTCCTCAATATTTTTGTTTTACTCTAATATTGTAGTGCATGACCCATGGACACATTTGCTTTATGCTACTGAAATCCTTTCATGCGACAGAATCACACATGTCCTCGGGGGATTTTTCTGTGGTGTTACTCATTGTAAACTTTATTTGTGCAGTATTTTTGTGGTATGTAGGGTGATATGAATTGCATTTTATATATTGTGTAGAGCATTTAGTGCAATGAATAATCTAGCTTTAGGTAGGTATTTTCTGGCAGAAATAGGGATAGGATTGTTGATAGACTATCTTATACAGAAGGCCACTCTTTCTCTTACAGAAAACCTGTCTTCCTCAACACAAGCCTTTCAGCCTCGGTTACAGATGCATTGGGGGACCTTACATCAGAAAACTGAGACATCCCCAAAAGTGGTCCACCTCATGCACCTTTTAGTCTAAGTGACTCCACTGTTTGAGCTTATGCAGAAACTGGGGGATGATGCTAGGTTGACATATTTCATATGGTCCAGACAGTGTTAAAAGTAAAATATGAGCATTACACAAAACTTAATACCGACAAGTCCAACCTTTGGATGGTTCAATCTAGCTAATTTGCAGTGCTGTTCACTGAAGGCAGAGCTGTGAGGGCTGCAGCAGCATAACTAAAGAGGTGCAGACAGTGCGGTTACAATAGAGCCCAGTCTCCCTGATGGGAACAACTAGAGAGAAGCATAAGGCACCATGTGTCCAGCATAAAGCCTTGACATGATCAGGAGGAAAACTAATGAACAGTTATTGTCACTCACCCATTATCTTACATCTTTCTACATCCCTTTAGTATTTCTCAGAATAACTGTAGATGCCTAATGGCAGCTGTCACATTAGCCCTTCACCAGACAAAGAGATGGGAAACTAACTGTTACAGCTTTAACTGGTTTCAGGGTTACATTTCTCCTAGCAACTTTTAACCTCAAAGTAGAAAGCTGTCAATATTTGTTCCACTTGCAAAAAAGATAATTAAAGTTTATATCTAGTCAACGGTTTTATTTAATCTGTTTCTTTCAGTGCCTTTTTCCCCTCCAGACACTGGGTTCCTCATCACATACTTCATCACATGTTCTCTTGCTTGGACTTCTCCCACAGACTTTTCAATGCAGATGCCCACTGCCCAGACCTGCTGTGCCGTATGGACAGTGTCTCTACTTCCTTACCATGCGCTGCTCCATAGCAGGGCTCTTCGCACTCAGAGCATGGTTCCTAGCCCCAGTTTTTCCACCTCAGTTCTGTCTCCTTCCTTACATGATATCTCACAGTGACCTTCCTGCTGGTCCCCATCCTTTCTCCACCCCAGAGTCTTGTTTAATCTCAGCACCCCTCTCACCCCCCACCAGCAGCCCTATAGATGTCAGTGTCTCCTCTGTCAGCCTCTTATTTGCAGTGCCTTTTGCTAAAACCCCTATTGCTCATCCTACTTGATTTTTCTCTTCCTTATACGTATCCATGCTTGTTTTAATCCTCCATCTTGCCTTATGTCTCCTCCTTTCCTGGCTGGGCAGGAGAGATGACCTCCTTGCCTGCAGCTCCTGAGCCCAGCACTGCATGGCTGGGGTCAACAGTTATGGGGACAGTCCTCTGTCTTCCAGCCAAAGTCTAGCAAAGTTACGATGAACTGCAAACAGGGGGGTTTAATGCAAAGTGGCAGAGGAATTTGACTCAGCATCACTCTCACTCTGCCAGTAATGGTGGTGTCCATAGCAGTCAACAGAGAGCAGGAGGCAGCTGGTGTGTGTCACTTGCATTACCTGTTCTTACACAGTGAAACCTTTGCTAAAATTTTATTTTCATCTACTGAAGAGCTGGCTAAATTACACAGTTCCTTCTGCTTATCTCTATATCTCTGATGTGCAGCTCATATAAAGCTAGTCATCTGGTAAAGACAGAAGCAATGGTCAAACTCCTGGAAAAATGTTCAAATAATATAAAATATCCATGTCCCCACCAAGCAATCCACAGTTCTATGCCAGCACAGCTAATAAAATTAAAGCTTTTAACAAACAGATATATCAAAATTCAAGAAGTCAACTGCCTACCTGGTTCTGTCTCTATAAACACCAGTCTATTTATATGATACTGTCATGAAATGCGTAATCTTTGAAGTATTTATGCTGCAAGAGGGCTACTCCCTCATGAACCGATACTACAATGATGTAGGATTTGCATATTTTTTTGATTTGTTTTCTTATCAATTTGAAATCTATCAAATTGCAAATCAAATTGGCAAATGGAATTATCTAAGTGAGCTAAGACACTGCTGAATGTTCAGCTAAATGGGAGTATTGCGTGTAAGTGAAAAAATGTGGAGCTTGCCTTCAAGTATTACATTCTTTGAACCTGTCCTTGCCTCTTTTAGGGAATGGTCTGTGCCTTTTGAAAACAAGAAACATGGGGAAGAAACCATGGGGGAGCAAATAATCTAAGAACCATTATGGTTCTGAGACATTTAAATTATTATTCATGTGCTACTGAGAAAGCCTGGAAAATTTTAGAGTAAAAAGCTACAACATAAAACCATAATGGGTTTGGAGTGTCAAGTCAATGATGCATCTAGTGCCATACTCACATCTCAGCCCAGACAGGATTTTTTGGAGGGATGTACTGAAGTTACTGTAATCAATGATTGCGGAGTCATCAGAAGATTTTTGTCCCAGATCTCCTTGCATTAGTAGATGATTTATAGATGTTCTTCTGAAACTTCTTATCCTTCTTAATATCCTGATAAGCTCTCAAATGCACTGGTAACCAATGGAAATGTAAATACAATACAATACATTAAAAAAAAAAAGAATCCAGAACTTAATATTTCCTTTTATGAGTTAGAACAAGTTACTTTTTATTTTCCCTGAATAGTTTAACTATGCATAGCTCTTCATGGTTCATAAAGCCAAAGAAAATAACTTTCAAATAAAACCGGGGAGAAAAACTTGGTCTAGAAATGTTCATTACGATATGTTCTGATTTTTTGAAAATCAGATTTTTGAAAATCCAGTAATCTGGACCAATAGTCCCTGTGCAGGAACTGTTTCAGAATTAGCTTGTCAGTACTGAGAGATATGAATTTGATTCAGAGGTTATTATGCTCTCCTTCTAATACAAAGGCTATTATGCTCTCCTTCTAATCAGGTTTCCCAGCAGTTAATTACTGCCACTATTGAATATTGGCACACTGCTTCTATTCTGAATGCTTTTAGATTAATTTTTCAGCCATTTGGTGTTGGCTTTGCCTTTTTATTCCAGGTTAAAGAGTTCACAAACATTTTGAGGAAGTGAATTTTTTTTTTTTATTATTTAATGGAAAGCAATTTTGGATACCCTAATTCCTTCTTATTCTGAAAGGTATTCTAGAGTTAGATAATACAAAAGATCATTCTAGTGCTGGCACAGGAAATGTTAGTAAAAATCCTTTAAAGAAAAAATTCAGGATTCTAGGACTGCCAGTGATGTGCTGGGATAGAAACCATCTGCCTGTAGCAATGCCACAGGATGTGTGCACAAGAATCTGTTCTTCAGTGGACACCAGGGTGCAAAATACTGAGAGTAAAATGAAATTCAAATGCAATTGACAACATCCAGGAGGACAAAACCGCCTGAAGAGCATAAGCATGAGATATGCCATAAACCTTCAGTACTAGTGCAGAGCCTTACTCAAAGGGACAGATGGTAGGAAATTCTGCAGTCATATCTGGTTAACGTGAGTCCATTTATAAAATCAATATTACATATCCTTTTAAACTGGCTGTCACCTTTTCAGTGGTTAGCATCTTTTAAAGACCATGCTAAGATAAACTGAGAAATCAGACTTGTACTACCTTTATCTGATTCTTTCCCAGGCAAGGAAACTGTATAAAATGTCCATTTAATCCCACTCCACAGAAATCGTAACTTAGCTTTTTCATTACAGGAAGAAGTAAAAGAAAGAGAGGAATTTTTAGAAACATATTTTAAAAACTATTCTAAATTGCTTTTATTTTAAAAGGCATTTTCTTCATTAGAAAACTTAGTTTCAATTTTGCACGATTTAAGAAGGTAAACCCCCAAATATTGTTAAAGGCAGAATGTTTAATTGTGTATTTACATTATTTAATTGTGTAATTACAATGGCTGGATGAATCACAGATGCTCATGAAATTAAAGGAAGAATTCTTTTTGGTCAGGAACTTGGTTCTCCTCTGTTATATTTTTTGTTAGGATTGTTGTCTTACTCTCCTAGAAGTTCCAGATCAGGAACTGTAAAGCTGCATACAATATTACTTTGACCTTTTTAGTAGATGGTGGGATTTTTGTTCACTTCAGCAAATGAATGGCTTTCCAGAAAATTATGCAAGTTCGGTGGGAGTCAGAGCTCTGCATCATGGGAGTAGAGGGACAGGAATGAAGCTGAGACTCTACACCCATCTCAATAAATCTGACATCAGGCTAAGGTTTTGGGGAATGAAGGCTCAGTTTTGCTATCCCAGAAAAGACGAGCTTTACCTGCTTTTGATACCTGCACTGCTACAGTCTGAGAGTTTTCCTTTGCCTGGTGAGTCATAGGCATGTACGCAGAAAACTGAATTAAAACTGTGACCTTACCACTAGTCACAGGTACTGCATGGATATGATAGTTTAGTTCATGTTTACAGTGCAGAGTATAAAAAACACATGAAATCCAAATAAACTATGATTCACATAGAAAAATTTTGTTAAAATAGCACTGATGCCAGGACCTGTGGTTCCCTCACAGAAGGGTGATCTAGTTCATTACATTAGCTGTTTTATTCAGTCCTAGATCTGGAAAAGATCTTGAATGTCATAGCACTGAGGGTGGCAATACCTCAGGATTTTCAGCATGCACCTTGCAGTGGTGTGGGCATTCCTTCAGGAGGGGATAAGTGAGTTTCAGTCCTTGCTCAAACAGTATTTATTTGTGTTGAGCAGTCATAATATGATATATTCTGAAAGAGCCCTGGAAGCAGCAAACAGCCTAATCCTCCCTCTCTGACTTCATCTGGAAGCTGTGATCCTCACACATCCTCAATAATGTGAAGGCAACATCTTCAACAAGAGGGACAAAACAGCCTTGCCTATAGTCACAGCCAGAGAAGTGTCCTGCGAACGTGGAAAACAGCTCCCTCGGCCCCATACTCCATGGATGAGTGCAATGGCTGAGCCCACAGCTGTGCCCTTCCCACCTGGACCAGCAGCTTGGGGGCCACTGGCTCCCCCATGCACCCAGAGCCATACCCATGCAGGGTGAAAGGAAAGATGCCAGGTCTGCAGGCTCTCGGGGAGTTTGTGTAACCATCTTGGTAAGAATTGAGGAACTTTATTCATTAAAAAGTCAGGTGTCTACAGATTTCAGGCACTGTCAGAGTCAGACAGCAGCTGAGCAAAGTTTTCAGAGATCTATATTTGGACTGGAGTCTGGAGAGGCAGTTCGGAAGGATGTGACAAATATGACAGGCTTATACAAATCTTCACCTTCTCTTCACAAAGATAGTTAACAGGGCTTGGAATTACGAGAGGCACAGATGCGAGATCCACTTCATGCCGTGACTTTGGTCGTCTGACTCTTACACTGCTCCAGGAGGAGAATCCAGGTGCTCTGTGCCTCACGGATTTTTTTTTCTGATACCATCCTTTCCTTGACACTGCCAGCAAAGCTCTTCCTCTTCCTCTTCCCCTCACTGAGCCAACAGGCACTTTAAATATACAAGTACAGCTGAAACTTTCATTTAGATTCCTGATGACTGGCACCACAGTTATTATATGCTCAGACTGACTGTTCCTGCTGATTGGTGCCACTCAATTCAGAAAGCAATATTGCTTTGATATATCAACCTGGCAACTGCCTGCAGGAAGCTATTCTAGTCCTTCTCTCTGACTTTCTCTCTAAGAAATATACTCCTTTGAACAGAATTTTTGAGGGAAAGAAAGGCAGAACATTTAAGAGAGGTATGCCCCCCATAGCCTTAAAAAAGAGCACCTTTTTTCTTATTGAGGAGGTAGTAACTCTACAGGAGACAAAGACCCTGGGAAGAGCCTTTACTCCAGGATTTTACACACTTGAAAAAATCATACAAAAAGGAATGGTTTTTAAAAATTTACCATTGACCTATGTGCCCTTTGTGAAGAATTTGACATGTTGGTGTTTGTCGTGGTTTAAACCCAGTCAGGTAGCTTGTTCACTCACTCCCAGTGAGTGGTGCCGAGCTGACAACAATCGAGGTCCGTGTCCGTCTCCCCGCACCGGGGCTCTCCCCTTCCCCGCTCCCGGAGGAACTTGAGAGAGTGCAACTCCTACGGGTTGAGACAAAAAACATCCAGCAACAAATCACCACCGCTACTATCAGCTACAACAATGATAAGGGAAAATTTTACCACCGGCCAAGAGAAAAACCCGGAAAAACCCCTGTCCTTCCGGGTTCCCAGTTACCCCTCACCCCGGGCACCAGGCGCCCCGTCTCTGCTTCCTCACAGCCTCCCCTCCTCCCTGGCAGAGCATGAGCCTCACAGAGTCCTTGGTCAGGGTAAACATCACTTAGCAACAACCGAGAACATCGGCTTCACCAACACTGTTCTCAAACTGGAAGTCAAAACACAGCACTGTACCAGTTAACACAAAGGAAAAACATGACTGCTACTGCGGAACCCAGGACAGTGTTTTAAGAATATGTTGTTTGATGTTTCAGTTCAGGCTTTGCTGTGGAGCTCAAGGGTCAAATAGTTAAGATGTTATGGAGCAAAAACAGTTGGGAGAGTTATGATCAGCACCATTTCAGCTGGGAGGATTAGGAGAGAGTTCCCTGGGATACTGACAGTACTCAGCCACCACCATGCTGGGAGACAGCCCACTTGCCCAACGTGGGAATTGGTGAAAAGTAAAGACAAAAGCATAATTTCTAAGAGTTTATCTCAAAGGTGGAAACTAATATAACGGGAATATAAGAAAGCAGGTAAATTACTGTTATTTAAATTGTGTAGAAGGAAGAAAATCTGAAATCCAGGAGTTGTAGAACCAGAGTACAATTAGATCAGCCACTACATATTCCCATGTATATTCCCACTGACCTAGTACAAGGCTAATCATAGGATCATAGAATAGTTGGGGTTGGAAAGGACCTCAAGATCATCTAGTTCCAACCGCCCTGCCATGGGCAGGGATGCATCACACTGGATCATGCTGCCCAAGGCTCTGTCCAGCCTGGACTTGAACACCACCACAGATGGAGCATTCACAACTTCCCTGGGCAACCCATTCCAGTGCCTCACCACACTAACAGTAAAGAATTTCCTCCTTATATCCAATCTAAACTTCCCCTGTTTACGTTTGAACTGAATATCCTTTGTATTGTCACTACAGTCCCCAACGAAGAGACCCTCTCTGTCATCCTTGTAGGCTCCCTTCAGATACTGGAAGGCTGCTATGAGGTCTCCACGCAGCCTTCTCTTCTCCAGGCTGAACAGCCCCAACTTTCTTATCATGTTTACTTGCTTCTGACTGTCAAAATGTGTTCTATTTTTTTCTAAAAGATGCTATCAAGCAACCCCCATCATGACTGGCTCTTCCCAATTTTATTTCAAACAGTGGGCCCAGGACAGAACTTTTCCCTCTGTCCCATGGCACATGCAAAATTTGAACTTGAGTTACCTATGCATGCAGCTGGAGCTGGCACCTGGGGTATTCTGACTGCATAGAAGAAAGTCTTGGGGATCCATCCCTTAACACTCCTGCAGTTCTTCTGCTTACTCTTTTTTTAATGCTTAACAAAGTTCCTGAGGAAGAACTGCCTGGCTACTACTGATTTCTAGTAGTCTTTCCTATTCCTAAGTAACAGCTTTTCATAAAGGCAAGTCATTCTCATAACAGCAAGGCAAGCCAGAGCCTGTGGTTCCACCTGAAAGCTTTGGGAGCAGACATGGGTGTAGGCTGTGAAGTGTTTTGTTAGACTGTCAAAAGCAAGACCCAAAGGACTTTTCAGAAATGCAGGTGGCTGCTTCTGATTTCTTCATCTTTTTTTGAATGTGACTGTATTTCCTTTAGCTATTGTGTGTATCATCCTTCCATTTGGAGTTATTTTCTTAAGTGTATCTTGAGGGCAGTGGAAGGCTTTTAGTGAATCTGTATTGCATGCTTGAGTAGTGTTCTATGAGAATATTCATTCAATGGTTTATTTAAGAACGAAGCAGATTTTTTTGAAATGTCAGAAATATAAGAGCACTTTATCTTGGTGAACTGCTTCTATCAGTTCCCACAGATACATTCACCTGTGCACATCTCCAAAGGAAGAAAGAATATTTACAAGCAGCAGAGAATGCCCAAATTCTCCAATGTGCTGATGCAGACTGAGGTCACAGCATGTCTGTGCTCTTTTTTATTAATACAAATGTAGATGGAGCAGGTGGCAACACCTATTATATTAAATCCTATTAACTGAACACCTGGTTGAAAATACCCATATTACCTACACCGATTTAAACACCAGTTTTCAGCATGTTTCCCCAAAGATTTGTACTGATTTCCTTGTAACAACAAAACTACAATTTCTTTATCTTCTTACCCTTCCTCTTTTTGCTGCCACTGCTTGGTCATTGTGCTAGGATGTAATATTTTACTCTTTATCTGTCTGTTTGCAGACAGCCAATAAAGTAATTAGGTCTCCTGCTTCAGCACACCTATGAAGGAGACTCCGTGATGTAAAAGAGGCTTTTTTATGTTTCTTTCAAAGCTACTGTTACGTGATGAAGCTGTATTTCTGAATTACTTTATTGACAGGGTAGAGAACATGAGGTAACTGACATCTCTCTGTATCTGCACACCCTTACATCCTCATTTACATGCATGAAAATGAGTGAGAAAAAAAAAAGGCTACATTGCCATGGCTTGTTAAGGCAGATACATATAATATTAAAGATCTAGACTTCCGGTGATTGTGCTGGAGGGGGAAGAACATGAAAATATTTCTGTCCAATTGGCAGGTAAGTTGAGTAATGGACTACTCTCTAAGTAGAGCCCCAAAGAATCAATGTGTTGTGGTCAGGCTACTGGCAACATAGTGCAGTCATCATGTTTGCTACACTGAGCACATACTACACATCTGAGAGGAGCAGTACTGGTTGCCTTTTCTTGTACTCACCCTAACCACACTATGAGACACCTTGGTCCTTGACTCTAAAATGCATCTCAACCCCTGCATATTGTAATGAACCCACTGTCTCCTTTTCTGAGCATTCAGCCAAGTAAAATTTGCATTTAAAATTTTGCTCATTCAGAAGTGTATAAACCTCCCCCTTCTGCAGGACAATATTTTGGATGGTATCAAGAATGATTTAGAGTCATTAGTGGGAGGAAGAGAAAACTTGGGACTATTCTTGTAGCAGCATTATCTTTCTTATATAGATAACAAAAAATGCACCCAAGGAAACAAAATGATGAAAAGGGAAAATGTTTCTGGAAAATGCTTCTATTTCTGGTGCTAACTCCTTTGTACTCCCTCTTTGTACCAGAAATACAGCACCTGGTCAGATGGGCTGCTCACACAGCTAGCAAATCCTTCACCATATCTGGCTGTTGAAGGCGTTGATTTATCTCAACATGACAGCCATGGCTCACAACAAAATGTTGAGATTTGCAAACTGCAGGCTTTTTTTGGTAATAAAACGGAGAGGAAGATTTTTTTAAAAATGGAAAAAAAGCTGAAGATGGAAATGACCCCTTAGGAGTGACACTGAGGCTGCCAGTCTCTTTCTCTCCAGCTGGTTATCACTGAGGTGTCTCCCAGACATGAGTAAGCCTCATGGAGGACACAGTGGTACTGGGAATGATGAGAAAGCCATGATGGTTTAACTTGCCTTTGGTATCCCATGCACCCCTGCATTCACAACTAATGACCTTTTGATTCCAAAGGGCTAACAGCTTTGTCTGATAAATTTAACCAATAAAAACCTATATGGATAAAGAGTGTCCTTTTCTTCATTCTCACCCCCTCTCTCCACCACCACCACCTGCCCCGACAGCCTATTCAGTGGAATAATCTCAACATATTGAGCCAACCAGGGAACATGTTTTGCAGTTTTCTTTGGGAGGAAAGGAAAAGGCTGTGACATCCCAGGGAATTCTCAGAAAATAAGAAACACTAACAGTATGAATTAACAATCTGATTTATAGTGTGGGCCAATATCAGCCATGTCTGGGTGTAGATGTCAGTGAAAGAGGAGAACAATGAATGGAAGAGAAAAGAAGGGTGGGGGAAAAGCTGCAGAACTAAATCCAAGCCTTTTGTTAGTGTGTATTACTCCACTGATTTCACTTAAATGACAGTATTCTGCTGAGAAGGACAAAATGGTTATAAGGTTTTGACAGACTTGTTTTATGCAACCTGGGATTCAGTCACTTCACTTGTGAAATGTCTTCTACACTGACTCAGAGGAACTGGTACGTTAAGACTCGCTGCATAAATATTCCACCTATGTTTTTCCCACAGCAACAAAGAGAGGTGAGAGTGCTATTAACAATGAGTGAGACCACAGAATTCTCTGTAAGTGCTCTCAGGACAGCATAGCAAACTTATAAATTAAACATTTTCTGGCTAACAGTGTTACAGTGAGAGTACCTTCACCAATTCCACTCACAGCTATTTGCAAGCTTCATTGTTAATGGGAAATATTATTTCAATTTGGTCAGTTGCATTTGTAGAAAGGCTGCACTACTGGCAAGGTTTTCTGAGTGTACTGTTGTTTTCCTAGAGCTATTCTGTACACTTTCAAATGAAGTATTTCTCATAATAAGATATGTCAAACTTCATTTTGCAGCGAATCAAAGAAATTCTGCATTGAAGTGCCTGGGGAGAACTTTAGAAACTGAAGCATGCCTAGAATTAAAAATTGAGGTTAGGCAGTTTGTCCTAAAACTCAGGTTAAATATCAAAGTTTCTCTGCAGATTATAACGGATACCCTCCATAGAAGATAGTCCAGGATTATTGATAACATTTGATTACTTACTTGTTTTGGTGCATTTCAGTGTTCCAGTTTGGTGCATTTCAGTGTTCCCCCTGTGTCAGGGGAACACTGCTCACATGTATATTTACTTGAGAATACGTACTTCTGAATTCCGTCAGAGGTACTACCTGAGCTTGAGATCGGGTCTTATTTCTTACACTTAACAGGCTCAAGGCCTTATTTATAAAGCCGAGATTCTAAAGGCAATAATGACAGTGCTTCAGAAAATGGCAGTCTGCCACTGAATCCTAAGTGAAAATATGCTCCAAAGTCAAGGAAACCAGAAAGATGGTGAATAGTAGATAAAACTCAACACTGCAAAGTACGAAATACTTTGGTACTGCCCCAGCAAAGCACTTAAACAAGTGACCAGTCCCGTCCTGAAAATGGACATATGCAAACATATTGAACTGGAGTGAGTCAAAGTTTTCGGTATTTTGGAAATCTAGGTTCATGCCTTTTTCTGTGGTATAGGACACATAGCTGGGTTGTTTTCATCAGCTCTAGTAATAGTCTGCATAACCAGGTTTTTCCTAGAGTATAGAACAATCTTAAATTGCGTTCCTATGTGTATAGGCAGGGGGGTTGGAACTTGATGACCTTAAGGTCCTTTCCAACCCTAACTATTCTATGATTCTATGATTCTATATGTACATATATGCTGTTTTCTCTTCATGAAAGAACTTTTGTCAGATACTGTGTGGATGATTCTGACTGGATATTCAACAAAAGATACATTATGAGAAAAAAAATCTGCTAGTACATTCCAAAATATTTACTATAGTTGTAAAAATTGTGATTTCCCAGAAAAAGGAAATCACTGAAGTTTTCAGTCTGTTAGAGATGAAGTCTTTAATGGTTTGCTGTTCTATAGACATGAATAAGAATGAGACTTTTGTTCACTTTGCTTTATGGTATACCACTCAAAACATATTGAGAATATAATTTTTATGAGCACAGTTAGCCAGTTATAATTTCAAAGCTTCCCTTCCCTTCCTCTCCCCTCCCCTTCCCTTCTCTGAATGACAACTAGAAGTCTATTGTTTTGAAATATTTCAGCGAGTCTTTGCCTTTTCTGTTTCTCTTCTGCACCCAAATCCATCAGTCGAGTACACATCTCACAAAATAGCAGATAGGAAAAAACTATTGCATTAGACTCAAGACAGGGTGAGCTCCATAGCTCCATTTTTACCTTTTTTACAGCAAGAGACTTTTTTTTTTTTTTTTTTTTTTGTGTGTGTGTGTGTGTGTGTGTGTGTTTATAAAAACTGTGTCTTTATAGCAAAGATTTCCCTCACTTCAGCTTTTCTCCTGTGTTGCATCTCAGGTCAGCAAGCATTCACTGCATTTCCTTGCAAAGCATATGTTGCCCCTTGAGATCCTTTAAAATAATGCAGATTATTATTATTTCAAGTGCTCTTACATGTTTGGGCTTTTTTTATACAAACTTTTACTTTTTCCTTTAACATTAGGAATATGTCCTGGGTTCAGCAGTAGCTGTCATGTTTCTCCTTCTTGGTAGCTGGTGAAGTGCAGTGTTTTGACTTTCGGCCTGGGAACAGAGCTGATAACACCGATGTTTTGGTTTGGCCAAGGACTTTGTGAGCCTCATGCTCTGCCAGGGAGGAGGGGAAGCCAGGAGGAAGCAGAGACAGGACACCTGACCCAAACTGACCAAAGAGGTATTCCATACCACAGCACGTTATGCCCAGGAGGTAACTGGGAGTTAGCCGGAAGGGCTGGGAGACTGCAGGGGCTGGAGGAGGTATCGGTCGGTGCTTGGTCGGGCTGAGGGGGCCGAGTTATCAGTCGGCTGGTGCTGAGGTGCTGTATTCTCTTCCCTTGTTATTTCCTTTATCATTATTATCACTGGTGGTAGCAGCAGTGATTTGTGTTATACCTTAGTTACTAAACTGTTCTTATCTCAACCCATGGGAGTTGCATTCTTTTCGATTCTCCTCTCCGTCCCTCCGAGAGCAGGGGGAGGGCAAGAAAAGGGGGGGAAGTGAGCGAACGAATTACCTGACTGGGTTTAAACCACGACAGTTCTTTTTGGCGCCCAACGTGGGGCACGAAGGGTTGAGATAACGACAGATTTGACTGGATTAATAGTCACTCGTCACAATGCTGATTTATTGGCTCTCAGAGTTGCTCTTGTTGATCTCACAGCTTCAGAATGTTGTAACTTACGTAGAGCCGGCATTTGCTGTGTTAGTGTTTATCAAGTGTGGGGCTTGGGCTAAGGCTCTTGTCTCACTGTGCTTTATGGCAATGGCTACGGGCGGGCTCCAGCAGCAGGGAGGACGTGGCCGGGACTTGTACCTGGCCGTCCGGCTGCTCCAGTGAGGCCGCGGGGAGAGCGGCCCCGGGAGCAGAGACCAAGCGGCGGCGGGAGCGGGGCCGGAGGCCGCGAGGGGACGGCTGCCGGTGGAGGAGGTCGGGGCGGTCGAGGAGCAGAAGGAAGGGGCTGCAGAGCAGCGGGAGAAGGCGGCGGAGGAGCCGAGCCCCGCGGAGGAGCCGAGCCCCACGACGGCCGAGAGCGTTCCCCGGCAGCCGCCCGCCGAGCCCCAGGAGGATGCAGGAGACCACGCAGCATTTCCCAGCAAGGCAGAGGAGGAAGAGCTGGACTCAGGAAAAGAGAAGCTGGCGGTGGGAGAGCCGGCAAGCACAGCAGCTACTCCAGCCCCAGTGACAAGTACAGCAGCATCGTTTGAGAGTGCTGAAGGTTTTGAATGGCCTTTGGGTATCCTTGGGACCTGCCTGCTGATTGTGATGGGGATCAGCATGTTGGCCCACACACAGACTGTGTTCTACCCACAACCATTTTGTCTGATCTCAAAAGTTAAGCAGAAGTCTGGGGTTAGGACGATGCAGGGGGACCAAGGATTTTCTCCAAGGCTGGACAGTCATGAGTGGCAGGGTGTGGGGCACAGTATGGGCAAGTATCTAGTCCACTGGGCCCCTCCAGTGCTTTGGAAGCATTGGAGATGGAAGGCAGCTGTATGGAGTCCCCAGCAACAAGCTGCAGAAACTGCTGAAGGGGACAGCGAATTATTTTAAGCCTGGTGGGCCCATGGCACTTCAGGCCATCAGAGCAGAGATGCAACATAGAGATGGACTCATGATCAAGGGGTGGACTTAGCAATGGACACTATTGCCCTTCACGAGTGTGAACACTTGCTCTATTTCCTGACATTATCATTATAGCTACTGGTCCATGCACTTAGATAAGAGTGATGGTATATTGAAAATGTGGGAGCTGAGCATGACGTGAATGGTATGGAATAAGGGGTGGATAATGTCCTGGGTTCAGTGGTAGCTGTCATGTTTCTCCTTCTTGGTAGCTGGTGCAGTGCAGTGTTTTGACTTTCGGCCTGGGAACAGAGCTGATAGTGATGTTTTGGTTTGGCCAAGGACTTTGTGAGCCTCATGCTCTGCCAGGGAGGAGGGGAAGCCAGGAGGAAGCAGAGACAGGACACCTAACCCAAACTGACCAAAGAGGTATTCCATACCACAGCACGTCATGCCCAGGATGTAACTGGGAGTTAGCCGGAAGGGCTGGGAGTCTGCAGGGTTGGAGGAGGTATCGGTCGGTGCTTGGTCGGGCTGAGGGGGGCAAGTTATCGGTTGGCTGGTGCTGAGGTGTTGTATTCTCTTCCCTTGTTATTTCCTTTATCATTATTATCACTGGTGGTAGCAGTAGTGATTTGTGTTATACCTTAGTTACTAAACTGTTCTTATCTCAACCTGTGGGAGTTGCATTCTTTTCGATTCTCCTCTCCGTCCCTCCGAGAGCAGGGGGAGGGCAAGAAAGGGGGGGAAGTGAGCGAACGAATTACCTGACTGGGTTTAAACCACGACAGAATATTAGAATAATACGAGAAAAAATGTTGTTTATGCAGAGAAAGCCTCCATAAAGAAACAAGTTTTCTTTGGACAATACCTCCACTTTAGACTGTCATTGCATAAATAAAACAGCTTCACAGAAACATTAGTGCAATAAAAATTAAGTGCCATAGCAGAATGGAATTATCAGCACCTGACCACATCCGTGAAATATTTGAAATACAGAGGAGGCCTGTAATGTGTTTGTTTTGTTAAACTTAGAGCATAGGATAAAAACATTCACCTTTGCATTCTCCTGACTGCAATTTTTCTTTACAAAGGGAGCATCAGTGCATGTGAACAAAACAGTTCCACTCAGTAGGGCACACTGCTCAGAGCATTCTGTCCCATTTCCAGTGACCTGGAAAGCACAAAGGCTGCTGTACTGAAAAGAATGGAAAAAAAAAAAAGAAGAAAGAGAAAAAGAAAAAAGACAGAGAGAAAAAAGGCTTACCAAGATAGCTGTAGACAAATAGCACCTTCATTATCAACATAAATTTGAAACCTATCTGTTTCCTTGGAGAAAGTGATTAGCGGGGAAATGGAAGCACGGTGCTCTATCTCACCATGGGAAATGTTGAGAAACAGCAATAGTAATGAATTTGAAAAACAACATCTCTGTTACTGTCATCACAAAATAGTAATAAATGAAAGACAGAAAACCCAGACACTAGAGAAAATGATAGGACAATGTCTTTCATAGGATAACTCTTATCATGTAGAACACCACTGACTAAAGCACTATTTTATTTCACGGTCTTTCTTTGTGGAGTATCACACAACATAATGAGACATTATTCTTGTTATACGAAATGAATTGGAATAAATTCCTGAATTATCACACAGCGATTACAATTCAACACAGCCACATTGAAATAATGAAGACAATAGGGCTTTTTTCCACTGCTGTATAGATGACCTTTTCCATAGTCACCCTGTAGCTAATGGATATATGTCACTGCTTCCTCATATCTCCTGCCAAATGACCATGCCACTCACCTGGCCAACATTTAGCATTCAGGACAAGACACAGGCACACAAGGGGGTCAGTGCAGTAGGTATGCATGAAATGAATGGAAAAGGAATTTTGGCAGCAGTAATGCTGTGTAACATCTAGATGAAGAGAAAGATCACTGAAGAGGCACTGTATGGAGATGATAAAAGCTTCGCCATCAGCGGTAGTGATTCATGTAGAGTTTACACATGCCACAGAAGGTGGCAGTCAAAATTTATTGGAGCTCTCACACTAGGTTTGGGACCTGTGCATGAGTGGGACTGCAGGACAGGCAAAAGTGATGAGTCAAATAGAACCGGAAAAAGATACATCTTGTTGGTGGCCAATGGATAATTCTAAAGCACTGACAGCATAAGCTTGACTCAGGATGTTCTGTAGTCAAGTAGTGCAAATAAAAAGGTAAATTTCCAAAAGGGTGAAACTCATGTTTGTGGGTATGCTTTGGCTACAAAATTTGCATCTGTAGTTCAATTATGCATTGAAATGTGAATGGTCCTACTTCTAATTGCCAAATGTCTAAAAGGGTAACTCATTTATCTGGAGTTATACGCAAACCAAGCGCATATTCCAAAACATAAAGAACATATTTTCTTCCAAACTGAGGAAGATGGCCTTGATCTGGCAAAAAATATCCATCAATGACTGCCACCTCCATTGTAAGTCATTCTTCATATGCTAAATCCAAATATCTGTAGAAATCCATATCCACTTCTCATATTACAGGCAATTTTTAGATATTGTAGTTAATACTAGCACCCTGCACCTCCCATTTTCGCTCTAGTCTTACGTATAGTTGAGAGCTGCTCACTCTTGCTGAAATTATTTGCTTTAGAAGAAGGTAAAAAAGCAGTGGCAAGACCTCAGCATCCAAGTATAATACAATTTTGTAATATGTAAACCTGCAATTAAACGCGTTTAGTTTTAAAATCAATGAGATGTTTAACAGCATAATGGATATCTTCTTTATAATTCCTCCCATGAAGACTATTCAGAAATAAGATCAACTTCATATTTAAAGTTATTAGCAAATATTTCTGCTTTTTAAACAGAAAAAAAGTAATATCTATAAAAATAATATTCCAAATTAAATTATCTTTATATATGAAAACCTCAGAATTATACTGCCAAAAAATAAATTGCTATCACTGATATGAGAGACTGTCTCAATCAGGAGAGTTCTGTAAAAATCTAAGGCACAGTCACATCAACTACTTCCTCAATAATGTGAAAACATTGTGATGTGGCTTTAAAATCATGTGAAAATCAATTTTTTTGGAAAACGGTACTGTAATGGTGATATCTAGTATGTAAAAAGGCTATCCAAAATAGCACCCATCAGTACATAGGAATATTTTACTGATATACTGTGACGTGTTTGTGAGGAAAAAGAAGGAAAAGGTAAAGTAAAACTTAAGACAGTGATTTGTTGAATGAAGAAGTGGGGTCACAGAAGAAGGATAATCTTTGATTAGCATATTATGTAAAACATTGAAACTATGAAAAATAGTTTTTCTAAGTGTCCAGTATAGGTAGGAAAAATCATGTCATGATAGTAACCAAGCTGAAGATACATAGACCTCAATGTTAATACCCATATTTGCAATTTTTAAATACAATAACAAATCATTATATTACCACACAAATTTGCAGTTTCAAGTACACATGGAAGACTGCAAAAGTGAAATGTATCATAGTTAAATGTAGCATGAACATATGTTGCAAATTCTGTCAATAGAATATATATTTATCAACAAATTTCCCAAGATTTCTGACTGGTTTTACACTCGATAAAATCCAGATTGTTTTGTCTGCGGCATAAAATTCCAAATGAATTTTAATGATTAGCGGCCCACATTCTACTCAACTCTGCAACACTAATGGAAGTGAGTTTATTTGTACATTAAGATTGGTCAAATGAGGTAGCAGAAACATTAGAATACACAGGAAAGCAGCAACTAAAAAATAGTGTTAGAAAAGCAACATCAAGACAGATTCAAAAGATCAAGCAGTGGCTGATATTAAAACACTCCACTGTCGATGTCCATCAGACTCTTCAGATTATGGATTCTTCTCCAGTTTAAGTCACCTCAGGAAGACATTTTAAGAACAAAAGTTATTCTGGAAAAAGCTCAAATCAAATTATAAATGACCAGCCAGGTTCTCTCTTCCCTGGATTACTGGATGAAATGTCTGTGGTAACTTCTCTGCTGAAAGGAAAGCTAGGAAAATATGTGTCAGGCTAAAGCTCACTAGAGCCCAGGTCCACTCCTTATCTTTTCAGCCTCCTGCCAGTCTGGCTGGCAGACTACCGAGTGAGGCTCTCAAGCCCATACATGTGGAACAGCCCTGCTGCACAGACAGCAGTCATTGGCTGCAGATGGGGAGCCAAGAGCTAGGTTTGGCGAGAGGTGGAGCTCCCAGAGGTGTCTAACAAGCATCTATCCTGTGTGAGCCCTTTCCCTGCTAACAGGTGGATATCAAAGATATCCACCTGCTGAGCAGGATTTCCAGAACACTGGCAAGAATGTGCACAAGTTTTGGAGAGAAACCTGCCCAAAGATCCAAGTTCCTTGAAATGACTGCCTGTGTTTTGGCTGAGGCTTGCTCAGTTACAACCTTTCTCAGAAAACATTTTTGTCCCAAAAAATCAGCATTTTGACAGAAAAGCAGCTTTAGCCAAAGAGCTGTCTGTCACTGAAATCCATATTCAGGAGTATTATGCTGTGTGTGCAGGATGGGATTCCTGGACACAGGAATTAGATTAGACTGTTCTTAGGACTGTCTGTAGGAAGCTTCCCTTCCTACAGACTGTCCTAAGAAGAACCAGAGAGGTGTGCTGCAATGTGGGAAGAGATTTAACCTGCTCTCACCCTTTCACACTGGGATGCTTTCTAGTCCCATACACCTAAAAGGATTCGGATCTGTATTTGTACTTACATATTTAGATTATTGTCACTCTATACTGTCTAAGATGTAAGTGATTTATGTATTTTTTGTCACAGCTCTCCTGAACCTGCTGCCTGGTTCACAAAGCGCTATTCTTAGACAGGAATAGGTGCTGAACAGAACATAAATCTCAACACATTTCCTGTTATTGAACCATCATTTTCATATTCCTGTTTTCACAGCTTCTACCAGCATGTTTTCTACTTGCAGTCTGTTTCCTACCCTGAGAGATTAAATGAAGAATTGTCAAGAGTGGAGTCTTGTGAAGATTTCTTTCCTCAAAGCTGTCTCCATTTATTTCACTGTGGAATAGAAGAAAAAGATGGGGTCAATCCAGCCATGTCTTGAATTTTGGATCTTATCTTGAATTTTGCAAGGACTGAGTACCAGTACATATGCACTAAAGTACTTTCCTTCAGGAAGCTGTGCTTTATTGCTTTGTTTGATTGAATTATACAATTTTTGTCTTTATTAATATTAAATCTGTATATGAATAATTCCAGGTTGCTCAAGATATTTTCAGCAGAGTACAATATGTTATTCAGATCGTAGTGGATCCTTGACTTCCTGAAATTACTATAGTAACATCATTGATAGATACTATATAAACATTATAGGATCTTTCATAATAACTCCTCTCTCTTTCACTTTTAGTTAGAAAAACTGACCAAGTGTTTTGCTTCTGTGCTATCTGGGAGGATGGTGTGTATAGCGTTTTTGCTAATGCAGCCATTTAATAGAGCAAACTTTGACAAGTAAGTGGTGCATGGAAAAGATGGGAAAATGCTTTCAATATCTCATGTGCATGAAAAATTGCTTCAACAATAGCTTTCATACATCATCACACAACACTTTAAGATGCTTTTCATAGAGTTCCAGTTATCTACACTGCTTCATGCATGGCCAAAGGATCTCACATGTAACTTCTTATTTAAGAACCTGGTGAAGTTTTCTATACTAGTATGTAACAGAATGACAAAATCAGTAATTTCCTGGTTGCTCCTATCTTTATATTTACACTACAAAATGAAATAACTGAATCTAGGCAAGCACAGATTTTTCCTTCTGCTTCGATTAATGCTAGGCATATGGAGAAGACAGTCTTTTAACATACAGAATTCTTATGCGCTTCCCATGTTCTAACACATATTCATGTCCTATGCATATGCATGTGCATATCATTGTAGTTAAGAGTCTTGTCAAGGAAGAAAGAATGAAACTTCTAAGCAAGATGAAATTGAAAACACTTGGACAACTGATGCTGTAGGGTCATCCAGACAAAGAGCCATTTTGCTTCTTCTTGGCATCTGTTTCATGAAGAGGACCCCTATGCCTTTCATGGAAATAAATCTTCCATTCAGTCAGGCATATCCTAACTTCTAATTACCCATTAAGTTGACCAAAACTTCCATCCAACTATCCAGCTTCTTGGCAAACCTTTAGTGTTTCCTTTCTTTCACCATCACATTTATAGTCTTCTCTAGATCCTTTCCTCAACTTATTTCCTGAAGGCTTTCTTAAATTCAGGAAGGGTAGTGGTTACAGTTGTTGAGAATGGGAAAAATATCTGACTGTCGGGACCATATGGTTTGCAGCTGACAGAAGCATATGTTACTTTCTTCTTCAACGGAATCAAGTAGATTTTGATGAGCACTACAAATAGTACCAGGCCTTTGAGACCTTGGAGAGAAGGCACAGTTACACATCACTTCCCTTTCTACTTCTCCATTGGCTCTCCCATCTTTGTTGAATTGAACATCAGCATCCTGTCTTCACTTTAAATATTCATTTCAGCTTATCTCCCTTGCTAACTCTTCCTGTGAATTCTTTCTCAAACTGGTAATTACAAAAAAAAATCCATCCTAAACTTTTTAAACAGGAAATTCTGTTTCTCATGCTGTCCCTTGAGACACTCCTAATAAATATCTCAAAGCAGTTCTAGTAATTCCCTCAAAATCTCTCCCAAAATTTGTTTGGCAATACACCTTTACTAAACTAGATGTTTGTTCAGCAGGAATATGATAATTGCTTTTGTAAAGAGCCTAACAGTAGGGTCATGGTCACTGAGTTCATATGGTACTGGTCTAGGCACCACGATTACTATATTGAAAAGGTAGACACATGAGAGACAGTTTAGTTGCATAAATAATCTAGTGATATCTGTAGTGCTGAAAATTATCTGAGATGTAAGTATAAGGCTCCAAGGATGGAGATCCCACAGCTTTCTTTATGACCTGTTCTAACGGTTGAATATTTTCATGGTAAAAAATATGCTCCTTATATCAAATTCAAAGGAGAATTTCCTGCATTGAAGCTAGTGACTGTTGCCTCTCGTCCTTTCAATGTGTGCCTCTTGAAGAGATTTGAAGTCTGACCTGATGGCTGCACTCCTGTTAGCCACTGCACAGTGGTTGTGGAGAAACAATTTGCTGTTGGCGTGCTCCTAGGTTGATTTGTTTATTTATGGTTGTCGTTGTTTAAGCACAGCTGGCAACCCAGAACCAAGCAGCCAATCGCTCACTTCCCCCCACCCCCCAACCCGCCTTCTTCCCCCTGCTCCCAGAGGAATGGGGAGGAGAATTAGAATCATAGAATCATAGAGTAGTTAGGGTTGGAAAGGACCTTAAGATCATCTAGTTCCAACCCCCCTGCCATGGGCAGGGACACCCCACACTAAACCATGCCACACAAGACTTTGTCCAACCTGGCCTTGAACACCGCCAGGGATGGAGCATTCACAACTTCCCTGGGCACCCCATTCAGGTGCTTCACCACCCTTACAGTAAAGAATTTCTTCCTTATATCCAATCTAAACTTCCCCTGTTTAAGTTTTAACCTGTTACCCCTTGTCCTGTCACTACAGTCCCTAATGAATAGTCCATCCCCAGTATCCCTATAGCCCCCTTTCAGATACTGGAAGGCTTGGAAAGAATGTAACTCCCATGGGTTGAGATCAGAACAGTTCAGTAACTAAGGTATAACACAAACCACTACTGCTACCACCAATAATAATAATGATAAAGGAAATAACAAGGGAAGAGTATATAACTACTTGCCACCTGCCGACCGATACCCAGCCCGACCCGAGCAGTGATCTAACCCTTCCAGGTAACTGCCCCAAGTGTATATACAGGGCTTGACGTGCTGTGGTATGGAATACCCCTTTGGCTAGTTTGGGTCAGGTGTCCTGTCCCTGCTTCCTCCTGGCTTCCCCTCCTCCCTGGCAGAGCATGAGATTCAGAAAGTCCCTGGTCAGAGTAAACATTACTGAGCAGCAACTAAAACCATCAGTGTTATCAGTGCTGTTCCAGGCTGAAAGTCAAAAGCACAGCACTGCACCAGCTATTAAGAAGGAGAAAAATGACTGCTACTGCTGAACCCAGGACAATGGTGTTTTTTTTTCTTTTGGCAAAGCTGCTTTCAGGCCAGTTAATACTCAGTCTGTATGCTGTCTTTATCCTAGGTTCAGGACTTTGCATTTGCTGCAAGACATCACAGTTTATCAATGTCAACCCTTTTTTCCTACATTGGACCATTTCTTCATGTGGTAAGAGGACCTTTTGCCTCTTCAGTCTGGAAATGAAGTATTATGAGACTGCATCAGTTGATAGATATTCTCCCAAATGAAATTGTGCAAGCTTTGTAAAATACTAGCTGATTGTCTCAGAAAAAACAGTGAATGTGTTTTTCCAGCCTGGTGAACACATGGATGAGGTTACCGCAAAATAAATGTTTTCATTAGCTAACCACTGGAGAGAAATCCTTTTAGTGTGGCCTGTGCACTACGTTTGGCTCCTGCTTTCAACCTCCTTCATCCACACTCATGCAGGTCTTTAGTTGCAAAGTAAAGCAGCCAGGAAAGAAAAGCTGATCGTAACAACTAATAAAAAAAAGCATAAACACACAGAAAGAAGAAAGAAAAGAAGCTTCAGAGCTCCATAGAATTTAATACAAATTTGATAACTGATGCTGCCAAACTTAATTGCACTCCACATCACAAATGCTGCTCTTGTCAGGCATTTGATCACAGCCAAGATACATGTACTCCTATTCCAATAGGAGAAAGCTATAGTTTCTTTGGATGCAAACTGGTAGATCTGTCTTGGAAAGGAATATGTGAGCACAAGCTTTGTATGCCATGTCTCCACTTGATGTGTTACTCGTAACAAGGACTTCTCCCAGGTACTACAATAAAGGATGATCCACATTTTACTGAAGTCAACATGTGTTTTGCTCTATAGCCTTAAGGGAACAAACATGTTGCAATAGAAAGTGCTAAGATAGCATTAGAAAATAGTAGACATAGATATTTATGCACTGAGAACCATTAATAAATCTAGTAAGAAACCCTTCTAATTTTCCATATTGTTTATCCTTATTATAATTATTGTTGTCATTGTAGTAGTTGCTTATTTGTAACTAATTCTTATAGAGTTATGATTGAAGTTTCTTTTTTGGTTGTCTTGTATTTCAGCCAAAGTCAAACCTGTAAGCAGGATGGGCCCTGAAAGGCAAACACGTGAGTCACTGCGTGTATGATAGAATTTCATGCTGAAAAGGATTATGCAAAACATTTCCATAATGCTTTAAAAAAAAATAAAAAAATACAAGTAAAAGTTCTACACACAAAAGCAGACAATTATGTTAACGTAGGTTGCATTCAATAAAAGGCATTTTCTTTGTTGAAGCATCATATAATGTCACTCAAAATTTGCTGGTATTCTCATTCCTCAAATAAGTAATGCTGTAGATTAGCTTCCTCTCATCATTGTAACTCCAGTCATGCCTTTTTCCAAAATACTGAATTTAGTACAAGCTTAGTAAAAGTATATTTTTTAAAGGCCACTATTATCTATTAAAATTATCTTTTAATTAAGTTTGAAACTGCGTTCAGAATCTGGGAAAGCTGGACTGGAAGACAACTGAGAGCTACTTATAATTTCCTGATCTTTGAACTACATTAAGCTAGCCCAGCAAATCACAAATTTCTGTAACTTTTGTCCTGACTTTTAGAAACATCAGATGAAATCTGCTAAGCCTTGTTCAGAAAGAAAAATAATATAGAGACTTTCCTTAGAATTATAATCTTTCAGGAACAAGCATTCCATTCAGCACAGAAAATGAGAGAGCAACCACAGTGAAAGGACTGAAAGGACTCCTGACTGAAGTTTCTGAAGTTCACAATCAAGGAACGCCAACTGTCTTGCTTTTTGTTTTTGAGCACCCTCCACGGAATGATGCAACATTTCTAAACGCAAGCACATATTTGACATGCCATCCAGCAGAAAATATGCTGTGCTCACACACAAATCACTGACATTGACTCAGACATCTAAACATGTCAAGAGGTTAAGCACAGAGAGTTTTTAATCCGGGCTGAAAAGGTGTATGTCTAAAGCCCTGTCTCTGCCTCGTAGACATACATATTGTCTGTGCAGCTCTGAAACACGTACCTCTGCAGAACTTGAAAGTACTTCAGGCACACAGGCAACTATCATTAATTTGGCTAGAAACAAAGAACTATGAGTAGGAGAAAAAGGAAAAATGGATAGAAGAGGCAATATTATCTTCCATCACGTATGACTCGCTCTCCAGAAATGAGATGTATTTTTTAGGGTGACTTTTAGTTTCAGAATAATAAGCATAGATATCTTAAAGCCAGAGAATTAAATTAGTGGATTCTGCTTTGTTTTTTTTCTCTACTACAGAAAATTTGGTTATTAACTTCTTTGGTTATTTTTTGTACCACAAATTTCTTTCTGGTTTTTGGGCTGGATTTCTTTTTGGCCAGTTTGAACAAGACCGTCCCCCTGATTCATAGAATTGTTTAGGTTGGAGAGGACCTTTTGAGATCATGCTCATGATCTTCTTTAACTGAACCTGCAATCAGGCCCCTGGGTCTACATGTGCAGAACTGTGCTGTACACCATTATTTCATAGAATCACAGAATAGTATGGCATGGGAAGGACCTTAAAGATTATCTAGTTCTAAATCCCCTGCTACAGGCAGGAACACCTTCCACTAGACGAGGTTGCTCAAAGCCGCATCCAGCCTGGCTTTGAACACTGCCAGGGATGAGGCAGCCACAGATTCTCTGGGCAACTTGTGCCAGTTTCTCACCATCCTCTTCTCACCATCCTCACAGGGACGAATTCACCTGGTTTTGACATTTAATAGAATTAAAGAGGCTTTCCCAAGCAGACCTGAAAACAAAAGCAATAGAAATAATGAAGCAGGTATTTTCACAAACAGCTCGAGAAGTTTCTGGCCTCTTGCTTACCAAGTGTTTCAGATAATATTCATACATGCATACCACTATAGCTTTGTTCTGATGATTGGTCTGTCATAATTTGATTCATGACAATTACATATTTTCCATTACTACATTTCAATCACTCTTTTTCAGGAATGTTGCATTTAGAAGGGGCCTGAATTTCAGCAAGGGAAACTGCAGACATTTTATCCATTGTTAACAATAGATACTTTCCTTTTAGCATTCACAGCAGCTCCTGAAGTTTCTTTCATGAATAATAAAAACTGGGATTTAGATAATAACTCCTATCTGGGGGTATTCATATCACTTGGTAAGAGTAATTCCTTTATAACTCCTATAACCCCTCTTTCTCTGTTTAATGAATAAGAAAAATGAATCACAGCTAACGGACTGAAACAGGGCTCTAAGTGGTGATTGTATTTTACAATAACAAAAGGCCAAGGTCCAGTCACTTCAGTGGGAGCAAGCTTACTCTAGGTGACACAGAAGATGAGGGTAAACACAGCAGTTCAACTCCAAAAACAGGATTAAGTTCCATATTAAGACTGAAATTTAGGGTCTCCATTAATTTCCTAAACACAGGAATCTGCTGCCATTTGATCTTGCAGGTATGATACAGGAGCTAAAGCTTACGTCTTACTTTCTGGACTATCAACTGAAAGCCAGGCAAGAAGCCATTTGCTATTTAAATTGGCACAAATGCCTGTATCTAGGCTACTGATCAAGATCTCAGTGTCTACAGCTAGTTCTAAAGCTAGTGTCTTTATCTGTCTTATGGGTGTCCACAATGACCATTGTTATAGTTAGGGAAGCATGGAGAGAAATTCTGATCACCCTGAAATGGACATACAGTCACTGAAATTTTCTTGACTTCTTTGGATGCTGGGGCACAATTCTATTGCCTAAATATAAGTATTAATACCATTTTACCCTATTGTAAATTAGCTATATATTTGAGGCCAAAAGATATGACATTGATCCTTCAAGAGATGCATATTCATCTTGAGTGGAAGCTGGAGGTCAGGAAGGGTACCCACAGTGTTTATAATGCATATAATACCAGATGTCTGTGTTTCACCACCAGATGTCTATGTTTCAGTTAAATCATACACCAAGACACCTCAAAGTTGGTGTCTAGATATGTATGTCTATATGTGTCCAGGGGCTGGGCTCAATAGCTAACTAGATAAGTTATGTATTTTCAGGCTAGATGACCTGTACAAACAACACCATTAGGTATAGCCATTAGGCCATCTGATTTTATTTTAGAGCCATTAAAAATCATATTAAAAATACAATGAGAAAGGAATATCTCAAAAGACCAGAGAAATGAAAATATTCCATTAAAATAAGCTAAAAAAGGAGAGCCAAGTACTACAGGTTATCTGGCTTAACTTCATATCTTTCTATACAGTTGGACAAATCATTATACCAGCTCTTCATAAGGACCTGCAAAGCAACAGGAAAATGAACATCAGCCAACATGGATTTGCAAACAACAAATCACATCTAGCTAATCTAATTTTCTTCCACAGCAGGATAGCAGGTTTTGTGGACAGAGAAGAAACTATAGATGTCATATATCTTTCCCTAAGAAAGTCATTCTCTCTCATGAAATTCTCATAATCTACTAAAGAAATGTCAGTCTAATGGATAATACTGTAGAACAGAAAACTGTACACAGACTGTAATTATCAGTAGTTCATTGCTAAGATAGAAGAATGCATAGAATGAATTTTGCAGGAGTCCATTCTATTTTTCTACTAAATATTTTCATTAAGGAACTGGATGATAGAGCAGTGAGTTTACTCAAGTTTTCTTATGCTACCATACTCTGAGGGACAACCAGTAGATTGGAGAATAGAAACAACATTCCAAATAGGCTTGTTAAACTTGAGGGATGGAATCATAGAATCATGGAATGATTAGGGTTGGAAAGGACCTTAAGATCTAGTTCCAGCCCCCCTGCCATGGGCAGAGACACCTCCCACTAAACATGTCCCCCAAGGCTCTGTCCAACCTGGCCTTGAACACTGCCAGGGATGAAGCATTTACCACTTCTTTGGGCAACCTGTGCTTCTTCCTTACATCTAACCTGAACTTCTCCTGTTTTAGTTTGAACCCCTTACCCCTTGTCCTGTCACTACCGTCCCTAATGAAGAGTCCCTCCCCAGCATCCCTATAGGCCCCCTTCAGATACTGGAAGGCTGCTATGAGGTCTCCATGCAGCCTTCTCTTCTCCAGGCTGAACAGCCCCAACTTTCTCAGCCTATCTTCATACCGGAGGTGCTCCAGTCCCCTGATCATCCTCGTGGCCCTCCTCTGGACTTGTTCCAACAGTTCTATGTCCTTTTGATGTTGAGGACACCAGAACTGCACACAATACTCCAGGTGAGGTCTCACAAGAGCAGAGTAAAGGGGCAGGATCACCTCCTTCGACCTGCTGGTCACGCTCCTTTTGATGCAGCCCAGGATACGGTTGGCTTTCTGGACTGCAAGCGCACACTGCCAGCTCATGTTCAGTTTCTTGTTGACCAACACTCATAAGTCCTTCTCCAATTCCACGCATGGAAATACGAGAAATTGAATAAATAAGATGCATAAAAGGAAAAAATCCTGTGCTTAACTGAACATTCTTCTATTCATTAGGAAGAAGGGAAAAAAAGCAAATGTTAACAGTCTATCACTCAATTAATATCCAATTTCTTTTTGCGCATTTGGGGGCTTTTTCATGTCCTTTATTACTTCCAAATGTACTCAGTTCATGCAAAAGTTTCTATCTAGAAAATGTTTTAGTACTAATTAAATGATTATGGCAGAAGAAATTGAACAGCACCAAATAAGCATCTTCCAGTGCCCATTCAAGGATCCAAATGTGCCTTAGTTACTGTGCTTGGTCTAAAAGACAAATGGAGACATCTGAAGCAGATGGATCCCAGGTTTTATTTAAAAATAAAAGAATTCTTACAATATTACTTAGAATGTCAATTTTTTGGTTTGTTTTCAAATATAGCTACTTTATGGTTTATTAATTTTAGTATTTCTTAGAGTATATGAAGGTATCTTGGATTTCTTTGAAGGTTTGATCCAAAGCTTTCCAAGCAGATGGATGCATTTCCTGCTAGCTGTCTTTTAAAATCTTAACTCTATACTGATCTGTGTATTATTACTATTTTGTCACATTACAATAGGAATCAGGTGTTCTGACTAAAATAGAATAAATGTAGAAATAAAAAGAAACCAAACATGATACCTACACAAAAAGCTTACTGTGCTTTTATCATGATACCTATTGTTTATTTTATCCAAATTTACAATCAATAGCATTCAAAGCTAATTGACTGTTTACAGACCAAAGATGACCAAACCACAATGTGTATTAGGCAGAGCTATGAAAAAAAAATCATTGAAATGCTAAAACTCTCAGAGATAAAAGCCTTTGAAACCAAACTTTCTCTCAATTCTAACATGTAGAGAGAGGTTCTTTTCTCTCTGTTCTAATGTGCAGCTCAAACAGTACTGAACATGATCCATACAAATTGTGCATTGCATACAGTTAATCACAAGACTGAAGATTACCAAATTAAAGCACAATAAAATAATATCAACCAGCAGCAGCAGCAGCAAATAAGACCATCTCCACAGCAGGATACTTCAAATATTTCAGAGAATAAAGAACATTTCAATTATAGGCCATATGCGTAATACCACCATGCTGTGCTAGCCAGGTTGAAATTAGCTTCCCATTTTTCATCTCCTTCTTCACATCCTACACAAAACCATCTAATCCACTAGGATTTCTACATGCCACTGCAGAAGTCTGTGAACTTTCCACCCAAAGAAGTCTGGATTTAAATCAGAAGCACAAATTATGCAGTGCAATCTTCCTTCTCCTCCAGTGATTTTGCACCGTTCAAACAAATTTTGCCTAGAAATTGTGGAGAGTGTTTCTCAACTAATATGTTATTTTGTTTTGTTCTGTTTTGTTTTGAACTCAACTTCTGTTGAGTCTTTTATTCTTTTTTTTGTTTAGCAAAGGTCAATGGGACAAAACTAGGACCATGGCTTCCCATACATTGAATTAAAATATAGCAGAAGTCTACAGCCTCTGATTTTCTCTAAGGTTGAAGAACTATATGCAGTTTTCCATAGGCTTTTTGTTGGATGAAAGAAGAGTTTTCAGAGAACATATCTTGCCATTTTAATTATTTTTGTTTGCATATATATAGATACATACTCTAATAAAAAAAAATCTTTATTTTCATTGATTCAACTTATTTTAAAAGGTTTTTTGCTGTGTTTTGCAGAAAAAAGCTTTCAAAAACCTAGAGAAAAATAAGAAAATGCTCCTTATGAGTACTGCTACTACTAAGAATATAAGACTAATCTGGATCACATTTTAGAGGCAAGGATAATTGTAGTGCATCATTTACAGTTAGAAGAAAGCAGCTATAGTGTTCTCTCAGCCTTGTTTGCTGAGTTGCTTCTTAGTTTGTAGAAATAACTAGGGAGGCAAATTGCAAACTCAGTATGCTCATCTTGAGGTTAGGTTTTCTACTGGCTAGGTTGCAATGCCTACCTTCTGAATGGTTACTGATTTTGAAGATACACATTTTTCCTCTTCTGAATCCCTGAGAAAAACAGTAATCCAGTTGGAGATGGATGAGTTAAACTGTACCATTTGATAAAATTGAAGCAATTCAGATATTCTGAATTCCAAAACATCCAAAAGTGTCCCTTGAAAGTCTTCACTGAAATTCTCACCAGCATCCCAAAAACTACTGCTGTAACTTGGCTTTGTATAATTTTTGCTGATGCTACAAAACCTCCTGGTAAGGGCATTTTGTAAAAATGTTGTTTTAACAGTTAAACCTACATTATTTCAGACTAGATTCCCATTCTTAAAATAGTCTGTGTTTGTAATATCACTGGCTAAAATGTATGAGTAGTTCAAATTTATAAGCACCAATTAATAGCAGTATCTTTTTGCTACCAACACACTTGCTGCAAGTGATTTCCTGGCATTGATATGCAGCACATATGCTTCTTCTAAGAATAACTAAGAAACAATCTGCCTAGAAATTATCTACCCCTGGCTCTACAAAACACTGCTCATCTACACTACCAAAAACGACAGCTGGTTCTAGCCTATTTACAAAAAAACCCCAAGCTCACTATTTTCATTCCTGTTGCTGTCATCATGCAGACACTTAGAAGAATGCAAATGCTATCAAAGAGCCGGCTTAGCATAAATACTCCTGTAATGAAATGTTATAATCTTATGTAATTTTATGTAAACTACATGATGAAACTGTATAACAAAACTAGTACTTATACCCGTTGCTGACTTTATAAATAAGTACCTTGTACTCATCTCTTGGATACATGCTTTACAACAAGAAAGCCATCTGCCATCTATTACAAAATACTGTCATATATTTTTGGATCCATAGTCATACACAGGTGTCTACCCACCATTAAACTGGCTTCCACATTTCAGCCTACATTGTGGGCCTTCCTAAATATTTGCTGCTTTGTCTGAAGCACACAATTTTACACCACTTCTCTAACAAGTAAATTTCTGGCTCTGGAGCTGCATATACATCAATCCGCAGAATATGCACAAAATTGTGACCAGAGTCACAAACTTGTCAGCAGGAAATACAAAAAGTGTAGTTAAATAAGGCATAAATCAAAACAGGCTGCAGTTCATTATTCTCCTCTGGTTAAAATATAAGCAAATCCACTCGAATTCCAGTTTTGTACTTTCAAAGGCACAAGGCTGGGAAACTTTCTCCCATTCATACCTCAAATAAAGAAGAATTTATTGTGCCAGGGAGACAAATAAAAAACTTAACATAATGGAGTGCCCATGTCAGATATAGGCATCTTAGATTAGAGTCTCTACTCCAGTAATAATTAGTTATACAAAACGAAACCACTTCTATAGGAATAACAATTGTTTGGGAGATTTTCTGAAGAGGCAAGTTCTAACCTGTTCTCCAAAGCAGGAAAATAAGGATGTAGCCTCATTTGCTACATTTATGTAACAAATGCCTCCCTGCGGAAACCTACAGTGAAAAAGACAAAAAAGGCAAAAAAAAAAAAAAAAAGGAGCTGGTAGAACCTTCTGTCTGTGTTCAGCATGAAACTGGGACTGACATGGCTTACAGGAGAAACTTGTTATTCTTGGCTATCTAAAGTCAAAGCATGGACTTGGCTACTCTAAAAGGCAATTCAGAGCACCTTACCTAGTCACCTGCTCTAAATGATCCTCTTCCCTGTAACTGCATAAACCTAAATTAAGTGCTTAGCTGGGCAGTATTTGGCAGTATGATAACCTTTGAGGGCAAGGCAAAAAAACTATAGGCAACGTTTAAAAAGAATAATTTTACCCATAATATCTATTGTCTCTTTCACCTTTATTTCTAAGTCTAAAAACAGATAATGCAACTGTTTCATGAATGACTACATTTAGCCCCTCCCCACAACTTAATCTCTGCTGTGGTACATCTCATTTTAGAAAGCTACCTGAAGAAATTACTTTGCATAGTTTCTCTTGATATGAATTATCTTGAAGCCAATAATATGATAGCAAATATAAAGCAGAGAGAATCTATTTCTTTGTGTGTGTGAAGAGTTATGTAGATTATTAATAGGAAGAATGTTAGCATAAAAGGTGGGACCCATTTTAAATATCTAAAAGCTGTAAATACATATGTAATCATCATCTTAGGCTTCCTTTGTACCTGGGAGGATAGAACAGAGTCCTTCAAAGAGTGACTCCTACATTGGATGCTCAGGGAAAGGTTCACTTGTTCTAAAACAGTTGTCTGTGGTCACTTTTGGCACTTCAGGTTACCAGTCTGCGTATCACAGAGCATGGGTGTCCTACTTATCTTGCACTGCATCTGCCATGCACATGAAGATATTTGGATCTTGAGAGGCCTAGGATACCTATTCTGGGGAGAGTGATTCTTGCTTTTTGCTGACCTTGAGAAGAATTGTCTTATAAAAGAGACCTATTTATCTCCATCAATTACAAAGTAAATCTATGGTAATCTGCTTTGAGATAAATGCACTAGTTTCAGGTGCCTAAGTGAGGGCAGAAGAATCTCAGCCTCATGAACCTGTGGCATGAAATAATGAAGTCAAATGAGCATAAAAGAAATGCTGCATGATAGCTTTAATATGCACTACTAGAAGAAAATGTTATGAATGATAATGTGGAATGTGTTTTTTTATTTCATTGAGGATGTGTCTGTAGCATTCTGAGAGGTCATAACCATTTCTTTTCCCAATAGCTTCTACAAGCATTTTCAAAACGCGAGTATGCTGTTTTGTAATGTATTTTGACACAACACAGTGGTGAATGTAAACGAAGTAGGGGTTTTGTAGTTTTGGTTTTGTTTTTTTTTCCCTTACTCCTAGTTGAAATATAGAAGACTGCACTACTGGTATACTCTATTTGAAAGTCACAGACTAATACAATAATTTATTCTGCAACAGTTGCCAGCAACAACCTTAGATTTATGGATTTTTCAATTTATTTCACTAGGTGACAAAACTCACTTTTCTGTGTTAACTTTGCTTTTTTCAGTCTCAAGGTTACATTTTTCTTAACCTTGGATTGTATCTCAGCATTTTTGACTGCTTTAGTGAATACTTCATTGCCACTTGCATAGATATTCTGTTAATAATAGCAGAATCTCACACCACAGGCAGGTCAAAGAAACATATATATGCACAGATATTGAGAAATGAAGTTGTCAGCATCATTCAGCATGTCACATAAATATTTCTTTGAAGAATTCTCTTCTTCTTGGTGGAATTTTATGTTTGTATTCCTTTTTCCTTTCTGATAAAACCCAAGATTAAATGAATTCTGTTTTCCTTCTAGTGCTGCACAACATTCTAATACTGTGGTGCTCTCTGCAGTTTCTCTGTCATGTACTGCCTTTACTGTTTTCTGATTCTGACCAGTGTTTATTCCCTGTTTTAAATTACTTTTTACCATTCTGGTGCACAAACCTAGGCTTGCTGCACATATTGTGTGATCTGCTTCTGTTCTTCCAGTCCCTGAAGAACTGCAAATTTAAGTAAAGTGAAATACATAAAAAGTCAGTATTTACAAAAATGGTCTGGGTTCTGGATGTGTGGATCTCAGGTTTTAAACCACATTAATTTTGTTAGAGAAAACTAACTTTAGTGGTCGTTCTGACTACACATTGCAAAGTATTTAATTCTCAGTAATTGCTATAAAAATGTCTGATTATTGTCCATACACAGACTGGTTAGAGAACAAGGTTATCACCCCAATTTTGCAGTTAGTCCTCTCCAAAACACATTTAAGCTGTCACCTTTTTAGGTGGCCAGATGGATAGGATTTAATTCAAATAAAGTTTTATGGGAGTTCTCTGCCATGTACAAGAAATGCTCCTGATGGCATTCTGTGGTCTCCTTTCCTATCTCAGAGGAATGAGGACAATTTTTATCAATTTATCAGAATATTCCTGGTTTTTTTCCTTTTCAAAAAACTAAGGTATGGTAAAAACAATTGGTCAAACCTTTGTTTGCATCTCTTAGAAAGAAAACCACCCAAAAGTAAAGCAAACAAGTGTGTGCTCTAGGTGGCAGATGCCTTCATATTGACCCACCATTCCTGGCAATCTTTAATATATTTTTCCCTATTATATTTTAGATCTGTAAATTAGTATGATCAGTAAATGAGTATGTCTTAGGATATTTGTATTTGCTTAAGTGTCAGCCCACCTTGCTTAAATCAGGAAATGTGAATCTGTAATAACAATCTCCCTTCCCCCCCCCCCCCCCCCATGTATTTTCTAGAGAACAAAAGTTTCAGGAATAGCTTTCTGGCTGCATCAATCACAAACACCTTGTTTTCAAATGCTATGTATTTTGGATAAGGAGAGGGAATAAGAAACTGGGTACATTTCCAATGCTTGTCTTTTCATGCTAGTTAATTTTTATAATTCCAGAAGAAGCATATGCCTCTATTGGTAAAAATAAACATATTATTTCCTGTTCTTCCCATATGACTCCTTTCTTGTTTGCTTGCTTTCTTACTTTCTTTCAGGAACTACCTCTCCCCAGTCTATTAGGAACTTGGATAGATTTAAAAATAATGTCAATGGGACACCTTTCTAATGCAAGACTTGCATTCTTTCCTGACTTTGCAGACTGGCTTAATTTCTGCATGTGTCACTTGATTTGCCCATGTCTTTTAGAAATAGAAAAAAAGCCCAGCAGTACCTGCATGAGGAATATTAATATAGCATTGAAGTTAAATCCAAGTTACATTGTTGCAGCAATAGGGCTTGTATATTGAACAGTTCCCAAATTGTCCTGTGGCAGGATGAATCCTGGCTGTTGAGTGAGGATTGTCATGGTTTAAACCCTAGCCAGACAGCTTGTTCACTCACTCCCAGTGAGTGGTGACGGGCTGAGAGCAATCAAGGCCCCCCTCCCCGGGGCTCTCCCCTTCCCCTCTCCCAGAGGAACGGGGAGGAGGATCGAAAGAGTGCAACTCCCACGGGTTGAGACAAGAACAGTCCAGCAACCAATGTACAACACAAATCACCACCGCTACCACCACCGACAACAATGATAAGAGAAAATAACAAGGGAAGAGAATACGATACCACCGGCCAAGGAACGAGTCCCACCCGGAAGCCCGTGTCCTTCTGGGTAATTCCCAGTTACTCCCCACCTGGGCATGACGTGCTGTGGTATGGAATACCTCTTTGGCTAGCCTGGGTCAGGCGCCCCATCTCTGCTTCCTCCCGGCTTCCCCTCCTCCCTGGCAGATCATGAGGCTCACAAAGTCCTTGGTCGGGGTAACCATCACTTAGCAACAACCAAAAACATCGGTATCACCAGCACTGTTCCCAGGCTGGAAGTCAAAACACAGCATTGCACCAGCTACCATGAAGGAGAAACATGACTGCTATTGCTGAACCCAGGACATTATCCACCCCTTATTCCATACCATTCATGTCATGCTCAGATCCCACATTTTCAATACACCATCGCTCTCCCACATATATACATCCATATACATACAGACCAAGAGAAAGATATCATTTTCTTAGTGCATGGACCAATCCCTATAATGCTGCCGAGTCCATTCGATCCATGATGTCAGGTTCCATCTCTTGTAACAATCTTTCAGGGCAGGAAAAGCTGTGTGCAGCGTTGGATTGTTGCCTGCTGATGCTGGTCGTTCCTTTAATGTGGAACTCATCTGGTTCTATCAAAGTTCATTCTCTGTTGGGATGATGGTTGGAGGGAAGTCAGGGCTAGTCGCTGGTGACCTGGAGACATCTAATTGATGAGCTATAAAAGTATTACACAGCAGGCAACAGCATACAGTCAAGTTCATTGACTGTTTTCCCTTAAAATCAAATCCCCTTGAGGTATACATCAGACTTCCTCATCTTCCTGCATTACCCACCAAGTATATCCAGGTCCCTGAGCAAAAGCAATCCCACGAGTGGGTTTGCCTTTACCTGAAGCAGGAACAACCCAGACTGTCTTCCCCAGCAAATTCTTCATATGCACCACGGGAACTTTGTCCCCCTCTACAATATGTAAAAGTTCTGACTGGGCTGAGAGATCCTCTGGTGTTGCCCAACCAGGCGGCCTTTGGTAAGTGTGTATCCCAATGCTTGAAAGTTCCCCCACCCATTGCTCTCAGTGTAGTTTTTAACAGCCCATTGTACCGTTCGATTTTCCCAGAGGCTGGTGCATGGTAGGGGATGTGATATGCCCACTCAATGCCATGCTCTTTGGCCCAAATATCTATAAGGTTATTCTGGAAATGAGTCCCGTTGTCTGACTCAATTCTCTCTGGGGTGCCGTGTCACCACAAAATATGTTTCTCAAGGCCCAGGATAGTGTTCTGGGCAGTGGCATGGGGCACAGCGTATGTTTCCAACCACCCGGTGGTTGCTTCCACCATGGTAAGCACATGGTGCTTGTCTTGGCAGGATGTCAGCAGTGTGATAAGTCAATCTGCCAGGCCTCCCCATATTTATACTTCAACCATCGTCCTCCATACCAAAGAGGCTTTAACCGCTTGGCTTGTTTAATTGCAGCACACGTTTCACACTCATGAATAACCTGGGCAATAGTGTCCATTGTTAAGTCCACCCCTCGGTCATGGGCCCATCTATATGTTGCATCTCTGCCCTGATGGCCTGAAGTGTCATGGGCCCCCCAGGCCAAAAATAATTCACCTTTATGTTGCCAATCTAAGTCCATCTGAGCCACTTCAATCTTAGCCGCTTTATTCACTTGTTGGTTGTTCTGGTGTTCCTCAGTGGCCCGACTCTTGGGTACATGGGCATCTACATGACATACCTTCACCACCAGGTTCTGCACCCTGGCAGCAATATATTTCCACAGTGCAGCAGCTCAGATGGGTTTCCCTCTGCGTTGCCAGTTGCTCTGCTTCCATTGCTGCAACCACCCCCACAGGGCATTTGCCACCATCCATGAGTCAGTATAAAGTACTGGCCACTTTTCTCTTTCAGCAATGTCCAGGGCCAGCTGGATGGCTTTCACCTCGGCAAACTGACTTGATTCACCCTCTCCTTCAGCAGTTTCTGCAACTTGTCGTCCAGGACTGCATACCGCTGCCTTCCATCTCCGATGCTTTCCCACAATACGGCAGGACCCATCAGTAAACAAGGCATACTGCTTTTCACTTTCTGACAGTTTATTATATGGTGGGGCCTCTTCAGCACGCACCAACTCCTCCTCTGGTGACATTCCAAAATCTTTGCCCTCTGGCCAGTCCATGATGCCTGGATGACTGAGATTTCCTATTCGAGTTCATTGTGAAATTAGTGCAGCCCATTTACTCCATGTAGCATCAGTTGCATGATGTGTAGAGGAGACCCTGCCTTTGAACATCCAGCCCAGCACGGGCAACCGGGGTGACAGGAGGAGCTGTGCTTCAGTGCCAATCACTTCCGAAGCAGCTTGAACCCCTTCATAGGCTGCCAGTATCTCTTTCTCAGTTGGGGTATAGCTGGCCTCAGATCCTTTGTATCCCCGACTCCAAAAGCCGAGGGGTCGACCTCGAATCTCCCCTGGAGCTTTCTGCCAGAGGCTCCAGGTAGGACCGTTCTCCCCAGCTGCAGTGTACAGTACACTTTTTACATCTGGCCCGTTCCGGACAGGTCCAAGGGCTACTGCATGAACTATCTCGCGTTTAATTTGCTCAAAGGCTTGTTGTTGCTCAGGGCCCCATTTAAAATCATTCTTCTTCCGGGTCACATGATAAAGAGGGCTTACAATCGAACTGTAATTTGGGATGTGCATTCTCCAGAACCCCACTGCACCCAAGAAAGCTTGCGTTTCTTTCTTATTAGTTGGTGGAGACATTGCTGTTATCTTGTTGATCACATCTGTGGGGATCTGTCTACGTCCATCTTGCCATTTTATTCCCCAAAATTGAATCTCCTGGGCAGGTCCCTTGACCTTACTCCGTTTTATGGAAAAACTGGCTTTCAGCAGGATTTGGATTATTTTCCTCCCTTTCTCAAAGACTTCTTCCGCTGTATCACCCCATACAATAATGTCATCAATGTATTGCGGGTGTTCTGGAGCTTGCCCCTGTTCCAGTGCAGTCTGGATCAGTCCATGGCAAATGGTAGGGCTGTGTTTCCACCCCTGGGGCAGTCGGTTCCAAGTGAACTGGACACCCCTCCAAGTAAAAGCAAACTGTGGCCTGCACTCTGCTGCCAAAGGAATTGAGAAAAATGCATTGGCAATATCAATCGTGGCATACCACTTGGCTGCCTTTGACTCCAGTTCATACTGAAGTTCTAGCATGTCCAGTACGGCAGCACTCAATGGTGGTGTGACTTCATTCAGGCCACGATAGTCTACTGTTAGTCTCCATTCTCCATTAGACTTTCGCACTGGCCATATGGGGCTATTAAAGGGTAAGCGGATCCTGCTGATCACCCCTGACTCTCCAGTCTACGGATCAGGTGATGGATGGGAATCAGGGAGTCTCGGTTGGTGCAATATTGCCACCTGTGCACTGTTGTGGTCTCAATTGGCACTTGCTGTTCTTCAACTTTCAGCCACCCCACAGCAGAGGGATCCTCTGAGAGACGAGGCAAGGTGGACAGCTGCTCAATTTCCTCAGTCTCCAAAGCAGCAATACCAAAAGCCCACCGGTACCCTTTTGGGTCTTTGAAGTACCCTCTCTTGAGGTAGTCTATGCTAAGGATGCATGGAGCCTCTGGACCAGTCACAATGGGGTGTTTTTGCTATTCCCTCCCAGTCAGGCTGATTTCAGCCTCCAGCACAGTCAACTCTTGGGATCCTCCGGTCACTCCAGAAATATAGATGGGTTCCACCCCTTGACAGCTTGATGGCATCAGGGTACACTGTGCACTGGTATCTACTAGAGCCTTATACTTCTGTGGGACTGATGTGCCAGGCCATCTGATCCACACAGTCCAGTAAATCTGATTGTCCCCTACCTCCACCTGGCTGGAGGCAGGGCCCCTCTAATGGTCATAACAGAGTTGGACACTTAAGTCATGGTAAAAGGGATTATTCTTCGTTATCACAGGAGCTGCAGTAAAATCAGCTCTTCCACTCCATCTGAGAAACTGTTCACCAGAGACCGAAGCCGCAGCTCTCATTGGATGGTCAGTCTTGGCCCTTGCTCCCCTCTTCAATTCACTCACCCATTCCTCCAAAGCTGAAGTAGGTTTTCCATCCCACTTTGTCATGTCTTCTCCATGATCCTGCAGGTAAAACCACAAGGTAGCCCGTGGGGTATACCTCCTGTATCTCCTCTCTCGAACAATAGGACACCTTTTTTTAATAGCTGAGACGTGTGTTGGTACACGTGAGGAGCTGGATAAATCAGATAGATCGTCCCTCAATTGTTTGATGTCCTGGGACAGTTTTTACACAGCTGAGATGATGGAAGGGGTGAGATTGTCTTCGAACTCTCAGAGTTTATGAACCATTTCATCCACTGTTAGTGGTACTATGTCATTCCAGGTTACTGTTGCCAGTGAATGGGCATATGATGACAGTGCATTCCATGTAAGTTTTCGCCACATGGGTCATGTACATTCAACTTCATCTGGATCTATGGGTATATCCCCGTTATTCGGCTTGATGTGGTAGGTCATCTCTACGATGGCTGATTCCTTCAGAGACTGGATGCTTTTGTCTATAGTAGTCCACTTGGCGAAATGACTCATAACATTGTCCTTGTATGGAAACCTTTCTTTCACAGCTGCCAAGAGCCGCCTCCAAAGGCTGAGGGACTTTTTCTCTCTTGCAATTGCTTTGTCAATTCCCCCTTCTCTGGCAAGTGATCCCAGCTGCTTGGCTTCTGTACCTTCTAGTTCATGACCATCAGCCCCATTGTCCCAGCATTGGAGCAACCAGGTGACGATGTGCTCCCCTGGTTGACGGATAAAATCTTTTCGCATATTCCGCAGCTCGGTTGAGGTCCGAGGTTGAGAAGTTACCTCTTCTTCTTCTTCTTCATCATGTGATGATGACTCCTGATGAGATGCTAGACCAGGTGGTGAATACATTGTTTCTTCATCTTGCTTCACCCTTCTTGCCTCTTTTTTGCTTTTTCGCTTGAGTACAGGAGCAACCAATATTGGTACAACCTGGTCCTCTGGTTTGGCTGCAGTGATTATCACTGTGGTTTGAGTAGCGACTGTACTTCTTGCTGGGGGTGGTGTAGCTGCTGTGCTTGGAGATGGGGTAACTGCGCTGTCTGTTGCAGTCGAAGTTTGAGCAGCTGCTGTAGTTGCCACTGGGGTAGCTGCGCTGTTCACTGCAGCCAAAGTTTGAGTAGCAACTGTACTTGTCGATGGGGGTGGTGAAGCTGCTGTGCTTGGAGCTGGAGTAGCTGCGCTGACTGTTGCTTTGCCCTCAGATCCGCCGGCATTCTTTTCCTTTTGAAGGTGCTGGATAGTGTTGAACAAGGCCCTGTAAGCATAGGCCAAGCCCCAGCAAGTTGCCATGATTTTTCCATCTCTGGTATGGCCAGAATGACCACACACCTCATTTAAGTGTTTTACTAATTCTTCTGGATTTTGCAGTTGTTCGGTAGTGAAATTCCCAAGTATTGGAGGGGCCCACTGACCTAGATACTTGCCCATACTATCCCCCACACCCTGCCAATCATGACTGTCCAGCCTCAGGGAAAATCTCTTGGTCCTCCTACATCGTCGTTTGACCCCAGACAAGACCCAAACCTGACTCTGCTTAACTCTTGAAATCAGTCGTGGGCAAAACACACTCTGTATGCGTGCCAGCATGGTGATTACCATCACGATCAGCAAACAAGTCTCAACAGCATTAAACGGCCATTAAAAACTTCAAAACTCTCAAATGTAAAAGGGGGGAGGACTGGGAGGGTAAAAGGATGTCTCCTTCACAGGTTGAGCACCTGAGAAGGAGAAAAAAGATGTGCAATTGCTAAGCACTTCTATTATATACCTCCCAAAGTATAAAGGTGGAGACCACACTGGGAACATAAGCCAGATCAGTTTTATGATCAATGATTCTATTGTATTACAAGTCATTACCATAAAGTACAATGATACAAAAACCTTAGCCCAAGCCCCACACTTGAAAAACACTAATACAGCAAGTACCGGATGGACGTAAGATATCATATACTGAAACTGTGAGATCAAGAGGAACAACCTTGAGAGCCAATAAATCAGCATTGTGACGAGTGACTATCAATCCAGTCAGATCTGTTCTTATCTCAACCCTTCGTGCCCCACGTTGGGCGCCAAAAAGAACTGTCGTGGTTTAAACCCAGTCAGGTAGCTTGTTCACTCACTCCCAGTGAGTGGTGCCGAGCTGACAACAATCGAGGTCCGTGTCCGTCTCCCCCCTCCGCACCGGGGCTCTCCCCTTCCCCGCTCCCGGAGGAACGGGGAGGAGGATCGAAAGAGTGCAACTCCTACGGGTTGAGACAAGAACAGTCCAGCAACCAATGTACAACACAAATCACCACCGCTACCACCAACGACAACAATGATAAGAGAAAATAACAAGGGAAGAGAATACGATACCACCGGCCAAGAAACGAGTCCCACCCGGAAGCCCGTGTCCTTCTGGGTAACTCCCAGTTACCCCCCACCTGGGCATGACGTGCTGTGGTATGGAATACCTCTTTGGCTAGCCTGGGTCAGGCGCCCCATCTCTGCTTCTTCACGGCTTCCCCTCCTCCCTGGCAGAGCATGAGCCTCACAAAGTCCTTGGTCAGGGTAAACATCACTTAGCAACAACCAAAAACATCGGTATCACCAGCACTGTTCCCAAGCTGGAAGTCAAAACACAGCACTGCACCAGCTACCATGAAGGAGAAACATGACTGCTGCTGCTGAACCCAGGACAGGATACTTTAAAATTAAATACTCTAGTGCTCAAATGAAGAGAAAGGAAACAAAAGAGTCTGACTCGGAAAAGGTGGCAAGCTGGCTCTGGGAAGCTGCACCTCATGCACTTACCCATCTCCTAGACTGTGTTATACAACAAAGCCACACACATGCGTCTGAACAGGAACACCTCAACTTACCCAAAATGCGCCCTTCTGTTAAAATAACTTTCTTTTGTTACCTGTGAGATTATGGTGGCCAAACTCACATCCCCAAATGCTTATGCCACCAGCAGTTTCAGAGAACTCCCATCTGACAAGGCTGCATTACTAGGGATATGCAAGTGGCACAATAGTCCACTAATATAGTGACTATTGATTATCATTACTTGGTAAACGACTGATAGATAATCTAGGCAGCATAAAGGGCAATGCTAGAGCAATTCCATTGTGGGAGATGAATAGATTTTCATTTGATTACTATTGTGATTTCATCTAAAGGTGCTTGCTTGGAGCATAGGAATATGCTTCCTCTGAGAGTGAAGAGTTACGCATCTAACAGGTAAATTGGGCAGTACAGTTTTTAGACCCTCAAAGTGAAATACTCACTTGTGGGCTGAGACACTCGGATTTCTTTACAGAAAGGGAATCAGGCACCTCAGAAAAGGATGTAAACAGCAGGGAACCCCTAAAGCATTGCATGGTACTTGTATCAGTATGCTTGAAAGCCTAAGTTCTCTGGAGAAAACCAATGAAGGAAACTAGATTTGGGAATAGCATATTTGTAACATTACTCTTTTAAAAAGCCTAAGCTGACTTCCTGTTTTGCTGAAGGGGCAGCATCCACCATTTATGACAGTCTTGTTGTTGGACCTAGGAAAGCTGAGTTTGATTTTCTCTTCCTTTATTCTGAAAGACTGCCTTAGTCACCAGGCATTCTCAGATATTCAAGGCAAGAGGTGTGCAATTCTGGCTTAAGAAGATTAATGTATAAATGGCCCCACATACAGTTATCTAGTTAAAAGAACCTCACAGGAGTGCCAGGACATCACTGTGGTTGTGTTTGCCTTCATACAGTATCAAATAACCTGAGCTCATCTACTTGAAAATAGTGAGCAATCTTAATTTTTCTGATGTGGCTTTTATACTAGGAAGTAAAATTTTCACCAAAAAAAAAATCAGATTTACCCCAGTAATCCATATGAAAAAAATCATGCGGCAGAAGAAGCTGAGCAAAACCTCCTTGCTCAGTCATGCTTATGCCATGCCTCCTCCCACTCTTTGTCCATTCTGATGATAGGCTTTGTAAGTAGAGATCTTTAGTTTTTAACTGTGAAGCAGCTAGCATGCTGCTGGTGTCAAAAGATAAATAATAAATACTCATCAGCATGAGAGAGCAAAAGGACAAATGATGGCCCCAGGTCAGTATTGAATCATATTTTCAGCTGACAACAGCAAGTTACAAGTCTGACGGGTTTAATAAACTGCTACTGATATTTACTAATTCTTTTTTGTAATATGTTTTAGTTGGATACAGAAGGATATGCATTTTATGAAATATATACAGTAATAGCCAAAAGATCTCAGTGCCAGGAGGCATTATTATAATCTACATGTTTAGGAGGAATCAAAGTAAAATTAGGCATTAAAAATACGGTAGAGATAACAGCCAATACTGTGCTAGAAAAAATGGGTCATAAGACTCATGTTTCAGAACTGTTTTGAAGCATATGTGTATTCTGAAAGAGCAGCCATCACGAAGGTGTAGATCCCTGAACTTTACTTTTCCTTTCTGTCTGAACAGAGGTGGGGCCTTTCTCAACTCACATACCTTTTTTAATGATGATTTAATCACTCAAAAGTATGATCTCTATGCACTGTCTTGTTAATGGCAATGCTGTGATGCCTAGGGGTCCAGACTGCAAGGTGTTGTATGAAGAGCACAAGAGAGATATATAGCCACAAAGGGAAAAGACTGAATAGTCAAAAGCCATAAGAGATACTGTCCACATCTTAGTCCCTAAAATTCACCCCAGTAAGAGTGCCCAGAGGAGTGTCTCACTGAATCAACAGCTCAGACCTGGAGGACATCCTGTGCTCCTCCTTTTGAGTCCTCACAGCTCATCACACATGTTGCACTAGTTATATTTTAATCACAACACCTGCTAGAACCAAAGGAACACATGCCATGAAGATCTAAGATTTTATTGACAACCTATCTGACATTAATGAGCAAACAGTAGGGAACAACTTTTCACACCCAAATTGGTACTATAAACAATCTGCATCTACCCAGGACATTGCATTAATCTTCTCTGTATTAGTATAAATTAACAGTATAGAGTTCCAGGAATGTGACTGCATGTTCCTTGCCAACAGCATCTGTCCAAACATCTGGAAGTACACACCTAAGAAAACGAAAAAATGAAAACCAGAATAGTGTTTGGTAGTCAATAAAAAATTGAAGAAAACCACAAAACCCCAACCCTTAACTGTTCAAATAAAGACTTTTTGTTCTAACATAATCTTCATTACTTGAATGTCAATATGGACTTACAGAAAAGGACCCAATGTCCTTCTTAATTACAAATAAGAATTTACCCTTTTTTCCCCTAAAGTCCAATAGACAACTACAGTACTTTTAAGCGACTTCTCAGAATACTCTAAATGCTTTGAAAATTCATGTTGAAACACTCATTTTTTAACCTAAACTGCTCACTTTCAAGCACATTATCATTTAAATCACAATATGCTGCAGCATATCTATCTACATGTATATGTAGGTACATAACGGAATCCTGAGGGTGCACAGAGTAAATGGAGCCTCTCCTGAAATACCCCCATCCAACAGGCTAATGGAGAAGCGAGCAGTCAGCAGAAAAGATGAAGAATGAGGGAATTTTCAGAAGAGCACAAGCGGTCAAACAGTAGGCCAAAGCTAGAGCAAGCCCCCATACTGCTTTGTGTGATATTTTACATTTGGTGCAATAATGGAAACTTGCACTGATTACAGGATCTTCTGGCTTTTTAGTCTTCTCCCTTCTGGAATAATGAACATTTTTTTGTAAGTCTCAGAATGATGATGAGTACATTCCTTTCTGTTATCAGAACTGGCTGAAGAAAGCGTCTTTGATTAGCCTGCTGGGTTGAACAAAGAAGTCTCTCTGAGGATCATTAGCTGCCAGGTAAGTGGAGGCTTTTTCTGAGCTGCCAGCAAAGAAAGTAACCATTTTACTCTCCCAAATTGGAACCTTTTTCACTGAAATTGATAAAACTAAGAATCTGTTTGGGTTTTTTTCTCAATCACAGCCTCTAAAGCAGAATGTGCTTTTCAGCCATGCTTTTAATGTATGTAATAGTTCAGAGGTGGATTTGAATCAAAGCAAAGGACAGGCTGTAGTCAGTTTTAGAGAATGAACAAGGGAAGAGGCAGCTTCTGGGCCTTGTCTGCCTTCATATAATGTATAACACACCGTAATATGGCTTACAATTATTAACACAACCACACTAGCCAGAATGTTCCCTGGGACTTCCTCTGGGACTCAACCCATATCCTTCCTATTCTTGCCTTCAGAGAAGTTCTGTAGTTTTAAGAGACAAGGTCAGCTTGCATCTATGGCCTGAATGCATTTCTGTTGTCCCCATATGGAGATTGAAAGGCTTAAATAACAAGCAAAACAGAATGGCTGCATAATTTCAGAGCTACACTCTTGAAGACATTTTGTTGTCTAAGAGAAATTTCTTCCAATCTAAATATTTTTATACCTCCTAAAATCTGAAGAGGTTCTGCAGGTGCTGCTAGCTGATACTATTTATAGAAATCTAACTAAAGGTGATATTTCATACCAGCAAAATCCAGTTTATCTTAGCATAGCCCAGATATAGAAAGAAAATGTTCCCATAAGAAGAATATGTGGGCTGACCAAGAAATAATCTTTTATTTATGGCCTCTCCATTTCTCATCTGAGTCATAGAAGAAAAGACTATAGTATAATGACTGTACAACAATTTGGAGTAGCAATAGCATAGAAATTTATGCTTACCTTTGAATACATGTATGATTGATACATGTTGTGGTTTCATGAAGAATGAGCACACTGATATTTATATTTAATCAAATAGGGATCACTGACACATGAAGTTCATGTTTCATGCTACGCACTAAAAATACTTTTTTTCTTGTAGTGATAATTTTGTACCTATCAACATTTATCATTTCAGCTAATTGAGGTACAAATAATAATAATAATGTTTTAATGATTTCCCAATGGCCCAATTGCATCGTTAATTCCATTAGTTGTCCAGTTAAAAGATATCCTTTGTGACTGCCATAATCATAAATCTGTTGAGCTCAGAATGATAATTAATTCCAATATTTGCATTTTTCAGTGTCATCCTGGACACTTTTTGTTTGCTCAGTTTTGTGTTTTGTTACATAGTCTGCTACATGCTTGCATTCTGACCCTTGAAAATTCCCATACTGCACGAATATGTCCTTTAGAGAGGCTTTACACAGAGCCAGTCAGTCCTCTGCCAGAAGAAAGCCTGGGTTCCCTGGTGCGGTGCTGGAACTAGACTGAAGCTAGGTCATGTTCTAATAGCTGAGCAAGTGCATATGTGACTGGGTGTGTGGGTGGGTATGCCATTCCCTGCCTACACTGTTGAAGGTCATTTCTCACTGCATGAAAAAAGGCAGATTTTGATATCAGCCATTGTATAGGACCTATTTTTCATCTAGACAGTTAAAATCAATGAAACAGTGGCAATTTTCTCCAGAAAAGAGTAATATCTTGTGAAATTAAGGTTATTTTAGCTAGAAATTTATCTTTCCTTTTCTCTTTTTTTTCCTTTTTTAAAAAAAAAAATATTTTGAAAGAATTATGCTAGAAATAAAAAAAATAGAAAGAAATGGTTTTAACTGCACATTGCAGTTGTAATGCAGACAAGTACAAAAAGGAATAATTCCAAATATTAGAATTTGATTTCATACTTTTCCAGTCTATTTCTTGTGAAATGTGCATGTATTTCAAGCACTTAAACTTAAGTCTCATATGAATCTCGCTTACCTCAATAAATATGGAAGTTTATCTATTATGAAGACCTGAGGAGATGAAGCAGTAGCTTAGATATGTATGCAAAGACACTCTCTTTCTTGTGGTGGCAATGCTGGGGAGATCTATTTTTGTATTCCACAGTAAAGAGGATTTCTGATTCTGACTCTTGTGGGGAAAAATGCTTCTTTTAGGCACTAACTTCAAACTATTTATTTATTTATTTTGCATGTACGCAGAGCCAAAGCTCCTACCAGGTGTGAGCAACACGACAATTTTGCAGTGATGAGTCTGAAGTTAGAGGCATAGAAGCATAGAATCATAGAATAGTTAGGGTTGGAAAGGACCTTAAGATCACCTAGTTCCAACCCCCCTGCCATGGGCAGGGACACCTAACGCTAAATCATCACCCAAGGCCTGGTCCAACCTGGTCTTGAACAACGCCAGGGATGGAGCATTCACAACCTCCCTGGGCAACCTATTCCAGTGCCTCACCACCCTAACAGGAAAGAATTTCCTCCTTATATCCAATCTGAACTTCCCCTGTTTAAGTTTTAACCCGTTACCCGTTGTCCTATCACTACAGTCCCTAATGAAGAGTCCCTCCCCATCATCCCTATAGGCCCCCTTCAGATACTGGAAGGCTGCTATGAGGTCTCCACGCAGCCTTCTCTTCTCCAGCCTGAACAGCTCCAACTTTCTCAGCCTGTCTTCATACGGGAGGTGCTCCAGTGCCCTGATCATCCTCATGGCCCTCCTCTGGACTTGTTCCAACATTTCCATGTCCTTTTGATGTTGAGGACACCAGAACTGCACACAATACTCCAGGTGAGGTCTCACAAGAGCAGAGGGGCAGGATCTTGCACTTGGCATGGTTAAACCTCATGAGGTTGGCATCAGCCCACCTCACAAGCGTGTCAAGGTCCCTCTGGATGGCATTCCTTCCCTCCAGCATATCAACCAAACCACACAGCTTGGTGTCATCGGCAAACTTGCTGAGGGCGCACTCAATCCCACTGTCCATGTCAGCGACAAAGATGTTGAACAAGACTGGTCTCAACACAGATGCCTGACGGGCACCACTCATTACTGGTCCTCAGCTGGACATTGACCACAACTCTTTGTGTGCGGCCATCCAGCCAGTTCTTTATCCACCGAGTGGTCCATCCATCAAATTGATGTCTCTCCAATATAGAGGCAAGGATGTCGTGTAGGACAGTGTCGAACGCTTTACACAAGTCCAGGTAGATGACATCAACTGCTCTACCCCTGTCCATCAGTTCTGTAGCCCCATCATAGAAGGCCACCAAATTGGTCAGGCAGGATTTCCCCTTAGTGAAGCCATGCTGGCTGTCACCAAGCACCTTGTTGATTTTCATGTGCCTTAGCATGCCTTCCAGCAGAATCTGCTCCAAGATTTTGCCAGGCACAGAGGTGAGACTGACTGGTCTGTAATTCCCTGGGTCATCCATTTTCCCCTTCTTGAAAATGGGGGTTATATTTCCCTTTTTCCAGTCATTGGGAACTTCACCTGACTGCCATGATTTCTCAAATATGATGGCCAGCGGCTTCACAACTTCATTCACCAGCTCCTTCAGGACCCGTGGATGGATCTCATCAGGACCCATGGATTTGTGCACATTCAGATTTTTAAGATGGTCTCGAACCAGTTCCTTTCTTACAGTGGGCCCAAGGTCTTCATTCTCACAGTCCCTGCATCTGCCTTCCAAGACTTGGGTGGTGTGGTCAGAGCCTTTGCCAGTGAAGACCGAGGCAAAGAAGTCATTCAGAACCTCAGCCTTCTCCAAATCCTGTGTAGCCAGTTCTCCCGAGAGCTTCCTGAGGGGGGCTACATTCTCCCTAGTCTGTTTTTTATTTGCTATGTACCTGTAGAATCCCTTCCTGTTATCCTTAATACCCCTAGCCAAGTTTAATTCTAACTGGGCCTTAGCTTTCCTAACCTGGTCCCTGGCTTCCCAGAGAACATCCCTGTATTCTTCCCAGGCCGCCTGGCCTTCCTTCCACTTTTTATAAGCCTCTTTTTTCATTTGAATTTTCCTCAGGAGCTCCTTATCCATCCAAGGAGGTCTCCTGATCCTCCTGCTGCACTTCCTTGTGGTTGGGGTGCAACACTCTTGAGCTTGTAGCAAGTGATCCTTGAATATCAACCAAGAGTCTTGGGCCCCCCTGCCCTCTAGGGTTATATCCCATGGCACCTTCTGAAGCAGGTTCCTGAAGAGGCCAGAGTCTGCGCTTTTGCAGTCCAGGGCAGTGAGCTTGCTGCACGTTCTTCTCACTGTCCTGAGGATCTCAAATTCAAACATCTCATGATTGCTGCATCCAAGGCTGCCCTGGAGCGTCACATTTCCAACGAGCCCTTCCCTGTTGGTGAGCACAAGGTCAAGCATGGCACCTCTCCTTGTTGGCTCCTCTATTACTTGCAGAAGGAAGTTGTCTTCTGCACAACTGAGGAACCTCCTGGATTGCTTGTGCTGGGCCGTACCGTCCTTCCAACAGATGTCAGGGTGGTTGAAGTCACCCATGAGAACAAGGGCCTGTGAGCGTGAGGCTTTTCCTATCTGTCTATGGAGTGCTTCATCCGCAGGTTCCTCTTGACCAGGCGGTCTGTAACAGATCCCCACAGTAATGTCTCCCATAGCTATATTCCCTTTAACCCTGACCCACAAACTCTCTGTGGACTGCTCACCTGTCCCCAGACAGAGTTCCATACTCTCCAGCCTATCCCTAACATAAAGGGCAACCCCCCCTCCCTGCCTGCCGGGCCTGTCTTTTCTAAAAAGCCTGTAACCTTCCATTCCAACACTCCAGTCATAGGAGCCATCCCACCATGTTTCTGTGATGCCTGTTATATCATACCCCCTTAAACGTGCACACATCTCTAATTCTTCTTGTTTGTTCCCCATTCTATAGGCATTTGTATAGAAGCATCTGAGCCGAGCTCCAAATGAAGCCAGCTCATTGGCTGGAGCGGCTGGGATATCTCTACATTGCTCCAAGCATTTATTACAGGTTCTGGCAACTGACTGGGTGTGTTGGGATGGAATGATGCCTCCTCCCCCAACACATCTAGTTTAAAGCCTCCTTGACCAGTCTGGCAAGCCTCCTACCAAAACTGCTCTTTCCCTTCTTTAGCAGCAGCTCCACCAGCTCCCAGTAGGCCTGGCCTACAAGCTTGGGTCCCATGTTCGAGACACCCAAACCCCTGACTATGGCACCACCCTTTTAACCAGTTATTAACCTGGCTAATCCTCCTAGGTCTTTTTTAGGTCTTCCCCTGTACCCTGGAGAATTGATGAAAAGACCACCTGAGCTCCAGAGTCCCTAACCACCTCCCCCAGGGCTCTGTAGTCCTTCTTTATGTTCCCCAGGCTACTACTATCTATGTCCCTAGAATTGTCCTTCTTGATTCAGGTCTGTTCATAGACAGTCTCTCAACCAATAAGACTGGTTAATGTCTGAATAATGTCTGAATAAAGATTTCTTGATGAAGACTTTGTTTACTGTGTGGTCTATAACGTATTTATATGAAGCTCAATATAGTAATGCAAATTGAAAACAGATAGATGACTGTATTCTGCCTTTTCACCTTTTATCTCACCTACAAATACAGGTTTATCATCCAGATAATAACCACTATGAAACATTTCCCTGATATGGTCTTCACATGCTCTTGTTCTTTTGATCTCTTGTAATACTGATTTTTGTTCTTCTGGAAGCACAGCTCAACAGGTCACTCTTCCAAATGCCAGTGCTGCTGCACTGAGGCTATTTTTTATCAGTGGTCAGAAAGCATGAGTTAAAGCTTCTGATCAACCAGAGCTCTGGTAAAGGGTCTTTTGAAGCTCTTTACCAAGCTTGTAAAAAACAGTAGATCCTGTATTGTGATTTCTGAAAGAACACTTGCAGCAAGTCACAAATTCCTTCTCCTGTTTAGAGGTTTCCTCACACCCGACAGGAAGTTTTGGAAACCTGATATTTACAAGTATCTAATTAATACTTTTCACTTGCTTGTCAGAGAAGCTTGAAAACAGTAGCTTACAGCAGTTTCGGTGAGAATGCAATAGTCCTGCATATCTGCACTTTGTCTTCAGCTACCTTGAAATATAATGAAGTTCATATAGATTAGCCCTGAATAATCTCTTCAGATTCTAATTATTATTTTTTCAAGCCTGCAGTTTGTCTATAGTACCGTACCACATAATATAATAACATATAATAATTATTTCTCTCTATATAGTATATATAATGCAATGCAATATGGTATGATATGAGATGATACAGTGTAACATAACATCACTTAACATAATGTACCATTATGTAACATAATGTAGTACAGTAGAATAAAATTAATATAATCGATATAATATAGCATAGCATTATATATTATAATATATAATATCATATCATGTCATACAATATAATGTCTGTGGTTACATTAGTCTCCCTCTTCTGCTACTTTTGAAGAATGCTGTGTTCAAATTTTCAAACAAAACAGAGGTTGAAATCAGTATCATCCCTTCATGTAACTCTAGGTATTTCTTTTTCAGTTGTTCTTCGGGAATTTCATAAAAATAAAAAAACTCTCCTCATTGGTTTTTAATATAACATATATAACCTATAACATTGGTCTTCTTAGCCAGAAGTGAGATTAACATCAACCTATCTTGTATGGGTTTTAGCTTCCAGAGAAACAGCATGTAATGTGTGAAGTACTACATCACATACTGCTGAGCTGAGGCTGGAGAATACGAACCTGTCACCTTCCAGTCCTCTCTGTTCTTCAGCCTCCAGAAGTCAGCTTTTTATTTGATGATTCTGCACACTTGATTGAGATTCAGTTTCTACAGCTTTCACAGGCTTATGCAGACCCTCAGCATTACATACAAGGTTGAAGAATAATACATGAACAAAAACTTAAAGAATAAGGTCCAGAGTATAGTAATGAGGATGCAGGTGTGCAAACTTTATTAATCTCACAGTTGTCAAGAAATTTAGCTGTACATAGCAATAAATGATATAGACCTGTTAAGCAGTGTGATTCATTGGATTACGAAGATAGGAGATTCAGAAAGAGGTCAATTTGTTTTAAAGCTATCAAACCAATTACACTGCAACTTCAATATTTTAAGGGGTACAAAAGCTTGATTTATTTTACCATTTTTATACCTTAGAGGGGATTGCTTGTATAGTCACATGCAGTATTGCTGCAGCTGTTTATATTTCACAACCAAAAAGAAACTCTTTCTTACTAAAATGAGTGCTCCTTAGTAAGAGATTACCAGCTGATTTTCTGCCACTTCTTTCAATTCTAAACAAGGCAATTACTTTTCCTTAAGAAGAAATAAAAGTTTATTTATGGTCTTTGGAGCAATGCTATTCTCCTTGGTAGCATACTTAGTTATAGCCCAAAAGATTTTAACATAGTCATAGCTAGATTTCATTCTTTTGGCTATTTGTGAAAAAAGGTGATCTTGAAGCATATCTCTGGATACATCTTTGAGGCTTTGAAAGTATTACATCTCTGAGAATTCAGAGTACTTAATAAGAACAAATTTTTGGCAAGGCCTTGCATAACACAAGCACAAGATGTAAATTCATCGAAGGATGAAATAGAACTAGTTAGATGCAAGTCAAAGCACTTTGATAAATCATAGCTAAGCAAATACAAATAAAAATAGGTGCTGAATTTTAAAATAAGATTTAGTTGATTAGATTGGGATCATTCCATATTATTCAGGACTAATAATTTTATGCAAGATGAGCATACCCTTGCACCGTTCTTTGCTTTTTCAAACCTTTACTTGTGAGTGGGTTCAAATTTGTCTAATTATGGCTGAATTAATGTGATATAATATTACAAACTGGAAAATATCGATTGCACTAAAATAGGTTTTAAATATAATGTTGAATATAAAAATGAAGACTTTAAAAATAATTATAAAACCTTTGCAGATATAGAGGTGTCAATTGAGATGACCTCTACATAAGATAATGATTTTGTTATGTCTTCTAACTGCCACGTACCAGTCTATCCAAAATTACCATTTCCAAGGTACCTACATGAGCTGTTACCATTTGTATTCTGAACAGTTGATAAATATCTTTTGCATAAGAAGTGTTTGAACAGTATGAATTCACATGCCATTAATTATAATATACTGATGAAAAGAAATTCATTTTATGTTCACGCAGCTGTCATGTACTGTGAGGACTGTTATGTTCTAATGTACTGCTAGTCAATCGGCATAATAAAGGTCTTACTCATCAAACCCTGAGCATGCTATATTTGTGTATCCTGTACTGTAACCAAAGCACAGGGTAGATGTAAATAGCTTCACACTGACATTCATATGCTATAATTTCATGACATCTTTAATGTCCATGCATCATTAAGATAAAGTGTTAGCACAGAATAATTTCTTAAATTGTATTTTATTTTTAACAGAAACTGAACTTGGTATTACACTTTCACCTAAATTGAATCCACCTGATTATTATTATAGAATTAAAGCTGCTCTAAGATTAATTGGTTTCATTTCTTTAGTTTCTTCATGCTTCTAATACCTGTGAATTGCATTGTGCTGATTAGATATCCTGTCATCTTTTCTAACTGCAACACATACAAAGATTGCTCTTCTTTAACAAAGTAGCTAGGGAAAGAATAATATAATAAATAAATGTCACACAATTCTCAAAGTCCTATATTTTAGGCCCACCAAAAATGATGGGCTTTGTGTCATGCCCTTCATGCACTAAATCCAAACTATTTTATATCCAGGACAAAAAACAACCCAGGAGTCAGGGTCCCAATGCCGTACTTGTAACATCAGACACTTACAGTCTCCTTTTCTGAAAGTGTTTATTTTCAGTGATTTCCTCCTGAGATAGCATAGATGGTTTCAAATAGTGCAGTCTGAATGCAAAACAAAAGGTCAGTACCTTCTGACCGGTGAAGATGGTAAAAAGCCATCCTAATTAATGTTGTTACTCGTTTGCCTAAAAGCAGCTGGGAATTTAATTAGTTCTGTAACTTGTTAGTTCTGATGGATATCTGCCCTCTGCCCCAGAGCAGCTGTTATGTCACCTCCAGCTGCTTCTTGCAGATGAACAGCTCTCAATCTTTTTGGAGCCAGCCTCACTGCTGCCTACCATGCCTTGCCCTTTTGACCAAATACTGCTTCCTAGCTGGCTTTTGCTGGTGCTGGTTTCATCATCTCTGAAGCCTCCCTGCTTCTCCCCCAATACTGAAATCCTGCTGGAGCCTTGCCTTGCCATGCCATGCTCCAAACGTCTGCTGGTGCTTTGGCCTCCCCCCAGCTGGCTCTTCCTCAGTCCTCCCTTCTTCTCCTCTGACATTTAATGCCACGATGTTAACACACATATTTCTGCCAACAAGCCCAGCAGAGCTTATGAAACTGGGGTCAATCCTGTTTTCGCTGTGACTCATCTCTGCTGTAACCCATCCTCACAGATCAACAGCCATAAACCTGCTGCTTCAAGAGTGGACACAGTAGAGCTAGAGAGATGGGATTTTATCAGCTCAGGCGAAGTGACTTTTGAACTAGACTAGACTAGACTAGACTAGACTAGACAAGAATAGAATGTTTCAATTACGTGACAACAGAGTTTTAATTTCTTTTTTGTTGGGCAATTCAAAATGAAATTTATGTAAATGATCCTATTTTTGTATTTTCAAAAGTTTTTGATCTTTCTTTTTTGGACCTGTCAAAGCTGTTCACATTCTAATCCTTTTGGTACTCTGTAAAACACAGTTTTCAGTGAATAAACCATTTGTGATAACAATTTGCCCACACATGCCATTAACCATTTTCCTTCCCTCCCTAGTGGACTTGTAAAATATGTGATCTTGGAAACAAACTTCATTGTGTTTCAACCCAATGTCCTGCTAAACAGAGACATTGCTTGGAGTTGCATAAGAAATGTCTTCTCTCTATGTCTGTTCCAGAAAGGGTAAAAAAAAAAAAAAGGTAACAAAAGGCTTGTGATAATTTTATATTTAAGTAAAATTAAAAAAAACCCACAAGATATTTAAGCTACTGTCAAACAACCTGTGCTTTCTCATCTAGATCTGTATATCATAATTATTATATTATTTAGTATTATGACTAGCATTAAATTTGGGATTAATTTGGCTAGATGCTCAATATTTTCATACAACACTCTTGGTCATAGCAAAACTTTATTAGGAATAGAAGAGAATCTTCTCCTAGGACTACTTCTAGTATGAACACAGTATTACTCCCTTTTGCTCAACTGTTTTCTTTCTTGAATTTTTTTAATGACTGAAAGTTTGCCCTTGTCATCCACAGCACGCAAAAAAGCATTTTAAGATGTTTCACTGGAGTGACTCTGTGCTCACAAAGTCATTTTTTACAGATTATATCAGACCACATACTAATAACATATGCATACTCACTACCAGCTTGTCTGGGACAAATGATAATTTTGACACTCTCTAATGCATCACTTTCACTGTGTTTAAGGATTTATTGTCCTGAAAAAGTTTATGGGCACTGTAGGGGAATCAGATCTTACAGCCTTTCAGGAATTTTCTGAAATCTCGTACTTAATCAATGTTTCTGGAGTTTAGCAGTTAAAGGGATTTTAAAGTTAAATATAAATCTGTTATGTCTGGACTTTTTGCTTTACACTTTTGCTGAATCACTTTTTAGGCCCAAATACATTTTCACATCTCACCTTCAGAAAAGTAAAAGTCCATGAGGATCCAAATGTTGCTAATATAGCCACCTGTGACACAAATATGAGATTCTGGGGGTAATGAGATACTGACTTCAGATGGCAAAGATGTTGCTATCAGCTGTTTGAGCATTTCACATTTAACCTCAGCAATTTTTTATGGACTTCTAACTAAACTACTTGCTACTCAAACTAATTTATTAGTCTTAGTAAGTCTCATGTTGGTGAAATCTTAAAGTTATTGTAAACTACATCAATAGAAATACAACATTAATTTTTCTCTGGATTTTTGATTATTTGGCTAAAATGTCCAGTTTAGGAGATAATGTTTGAATCTGGATCAAACCTCTCTGAAACTGGTAGGGTTGCATGCTTCACGCAAGACAAAGCTCTTCAGTGCTCTAGGAAAAATGGGTCTGTGCAGGTACTCATTGAGAAGGGGCATACACAGCACACTTAGAGGGGATGGAAAGGGGCATACAGAAATGAGGGGCTATGTCCACAGAGCACAGTGCAATGTCACGTGGAGGTACTGCTGCTCTTCAGCTCCAGGGAATTACCCATGCCAAACTGCTTTGAGCATCTCACTCTCCTTAGTTAAGTGTATTTAGTTATTGAACCGAGAATTATACCGTGATGATCTACGATAAAAGACCAGGAAATCTCAATATAGTCTGACCAAGCACTAACATATGACTCCCAGGGAAATAATCTAGGAGGGCTCTCAGCTTGAGTGCTCAGTGAAAATATTTGTGTTGTGAATAGAGAAACTGTCTTTGTTTGTGTTATTGCCCTGAAGCTCAAGGACATAAAAAGAGATTTTTTTTTTTTTTTTTTTTTTCATTCATACACCTTAAATTTTAACTTTTTGCTAGTTTGAAATGGACCAACAATTTTTCTTCTTACAGCTTTCAAAACCCAGTTTCACAAAGTAAAAAGTCCTGGAAACTGACAACAGGTCTTGGTCTGAAATTTGTTCTCAGACAAAATAGCAAGCATAACCAAGGATCAGAAAGCTGCCATCAAGTCTTACAGACTGCAAAAGCTTCTGAGCAGGCCTAAAGTTTTTCACCAAAACTGTTACACAGAAAACAAGTTTGCAAGCGTCAGAATCTTATAACCAAATGCTGTGGCTCTAGTTAAGAGATAAAAAAGTCCTGTGAAACCTGATACAAGGTAGTGGAACAAAGTAAGTACCTAGTTATATATGTGTGTAATGATTTCAAGGCTAAAACTGTGAAATGCAGCAGTGTGAAATCTTTACTCCCCACCTGCAAGATACCTTTCTCTACTCTCAGTTAGTTCCCTGTTCTAGTACTCAGTCCTGATCTCAGATGCAAGCAGCAATAAAGGGAAAGTAACTTTCTGCTTATACAGAGAGTGAGAAAATCTGGGGTGGCATTTTTGTCCCATTTTAAAAGAAACCTTTGGGACATCTTTGATACTCTCCACACATCAAGCAAAATGACAGCAAAGAATTGGCAAGCTCTATAGCTGTAATTGAAAACTGAAGTTCTCCCATATTTAGATTTCTTTAGGCATTTCATGGCTACCTCCACTGCATTAAACCAGCTCATAATTTTATGTATTAAATCTTTCTCTTTTCCCTTCGGGATTAAAAATACACCCACATACTTTCATAATTTGCAAAACACAAAGATTAATAACAGGATTTTTTGAGTTAAATTCTTTTCACATTTCTCTTGTAAATATGTTAAAAAAAAGTAGCCTCATCACTAACAAATATGGATTTAAGATAATAAAGTGAATATTCAATTTAAGATAAAAGTCTATTTAAAAAAAAAAACAACTGTAATCTGAAAGTAGAATAAAATAAAATAATAATTCTACAAAGAAGAAGAAAAAACTTGGTCCCATAAGAGTAATATTTTTCAGAATAAAGTCTCTGTATACATACATGCATGCATATATATGTTTGCATGTATTTTTGTTCACACATCCTATACTTCTAATAAAAGTATTAGCAAAACCATTGAAATTGTTACTCTAAAACTTCATAAAAATGTGTATGTCCATCATAAAACCAGATTACCCCAAATACTTGATGCTACTGAATTACTGATTTTGCAAGAATAAATATATTCCTTTAAAAAATCATTTACCTATCTATTCTGAGAATTCAGAAGTTAGGCCTTCAGTTATCATATCCCAGCAGCAGATAGAACTAAGAGTGTCTTTCGTGCTTTGATATTAATGCATTTCCTACATTAACATATCTAGGTATATAAGTAACCTTAAGGCTTCCGGAGTTTGCAGCTTAATTCACTGACACATGGAATGCTTTGTACTTTCAAATAAACACTGCCAACGACCATCTAATTTAACATGTTTGTCTGAGCATATAGAAAGATTGTTAGTGGATACATTTTAAGGTTAGGAAACACTTTTCAGGTGAACTACATGTCAGCATAGCTCTGTTTCATCAACAGAACATAGTTATTTTCCATTAACAGAAGTAGACTTCACTCTAAAGAACTCCTTTTGTATATATTTCCTTCCAGGTATAAGAAGAAACACACTACATAATAGCCTAATCTAACATAATGCTTAACATGAATTAACGCCTCACATATCCAATTGAAAAAGCATGACATACATTTGACTATATATGCCAACACTTAATGTGTACTGATAATGAAACTGTAATGAGAAGTGTGATTTCTTGTGTCACACAGAGGCAGTTTTGAAAGTTAAGAAGTACAATGTTAACGGTAAAACTGGAAACAACAGAGAACATGATTTTCTTAACTGATGGTAAAACTTGGGTGCAATGACAGCACCTTCGCCATATCTCTCAGTTTCACTTGGAACACTAGCAAATTGTTACTTTTTTTTTGTTTTATTTTTATCCTTTGTCTACAGACAGTTTCTACAAGGATACAGAAATGCTTCCTGTAGAGGACAATATCCATCTGCGAAAGGATAGACACAATGATCAGCAATGTCCCTTAAAATCGTCAGTCTGTGAAGCTGAAAGATTTGAGAAGAGTTATTTTTTTCCCTACATTAGTGCATTAGCCTCAAATAAATTAGACAGAGATAATTAGGTAATAGAAAGGGCATAAAAGTCCTTAGGAAAGAAGCAATCAGTCAATGTCTAAAATGTTAGATAGCTTATCTTAAAGTTTTGAGAGAGTGTGTGAGAGCTCTCACTTTTTTCTTTACCTTCTCTGCTCTTAAATCCTAGCACAGACTACCCCACATATGACTTCAAATGCACATAGCATGCCCATTATTTTAATTATAGTGGGACAGAAACATTTTCTTCCTTTTAATAAATAAGGTGGATCAATGAGTAAATGCCTCCACAAATACCTATTTTCTAACTGATTGATAAACGTGATAAATGTGTCTGGTTTGATATATGCATTATGACTTTTTGTTTCTTATTTAAGGTTAAAAATTAAATTAAAGACAAATATTTGCAGTGATCTCACTGGGTAGCACTACATGATTCTGTATTAGTTTTGAATTTGTTTGTGAAAATCACAGCTGAGCTTTAGAAAGTCACATGAATTTGACAGGATAATTTTGACTATAAAATATAAGCCAGTTCTGCTATGGAAATTTAAAAGACACTTTACTGAAGTCTGACTTCCATGTTATTTAATATGTCAAAAGGCTAAAAGAAGAATGTCAAACTTGACACTGAAATGTGTGCCTTACCTGACATAAAGAATGTCCTCCCTGTAAAGATAGAAACTGATTCATAATCAAACTTCAGGGAACTAACATCCTAGACTGGGCTAGGATGTAACATCCTACACAGAGCTTTTACTTCCAAAGCAAAGAAACAGCCTGAAGAAAAGAAAACCTTTCACTGAAACAAAATGTGCAGGCAAAGTATGTGTTTGTTAAATCTTTTTACATATCAAGTATTCTGATACCCAATATTAAATGTGCTGCTGAGAGTTATAAAACAGTTCTGAAAAGTTTAGATTTAGATATGGCATTTATATTCAAGCTACATGAGGTATGTATTGAATTTAATGAAATGCTTGACAATCAGCATTCATCAGTTTCTGACAGTAAAATTTGTACTATATGAGACTGTAATGTAGCATTAGTTCATACAGAATGAATACTGACTGCACTGTGTTAGTTAGCCAGAAAAAGAAGATCATAACATATTAATGTCAAAAATTGCGATGTTAGAAACTTGAAGACTGTAACTATTGCAATTATGAAATCCACCCTGGCAAAAAACAAAAAGTATATAACGTACCCAGAAAACATTAAATTGGCACATATACTATTGTTATTGAGGCACATTTAGACCCTTTGCAGTTCTATAGAAATACAGACTTGTGTGCTATTAAAACACGCACCATTAATGACCACTGACTTATGCAATTATTATTTATTATCTCTATATTGCTGACAAAGCTGTCAGTTTTCCATGCAACACAGGAAAGAAAAAGGTTTTATTACTACCACCCATGCCTAAGAACAATGCTGAGGTTATGGTCAGAGCAAGAGACAGGTTCATCCCAAATAGGGATTCTGCCCTGAACTGGTATCATTAAAAGCCTTTCCCTCTGCGCTGAGCAGATGAAGACTTTGGGAGGCTAAACTATCAGTTAGGTAACTTAAGCATCCAACATAAGATATACAGCGTAATTACATCCTCAGAAGCTTATCTTGCTGTTACTACAGTCTACAGGACAGCAGTATATTTAGCACACGGAGGTATGCTCAGAACATGGAAGTCAAACTCCACAGGAAATCCTGGGAAGCAATGTGTCACAGTGGCTTACAGCAGAGCAAGAGATTGTCACCCAGGAGCATCATACATAGGCTGTCATAAAGCCATGGATACAATTCAGGTTGTCGTGAAGTCGTGGGAACAGATATGACGAAGGAGGACTTGGGCTAACTCTATGTGCATGCATTTCATCCATTCGGAGGTCAAACCAGTGTTTTTTGATGACAAGTGGTCTGTCATTAGTATAAAACCAATCCAATGTCATTAGTATAAAACCTAGAGGAATTTTTGCACCAATCATTAAGTAGCTTGAGATGGCCAAAGTCAGGCTATAGCCTAGATCTAATAATTCACAATGTTTGCAGATTGACTACTCCAAGCTGCCAGTAATAGAACCAGAGCTCAGCATGCTCAGATATGTTGCTGCCCCTGATAGCCATGGCAGACATTGTTTCCAACAGGAAGACTGATGAGTGACTGCAGGAGTTAAAGAATGACTCTCAACAAGAACAAACTAGTGTCAAGATTTAAAACATTGTAAATCCAGACAATTGATTTTCTGACCCTTTAAAATTATTTTCTGGCTAGCATCACTCATATGTGGAGATCTGAAAGAAAGCAATATCCTTAATCAAACAAAAATTGAAGAATTAATTTCAAATGGGTTCACTGTGGTGACTAAAGCTAGAATTTGGTAAGTATAAACATATTTGTTTTTCCTAAATCTAGTTAGGTTTAAATCTATTTACAGCAGCTAGAGACAGCAAACTTAAACATTTTTGCTAATCTAAAGCATTACCAATGCATATGCAGCCTTCTGAGGGTTTTCTATATTTTGACTATTTGCTGTATAGCTAGCTACGGTATATCACATGGATCATCTTTATGTTTATTGCTATGTATACAGCAATAACTGTTTCCATATCAGGTCTCTCTCCTCTCCTGTTTTAGCAGAGATTCTCACTGCCTTCTACCAATCCACCTCCCTAATACTCAATGCCAAGAAACCTGCCATACCATCCATTAATACTGTTTTTTTCTACACATTTGACTAGACTCAGAATGAACAGACACCTGATTTAGACGAAGACCACTGTCTGGAGATCTTCAGAAGTGACTACCTCTCTCTTTATTTATTTTAATTTCAGTTTATTTTGCAAGCAGCCAAAGTTAGCTCCTTCAGAAGTACTGACTGACATCACTGTGTTGGATGGAGGTACTTTTGGTGATGTAATGACTACCTTGGTGTGTTACCTTGGTTCAGGAATCCGTTCTCCACTTCCTCAAAGGTTCAATTCCTACTTGGAAAACATATTCCCAGTGAGTTTAGTGTTGATGAGAGATCCCCTCACTGAATCAGGTGCCCTTCTGTGTTTCTTATCCAATAGCAGCCTGAATCCTGCTATCTGCCAGATAAGTGTAGGAACAAGCAAAAAAAAAGGCAGGAGCAGATGCCCTTTTCCAAGTCATCCTTCAACAATGACAAAAAAATCTAATCCTTTTGAGAAATTCTTTCCAGTGTTTGGCAGCCTGTACGGAAAAATCAAAAGCCATTTCTAACAGTGCTTACTGGTATGAAGAAAAGAATGTTTTAATAAATATAAATCCAACTCTCTTCATCCTTCAATAAAAGGCATTTAAAAGTAAGCAATGAATTTGACCCATTGTGGCCCACAGTATGGGATGGAACACACCTACACTCCTCTTTTGTTTATTTCAAACTCTAGTACAAGCCACTTTTGCAAGAGAAAATTGTTCAGTAATCTCAAGGACTAAACCAATTCCTTAAACCAAAGTACTAGTACTTCAAATATGTACTATTTAAGAAATAATATTGTTATATTAATTCTGAGCAACTACGCTAATTTTGGCTGCCACCTTTTTTAAAGCCTTTCTTTTAATCAATAAAGGATTTGAAAGTGAGTAAAAAATTAATCATTAAAAAAAATAATAATTATACGTACTCAGTGGAAGTCCTTAAGTGAGTTGTAATGGTTCATTTCAATATTTGCCAATTAGGCCAACCTAACTGATCCTTCAAGTAGTTTTGTAATCCAGATATTACCAACAGAGCTGAACATATTTCCCTGATTAACATAAGAGTTCTCTATGTGATGGGACATAGAAGCAGGTAAAAGCAAGGCATCAGCTGGCTGATACATAAGAAAAATAGAGTATCCACTCATCATATGAGGCATATGTTCAGTAGTTCCAGCACAGATGGTAGATGTCCTGGGTTCAGCAGCAGCAGTTATTTTTCTCCTTCTTAGTAGCTGGTGCAGCACTGTGGTTTTGACTTTCAGCCTGGGAACAGCACTGATAACACTGATGGTTTTAGTTGCTGCTCAGTAATGCTTACTCTGACCAAGGACTTTCTGAGTCTCATGCTCTGCCAGGGAGGAGGGGAACCTGGGAGGAAGCAGAGACAGGACACCTGACCCAAACTAGCCAAAGAGGTATTCCATACCACAGCATGTCATGCCCAGGATGTAAACTGAGGGTTACCCGGAAGAGCTAGTTCACTGCTTGGTTGGGCTGGGTATCGGTCGGCAGGTGGTATTGGATTCTCTTCCCTCGTTATTTCCTTTATCATTATTATTATTGGTTGTAGCAGTAGTGATTTGTGTTATACTTTAGTCACTGGACTGTTCTTATCTCAACCCATGGGAGTTACATTCTTTCGATTCTTCTCCCCATCCCTCCAGGAGCAGGAGGAGGAAGGGAGGAGTGAGCCAGGGCTGCGTGGCTGAATTTCCAACTGGGCTTAAACTACGACAGTAGATTAGTCTCTTGAAACCAGTGGCTGCTCTAAAGCTTTTTAGGAGGCTGGGACTTTAAGAGGAAATTCTGCAGGGCAAGTCTGTGTGCACATGCCAACATACAGGCATGTCATACAACAGAGTTTCAAAGGATATTTTTGTGCAAAATATAAAAAGTATAGGTCATTCATTATCAAAATAATAACAAGATGTAAATATTTAGTTGTTACATGATGGAAAACAAAAATTTACATTTGCAAAGGACCGTGTAATTTTCACCAGTGCTCCCTCCTTTGTGCTAGCCCTGGCTCCCCAGTGCTCACCTCAGCAAACCTGAGGATAGCCAGAGAAATCCCCATCGAGAGCTACTGCCCAAGTTCAGATTCATGAGGACTCTGATAAACATACATACAAACATTAACAACTGATGAAAAAAAAAACAATGTAGAAACTTGTTACAAGTTGCAACAGGTATCCTGAGACAGATGCCTGCTTGAAATAAATTAACTGGTCATTTTGTCACCTTGACAGAAAGGGTTTTTTTTGATTTATCCCTTTGAAGGTGCCACTGGTACACAGTTGCTCCTCGAATCCTCTTGCTTTGTCCAGAAAGCATTAATTAGCAACAACAACAAAAAACATTTTCAAAGTTTCTTGCAGGACAGAAGTTGCTAAATTCCCTCTAGAGAAGTAATGCCTTCAAGTCTTAAATAAAATGCCCTAAACTCAGGAAAGTAAGAATGCATGACATTTAAGAAAAAAAGTGACATCCTCTGACTTTCTCTTTCAGCCTGGTGCCTTTTTCTTGCATTATAATTGGTCAGTATTTCTGCTTTACCTGAGTAGACATCTACCAGTTACTTAGGTGTAGATATATATGAAGTATGAACCACAGTCCTATCCATTGATTTAATTTACAAGGGATTCAAACTTTTATTAACACCATTAGTACCTGCCAGTCTAAAGTACTGTGATTAGTTCTGACTAAAATTTTGGTATTCTTTGCTTGATTATACAGTATTCCTACATCAACATTTTTCAGTTTTGCTTTCTAGTTAAAAACCTGAAATTTAAAACTGGGTGTTGGACTTTGGCTCTGAAATTGTTTTCCCTTGGATTTTTTTATGCTCAAATATAAATTGGTAAGAAGTAAAATTGAGATCCAATTTGGAATATAAAAGACAGATCATCTGCATGAATTATCTGAACATTCCTACTCAGCTATAGTATACAGCCCCCAGAATCACCCACTTGGCCTCAGATCCTTAATTCATAGGAACGTGTTTCTACAGAAAGAATGTAAGACAGAAATTGAGATAATCAAGCACAATCAAATCTTCCACCAGTGCAACATCCTGTAGAACTTTTACAAATACATCAGTTTTCCTTCTAGGTCTTTTGACCCCTTATTTTAATTAAAAAATATTCAATCATCTCACTATTTTAACATCTTGGGTTTTTTTTTTTTAATTATTATTATTTCTAAAAATATGTTCTTGTGAGAACACTGTCTATAAGCTTTCCTTCATGGAAGAGGATCTCCTCTCTCCTTACTGTTGTTTGTGAGATATTTATACAAAACAATAATTTGCCCTCTTAGCTTTCATATTATACTTAGCTGCTGCTTAAAAAGAGAATTAAGGTATTGTTTGGTAGATGGCAACACCATCAGCTAAAAATGCATCTGTCACTTAAAATTACGTTTTCTTCTCATCTCTGACTGGATACATTCATCATACATAATGCATATGCTATCCTTTGACCTAAACAATAAACAACTGGAAGGAAGAAGTCTTAAATTGGCCAGACTCTGGAAAAAATATATAGGCATTTTACTGTAATTGATTGTGCTACTGAGATTAGAATTGTTAAAATCAGAATCTAAGCCTTCATTTATCAGATAAAAAGCTAGCGAGATGGAAAGGAACTAAGTAATTACCTCAGCAACTCATCTGTCAAACCTTTCACAATTCTTCAACAAGGATTTACTGAATGGAGGCTCCAATGCACATCAAAGAGTGATTGCAACATGAAAAAGTGATGCTCATTTTGGTGGACCTGCATTTAACAGGACTGTGGTTTTTAAGCTGTCACTTCACATTTAGTTTTGTCCTTTATCCTATGTTGTCCTAAAGCAGCTAATCAAAACACTTAGATACTGCATGAATTAGAAGTCGCTCTAAAAGCAGGGAGATTATCACCAGCAATCAATGCTGCAATATAATGACAGCTTAGAAATTTTATGACCTGCATTTATTTTAACTAATATGAAACTCTTAACTGGAAAGCAAAACTCAAAGGCAACCAGGGTAAAATATACAGGAGCATCGTAAAAATAATTCTTCAAGAGTGTCTCAAATTTAACTAAGGTATTTTTAAAATATTTAATATTTAATTAAATGGAATCAGAATTTGTGATAATGTCAAATATACTTCTGAACTAGAAAGACTACTTGAATAAATGTTGAGAAGTTTATTTTACAGATTACAGACTAAAAATTTACTAAGAAACTTGGCCTTTCAGATGAGAATTGAGACGTAATTAAAGCACCCAAGTCCCTAATTGTGACCTGTAAATCAAATCCTCTTATTAAACCTCATTCTACTTTGCTTGTCCCAAGCTCTCCTCTTCTATCCCCACGGACAAAATTCTTATCACTATTACCAGAACACACTTGTTACCGATGAGTTCAGGCTTCTTACAAAACAAACATTTGGTTACATACTTACAAAAAGATCTCTAGGCAAGCAAGATGGCAATGCCTTCTACTCCAAAAGAAGCAGAACTAGAAAATCTACGTAAAATGTCAGTAGCGACCCCTATTTCAAAAAAAGGATGCTCAAAGCCCATATGTGGACAGAGGTCAACAGATGCCAGAAAAAGGACAGTTTTAGTTGTTCCCCCAGTGCTTTGTGTCTCCTACTAGAGAGATCCTAGACATACGTGGTCTTTTGGATTGGGTAACAAGGCTCCTTTCTGTCTATGTCCCCACAGGAAGGAACCTAACTTAGGTTCCTGCTCCAGGTATTACAGCTTAAAACAGTAGACATTGAAGCTTCTAATATGTTGGCTTCAAAGTAATTTACTGGATTAAGCTACAGGTAGCTAAGCATTTGGATACTACCATAAAACTATTACAATTAAAGCAGGTAAGCTGATGTGCTGTATGCATTGGCCTTTTGAACCTAGCATTATCTTGAGAACTGTTATAAAAAAATCTTGACAGTGATACCCTAAATTATAGTAACATTTAAATGCCAGTTACTATGCACAAATGCTTTGTTGATCTCTGGGATTAATATCAGGCAGATCAAAGCATGTGTTAGCAACTAGATTCAAATATTGGTGGTTTCAAAACTAAAAATTTTAGACTGACAGTGACTCAGCAATGTCTGAAGCAATGCAATGCATTGAAGAGGCAGGATACAGATTTGTCCTGAACTGATTTCTGCCAACCTAACATGTAGCTCACTGTCTCAAACACTGGACACTCACTATGCCTCATTAGTATACAGTCCCTCACCAGTTGGCCATTATTTACTATCAACTAGCTTTTGAGCTATGGAAAATAAACCAGATTTTTAATATCCATCTTTACAATGACCTCTGAAAAAATTCAGGGCTCTTTGAAATCTTTTTTTTTTTTTTTATTTTTTATATATATAAAGCAATGAAAGTGATAGATGTAAGGTCCCCAGCAGATGGCCTGGATCTTGACTATACAGCCTAAGATCAGAAGAGCATTTATGCTCCTGTACTTTCCAACAATTTTATTTTTACATTTCACAGAGGTCAGACTTTGGGGAAACCAGTGTGTCTGCCTCTTAGGTCTCAGACAGACTGCCTTTTGAAAATCAAACTCATGCTGGTCAGACTGAAGCAAAGTAACAATGTCTGTGGATTTTCTCCCCTTTATCTGTAGTGTTGCAGAAATATACTACAGAGAGCTTTCCTAGAGGGCTAGTTTGGATATTGGCATAGCAGAAAATTATTATTGCATGTTTTTGGTTTTGGAAATAAAAGAGTGATACACAAATACAGAATAGCAAACTTAACTTTGCTATAGTACTTCTGATGGGCAGAGGACAACTAAAAGAATTATGTACTAAACTTTTAAGTCATGCATTTAGACAACTCTGTTTTTTTAATCATAGGCATGGTAAGTCTTAAGGCATAAAATATACATACGTTGTTCTAAACAAAGCACTGAATTCCCATAAATGAGAGTCAAAGAATTTACTTTCTTTGACTTTGAATGACTTTGTAACAGTATCTCGAGTTAAAAATTTAATTAAGTTCATAGTTTTAATAGGTATTTGTTAATTTCGTTTTAATCATAAAACTATTGTGTAACAGTTGCATAAAGAACATTCTTTAATTCTATGATAGAGAAGGTTACAAAATATTCATTATGGGGCAAAGATTTATCCCATTATGGCAACCAGCTTTTCTTTGACCTGAAAATACACTGGCAAAGCTGATAACTTGGGAGTGGTGGGGAGGGAGGAAGGGGAAGAAATCAAGAATATGTCATAAAAAACTTTTTACCCTGGTATGTGACTGGTAGCAATTTCTACATCTACTAACCATAAGTAATGCGCCATCTTCTTTACCCATATTTTGGTAAAAAAAAATAAAGTTATTTCTGTGCATAGTAAATCTGTAAACCAATACATCTATCAGCTCTTTGTAGGAAGTCTCCGACCTATTATGCAAACTGTCTCTGTAAGATAAATCTGAGCCTTCCACTGTTACCAGTTTCAAACAAAAACCAAAAAGGGGATGTGCTACGTTGATATAATTCATGAAAATGCAGTGTTTTGCTAAGTGATTTAGAATCAGATCTGTGTGCAGAAGAGACAGAACTTTCCTTAGTTGTAGGGAACTTCCTTGCAGTTGTAGTTACACAGCTTAGCCTGAGATCTCCCATGCTCCCAGACACAGAGCTCTCCAGGAGGCTCCTCAGCAGTCTCTCCTGTCTGTCTGTGACTGTCTTCACAACTCCTACTTCAGACTGACGGTACAGCAACTCATTTGCACTGCCCTTACTAGGGGTCTTATTTGTGTATGTGATGTAAGGGTATGCAGGTTTCTACAGCTGAGCTGTAATCATCTCCTACATCAGTGATTACCTAGTAACTCCAGCAGTTTCTCTTTCCGATGAAAGAGTTTTTTTCCAATAGTCTTATTATTATTCCTCGCTTTAGTGAGCCTACGGCTGAGAGCTCATCACATATACCCCAGGGAAGCTCTTCTGCTGTAAGAATAGATACCTGTATCTTTTCCATTGTCCACTGAGACTTTTCTAAACTCTTCCTCACCAGTATTGTTAAGATCTGATCAGATATTTATAATAAGCAAACCTCTAATGAGAAAGAATTTTTTTGATGTGCCTGGACCGTAAAAGCTCCAGAAACATGGAGGTAAAACAAAATCATAGAGTAATTTTCCATCAGGGAAAAGAAAGAGGATTTTGCTATGCTCAAGGATTGACAATCTCTCTGGCAGCTCTTTTGGAGAAAAGGAAAAAAAGTCATTGAGAAAAGCATTTACATATTGTACTTTATACAAAGTACTTAAATCAAGAGGGTTTTCTTCAAAAATGGAAAAGATTAATCCTCAAGGAAATTTAATTCTATTGCAGAGAAAATATTTATTTCTTAATTTTGGAAATAATGATAGAGGTAATTAAGGTAACAATTCCATGCGATTCACTTGCAAGTTTAATTAAGATGTTTACTCTCCAAGCTATTTTTTCTCTGAGAGAGAAACAGTGTTAAGCTCTTCTTCCTACAGAACAACAGCTTAATAGGAGTTGGATCGAATAGAAAACCTGGGTACATGGAGCTTCCAGCATCTAAAGAGCTGCAGACTTATCCACAGAGCTCACTCACTGCATGAGTTGTTTTCCAAGTATTCAAACTGTGAATACAATGGAAGTCTTAGGATCTGCTGTGCAAGACAAGAAAATATAACACACCTTACTGCAACAACAAACATGTAGGAAACATTGTTCCAAATCCAGGTTTGCTCCTCAAAACAATTCTCATCCAACTGACTACCCACACAGGCTATGGGATTTTGCTTTTTCCTTAAGGAATATATTAGGTACTTAATTCCTTTATCCTTTGCCTGACTCTCCCTGCCAGCTGCTGGCTCTATGCTCACCATCACTTTATGAAACCCCTTGTTAGTATCTAACTTATAGAATCACAGAACGGTTAGGGTTGGAAACGACCTTAAGATCATCTAGTTCCAACCCCACTGCCATGGGCAGGGACACCTCACACTAAACCATATCACCCAAGGCCTCGTCCAACCTGGTCTCAAACAACGCCAGGGATGGAGCATTCACAACCTCCCTGGGCAACCTATTCCAGTGCCTCACCACCCTAACAGGAAAGAATTTCCTCCTTATATCCAAACTAAACTTCCCCTGTTCAAGTTTTAACCTGTTACCCCTTGTCCTGTCACTACAGTCCCTAATGAAGAGTCCCTCTCCAGCATCCCTACAGGCCACTTTCAGATACTGGAAGGCTGCTATGAGGTCTCCATGCAGCCTTCTCTTCTCCAGGCTAAACAGCCCCAACTTTCTCAGCCTGTCTTCATACGGGAGGTGCTCCAGTCCCCTGATCATCCTCGTGGCCCTCCTCTGGACTTGTTCCAACAGTTCCACATCCTTTTTATGTTGAGGACACCAGAACTGCACACAATACTCCAGGTGAGGTCTCACAAGAGCAGAGCAGAGGGGCAGGATCACCTCCTTCGACCTGCTGGTCACGCTCCTTTTGAGGCAGTCCAGGATACGGTTGGCTTTCTGGGCTGTGAGCACACACTGAAGCCGGCTCATGTTCATTTTCTCATCAACCAACACCCCCAAGTCCTTCTCAGCAGGGCTGCTCTGAATCTCTTCTCTGCCCAGCCTGTAGCTGTGCCTGGGATTGCTCCGACCCAGGTGTAGGACCTTGCACTTGGCATGGTTAAACTCCATAAGGTTGGCATCAGCCGACCTCACAAGTGTGTCAAGGTCCCTCTGGATGGCATTCCTTCCCTCCAGGGTATCAACCAAACCACACAGCCTGGTGTCATCGGCAAACTTGCTGAGGGCGCACTCAATCCCACTGTCCATGTCACCAACAAAGATGTTGAACAAGACCGGTCTCAACACAGATGCCTGATGGACACCACTCGTTACTGGTCTCCAGCTGGACATTGAGCCATTGACCATAGCTCTTTGTGTGCGGCCATCCAGCCAGTTCTTTATCCACTGAGTGGTCCATCCATCAAATTGATGTCTCTCCAATTTAGAGACAAGGATGTTGTGTGGGACAGTGTCGAACACTTTACACAAGTCCAGGTACATGACATCAGCTGCTCTACCCCTGTCCATCAGTTCTGTAGCACCATCGTAGAAGGCCACCAAATTGGTCAGGCAGGATTTCCCCTTAGTGAAGCCATGCTGGCTGTCACCAAGCACCTTGTTGTTTTTCATGTGCCTTAACATGCCATCCAGGAGAATCTGCTCCAAGATTTTGCCAGGCACAGAGGTGAGACTGACTGGTTTGTAATTCCCCGGGTCATCCATTTTCTCCTTCTTGAAAATGGGGGTTATATTTCCCTTTTTCCAGTCATCGGGAACTTCACCTGACTGCCATGAGTTTTCAAATATGATGGCTATATAACTTCTTCCTTGTGTTTTGTGAGGAACTTGTGTCCCTCACTTGGACTTGAAGATACTTTATGAAAAGGGAATATATACACTTCAAGGTAAAAGGCTTTGGTTTCCATGAAACTCATTTGTACACTCTCAAAAAAAATGAATCGTTTTCTATTTTTAAAAAACGTTTACCCTTTTTCATACAATTTGTCTATGTTTTTTCACAGGAGTGAGGGGCAGGCAGGAGTTTGAGATAATATGAGTTGTGATAAATTGCTCCTTTTGTTCTCAAGACATAGCATAAACAACATGTAATTGAAACTGATGGAGGTACTGAAGTTTAGCAGTGGTGTAATTAAGAGCAAAAGGTGGGTCATCACATCTAAGAAGCTTCACTTTTTTTTCCCAATGCATCTGCAGAAAAGCACTAACATCACTTGTCTGCAGACTGAACTGAAATGTGAAGAATTAAATATTATAGCTTTGCCCATTTATTGTTTTCTTGGTCTGGGTTTTCTCCCATATTATAGGTTATTCCTCGGGCTTACCTGTAAGATCAATGAGAGGGATGTCTTTATATATCAAATATCTACCATATACTATAATTTCTTGGATTCATGGAGAGACAGATAGCAGGTTTCAAAATACTTTGTTTAATTAATAGAAATAAGTGAAACTTTATTTAACATATATTTAGAAAAATTCTTTGTCTCTAAAAATAAGTACTGCTGGACATTTATTGCTGAGGGAGAATTAGCTGGCCACAGATGGTTACTGTGTGCAATTTGTGCCTAGCTGCACCAAATTAACCAGGGTAGCAGGTTAACTCTCTCAGTTAACCAGGGTAACTCAGAGAAATGAGGAAACATCTTGGAAAAAAAGTGGGGCAGAATCAGAAAAAAAAAGGGGGGAGGGGGAAGGAGACGGTCATCTTTCACGTTCTGTCACTCTTTCACTCAACCATGGCGTACAACAGCAATTTTATAAATGACTCCTCAGAGAACTAAGTCAACTCTGTCAGATCAACAAAAACTTAATCTTCCTTAAAATAGTTCACTTATTCCATAGCTTCTTCAAGAAAATTTATCATTCAGATTCTCATTTAAATCCTCAAAATGGGGCTTCAGTGATATATGTAGATGTAAATAGAAACAGAAACTAAGAGCCATTATATATTTTGTTAATTTTATCTCATTAATTTGCTTTCTTTCATACACAGTTGGGGTGTTTGTGTTCACTTTTGATATAATCTCATCTTTCTTTTCCAGTCTGACAAATTTTTGACCACATAAAGGAAGAACATGAAGTATTTTATAAGGTCTGTCTGGTACTTAATTCACTCTTCATTCACCAAGAAAAAAACAATATTGAAAACTGCCCTTTGCCCCTTGTCAATTTTAACATTTATCAGTTTAAAGAAAAAAGTCCCTTCCCAAAATCTCATATGGAACCCTTTATTCTGAAGGACCTGCAGCACTTACACATGCAAAGAAGTAATTTTCTGTTTTCAATTAAGTTGTGGTTTTCCGTGTGCTTTTAAAGTAAGTTTTTCATGAGATACGTATGGATGGAAAAAATGGAAAAAACTAGCAGAGGCTTGAAGGTTTAAAATATGTATTTTCTAATTCAAAAATTTTGCATAGATTATTAAAGAAATACAAACTTTAGTGCAACCCGGTTTTCCACTGACTTCTGCTGGAACAGCTTCTTCAATAAAAAGTGGGAATAATTTGAGTTATTCTCTTGAAATATTGTTCTGGAATATATATCTTCCCATAGCCAGAAAATCAGATTACATTTAAACTTAAAGAGAAGTTATGATAGTTCAGAATCCGTCACTATGTGGTTTGTGATTGACACTGTGAGCTCAAGTGCTGTTCCCTTAAATCATGTTAATCTCTTCTCCTGTTTTTTGTCTCATTCATCTTGCACTAAGAAGGCAAGGCAGTGCTATCACAGGCTGATATTAAAAACTATTAACAGCTGAAAAGATCTGACTGTAGAGTGAGCATCATATCCCCAAGATATATTCTATTTTCACCCTGCAAGGAGCTGAAGGTTGGAGAACAGAATGGGTGTTTTAGAAAATGCAGGATCTGAAAAACAGTAAGGATAGTTAAAGAGGCAGCAGCTCATGCAAACGTGCAAGCAGATGACTGATAATGGGAGAGCTAACAGTGTAAGCACAGTGGAAAACAGCTCACCTGGGTCAGCCACTCACAAATTTATCCAGTTCTTTGAGATATGCTGATACTACACCTATACAGCTGTATAGTGGTATCCAAGCTGTATAACTTGTATAGTTAGTGGCAAACAAATTAGCTAGCCTAAAATTACATCACCTGTATCTCTGTGAGCTGAAGTCATAAAGGATACAAATCAGATAAAATAGACATAAAGATTTTTGTAGAAAAATGCCTTTTCTACCTGAGGAACAATAGAAAGATGGGTGGCTTCCAAGTTCATCTATTCCAAAAACCCCTACAGCAACTGAGATGCTTAGAGAAGTGCATTGGAAGGCAGCAGCCACGTGATGGTGATGCTTTCCCAGAATAGTTCCTCAGACTGAACAATCTGTGACTTGGGAACTTTCTGAAGAAAGAAGCAAACTAATGGTACAGGAAAGAGAAATGGAGGAAGACACAAGAGAGCTTGTATATACACATGAAGTAAATCCTGGGCTTTTGTGAAAGGCACAGCTCTCAGGAGAGGGCTCAGACAAGAAGAGTAGCATGTTGTGAGAGTAAAATTGGTCTTTTGCTGTTCCTAAGCAAGGACCCAGTCATGTACCTGTAGTGTGTTTGGGCCAGTGTATTTGGTTTACATGGCAAACATTTGGTAGCAGGGGAAAGCTGCAAGGGTGGCTTCTGTAAGAACAGATCAGGAGCTGCCGCTGTGTCAGATACAGGCAGTTCCAGCTGTCTAGATGGATCCACTGCTGGTGAAACCTGAGCCAATTGGTGATGTTGGTAGCTCCTCTGGGATAACATATTTAACCTGCATAGTAGCTGGGAAAGAGGAATAAGCAAAATGTGAGAGAAACAGCCCTGCAGACACCCAGGTCACTGAAGGAGTGGGTAGAGTACTCCAGGCACCAGAGCAGAGATTCCTCGGCAGCCCATGGAGAAGACCATGGTGAAGTTTGTGGTCTCTCTGCAGACCACAGTGGACCAGATATCCACATTGCAGGCTGTGGAGGTCTGCCTGATGGAGCAGATGGACACGCCTTGAAGAATGCTGCAGCCTGTGGAGAGGAGCCCATGGCAGAGCATGGTCCTGGGGGGAGCTGGCCAAGGTGAACCCACCACAGCCATTCACTCTCCAAACCAGAGATTCATCATCCCAGAAACAATGTTTTGCAGCCAAAGCAGCTGTACCAGCTGGAATGCAAGCAGGCTGGATTAGATGACCTTTGCATGGGCTCCTGTAGGCACATGAACCTGCAGGTAAGACTGTAGAGGGTGGGCCATCATGCACACTTGGCTTCAATATTACCAATGAGATCAACTACAGCTTCCACAGACAACTTTTGGAAGACTACCAACAAATAGTTGTGTGTGAGATTATGTCACAGAGAACAGGCAGCCTCTTTCCTCCTGCTGTTACCTTTGGGGTTCTTCTGTCAGAAAATCTTAGTTTCAGTTTCTTTCTCTGCTTGAGGGCTTTCAGATCCATACCTCCAATGAATGACATTTGCTCACCTTTTTATAGAGATATCTAAGGCCATAGGAAAGTGCTGTCAGCTCTACCTCTCTACATTGTTTCATAGTGCATGAAAACAAACCAAGGTCCCAATCTTCATGCATTAAGTATTTTGTCCAGTCCTTGGAACATGGAGGTAAGAGTTTCTAATGTCCTAAGCCACCAGACAAGAGAATTTTATTTCTTTTTCTGCCCTAATGAATGCTGAATCTTTTTCTGCCTGACAGCAAGATCTCAGCTGGAAGAGTGGAAATTATCCTCTCTTTCAACAAAACACACAAAAGCTGGCAGCTGATGCACACTCCAGAGCACTGGGAGTCAAATCTCTTCATCAAAGGAGCAAACTGCACAAGACACATCTGATGGGAGTTGCTGCTGTTCTCAGAAAAGAAAGGACTCCCCCAAGTCCAGCTGTGTGATTAAAAAAGAAATAAATCTGCTGCTGCTGTAACTCTCAATTTGATAAAGCTCCAGTGGGAATTGCACAACACACCCACAGGGACAGAGGAAAAAAACTAACTTCAGAAACAGGTGCAAACCTGGCACTGCATTGTTCTGTGCTATGGAAATGAAGCTGAAGCCTCTTATCAGCCCTGGTTTGTCTTGGTGGCAGATGAGGAAGAAACAAGGAGCTGCAGTAGTGTCCAAGAATCACAAGGAGGTAGCACCTCAGGAGCACTGCAATCATATGGTGGTACCACACAGCATTGCTACTTGAAATGAAGTAAAGTTATTAGTCTAGAAAAACAGTTTGTTAGATAAATAAAAGAAGGTAAGTAAATTCATTGGATGAATTCAGGATAACTGAGATGATTTTGAAATATACTTTTTATCTTAAAATCATGTCTGCACTGATGACATTCTGTATTTACCACATAGGCAAGCATAGTATATGTTCCCATATGATTAGCTATTCAGGTATTTGCTCTTGATTTAGTTTCAGTAATACAGTATGAAATACATGAATACATGAGTATGTTGAAGTTTTCCCTCACTTTCTGCCACCCATGTAATACATTTCACAATTTCTGAAGTCACATGAAACACACAGAAACCTAAATATCTGCAAATTAAATTAACAGTATTTGCATTAAAATTTAGGGGTCCAATGTTACTAAACCAAACATTTTCTGCACCTGAATTTTTATCACAAGAACTAACGCTTAACTTCCCTATGAATCACCATTACATTGCATTTTTGAAGACACATCTATTTGCAAGCATAATGGCAGTTGCTGAATGGTTAGAATTCCAAATGATACTTGATAAGGCATCTTTGCACATATAAGTGCAGTCACTAAATCTACTTTATAGTTAAAACGCAACAGCAGTAGAGAAAGATGATAGATGTTTGAGAGAAGAGTGAAGTGCTCTACCTATAGCAATGTCCTCAGCAGACTCACTTCAACAGAGGTTCTCAGTATTTGACCCATGGCAGCCTAAACTGTAGACAGTCTTTCAAACTCTTATTCTGAAGAATATAACATGAAAAAAGTCATCTTAAAAGTTACCATGCTACCTTGCCATGACTAAGTTGACCAATATTTTGCACAAGTTCGTGTTATTCCATAATATTTAGGTATTCCATAATATTTAACTATTCCTATTATTTCAGATAGGAGAAAGTCATATGTGAAGCAAAGAAAATTGACTATTGGGAAAACTCACTGGAACTCCAGAAGGCAAAACAGAGGTATTCTGCACTTCCAGAACTACAGCATAGGAATCATATTATACACTTGCTTTGTGTCATTCCGTAATATTATACTTGCTCTATAACTCAAGTTGCTATTTTATTATTATTATTTATCTGGCAAGTTATAAAATTATGTATGAGGTGCCAAATGTTATGCACCAATATCCTTCAACAATGTTCATAATTTTACCAGGTGAAGGTGTTGACCTATTAATAGTTTCCACTGCATTTCAATTGAGGGGCATCTGGGTGATGAGAGAGATACTTTGTATAGTCTCCACACATAGACAGTAAGATTGTGGCAGGGTGGCTAGAATTTTAATGCAGTGATTTAGCATCGTTCAGCTGGTTGACATTCCATGGTAAGTGCTGTAATAAACCTGGACTGACATAGGGTAGGAAGGAAAGCTAATTTTCCCATGATGTCTTTTCCACAAAATGATTTATTTAAATGCTTACATCTGTTGCCACTGTGAGCCTCAGAAACCTGTTGATGGCCAAATCCCTATGAGGTCAGCCATTTGAGGTTGGAAGATAATTTTCAAGGACGCCAAGCTTATGTTTCCTCCAGAGGTGATTTCATTAGTGATGTCATGATATACAGCATTTAAGACTGCTGCAACTAGTTAATTGTGTCATTTGTGGATGCTCTGAGATAAACAGAGACTGACCCAAACAGCAGAACTCACACATACATCTTTTACAGACGTCTGCTAGATCTCTAGCAGCCAGGCAGGAAGAGAGAAAGTTCTGTCATTTATTGAATAAAAAGGATAATGTAATTTTCACTAAATGTCAGACATAGCTCAGGAAACAGCCCTCTTACGGAGTGTATCCTTTTTTTTTGGTATGTTTATTCACCTCTCCAGTTACTAAAGTAATTTGGGTTTTGATTAGATCTTCTCAATCTAACTTTCTTGATTGATATTAGAGCTGATTTAAGAAACAAAAAAGGGACAGCAAATATAAGAAATTAAAAACAATCAAGGAAACTGCATCACAATTCATGATTTGCTACTTTTGACAAATGACAAATCCACTCATTGAGAAGCAATGCCTTGATTAAATTAAATCAAGTTTTATTGATCCAGAATAATTCTTTACAGCATAACAGAACATGATCAACATGACCAACATGAAACAACCAACATGAAATGACCAACTGACCTCAGAAATTGTGCATGCCCCATCCCTGGCAGTGTTCAAGGCCAGGTTGGACAGGGCTTTGAGCAACCTGGTCCAGTGGAAGGTGTCCCTGCCTATGGCAGGGGGGTTGGAACTGGATGATTTTTAAGGTACTTTCCAATCCTAACCATTCTGTGATTCTATGAGTCTATGAACATTTGATAAAACTATTAATTACAAAATAAAGAATCCACATAAGACTTCATAGTAACAAACTATCTCATGTTGCTGTTGTTTGCTATTTCTACTGAGACCAAATTCTAATCTCAGGTAAACTTGAACTGACCACTATGGAGGGACTCTATTTTGGCAGTAGAAATAATCCCTACTCACATTCCTGAACATGAAAGTGAAATTTGGCTCATTTTGGTTAAAACGCAACTACAGTGCAACAGAACAACAGGAAGATTAAAGGAAGATGGATCAATCTCATGTAGTATACTGCCATTTGCATTTTCTGGAACTCCATGTTTCCCTCCATATATTTTCCATTCTTTCTCTGTCTTCAAGTGAAAGAGGCTTGGGCAACTGTGTGCCTTTTCATACCTGTTGACAGCTCCTCGGTGACATTTAAAAGTAGTAGCACTGAATCCCCAGAGCTTGCCTTGACTTTAAATGCAGCTGACTCTAGCTTCTTTATCTGAAAACAGTTTCTGAAAGCATCCTGCGACACTTAATAATGAGGTGTCTTGATGACCACTGTAAATTATTTTTAAATCCTATTTAAGTCAAATTATGTTGACAATTTTTCCTTTCTTTAACAAGAAAACATGAGAATATTTAGCATAGAGCTATGTGCTATATTTTTAAGCATATCTAATTCTATTTTTTTTCTAGCTGTCTTTATTGATATGCTATATTACCATTTTTTTTCCTTCTCACAAATGTTCCTGCAGCAAATGAATTGTCACAGTGAATCTGAAAGTTCTTTCCTGTGTCCCTCACCTTAGACATAGCATCCTAACAGCAATGCACAGTCTGAATATTTTCTGTCCCTTTCTAAAAGGTGAATTCCCACCACTCAAAGCTAAGGTGCCCCCCAAGAACTTAGTCTTCACATGCATTTCAGGGGTGCTTAATCCATTAGTTTTGGATTTGCTGATTCTAAGTAATACTCCCCTTCACTTAAGGGGCCCTTCAGTGGCCTGGCCCTTACAGCACCTTTTTTCTGCCACAGGGGAATCCATACAGATCTCTAATTGATAGCACTGGGCAACTCTGGCTTCCTCTGTTATTGGATTTCATGTCCGTCATAGCTGCCAGCTTCTACATCTGGATGTGGCCATTGATGAGCCTGACCTTGCGCTGCCCAGCCACCTTTCGTGCAGGCAGGCAGGGGCCAGGCAGGATGCAGGCAGGGCTGCATGGTTGTGCTGTGCCGGACACTGCTGCGCATGGGCCATGTCCAATGGTGTCTGCTCCTGGCTGTTGCTCCACTGCCCTCCCAAGCGACACAGCAGGCAAAGCATCACGCTGTCTGCTGTGTGTAGCTGGCGACTGGTGGGATGAGTTGGGTGCCATGGTTCCGTGACAGATAGAGGCCCCGAAGACTGAGATCAAAGGTTAAACGGCTTTTTGCTGCCACCTCTTGATAAACCAGAGGAAAAGGCAGCAGAAGTTGATAACAGCATCTGGGTAACATTCACTAGGCCAGGGCAGACATTTAGAGCTTGCTGATGAGGATGAATTTACCTTCCGGGTGGACGGCACACTAACGACTTGTCAGGAGTGCTCGATGGATCAGCATCGGAGCTGCACTGGGAGAGAAGCTCATTATAAATAAACCTCATCCTCGCTCCCCTGACTCAGGGATGCGGGAGACTGGAAGGGAAAAGTGGTTTCTGCCTTTGAGGGAATGACTAATCTAACAGCACAGTCTCTGTGTGCTATGGAGAGAAATTTTCACTACACAAACAGGCTTGAAACACAGGCTCTGTTACCATAAGAGACACGAGGTGTGGACCCGGAGATGGCCCAGGATCAGTGACTGCAGAGCTCCATAGGCACCCCTCGTCCCTGCCAAATCTCAGTGGTGGGGACATTTCTGTGGCTAGACTATTCAAACAGCTCCCCATAATTTCACATGTTCCACAGCTTCCCTCTGGTAACAACTCCCATTTTGTTGGCTAGCTAAATCTTCTGTGCTCATATGGATGGATCACCTACAGTAGTAAATACCCACCACTGCAGATCAAGCAGGTCTACAGATCAGGCCTCAGAAGAAATAAAATCCTTTCTTTTTATTTCTTTTTTTTTCTTTTAATTTACTGTGGAAAAAAAATAGAAAATGAAGATTTTAAAAATAAAAAAGTCTTAATTAATTGTCTATTAAAGACTCTTAAAAACTGGCTGATGAGCTCCAAGGCTGTCATCATTTCTGCTTAGCCCCTGCTTCTCCAGGATGTGAAAAAAAAAAAAAAGCAAGCAGAATAAATTCAGCTCAGCAGAGGATTTAATGAGAAATTCCTTTAGACAGGCATCACATAAAATGCAGCTCTGGTCCCTGAACAGAACCCAGCATCCCTGCAGAAAGCTCAGGGCCCTGCGATACCAAGTCACATTCCTCCTTGAGCTCTTTTCTGCTCTTCTGCCACCACTCAAAGTAAGATATTACTTGATGCTTTGGTGCTCTTCTGGGTGAAGTGGGATCGAGGAGGCAACTGAATGAATCCTCATTAGCTGGTGGCTTCTGAAATGTGTAAACAAGGGCTCCACAAAATAATGTTTTCCTGGAAAGTTTTCCAGCAAGACCTTGAATGACATGGTGTGCCTCCCTCATTAGCTGAGTGGCAGCTGAGTAAAGGGGGATTTTAGGCTGAAGTTTTGGTCTTAGATACCTTCATCCTATCTAAATTCTTTTTTAGAGGTGCAGAGATTTTTATTGGATCTGACCCTGAGAAAGAACAAGAGTGAAGTAGTAGGAGTGATTAGAAATAAGTCAGCAGAACACCAAAGAGATTAAGATTGGGATAAACCTAAAGTAGTAAAAAATCAGTAGAAGAATTTCTGGTTCTTAGTTCAATTATTTGTTCTTAATGTTTCTCTGGAAATCATTCCCTTTATTTAAGATTGTCTGGAAAGATTAAAATATTTTTTAACATTTTTCTTGAGGTAGCCATCAGCAGAATTAAATCTAAGTTATACCAACAACAATCAATGCTTTCCTGATTTTTAAGATGTGAGAGAGGTATCATCACTAACACACACAGAGCAAATATATACTTTTCATTTAGTTAGACTAATGTTCATTTACAACATTTGGCACTAATCAGAAAATTGAGAAAGCAATGCAACACTATTGTGCCTGGTCTAAACCCATTAATATAAAGAAACACGGTTACAGTTTGAAAAATAAGAAACAAAACATTAAAATATCTTTAACACTGCTGGTGGTGGCCCAGGCATACTCCTGATTGCTAACTGAACAACCTTTACAATTAAACATGGAAATTACCTTGTTAAACCTAAGAATGCCCTTGAGGATCTCCTTTTTAACAGAACTTTGTACTGTATCCAGGATAGTAATAATATTTATTTCAATAGATCGGAGAAATGTTCAGCCCCCTTCTTTCCAAAAATGGCTAATGCAAATACAGCAAATAATAGCGGACACACACTGAAAAAAGGGAAAGCTGGAAAAGCCAAGCAGTTCTCCTCATTTCCCTTCATCACACATTTTATACAAACTCAGTTTTAATTGTTAGAAAATTATCTCTCTTTCCCAGTTTTAATTTTGTACATCATGCCCGTAGTATTCCAATATCATGACCTCAGCTGTAGTGACACTGAGTCATGCTAAACCATCTAGTAAGACTCCCGGTTGTGCAGGGGAGAGTTAGACCAATGGCTTTCTAATACGAATTGCTTAATCCCTGCAGGATGTTTGGAGAACAGAATCCTTTTGAACTGCATTTGTGATGCCCGTAGTATGTATTTAGAGCCATACTCTGATGCCCTGCTGTACCCTCTAGGAAATTCTAATTGTACTTAGCTGTCATCTTAAGTTCTTATATGATTTAATGATATAGGATAAGAAGATTATTTTGATAGGGTATTAGAGAGAAATATAAATTTGATCTAATCCCATGTTTCTGCATCAGCATCCTCAGATGGCCTGTGCTGCTGAGCTACTGTGCCTCCTAATGAGAACTAAGCTTTCTGTCATTGTTCATGTAAAACTCCCAACTGGAAACACCATCCAAGAGCTGTATTTCAACTTACCCAACAGTAGCCTGTGACAGGTAGGCAGATAAATGCACAAATACAAAAGCTTTCATTAAGAAAGAGACAAAAATCACACTAAAACATTAAAGATAAGAATGGGCTTTCACAGTGGACTGTTCAACATCATGAACCACAAGTAATCATAACTGAAGATTCATATTGATAACTAGAAAGTACATGCTTTCTTAAGTCTGAATTATGTTGTCTCCATATAGCTCCATGCATTATAAAATGTTGCTAAATTACCATTTAGATGCTCCCCATTTTCTTCAACAGCCAAATAGAAAATAAGAATCTACTGAATCTTGGGAAGTTATAAAAGTCTAAAAAGAAGTCTAATAACAGAAGGATGAACTAGAAATCCTACCTTCTTCTCCCAATTGTCTAGATGGCCTCAGGCAAATTACTGTTGGTCAAAATAATTTGTGTGTCAAAAATTAAAACTCTCCTTCTGTTTTTGTACATCATGCTATTAGATGACCCAATATACTTTAATAGCTTCATAAGGACATGTTTACGGGATCGGATTAGAGCACAGGCCAGTACTTTGTCTCTGACAAAACCTTCCCTCCCCATGCACATTCCCAAACAATAGTTTCGTTTAAGGTAGACTATAAAAAGGCGGCTGTGAAATTTCCTTCAGACTACACCCAGCCTCCTGCAAATTTCTGGATTGAGGTATCACTCCTACCAGTTCAAGAGGCAACTAGCTGTGAAGATAAAAATACCCTATCAGGCTTTATTAAGGTCAGTATGTGAAGTGGTAACAGGTTTAGATGCAAATTCATACACACTATTGTCCATTTTTAGCTCTTATATGCAAGATTATTCCAATGCTGTCATGTTGCACACCAGCATGTTCCAATGCAAAATGGACATAAAGGTCTATCAAAACCTATTCCTATGGCAATTAAAATTATAAGGACAATGATTGGATGTTTTTTTAGAACAGAGAACCTGGCTTTCCCAATATCTCATGGAAATATAAACATCACATAACCTGTGTTATGTTGTTCCAGTGTTTTGAGATTTGCTATTCCCCTTTTTCTCTTCAAATAGCAGACAAGCTTTGGCATAAAAATGGAAGATAAATTAACAAACCATGCAAAAATGCGGATGAGAGGGAGGAGAGATGGACTTTTCTTCCAGGGTGCAACACGGACTAGATTTTCGGCAGCAGTTACAGCCAAACCAGATGGAGCTATTCTGAGGATTTTTGCATCATTATATTGATAATCTCACATTTAAAAACATGCTAGAGAAGGCTAATATACCCCTTGCTTTGCTGTAATAAGGGAATTTAAAAGAGAAGCTATTTTTCAAGACATTTTCCTCTGTTGAGTCTGATCCTTTGCGTGGAACTGTGAAGTCATTGAGGCAAAAGGAGGCCTGTGCTGAAAGTGATTGTCCAACAGGAGCTTATGGAATGCACTGGGACACAGGCTACCTTCTTCTGTATCCAAAATACAAAAAAGAAAGAGGAATATGTAGCCTTGAAGGCTTTAACTCTGTGGAGTAAAATAAGGATTGCTTCAAAAAAATTAAATAATCCAGCTTTTCAGTATGTGGAACAAATTAATGTCCAATATCCCATGAAATATTAAATCTTCGGAAAAACCCCACTGAAAATCCAATCAAACATTTTGCCAGTACATATTTTAGAAGAAGGGACAATTACATAATGATGAATAATCCACTAAAATTTAAAAGATACAATCTATAAATTGCAGGTGTGACTGCAATTATTCTACTACCCTAACAAATCTCAATATGAAGAGTTCACCAAACAGCAAAAGTATGAGGAATATACAGAACTGTGGAATTCTTCATTCAGAAATCAGTTTTTCCTCTCTGAATTTGCTGATTTTAAGAACTTTTAGCTGTTTTTATTTATTGTGCAATTATTAATGTTTCCTAAGGATTAGCCTGATGTATGAGCCACCTTAACCTCAGTATTGCTTATTGACAGCGCATGTTGACAGGACTTCATTGTTCTATTGTTTTTCTCTTTCTTGGCTAGACCTTAGTTTATTTTGTGTATGTGCAGTCCTTAGAAATCCTCTATTAATTCCAGTGAAACTTTTCCATCCCATCCCAAAACAGATCCCAGCGTAACACAATAGCCAAAGCAAAGAATCCTAAATATGGATTTGCATGCTCAATGCATTAAAACCCACATAAGCCCTGTAACTAAGATTTGATTCATTGTGATGTTAAATTGGAATCTGAATGTGATTGCATACAAAATTCAGAAAATTTCATCTCTTAAGTTAAAAGAAGTATGAAAAGTTTGTAAATTAATGCCTACAGATACAAGGTAATGCACAATTAGGTAATGTAATCTAACATATGTCTTCCATACTTAGGTACAGTGTGGGGCAGCCATAGTATTAAAGCACCAATCTACGCATTGTAGACCATATGTCACATTTGTAGACCACTTGGAAGTTGCAGCTGGTGCAAAATGAAATTGCTATCTGCTTAGCAGATTTGGCAGTAGGAGAATACCTTATGCTACTGTTATTTTTACTATACGTTCCCACAGTAAAAATTCACACTGTTGATGCTGATTACTGAAGCTGTGTATGTTTCTGACGCTTGTTACCTGAAAGACTCCTTTTTCTTCATGGTGACTTTCTTGCAATCCATCTTATGCCCTCAGTATTGTCTCCTGGGGTTTTTTTTTATATCTTGCCTGCCCTAATTTTAGGACAATTATGGTGCTAAAAACTCTCTTTACCTTGTTGCTATTCACCTTCATTCCTTATGGCATTTTTTCAAAACTTTTGTCACCTCACCAAATTTTTAATTTAAAAAATCACTGCATTTTTCCAGGAAATGTTTCTCCAAGACCTGCTTTCCAGAATGCCATTAATTACTGGAAGACTGGGAAATACTGATGATTTATGCTTCTCAGTTATTAGGAGCTAGGTCTGGAAAAATGTCACACTTTATTTAAACAAATTGCTATATCCTCCAACACTCAAGAGTCGAGGAAAAAAAATGTCTTATTTTTGATCTTGATCCTCTCTATAATTGAATTTATTTGTATATATATCATTTTTTTTGTCTTATGGGGCTATTTTTCTTTCATTTTTCCCTAGGTAATATGTGACAGGCTTCCCCAATATACCACTAAACACAGTATGCCAGAACTTCGTAATATGTCCAGGTCAGTAATTAATTTCTTCTACCAGTCTCCATCAGAGTACGCTCTGCAACCAATCAATCTTATTATGGTACAGTATCAGAGCTATACAGGCTTGATTAATCATCCAGTTTTTCAAGGGTGTCATTTGCTACTAAAGAGAAAGAAATGTTTCCTCCCCCCTGCAAATCCCTCTAGCATACAGAAAGTATTTAGTTATTTCAATTTTAAAGGAAGAATGATAGGCTAGGGCGGCGACTGCAGTACACCTAACAGCACTTATCTGTTTTCCTGAAGACACCAAGCTCCATCCTTAGCTTGTGCAACTCCACTGAGTGTTTATATCTGTATAGTTCATATCTGTTGACCTGCATCAAATGAATGTCTGGCTCATTCTCTAGTTGCCCTCCCCCAATTCTGATGCACATCTTTTAAAACAGAGGATTCTTCTTCTTGTTTCAGAAAACCAGAATGATGCTGAAGATTTGTCAGTACTGCATCTAACAAAGAATTGCATAGAAAATTCATTTTAGACAGCTGCCAGTTTTTCACCCTGCCTTTGTAATAACCAAACTACATAACCACGTAATGATCAAGAACCAACCCAAACATATTAAAGACACATTTTGATTCTCTGAGATGAAGGAGGGAATCTCAGGCTCTCCTGGTGTCCTTCTTTCTCATATTCAGAACTGTCCCATTCACATTTTGACTAAACAGGAATAAAACTTTTCTTTCAGTTGAGGTATTACTGACATACCCCTGACACAAAGCCTACAGGATATCCATTCATGCAAGCGTGCCATGTTCCCATTCGGTCGGATCTGTAAAGTACCAAACTCAGTAGGTAACATTCCCCTCTAGACCAACATCCTCTTGTCCAAATGGAGGTGTGAGCCCAGGACTGACCTTTCTGTGCACCCCTTGTCTCAAATGAAGCAGAGCTCTTACAGACATATTTAAGCAGTTGTTTAAGACCCTCCTGTTTCTGGAAAGCCCTGAAGTTTTCATTTCAATGCTTTGCTGACTCAGACTGTTGGTTAGTCTGAATTTAACCCCCTTCTGCCCAGTTTCTTTGACCAGCAGCTAGGAAAGCACAGTCCATGTAATTTACAAAAGTATAAATAAATAAATAAACAAATAATTATAATAGTTTTTGAGATGTGCTTGCAATGGCGCCCCTTTGGTTTTTTTTGGGGGGGGGAGAGGGGTATTTTTTCTTTTTTTCTAATAGTTCTGACATGGGTCTTTGTGGAGGGCGTGCAGTTCCTGTTCTGCCTGCGCCTTTGAAAACAGCAATTAGTTTGGGAGGCTTTCTGAAGCTTAAAGTTAAAATAAAAAGTCACATGTCGTTCTATTACATCATTTTACAGGTGCTTTTGCTTCCTCTAACATGTGGCTTTCAACTTCCAAGAGAAGCAGTCCCAGTGATTGACACCACCATTGTATGTCTGCCTTCTGAGCTAGAGAAGCATTCCGCTGTGCGTAGGATGACTTTCGCCTCTCATTTGCCCATTTAACACATTCCACACTCCTTTTTAAGCACTGAAAGCCGCCGGGAGGCCACATGTAGCCCTCTCTGGCAATGTCCCGCGAGGCTCCCAGGGCCGCCGCTGCCCCCAGAATGCAGCCTGCGTCGGCCACGTCGTTCTGCAGAGCACCGCGTAAGCGGGGCGCTGGAGCACCGGGAGCCCACAGCGGTGGCGGGGCGGGGACACCGGGCGGTGGGGACCTGTCGTGGGGACACCGCGGGGGTGCCGAGAAGCCACCGTGAGGAGCCACCGAGGGGGAGGCCGCAGGGCGGTGCGGGCCGGCCGTGGCGGGCAGCTTCCAAGCGCTTCTTCGCGACTGTCTTCTGGCCCCCTCTGCCGGACGCAGCGCGGCGGTGCAGCCAGGGTAGTGCCGGTGACCCGCGGCAGTGGGAGTGTTCGTGCGTGCGTGTTTGGTGTTGGTAATTCTGGGTTTTGTTTTTCACGGACGGAAAAGAAGATGAACTTACAGGACGCTTTAAAAGTTCTAGAAGTGTTTCCCAAGCGCCATAAGACAGGTGGTGCTGCTAAATGCTTCTAGTAATACAACCGGTTAAAAAACTTTGTCCCAACTTTGCATCTCTCTCTGTTGACGGGATGCATTTCCTTTTATTGGAAAAGCCGTCTCCGTGCTTGCTTAGACTCAAACACGAATTTTACATAAAGTACAACTTAATTTATAATGAGCGGATCACAAATCCCTACAGCTGTGGAGTGTTGCTTAGCTTATGACTCTGTATTGCAAAGCTGTTATTTTGCCCCGTTTGTACTAATGACTGTTATTACAATACTGCTGCTCTAAGTGGCAGTGGCACAGACAATACTGAAATTAAAGGTGCCAATAGTACTACCATATCCACAACACTCTATGGGCTGCTCTGGCCCTCTTCACCTAACTCTTTCATGGTCATACATTTTATACTCCCTATTCCTTTCCTCACAGTGAGGTGGTGATATTTAGAGAGTATCCCTATTAATGGGAAAAGAGTAACAAGGAAGAAAGATTAGGTTTCATAGCTGGTGAAAGTTTTCTTTAGTAAATGCTGGATCAGATGTGAGGTAAAGGGGCAACCTGGAGTGCCACAGAAATAAGAATGAGTCAGGGAGGTGTGAAGAGACAGATGTCCCTTGGGGAGACTGCTAGTGAGAGGTCTTGGCAGGCAACATTATGGAGGAGTTAGTAAGGGAGAAATTCCACATTAGCCCCCTTGAAATCCTTTTGACCCCTGACCAAAAGCATGATGTTACTAGAGAGTGTACAGAGAGAATTACACAGCAGTATTATGTCACTGGTATTAATTACCCAGTGCTAGCTGGTATGAGTTCTGGTGTCATTGGCCCATGGTTGGAGCTGATAGTCACTAAGGCAATGTTAGTGAAGATTCTTGCTGTGACTTCTCCATCTGTACATCTGCAGAACTGCTTTATCTGAGTTATTGATAGCCTGCATTCACAACTATCACTCCTCTTCAGTTAGAATAGAGAAACATATTAACCCAGAGGACAGTACATAATGCAGACCCATTTATCACAGATGAAAGACTGCATTCGGCCAATTTTACTTTTGTGAGCACTAAAAACACTGCTTCCCAGCAGACAGCAAGCTCCTACTTGCTTAGAACATACATCAAGTAGATGTACAAACAAAAACCTGTTTCAGTTGTGAAGCTTTGCCTTAGAGGAGTACTAGATTACTCAACAACCACCTTTTGTTATGCCAGTTGTGTTTATTAAATGCATTTGAAATGCATTTGTTTGCTCTGGCATATTTGCTGTGTAGTGCTTGAGCAGGCAGGAAAGAAGGCTTTGGGGATGGGAGGAAGAAACTAAAGAGAGAGAGGTAGCAAACTGACCTGTATGCTTGATTCTTCCACTTTCCTGAGCTCCACCAGCAGCCAGTCCCACATGATGTATGGTGATTGCTGAAACCCGCTACCTGCTGTGTGAGGCTGCTTCTTTCCAAAGGCTGATTGTAACTGAGAAATGGCTGACCCTTGCTCTCACATATCCACACACAATACGAATAAAATTTCTTGGGCAGGAACAAGATGGGCCTTTTTTCCTGCTCTTCTTTTTCACTCCACATGAGGAAGGCACTGCCTATTATTGACTGACCTCAGTTATGGACTCCAGGCTAGTTTGATATAGCATGTAACATTTTGCGGTCTGTCACATCTGTTATTATGCTGCTTGTTTTTCCCCTTAGTTGTTGCCCAACATGGAAATGCCTGCAAACAGGATGCAAGCGAACAGTTCTTTACTCATCATAGCTCCCAAGTAGTGCTTAGGTTGGCTTCCCATTTACCTTCTGTAACATGATTTGTTTTGTTGGCAGTTGAAACAGTCCCTGCTGTGAAGCTCATGTGCTCTTTCTCCAGTGCTCATGTTCACTTTCTGTTATACGCCGTGAACAGATGTGAGAAAGAATAAGGAGACGTGATGCAAATGTCTTACAGAGGATGTGAACTAGCATGTTTCACAAGCTGCCCAGGTAAAATATAAGCTATCATTAGGTGTTACTAACCATGTGGTGGGGCCAGATATCTAATAACTTCTGAAAGGCAAACATTTATGAACTGCAAACAGACTAGGACTAATGAGTGAGAGTCACTTTCAGGATCAATTTGCCTCGCACCTTTGAAGTGCTTATTCCTCATCTCCTGCAAGAGATCACTGGCCTTTGCTTGTGCCCCTTCAATGGTGTGACTGTACCATCCAACCGATCCATGCATGCATCTTTCTCAAAAAATGACAAGAGGCTGTATATTTTGAAAAGGATATAATTCCCCAGATCACACAAGCAGTATAATTGGCACAAATAAGGTGTGTGTGTGATAACTTCTTGGAGAAGAACCAAAAATAATTCAGTGAGTGAGTGGGAAATTGGCGAAGACACATCTTTAAGCAGAATAGTAATATGGAAGCATTCTTACACTGCAGTAATGCCCAAAACACAATGTGTACTAACAGAGTACGATCCTGTAAGGGACATGCATAATCCCATCCAGAACATAAGGAGTCTAAGGAGAACTGAAGGTGGTGGGAAATGAGATACTGTCTACAATTAATCAAGTCACTGATGAAATATTATGCCTTATTAGATGCAAAAGTATTTTAAATATATTTTAATGATACGTCACATATCATCTCAACTAACCTCTTTTCTTCAGCACCATTCAAAGAAATTCCAAAACCTGAAAAGAATGACAGTTTTCCTTTCAAACTCAAAGTGTCTAAGATTACTGAAATATTGTAACATTAACAACACAGAGTTGGGAAAATGTAGAAATTACATAATTGCTCCATGTTCCTCAGTTCCTCGTAAGTTTTGATTATACGGTTGAGTGGGGAAGAAATCTATCAAAAAGTTGTACAGATTTAAAATCTGCATTTTTAAATTACTACTTTGAGGCAAGTCAACTTTAGGGCTTATAAAATGATGAACATTTCAACAAGAAAGCACGTATTTGCATAAATGAAATAATATATAAATTAAAAGTTCATAACACGTGATTTGAATTGTTTCAAAGCACACTCTTTGGTCTTGGCATTAGCCATAGTGCTTTCACAAATCATAAGTCAAGAGTTATTTTTGCCTTGCAGTAAGAAAAGGAGCCATCTAATTCAGGCCACAGGAGGCCCCCACAGAGCAGGCAAAAAAGCAAACTTCCACAGCCTCCCTGGATTTCGTAATAATAGTTGTGCAGAATGTCTGCTCTGTGGTTTTGCATGCAGAGGAGACTCGCAGCTGACAAGATGAATAGAGCACTAGTAGTTCTGTCAAGGATTAAACACAGAGTATATACCTTGGATGCTGATAAACAGCAAAGCTCAGTGAAACAGAGATAGTCACTTTGAAATAATTTCTATTGTAATAAAAATGACAATATAGTAGCAGTGTTGCAAATTTCATCTATTCCTCTCTTGTTTATAAGCTCAGCTATAATAATACTTTGCCCACCAGAATTCATTGAAATGCATTTTATTATCCCATTCAGCCCCCTGAGTCACTGCTTTATTGTATTACATTTCCTTCCTACTCTATTTGAACTTTCTTCTAATACTATAGCTGATACCAAGCCCATTACAACCAGTTGCAAATTAGCTTTTATTCTGCTCTGACTGCTGAAGTGTGTTTTAATAAATTCATGACAATAATTTTATAACCTAATATTCATGCACTTTATCTTTTAATTACTCTAAATTAATCTAGTTATTTCTGATTTATTTCATGCTTTTTCTCGGTCCTAGGGCGGGCTAATACCTTTCCAATTCTCTTGAGCATAGCCAGTTGTCATATTATGTTCTCCCTGATTTTAGGATTAGAAATTAGCATGATGTACCAATGTTTTATAAGGGGAAAGGAATACACTGTATTTTATGGGCATGTTTTCTTGTGGGTACATCTTTGGAATAACATGGAAAAGCTCTACAAGTGTTATATACAGGTAGGTAGATAGACAGACATGCAAGTAGAAAGCATACTCATGAACAGTTTGTTGAGAGCAAGAAGGAAAGTCTAGCTCCCTGATTAGCACCAGCTAATGTGCTACATACATGCACTTGAAGAAGTTAACTCTATAGTTTCCCTTCCTCATCATTCAGCAGTTCCAGTGAATATTAGCACACAGATACTCACTGAATCTCCACAGCTCAGGATTATGTTTGCAGTAGCTATATACATTTCACAGATTTGAAGTACACTCATGAGAGAATTATACCACTAAAGCAGTGAGTGGCAGGGCAAGAGAATATATAGAATTGTTTTAGCAATGAATTTAATAATTTGAATTCTACACTTCCCAATAGTGTTTTTTTTTTTTCCAGAAAAAAACCAAACATTCATATTCTGATATAATCTTTGTTGATTAAAGCCCCGTCTTTGATCAGAAGGCTAAGAAAAGTAATTCTAGGTTCTGCAAATGTCTGTTCAATGCTAGTGTATGAGGACATACAGATACATCTTCACCTAAACAGAGATCCGTTAAGAGACACTTGAGGGGAGCCAGCAAGTCCCATCTTTCAGGTGGCTGACATTTTTCACTGGGAAACATTTTCATTTTTCTTTGAGAACTTCCCATACCTCTAAAGCTGTCAGGAATCTTGAGACCTACTTGCCAGGGACACACTTAGACTGGGGAGTACACATTCTTTATCTCACAAAATTCTCTGTATGTTTGCTGAGATGAAAGTTGCTGGCAACCACTTTTTCCTGGTTTTGCCTACATTTTCCAGGTTAACATCTGTAGCTTGTTAAAAGTAATGAAACAGACCTTGTTACTGAACTTGCAAAACATACGGTGAATAGGTGTTGAAAGTGGAAACAGAGTCAGGGACCACATTTGGTTTCTTGGTCCTTTTTTGCTCTCTTTTTTTTTTTTTCTCTGCATCATTCAAATGGCTTAATATTATTAAATGGGGGGTGGGGGAGTGGGGGGGGAGAATGTGTATCATTTATGGGGTAATTCCATCATCTCCACAAATCTATTCCTCTGTGCTAATAGCTGATATCTAAGACTCAAGCAAGCAAGGGAACAGAGATTGTGACGAGCCTTGACACCGTGGTATCTTGCCTGAAAGGTCATTTGCAGAGGATCTTAGTACACTCTGCTTTAAGCAGCAACAAACTTTTGCCTCCGTGGTCTCAGAAGAAAAGCTTTAGCTGAAGGTAAAACTCTCCTCCCAGCGCGCGAATCTAAGGGCACTGGTGCCTTGTCTTGGCTTTGTGGAGGGGACTTGCTGGACTTGTCTGGAGTAAATAGTATTCCATGTGTTTCTAGTACAGTATGAACTCCTGCTGCAACTTAAGTGCTGAGAGTACGTTGGTTCAGAAACATATCTGTGAAGATGAATTCTGTAGGAATTACTTGGTCGGTGATAAAGTAGTTCTGCAGTCACAGTCTTACTCTAAACTGTAAGAAAGTGAGACTAAGCTAGGGAGAGTGGCTTGGGAAGAACAGCTGTAAGCAACTCTGGAATTGAGGAAAAACTCTGAGGAAAGAAGATGTAAGAGATGTATTCTGAAACAAGAAAAAAAAAAACAGAAAATAGATCTCTAGAGCAGACTATCTGGGGAGAGACAGTAGAATGGAAAAAAAAACCCAAACCATGAAACGCAGGGGGTTTTAAGCATTAAATAATTGTTAGCATAATTTGCTATATTTATATTTCACTGCTTTCTTTTACATTTGCATTTCAGACAATAGGAAAATTGTCACTGTTTCTAAGAAATGCTTTTACTACTTCCTTCAAGATCATTGAAATTCTGAATTCCATCTGTACTTTTCTATTTTTATCTATAATATTTTCATCTTTTTCCTTCTCCAGATTCTTTCATGGAATCAAGACTAATCAGAAGAATTAGAATAGCAAGTTCTTCTGTCCCTTAAACAGCATTGTTCTCTGCAGTTAAAAATTCAAACGTGTTTATTTATACAGGAAATAATTTTCTTATTAAAAATTCTAAATTGTCAAATATTATCCTTCTCCACTGATTTCTTATATGTCTGTACGTGGCAATGTGTTGTTCTTCAGATAAAAAGACTCCTTTTCCTTTCTTTACTTTTTTTTTTTTTTCCCTCTATTTTCCATTGTAAACCCTCCTAGCTCAGTTGACAGTATCTTTTAAGGTTGACCTTTTCCACTAGATGGCACATGGGGCCATATGAGTGGCAGGATATACACAGGTTCCTGGACCATGGTATAAAATGCATGTAATACTTAAAAAATAAATACTCAAATTAAGAGCACTACATTCTTAACTACTGCTAACTGGAGTAGCTCCATTGTCTTCACTGGTGTATGCTGATCTATAATAGACAAAACTTGAAGTATACTGCATATAAAATTGTTTTCTATGCTATTTCCCATCTTGGAAGAGGAGAATTTCTGTGTTTAATGTAAAAGTATACATTAGATCCTAATACCTCATTATTCATAGGTCCTTAAAGACCTTTGGTGAGAAAATTTGATCATCAGGTACAGTTCATACCTGGTTACCATAACAAAATATTAGTAAAGGAGTATACAGGCACAGTGCAATGGATAAAAATATGCAGATGATTTCAGTGGAAAGAAATAAAAATTACACACATCATTAATTCATTGGAGATCTGGTATCTCTTTAAAATTGGCCTGAAGTATGATCCTCAATTTTAATTCCTCCAACCTATTCAGTGATAATTACTGAAGCCTATATTTTATCTAAGAATTTCTGAGCTAGAAATCCTTAGATATCTATCTTTGCTGCCAGAGGACTTCTTGCCCAACAGCCTTTGACTGCCCATCTGCCGTTGGAGGAGGCAGTTATTCAAGTCTATCTGTTATAGCAACGTTATAGCTAACTTGGATGGTGAGAACTTCGGAAGTAAAACTTCTGGGTGAATCTCAAACCCATTATTTGTCTGGGAGCCACAGAAATCACCCCTGTAAAGATCCCCTTGTTTTTCTAATGGCTCAGATTACATTTGGCTTACACCAAATATAGCAACTTGTGTCTTTCATTTCTTGTCTGAGGCCACAGTGGAATTGCTGATAGCTGGGAAGTTATCCAGCTCACCAAATGAAGTCCATGACTACATTCCACAGGGTCCATGACACCTACCCAGGTCCTCCCAACTGACATTTTCCCCATATGGAAAGTCTTTAAAGAGATTTACACTTAAAAGCTTTTATGCAATCATGTAACATTTGTTGCTGTACAGTGATTTCCAGCTCCTTTTTGTCCTGAAGCGAACTCCAAGAGGTCTCTAAAAATAGGCTTTTTATTTTGGGTTTTGATTATCATGCTGACCATTGTGCTGTTTGTGACTTTTACAGTTATGAAGACTACAATAACCCCTATCAAAAACTGGCACAAACCAAACCATCTCAGTGCTATATTTCTTTGTTCTTTGGCTGTTTGCCCAGGCTAAGAAAAACCTAGAGTAAATAAATGTGACTTTTATCTAAGCTACAAATCTGAGCTATAGAGGAGGTGACAATTCCCATGGCAAGGACTTACCATGAGAAATGTTCAGCTGTTTCTTCCCCCAAAGAAAAGAGCTGACAGAAATGGTCAATAAGATACTTGATTTTGAATACTATGCAGGAACAAAGATGCATGGCACAGGGACTGTGTGATTCTTCTAGCCATTCCCACATAAAAAGCAAGAGCTGCTTCAGATAGATAAGTTGGATCTTTTAAGGGGTCTCTAGAATTCATCTGAAGAACAGGCTGTTGCAATTGCCTACTTTTGTGATATGAAGGCAAAGTCACTAGTTCTACGCTAGGAACACAGCATGAAATACATGAACATGGTATGGTCATCTCCTGAGGATAGTACATACAGAATTTCCCCAGGAGTCTCCACTATGCCACCAGTGACTGCTGTGCCTCATCTGACCCTCAATCTTATGTCCCTGAAGTTGGCTACATCAACCACTGCTTAGCTTTTCTTGCCCAAAGACTCCAGATGGGTGCCCAGGACTGAATGGGATGAGCCTGAAGAACATCATCAGCAATATTCTTTGTCCTCATGAAGAAAAGGTCAACGTGGAAGCTGCATAAACAGGAGTGAAAGTATCTGCTGGATAGCAGAGGTTAAACATCCTGTCCTGTAGCTATCTGTGAACCAGCATGCATTTTTGTGCTGCACAACTGTGTGACATTGGTTTACCTGTTTTGAAAAAAATTTTGAGCTTTGAGACATTACATAAGCTAAAGCTGTGAAACATATGAAAGATAAGTGAAACACTTGATAGAAATGACATCGGTTATACGCTAGCAGTTAGTAACTCAAGAACTCAAGAAAAAAAAATATACCGTAATGGTTTAAACTGTGATCTGAGCCAGAAATCAGTAGAAATTCTGAATAACTCTGAAAGATCAAAGAACAGCCTATTATAACTTCTCTTGCCTGACTGATGACCGCCTGGCCAGGAGGCAGTCTGACTTGCTGGGTGTCTGTATTGGGGTGGTAAAGACGTTAATACTTAGGTTAGTAGCACATGAATCCCATCTACCTGTAGCTCTTCTAGGTATTACCCAGAGAAAAACTACTACTACTGCTAACTATTCTTTATTTATCATACACACTGAAGAGTTTCAACTCAGCTAATCCTACAGTCCATGCTGTTACTGCGTGCTATGGATGCAAAACCTGAGCTTTCTCTACTCAGAAGCCGTCTAGAGGAGATGGTCTGAAAAGAGAGAATGGGAATGATCAAACCCAGAGGCTCTCTGTTTTCTAGCACGCATCGTGGTGGGAGCACATCAAAATTATCTTCCACAGCTCTGGGCATTAACCCCTACACCACTGGCTTAATCAGAAGTGGAAGTTCCAATAGTCATTTGCTTTGAGAGAAATACACCTCTTCATTGTTGCTAATATGGACACTTAAATGCTAGGCTGATAATACAGTGATACGTAGTCATCATCATTCACAATGTTCCTGAATTTTCCCTGCAGGCCAAATATGTCGAGAAGGAGAAAACAGCAAAAATTAACCCTAAAGGACCTGTTAGGACACCCTTGAACTGCACATGCAATGCTGTACAACTGTGTTTTCTGTGTCCCCTAGCAGTAGTAATGGGAGCCCCTAAAAATCAATTCCTTCCACTGCTGCTAGACCCTGCAAATGAATTAGCGGCAGTTTATAGTCATCTGCATGAATGACTGCCAAGAAAGCTAATGAAACTGGCATGAGCACCTGATCAGAATCCAGCAGCAAAGTGTATCAACAAAACAAACACCCTTGGTCCCTACATTAGGTATGGTTAAACAGCTTGTTAAAAATTGTCTTGGGAATAAAATAAAATAATACATTATTGGAACTGGAACAGTTCTTCCTGTTCCTTAGAGATTAAAAGGAACAAAAAGCTTGACAGGCACAAAACACTGGTAAGTTACAAACATGAGGTTAGATCTAAACAACTGCAGCTTCTGACATTCATTTAATAGAAACTTTAATTATCAGTGGAGTAGTAAATAAAAAAATAACATTAAAGAGCCACTTTAAGTGATCAAATGCTGGTTGCTCAGCATATCCTGAATCTTTCTCTGTGATTGTGAATGAAATGTGAACCAGGGTTTTATTTTTATCTCTGACTGCTCAGTCACTCTTTCAGTGGATTCCAACTAACTGCAGTGTCATAGATCTGAAGAAAGCTGGTTAGTACTTTCAGGATTTTCTTCTTCCCAGAAAACTGCTTTTAAACAATATTAGTGAGATAAGAGCATGTATATTTGAGTAAACCTCTTCTGAAATACAGGCAGGTTTTCCCTCTGAAACCTGCCTTATTTCCTAGAAGTTTGGTTTGGAGGTCACTGAGGACTAGAGAAAGCTAGTGACGCTTTTGCCTAAGGAGATCAAGGGTTGCATGAGTGGAATAGACAACAATGCTATTCCTACCTGTCCAAGAAACCTCATTTGAACACAACTGGATCCCCAAGTTTCACAAGTCCTTAATGTGCAGCAAGAGCCCAAAAGCCCAGGAAGAAAGAGAAGGAGCTCAAATGCTCAGAAATCCTTTTTGTCACATTTTTTTTCTGTGAGCGCTTCCAGTTTATATATCCTGACGGATCTGTAGCTGTCATGGCAGCCAGGTGACTTATTTTCTTCAAAGGAGGGAAAAATCAGTGTCACTAGCAACACACAGTTTACTATTTTCTGCTTTTTTTGCATAGAGTTCCTATAGGCCAAGGTTTGCATGCAAGCTTGCAAGATTTTGAAATTTCCTTCAAAACAGACATACGAAATTGCATCACCAAGAATTTAGAATTCTGTCACACTTTCATGTCTTCTGAAGCTAATGGAAAGTGTATAAAGAAAGGTTACCTACTCCTTTTTTAATGGGTTAAAAATGCATCTTACTGGCTTCATAGCCCTGCTAACACCATTGTTTTACAGCTTAAAGTTCCTTGGTTGTACAATAGGTATATTATAAATATTGAAAATATGTTATGGTTTACTATAAAGGTTCCTTACATTTTGTGAGGTCATAAATATACCTGCGCTAAGGAAGTTCTTATTTATTAAGCTTTTTGTTGCTGTTCATCTGCCAGTGAATGTTTGCCTGTAGTTTCCTCTCAATCTGAAGAGTTGTGTTGAGTCCAGAAAGGTTCCCCTGGGAATACTGTCTTCAGATACTTAAGGTGTGAATTTCCAAGGCATGGCAGTTGTTGCCTGTCATAGAGGGAGGTGCCAACTGAAGTTGCTTGTTTGCTCCAAGAATCTCGTATTAGTAAATACAAAACCACAGGAAATATAAACAGCAGCAGGGCAAATGCAAAGCCATATTTTCCTATCTGTCTTCTCATAAATATGAAGTCATTTTTACTTGCTTGCTTGTTAGGTTTCCTAAGTGCTTTTTCATGTTGTTGACCTTGAGAGTTTGCAAGGACTTTACGTGACACATATTAACTTGATTCCTACCTCGCTCTCACTCTCTCTCCCTCCACATGTCTTTTATTCGGTGAATTTGGCATGAATCACGACAATAGAACTACAATGGTGAATATTATTTTTGTGTGTTTTGGTAGAAATTTCATCTCGATACAGCAAATGAGCATTAATTTTATTATTATCTATATCAAAGTAGCAGAGAGGACCAATTAATCTATCTCCCGGAGTTCCCAGCAGTTGCTGGAAAGAGACTGAGAACAGAAGCCTAGTTTAAATGTTCTCCATGCCCCAGGAAGGAAACTTTTTCTCTTCACTGCAGAGGAGTTAAAGACTGACTTTGTGAATGCCTCTGCCTTACCCTATCTGTTGCAGCTTCAGAATGCTGGAACTGATCCAGCCCAGTGGGCACTCCTTGGGCTCCTCCAAATATCACCCACTTCCAAGCAGAAGAGCAAAGAACTGAGCCATCCTTCCACCTGTTAAAACATATGGACAGTATAGCAGGGATTCCCAGCTGGCCAAATCTAACCATTTCTAAGCAACTTTACACAGGCAAACCAATCTGGTGGGCTCGGGGCATACCAGAAAAAGAGAGTCATTGTTTTACTCTTTTTTACATTTTCCATGGCTACGGGAATTTTTCAGCCTAGGATCTAAGTTTCTGAATGGTGTTTTTCAAGTTATTCCTAAGAAAATTAAACCATGTGAGGGTAAGTATTGTTATGATAAATTTTTTTTGTGATTATATAAATTGTTCACATATAAAAATATTTCTTTATATTAGAAAACATATTGCTACATCATAAAACAGTGTTGAGTGGCCCTGAAGAGCAGCTAATCATATGGGTTTCAAAACCTAACTTGAAAGCAGCATATTTCAAGGTCTGCTTTCAGCTTGTTTAGCAAACAATTGCTTACAGGATTACAAAAGTTTGAGCATAATAGCAAAAGATACAAGCCAGACAGTTGGGTGGCTTCATCTGAAGAAGTGGTAGCAGCTATATAGCAATAACAGTATGTATGACAATGGCAATGTGATATGATACCGCACCACTGGACACTTTGCTGTCAGTAAAACTACAGTACCGAGGAGCAGCAAGTCTAGTGATGAGCAGATGATACTGTTTTCCTCACATGGTCGTTAACAAAGTGCCTTGAGATAAAATTCCCACTTAAGTAAAAGATATGTCATTGCCAGAACTGTAGATATAGTAACTCTGAGATACAGCAATTTGTATTCTCATCTTAAGCAAAATGACCATAACTGTCTCTAATCGCAAAATATTTATTGAATTACCTAAAAATTCAAAGTGGACAATTAAACTGTCAAATAACCCCACAATCCTCTTTGTTTTTATTAAAAACATTGTCCTGGGTTCAGCAGTAGCAGTAATTTTTTCTCCTTTTTAGTAGCTGGTGCAGCGCTGTGTTTTTGACTCTCAGCCTGAGAACAACGCTGATAACACGGATGTTTTTAGTTGTTGCTCAGTGATGTTTTGTTGCTCAGTGATGTTTACTCTGACCGAGGACTTTGTGAGTCTCATGCTTTGCCATGGAGGAGGGGGATCCAGGAGAAAGCAGAGACCTGACCCAAACTAGCCAAAGGGGTGTTCCATGCCACAGCACATCATGCCCAGTATATAAACTAGGGGAAGTTACCAGAAGGGCTAGATCACTGCCGGGGTCAGGATGGGTATCAGTTGGCAGGTGCTGAGTGGTTGTATTCTCTTCCCTTGTTATTTCCCTTATCATTATTATTATTGGTGGTAGCAGCAGTGGTTTGTGTTATACCTTAGTTACTGAACTGTTCTTATCTCAGCCCATGGGAGTTATATTCTTTTGATTCTCCTCCCCATCCCTCCAGGAGTGAGGGGAGGAAGGGGGTAGGGAGTGAGCGAGCAGCTGTGTGGTTCTGAGTTACTGGTTGGGCTTAAACCACGCCAAACATACTCTAAGATGTTATTTATTAATGACATCTTCTAAGAGGTGACATAATTCTGTGGAACAGTCAGGGTAGCTCTCAGATCTGGGGCAAAATTCTTGATAGATATCAATTGTAGATTTTGAACAAGGTGCTTACCTTAGGACCTTCGGCATCCTCCCTGCGTCTATACACTGGCTGTAGGGTTAAATCACCCTGTGTATCTGTTGCACCACTGATGGAGGATGGGTTCTAACTGCTAATTTCAGCAAACATCCTCCAAAATTCTAATAATTTAGACCTCTTCTTCATCAAAGAAATCCTGTAGCTTCCTTTGTCATATAAATCTGAGGTCTCCAGTGTTTACATACTGCTAAGCAAGCAAAGAAATCTGAACATACATCTTCAGACAATCTGATAATATGAAATCTGATGGATTATGGAAAACAGTACTTGTGAAAGACACAGGAATATAAGGAAGATTTCTCTGGAAAAAAAAAGACAAGAACAGTGAGTAATATCTTTGTCAATAGCTACTGGGCACATAACAAATTAAGTGCGTCTGCTTGCAGCTTGATATTAGCCCTGAGAATTTAAATGAGTTTTGCTCTGGAAATGCTTGAAAATGTTTTTAGCTTTAAAATTTGCAAATCAAAAGTTTGGACTTCACGGAGTGCTTGCCCACTCTGGAGTTAAAGGCATCGGGTCTCTGTGTTGCATACTATGGCTTCTGAAGTCTTGGATACAGTTGCTATCTTAGAAAAATACAAAGGACAGAGTGTTTATGGCCCTCCCTTGTGCATATTTTCAAATGGACATGGTGCATATCCAGTTGTCACCCAATCACCCTCTCTTGAAATGAAAAGCTTGAGGGATCAGCAAGCAAGTTCAAGGGGAACTCAAGGGCAGAGGAGAGCAAAAGCCAAGCTGAGCACAATGTCAAATGCTGTAGAAGTTCTGCCTTCAGCTACATATTAGGGGGTAGTGTTAACAGATTTAGCAGCTCCTCACTACCTTGGTGGGTTTCCCACTGCCCTCCGTTACATCCCTGCTCTCACCACACAAAAACCATGTGCTGAAGCCCAGTGTGGCCTAAGACAATGATCAGTGGATGGCATGACAGGCCAGTTTACTTCATTAAAAATGCAGAAAACAAATATACCAAAACCACACACGCTCCCCCCCCCCAAATACATTTAGTTTTTGCAAGGTTAGCAGATTGACTCAGCTTACCATGTGATCAGATGGGTATCAGAGTGACACAAAGGAGGAAAAGATCAAGCAGCTGGGAGCAGAGGCAAGGGGAGGAAGGAACAGAGTAGGTGAGAGGGGGAATGACACCTCCTGCTATTACTGGAAGCAAGACCTTAGTTTAGTTAAGCTGTAATGTGAAACTGTAGCCTGGGTATATATACCCTGACTAAGACGCGCTGTTAAGTAAGGACAATGCTCAAGACACCTCTCGAAGTGAATGAACAAGGCACATCTCATAAGCCCACTTTTTCAGTCCCTCTGCTGATTCAAATTGGCATCACTGTACCAAATTCTGTTTACAGGTAATTTATACCCATGTTTTTAATGTCATACCCAGCACAGAAAGAACTCAATAAGACTACCGGAAAAGACAGTAGAGAAGGAGAAGGTCATTGTCATTCTCTGCACGCCTAGACAGGAGTCATGGCCCTGTGTTTGAGAAACCCCATTCTAGAAAAAAAATATATGTATTTGGGAATAATGTTTTCCTGTGGGAAACCCTTGGTGTATATCCTATTGGAGTTCAACAGAAATTGGCAAAATCTGAACACCACTGTACCTACGGATAACGATGTCAGGTCATGATGGCCCTTTCTATTATTCCCTTTCTGATCAGTAGACAAAGTAAAGGCTGGAGACCACAGACAGTGAAGTCATCATGAGGTCTGTCCCTGCCAGTTTTATGGGATCAGCCCATATGTCTCACAGGATGGGAAATGTTAACATCGTGACAATGCCACTTCTGAAGTGTAAATCTGGTGGCATACACTGAATTTGACACAACCCACAGGATCACTGTGGTTGGTGATGCTAAATGTATTTTCTCTTCATAACACATTTGAAAAATTAATTTTCTTTCAGAAGAGAAAGAAAGAGTACTGAGGGTTGAGGGAAGGGCCAAGCCATATGACTGTAGTACGCTTGTTAAAAATGGTTTGCATGTTTTAATACAGCTCTCCGATCATGAAAAGTAAATAGTTATACCAGTGAGTTCTCCTTACACAAAATATTAATTCAAAACTATAAATATACCAAATATTTCTGAATATAAAAACATGTCCTTTGTTTTCAGGTCCATATCTAACCTGACAAACCTTTAACTGAACACTAGCATCCTTTACTGATTGAAAATCTGGGTATGTATAGTAGTGACATAAACCTCTGATTTTTCCATTTCTTTATACAACATGCAGGTGTTGGGAATTAGATCCTCAAAATGACAAAGGGATCACCGCACCAAGTGTTGCAATGCCCAGCATGTATGTGCCCTGCATAGTAGTGATCGACTAGGCTCTGGGTTCATATGGCACATGGGAGAGGTGAACCAGTAAAAAAGGAATAACCTGCTGCCAACAAGCAGGATAGGAGCTGTGCCAACGGCCCTGCAGCATTTGGTGCATTTTGACACATAGGAAATGACAGTAACTTGGTATTACAGTATCTGGGAACTCATCAGGTCTGTGTGCTAATTAACAGCTATTTTACATAGACACATGTAATCCTAGTAAATGCTGAAGGTCTCCATGATACCAAACAGCCTGGGAGTCCTAAGAAGAGGTGCAGCCTCTGTCCCAGGTGGGGTGAAGGAGGAGCTTCTGTTACTGACCCCCAAGTTAATGAGTTCATATCTTGTATTTTTTACTTTGAAAATGTTGGGTCATTTCAATTTTTAATTTATGTTGATCTGGTTTTCTATATTGAAGAGTAACAACAATTTGCAGTGTCAGCTGGAGGAATTCAAATGCAGTGTTTTCCAAGCTCACTTTTCATGATTCTGCTAACAACAATCCAAGAACAACCCAGCCATTTGCCAGTCTGCTTTACTGCTTTGGTGCTAGTGCCCACTGTATCTTATCTAACAGCTTCTACATGACAAGCTACTTAATTTATGACCTGTTCTTAGATGGGATCCATCGCGTTTCATTTGTTTATAAAACATTTTCTGGTCAAAGGGTGATACCAGGCTTTTCAACCACAATGATGCTGGAAAATCCATACTGCACCGTATCACATTTTCTGTTTACTCACATCTTTAATTATTAACATCTACAAGTCCTGTGTAACTTTAAGATTAGGCTACAATTTCTTCAGGTATTCAATTTATATTTTTATTTGTTTCTGAGGTACTGTATGTGCTGCTCCCCAACCAGGCAGTAATCATGCATGATTATTTAGAATACCTGTTGTTACTTTTATCAGATTTTCAGAGCTATAAGATAGAAATTATCAGATCTCTTAATCAAAAGAATGTTGACTATTTCAATAAATGCTTTCATCATATTTTGGGCAATCTACTCTCCAAATCCTCACCTTCATTGCTAATCTTGTCTTCACCCCCACTTGCTGCATGATTATATGTATTGAAGTGTGCTGAGTGGCAGAGTAGGACATAACTAAGTGCTGCCTGTGTTAGCAGGACTTTTTCTCTATTCAGAACCTGGAAATTCCAGAGTGCCCCACAGTGACATGGGGCTTCTCATGGGAATTTTGGTAGCAATTTTGTCTAATAATATTATAAATATCTCTACCAATATTCAAAACCAGCTGTGGATATTTATAGCAGTCCTATTGCCATGCAAATGAAGCATTTTTTCCATCTTATCCTGTTCTCCACTTTCCTCTAAAAATATTTAACTTTATAAAAGTCTGTATTATTCTTTAACTGTCTTTGTCTCTTTACAAACTTTTACATAATGACTCTAACTAAAAGGCACAAAATTGGTATTATATTAGCAAGTAAAAATCAAATTATCACAGGTTCAAGCTAGCACTACACAGTGCCAGTTGCATAACTGAAATAGTTGCATAAATGGTGCCAGTTTTTCTCTGATGCATCCATGAGTTTTTTCAGTGAAAGTCAGAGATCTGTGAGTGTCCTGCTTCTCTTAGAACTGGGATTCAAATCTCCTTGGTTTTCCACTGCTGAATCATTGTTCTGTTAGCACCCAGTCTGGAGCCAAAATCCAGTCAGTGCCATCATTTTGATTCACAAACAAACTAGTAAATTGGGTTCTTTCAGGAAACACTTGTGCATGGCCTCCCCTTTGTCTTTGAACTGCAAAAATGACCATCTCATCACATTAACCCACAACATGAAAAGGAGTAAGGAAGCCTGGTAGAACAGTTCAGCTGTGGAATGGATTCAGTATTTTTAGGGGGAAAACCAGCAACAAATCTAGTTTGGTCTTTCTTAACCATTCATTCAGTATTAAACCCATCCTCCTATCCATTCCTAAATGTCACAGATCGAAACTAACGATCACGTGAATAAACTGCAAAACTGCACACTTTATTTTATACTTTCTTCCTGCACCATTTTGAATTAGAAACAGACTTTAAACCATTAACCCCTTTCATTTTGTAAAGATAGTTCTCTAGCAGACAGAAAACATTAAGGAGGTATTTCTTAAATTTTTAAAACTAGTTTCCAAGCTAATATGAAAGTTATTACTTGAAGCTTAATATTATCATATGCATCTGTAAAGGTTGGTCAATTACAAGTTACCCATAAACCCTTTTTTGTTATTTTAACATCATAAATAGTAATCTGGCATTAAATATTTGTGATCTGGGCCAGTAACCTTTTTCAGTCTCACAGGACTTTTTTTAATTAAACTATATCTTTGTCCCATGTCTATAATCCTCTCTTTGACATTTTATATACAAGACACCTTGCTGCAAAAAGGTCAAGCAGTACAGTTATAAATGGAAAAGAGATTAAAAGTATTCTCAAGCCACAGTGATCTAAAAGAGAGTTAAATATGGAGTGTTCTTCACAGGCTTCCTTAGATGAGTTAAGAGGAAACCCTGTTGGCAGATTTTTATTATAAGAGCAGCAAAGCAAATGAAAATTATTTGACAAAAAATGAATAATGCACAATTTTAATTTGCATATTGGAATAATTATCTCAAAAAGAACCCTGTAGGGTTTCGTTTCCATAAAACTTTTATGTAGCCCATTGCCAAATGTGGCTTATGTGTTTATATAATTTTTCCTTCTAACATAGTTCCATTATAAAAATAAAACCCCCAAACAACTGCAGTAACATCTTGCTACAGTTAATTACATCTGGGGTTGTTTGTTGTTTGGGGTTTTTTTGCCTGAAAAAGAAACATGGTGGAAAGAAAGCACTCCCTCCTAAAAATTCTGAAAGAAATTCAAGAAAACTAAGAACATTGAAGAGATAGTGCAGGAGCCAGTGTAAGTCAGAGAATGATAGTTATAAAGTAGTGTAAGTAAACATAGTCACAATTACAAGTGAGTGGCTTCTTTATTTTCATCAGAACATTAAGCAGAAATTGAAGGAACATTTTTCCGTAATATTCTCCAGCTGGCATATTATGATCTCAACTTGCTCACCCTATGCCACACTGGAATAACTTTAATGGTGTACGTGGGTACAATGAAACAATACATTACTTGTAATGTCTTAAGTAACCTAGCAAAACATGGTACCCAACTGCTGAAATGCTGTTGTGTATCTTTCAGAATCTACTTTGTTATCCCCAGGAGGCCAAACCCTGATCTGGAAACTCTTTACTGCTAATTTCTTTCTATCAATTTTACGTAGTCCAGTGAAAGAAGAGTACTTCTTCTAACTCTATGTCATCATAGAGCCTGTTGTTTAGATGCAAGTGCTGGAGACAGTGTAGTTTGCGATGACCACTGCTTCTCTGTTTCACTTTTGAATTGTCTGTTATTATGTGTGTTTTCAAATGGCCCACTGAATGACTTAGATACAAAACAGGGGTTTTAAATCATCTGCTTAAAACTATCATCTGAGGCATCTAATTCAAGTGTGATACAGGACCTAAGTTTAGGAGCTGAGTTCCCTGTAGTCTTTCTTCACACCTATTCAATGTGACTAAATTAGCTGAGTAAATGGGGATACCCAAAAGATCCCAGTACAGCCGTAGTATTTGTGGGGACAGCAAAACCAGAGTCAGTATACTTGTGTTACAAACCTAAACTTATATCAGATTGCTACTATTCAAAATCTTAAACACAATATGTTTCAGTCTCTGCTGTTTATTTTCTTCCACTTTAATCTTTGCCTATCATAAATAAGAGGTTACTTACTGTTTCCAATTTCTTTCAGTCATTAGGAGATTGTATAAAGCAACTGAATTGGTATCCATCAAATCCAGCTCCTGTCCAAAGAAACTAGACACCCTGTTTGTAGAATGTCATATCTGACAGGGCTAGATTAGCAGCTCTGAGCCTGTTGACTCAGTCTTATTAAATCTGTGTGCTAATGAAATAAAAATGTGAAAGAGAATCCATAGCAATTTATAAGGTAAAAATTTGCCAAAAGTGAAAAGGCAAAATAAAGCAAATGTGAAGTTCAACTACACATTAACGTGAAGATGTAGTGTGATAAATTGGGCACCCATCCCCTGTGCACACAGCTTTGTTAAGCATGTGAAGACCTATCTGCTTATTGGTGTACAGATTTCTGTTGCCTTTTCAGCTGCTCAGAATAAAGGCAAGCTTTTGATGGTCATGCTTCACATACCTCTGAGACAGCTCTTGCTAGATGAGGGAGCTCCATTACAAAGGGCACACTTCAGTTTGGGCTTTGGGCTTGGCATGCTGTGAGGCTCCACATCTCATCTATCACTTTCATCTCTGGCACTCCTATGACTCAGGATTTTTGTCAGCTTTCATAAAGCACCATATATTAGACGTTCATGAGGAGAAAAACAAATATCATTAATTATATTTTTTATTACTCAAGCTATGTTTCTACTGGAAAAGATGACTCTAACTGCATTTTAAGGATATTGTTGATATCGCAATGTTCCAAAATTGTTTTAAAACCAACAGATCCGTTCACCTGGGAATATGCTTATATATTACACTTCAGTCAAGATAAAAGTGAGCTGCCACAAAAAGTGTCTCATTTTTACCAGTCTTCCGGACTTCTATTGTGCTGGCTTTGGCTCTTGAACTGGTTCAGCTCACTAAACTGACAGAGAAGTGTTTGGTTAGTAGTTATAATTATTCACCCTTTGTAAATGTTAGTTTCCTGCTGTTTTATTTCCCTAAATCTGGTTTCCGTGGGATCAGATATATCCCAGAGACAGTGCCAGGAAGTAACAGAAGCATATAGCCGGGGCCAGGAAGAAAGGGGTCATAGCAGGCTACTGGAGTGGCTCAATAGTGGCACAGATTTCTCCCTTTGGCTCTTTCCTGCACATAATGATTCTCACATGACTTGTGGTTTGCGTTAGGACTTCCAGGTTGCACTCTGTTTGTTGCCCTTGCAGATGGTATAGTTAAAGAACATGGCATGCAATAATGTTTTGGTCTCTGTCAGGTGGTCTAGGGGCGCATGGGATCAGTGAGGCTGAATTTCGCCCCAAGCACATATGGCACTATGCTTCTGCCTCAATTTACCTCATGCTAAATGTGACTGGGTTTCTTTCTGAACATCTCTTTGGCAATACTGTGAGTAGCAACACCATATTTGTAAGAAGTGAGAGAACATTAAACATCAAAACCATACACAGTGTCATTTGCTAGTTTCTGTGAAAATGCTGAAATGATGTTTAGGAAAACTGCATTATTTCAGTATTCACTGAATGCTGAATTACAGTCACTATTCAGTTGGCTAAATGAAGGTGAGTGCTGGCATTTCCAATGCATAAGGAGTCCCACCTGGCCTCCAGTTTCCACTCCTAAAGGTCTCAGGACTGTGTCACATGTGCCAGCCCCATGTGGATGTCTCAGATAAGCCCAAGGGTATTCAAAATTGCTCAGTGTTTTGGCAACTCTATTGAATCCCATGGCCTATTAATGGGATTTAGGTACTAAGGTCTTGTGTCAACAGCTACCTCTAGATGCCTACATCCAGGTGTCTTAATCTCAAATTGAATCCCATCCTGAAAACTCATTTTTGAAGCATGGGTGTCTACTGCCATTTTAGAGGTTCCAGAATATTCCAGATACTTACATGGGGTACCAGATATAAGGTAGGATATGTGAAAGACGTCTGCACTCTCTTGGAATGACTGCTGGAGTCAAAGGATCTCTGAGGTGGCACTAGATCTTTAGATAAGTAAATTGAGTCCTGAGCTGTTCAGGGTCAAAAGTAGGCTCTGTGAAAGGAATTGAACTAAAAAATAACAGCACAGACACTCCATTCTTCAATTAAAAAAATGTTGGCATCTTCTTCTCCCAGCTCCACGGCCACACATGGGTGGGTACCCCCACTTTTCACTGCTTCAGATTCCTGCAGTCCAGCAGGTGTATGCTGTTCAAGGGACATTATCTCTTGGTGGGCTGTTGACAGGGATCAGGCAGGAAAACATCCTCATACATCAAGCTCCAGCAAATCTGTCCCCAACTTTGCTTGCTTGTGGTCCCTCAAAGGAAATATTCTCTTTTCACATGGCTTCAAAAGATGTGGAGAAAATGCACGGGAACAGGAAAACATAGGCCAGCTGACATGTTCATAGAGGCTTCAAGGATATACTGCACAACCTCCTGAGGTTGTCCACCTTGACAGTTGAGAAACACCAATTTAGAACTAGAAATACAGAAACACTGCAGGAAGCACAACAGGGAAACAAAGAGTATATTAATTTCTTAATCACTGCTGTCCCTTATTTGAAATTAAGGAATGTATGAAACTGCATATATGTTTTTCCCTCCGTGGAATTCAAACTATATTGCATATGTGATAAAAATGACTTTCCCATAATAATTTACTTTCCCATTCACATCAATATTCATACCCTGGTGTATGGTTTTAAACAGATTTTTCTATTGCATCTGTCCACAGAGCAAACAAATCTTTATGCATGTTCTTCAATTAACTTTACTTGGTGCAGATTCCATTAACATGTAAATGAAAAAGTCACTCTGGCCTGGTCTACAATGCCCTAGAACGTTTCATTGGCCTGTTTGGATGAAAAAATCATACCTTCTGAAGAAATCACACCTTCTGAAGAAATTATACCTTTAACAAACAGCTAAACTTCCAAAACCCCTAATATGGTGTAGCAACGTCAAGAACTAAATTAATATAATATTGTCTCCCCTTTTGGAAAGTAGCAACATCTCATTAGTTGTATAACTACGAAAGAACTTTAAATCATGGTTATTTATACTTCACTAGCTCAGCAACAAAATGAATTGTCCGTAAGTGTAACAAAGCCACAATTCTTCTGTTTAAAGGTTAGAATAAGCTATAAAGGTTCACTTTAAGACAGGATTGAGGATGTTATGATGTCAAACATTATATCGCTCTACCTTCACTGTTATCAATAATCAGTAGGTACTATAGTTAGTGTTTTGCTAAACACTATTCCAAACCTTAACTATGATTGCAGTAAGAAAGTTAGCACCTGCCAAAACTTATGTTTCTGAAAATTAAAAAAAAATCACAAAGTGCTGGATTTAGCTGCAAACCACTTTTCAGAATTAATCTATTTCATGCACAAGGTGATAATAGGTTATGAGGGTGCTTAGGATGCAAAATTATTCGTGAAATATTTTCCATCGAGTAATTCACTGTGTATAGTTTCGCATATTATCCCTAATGAGTCACTGTGCCACAGAATATGCCTATCTCCATTATTCATCATGATTTTCACAATCTTTCTTTCTACAACATTCGCCAACAATTTAGTATCACCAACAAAGTAAATATTCTCCCAAAATAGTTGTTACTTTCATGAAAGAAAGGCCAAGTCAAAGAGACTTTAGGTAACTGCAGTAATGAGGTAAAACTTATGAGCAACCTGGATGTTTGGCTTGAAGACATTCACTGTATATTTGCCTTTGTTTGGAGAACAAAATATTTCTACACACCAAAATTTATCCTATGCCCTTCTTCAGTGATTTTGTTCCTGCATGTTGCGGTTTATTTTTAAGAGCTGAGCCTGCAGCTCTGCGGCAGCTGCTGCCTCCTGTGCAGCACATCCCATCAGGTGTGTTGAGAAGTGAGTATTCATCTTGTGTTCTCCAGGCACACAAATGCCCCACAGATCAAGGGCCTACTTGGAAAGTGCTGGGCTTTCCCAAAGGTTGCTGCAGGTATTGCTGGTGGTTTCTATTTTTTTCGTTTTGGGTTTGGTATTTTTTGGGAGGGGCATTGGGGGGATGGGGGGGGGGTTAAGTAATACAGGTTTCCTGGCCTCTGCAAAATAAGATTAGCCTGGAAAAATTTACCACTCTTCCTGTAGGCCATTTGTGAATTTACAGTAAGTTAAATCTGGAGTCACTCAGGCTGTCTGATGAGTACTCACAAACCATATTCCATCCACCAACCAGTTTTTGAAACATGACAGAATTTTTGTTCTCAGTCTGCTGTCATTAGTATTTGGCAACATTCTTTAGTAAAAGTCTTTAGTCTCTAATAATTTAGTATTTTAGTAACAGTCAATGTAAATTATACCTACTTGTATTCCTGGCTAAACTTTTGAGGCTTCCTTCCTGGATTTCTGTGAGGCTGGAAAAACAAAAACTACACCCAGAGAAGCTGTGAAAATCAATTTAAAATACCCAGTTAGTTTCAAAAAGGTCTTTTAATGGCTGGTTATGGAAATGGTTTTGGATAATTTCAGTGGTACTAAAGCACTGCTCCCTTTTTCTATAATTCCCAAGGTCATCTTTTGTTCTTTCATTCTTTACATAAAAATCGGTCCTCAGGAATGGCTCCTGCTATTGGAGGTATATTACATATTTTAGATAGCAGTTCGGCTACTTTTTGTTTTTCTTGTTTAAAACTGTCAAATGAATATTCTTCAGCCCCAGGGATTTTCTACCATTAACTTTATCTAGTTGCTCTAATGCCTTATATTCAGGGGCCACTCTCTTTGACAATGCCTCATCTGTAAAAATTAACCTTGAGTTAGAAATGTCTGCCTCATCCTCATTAGCGAAGGCTGATTACAAAGAATTCATGTAATTTCTCCACAGTCTCACCGTCCTTTTTAATTACAACTTTAGTTGTCCAGTTGAACTAGTCAATAATTTAGTGTGTTCTTCCTGATACAGTTAAAGAATTTCTTACTGTTGGTTGTAATGTGTTTTGACTATTAGCCGTTTTAAAAGCTTTTCATTGAAAATTATAATTCAATCTATACAGAAATGAGGTTTTCCTGATGAGAAGTCTAACTGCTTATAACAAGATTGTTATCTGGTTTTCATTTTGCATAACTTTCTTAGGAGTGTTAAGCAAGCAATCCATCAGATACTAAGGAACATTGTCCCCCATGATGTCAATTATTCAGGTCACTACTAGCAGGAATTTGGAGAACTGCGAATATAAAAACCACCTGGAGGAGAGGAATCTTTTCTGTCCACATTATCCAGCAAGTTGCATCAACAAGGGCCTTAAGATCATCTAGTTCCAACCCCACTGCCATGGGCAGGGACACCTCACACTAAACCATATCACCCAAGGCTTCATCCAACCTGGCCTTGAGCACTGCCAGGGATGAAGCATTCACAACCTCCCTGGGCAACCCATTACAGTGCCTCACCACCCTAACAGGAAAGAATTTCCTCCTTATATCCAATCTAAACTTCCCCTGTTTAAGTTTTAACCCGTTACCCCTTGTCCTATCACTACAGTCCCTAATGAAGAGTCCCTCCCCAGCATCCCTATAGGCCCCCTTCAGATACTGGAAGGCTGCTATGAGGTCTCCACGCAGCCTTCTCTTCTCCAGGCTGAACAGCCCCAACTTTCTCAGCCTGTCTTCATAAGGGAGGTGCTCCAGTGCCCCGATCATCCTTGTGGCCTCCTCTGGACTTGTTTCAACAGTTCCGTGTCCTTTTGATGTTGAGGACACCAGAACTGCACACAATACTCAAGGTGAGGTCTCACAAGAGCAGAGAAAAGGGGCAGGATCACCTCCTTCGACCTGCTGGTCATGCTCCTTTTGATGCAGCCCAGGATACTGTTGGCTTTCTGGGCTGCAAGCACACACTGAAGCCGGCTCATGTTCATTTTCTCATTGACCAACACCCCCAAGTCCTTCTCCGCAGGGCTGCTCCGATTCTCTTCTCTGCCCAACCTGTAGCTGTGCCTTGGATTGCTCCAACCCAGGTGTAGGACCTTGCCCTTGACATGGTTAAACTTCATAATGTTGACATCAGCCCACCTCACAAGTGTGTCAAGGTCCCTCTGGATGGCATTCCTTCCCTCCAACCTATCAACCGAACCACACAGCTTGGTGTCATCAGCAAACTTGCTGAGGGTGCACTCAATCCCACTGTCCATGTCAGTGATGAAGATGTTAAACAAGACCGGTCCCGACACCAGTCCCTGAGGAGCACCACTTATTACTGGTCTCCAGCTGGACACTGAGCCATTGACCGCAACTCTTTGCGTGTGGCCATCCAGTCAGTTCTTTATCCACCGAGTGGTCCATCCATCAAATTGATGTCTCTCCAATTTAGAGACAAGGATGTCGTGTGGGACAGTGTCGAACGCTTTACACAAGTCCAGGTAGATGACATCAACTGCTCTACCCCTGTCCATCAGTTCTGTAGCCCCATCGTAGAAGGCCACCAAATTGGTCAGGCAGGATTTGCCCTTAGTGAAGCCATGCTGGCTGTCACCAAGCACCTTGTTGATTTTCATGTGCCTTAGCATGCCTCCCAGGAGAATCTGCTCCAAGATTTTGCCAGGTACAGAGGTGAGACTGAGTGGTCTGTAATTCCCCAGGTCATCCATTTTCCCCTTCTTGAAAATGGGGGTTATATTTCCCTTCTTCCAGTCATTGGGAACTTCATCTGACTGCCATGACATGCTTCTACACCTATCACAGGACACCTTGAGTAAAGATGTCTTTTTGCATTTTCTGCATGACATTATATCTTACCAGCATTTCTGAAAAATCTACTTTCTCAGGCCATCCCTACTATGTGACAATGGCACACTCTTGAATAATGTTTCATAATAGTTTATAATAGCACTTAACTGACTGATATAATTATATAGTTTCAGTTATTCCAATAATGTCCATTTTAGAAAGTAGAATGCTGAGATATTCACCTTTATTCATATTTCTAGAAGTAACTGCTTGTCATGTGTCTAAACACAGATACATAAGACACATAATGAGAGAGGAAATGTTGGTACTAATACCTACTTTATCCATTGAAGAAAATTTCATTCCTACATATTCTGCAAGAGCTTTTGTTATTTAAAAATAGTTGTATATAAATATATCCTATGTTTTCTTCTTTAAATTTTTCATAAATTCTTCCTCCATGTATTTTTAATATTCAAATTTACTTTTCCCAGGAATTTAGATTTGCATGTTTCTGACTTATTGTAAAGAATTAAATATCCATAAATTAAACTGAATTTTCATATTTAGATATTTGCTTTTAAGAAGCAAACTCAGTCTTGAAGAAAATGCAGCCCATCAACTGCAGAGAAAACTGTACTATGTTCTGACTTTGATCTGTACTATCTCTTTGTCTTTTATATTATTGTGTTATTCTCTGTATATCTGTCTTTGACCTCATATTAATCACAGTGTAGCTTTAGTAAACTGTTGCCTGGCATTTAGATGTTCTACTGCTTTATGCTAGCATCTAAATTTATATTGTCAGATAAGGAAAAGTATGACTCTACGTGGTGACTGGGGTTTTGCCTTTAAGTGGGTACTTCTATATCAAGTCTGTGTCCCAGCTCAGCTGGGTATTGGAAACCAAGAGGCAGTACTCCTGCTCTTTCTCTTCCCCAGCCTAGAAATTTCATTCTCAATATAAAAGCAGATTTCTACAAGTATGACACATACGTTAACAAAGCAGTGTATTTTGCTGAAAAAACTCATCACTGGTTCAAGTAATCCCTGGATTTTCTTTGGTTCTGCCTCTTTCATTGCTCATTTTGAGATTTGCAGGCTAGCAATAAAATGCCATACAAGCATAAGCAAACCAAGTTGGCTAAGGCAGTGTAGTTACTGATGCCATCTTGCTGCATTTAGCAGGGCTATATTGACAATAGCCTAACTGTCTGATTGAGACCTGGCAGGAACACTGTTGATTACGATACCACATTTTTCCCTTCAGCTCTTGATGTGGGTTTTTCTCTTTATACAGTTCAGCTTATTTGGTCTCCATTGTGGCACAGCAGGAGATATTTCTGTGTTTGGGATTTGAGTATTCATGCACTCTTATGTGTGAAGGCAGCTTACCTGTTAAAAGAAAATAGCTTAAGAAAATTGTTTAAATTTTATTTGAAAACTGAAACCTTATTGATAGCTACTAAGATGCCAAGAAACTGAAGCCACAGAAACTTGCAGAGGAACTTGATATGAGCTCATATCTGTGTGACTGCAGACAGTTTTCACTGCTGAGATATAGCATCGAGAACTATTCTCATAATCCAGAAGAATCTACTGTTACATGGGAAAATGCTTTATGCTCCCCTACGGGTGAGGAGAGTATTGGATTTGGGTCTTCCACAGCCTCAACCAGTCCTTGATCAATCAGGCTGTTGCTTAAAGCAAATACCAATAATTTTAAACAGAAGAGTGAGTCTGGCTTTGCTGCTAGAAGGAAAGCAGGAAGTTGAAGACTCTGGTGGCTGAGCTGTCTTTCCATGTCCCCAAGTGCAAGGATAGACACCAAGCATTTGAACTAGCCTCAGAGGCACCTGAAGCCTTCATGGGGCTAGTTCTTTTCTTTATTGGCTTCTCACCAACAGGATGAAAATGTGAATTGGTATCTTAGAAATGCTTTTAGACCATCAGCCCCAAATCTGCTATTAGGTGGGGTCCAATTCTGCCACCCTTTTTAGCAGTGCCTAAATGCACATATAGAACTGCTGAATTCAAGGTAACTAATTGTGCAGTAAAGTACTAATCAGATTGAATAATGGCAGCAGAATAGGGCCCTCGGTAATAAGAATTAATCATACCAGATCCTTGGAACTGATTTTTTCATTGTACAGCTGAGCTGACAGAACAGATGAAAGTAAAAGAGACAATACTCAGGAGCATAGTAACTGATAAATAATTACAACAAGGACATTATAATTATTTAATTAAAATTTGTGCATGGGGAGAGATTATGAGTCTTTCAGCTTGCTGCCTCATTTAGATGATACTAGTCATTAACCAATTTTGCTGTAGTCAGCTACTAAATGTCCACACAGCCTGCCTTATTTTTTAAACCTCTTCAATCAGCAAAACTGGCTGCATGCACTGTGTAATGCTACTGAAGAACAAAGTGCCACACTTAGTGATATAATTAAAGGCAGTCTCGAGTTTTTAAAGGAAACTTGTACTTTAATTAAGCAAGACCATCAAATAAACAGGAACAGCAGAGTGCTTATCTCTGCTTCTGAAGTTATTGATTACTGAACCATACAGAGATCACTGTGGAGTTGACAATGCCTCTGTAATTTTTCCTACTGAAGTTATATTGTTCCTTCCTTTAATATTGTTTTCTACTGGCTTTTATCTGGGAGTATAAACATCACAGACATATAATGTGTGAGAACAGTGGTATCTACACCACAGTAAAAAACATGTTTTCTAGATCACCTTCCCAGCAATTTCTTCACATCTACTAATTTTCTAGTTCAAGGCTGTCTTTAGGAAATTTTTCCCAGCATGTCTTTCTGCAGCTTGCAGTCTGAATTTGCACCCTTAAAGCAGGCATTTTGCAACCAGCTGTATCTTTCTGTTTTCCAACTGGCAGATATTTTATTTCTTCTTATGTTTTCCCTCAGTTTCCAGCTGGTAGGTATTCTAACACCTCTAATGTTTTCCCTCAGTTTTCAGCTTCCCATTGCCAAACAGATGGCATGTTCTCACATTTACACAACAAATCCTAATGTTCTTTTGGTTATACCAATACACAATAGGAGTGACACTTTATGCATCTGAGAGAGTTCAGGCTATGTAAAATAGGTATTTGTGACGGAAAAATATATGCGACAAACATAAGGAGATATAAGTATACAAAATACACAGAATTTAATGTGACTCACAGAATTTAACTTGACTAAGTGAATGCAAGCCCTTCAGATATTAATGTATAACTATTGTAGAATAGTATCATCCTTTTGTGGGCTTTCTAAGACACCCTGTTGCATTTCACAGTGTTACTCCAACACATTCTGTTTTCCTTCTGTTCTTAGCAGACTACTTTCCAATGAAACTTAAATACTCAAAGTCCAGTAACACTGGAATGGAAACACTTAATTCTCTGGTGCCTCAGGATGTGTGCCGTTATTTTTGATTTTCAGGGGACACATCCAGACCAAAACCAACAGATACCCTTCGATACCTGATTGAGAAATTTTAGATGGGTTTGTCCCACGCTGGATGGGCAACCTCAGTGTCCTGGGCTGAAAGCCTAAGATAATAATGTAAAAATCAAGAAAAAAAAGAGAATGTGGACAACAGAAAAACCCCACAAACCCCCATTTAAATCTCATGGATCAGGGCCCTCTTAGAACTGTTTAACTAGTAGGCTTGAAGTATAGCATTTTGACACTAAAATGTGCAGGATGAGGAACAGAGCAAAAGAGATCCCACAAACTTCAATGTCTGGATATTCAGCCTGGATATCCAGCAAAAAATCCCCAGACTTGCAAATTCATTCCCTCATCTGTAGTTCAATAGTAATCGCTCCATGATAAAATATCAGAAATGATTGATAGCAATCAAGAATAATTGTATTTATTCAATTAATATTAAAATGATAAAACCTCTTCAGGTTTTTTGTGTGTTCTCAAATTATTTCTTGTTTAGGTTGCTTACAATGCTTCCTCATCATCCATTTCTGCTTTCCAGTCACGAAGAAGTTAGGCTACCTATAATTGGTTAGAAGAGATAACAGTGTCCAAATTTTTTCTAACCCTCCCTGAAGGGACAAAGTTAGTTTTTACTGTACTCAGCAGTTCTCTGGAATAACACATGAATCATATCCTTTAAGAGTTTCACTGTTAGATGCAAGTGTTGAAGACGGTCCTCATTTACTCTGAGATCACTGTTTCTTATCAAGAACTAACTACATTTTATGCCTTCTGAACAAACCAAAAAAGTCATGCCTAGGTTCCCCTGACATGTTTTCCTGAGAAGTATTAGTTCTTGCAAATCAGTACTTATTATTTCCATTTTAAAACTTTCAACACAAATGATCCAACTTGAGAATTTACTTCATGAATAAGAGCACCTTAATTCTGTGGACCAGGCTGCTAAGGGAGGAGGGATTTCTGCAGTTGTACAATCTAGCACATCTAAACTCAAGATCATTCTGTGGCAACTTAACTCGATTTCTTGAACATCTTGTTTCATAGTAGTAGAGGATTGAGTGCCAATAAACTACACTGTGTTATTTTATTTCTTTAATTTTCTCTCAAATTTTACCAGTTTCTTTGTATGTAAAACTTCCATACACAGCGGTCATTTTAAGGTGCATCCTAATTGAAGAGCTTGATTTACACTGTCTCAAACATATAATTCATTTTCTACTGAAATTTGTTGAGATTTTTCTTTTTTGCTAAGAATAAAGAGTTATCAGTTATTTATAAATGGAATTCATATATATTTCAGAGCACAGCTTTTGATATCTGGACTAAATGCACTCTGTTTCAATGATGTTATCACACTCTATTCAGCCTTCTCTTGAGCAGTGGATGCACTAAGTATGAACTTGTATGGACAATTCTTGTTCATGTAACCTAGCACTCTCCTTGGACATGGGCTTGTTTTGAAGGATGCATGGACCAATTGCAAAAGCTTTGCTTAAGATCCGCTAGGGAAATACTGAATGATGGAGAGTGTTTTTCAGACTGTGCGTTCATCACATGCCAGATGTTATTGACAGAGGAAGCCATTTCTCTTCAAACTGCACTTTTCTGAATCTTTTCCTAGATTTATAAGCCCTTGGAAATTGAGAAAAGTCTCTTTTCCAAAACACCATAGGAAACAAGAGTGACATAACTGCCTTTTTTTTTTTCTTTTATCCAGGCATTCATAATTTAAATTCACATCATGTCCGAAGGAAGCACATATTAATCAAGCTATGACAGAGGGCGGCAGAACATTTTGATTCTGTCTGCATGTACTAGTTATGTACTCCTGGAGCCAGAGAAAGTGTGACTTCATGTATGTGTGACTTAGTGGTTAGGACAGTAAGTGCCCACGGACATTAGAATCTGACATGAAAGATGGAGAAGACTGTCCTGATGAATATTTCACCTAAAGATAGCTGACTATCCAGTGGCTATGAAAATGTCTTGCGAAACGAAGGTTCACATCCCCTTAGACAAAACTGTGTACGTTTCCCACATGGCAGATGACTACAGAAACTGCTGAGCTTTGGGGAGGATCACTTACAAGCCGGATTTTTTTTCAGAGTGAGATTCATTAGATTGACCTAACAGTGTCTAATAAATTGTGCTCTGAAGATAAGAGGAATGGAAAACCATTTATGGGCCAGGCATGATGGAGATGTTGGCTGCACTGCATGGAGATGCAGCTGTGGTCAGAAACAGAACAGCAAACAGACAGGACATTCTCATGGAGAAGCTGGTGATGCTTGCGATTTTGATACCTCTCAGGTTATTGAGCAGGCTAAAGGGAAAGGGCACCTAGAGCTTCATTTTGGCTTTAGGTTTTTAACCCTACCTACAATTAATTTTCTGATCTGGCCATTCAAAGCTTTGCTTTCAAGGGATGAATGTATGTAGTAATACTGGTGAGTAACTTGACCAGAAAGCAAACACACTGAAACCTTTTCTAGGAAAAGTGTCACTCTTGCGCTAGAATCTGAAGCAGTCACAGAAGTAGCCAATCAGCTCCTGCTGCTGCCAGTGCATTAATTGGCAGAGAAGTTTTTCAAATAATATAATATTCTGATTCAGGAATATATCCCATTTGATTCAGGCTTAAAAGGCCATGAGTTATTTCTTTTTATAACAGATGATGACAAGCTAGCCTATTGCTGCTGCTGACACACTAAGGACACACTGATGGCATGCTATCTCATTTGCCAGTTTCTTAGCTATTCCAAACCTTTAACACTTATATGCCCAGAAGTCCTCTCCATTTTACTGTAGTGAAGTCACTTGTACATGCCTGTCCCCTCACTGTGTGTGTTTCTGTTCTCATGGTTTCAACTTCTTCTTGTATGTAGATGAGGTTCAAATTTCTTTCCCAGTTTTCTCTAAGGACGTGTTTCAGAGCCATTTCCTGCTCTTTATGTGAAGTATCTATCGGAATGCCTGCGAAATATGCTAAGATAAATACAAATTGTATTTTTAGGTTCAGATGCTACTCAGAGGTCTTTTCACTATGAGGTAAACGCCTAATTTATTTCCTGTTTCCCCAGCTGGCAGTCTAGACAACATGCCCATCCAAGTAAATCACATGCCAACAAGACATCACTGCCGTGTGAACTAGTTCATCTCCTTTGCGACAGCAGTCATGCAGCTGGTTGGAGACATCAATGATAGCCACAGAAGCCTGCCTGGAAGGATCCAACATCCCATAGTACAGGGCAGCTAAGAGCTGAGTAATCAAAAACTGAACGGTGTGACACCATGTAACACGTGTAGTGACAGGAAAGGGGAAATGGCTTTAAATTGAAAGATGGTAGGTTTAGATTAGGTATTAGGAAGAAGTTCTTCACTGTTAGGGTGGTGAGACACTGGCACAGGTTGCCCAGAGAAGCTGTGACTGCCCCATCCTTGGAAGTGTTCAAGGCCAGGTTGGATGGGGCTTGGAGCAACCTGGTATAGTAGAAGGTGTACCTGCCCATGGCAGAGGGGGTGGAACAAGAGGACCTTTAAGGTCTCTTTGAACCCAAAACATTCTATGAGTCTATGATTCCATGGCTGAACAGATCCAGGTCATGGACCACACTGGATCTGGCCCACTTAATCTGAGCTGCCTTCACCACATAAAGCATAGATGAATATTTTTTTTGTGAGAAAAGCATGGGACAGTCTTCCCCTCCAGTTTATTGCATTCCTCAGATGGGTCTGCTTCACTATATTGCTAATGTTCTGCTGTTTTATTTGAAAATACACAAGCGGCCAATGAGAGTGCAACCCCTTTGGGCACCAATCCAAAGCAACATCAAGCTGGGAATGCCACAGTAGTTAAAATTAGTCATACATACAGTGATGAGTGAATAAGAGTGAAAGAAATAGTAAAGAAAATGAATTAATGGGAAGTGTAAAAGTGCAGCTACATAGTGAAAATTATATACAGAGAAAAATTATTGTCATGATAAAGCTTGGCAGCAAGACACTGACCAGAAAACACCAAATTATTTGAGTGGCATTCAAGCAATACTACCGGCAGCTGGCAGTGCTAGAGATGAACTGGATGTACTTGACAAGCTTCAAGGACCTCTGGAATCCAGGCAGAGAACCTTTCCAGGGCTACGTAAATTGAGAGAGAAATGAAGGAATGTTACTGAAATATGTTTTCCAGTACCATTCTCTTTGCCTTAATTCCTACTTGGTCAAACTTGAGAAAAATTGTGGGTGTTTGAAACAGGAATCTTCTACTGCTGACTACCCATTTTAGACTTAGTAGTACAGCCTTTCTTCACTGTGGTAGAGTATATTACAGTTTACTTCCAACTTTAGCAGTCCCATTCTTAACAATTCGTGAAGGGGACAAATATATGGGAGATAGTAGGCAGTAGGGTGTTTCTTCCTGGGAGATAGCAGACACCAGAGAGTATTTCTTTTCAGCAGTCTAGGAGGAGACTACGGTTCTATAATATTTGTACTGTATCAGTAAACTCTCTAGTCAGAAATACCTCATTATTTTTTTATGAATGACTCAAACTGTCCACAAGGTTTAAATTGGTCGGTTGATGGGACTGAACTTAACACATGGCAGTTTCTTCACAGTAGCAATTTGCACATAGGTACATCAGACACCAGCAAACAGGGATGTATTAACCTCCCAAATACATAACAGTTATATCAGTTAACTCCTAGAAATTTCATGACCAATAATTATGCCCCTTCTAATCAGATTCTGCTAGTACCACACAGTGACAGTGCTGAAAAACAGAAGCTACAGCCTGCTAAGGACAACAGCATGAGTGATTCCAGAAAAGCTTTTTCTCACCTTTTTATTTGCTATCTAATTTCATGTATTGATTTTATCAAGGACTCATTTGAACCTTCATCTTCCAGAGGTAAACCGTGACAAAACCTGCGCAGACAAGGTAGAGCTCCCCAGGAAATATGGCAGCAATCATGAAAGCGAAGAAAAGCAGCAAAGCAATTGCTGTGAGAAGCTGGGTACCCGAGGGAGGAAGAATGAGTCTCTGAGAGGGGAACATGGCAGGGACCTTCATTTGAGTCCTCTCCAGCATGATGTTCTTATCATTCAGCAGTGGCAACTTAGCTTTTTTCACAGACTGGCAAGACAGTTGGTTAGGCTGCTATTTCAAGTTAGCTTTCCAGGTGACTACTGTATTACACATTACACTTGGAGCCTAGATTTATACAGTCTTTGAGCATGCACAGAAGCTTATTAAAATTAATTCTTTCCCTAAGGACTTCTTCTGCTTTTTCACACACACTCTTCACAAGAGAAATGGCTCTTCAAAACTCATGCTTTTTGTCATAATAATTGCTTTACACCTCTTGGCAACTTTTCACACCACGTGTAAAGTACTGTAAAGTACTGTTTCATTAAGGTTCATTAAGAGACAATATTTTCATTACAGTAAAAAAATCACAAAAATGCCTGTATATTGTTTTAATATTAATCATGTTTCTTCACTTACTGTGAAGCACAAATGTATATGAAAACATACACACAGGCAAATAATTTTTGCAAAGCACTCTTGGAATTCACATGATAGGATAACAATTAATAAAAAAAGATTAAATTAAATATTTAATTCTGATTGACAATAGGGTATGAAAAATAACTTACATTGCATAGTTGGAAAAAAAAATTAGATTATAAGAAAATGTTGAATTTCTATGAGAACCACTAGTGGAATGAAATTGTACATTATGGTTTACTAGATGCAAGTTCCTTTATTGTTGTTATGTAAAATACTAATTTTTGTTCAAATGATTATGTTGTTTCTTCTTTTGTGGGGAAAGAGAACTCAAGTGTTAAATTACTAATATAAAGCTCTAGTATTTATTACACAGGATATATTTAGGTATAGATAAGATATAGACTACTGAAGAGAACAATCACAGAAAGATCTGCTGGCTTGTTCCTGCTTTTTTTCAGGTGGGGAAGCTTGTGCTGTAATCAAAGCTCATCTGACAAAAGTGAGAAGCATCTAGAGCTTTGCCTCTAGAACAACCTGATCACCAGCTGATCTCCAATTTTTTTCCTTTCTTTTTTTTCACAATTACCACCCTCAGCACAAGAACTCACCTTGAATTACAAGAATGCTCAGCAAAGGAGGTGTTATATAGGGTTGCTTATATTGTAGTTAAGAGATGGCATGCCAAATACTGATGTTACAAAAAAATGCAGTACTGGTCTCCAATGAAAGTTGTACACTGCAAATGGCTTCCCATGTGCAGCTCTTTATGTGTGACTGTTATCACCAAGAGCCGTTACCTAGGAAACAAAATGTGCTTACATACTATGTATGAGTTTCTTCAGTTACCTTTTCCACTAGTACTCTCAGACATTTTAACACTTTGATCCAATACTTGTCTGAATACTACCAAAACCACAGTCGTGAAATAGCCAGGTTGGCTACTATGGTCTTATTAAGACAAAAAATAAATTTTTGTTTAAGCAAATATTCTTTTTTTTTATTTTTGTTGTTGTTGAGAGGGTAAGTGTGCTGCTGTATACTTGTGGGAAATAGTTAAGAGTAACAAGATGACACAGGAAGGATTAAAATATGTGGCCTTAACACTTAAACTTAACATTCTTTTACCAAACATTGATACCAAAATCTGAGATGAATTTTATAAATAAAAAAAAAATATTGAATCACATAACTGGTTTTCTTATTCCAGCCCTGAGATTATGAATTGTTTGGACAAGTATCCTGTTTTTATCTATCATCATGCAAACCTTCTCACCTTTGCATAAGTAGATAATTAATTGCAATTTGCTGTGAAGATAATGGTCCTTAGGTGCTTGTTTTCCCTTGTACATTATATGTTGGTTGCAAAGTCAACACCAAGTTTTCAAAACTTTTTGCCCTGAAAGTCAAATATTGAGGATTATCTTTACTCCTAAAGTTATCAAGAAAGAGTTCTTGGAACTGGAAGAGTATGGTCAATTTGTAATTTGGGGTACACAGGTAGAAAACTTTATGTAAATATATAAAGACACAGACGAAGAGAAGCTGCTAAAAAGTGTTGAATCTTATGATCACTTACTCTGAGGCTTGTTGCATTTGCCTCTGAAAGTAAATTTTGAGGTTTCCTGTGTGTATTTTACCTGATGGATATGATGTTGTTAACAGATGAGTGTTGAGAGGCTATGACCAAATGACTCTGCATAAATCTAGACTTGATCACTCTCTATGATGAACCTTTCATAAATCTACTACTGTGAAGTGACTGGCTTTTAACACAAGATAATTTCTGAAAGGGAAGCAAGATATTATAGGTCTGACACTACCACAAAAGAACAAAGGATTATCTGAAACAAAAGTATATGATGAGGCTAGGAGCATATGCCAATGATGAATGTGTATGTCAATAACATAAGGTTTAGAAATTCTCACAAGAATTTCTTTAATACAAAGAGAATGCTTTTTGTATCAAAAATAGGAAAAATGTTAGGAAATTTATCTCTAACTGTAAAAACCATCACAATGATACCTAGAATGAGACATTCTTATCACATTAGTCATCCTTGACAGAGTTTTATATCATTAGCTATAGCAAGCAGCTCTTCAGGGAATGTTTGTTGTGCAAATTGTCTTATTGTTCTCTGTGGTCATTCTAAACGAGACAAAACCCTACATTTTTTTAACTGTTGTTTAGTCAATTAAGGACTTTTTTTCTCCTTTCATCATTAATGAACCAATTCTGTAACCCAGCATTACAATTCTGTAAAAAAGTCAACCACCAGGTTGTCATGGACACATGTCTTCAGACTTGAGTCGTTTTGTTTACATGAAAAGGGGCTGGACAGCTTGGTAGGAAGGCATAACATTTCTCATAAGGCTCTGTACAGGAAAGCACTCTAAAAGCAATGTTCTGCCATATAGCTTTTTGTGGAAAAAGAGATAAAGATCTGAAGGCATTAGGGTTAGGAAAGTCTAGATAACTTAAGCTGTAGAATCAATGCTCAGAGGCTTCAATTAACCTATTGATTGAAATGCTTGGGCTTTTAATGCTTATAAATTTTGCTAATTGTACTTATTTTGTAAGAAATATCCAGCTATTAACTTACTGATTTGAATGCTCCATTTTCTGACTTAGACAAAGATCTTTCTTTGGGAAACAGCACAAAGAAATTGATCCAGTGTCTTCCAGAGCATCAAAGTACTCCAGACTCTGGAGGTTATGATCCCTGCAGCAGAAGGAACCTTTTGTTTTGCTTTGTCTTGTTTTGTTTTAACTGTTCACCTCTGGCAGGACCAGAAGTATTTATTTTCTCTCTCCACACTGTGAGTTCAGCAGGAGCTTAATTACCAGCCAGCATATTGTGATTGTCCAAGGAGTATCAGAAATGAACGAATGTATCAAGGTTTGCACCACGGCTCAGGAGTAGCAGCTACAGTCACTCACCAACCTCAACTGTCAGCTCCATCTTCTTCCTGCATAAAAATAAACATTTTCCCCACAATAAAGTCTTTCTATAAAAGCAATAAAACAACTCAAGGGAGCATTGTTATCGTGAGCTAATCACCCCCTTAGGGAATTAGAGGCACTTAGCTGCATCTAGAGTTTCAACACCTGAGGGGCTGTGATTATTTCATGATAACCAACAAGGCATGACAGACTGGGAGGTTAATTAGATAATATTCAAACTTGGTAATATTGAGTTTGAAGATTTCTTTTGAAGTTGTACAAGCAAAGCTCTGCTTATAAAACAGCAGTGGGACATCAGCACAGAAAGGATAATTAACATTTCCTACAAATGAACCAAGGTTTTGAATAGCTAAAGGAAAAAATAATAAAGTCAAAGTACTAAACCCTGAGGCACTCCTTTAACAATGAGTAATCCTGATGAGTTCACTCCCTGGAATCTTGGACAGAAATTGACTCAAATTATATAATGCTGTTTAGTTGCTAACCCCTAAATGGTGGAGGCACTTCAGTCAGCCTCACTACTTAACAGTCCATTGTCTCAAAGAATTCAGCGGGATAGTAAACTCAGTATTAATAATAAATAATCACTCCAGCTGCAATCATAGACATTGGTTTGAGAAAATATAGGAAAGTGTGTCACTGCACTGTGAGAGATTAGAGACAATGGAGACTGCAAACATTTAAAATTATAGCAGTGGTCATTTTTCTGGAAAAACATTTTATTTTTGCGGACAATGTCAATAAGTTTCAGAAGAAGCTGCCTGTGTATGCAGGCATAGAGCCATACTGCAGGCGTCTATTAGCAGCTAGTTGTTCTACAAGGACCTGGATACTAGTCCATGGGCTGCTCCCATTTCCCCAACTCCTGGTCCAGCAGCCAGGGAACATAGGGTGAAGTGGCCCATCTGGCTGATCTGGACAAAATTGCGCTACCAAACCCAAACAATCCGCCTTTGCACCAGCTTGCTGACCTGAGTCATGCTGTGGCCACATAAGCTATGATCTCACATAAGGTGTGTTTAGGAGCTGCAGCTACAGAGAAGAGCAGAATGTTTTTTCTCGATCTACAGCTGGCTGTAACATCATCTTATAACTCTCAGCTGCAATGCAGCTTCTGACTTTTAAAGGTGATTATTTATATTGATCATCAGTTAGAAATAAACCTCAAACCTGACTATCTCTGGCATAATTGCTTCTAAAATGGAAAATGTAGATGACTGTAGGTGCCCCAAATAATCTCTTATTTAGGTAGCTTTCTCTGTAAAATAACTTTTGTCAAATTATGGGAACTGTTGTTGAATTAAAGAATGTAGTCCAGCACTTTCTGTTCCTAAACTGTGTATACTCTGCAGGACACATCACCACAACAAAGCTGAGATTTCCAGTCAGTCGGAAATTTGTCAGCAAGATGGTTCTCCATCATTAAATTCTGATTTAATAGAATCAAAACACTTCACTGGAACCTGTCAATTCCATCAAAAACTTTGAAGGAAATCAAGTCATTTTTTGAGGTTTCTCACCAGCCTTCCAGCTCGTGGGTCAGGGGCTGGCAGCTTGCCTGGCTCTGCAGGCTGGCTTCTGCACTGGCTCTTTCCTTGGCTCCCTGCTGCCCATACCATGGACTGCCTGGCTGCCTGCCTCCCCAAGCTCCCAGGCACTCACAGCCACACACTGCTGCTCCTCAGCATTCTCTGCGTCAGTGCCCTGGCGTGCCTTTTGCATGTCCAACATTTCCCTCCTTACAAAAAAAGATGAAAAAAATCCCAACATATAATTTGACAGGAAGTCAGACATTTTTACACATTCTGTCTGCAAATTCATTCATAAATCTTCACTTTTCACTTTCATGCTAAGAAAAAAAAAGGAAAAAAAAAAGAATAGCGGAACCCTGCTCAGAACGTGAAATTGAATGGAAAAGAAACAAACTAATAAAAAAAATACATGTTAGATACCAATGAGACAAGGATAGATGGGTACTAGAAAAAAATAGGAATAAGAAGATACAGGAAGGACTCAGAAGGTTGTGTTTTTAAGTAATTTCTTCTTTTTAAATATGAAACAATGGGCAATCACAGGGGTGCCTGAAAACACCCCATGGACCTGCAATGAGTGTATCAGAATGAGTCAATTTTTGAAGGCTCCTGTTGCAGTGGCAAAAAAAGGATGGTCTGATGGCCACCTTGCACTAGATTACTAAGAAGAGATTGTCCAAGTTGGCAGAGAAGTATTCCAAGCAAAAAGCTGAAAAATGGAAATAAAAGCTACATGAAGATGCTTAAACTACATCTTCCTCAGTGATGTGTGCTAATCATGATCTAAAGACCAGTTTGCTCTTTTCAACCTGCTCTTACTTATATCATTTGACTCTTTCATCAACATGCTCTTTAAGTGCTTTTATAAATACTTAATTATTTATTCCTTCGTGTGTTTGTATGTTTTTATCACTAAGACATTAGATCTTTAAGTCGCTAGGAACACATCCTACTCTTAGACTATTTCAGATCATTTGTCCTTTATCTTACACTTAGGAAAACCCTAGTGATTGTGTGCAATAAAGCACATGAATGTTTAATTAAATGAATACACTTGAAGTTCCAGAACAATTGCATTTAGAAAAAAAGTGAAAACTTTCCCACTGAATGTAATCCAGGACCCTCTAAAATCATAGGAAAGACAGACACAGGAGTCATTGGAATGCTTCAGACTTTTTTGGAGGAAATCTTCATGACTAAAGCTCTGGAAAAAGATACACCAGGATGTCATATGGATTCATTAGTGCTCCTGCTGGCTCCTGATCAATACAGCTTTTACAGTTTCTGCCGTTTTCAGATATGCCATTGAGTTCATTAAATACATGTCAAGGTCTCAAGAACCTCAGTGCCAGTAGGGATATGGGAAAAAGGTCTTACATCGTGAAAGAGTGATCGCAGACTCAGTTCTGTGGCAAAGGTTTCATCAAGTCTAATGAACACAAACATGATTCTAGCACAATTTGACCAGTAATGATCAGTGCAAGAATTAAAGTCCAACCTGCCTGTGGCAAGGTGAATGGCTCAACTCCAGAAGCCTTCTCTGGGAGTACTTGTTCATCTCCATGTTCCCATCCTCATTTATGTTGAAATACTTATATATTTGCATTACACTAAGTCTTTGCTTCATGGCCAGCAATGGTAGATGTTTTCATTTCAACACCCTCTCTTTCATCCTCCATCTAGCACAAGTTTTGTTTCCTCCATCCTGATAAGGCTGCACACTTAGCACCTGAGCGTCCTCATCAAAGACACAGTTTTGCAACGTCTTGTTAGGTAATGATTTTATGTATTAAGTTTACCAAGTACACCTTCTAAGCCTTTTTTATGAGCAATTTGTATGGACCATGATTTCAGTGAGGCTGACATAGAGTGTGCCTGTGCACATGGGTAGGATAGAAAAAATCCCTTCTGTCAGCTGGTGCACTGGCAGAAAATAGAACTTAACAGTGACCTGCTTTCACTGATATGAAGCTCGTTTGGTATTCATAAAAGCCATGAGGATGTTAAGCCTGTAATGGCATAAACACAGCTACAGTTTTTCTTAACATTGACTCCCACGGGGTTGCCAGAAGGGAAAAGAATATGTGTGAGCCTATACAATAACTTATTCCTATCCTTGCCTGTAACTTTCAGTGTCATCTGTACTGTATACATGATCTTTCTTTTAGAACAGTGAATCAGGATCTAGGCATGAACACAGATATCTCTGTACATTGCATGTTACCAGCTTATTGATGCATAGTAAAATTGTGCTACTTTTACTCTCAATGCATAGCAATTTACTCCAGAGTGGAACCTGCTATTCCTTCCTGTGTTTGCACTGCATCTCTCTGGAAAGCGCACTTTCTGTTTTTAGTGAAGAATTTCAGAAAAGGAAGCAATTTGTTCCAGATAATTCAATTGCCATCTTCTTTTTGCCTAGATGACAAAATTTGCTGCTTAAAAATGATAAACTTATTCAGCCATCAACTCCTGAGCCACAAATGGGTGTTTTAGATCTGTATCTCATGTGAGTAAAGTTACTCACAAATAACAAGTGTTTGCAGTCAGCCTTTTATGCTGTAATTCAATCTAACTTCAGAGAAAAAATTAATGCTCATTCTGCTTTTCTTTGTTCATAGATGTTTTAGGTAAAGCTTTCCCCCCCCTTCACTATTTCTGGTAGTTATGGCACATATCAAACTCCATAGGTGAGTTTTCCAGTGACCTCATAGGGGACACCACAACATAACAGTTGCAGATTTGCAAGCTGCCTTTCTCCCCACTTGACATTTTGCAGGCAAGCTCCCTTCCCATTACTGAGCAAGTAGCACCAGTGTGGTAATTGCAGCAGTGGCTCACATGGAAAAGTAATATGAGGAAAGTATTTAACATATGTGCAGCTGTCTGTAGTGTCACTCTAGCTGATGGAAATAAACTGAAGAGATCAACCAGTTATTTGGGAAACACCACTGGTGGACAGGCCGCAGTTAGTTGTAATCTATGTGTTTATGCAGCTTACTAAGAATTGAAATGTCAGAAAGATATCCCTTGAGACAGCCCTCCCAGCTCCCAAATTTACATCTTCATCCACAAATATCCCATATATTCAGTTCATGTTTTGATTTAAGGGTGTTTCAACTAGCTTTTAGCCAAAATTCCTGTCAAATACTTGTGGTTTCTAGAACAATTTGTATATAAGACTGCATTTCCTCTTTCCTACTAGCAAAAGAATAGGAAGTGGCACTCTACATGGTGCATAAAAAAGCTGAAAAACATGTTATGAAACTTCCAATCTAACAGATTATAGAACAAATAAAAGTGGGCAAATTGCAAATCAGAAGTTAACCGAAGATGGAATGTAAAGGTACTAGCAAAAAATAATAAGACAAATCTATTAAGATTGATAAAGAGGAATCATATGGAATATGGAATGCTAAAGAATCATTAATACATATATTCCTGTTTTGAAAGAAGGTGGCTAATAAACTCATATTTTCTTTCATCTTATATACCATTGTCCTGGGTTCAGCAGTAGCAGTCATTTTTCCCCTTCTTGGTAGCTGGTGCAGTGCAATGTTTTGACTTTCAGCTCGGGAACGGAGCTGATAACAAGCGATGTTTTGGTTTGGCCAAGGACTTTGTGAGCCTCATGCTCTGCCAGGGAGGAGGGGAAGCTGGGAGGAAGCAGAGACAGGACACCTGACCCAAACTGACCAAAGAGGTATTCCATACCACAGCACGTCATGCCCAGGATGTAACTGGAGTTAGCCGGAAGGGCTGGGGGACTGCAGGGTTGGAGGAGGTATCGGTCGGAGCTTGGTTGGGCTGGGGGGCGAGTTATCGGTCGGCTGGTGGTGAGATGATGTATTCTCTTCCCTTGTTATTTCCTTTATCATTATTATCATTGGTGGTAGCAGTAGTGATTTGTGTTATACCTTAGTTACTAAACTGTTCTTATCTCAACCCGTGGGAGTTGCATTCTTTTCGATTCTCCTCTCCATCCCTTCGAGAGCAGGGGGAGGGCAAGAAAAGGGGGGGGAAGTGAGCGAACGAATTACCTGACTGGGTTTAAACCACGACAACCATGCTTGGACATGTTGCTGATGTAGAACCACTGTGTAGCCAAGAAGCCAGAAGTCCTAGAGCCAGCAGAAGAACCAAGGAAAAGGGAACTATCTTGTAGTGGTTAGGATACATACATTAGAAAGCCGGTCCTGGAATTTGGAAGCTGAGGTTTGAGGGTATTTTTTCTCTTTTAACCCAAAATCTCTGGTGCCAACCTGGCTGCTAGACAACAAAAATGTGGATATTCCCTTGTTTTCTCTGTAGTATTAAAGTTTACAACTCTTCAGGTTATGAGACTCCATGTGGTGAGAGTGTGTGTCAGGATCACCATGTTGAGAGTAAGCCCGTGGTAGATCATATGGTGAGGGTGTGTGGAACACAAGCACTGGCTTGGAGTTAGATACCTCTTTACATGGGCTCCTTCGAGGCAGTAGTCCACCCGAAGACATATATTCCTTGGCTGTCATGTAACATCATGGCCACTTGCCAGGCTCAGGATCTCAGCATTACATGTAGGCAACTCTCATTTAGGGAAGAGCATCTGAAGTAGAGATGGTTCTCTGCTTCAGATGTGGGAGGGGACTGGTCAAAAAGCAACAGTCAAGGCCATGAAAACAAGCCATAGACTCACCAATGTGTTTATTTCCCTGCATTTTATTAAACGTTACTAAAAAATCTGCACTTTACCAGAACAAACTCTTAAGATGTTTTCAATTATTAGTGTATCCTTGTACATGAAACAGATATTCTTAGTCAAGTTAGACTCTTACGAGATTAGGCAGACATCTTTGTCAGAACCAGAATACAGATATTTTTCACTAAGAAAATCCATAGGTTTGTCTGTGTACTTCTGACTAACTGAAAGTTTCTAAGAGCCTTTTTTTAGCCCTGAGAACACGTGCATATATTCACACTCTGCCCACAAAGTAAGATGTATTTTTAGCCAGAAATACTTGCTAGGACCTTACAAACCTTTCTTTCAAAGGGGAAAATAGCACTCGTCAGCACAAGACCTGTGTCTCTCAGACTTCTTTTGTAGGCTAATGTATATGTCATGACACAAAGTCAGTTTTTCTAGCCTTTGGACTGTAGGAAGGCACTCACTATTTGTTCCCAAGGTTCCGCAGGAAGATTTCTCATCCCACAAATGCGGTTCTGACTCTAAACCCTTTTTTTGCCTGGGGAGCTGCTACCCATGTGAGAGCCATGGACTGTGTCCCACGGCCAGCTGTCTGCCTTTGCATTACAGCAGAGCAAAGGTATAGCTGAGGCAAATGAGGATTTGGGTGAATTTTTGGATCTATGGAAAAGCAGTTTCCCAGCATGTGCCTGGCCATAGCAAGCAGTCAACTGTCTTCTTCGCAGGGCTAGAGCTTAGCAACCTCCAGCAACATATTTTTCATTGGAAGGAAGGCTAAGCTCACAGCATCCCAAGGGAGCAGACTGCAAAGCAGCTCCCAGACATCACTAATCACCAGTGACAGACTTGTGCAGTTTGGGTGGGTTATTGCCAGACCCTGGCACACCTCCAGCCTGTGCAGGGGGCAGAGGCAGTCCCACTGACAGGCTCCCTGGGGGTCCCTGGAGAGAAGAGTCACTCTTGAGGTGGTAGATGCACCATCCCTGGAGACATTCAAGGCCAGGTTGGACGTGGTTCTGGGCAACCTGATCTAGTTGAAGATGTCCCTGCTCATTGCAGGTGGGTTGGACTAGATGAGCTTTGAAGGTCCCTTCTAGCCCAAACTGTTCCGTGATTCTTCTCAAAGCCACTTTTTTCTCCGTGTTCCATGCACCGCATGACAGCCGGAGTCAGAAAAAGCAGCAGTCATGGTTTAAAAAAATATGATGGGCAGTCATGATCGAAAGAGTCGAAAGTCCGTGTGACAGGCCGCGACAGTTTACCCTTTAGCCACTAGATGGCACCTAGTATTTGGCAACCGTGCTCCTTTTTAGACTTTTCAATTATTTATTTATTTTTATGTTTTATTCTCTTCCAGTTGAGGCTATGACAGGGATAGGCAGCTCTAGCAGAGCAGGAATAGAACTGGCCCCTCATCCGTGAGATTTGCACTGACACCGGTGTATAGTTAAAATTTGTGACTGTCTCTTTTGCAAAATGCTCCCCAAACCTGACGTAAACTGTATGATGCACCAGCTGCCTGCCCTTGCTTTGCTTTGCTTCCTTTTGCTGTGCTCTGCTTTGCTTTGCTGCTCCCTTCGACAGAGCACTGCTTCTGTGGGGTAGGGACACAGACTGGGGACAACAGCGTTACATGGAGGGAGAATTCTGTGAGACACCTATGCTCAGTGCAATGATGCTTTCAAAGCTTGGATTTAACATCAAGTTCACTGCCAGGGAAATTCCCAGTGGCACTAATGTGAAAAATACAAGAGGTGTGTGTGTATGCTTCTAGGTATACGTGTATTTAAATTAAGGGGTATGAATTCTCAAATTTTGGCCTACTCATAGTGTTATTTTTATTAATCTTAAAAAATTTGTTCCAAACATTTTTTCCCCAAATTTCTCTTCATTGCAGTGACTCACTATTTGCAGTGTTATCTGTAACACTGAATCCGTACTCATTTTTTGTGCATGAGTTTCTAGGCTCACTGGGAGCCCTTTCCCTTACATTCCATGGAGAGGCACTGGAATAAAATGGAAGTTTCTTGATTGCAAAGGGTCACAGTGTTGGAATTTACCTCTCCCCTGCTTTTGGCAACAACAACCTCTGTGTAAATCTGATAATATGGCTGGCAAATACATGTTAGGGTTAGAAAACGGTACAGCAGCTGCTGTGCTACTGGTAGTAACTTAGTCAAATAGATTCAGTAATGTCCAATATTTAGACATGTACTCTTGTAAATATAGTGGGCCTTTGGGGTTAAGGAAACCTGATAAATCAGCTCCCTGATTCTGGACACTAAATGTGATAAGACTGATCATAATAATCCTTTTCAAAAGGAAATTCCCAACCCTTCCTGTTATATTACGCCCCAGAAACTGAAAAAAAACCTTCCAACAATATTTAAGGCTGAATGCTTATCAAAACCTTTTCTTTTTCATTTTCTCTTTTCTTTTTTCTTTTCTTTTCTCTTTTCTTTTCTTTTCTTTTCTTTTCTTTTCTTTTCTTTTCTTTTCTTTTCTTTTCTTTTCTTTTCTTTTCTTTTCTTTTCTTTTCTTTTCTTTTCTTTTCTTTTCTTTTCTTTTCTTTTCTTTCTTTTCTTTTTTTCTTTTCTTTTCTTTTTTCTTTTCTTTCTTTTCTTTTTTTCTTTTCTTTTCTTCTTTTCTTTTTTTTTTTTTTTTTTTTTCTTTTCTTTTCTCTCTTTTTTTTCTTTTTTTCCTGGGGAAGGGAGAGGGTTTCTTTTTCCTTGAAAATTAAACTTCTGCAGTATTTTTCTTCCCTGCTCTGCAGGGTGGTTTTCTCCTTTCAAACACCTGGGAGGTGTCTAGCTGCTTCAGTGATGGAGAGCACTAAAGTACTTTCATAATAGCATTAGGAGAGCAATGCTGTGGATTAGTACTGTGTTGGCATAAGAATCAAGCATAAACACAGGGACACTTCTGTTGCATTCTGATTCTGATTTCTGCTCTGATTGAATCACTTAGCATTGCTGGTGTTAATGTTTGGTAGAGTAATGTCTATAAACAAAATATTGCAAGAGACCCCATTGTGTTAGACACCACGAAAGCAAAGAGCAGACAGTGTCCTCTCAGCTGTTGTTTCCCCATCTGTCAAGTGAGGACAATGTGCTTGCTTTCTACATGTACATGAGCACTAATTAATTAATATTTGTAAAAGGATATGTAAATACTAAGTGTTATTTATGAATTATATTATAAATGAAGATTAGTGGAGAGGCCGTGGAGAGAACACACAGATGGCATTATGAGGGCTGAGAGAGCAGTTCAAGTGCAAAGATGGGCCTGGAAGCCAAAGAAAGGAAGCAAAGCAAAGTAAATGGTTAAGGAAATCAAAAGAGGTAGTTTTGCTTAACAAAAATAAAGTGAGAGTGCAAGGGATATGAGCAAAAAATAAGTGAGCTTAAAAAAACCCTAACACAGTATGGTCTGGAACTGGATGGAACATGTTTGAAGCGGAAATAGTAATGGTAATAAAAGGAAAAGTTGAAAGAAGTAGACAAGATCTCTAGCATTGTGCATAACACACCAATTGATATATTCTGTTTATTTCACAATAGTTCATGTACCCTTCTTCAGCATAACAGGGCATAGATTCTTCAGTGAAGTGAGTAGAAATGCTACACTACTGATGTGAGTAAGCATATAAGTGTTCATAAGACTGTGGCCTCAGCATGAATCACAAGGCAAGAGACGAAAATGTTATGGGCACATAATACCATGTGATAGTGTGTTACATGAGCTGTTCTGAACTTCCTCAATACCTTCACCAAAGGTCATTCAGAAAATTAGGGAGAGTGGTTCTGGACAGAACAACCACCTCTTCTTTCAATCGCATCCAATGTCCATGGAAGTATCTGTGGGTATTTCTATTTTCTTCTTTACTGTGTAGGTCAAGGACTTTCTAAACTGAGTTAGAAAAGTGTACTTTGGCACCACAGCAGAACACAGTAGCAGCGTATTTTTTCCCAAGTATTGGGAAAAAAATAGTTATAAATATTCATATTCAAGTTCTAAGCTAAATTCCAGTTTGACTTTATTCTCACTGATCCATTATTTTCTTTCCAGGAATGTTCAAGTACACAGCTTTTACTACCATGAATATTCATGAAGTGCAGCCTTTGGAAGTGAAGTGCTCTGCTAATTCAACAAAGTCAGCTCCAAAACTGCGCCGAGTTATAAGGCTTGTAAATTTCTATTTCAGTGGTAGCTGAAAAAAACCCAAACCAGTACAATGTCACCTATGCAGAAGACCACAAAGATATACAGCACTGATTTCAAGAATGTGCGGTAAATTTTGACTGGTCTTAGACCAAGATTTACTCAATGAGGAAATAACCGAATGCTCAAAAGAAATGGAGGAATCCAAAAACTACATAATCTGCTCAGACAATTCACAAATAGTACCAACAGGCAACATTATACCAAGAGATTGCTCATGGAAATTATTTGCATCATTTCAGTTGTTAACAAGCATGAGCAGCTGAGCTCCACTTCTTCTGCAGCAGAGGAGTGATCTCCAAGGTTTTTCCTACAAGCATTACTAGAAAATGAATGAATTACGTTTGGACAGCTCTCCCTCAGTTATGGCACTGACCATCAAATCCAGAGGGCTTCTTTGAGTAAATGTGGAGAAAAACATGAAAAATTATACATCCTGGGTTGACTTTGATCTCTAAAAATGAGGAGGATTTTCTTTTAGGTATATAATAATATTGTTAGCCACTGTTCACTAGGCAATCCTTCCTTTTCCCTCCACTCTCAGTTTGACCCATCTCCAGCATGAAATAGACTAAGATTGCCATGAAACTGAAAGCTGTGAGTGTGAAAATTGGGGAATGCATAGACAAATTCTCCTTTCCTTTTTAAACATATGTCAGTGAATAGGTCCTCCTTTTTCTCCTCAGTTTTCTGTATTTCTTGGTAAATACTACTATAAACCTGGGCTAAAAAGCTCAAAGCAGCTTTTGTTAGAGGAATTCCATTAGAGCAACGGAGTATCAGAGACCAAAAAAAATGGCTATGGACTCCGCTCTGAAACAGTACACTGGGCCTGTTTAAAAATGCCATAAAGATCAGGATGGTTTTCTAGCTCAGTTTTAACAACAGAAAAGCAAGAAACAATGGGAGATCACTGCAGAGCAATAAAAAAGCCCAGGAAGCATCTGCAAATGTACTAATTTGCACATAAGTCTCACCACCATGGTGTGTTTAAAGTAGGAAAATGGTGTCAGGGTAAATCTCAGAAAGGATGGGAATCTATAGTTAAGATCTAACTATAGTTGTTAGATGCTTTGTCTGGTCAAAGTATTATGAAAGCTTCCATCCGACTCTCAAATGTTGCTCAAAAAATGAAAAAACCTAAACATTAAACATAAATATGAACATTAAATGCTTTGATTCACAATATTTCTGTTCCTTTAGTGCACAGTAAATTTCTGTAGCATTGCTGCCTGATGAATACTGAGGTTATCATGTACTTTTGTAACCAAAGCCAGCCCTAGAGATTGTCAAACCAGTTCTTTGGGCAGTCAGCTGTTGGCTGCCTTGCCTAAATGACATTCAAAGACTAAAGCTGCTCAACCACCCTAACAGTGTCTAAAAAACCTACCCATAAACTGAAGTTATTTGCATGTATGTGTTTAAATGTTATCAATGTTATAAGGAAAAAAAGTCTTTCAAATTGCCAGTTATGTTAGGTTTAATTGAAGGGGCTTGGAGATAGATAACTGTGACAGATTTTACATAGATTTTGTTAGCAATGGCAGACAAATCTCTTGCTTAATGTAGTTAATTACATGAACAGGAACTGAGAAACTCAGGCACTTCCAGAAATAGAGATGTTATATAGAAAACAGGAAAGGAATGTTTCAGTTCTCCTTCTACCATGCTTAACTTAAAAGTCAGCCTATCTGATTAAATTTTCTGTCAAGGTAATTGCACACTACCTACTAAGAAAATATCAAAAATACTTACGGAACACATACTTTCATGAAAAATATGTTCTCATCAGCTAGAATTTATGTGTTGTGGGTTTTTTTGTTACACGTGATGGCATTTTGAAATTTGCCTCACCTTTATAAATATCTCAAATATTTCATTTTAACTTATTAATGTTGTAATTTGGAAATAAGAATGTGACAAGCACATCTGTAGCTCAGGGAAAACATTTTAGTAAAGGACTATTATTTAGTAGATAAAGAATAAGGGCACTGATCTATCTCTGACATGCTGGTGACTAGTAGCTGTTCTTAAACTTAATTTTCTATTTTCTTTCTCCATAACTCATCTACTTACGATTATTATAATGTTTCTTTTTTAAAAGTCTTTCTTTAGCAGTTTTGTGAAGACAAATCTAAGGTAAGAAGGGTATTTACATATAAAATTTGCAGAAAACTATTATTCAGTTTTATTCTTTACTATACCTTTCACTTTGTCATCTCTTTTTATGAGTTCAGTACAAGAGATCTGACCATGATTTGGCGCATCATTGGTTCATTTAATTTGCATCCAAAAGCCACTGAGCCATCTACCTACACGCTTTCATATGTGCTGGTAGGGATATTAGAGAAGAATGACACATTCCTTGCTGTGACATATGCTTTCCAGGCAGGTTTAGTTGAATCACTTAATGCTAGATCCACAGAGACATCCAGACCCAGAGCCAACCTACTTAATTTTAAATTTGAATATAAAATTAAGTGAGTGTCCCTAGAAAGGGCTTTGATAATCTGATAGTCAGAATTTGCCTAAAAGGTAGGAAAAAATGTAACTGATTTCCTTGTGGTAGAAAAAGGAACTGAGCCTTTCTCTTCCTCATTAGATTATTACATTAAAGGATGAGCCTCTTCTTCTTTTATTTTTTTTTCTTTAACAAGGTGGACATACATCACAAGTTAGGGGTGCTTTTTTGAAGGGCTCAGTCCTGTCAGTGTGCTTTAGGGATGCCCTGAGCAGGTTGGATTGAACTGCTTACTATAGTCAAGGAAATACCTTATCTGAGAATCTCAACAGCACTTAGAGGTAGAAACCAATCTATTCAGGACTTTCAAGACATTCAAGGCTCTCCTTTATATAGTGCTTTTATGTAAGGACTTCAAAGCACTTCATAAACTAAGTATAATTTCCTCATTTCACAGAGTGAGAACCTGCAGAGACATAGTATTTACACAGGGTACTTTACCTGTCTTCACACACCTATGAGGCAAATTCACTTCTAAATCCTGCCTTCCTGGCATACTTCAGGTTGTAGTAATTTTACTGTGTTCAGGTTTGCTTGCTCAAGCACCTCAACCCATAGGAACTGTTAAAATCCATGAAGATACTGTTTAAATTAGGCATGGCCAAGCCCTAAGATTTCTCTTTCACATACTTTTTATGAAGAGAAAACGTATTTTCCTTCTCAGGTTTGTTTGAAGACTTCTGAGACTGCTTGTTTTAAACGTCTTTTCTAGAAATTAGCAGAAAATCATCTCAGCAGCTAGCCTAAACAATCAGGGTTTCCAAATCTGAAATGCAAGCTATATATGTATATCTGACTCTGCAAAGAGTTGAAGAGATTCTGTTCAGTAGTGCTGCAATGAGAAATGGCTGAGACTGATGAGAGAACCAAAAGCCAGTATGAGAAGAATAATGCCTTAGCAGTCAGATCTTTGAGCATTACAGCAGAGCAGACTGACGAGTCAGGGTGTTTGCTTAGGTCTGAAAGCAGAGAAAGGTTCTCTGGCTGCCTGGGGTTTTATGTATTATAAACAAACAAACAAAAAAAATAAAACAAAAACTCTGAAAAAAAAAAAACAACACCAAAAAAACCATCCCAGGATTAGATACATTATTGTAAGTAAGCAATGATGCAACAGAGATACTTGGCTGCAGCTGATCACTTGTCATTTCTAAAGTAACCCCCATCTGAATTATTAAGAGACCAGTTTAGCAAGTAAACAGAAAACTGATCAGGAGTGCTCTAATGAAAATATGTTTGGTTTTACCAACTTGATTTTGCTGACCTGAAAACAGTCATGACCTTTGCTTTCCTTCCAGGGAAGCATTAGACTCCCATGTTCACAGCAAACCCTGCTGCAAGCAGTCACTGCCCCAGGAACCTGACATCTTCCAGTTCCCTAGAATTACTCGTAGGATTATTTGTATTCTAAGACTGAGAGGTTCAAGCCCGCAGAAATCCTGGGAATAGCTCTCTCTGAAGCAGAATAGCTCTCTCTAAAGGGCTCTCTAAATGTGGCTGAATTGTCAAGGCCTCTCCAGAAAACCTGAATTTTTGCAAACTACACTCTACAGCTAGAGTTTGCTGACTCCCCACTTCACCTGCTGCAGAATTGCCGAGCAGCCCTGGCTCAGCCCGTGCTTTGGTTTTGCATTTAGTGCTGACTCCAAAAGCCAAGGCTGAGACAGAAGCTAAGGAGCTTTTAGGTTTCTTTTGAAATGTCTGATTTTCATACCCAAGAGAATAATGACGATAGACCTGTATTCATAATTCTAGAATTCTTTGAAAAATGCGTTTTCTGACTTTGGGTCACTTTGGTTGATGGTAAAATGTCTTCCAGATTTGACAAGAGTTTAAAAAATGAGATAAAGCAGAGACCACAGACCAGGAACTTGAAGGATTTTTAGGAGCTTTGTACAAACTATTTTAGCTGAGTTGAAATAAACAAGTTTGAGCCTGAAGAAATACTTGTTTTCAGTGACGTTATTCTGTGATATCACAGAATCATAGGATGGTTTGGACTGGGAGGGAACTTAAATATCATCTCATTCTAACCTGCCTGCCATGGGCAGGGACACCTTCCACTAGACCAGGTTGCTCCAAGCCACGTCTAACCTGGCCTTCACTACTTCCAGGGACGGGACAGCCACAGCTTCTCTGGGCAACCTGTTCCAGCGTCTCTCCTCCCACTCATTGAAGAATTTCTTCCTAATATCTAACCTAAATCTACCTTCTTTCAGTTTAAAACCATTACCCCTTTTCCGATCACTTCGTCATATAAAAACTCCCTCTCCAGATTCTTTGTAGGTTCCCTTCAGTTATTGGAAGGCTACTTTCAGCAGCCTGGAGAAGAGAAGGCTCTGGGGAGACCTTATATAACACAGAATAAAAATCAGTTTCTACCAAGTCTAGCATTTCCACTGAGGCAGCTGCAGTTTGTGCTCTCCTCTGTCTCTGGCTTGCCATGCTTTCCTTGGCACAGGAGTTGTGGCAGGAGCAAGGGAACACCAGCCCTGTATCCCTGGTCAGCAGCAAGCTCACCCCACATACATGGTCTGCAACATGGAGAGGGCACAGAACTGCCCCACTGGGAATGTCCTTTGGGAGACACATCCTGCTGTCATGGGGCGAGGGTGGGATGGTTGGAGTGCTCCCTCCTGTTTCTGACACCCAATTCCTTTTACTTAGAATCTGGATTGGAAAGAACCTTCAAAGGTTCGGAAGGTTTGCAAGAAGTCAAATAGAAAAAAAAAAGGCACAAAATGGTTTGTTAGTTATAATCCTTTAGCACTCTTCACTGGACCTGATTAAATGTCTAGGACATGAATGAATGAATGAGTAAGATGAAGTCAGTAAAGGAGTGGGTTGTTCCTGATGACTGTCATCTGTTCTGGATTGTCCTGATCAGAATGAGTAAAGGTGTAAGTGCAGGAGACAGACGTGATAACAAATAAAATAAAGGCTAGCTTCATTTTATCTTGTCCTGCCATACAAATTGAACAAAAGAAAACAAACTGGGAAAAAGAAAAAAAAAAGAAATAAAATACACTGCATTTACAGCAATGAATGTCTGCACCTGAAAGATTCAGGAGACAGAGAAGGCACGATTTTGGACAGGTTCTTAGGGGAGCGACAGATTTTAATATCAGAACAGAAGGGACATTCAGGAAACCAGCAGTGCTTGCTGCTTGAGGAAGCTGAGCTGCACCATGGGATTTTCTCTCTCCTTCAGCAAGAAGCAGACCATTGTCAGAAACTGAATACCGCACTGCCTATAACAGTGGATTTGGTTTGCAGCTCCTTTGTTGTTTTTTAAAAACAAGATAATTATACTCCTATGTTGAAGCGCCACAGCAAAAAGAAACTTGAAGCCCAGATTTAAATACGATCAGCTTGTTAGTGATGGGGTTTAGGAGTCTTATTTTTAACCCTCAGCTCCCATCCTTTTTTAAAAAAAATTTCTCCAGGGCATGTCATATATAGTGAAAAATCTCAATGGAGGCCCACAGGTATCACTGCTGTTTAGTCATACTTCAAATTGGGCTCTAATGGTTTTAGATAGAAGAGCAGATGGAGAGGGTTTGTTCACTAGTCGGTGCCCTTGCCTCAGAGTTCACCTCAAGTTGTTTTCAGAAATTCTCACTTCACGCACATTACTTATTTATATCATCACTTCTTCTTCACACTTCATAGATAATTGCTACTTAATTGATACTGCCTTTATACAAGCCTCCACAATAGCAAGCAACAAGACACACTGCTAAATAGAGTGTGTCTGTGTATATATTCTGTATTTCCTTTAAAGATGGGCTGGAAATAAGCAAAGTCATTAGTAGTTTGTTTGCAACAGTGTATTTATGAAAGCTCTATGGAGAATGTGTCAACAGTCAGTATGTAACAGAGCAATTAACAAAGTACTTTTGTACTTTTGACTGTTAGCATGGGAGTAAACAGAAGCAGATGTGAAGTGTTTGTGCCGTTAGTATTCACAGACTGTTCTGACATATGCAAATACAACTAATGCTTACGGAGCTTGCAACCCTTATTGTACCATGACCTTACTTACCATACCCTGGGACAGGGCTGCTACATTTGCACACTTTCCTAATAATTATTAACAATACGCAGATACAACCTTTTTGCTCTTAAAGCGTTACCAACTGCAGTGGTAAAGCTTCACAGATAAATGTGTTGATAATATTATGCATACATAACTTGTTTTAGACACTATTTTTTTTCAGTGTAAATACACAACAATTAATAAAAAAGCAATGAAAAATATGTACTGCAAGATAGAACAGGAATTACCTCTGAAGTAGTGGTTCAGATTTAATTATACAAGACCAGTGAAGTTCAATAGGTAATACATGCATCACATTCTGTGGATTCAGTACAGAGTTCAAAATGAGACCTTTCAATGCCGCAGTCTTAAAATACATATCTTGCTAAAGCAACTCCAGCCAGACTGTTAAAATAGGATGCTGACACTGACAGTATTCTGTGCCCTGTAAAAAAAAATACAAAATCAGATACCTGAACTAATAAAATCACCTGCATCCTGGGGCAGGGGGGGAGAGAAGGAAAAAAAAAAGAAAATGTACCCTAACCATACTGCCTTTTTGTTACCTTTAAGAGCACAATTGCTCATGAAATTAAAATACTCATTTGCAAGTGGATATGTGCTTGTTTCCATTTTCTTCCCCCACAGAAAATTAGTTTTAGCAGGTCACACCACAAAATACTGTGTTTCTCAACGGGACCCACAATGGGGCATCTACTTGTTTTGGCTTTATGGGGTTAAAAGGCCTGTTGTGACATGAGCAGGGAGCACAGGCTGGGATGCAGTGCTCCCAAAAGATGCAGATACAAGAGAACACTGACCTGAGGGTCAGAGCAGCAGCCTTAGGGCCATCCACTTCAGTAGGCTGCCCAGGACCTGGGCGAGGTGTTATTCCAGCTGGAACCCTAGGATGCTGTCCCTCCCACTATACTGATTTCAAATAATCTATGTTTCTGTATTTATTGTTGTATAGAAGGTGTTTTACTGTATTACTGCATTTGTGTACTTCACATTTCTTGACTTGTCAAGATCATAGGAGCAGGCTGTTTCTGAAGGCTTTGAGACACTTGGACACTTGGGAAAGCAGTCCCAGGAGTTTTAATACTGTGTTATGGAAGTATGTTTTTTCTTCTATTTCTTTCTTTTTTTTGTCAAGTTGCTGATAATGTTTGAGGTACCTGGCAAGGTTAGTTTTTCGGAAGGCTGATATGGCTTTTCTAAATTTCTTTTGATTGAGGTTAGAGAGCAGTGTAGGGGAGAGGGACCTGGGGGTTCTAGTGGATGACAGGATGACCATGAGCCAACACTGTGCCCTTGTGGCCAAGAAGGCCAATGGCTTCCTGGGGTGTATTAGAAGGGGGGTGGTTAGTAGGTTGAGAGAGGTCCTCCTTCCCCTCTACTCTGCCCTGGTGAGACCCCATCTGGAATATTGTGTCCAGTTCTGGGCCCCTCAGTTCAAGAAGGACAGGGAGCTGCTGGAGAGAGTCCAGCGCAGGGCAACAAAGATGATTAAGGGAGTGGAGCATCTCCCTTATGAGGAAAGACTGAGGGAGCTGGGTCTCTATAGTTTGGAGAAGAGGAGACTGAGGGGTGACCTTATTAGTGTATATAAATATATAAAGGGGGAGTGTCACGAGGATGGAGCCAGGCTCTACTCAGTGACAAACAATGATAGGACAAGGGGTAATGGGTACAAACTGGAACACAAGAGGTTCCACTTAAACTTGAGAAGAAACCTCTTCTCAGTGAGGGTGACAGAACACTGGAACAGGCTGCCCAGGGAGGTTGTGGAGTCTCCTTCCCTGGAGACATTCAAAACCCGCCTGGACACATTCCTGTGTAACCTTATCTAGGTGTTCCTGCTCCGGCAGGGGGATTGGACTAGATGATCTTTCGAGGTCCCTTCCAATCTCTAGCATACTGTGAAACTGTGAGGTTTATTGTTGTTGTTGGGGGGGGAGTTATTTGGGGTTGTTGTTTTCGTTGTTTTTTTTTTGTGGTTTTGACACCTGAAAATCACAGGTGTCACAACTAATTGGAGACATTTATATTCTCATTCAGAAAGCTATGTGAAATAATCATTATCACAGTTTTACATTTTTTCTTGGCTGCCTTCTTTAATTTAAAAAGATACCAGTTGCTAAATAAACAGCAGACTGTGCAAAAATGAAGTGCAGGGGTGTGATGGTTAGTAAAGTTGGTTAAAATAAATGCTATTCAGTATTACTTCACTATTCACTGCCTTATCCCTAAAATTGGATGACCGTCTGCATTGCAGAAGCATTTTGAAGTAAATATTTATACTATAAGCACTCAAGGATATTGTATATTATTGTGGGCTAATGACAAAACAAATAAAGTAGATGAGTATATCTGGGCCCTTTAGCCCCAGTGTGCCCCAGGGGTTTGAGCTGTTCTACCAAGCACCAGGACTGAGAGTGACTTTCCTGCAACTTTTTGGTTCAACTCATCAACTAGCTTGTGTATCTAAATAATCACTTGTCTGCAGCTGCAGGCAATCAACATTTTGTGCATACAGTGTAGATTCCCCAGCCAAATTATGAGATAATGAAAATACATGTAATTACATGTTGGTATGCTAGTCTAAATAGAATTTACACTTGGGAGAAGGGAAAAAAGAAAAGATAGTAACAGGTGAATAAGAAAACAAAGAAATGCATTTTAGAAATCTTTCTTGATCTTGTTTTTCAGCAAAATATACTCATTTATGCTGTTTCCCTAAATGTTATTTATGAATTAAAAAGCTCTGTTTGAGGAAGTACTCAACAGCCCGTGATTTTTTACAATGTTTAACTGAACATTTAGGGAGAAGAATAAAATTTGCACGTTGTGATTGCTGATACATTTTTGTACCAGTATAAAATTTGAAGACTTTTCTTTGAACTTTAATATAAAAAGCCATACAATGATACTTTCTTAAATATTTTTGTATGTCCTGATATTAATTCCTCTAAAAGATTTGGAACACTTTTTCGTTGCAGGTGAGAAAGATGGGTCTTACTTTTAAGGTCTCCACTTTTTGTCGTCGTGTAGTGTACAATCCCAGGCCTCCTTGCCGTGCACCTTTTTTGGGAGTGCTTCTGCAGTGTTGTTAAGAGTGGACATGCCCAAATCCTTGCTTGGGAAAGTTTCTCAGCCTGGATGCTCAAGGGACTCATGCTGTGAAGTGCCTGTGTTATACAGCAAATCATGCATCAGCCATTTAGACACCTGGCAGGCATGGCTTACCATGTGGATGATGCGTACTGTCTCCTATCCAGCGCAATGGCATGTAGGCTTTGGATAGGAAGCATCTTGGTAGGCTTGGAGATGCACCTGTGGCTCTGAATGTTAGTTGGTATAGCTTCTTTTTTCAGTTTCTCTTGAGCACTTTTTAAATGCAATATTATTTTAAGCTTTCACAAATTATTTTATTGCTGACAAATAGATTGCATTTCCTGAAAGAGGTGATTTAGATTGAAAGGCATACTCATTCCCAACACCTTGATCTGTCAACTGTTCTCTGCCTAACCTCAAATTCTTCTCACTTATGATTTCTTTTGTTGAAAAATGAAACTCGTCAGTTTGAAATTCTTAACTCTGAAAAGAGATCTGTTAATATAAATAATTATTAGTGAAACAGTTTCCCAAAGAAGCCTTTCTTATGTCATAGACAGATGGCTTTGGGGACCAAATTCAGACACACTGTTTTTAGGAGTTAATTTACACAGGCATATTATTCTTAAGTTTGCATTTTTTTTATATTTGAAATAGCAATTCTATACATTTTATAGTAATGCATAGCAATTCTTGCTACCTTTTGTACTTTCATTAAATACATTTTCAGTGACTGATACTTCTCTTTAGATTAAAGAAACATCAAACAGTATAATTCATCGTTTCTAATTGTGTGAATACAGAATGAGGTTCTGTTCCTGCCTTTATTTACTACATAAAATATCTGGAGCTGCAGTAAAAGTCTTCATTATACAGCATGTTTCCCTGCACCATAGAGACAGCCACAAAACAGATGTCTGGAGGCATCTTTGCAAGGATAAAGGTGTGAAGACAGATGAGACCACAGAGTAGGATACTATGGGGAGACTGCTACAGAGCTTAGGAATTCTGTAAGAGGTTGCTATCATACAGAAACTTTTTATTTATTATCAGGAACCTTGAGCACATCAGAAACAGTGGTTTTAAAACTACCTGCCTTTCCCCTAGTTCCTGTTATGATGAGTAAGAGGTTACCAAGCTCTGGTAAAATCTTCATCACTGAATATTTTCAGCAGGACTGGATATTCCTGAGTGATCAGCCAAAGCTCTGCTGCTAGACTTGCAAGAGGAATTAGTTCCTCATTAAGCAGTGATGTTAGCTGATCCTGTAGCCACTTCTGAGCACAGAGAAGATAGAAAAACACTTTCTTTGTGGAAATTCCTTCAATTGCTCAGAGCCCACTCAGAGCTGTCCTCAAGCTGACTCTGAAAAGCCACTAAAATGCACAAATGATGAGCAGATAATGAACAACTGTGAGCTTCATGGAGGAATTTGGGAGTGAGATGTGTTAAGCCTGGACTTTAGCTGTTAGCCTGACTAAGGCTGGTCTCTTTGAACCCTTTGGACCTCAGAGGCTTTTTTTTTTAATTGGGGCATCAATATGACCATGGCTGTGTTGTGCAGTGGAGACGTCACTGGTGCACACAGCCCCTGGAGACAAAGCTAGCCAGGGGCCAGAGTCTGTGCTACAGCCCCTAGATAGAAGCATCACCCTTGCTCAACTTGTGTGGATGTGCTCCTGGGCCTGCTGTGGCTGGACTTCAGCAGGGAGCTCTGCATCCACCAAAGACTCTTCTCTCACATGTCTGATGAGTATTAAATTGCTCCATACAAATTGTTTCTACTGTTGTGAGGACGAAAGGACCCCAGCAGTCTCTTTTACTCTGATACCACACTTGGTGGTTACGAAGTTCAATGGCACCAAACATTCGAGGAGTGCTCTTTCAGGAACGATTTTTTTTTTTTTCTTTGAATTCTCAAATCTCCTCAGATTTTAGTTCAGGTGATGTTTGATTTTTCTTGCTAGTCCACCATTTACCCTCAACGAACCATTTTCAGACTAGCATGCATATATGTTAGGTTCAACAAACTGATAGCGTCATAGGTGTCAGTGTAAAGTATGGAAATTTATATCTTGTAAAAATAGGTTTATAGTATAAATTTATTTAACTGTATTGCTTATAAAGAAAGGCAAGCTTCAGGACTTCTGATAGTTAAGTTAATAATAAAATACAGTTAGAAATTTCAGCTGAGTCTCAAGCAATGATACAAGAAACAGATCCAACAGAATAATAAAATAAGTTTCTAGCCAAATACTCTGCCCAGACTTGTCTCCTATGATGATCGATGCCTCTGCATCTTAGACACATTAAAAAGAGGCAAAGTACCAGTACCTCTACTTTACAGTTGGGGAACTGAGTTTCAAAAGGGTAATGAGACTTGCTCCTGTTCACAACACAGAGACTCCAAGTCTTCTGAATTTGTATTTCATAGTTCAAGCACCATTTTTCAGGCTGCATGTCTGGGGCAGAGCATGGTGCAAGTCCACACCAACAAATTCAGCCTCTATAATTCTGCTGACTAACCAAAAAAAGCGTGCCCCAAAGACTCCAAGTAGCACAATACAGTAAAAATAAGCGGGGTGGGAGGGTAAGGATAAATTTTTTTCTTGCTAGAGCATAGAGTTTTCAACCAAAAAATTCCTGCTGCTGGTGCAAGTGCCTCATCCCTAGGGACCTGGTGTTGTAACATGATATAGGCTAGCCCACAGATTACCTGGTTACTTGGATCCTGCAACTTAGCTTTGTGGGATTGTGCCCCATGCACCAAAGCAAACAGGTGCATCAGCTACATTTGTCTTTCCCAAGCCTACTACCTTCTCTTTTGCCAAAAGTTATAACGCCACCATGCTAGAGAAGAAAAAGACAGATGTGCATGCTTAATTCCAGCTGCGGCAGCTCACAGCCCAGAAGAGTAGCACAGGCTTGCCCTCATTTGTGGTTTAAACCACATGCAAAACTGTCTTAAGTGCAAGCCTTAAATATTGCCTTTTGACATCCCTACTATGAGGACAGTAGATGCCATAAATTGGACAAAGCTGCAAGCTGGGGCAGTATTGTATTTACTCCAAAAAACAGATGAAGTTAGTGAACATGTGCATAAATTGAATATTTTCCAACCAGCTGAGACAAATTCAGGTATTTGAGAGAAGCAGCATAGCTGTTATTTCCAGAAATAACAAGTCCCAGAAGTTTACAAGAATGAAGTGGTAGTGACCATCTCTAAAAGGGGGGGAAAAGAAGTTGTAAAATTAGAAAACTAGTTATAAACAGTCAATTTTCCTTCAGGGATAAAAAGAGTTGTAAGCAAAAATAAGCAAGCAAATGATAAGTAAATAGCTAAAAATAATGAAGAACAGTAACAACCAGTATGAATTTGTCGAAACCAAATCAAGTCAAACCATCTTAATTGCCCTGTAGCCCTATATGACAACATAAAATAGAAGAGTACAGCAGAGAAAAGTGAATGTCGTATATCATATCCTGAATTTAGGATGGCTTTTTGAAACTTCACATAATAATCTTAAAAGCAAGGTAGGAAAACATAGCTTTCATGAAACTACTGTGTGATGAGTGAAAAGATTTATTCAGAGAGTATTTATTAGTAGTTCACTGTCAGGACTGGAAGGATGCATGAAGGGGGCTTGCACAGGTGTCTGTCTTGTTCTTTTTTTTTCAGTATTTTTGTTAATCACCTAGATGATGGAAAAGAGAGGTTGCTTATTAAATCTGCAGACCACACTGTGCTAGAAGTGCTGCAAGGACGCTGGACAACAGGAGCAAGAATTCAAGTGTATATTGACAAATTAGAAATATGGTGGCAAAACCACGTTTTTATGGAGTTCAGTGTCCACTTTCACACCTGTTAAAGCTCATTATTATTGTTATTAAAATCACAACCTTTTTTTCTCATGCAGATCATTTGCTGGAGTTGTGCATGCTTCCAGCACGGAATAGAAACTGTTCCTGTACCCTGAAATGACTGTGGAGTTGTAGACAAAAGGCATGAGTATTTTATGAATTGAGACTTCAGATAATTTTCTCAATCTTTGATAATTTCATATTCCAAGTCAAAATAAAACTCTCTAGACTATGTCTGTAGGAGTATGTGAAGCTAAATGGCATAAATTCAGCCTCACGCCTCGGTGCCTCAGTGCATACCTTAGGTATAAATACTCTTTCATAAAGGCCTATTGTACAGCATCACTAAATTATATAAACTTGATTAATGTGGAATCAGTGTGGGTTCAATTTAGCAACTTGACAAACCTTGGCACCATGCTACATACATTATTTGTATCACACCATTCTAAGAAACATGCTTTTTAAAAATAATTTACCTAAGTAACGTGAATCACCAGTCTGAAAATAAATACAGAGCCTCTCAGTGGGTCCTTGATGCCTCCATTTTCATTAGGAACTTTAACATTTATCTCTTTGTTTTATGCCTGTTACATAGAATTATAGTCCCCCCTGGAGACTTTAGATTAGGGATTATAAAATCAATGTGGTGTAAAACCTTTGTTCCAGCACTTTCAAACCATCCTCACAGAATGAGAAAAGGGCAGCTGGACCCTGACCCACCGTGTGGGACAACACTGCCCAGCTGAATGATCTCTTCAGGAACTGCTAACTTGACAGCCTGTGTAAAGTTAGATAAGGGGTGATAATAGTGTTCAGTGAGATATAAATAATTATTCAGCTCACAAGCAAGGTAGCACTGCACACTGCAGGACCTAAATCAGACAGCTCAGTACGAGCCAAAAATCGCCGGATTCGCTGATGGTTTATTCAGCTTAATTAAGACTCCAGACTTAGTCAAGTATAGTTGGCTTCCCTTAAAACAAACAATTAGAACTAGCAGCATCTGGAAGGATTACATCCTCACGAGGTTCTCATATTCCTATGTACACAAATACTTTATTTTGCTGCGATATAAACATTAATTTTAAATCCAGTGACTACTTCTGTACACATTGTGCTCAAGAGATGACTGAAAAGACTGACTCAAAATAACTGCTCACCCACAAAACAAGTGTAGGCTGAAATCTTTATTAGGGTAATAATAGTGCTGCTTTTTTAACCCAACGGATCACACAGCATGGTGCATCCTTGCTTTTTAGCTTTGAAAAAGCAAGAAAGTGGCAAATTACCCCATGGAAAAACATACTCTTACAGTCTCTGTCCTAATGTGCATAACAAAGAGGTTTGGATAATTCAGATGGTTTATATGAACATATGCTCATCCAAAACCAGTATAAAAAAAAATCCAGTTACTCCGAAAGCCATTCAGTACTTCTGTGAATCTTTACTGACCTGGGTTTAAATACAAGCTCTTTCAAATAACATGATTTATTTCTGTTACCAATGGCTAAAGTCATCACTAACCCAATAGCAGAGTTAAGAGTATATTCTAGCAATGTCAACAGTTTCCAGATACCCCAAAATCTACAAGGGTTTACAAGAAATCTGGAGAGGGACTTTTTACAAGGGCATATAGTGACAGGTGAAGGTGCAATGGCTGTAAACTGAAAGAGGGGAGATTTAGATTAGATATTAGGCAGAAGTTCTTCATTGAGAGGGTCGTGAGACGTTGGAACAGGTTGCCCAGAGAAGTTGGTGCATGATGTTGTCTCAAGGGTGAGAGACAAAAAATAAGAAACATACTCTTTCAATACCAGAATAATTATCTTGTAAAGATGGTTTGATATTTTTTACATAGTGAATTTGGTTTCATTCTAGCAACTCAGAGTGTTTTAAAACTTAATTTAAAACATCCATCTGCATATTTAATAACACAGATGTCATTATACCAAACAACACAGTGCTTAGGAAAACAGACGTCAATGTTATGGTTTGGGGTAACATTACATTTGAGAGGTGTTGCAGTGAAAGTCTAAACATTGCATGCATTTCTTGATTAAAATGTTTTTTTCAATAAGAGCAACAAGAGAGCAACTGCTCATTTTTTCAGGTTCTCTAGTTTAGTTTAAATCGAAAGGGAACTACTGCAAAGGTAACATATTTTTCCTATTATTTTATGTTGGCAATTTTTATTCAAAAAGCTGTAGGTTCAGAACAGATATAAAAAAGTACATTCTTTAAGCTTTGACTGCAACAAGGGAAGCCAAGCAGGACAGAAAAGTGTCAATGCTCCTGCTGTTAGTGACCAGCCAAAGCCTGGCCACTGCTTGTAATGTCTTTCTCACAAGGACATTTTCACTTGAAACATGTTTGTAATAAAAATGAAGAGTATAGGCAGCTGGGATGAGAAGTGACTCACCTTGTGCTGCCTATCCTGTCCTCTGCCTAAACCCCAGATACATGCTCCCGCGATGCTCGTTAGATTGGAGGGTGACCCGGTCTCTTGGCTCTCCTGCAGGCAACTGCTCATCACAAGGAAAGGGCTTTAAGGCTGCAACTGACAGATAAGTACTGAGCTTCTTACTGAACCTTTGAAAATCCTCTGAACATTTTTGTTTCACAAAACAGTGACACATGCATTTTCTTGCTTCTCACAACCTGTTTTTCTTCACAGTGACTTTCAAATCCAGTGAAGTATATTCCTTTTCCTCAATATAATTTTAAGTTTATGAATCAGAAATATGTTGTGTATATAAAGGAAATAATATAATTTTTCTCTATTATCCAAAACCACATCTAACTTTCCCTGAGACCTGTATGCCTGAGTATAATAAATTACAGTTACTTCAGCTTGTTATTACCAGAAAGAAATATAGCTGTCCACTGTGGTGAACTCAAATTTTATACCCTAAAGTCAAACTTACACCCTAACAACTCCAACCCCCTAACACTTGATGTTGTAGTCACGAAAGGATCCTGGAGTAGATCGATGTTGTACTGTAGACACTAGTGTGGGGAGGATGAAAGCCATAGATGAGGTACTATGTCTGCAGATTGCAGGAATACAGTTGTGTATATGAGTCATCACAAGATTTAGACCCCAAACTAGCCAGTTCTGTTAAAACAAAATTCATGACCAAGCAAGACAGATAATGAGGATGTGGGGGATTTGGTTTATGTTTCAGAGGTATCATGGCTTTCCTTTACTTTCACCAGTGAGGTTCCTCAGGCAATAAACATGCAGAGATCCCCAAGTTGATGAAGAAACCTGAACTCACATGTCCTGCTTTCTAGGAAGACACCGAAAGCATTAGGGTCTAGGCTATTTCTAGTGAAACTTCACCTTTTCTCCCAGAATGAGCCAATTCCAGGATAACATAAAACAAAAAAAAAAGGTGTGCACACTAGTGTCACCTCTGCATGGCGATACAGCTTCCAGTCCAAATTTGGCCCCATTCCTGCAGCTTGGAGCAGGGACAGGAGCTCAGTTTGGTCTTACCTTCCACATGGATGTACCCTGTGTTCAACAAAGACCACTTTTTTGTGAATTTAACTATGAGATTTTTAGTTTAAAAAATAATATTTCTATCTCATACCTTTTTTATAATGAGAGCTGAAGGCAAGGAGGATAAGAACCAGTAAGTTAAGGAAGAACACAGGACTGAAACTCTCAGTCCTGCTAAGCAGCTGTCTATAGTTCTATTTTCTCCTGTGAATCTGCTGGATGCCAAAATCCTTTGTGTAAGTTCTTAATATTTTAGAGAAAGGAAAAAAATGTTAAAGGAGTTTTAGTTAAAGAACATCAATGAGTTTTGAATGGAGATTTTGTCTAATATACTGACTTGCCATATGCAAAGAATCTTACAGAGCATGCAGCTTCAACACGCGTATATGTGGTACTTAATTTGAATTTTTTTCCTATTTTCCTTTTCATTTCTTTGTTTCATTTTTTTTTGTTTCTGTTTTAACAGGAGACCAACAATTTTAAAAAGGAAAGGATAAAGAAACATTAGAGATGAGACATTAAGGACAAATGAAAAGTACATTAAAATCAAAATGTCCCAGAAGTTGTTTGCTCTAGGTTGAACTATATTCTCTCATACAATTCCCATTTCATTATAGTCTATAGTATTAAAGTTACTTAGTACAACAAAAAAGCATATGATTCCTCTAATAATGGACTCACATAAAGTCTATATAATGTGACAAAGTCCCATGGCTAACACTATAAATCAATCTCTATGTGCACTGAATAGTTTGGATTTCCTATTTGTTATTGTATTTTTAAATAAAAAAAAAAATAATGGGGATTCCTACTCACACATTATTTTATAGCTTTATTAATATTACCTACACAATGGTTCATAGTGAAAAATTTTCTTATCCAAAACACTGAGTCCCAAGGTTCCAAGAAAAACAAATATTTGGTAACACATTCATCTGTGATACAGTCTACCCTCTAAAAGAGAGACAAACAGCTGCTGAGAAAGATAAAACCAAATGGTAATTAACAAACAGAGGGACATCAACATAAAATGCAGATACAGAAATTGTTATTGGTTTCTGAAAGTCACACACAGGCTGCATAATTGTCAAGATGTACGTAATTTTGTTAAGATCTTCACCAGACAGTCATCATTTTGATGTACTGCTAAGTTTTATAGAAAATGCCACATGAATGTCAGAAATTCAGTCTTTAAAATAGAAAATTTGTTGCGGAAGGATGTTTCAGTCTGAAACTTCTTATCTCATCAGTGCCACGTAAAAATGAATGGCAAGAGTTTACCTCATGTACACAGAGCTAACAATTTAAATTTTAAAGAGGAAAAAGAAGAGCATAAACCAAATCATGAAGTCTAGTAAAGTTGCACCAATTATAACTGAATAGCTGGAGACACCCAAATATCACTGCATCTTCTAAGCAAACAAAGCCCACTGATTCCCACCAACGTCAACTTTGTATTAATGACACCAATTCTGCTGTTCACCAAAGGATGGCATTGGTGTGCACTGAAATAACCTTAGGGACCATCAGCCAGGAAATTCCAGCGACCTGGAGATGGGCAAGAGCAGGGATGGGCATGGAGTCATGGTCAGGCCAGAAGCCCTATTATGTTTGTCAGACCCTGGGCCATGGCAGCCAGGCTGCCTTCATGCCCCAGACCTTTGCTTTCCACTGATCACCTGCTGCTCTGCATTGTAGTGGGGAGGGAAGGTTTTGACCTCTGGAAAGAAGACAAGCGAATGTAACGCTTCGTGTCTCATTTCTGCAATGAAACAGGGAATTGTTGCAGACAGTACTTATTTCCACTTGACATCTTCTGGAAAAACAAAATGGTTCTGAAGCTCAGTGAGGGTTGTATGGGGCAGCCAGCAAACAACCACTAACACCATGGGAAGATTTTCCCTAGGAAAAACATGCCTTGAACCCCAAGGCATGCTGATGTGAACATGGCACCTTATCCCATGGAAAGGTCAAAACATGTCATTTTCCTCCTGTGGGAGCCTCTGAAGTGCTGTCAACTGCATCTTGCATATAGCAATCCCACCTGATGGAGTAAAATCATCTACAAATGGAAATATTTACACTTGGCATCGTGGTGATGAAGGGATGGGTCAGGGAGGCCAAGCCTTGTCTGAGAGGGAAAGGCAAAGGAGGCTTTACCTCCTTACCTACCTCTTTGAATGGTCGGTGGAAGGACAAACACACGACTGCTCTCAAAGGTTACTTTCACCAGTAATATGATTATTTCCAGCAGGGGACAGTATGTACTAAAATAAAGCAGTACGTGCCTAATTATGCAATTACACCCACACATCCCCGTCACCCATCTTTGCAATTTTCACCTGAGAAGACAAGCAGAGCTTGAATACAGCATGGTTTAGGGCTGGGTGCAAAAACTCTCGTGTAGTCTGTATCCTCGGATTCTGAGGTTTTATGTGTGCAAATGTGGCCTAAAACCTCAGCCAAACCCTTAGATACACTACAATTTTAAATGCATACATTTAAATTAAAGTGCATCTTTTACTGCATGAACAGGACATGCAATGATTGTGTGAATCTTTGAGACTGGACATGGCTACAAGAGCTCAAATATCAAAGACAAAACTGCATCAAGTTTTATTACTGAAGGATACACCCTTCATAAATGGATCAAGGAAAGAGGTGAGCTGTAAAAGTTGCCTGAAAGAAGTGCTAGAATGCAATTGTGATGCATCAGAAAAAGGAAATTCAAAGAAAAAAAGAGAATGCATGACTAATACAAGATGTAAATATGTATAAGTGGTGAGATAAAATTAAAATGATTTTATATTCATTATTCCACTGTGGAAATGTTTGTTTTTACTTTGAGTGGAACTAAATATTTTATTAAAATTGGAAGACTATATATACTTACATTGCCTCAGTCATACCACTATACTAGATTCTTAGCTTGTATCTGTGTTCTAGGATATATTTTGGATTTAAATACAGTCTGCATATTCTGAAGAGTCAGATGTCATGCTCTCAGGGGTTATTTGGATCATGCATGTTCCTGAATTAATGTAAACCACAGCTATACTGAACTTATTGAAAATATTTAGACCTGCAAAACTACACAGTGAAGTTACACACTGATAAACTTAGGTTTGGACACAAGACTGGATCCAAGACCATCTCAACTGTGAAAATACAAAAATGTGACTGTGTAAAACTAACATTTTAAATGTCATGGAAGATCTTATTAGTGAAGCAGTCATGGGATAGAGCGTGCTTTTATTTATGGAGCAGATGTAGGGGCTGCTGGTGCTGGCCCTGAACAGATAAAGCTTCTGCACCTCTTTCTTTCTGGAAACAAGACTGCCAGATTATGAAAGGGCAGACAGGCTATTCCATTTTAATCCCACTGGTAATTTAATAGCTAATACTTGTAACTCTCCCTTCAAGGGTGAGAAAGTATGTTAGTGAATATTAACAATATTTGGTTTATCTGTGCTTCTGAACCCAGATTGCTCTGCATGAAAAAGGTCAGACTACCAAAATGACAGTTTCAAGGACATTCAATATAGATTGCTACTTCACAGGTAAAGCAGCAAAAGCGTGTTGGTGTCCAGCTCAAATGCCAGCCACAGCAAGCTTCAGATTTCAAATCTGTGATACGATTTATGAGGAGCAACAGATAGGATGAAACTGAATCCTCTCCACTGAAAACTAAAATGAAGAGATTTCCATATCTCAGCCCACAATTTGAATCTCTCTCTCTCTGACCCAATGTATGCTACTTATTTCTTCATAATTGACCACAACAATGGTAGTTGGGTCCTTGCAGCCACCAGAATGTAAGATCCAGTATCTTACACATATATGCTAACATACATATGCATTTAAAAAGCAAAATAAAAATTGTCCCATATGCTTCCATAGTTGCTAAGTGTGATACCCTTTTTTGAAATATGGTGGTTTATTTAAAATGCGGCTGACTCCATATATGTGTTCCTACAGGCCTGAAAAGTTAAATGCACTTCCTTAAAATATATTTACTTAGATGCCCATGAAAGGTTATTCTGAGGAAGAAACGTCACCAGGAAAACTCAAAAGCCCTGTTCCTGGGGCTTCATCCCTTGTATATTTGGTTTCACTTTGGAGATGATGTGCCTCATAGACACTCCAGGCACAGATGTAAGCCAGAGGCCAAAGAAAAGGACAATCCTATAAGGCTGTCCTGAGCAAATGGAGCTAAAAGGTATTCAAGTGAACACATGGATTCAAACTTGGAGGTGGGGGAACTTTGTAAACCCATGCTAGCCTGTTAATCTGGCTCACCAGATTCATCACCTTAGACAATTTTGTGCTTGCTCCATGGACAGTATTTCAGCCTGGTTTTCTTTTCACTGCACCAGTATTTTTCAAAGAAATGCAAAAGATTCTTACTATTTAATAATACATTTGAAATATTCAAGTTAAATATAGACTATATCATGGATTTTCAGTTGAACAGAGTATTTCTACAGTCATATATATCTTGGCATTCTAAAAAAATCATAGGTTGTAGACACCATAATCTAACCATGTTTTTTCCCAAACACCATAGATTTGTCATAAGTATCCTGATTCTGTGCAGTTAAAATTAGTGGGAACTTTTGCACAAACTCAGACAAGTTGTGGATCATCCTACTGCCAACAAGACTTAGAGCCACCTTTGAATTTCATATCTGGAAGGTGATAACCGAAATGAGGATTTCAGGAATATTAATTTGAAATTGTACATCAAAGTTGTTAGCCTCAAATCTTTTTGAGGCTGAAGCAATGTTAAAGAGCACAGTATACACAAGCCTCCTTTCTTCCTACGCCCCAGCCAAATGCACACAGTTGCTTGGATATGAAATTCCAGCAAATAATCTGACAACACAAACACGAGCCCTTTAAATGTTTAAAATATCCTGATTACAACAGTATTAAATGTGTCCCTTTACTTGGAAACTCTGGTCTTGACAGGGACTAAAATGACTCTAAACCTCATCCCTTTTTCAGGCAGAATTTCCTAGCTCCTGCTGTGTGGCATCTACCACTAATCTGACATGCCAGAACAGTGGCAGAACAAAGAGGAAACCATTGTAAATGTATTTATTTCCTAAATCTGCATAAAATGAGTATTTCAGGGATGCACTATTCAACCTCTGACTGCAAAGTTTTGTCACCCCTAATCAGTCTTCAGTGGAGAATTTTATCAGTAAATGCAGAAAGAAACAGTTGCATTTCATAACTCCATCTGGAGGTAATAAAGTGTGGGTCTGTCTGTATGGGGAAGCTACAACAAAATATGTCAGGGTATGAATTTCAAGCACAATAACTGCTGTGCTCTAAGTCTCTATGTAGATGCTCTTCAGCACTAAGACTTCAGGGTTTTATTTCCAGTTTAACTTAATCCATTTTCACAGTGGACTCCTACAGAGGAATTAGTGTCCACACAGAAAACTATTTCTTAAAGGTATTCCGAGATATTTTCCAACTAGACAAGCACTAATTGTTAATATATTTAAAAATATATATTTCCCCATAGTAGTAAAATAACAAACCTGAGTACTTTTTCAGAAGAAATTAGAGTTCCTCAGAGACTAAATCACCCCCATCTGCTGTTTTGCAACGCATGTTGTATGGCAGCCTCTCCTACTTAGACATGCTAAAACAGTACATGAACAAAGAGCAACTCTGGCACATGCATACATTTCCCAAATTTACATAAAATTAGAATTTCCAGAATGCATAATGTGCCAGCCATCTCAAAGTATTGTTAGTCTGACTTGTCTTTGAACGGGGTTGGTACAGTATCGATTATATATGAAAAAGGCTGTTACTTTTGCTGTAGTACATGCTGTATTGCAGAAAATGTCACTAAAATCTAACAAATGTGCCAGACTGCTTGTACAAAGTGGCATGCAGAAAGCAGGCACGTTCCCTTTTTTTCACTTAGGAATTAATTTATTCACCAAATTTTTGGCTTTCCATGCCTGGAAGATGTGAATGTAAGCAGCCAGCCACATTCCCTGAAGCAGGTAGCTGAGTTACCCATTTATTGACCAGAAAGGCTTGCATGTGGTCTATGAAGATGGGGATCAGCAATGAAGCACATCGCTTTTCCTACTTGGGGCATTTCAGATACAAATATTATGCTGCTACTCTGTTACTTAGTGTCAGAACTTTAAAATGATTTTCAATATCTAGAAATTTAATCCACGGCATGAATTGCTCCAGGTCTGGCCTAATGAGTATTACTGGCATATCACATCTTTATTGCTGTTATTTTTAAGACAGATATGTGAGAAGAGGGAGCACACAGAGAAAGCGTTTCCCTCCATTAGGAGTAGAGCAAGGTAGCCCAAATTGTATCCTGTCTGCTGAGGGTATAGCATGAGATTTATTAGGAAAGGTTTCTCCATATTTCAGATTTAAACAACACCACCAAAACACAGTAGATTTTGTGGGAACTCACACTGAGGGGAAAAGAATATTAATGCAGTGAACATTGTTTCAAAATATTCATTTTACATGTATTAGGAGGGAAAACTGCACTTGGAGAAAAATTGCCCCAGCATATATTAAAAAGGCACCCTGACTTTTTTTAGAAATTCTTGGAACAATGAATCAGGAAACATCAGTAGTGTTCAAAACTGTGTTTCCAAAACGAATCTCACTGTTTCTTGAAGTATCTTGCTCTGAATTGTACCAAAAAATGCTAACTCAGCTCTTGATATTCCATTCTTATTCTGTTAAGAGAGTAGTAGTTTCCAGATATGACATATGACTAGGTTCATTTAGCACTTTTCATGGTACAGAAATGCCATGGAATAGAAATGTAAAAGAAAAAAAAACAACATAAATCAAGATTCCTCAATTTTGTCTGTAAATATTCTCACTAAGCCTAGGGGGCAGGAAATCAATTTCAGACTCTAGGTGTTAATCAGATGACAGTAGGCTAATGGAGTATCTCACAGCATCTTGTTATGTGTGAACTCAACATTCCTGTTATTGATACTCAGCAGCCGTTGCTCAGCAGAGTTTGAGGACAGCTGAGAAATTGTTTTTGCAGGCTCCAACTCTTCCAAGGAATTTCTGTGTCTCTGTTCTGTTCTTCAGTTCCAAAGTAATAAACAGATCTAATTATTCATTTAGGTTTAGTGATTGAAAAACATTTCTTAGTACATATAAAATATATTTGGTTTGGAGGTTTGGTTTTTTTTTTTCAGTTTTTCCCATGTAGTGCTACTGTAGATTCACACCCTGGTCATATGCCATAAATATTTATCTTTGAAGTTAAAACCTTGAGAATAAAAAAGCTTGCAGAGACATTATGCAGACATGTTGCTTACCAAATAACCTTTAAAATCAGGACACTTTCACTCTGTTTATCTGTTAAGCATGGCAAGAGTTTGGGGTTTAGGGACTTCTGTTGTTGATTTGTTTTCTTACTTTTGCATTGACAAACTTTTATATTAGTGAAAAGAACTCAGACAAAGAAATTGAAGATCTGGGGAATCTTCTGTTTGCCTTTTTTATTTTTTTTTTTTTTGTCACTAGTCCCAACCTAACTGGGGACAAATATTTTTCTAAAGATGCCTTATGAATAACTAGGGTATGTAATAAGCAACCATTATACATGATTTCCACACTCATGTGGAAAAACCCATAGCTAACTTTTCCAACATGTCTGTATTTGTTTTATACAGTGCCATGTTGAGTTTCCCTTACAGAGAGCATTACAGTGCTAAACTAAACATCTGACTTGATAAAAACTGGAATTACCTTCAAAGCCACAGCCCATGTGTTGTATTTCCAATTTAAAGCAGACGTTTGAAGTACATGGGTGCCTGGGTGAAATGTTCCTGAATATGCATGAAACCCACATTACAGAATCCAAGACTATCTTTATAAGCATGCTGCTTGGATAAGTCATGTTGTGGACTACACACCATTAGCACAACATTACAAATGTACCTTTAGAGGCATTGCTATCTGAGTCACCACTGTAAGGAGCAAATACAGCAGTTTTTAAGGCAGCAAGAGGTACATCATAGAATCGTAGTATAAAGGCAAATCCCCAGCAGGCAAATATGGATGATAGTGAGTGTTTGGACAGGCCACAGGGACTCGCCTTCCTGAAGAGGAAGTTCCCATATTTACATAGCTGAAGGCCTAAAGAGACCCTAAATTGTATTCTGCCTCAAAAATGCACTACTTAAAATGAGCAAACATGAGGCTAAGACAGGCTATGTGGTCGTGGTTGAAGTCCTTTGGATCTATCAGGACATAAAAGTTAAGAGATAATTAATTATGGGTTTTATAAATTGTTTTGAGATATTTCTATCCATGATGATATGAATTTGGCTGTGGGTTGTCCATGCCAGGTTACAGGGTCCAGCAGGTGTGGGAGAGCATCTCTTCACAGCCCTGGCTTGCAGGTTTGGGAAAGTTTTGACTGCTTTTATATGGCTTAGATATGGAATTAACAAACCCAGCTGGCTCCATGGAGAATGAGCTCATGCAAATCTGCAAGGCATTTTCAGAGCTGGAAATACTTAGAAAGTAACAGCAAGACCCAGCTGAAATCAAGCTGGCTCTTACCATGTTTATTTGTTCTGGCCCCGTAAGAGCTGACATGATTCCATGTTGCTCCACAAACTTTTCTAATATTCCACAGCACTTTCTACTTATCCTGCAAGAACACTTTTAATTGAAGCCCAGTACTATTAGGACAATAGTACCATCCCAGGACCAACAGCTCACCCAGCCTGTCGAGTTATGTTGAGTGCACAGCACAGAGTTCTTTCCAAGTGCTGTAGGAACCAAAGAAGGTCCAGGAACAGGAACAAAATGAATAAGCCCATCTGGACCTAGCTGCCTTCTTGGACAGACAGCAGAGTGCCTGTAGTCTCTTTAGCTATTTTATCTGAGCTTTAATACAGCCTCAAGCACTGACTGCCCATTATTTTAGTATGGAAACCTGTTACTTCTCTGCTATGCTCTTGTGTTGAATTAATGTTATTGTGTTTTTAAAAGGCTGCCAAAACTGCCTTCTACTGGCTTCATGGAGAGAAGTATTCATGTGCAGAAACAGATTCTGTTTTGCTTAGGCTACTGCTATGTATTGTGCCAGTAGTATTGGCCCAGAGGAAGAGAATTTGTGAAGTCCTAGAGACTCATAAGTTGAAGCCTGAGGCGCAAAACAATGAGGTGCTTCAGTTGTAACTGAACCTGCATGTATGTGTGGTTTCCAAATTAAAAGCTGGTCTCTATGACTAGTGGGAGAACTGAAGAAATGGGCATCAGACAATTCCTCAGCCATCAACCACCACCTGTGTGAGCAGCAGTGCTGGATCACTGTCATCCTGTGATACTTTGTGACTGTAAAATCAGTGGGTTTGCAAAGAGCTGACAGTATGAGTAGAATCCATGTCAAAGAAAAGAAGTTGCAGAATAACTGTCAGGATGCCAAAACCATCAAGGTACCTGAGATCTGCTCCTCTTAACTACCACAAGGGACTCTTCCTTGCTATTTCAGTCCCCATAGGACTTCACCTTTGAATGACCAACATTTGCTGGCTAAAACCAAAATGCTGTACTGTACAGAGATTCTTAGCGCCCCAGTGTGGGTGAAAATACCTTTTTTTTGTCTCAGCTGTGAAAAGAACTGGAGGCACAGCCTCTGCCTTGGCCTCCTGTGTGGGCACCAGGGAAGCTGGGCACATCCTAGGGCACAGGTAGATCATATCCCTAATGGAGGTAGCCAGGGCATAGGGGGCCCAGGCGTTTATGTCTGATTTTTAGACGTGGATGGAGTCATTCTTTCAAAAGACACTGTATTAAACCAGCTCAATGCTATTACAGTGTGTAAACATTTTTTACTCTTACTCTGCAATATATGTTGGAAGTGTGGTTGTAATATTGACCTGAAATAAGGAATCATCTTGAAAAGACTGAGGAAAACTGACCTAGAACACAAAGAGGTTATTAATGCTTTTGAAAAATATACCACCTGAGCTGCAATCAATAGCCAGTAAGGCAATTAATAAAGAGCAAGGCTAACAATATATTTGTATTCTCTTTGTGTACAAAATGTAACTGAATAGACATAAAATCCATCCTGCTATTGTCTTTCTCTTGCTGTGGTTGTGATGGAAAGGAGATGAATGGATTTAAGAGTGGTTTCCTATAGAGTGGTGGTCTTGTACAGTATCCCATTAACATTACAGAATAGGTTTGGTACTGCAATGAATTATCTGGACAAGAAGCTCTATATGTACTTCTCTATCACCCATTTAGGTTGTGTGACTAGACTTCCATACAAATTCACCAACTTCCCATAGAAATTAAACAGAAAATATGGCTACTTCTGTAAATTCTTTCTCTAGGAAAGCTGGAATCCTGAAGGTTTTTAAAAATACCCATTTCCAGGAAAGTAATTTTTTTTCCCCTTAGGCCTTTTAAGCATTTATTTTGAATGTTTACTTCATAATGTTACACAGCACTAAATCTCTCACTTTACATTAGATCTCGGGATGCATGCTGACAGCTGATTTTAAATTGCTGCTGAAAAGGCAGGTTTCCCTTCTCCCCACAGCCCTGTCTATGTGCATAGAGAGAAATCAGGTCCTTCCTTGAGCAAAAAAGATTGCCAAGAAAAAAGTGTTATAAGTGGCCCAACCACAGATTCCGAGGACCTGTTCATTGAGCGCAGTTTTCCCCATACAAATACCTGCTTGATCTTCCATCAAGCTATTTTCTGTCTTATTTTCAATTTCTATAAACTGCATTTTGCATACTTTAAAGGTGGTGACAAAGAAGATCATATTTTAGAATCTCTAGGAGGCAAGATTAATGAGCAGCTTAACCTCAGTTCCTTTGAATGGGCATTTATCGATCCTCACAATAACATAAAGAAGTGAATGATGAAGAATTCACTTATTCACTTTGTCTAGCTCACTTCTCTGGTGTGGTGGACTAAAAAGGGTTGAGACTAATGGTTGTGAGACTGTGAAAGTAATATATGAGACCTAAGAAACTTGTGTCGTTTAACATGCCAGGCATTCTTAGTGTCCTCTTACGTTCTTATTTTTGTAGTTAGCAAATTTAGGTGCATATACACTATTTTAAAATACAGAATTTGAATAAATTCCCACAAGAAAATTATGTGCTCACTTCACAACGTCAAAAGCTTTTTTTCCCTTTTCACTGACGACTCAGCTTGACTGTGTTGGACATTTAAAATTCAATTTGTGTTCTTTCTGCCAAATCTAGTACATAAGCATCAGCAATAATGATTTGGAAGCCACATATCTGTGCAGACTTAGCTGTTATTCCTAATGTGACCATAACTATAGCATCGAGGTGGAGTACTGATAGCCTTGTTAAAGATTCATGCAGTGCTTAGGACACAGCTCTGTTCTACTGCTACATCAGTGCTGCTGGGCTGACAAATATAGCAGTTTTTCTCACTGTGGTGTGACTCAAAAGCACATCTCACAGTAACAAGATTATACTTTTGTAAACTGAGTTTCTGAGCACTGCAGGATGCAACAATAATTTGTGAGAAAAAAACAACAAAACTGTAAACAAAAAATTAACATTTAAATAAATCATCTGCAAGTCTCATTCTTGTTTAGCTTGGCTTACTGTGGAATTAGTAGCAATTACAATATCTAAGATTAAACTTCTTTGAAAACAGGGATGTAAACTTCAATTTATGCTGTTATGTCTTAGTGTAAATTGTGGTAATTCTAGAAATTTACAATCATTATTCACTACATGATCTTATTTGTCCTAATTTTATACAAGTCAACGTCAACATTGGAAAGACTCTCTATTTACACAGGTATGAGAACAGCAGTGGGCCCTTCTGTGCAAATTTGCAGGTGCAAATTCTGTGCTATATCATGACCCAGACTGCCCTGTTGGCTATGGTGTGACTACATCATGTGTGAGACATCACAGCTAACATTTCCAAAAGCAACCCCTGTGCCCCCTGTGCCCATCAGAGATGCCTGACCCATATTCTATTTCAGCCAAGCACCCACAATCACAAGGCACCTTCACAAATGTGCCAAATGTTATGCCTCTTTCCTGACATTTCACTTGCAAACTCCCCAAACATTTTTTCCCACTGGCCAGCTTAAAGTCACATCTTGACCTGATGATTTGGTGGAAGAGGTTGCACTGCAGTGTGTGTAATCTGCTATGGGAGCTTAGGAAACTAAATACATCCTGCCAAATAGATTTTTGCTTCCATGCCTGTTTCTCTGCTACCTCTTGAGCAACTGCATGGAAAGAACTGAGCACTACAAACTATATTTAGTCCAACCTACATGTCCTATATGTCCAGAACTGGTTTAAATCCAGAGAGAAAGATGCTGCTACAGTCACAGAGTTGTGCTCTGCTCTGAGATGCCGCAAGCTCTCATTGTTCATAATGCATGAGAAGAACAAAGGAAATACACACAGATCCTTAATGTGAGCTATGCTAGGACATACACTTGAGGACAGAAGGCTGGGCTTTGGTGAGAGAAGCCATAATAATAAAGACATCAAACAGCACATTGAACTTCATCATCTCCCAGCTGCAACCCGTGGAAGGCAGGGCCTGATGCTGTAGCACTGCTCTCTCATGCCATGCTGCTGCTGGCAGATGTATTTCCCATCACATGGGCTCACATTACTCCAGCTGTGTGAGGGCTCTAGTCTGAACCACCACAATCACCACCACACATGGCTGATCTTCACACCTGCTACTGATCCTTAAGTAATGTCCGTATTGACTGCTGCTTTCCCAACGGCTGGATGTAGTCACATGCAGTGCCATAGGCTGTGTGTGCTGGCAGGCAGCATCAGTACTGCCAGCAGCTCACAAAACACACTCAGCTGACCAAAGATGTGCTGTAGGGAAGTGTATCATGGGCCACAGAACTGGGTCAGGCACATACCATGACTCTGCATTCAGCGCAGCAACAACACATGGGTCTTAACTTGTTCTAACTTCATTTTTTTCCCTATCTTATTCTTGAAGAAATAAGACTGTTAAATTAGCTTTATTTTGGGGGTGGTCAGGACGGTTTATGTCACACTTAGTGCAGTCTCATTTTGATTGGCAAAACTGTGGCCTTATAACAGTTAACCTGGCAACAAATTACTAACTTAAAGCATTTGTCCCAATTAAAAGAAAATCTTCATTTTTTTATAGAAACAAAAATGTCTTACAACTTTACTTGCTAATTATAGCTTTATTAAAGTGCCAAATTCTTTCAAAAATCATTTTGAGCCAGCTAAAAGGAGACATGAAAAACAGTTTTATCGTAATTGTATAATTGGAAAGTTTTATAATAGAGAAGTATTTCAGAATTTCCATTTGTCTAAAGTGCCTTGTAGATTTCTCCACAGTGTTTTAACTGCACAATCAAAACTGAACACCTGTTTGAAATTAGCATACATCCAAACAAGAAAAAAAGACATGAATTTTTGACAGTGAGAATAATTAACTGCTGGAACAGACTATCAAAGGATATAATGCGTTCTCATTCACCTTCTTTAAATCAAGAGTAGGTCTGTTTTTAAAAGACACCATCTCTCATTCTGGGATCATTTATTTGAAGTTCCACAACCTGTGCTATGCAGGAGATCATAATAATTATGGTCATTTTTTGCCCAATATGTCAAAGAATATTTTGGCTCCTGGGACACTCAAATACCACATGCCTGAGTGCTGGCTCCTGTCAGCTGCCACCAGCCTGAAATCCCTCTTTCCTGCAGATGAAACAGCTAGCAAATTTTAGAGGTATTTATCCCCATTTGGTCTGCATTTCTCACATTGCCCCTAGAACACCGGTTCACCTGGCTTTGAAATCTCTTGTTAGAATAAAAATAAAACAGTAATTCCTCTGAAAATGTTTTACGAAAGAAAAAGCTATCCAGCATCTTTTATTAAGATATAAGAGCCAAATTAAGAGGTGTTTTAGCCATCTTTCATTGATTTCACTGCCCTAAGACCTTTAAAAATATATCTATTACTTCTTAGACTTAAATATTTGGATCTCGTTGTGCCAAGAGTTGTTCAAACACTGAATTAAATGCTGTCCTAGGCATGAATAGCTTACATACCTGCTGCAAAGCAGTGAGCCAGATTCCACTGCAACGCAGAATTGTCCCCATTTCTACTCTTAAATATTTCCCATGCCCCTGCTCTGGCTGGGGATGTGGACTACACCTTCCTCTGACTTAAGTAGCCAGAGGATCCAGGAGCTTAGGGGATGTCACTACCTGTACGAAAGGACAGAGCCAGCCACTTCAGGATCTGTCACCCAAATCCAGCCTACCTTAGTCCTATCCTCCAGCTACTGCAAGAGGACACATCTTGAGCAGGGAAGCTATTGCTGACTTAAGCAGTACTTGTAAGTCAGGTAGAGATTTCTGTTGGGAAATACACCCAAGTACAACAGTATTTCTCTATGACGGTTTCTTTCTGCTTTTTCTCTATCCTTTCTCCTGCTTTCCTCTCATTTCATAGCTAAGTGGAGGTATCTGCAACTCTCAGGCAGCAGGCAGGATCCTCAGAGACTGTCCTTGTATCTGTAATTTTATGCAGTGTTTTTAATTTTCACTCAGTTTTAAGGGGTGAACATGTAGCTGCTGTCTTAAGTATCTACTCAGCCCAAAATACACAGTCTTCATAATAGAGAGCACAAGTAATAATAGCAAGGAGATGCTGTTAATATGATGTAAGGAAATATATTATCACTGTAGCATATGACAAAGACTGTAGCTGAAATTACACCAAAATACACAATGCATCACTGTCAGGCAACACAGACATGATCCACAGGCTGTGTCTTAGGAATGTAGCTTTTAAATATGCATTTTTTTGTCAGTGTTGTCCAATGCTCAGACTTTTACTGGAAATATTTTCCACTAATACTTTGAGAGAATTATTTCCAAGTATCACTGAAATTTTCATTCATTTCTTGAAACTGATGTCTTTACAGACTGAAACATTACATAACGAAACTTATGATTTCTACATTTCTTAATATGAAGTCAATAAGATTTTATGAGCAAATGCATGTGAAGAATTTATCTAAAATTCATGTATTTCAGATTAGGATTTGTGGAAGAATTTGCCTGGCATATGAGTAAATTATCTTCTGTATCTTTACATAAGTATGCCTTTGTGCTAAGCAGAATTAAGAAAAGCCAAATACAGTCCCCATAATGTCAAACTGAATGAGAGTGCTTATGAAATATGAACATTTAAAAGGACCTAAATATTAAAGAACTGGGCACCTAAAAAGGAGGTTCTCTTAATTATAGCTATGATGCCAGACAGGAGTCAAAATCTTGTCAAGATAGAAACAAGGTATTGAAGAGGAAAGGCAAGTTTTTGTTGTCAATTTAATTAAGAGTACAATGAAATTTTATTCCAAAAAACTGTATCTTCTCATGCACTGAATTTGGATAATATTAGCCTATATTCAATAAAGGTCTCATGTGCTTAAACTTAGAATTAGGTGAAGCTGAGTTATGTAAATCTAGTGACTCATGATGGCTTTTCAAGGCAGGGCCCACAGCGTTCTAGTTATTCTCTCCTGGTCATCCCCACCTGGAGACCTGACATATACTTGGTGTCCTCTCCTCTCACTGACCCCAAAAGAAGAAACCCAGATGTGCACAAGCGTGGTAGGGCAGCCCAGTCTTCTCCTGGACTTTGGAGTGAGAAGACCTCTGGGGGTAAGAATCTCCAGACTACTGGCACCTCTTCCCCACTGTGTATACATGGCCATGGCTTCTACCCAAGTCTGGATTTATTTTGACTCACCAGTTGTCTTTCTGTTCAAACTAGAGATGAGTCCATAGCCAGTGGGCTTCTGAGAGGTCATTTTGCACTGCATTGAATAGCAAGCACAGAAGCCTTACTCAGGGCTGTTGGTTGCACTCCCAGCTGGTGGACACCTGACCGTGAAGAAAGCTTGCCCACAACAGTATGACTGGCTTAAACACCCCACAGAACAAATAAAGATGAAGATTGTGACGCCTAGTGCATAGCAAAAAAAAAAAAAAGAAGGATAAAAGCAGCTTTGCAGCCACAGAATAGAACATGGTTTAGCACTGGTTTATTAAAAATACAATTAATGAAGTTACACTTGTCATGAATCTAATTTATAATCAATGTTGATTGAGTGCGTAAACTCTTGACTTCTGTGGAGTTAAAATGAGAGTACATGGCAAGTCATGCTGTTGTCTTATGAAGTATCAGACAACACACTTTTGAAAAATCACGTTGCTTCTCACTTGATATGTCTATGCCAAAAGATGATGTACAGCTACAGGTGTAAGTCTGTCCAGATCAGTTAGCCTAAAAGGTCGCAGTGCACTTGCTAGTGTTGAGTTTCTTGCACTGTACATCTTCCAATGTTTGATAATTTTAAGATAATAGCTGTGTCGTGGTTTAAACCCTAGCCAGACAGCTTGTTCACTCACTCCCAGTGAGTGGTGCTGGGCTGAGAGCAATTGAGCTCTCCCCTTCCCCGCTCCTGGAGGAACGGGGAGGAGGATCGAAAGAATGCAACTCCTATGGGTTGAGACAAGAACAGTCCAGCAACCAATGTACAACACAAATCACCACCGCTACCACCACCGACAACAATAAGAGAAAATAACAAGGGAGGACAATACAATACCACCGGCCAAGAAACGAGTCCCACCCGGAAGCCCGTGTCCTTCCAGGTAACTCCCAGTTACCCCCCACCCCAGGCATGACGTGCTGTGGTATGGAATACCTCTTTGGATAGCCTGGGTCAGGCGCCCCATCTCTGCTTCCTCATGGCTTCCCCTCCTCCCTAGCAGAGCATGAGCCTCACAAAGTCCTTGGTCAGGGTAAACATCACTTAGCAACAACCAAAAACATCGGTATCACCAGCACTGTTCCCAGGCTGGAAGTCAAAACACAGCACTGCACCAGCTACCATGAAGGAGAAACATGACTGCTATTGCTGAACCCAGGACAAGCTGCTTATTTAAATATTTTATACCAAATTACGTATCATGTAATGAATAAAACAGTGCACTACTGTACATGCAGTTTACCATGCACATTAGCATAAGACTGAAGGCGAGTGTCCACTCCAGGACATAGGTGACTTCAGTCACTGATAATGGTCACATAATGGAGTGTACTTGAAATGTGGAAGCAAAGTCCCAGCAAACAGCCACACCATCCCAACATTCTGCGTCTGCAGCATCCTCCTCACATCACCCCCAAGGCAAACAGAGGCATTGCTTCTGACCACAGGAACAAAGTCTTCATTAATTGGCTTTCTATTACTGATGATTTTGTTATTGTTAATATATGAAGAGGAGAAATGAAGAGGCTTACCCGAGTTCATGCCCTTTCCTGGAGTGCAGTAGGTCTTAGAGAAGAGTGCTGATCACAAGCTCAACCTGAATGTAGAAGATAATTCTCCTATTTCTGAATCTTTCCTCTACTATGGAGCAATGCAGACCTATGCCTGCTTGTTTACTTGCTTTTTTTCTCTCTTTTCCAGCTCTCTCTCTCTTCCTTTCTTCCCTCTGTTTTGTAAGTTTTATTAATAATTCTACCATAATTCTACAAAAATACTGCATCATATAAAAGGATTAAACACTAAAATTACATCACAAAATTGTGTAAAGTAGTTCTAGTTAGTACTTAGAAGGTCCTTTTATTAGGCAAATACTTTGCTATGGATAAACCAGTAGTTTATCAGACAGTATTTCTTTTTCACACATAACCTGTTAGAAAAGACTGACTTCTGTTGCCCATAACATGCAATTTTGATGGGTTCCAGGAAAGTACCCCTTTGACTGCTGACTCATTTCCCATAAGTTTTCTTAGTTCTGAGGATGGTCAAGGCATTACTTAGTGTGTCTAACTGCCCCAAGCCTTCAACAGCCTAGATCATTCAGCAAGGCAAGAAACCTTCACAAGATGCCTCCTACCCTTGTTGTCTCTCAGTCATGGGTCTTGGGTTATCCACAACACGGAGGGACAGACAACCATGTAGCTTGTATGAAAAAATAAGGAGTTTTGGAGGAGGTTGATCAAGACGTTCCCCCAAACAGGCCACTGTTCTATTTAAAGAGTTCAAGCTCCTCCTAATTGTCCCTAATTGCTCCTAATTGCCCTGGGAGTGGAAAGTGTTCCTCCCTAGTAAAGGAGCCTTTATTAGAGAGCTGGGTCTTTCACTGTCTATTCCTTGGCAGTTCTCGTCCCCTCTTCAGAGACACTGGGGGTGTAGAGCAGTATGGAGCAGTCTTCTGTCCTCCCCTGGAGGAGGCAGTGCCAGGAGCACAAGCACTTGACACACTCAGCCCCAGAAAGATCGTGTGTTGGAGAAAAGAAATTCCCACATAAATACAACCAGTATAGTGTGGCTCATGTGAGTCTGTATGTCCTGTGATCTCCATGCCATTACACATGCACAAGGCACATTTATGGCCTGTAGGCCATGGAAATCTGAGTGTTCTCCTGGAGCCGGGTACACTAAAACAAAATTAAAGAAGCTCCTAGGTGTCTCTGAACTACACTAGACAACATAGGGGTTGTGGTAGATTAACTATTTACAGGCAGTTTTATATTCTACACTAATAACCACAGGCTGACAAATACTCTTGTTTTCTCCTGATGTCCATAGCATCATGTCATTGGGGACTTACTTACCTGTGTAAATGGCCACAAGGCAGGTTTGTGGCTTCAGATGGAAGCCATATTTCCTTGGAAAGCTATAGCACCGTGAGAAGAATCCTGTGTTTCTGGTCCTCATAGCTATGTTCTAATCTTGAATCACTGAATATTTAGGTCAAGGGCAAGATAATATCCTCTATAATTCCATTAATTGGTAATTGATAAGTTACAAAAAGAAGTTAGCATATACTTTATTTTTTACTACTTTATATATCTAATACCATATTTGTGTTAATTGTCTAACCTACTCAGAACTTATTAAACTTTCACTTCTCTAGAGAAGGCTGTTCAGAAGCTTTGCAATTAGCCTTTTTGTTTATTATTTCTTCTCCATTCACCCATGAAATGTAGTTCTCACCTTTCCACTCACTTATCCTAGTGCTACCCACACACGTATGCATACACATATCTCATATATACCACTAAGTCACATATACATCAGTCGTTAGATGACTCAGCTCACCTAGCTCATGCCTGCTCAGAATGCTGAAATTACCAGTTTCCTTCCATGTACACATCCTGTTTCACAAATTCAGTTCTCACTCAGGCATATGTAGTTTTGGTCAAAAAATCTTCTCTGGTACTCAAAGAAGACTTGAGCTCTGGATTACTGCCTCAACTCTGAGTGCATCAAAACATCTTAGAATAGCAAAGCACCCTGAATTCTGTCATTGTCCATATACTTCTATGATCTCCTTTGCAGACAGTGCTCTCATAAAGACCTTCAAGTCTTACAAAATTTAGCTGAGATTCAGAAAATGACATGGTTTTCTGAAGTGGGACTGTGGTGGGATTTAAGCACCTTTGCAGGTCTAAAAGAAATCCACAAATTCCAGATGTCTTTAGATATTTACACATTTTACTAGTTGAGTTCCTTGTTCCAGTCAATTTAACTGAGCAGAGCAACGTTGACTGTGCTGGAAAAGGAGGGACCTGACCTTAAAGTACATCTATAACATCAAGCTCTTCAAAAAGCACAGTGGCTCAGCCACTGGAGATGCTACTCCTTTCCCTGTGATTTCTTCATGGCTAGAACGACTGTCGAGTCCCAGTTCTTAAGGCACTGGTGTAGGCTTGGAAGAGTGACTTTATAGACTAAGGAAGAAGTCGACTTCACTTAGGAGACATGAAGGTCTTGGTGTCAGTTTTGCATTTTATCTAACTAGAATTTCACACAAAATGCACAAGCTTTCCTTGAAACAGCAATATGCAAGTACGTCCTCTTAGATGAATGTCCCAGTCTATGCTTTAAGGGCTTAAACTTTGCCCTTCTTCAGTCCCAGAACTCTCGGATTGTTTTCTACCAAGTCCTGTTTCTGAAAACAGCAGTTTAGGTACTTCACTGCACAGGAGGTCTGCAGTATATGAAACCTGATAGGAATAAAAACATGTCCCTGCAACCCAGCATTAAGTACCTAATCCCTCTGACAAGGGCAAGGGTATAAGACTTAACTCTGCCGTCAGGGTTTCCTATCAGATAACTTTGGCAGCTCCCTATTTAACACATTGTCTATTTTGATTCTCATTCACAGGTTCAATGAATAGAGAGCTTAGGCTTTTTATTCTAGGATGTAAATACCACCTAAAATTTAGTATCGTGGCTCTGAACATTATCTCTTACATTATCATTAACTAATAACATATTAACTTTAGGGATCTTGTTCATACTCTGTCCCCTTTGTTTTTCATTTCCAATATTAAATAGGCCTTTAAAAGCTGTAGCTTGTTTCTGTAGCTTATTTATTGTTGAACCAGAAGTCACTGACAGATACAAAGCAGCAAGCAGTTAGCAACAACAAATATTTGGGGCATTAGAGATGTAGCTTGCTTTCACTATCCCTTATGAAGGTATCTGGATACAGAACTTCCTCTGACTCCTCTCCCTGCTGCCCTGAATATAGTTTTAAGTAAATTCAACAGATTTAGATGCCTCAATAGGAAAATTAATTTATTTGTTATGCTTACCATAACATGTTATGCTTACCAGCCATGGAAAAAGCCTCCTACAGTATAGGATGTCTATAGCAGTGCAAGCAATCCTTTTTCCATGATATTATTTTTAATCTATGGTTTCTAACAGAGTTCATGGCCTTTCATGACCAAGGGCTAGCCACACAGGATTATGATTTCTTTCTGTTGCATAGCCTGAAGAAATAATTGGAAGCTACTAGAATTGAAAGCATTAACTAGAAATATGTTATTGAGGCCTAGTAGGCAAGCTAAATATGAATCATTGCAAAACCACAACATAGCACTTCCTCCCTCAAATAATTAAAAAGCCGAATATTTTGCCAGTGTTATAAAGGTGTTGCTTCCATTTTACAAACAAAAGTAAGAGGACTGTTAAAAGATAACTTATCAAATGATAAATAAAAAAGATAAAATTACTTGCTTTGTTGTTTTAAGTACGTAAGTACTTAAAAGTTCGGGCACCTGTGTTCACAGATCTGTCTAGAGTCCTGTTTTGCAATAGTAAGATGTGATATGATGACTAAATATCTTAAATATAGAAAAAAAAATCCCATTCCAAATCTGAGAAATGTTAACAGTATTCCACTTGTATGTAGATGAAATATGCCTATTCAAACATTCAAATATTTACCTTAAATTCCAATTCTGAATGACTGTTATGTGTTAAAATGGGAGACCCAGATGTTTAACCTGTTGGACACAGAAATACAGCTGTTTGAAGCTAACTTTCTGTAGAGATTGAAGTGATTTAGCAGAATTTTAGCTGATATTTAGCAACTGGTTCAGGTATATTATGGCATACACTAAAAGCCCACTAACTTTTAATGAATGTCTGTATTAATAGATCCTCTCTATTTATCCTCTGCATTCTTTTTGCAGGTCATATTGACTCTCCTGGGCTCTCTGTAACATTTTTTGCTATTCTCCAGAGATGGATTCAATCCAAGGACTTATTTCCATTCACAGTCCTGGGCCCATCAATTATGCCTGACCCCTTTTCTTGCTGTCCAGTCAGACCAAATATTTTGGGTTGAAATAAATGAAAGAAACAATTTTCAACTTGCACATTACATACAGAGGACCAACACAAGGGTTCCCATGTCAAGGCTCACAGGTAAAAGAACAAACGATTCCTCAGAGTGCACACTCCTTGGAGTCCCCATGATTAAACAGAATACAGCCTCTCCCACTACCATGGTGGCTGAGCTGCTCAGCTCTGCTTGCAGTAAGGCCTGTGTCCAAGATGTTTAAGGTTTTTTAGCTATTTCAGATGCTTAAGTATTTGGACTATATCTGATCAATAGTTCTATAAGAAACAGACATTACTTGCCTCTTTCAAGACCAAATCTCTGGGAGAAGGAAACTCTCCTGGGATGTGAGCTGCAAATGAAAGTGTCTACCCTCAAATTGGAGAAAAAGTAGCTATTATTTTGTTCAGATAACAACTTTCAGCTTAACTCAGCTCAGAATGTAGGAACCCACCTACACAAAGAGGTATTTCTAAACCCTAGGGACCAGAATCCCCCTGAAAACAATAGTGGTCCAATGGCTGAAATATATCCTGCTGGATGGAAGGCCCAGGTTTGGTAAAGCTGAAGATATTCAAACAAGGATTTGAATCCCGTGGCTTAGTGAATAGACCATTTATCTAACAAGATAGGATCCTGGGGTTTGGTCCTTGCTCCTAATTTTCTGAATTTTGCTTTAAACTGTTATGGGGTACATAGATTGAAGGATGTTTTGACTTGGGCATTGCATATAAAGATTCTTATTTCTGGCATGGTGGTTTGAGCTATTAGGCTAAAATTCATCTTATGTGCTTGTTCTCTCTTCCCAAGAATCTGGTACTTGACTGCATGCTGACACTTCAGCAGGACAGATGCAGGGTGTTTTGTTCACTTTTTTAACCGTCTAACTGAAAACCTTGATCCTGTCAGAATATATTAGACACTATTTGAGAACTTCCATTGTACTGGGAAGCAAAGCAATACCTGACATCTCTATCCCAGTGAGGCTGAAATTCAGAAACACTTAGACCAGGGACTTGTCATGCTAGAGAAAGTGAACCGCCAAAAGTAAGGGAATGCCATGCTTTTTAAAATAAAAAGTACCTGTAAACATCGCGAAAAGGCTAGGTTTTTTTAACATTTGTAAAGAAGTGTTTGCTATCATTATTTTGGACTTAACACAGATTCAACCTCAATCCTCCTTTAAGTCTAAGCCTAAGCTTTTTATTGGATCTAGCTACTAATGCCTACTAAATTAGTTTCTTTATCTCAATGAACATTTTGCTCCTATATACCTTTGAACCTCTGGATACAGCCTTCCATGTCACTCTTGAATTCCTTTAGCCCACCTCTGAAACTCATGCATGGGTTTCTGTCAAAAGTTTTCAAGGTATCCAGCCATCAGCAATAGATCACCCACACACATGCTTCAAAATTTTGTCCCTCTGCAGAACAAGAATGCCAAGGTGCCTCCTGCAGCAGTCTCTTAACATCCTGAAACATCTGAATAAGTTTTAAGTAGACTTTAAAAGATTTATTTGGTTGCTAAACAGCTAAATAGCTTCAGCTGTATATTGCAACCATGCCTTTTACTGTTGGTGTGGTATTTCACAGTGGCAGTGAGGACAGACAAATGCAGCTTAAAACCGGGTCTTTTTCCTTCATAGTTTCTAGGGCTCTAGTAACATTATGTAGCCTTGGTGTATCTTTTGACAAACTACATAAGATGGCATTTGTGACAATATCCTGGGAAATGGCTGAAGCTCAAAATAATCTATCCATCCTTTTCCTTCTGGACAATCTCCAGGCATGACTCTATGTGGGACACACTCAGTGTTGGAAGAGTGGAGCCACCAGTGTGCCTGCCCTGTAGGACTCCTACTGCACAGGATCAATCTGGGCTTTCCTTAGGGCAGATACCAGGCTTTTGCACCTCACCCAAACCACAGGAAGTAGTCTCACTGAAAGCCAGGGTTATTCCCTGTGCTTTCAGTTGGTGTTTGATCAAATCTAGGTAACAAGCCATAGAAAAAAGCAGTAAACTGAATTCAGTCATGGTCAACACTGTCATAGCACTTTTGTAAAATTTATTTAATGCTTTGTAGATATGCTCAAGCGACACTGATGAAAAATGTTATCCAAAAGGGTTTGTCTGGAATAACAGATCAGTGAAATTCTCAGTCATGTTACACAGTCCTCATTTACAAAAAATGAAAACATTCCTGCACATGAGTGAATAGTAAAATGCCTGGGCCTTTAATCTCCTCAGGGTGGAAACAGCACATCTATTCTGCTATGCAGTTACATCCTGAAAGTTACATCATGTTACTGAAGTGAAAGCCTTATGTTCTTCCAACAAGGGTACCACTGGAGCTTTAAGTCAAAACAGTGAAATAAAAATTTGGAAAAAAACATTAACCTATCAACAGATGTCATATTTCTTAGAGCACTGGCTAATTACGCTAGCAGATTATCAACTGCAGTGTCAGTACCAAAACACTGAGTTAGTTTTATATCGTTCCTTGTGTTGTTATGTATTACACAAAGTCTTAAAAAAAACCTTCCAGAAATATATGAAGCTTTACTGCAGAAGAAATTAATGCAAGAAAACAGTGGTTTTAAGTACTAGAGATATGAAGCATTGTTTCTTCATATCCTCCTAAGGAGAAAACAACTGTACTTCATTTTAACTTGATGTGCTTCAGAACTCATATTCATATAGGTATTTAATGATCCAAATATAATGGTCCTATATAGTATAATTACTTATACGAAGGCTCAACTTCATATGTAATATTTTAAAAAAGATGCTTTAGTGGAAAACTTTCTTTGGTTCTAACAGTGAATAAGCTGTGAAATGCTTTGGAGGCTATTGACCATAAATTTTGAGCACAGTTGACAATCAATGCTATTCCTTCTTGAGAGACTCTTTGCTTCTTCCTCCTTTGCAGTATAGCCAACACAAGGAGAACAGGTAGAGTGCAAGACAAACCATCAAATCGTAGTGGTAAAGTGTTGCAGCAAAAAGAAGAAAGAAGAAGAAATAAAAGATTTTGAAAACAACATGTTTTAAACCTGAAGACTCACTAGGTAACTTAGGCGCTTCACTCTTCTGGTTAGAAATACCTGCAGAATCAGAAATGTGCAGGTTTTCCTTCTGTGAGTCATCAAACCAGTTTGGTGTTTTCCCCTCAGTTATTAAATGGACAGATTGAAAGCCTGTTCCTTCAGCTTCTTTTGTAGGCTTACTAATCAAAACCTGTGGACTCCATGACTTCTCCTGTTTCAACTCTGCTTGATGGAAACATTGATCCATACTTCTTCCTCTTCGTTCTCTAGAAATTGCTAAGTCTGAAGTGGAAGTTACTTCTTTTTTCTCAGCTTCAGGATATAGGTTTTTATTAATACATGTAATTTCATTTGCTAGATTTAAATCATAGCCTGACTCAGCAGCAACCTTATCAAAGTCTCTATACAGATGCTCCATGTCTCCTGCCCCAGTGGACATTTCAGAAGATGCCAGTGAAGAGCTTATGTAATGGTAGCTGGGCACAGTATTTGCACCAGAAGGTGGCATTTTTGTTTCAGCTTTAACATTTAAATGGCAAAGTACATCAATGTGTCTTTCTTCCCTATAGAGCTTTTCTGCTTTCTCACTGTACAGGTGCTTCTGAGCGCTCAGGGGACACTGAGATACTTCTGAACATAAGCCTTGCTTCAGATCCTCCTTCTTTCCTGTGGAAGAAGCCTTTACTGTTTCTCCTACAGGTAGAATATTGCCCATGTCTGGTTGTGCTTTGGCACGCTTTTCCTTGCTATTGCATACAGACATCGTTTCTCCTTGCAGTGTTTCATGTACGCATGCATTATAAATACCTAAAACTGATTCCTTTTCAAATTCAGTGTCATATAATACACCCACTGTGTTGAGTTGACAAAGAGCATAATGTGAACCATCATTTCTCCCTTCATGTGTATCAAACGCTGTTTCCTTTTCCTCTGTGGGCCTGTCACTTAGTGCAGTCTCTTGAGGTAGCTTAGCAATTACTGCTTTTTCACTGGCAGACATTTTTTCTGGAGCACTTTCTGATGTTGTTTTAATTATATAAGCTGTACCTGCCTCTGCTTCTGCTGTAATACCCTGCTCAGAGACAGAAGACTTCTCACAACTCTCTGCCTCCTGGCAGGTAAACAACTCCCTTGTGGAAGCCGTACTCTGAGGCTCTGTGCTCCCCCTTGCTCCCCACCGAACCTCTCTACCCGTTTCATGCCAACTCCACTCTACGGGGTTTGCTTCACTTTCCTTTCCTATCAGTCTTCCTTTACTTGTGTGTTCTGACTTCCCTCTGTCTTTTAACCTCCTGAATCCTCCGTGTTCCCGCGTGTCCTCAGTTCTTCTTTCATCCTCCGGAAAGGACGCTGGCAAATCTGCAGACCTGGGTGGCTGTTTGTTGTCTTCAGCTGACAGAGGCATTGGGTTCAATGCTTTGGTGGCATGTTTTCTATGTGACTTGAAAGGCTTGGGTGCTTCCTCCTCACCAATTATTGTTAAGTCTGCTACTTCGATGACTTTCTTCTCATTCCCTGCATCAGTGTTATAGTTCTTTCCTGACATTTCACCATCTCCTTTTTTTTGTGTATATTGGCTTTGTGTGGAATCTATTGAGACATCAGCACGTGCAAAAGTGTCAGCATATAAATCTCCTCTTAAGTGTACCTGAACTTTGCTTTCAATCATCTTGATTTTTCCTTCATTTTTGTCAGCGCCTGACAACAATGAATCCAGAGTTTGGTGAGACATTTGCAGTGCCTGGTGCTCCAGAGCTGGATTAGCATTGCCATCCAGCATCCCTGCTATGCATACATTTAATTGCATAGATTCATCATGCTCTGGAGAAATGGTTTCTGGCCTCGTTTCACAGGCCCCTTTTGAGATATCAACATCATCCTCAGTGATGAATAACCTCTCCATCATCTTACTTCCTGAGGCACTATCTCTTTCACCTTTTGAAATATCTGTGTGGCTCTCTCCTTGTCTGCTTGAGACAGTAGCTGTAATATCGATAGCCTCATTCTGCTTTGTCCCAGGAAAATATTTTGCTGATAAAAGGCTTTCACTGGTACCAGTACATTCCAAAGACCGCTCACCACTCTTTACTGAGCCAGCAGCAGCTTCTTTCCCTGATGGCTGACTATCATAACCTCTTAGGGAATACTTGACTTTATCTTTTAATTCTCTTATCCCTTCTGAAGCGTTTTCAGATGAGGAACTGATAGGCACAGGGTGCAAGTGACTGCTTCTTTCTGTCCAGGTTAGCTTTTCCTCCAATCTTTCAGTTTCACTAGGAAAATTAACTGGTTCTATTGTGTGTAAGTTTCTTTCATCTCTGGAAGAGGTACCTCTAGCTCTTGCGAAGTTCTGACTTAGCTGAAACAATAGAACATAAAAGAATGATCAAAAACTGCTTTTGCAAAAAGATTACTAATGAAGAAGGCAGGATTTTGTTATGGAAAGTTTTGTTTTCAATAACAAAGCTTTTACAGAAACATGTTCCAAACCATTCGCAAAATTTGCATTGTATGTATTTTTTAACATAGGTAATGAGCTTTAGGGTGGTGTTGAAAGGAGTGGGAAATAAAACAGCATTCAGAACTCTCTCTTTATTCATGAGTTCAGTAAGCTGCTAGTGCATTTTATACAAATTAAATCTGAAGAGAATATTTCCTTAAAGGGAGGCTAATTCAGTCTCTATAAATTTGGTTCTAGGTTTGGAGGGAGGGAGTTGTGGGTGAGGGGGGAGGATTGGTGCTTAAATAAGGGCATTGATATAGTACATCAAAGCCTGGTAATGTACAGTATTGTCCAGTAAAATAAAGACACATTTCACACTGACAAATACTGGAAGGATTATCTGTGCTTCATTTCTCCCAGGGACCATTTTACAGGCTTCAAACCAGACTGTTTTTAGACAGTCTGGTAAGACATGAGTTGGAAATGAGATTAGCAAAGTAAAAGGCCAGAAACTAATCATTCTTCCTCCTAGTTCCCAAATATCATATTGTATTATTCAGCTATGCCTGCTTGTCATTGCACTCACTTTTCACTTTAGCGTAGTCACACTGATAGCACCAGCTAATCAATTAGAGGCTAGCTTCTTGGGCACCCCTTTATGCATTTGCACTTGCTGTAGATACTCCCATTACAGTTTCTCTTATTAATATGTTTTCTGCAAAGCCTCTGCAAACTATTAATAGTAAAACGTCACTCAAAGAAAAGTGAGGGAGCTAATGTCTCTGCAAATTCTGTTTTAATGACCCTCTGCCAACCAGTGCTCAAGTGTATTTGAGTTCTTCGGTGATGCCAACTGTCAGGATTTAACAGTGAGATGCCTGTGTTTTTTTCCCCTCCTCATAACTGACATTTGCATGATCTCAATAATTATATGCAAATCTTACGATTTCCCCTTCTTCTCACATAAGGCTCATGTTACTTGTCAACTGCACAGCTGTCTTGTGAGCCAATGCCTGTGCGTTTCAAAGATTTGGTTGTATTTCCATCTATTATAAGCCTTCATTGTTTAATTCATTAAAGAGAGCATAGTGCAAATTAACATCTAAATTATAGCTCCCCCTTCATTTATTGTATGGACAATCCTGGCAATCGCCAAACAAATGGTTATATTTGATCCTGCTTTTAGTAACAGGGTGGACTGAGGATTTTAGAGGTCCTCCTTTATATGTTTCACCATTTAAAAAAAAAAGGTCCCAAAATAGGCAACAATTTTCAACTTTTTTAAAGTAAAAGATAAGAAAATTTTATATTCAAATAAGAGGAATTTATTCTCTATCCATAAGAAAAAAAAAAAAAAAAGAATGGTTCTCATCTTCCTTCCCTGTCTGATTCAGTATTCACATTTTCACAGGTGATAGCTATTATAATCTATGATTATGAATCTATGCACCCAAATGATATGAGCTGAGAACAGATACTGAGAATAATAGATTGCTGTACGTGTCTCATTTATTGCCATTTTTTCTTTCATACTGAAAAATGCAAGCCAAAGCACACACACACAAATCCAAACACATTGAATGTTCACTGAGTGTGCAATTTATTTTAAAAAATCTAATGTCGAATACAGATATAGAAAAATCTGCTAATATGAATATATATATTTATTTTGCTCATATAGCATGTTACAGAGTTATCCTTTGAAAAACCCCAAAAGCAAACAGTACCATAAATATAAGAATTTTGCCAAATACAAAACATTTATTTAAGAATATTCCTATCCTACTTTCTAGGAGGACAGGTTTTTAAAATATTACTCTTATAATTCCTTCAAACTGTCCTTCAGAGGCTCTGGCAAAGAAGTAAAATGGAGAAGTCATTAATTTAAGACCAGAAAAAGTTGATGCACTATGTTGAAATCAAAGCACCTTCTATTGTTGAATCGGTTAGAGACTCAATGAAAGTACAGACCAGGGCTTTACATTTGTAAATTAGTACATCAGTCAGCTCTGTTAAAAGGGGGCATTTCACCAGCTTTGAAGCGTAAATGGATTCAAATCATTTAATACTGTAGATATAATTGTATAACACTTACCAGCAACTCTAATTCTTTTTCATCTTCTTCATGATTACCCTGGTTGTATTCTGCATTTTTATCTCTTCTGTTTTCTTTATCTGGTTTGGTGTCTTTGTCTTCTGCTTGTGAATAAACAATTGCTGGGATGTTTGTTCCTGAAGGGTTAACAAAACATACTTGAATAATTTCCATGAGGTTGTTTGTTACACTATTTTTTAATTAACATGTGCAGTAAGGAAGAACTAATTAAACAGGGTGTTGTACCTGAAGTCCTTGAATTATTCCACGTGTCATTGTCAGACGTTGTCACTATTTCTTCTTTGCTGTTAAAGAAAAAGAAACTTGCTGTGTTATTCTGCAAAAATTATTGTTCTAATGCCTCTTAGAGCCAGATATAAAGACCATTAGTTGATTACACAGTATTTTGAATGCTGTTTGAAATACTGAAAGTAACAGCTTTATAAAATATAGGATTTTTTTCTGAATGACCTGATATTAAGCCTTGGTCAAAGAAAATTGGCCAAGAAAATGAAAATGTGTTGACCTTCAGATTACATGGCAAAGCTGATGGGTTTTCCCAGGCCTTTTCTGAGAAAGCAGCACAAAAGTGATTAGATGGGTCAGTGACAGGAGAGCGCAACTTTGGGGTCAAGCAAGGGTCTGGAAGGATATATGTGTTCCAGAGACGGCACCTCTCTCTTGCTTGTATTTTTCAATACATATTTTAATATTTGTACATACGCAGAGATCACTGGAAAAAGACATCTTTGTTACCTGAAATAAATCAAAAGCTTCTCCCTGTGTGTATACAGTATAAATCCTGTTGCTAAGCTGTGCCTGGCCAGCAGGAATGAATTCTACTTCCCTGCAGCCAGTGCAATTTTTACTGTTGCTTTGCTGGCTGTGAAAACAAAGGCCAGGTCCAACATGACAAACACCTACAGAGAGATGCTGAGCACCTGCAGTCCTTGTCAATATCAATGCAAAGTGATAGCAGTTTGAATTGTGTGCTTATAGGGATTAACCTTTAGTGGAAAGGGGAAAAAAATGTAAAAAGAATGTCACTTATATAAAATGTAAATTATTGGATCACTGCTAATGACTTCTCTATGAGGAGCCATTGTTTTCTGTAGGTCTTAATTTATGCGTTTGTCAACCAGCCGTCCACCTCTGTTACTGAAAATTACTTTCTAATTTTCAAATATTAATCTTCTCCCCTTCTATTTTCTCACAGCATTTTTCATTTGAATTGATATAGCATTAACTCTGCTACCTAAACGCTTCATTCAGAAGGAGGATGCTAAATTTATACTCTGTTAAAATAATCTAGACATCGACTGTCACAAACTTCTTAAAAACCAGCCTTTATAGGGATTGCCAGGCTAAAGTAGACAGAAGATCCTGCCAGCCTAGCATCTGATCTCTGACACTGGCCACCATCAGATACCTCAGGAGAAGATGTAAAGCTCTTATATGAGGATACTTGGAGTAGTTTGCACTGCCCTATTAAATTTCCTCTTGGCCTTTTGTTGTTCAAAGCTGTGCTTGGAGCACAAGTTTTAAATCTCTTTCAACAGCTCTTTTTCATCATTAATTGCGGTAATGCTGAATATTCTTTCTATCCATGTGAATGTCATGTCACTCCTGAATTCTGGTACATGCATAGCCTCCGCATATGTCTCACTCTCCTACTCACACTAAGTTGTACTTTCCCCTGCTAGCAGTTGCTACAATCTGCATTTCATCCTGAAAAGGCTTGCAGACCCATACCTTCTTTTCAATAGATCTGTGGGGAGTTTAAGGTAAATCATTATTGCTTAATATTTATACAATTTTAAGGGGTTTTTTTATGGTTTAAATGCTTGTCTTACTGTAACATCTTGTTCCCAATTTTCTTTTTCTCATTTGCATCTTTTTCACCCACCTGCTCCCTTCTTCCATAAGCCTAAGCACTGTGTATCTTGGGGCTTAACCATGAGACAGATGCATTAAAGTATTTAGGTGCCAGTAGGGTGTATGCAAAAGCCCCGAATTAGGAGCCAAGACAGGTATAAAGCATAAGTGAGTTAGTCACCCAAAATGATACCAAAACCACATGGATACAGCAGAGAACCTCCTAATACTATCCAGTGGGGTCCAAAAAAAGGAGTGTCTCAAAGATTTTCTTTCAGTGTAACTGGCTACCTGCAGCACTCAGCCATGTGCAGCAGGGCTGGAACTAGATGATTTTAAGATCCTTTCCATCCCAAAACATTCTATGATTCTGTGCAGATGCAACTCTTGGGGAGCAGGGATTTCATCATTTGCTGCTAGAAGGGGCCCTCATCTATTTCTTAAAGGAATGGATTTTGACATGCTGTTTTCTTTTAAGAGCCATTCCCAGGAGGGGAGAGGTTAATGCCCATATCTGACATTATAGTCTACTGGAAGCCAGAACTTGCACCCAAGATGCAGAGACACTGTTAGCTTCTACCACACCCTAATGTGATTAAAAATTTCACTGCACACACATCCAAAGAATGACCAAATTACCAGGATGTAGACAACTTAGGGAGAAACTGGAGGGCAGATTTGCTTACTGTTCTTGAAGTTGGATATACAAGCAGGATCCTTAGTCTTTAGCTTGTTTTTTATTCTCTGGAGAAAAAAGCAATCCTGGATTCTGTCCCCTGTTCCCTGTATTACCTATGCAGTAATAATTTGAGGGGTTTTATTAGCAACTTTTCAGTGTAAAGTATAAACACAGTGTTTGAATTAGGATGCTAAGAAGGAATACCTATTTTCTAAACCTTTAAATGAACAGGTATAAAGCTGCTTAGAGCTGGATGCTTATGGGCATGTGTTGGCATGGGGTTAACCTTATCTAGCTGTCTCAGACAGCAGTGTACATCACCCCTATCTTCACTAGAGATATTAAAACTTAAAGAGGGAGATGATCTATTCCTTCTGTCATGGGCATCACAAGTGAGATGGAGTAACTCATCCTTCAAAGGAGCTTCTCTGCCTCTGGGAGAGACTGACCATAGGGAAACCTAAAGTGACTTCCTTAGGCTGGAATGATAGGTTTTAAATAACTGAAATTAGCTGACTGAACCTCACCTTGGAACTCTAAATTCAAACTAGAATATATCTATTGAGTTTCAGTGGCTGGGGCTGTTAGTGTGTGACATGGTCCCCTCGGTTTTATTTCTGTTGTGATTAGAGTTGAGTTTGTCCTTAACTCTTGTTCTAATAGAATCTGGAGCCCTGGTCTGCAAGTTTCTTTTCACAACTGCAACACAGGTAATAAATACCAATGATGATAAAGCTTCACAGCCTGGACCCACACTGCAAGGCTTGTAACACAACTTCTTGCATGTTGCACTGAATTTTATAAAGATTGCTGGCTTATAGCCCATTTTCTGTGCACACCTATCCTGCAAATACATCACTACAGTGAAAGTCAGTGTAACAGCTATTTTCCTTATTTTACTTGTACATCAGAATGTCTGTCCTCATATAATTATTCTGCTGGGAAATCTAAAATTAACCTAAACTGAGGATACTAACACTGAAGTTTTTGAGAATCCTTTGAGTCATTTAACAGCACTATTTCAATCTAAGAAGTGATATGAAGATGCTGAGACTATGAGTGCATACGAATATAGAACAATCTCAAACATATATGTACACCCTAAAGAATTAAATACTTCCCAAAACCTAATGAAAATTAGCCCCTTCATCAAACAGTGGCAATTAGAAAATGTTTCTTTAGTTAGTATGATTTTTGACTGACTTTTTTCTCCATATATCTCTGAAAAGTTCCTAGCTCACTATCAGAATTCCACGAGTAGATTTTTAAATTATAATATTAATTAAGCATTTGGTTTATAAATTAATTATCTTGCTGTGTTATGGAAAGTGGTCTAAAAGTGCCTACATTTTATAGTGAAAGGCACAAAAACTGTGTTCTTTTAAAAATGTTTACTTTTATCTTTAAGTGGTCCAGCCATTCTAACAACAGTGAAAGTCAGAAAAATCCATGTTATCAGCTGGTGCAGTTCCTTTCCAGCATAAGTATCTGTACACCTGCAGAAGTTCGGTTGATTTTTCTCCTTCAGCTGAGACACATCCTCATAAAGTAAATCAGGAACTAAAGAATTTCTAACAGCTTAAAAAAAAAAACAACTCCTTATGCTCATATAGTTCCTTCTTGATGGCATTACCATTCACTTGAACTGAGTGATAAAAAGAAATCAAGAACAAAAACAGGTCATCGCTATAATTTGTCATTAAAAAGAAAAAAAAATGGAAGTTCAGGGGCCAGTTAGTAAAACTGAGAGGACTGAAAAGTTGGTGGACGTTATGCAGAGGAAGTCCTAAAGTTATGTTGACTTGGCATCCCAGAGAATGTTAAACTTGAAACCTAAAGATGTGAGGAGTAGATAGCATCTAAGTGATAGGGGGAAAAGAATTATTTAGCCAATAAACAATACTTCTTTGACTTCAGAAAGGGTTTGGATAAAATAAGACATGTCCAACCTCTGGAATTAGTCTTTTTAAGGTAAATAGGATTTTTTTTAGAAGTTTAAAAGTTTGATGAAGATTTCAGATAATCTATGTATAACTCCACTACCAAATACTTCTCCTAAGCTCTTTTTAACACAGCACTAGCAATGGGTCAGAATCTTGTAGGAACAGAGATTGTACAGAGTACAACTGATAGAACAGAGATTTAGAAAATTACATTATTTCACCCAGTCTGGGAGCAGCACTTGGTGTTTAAATACGGTCCAATTAAGAGGAGCAGATAATATCCAACCCAAAATACTGAGAGACCCAAAAGAGGGAATCACACATTGTTTTAAACTATTTGCTATTCAAATCTATCAAATTATCCTTGATGCTACTGTAACAGTCTCAGAAGACTAGGAAAAGTAGTAGCTATTTTTAGGGAAAAAAAGAGAAGTAGTGCCAGGGCAACTACAGACCTAGGTGTCATCAAAAAATTTTTAAAAATATTTAGAGCAAAACTTAATGAGAGAATAAATAGAGATAAATGAAAAATGGCATAAAAATGCCAGACTCACCTGATAATATCTGGTTTTGGTAAGATTACTACATTTCCCTTGTCTAAAAATCTAATCTATCCGGACTTCATTAAAGCATTTCTTGTGTAGCCACATGGGAAATTTATTAATTAAACTGAAAAAGAGGGAGATGAGTACAAGAGCTGGGTGGTGGGGGAGAGGCTTGGTGCCAAGTGAGGTCCCACAGGCTGGGCTGCGCAGAGCTGGCAGACATCACTGGGGAATTGGAGAGGACCGGTTGTGTAATCAGACTTACTCAGTCACGTTATTACAGACCAAGGCACAAAAAGTCAAAGTTAAATTAAATCTGTGACAGATAGGAAGTTGGGAGGCATCATCAACACAGAGGACGATTGAATGAAATAGGTGGCCCGGAGGATCAAAATAATAGACCTGGGATGAAAAAAACAAAATTATGAAGTGCCAGGTTATACATTTAGGGACTAGAGTTTCTGCCACAAAATGAGGGCTCTGAAATTGGAAGAAACATTAAAACAAGAAAAATCTGAGTTTGCTCTTGGCAGAAAACATTTCCAAGCCACTGGTGTGAGATGGCTGCAGCAACAAGTTCTCCAGTAATGTGTCAGAGATGGTTTTTCCAGTAATGAAAGATTTACAGGAAAGATTCATGTCTCAGTACCAGGCACTAGTAAGAACTCCTCTGAAACATTTGTATACGATGTTCAAGAAAGATTAGTTCAAATTGAAACAGGTGCAGAAGATGACTACAAGAAGACTGGCAGGATGAAAAATCTATATTAAGCAAGGAGACAAATTGAGTATTTCTATTTTCAGCCTAGCAAGAGGAGAAATAAACGCCCTCTATTCTTACAGCAAAGGGGTAAATACTGAGAAGGCAAAAAAGATATTAGGCAGAAAGACTCTAATAATGTACTAATAGAAAGATTTCACAAAAGCATTTGTTGTGGAATCTTAAAAAAAGATCTGTAAGCACTGGAAAAGTATACCTTGCTATTTTTCAGTGCAAGTACCAGGCACAAGAAATTGAGAAGGTCTTGGTATGGAAACATGGATACAGTTTTGTGAATGGGATTATGCAACACATTTTCCACAGGTTAAGACATCATGGTCCCATAGTCCCAGTCTAGCCCTATTTCAAATGCTCCTATGCAGATACATGCCCTCAGAGTTATGCTTCCAGGAGCACATATTTCACTGTGAACAGCAGGTGCTTTGGTCTGGTCTGAAATAGGTTTGGGAATATAGCCAGGAGCTGCCAATCTCTTCATAATTCGTGAGGTTGTTGTAACTTGCCATAGTTTTAATACACGCAACAATATTTGGCAAAAGTTGTGTATAATCAGTAGCACCATTCACAGTGTTCTGTGTTATATCCACTTATGCTAGATCTTAACACCTAATTCACAAGATGTTTCTTTTACAGAGTGTGGGAAAAGGCTAAAATTTTTAGAATACAGAATATGGAAAGATGAAAATATACCTGTAAAACTCTTAATGCAACTTGAACAAATTTATACTATCTATCTCAAATTTAAAAGAAAATGTGGGAATATATTATTTAGCCTGAAATTTAAAAAGAGGTAAGGGGACATTAAAGTATTTAAAGAATACATTTCTCAAATATTTAGTTAAAAACACTCGAGAGGGAAAAAAGTTTTCAATATAATTTTATTTTTAAATCCAGATAGGCTTAGGGTCTCACAGAATCTTTCATGCTTCTGTTTTTTACTTCAAAGCGGATTCAAAATCAAAGCAATCCTTTTCTACCTTGAAGTTGAGGTGAAGCTGAAATGTCCTCATGAAAAGATCTGGCAAGATATAAGCTGCTAACCAAACAGTAATTCTATTTTAATTTCAGGTCATATTTCTAAATTTAAGAGTAGCCTAATACAGCAGCAACCTTCAATATAACTAGTGCTTTTGGATCTCGTGCTGAAAATAGCCAGCCTTTCTGAAGAATGATGCCACTGGGATGTAAACAACGTAAGAGATCCTTCAAAAGAAGTAGTTAAATATGTCAGCAATGTTTCACTGAGAAGAAGAAGAGCAAAAAGTAAATTAGTGCAGGTAAGTGCCCAGGTTTGAGGTATCACTGGAGCCAAACAAGCATCCTGCACAAAACTGTAACCCCAAAAGAGCTGGGGAGAGGAGGAACACATGGAGTAGGAAGGGCTGGCAGTTTGGTTTGGTTATTTTTGTGTCATTAGCAACAGACGTCATGTCAAAAGGAAGCATAGAACAAAATAGCTGCATTTATTAAAAATGGAACAAAACAAAACAAACAAAAAAAAACCCCAGACCCAAAACAAACAAAATCAAAACCAAGCAACAACCAAAACTATTTTTAGTTGGATGTGCACATCGGAAGCAAAAAGTCTGTGACAGGGTTGGACCTTTTGGGTTAAAAGAACATTGATGAGAAGGTAAATGAAGGACTTTCCACATGTAATTCTGAACTTCCATACTATTGTATGCAATGCCATTCAAAAACCACAAACTTGCAGCAAAAATAAATTTTCAAGGCAGAAGGAATTTTGGAAAGCAGTATGAAAGATTGTGTATGTGTAAAGTTCTAAACAGAGCTTTAAGGTTCTATGAAATTGTTTCTAAGACTCAGTAGACTAAGAATTCAATCCATTTTTTTACTAACATAACCCTCTGCCCCAATAGTTGGCTTACTGGAAAATTACATCATAAATAGTGGTCCATTTATACTGGACTTAAAATACCAGTGGAACAGAGGAGAAAATATTATAAAAAGCAACTAATGGAGAGAAGAAAATGCAAGATGGGAAAAACAATTGGTACTATGGGAAAAAAATGGTACTTGAAAATTAAAAACATAACCTTGATTCTGGTCTCATTCCCATAGTGAGAAGATACATCCCATCACCCTCTGGGATCTAGACCTCTCTGTCTTCATATGATGACTCATGAACACCCATTGGGAGCCACCCAGGATGCTGGTGTGACTCTCCAAACTGCAAATTTTGACTTCTTTTGTGATGGTGTCTCCATAGTTAATTCTGTTACATCTCCCTCACTGAATATATGAACTGAATATTTAACAAGCAAGGATAAACTCATTCCTTGCCAGCATAAAGCTCAGTCCAAAACTCATTACAGGGACAAGTTTCCTACTGATTTAAATTGACAACCATCTTATCTGCTGTTAAGTTGTAGTCTTATAATACAACCACTGCACAATTTCTTATTGCACATGGTTTTTAGTCTCAAGCCCTACTGCTTCTAGAGAATTCACAGCCTAGCTCAAGAAGGGGAGGTACAACCTTGGCTTGAAGCCACCTTTGTGCTTCCCGGGGCCTCTCCTTATTGCACCTCAGCACAAGCCATGGTCTGTAAGGTAGTGTGGAGATGACAAGGAGGCTGACAGCCCATGCGCTGGCATAAAGGAACATATACCTTATTTTTCCTCTGGAGAATTCCTAATGTGGGAGACTGTGCCTTCTGGCAGTGTGCCAAACAGCCTCCCCACTGAGCAGCGCTTGACCTCTTATTTCTGGACCCCTGTAAAATGTGCATGCCACAGAACACCTGCAGCAGAGCCACGTGTGTTGGGACACCTTTATGTGCAGCCACCTATGTGTTGTGAAGTCATTAAGTGTGTGCTCAGCTTCCCAGGAGCAGACCAGCTCCAGGCACGGAGGCTCCAGTGCCCAGTAGGGCCGGCAATGCTGGCCATGCTGGAGCCAGCCGGGCTGGTGCACAGCTGGGTCTGCCCTCACCCACAGGTCTACCTGCAAGCTGGCAGGCTTGGAGCTCCCTGTGGCTAAAGAGAAAGAGACTTGATAAAGCTAAGGAGCAAAATCATTGTTATTGCAGGAACTGCTGCTTATTTCTGATTTGTTTACCTGCACGTTTTGTCTAAACAAAGGCAGAATATTATTTTTATGAACAGTATGCTCTCATTTGGAATTGACACTAATGAATGCAAGGCCCTTTCCCCCTCTTGTTTGTACCATCAAATTAATTAGCTCTATTGTGACATCAGTATTTTTCTCAAGCAGTTCAAGGCCTGAGCATTTTCCTTTCTTTTCCTAAAGGGCATCTTCAGTGCCCTTTGTCTACCATAAGAATCACGCATCGCTTGTATTTTTCACAACTAATGCTGTTTATTATAAAAACTGATTGTGATGTGAAGATTGCTATACTGTGTGGCAAATTGCCCAAACAATTACTGTAAATGCATGAGCCATAAACTGCACTGCCAAGGACACTGGTAGGTTAGCTCCTATAAAAGAAACAATTAGAGTCTGAGGTGAAAATAATAGAGATGAGATGACAGTTATTGAAAAGGCAGAACATCCAGTTTAATGTTGTAAATATAGGTTTGTGGATTACACTGATGGTTTTAAAGTGTTCATGTCTTATTGAATGGAATAGAATATTACATACTTTAGAATGGGGCCATAATTATTATTCCTTTTTAATTGTGATGTCTGATGCATTTGTGAGCAGTTGTTGAGAACATCCTCACATTATACTGATTCTAGCTCTAAATTATCATCTTGCTCCAAGAGTGTCTTTTTTTTTTTTTTTATTTAACTTTTTTAGCATTTTGTTGTTCAGGGTCTGTTCTGAGCAAAGTATTTTCTCTTGAGGAACTTAGAGTGCTTAGAGGGTTACAGCAATAATTATTTCAGTTTCAGCCTACACACTTCACTGCTTTAAATCATCATTAGAAGTTTCATCCCTCAGCAACTCCTGCTGAGACAGTCTTAAACTCTTAGAAACAATTAGATAAGAATAGCTTATCTTTATAGCAATTTGCATATAAACGTATTGATAAGAATTTGCTAGAAATTAGGGAAATACATTCTTTTCTTCGGAATCATCTAAATGCACAATAAGGCTTTTTATGATTGCTAAAAGATTTCAATCATTCAAACCAGATGTGCAACATACGAAGATTAGGGTGCATAAGAAAATATGTGCACCCTACAAGAACTGCTGTGGTAGACTATGGTACATATGAAGAAAATACAAGAAAAGTGACATTACTTCATGAGCAAATTAAATGGCTCTCTGCTCTTTAAAGATAGGACATAGAGATAAAGCCCAATGAAATAAAATTCAAATATTAGACACTATGGAAAGCACTAAACAACTGGACACAGAATTATGACTGGACAAAAGGCAGAAATGCTGGGCATGTAAAATCAGAACTGGGGAGAGTCTGCCCAGTGTTTGGAGGAGAGGACAAAGTGAGCACAGTGCAAAGATGGCAACCAGCAAAAGACAGTCGGTGTCAACACTGCAACATGTGTTGCATTGGGGCGGGGGGAAGCAGTAAAATGGCTCTGAAAGTTGCAAGGAAACTATGTACACATCTGCACCACCTTTTAGGGAAATGCTCTAAGCCATTTTCAAGCTTTTACATCCTGTTAAGGGAGGCTGATCGTAATGCTGGGTAGGGCATCACAGCCCTGCTGGAAACTGATGGTGCTGGGCAGCAGTGCAGGGAGGGGTTGGGGAGCAGAACTGGGGAGGTGGCTGGGCTGTGGGCCTGGGCAGCTGGCTGTGTCCTCAGGGTGAAATATCTGCATCCTACAAAAACTCAAGGTAGAGTCCTAGGAACTAGACTGTAGGTACAGCAGAAACCAACAGCTGCACAAGTTACAGACAGACGAAGACTGCAAATCAGTGTGAGCATGGCATGGAGCATTGTTGTCCGCGCTGCCAACAAAGCAGAGAGTGACTGAAGCTCAGTGAACACCATTCCTCAGTTCTGGGCCCCTAATGTACACACCTGAATTTCTACCTGCCAGGTGGCTTTAACCTGAAAAGAGCCAATTCCTACCTAAAAGCATTTTGGCTTCAAATGACCTCTCCTTGTGGAAATGTTGTATTATGCACACCTGAACCATGACATGTGTGGCAGTATCATTGCCTTCTGTTTATATGGGGTTCTTTGTTTCAGGAGCTATTTAACAAAGATAATCACAAGAGTAAAATAATTTCATTTAAACAATGCAGAAAATAATAATTTAAATTACATTGTTAGATTCCAAACTGACTGAGTCCTCACAGGAAAAGATTCAGAAATTAAAACAAAAACTGTGAAGAAAATCAGCAGCCATAAATGAATAGCTGAGTGAACATTAAATAGAAATTACTGAATAATATTTTAAAATATTATGCCATTACAAGTGATCCTATTAGAATAAAGCTGTACGTAAAATCAGAGCCCTTATTACAAATCTAGACAAGATTGATTTCATTACATGACCTTCAGCTACCAGCAGTGTTAGGGAAGGCTCAATCTAGTTCTTAATAAATAGGTGTCACCAAACAAACAGGACTGACACTAATTAGCTCCCTTGTTGATAGTCAGGACACAAAGGAAAGAGGCAGAGACACAAAATGACCTGCTCATCATTAGAGCGTAGGTGAGGATATTTGCACACTGGCATGGCAATGGAGGCTTGAACTGCTGCTACCATTTTGAAACTACGCTGTGAATAGAAGATTGCATTATCAGGAGACTCAGTCCAGCAACCTTCACAGGTATCTTGCATGAAAAGAATAGAAGATCTACTTTAATGTTTGAAATCTGAGGAAGAGAATATTGATTCATAGTATTTCTCCACCTTGAGGAAATAAATAACCCTTAGTTTTGGTCACCTCATCTAAAGGGCTGACACCAGAACAGAAGAAAAGGTAGGTCTGCAAAAGTACAATAAAGGACTGCTAGTAACTTCTAAAGAAGGAGAAACTGGAAAGGAAGTTTAGAAAGAAATGTGGAAAAAAATGATCAGAATAAGTGGTATATAGTATGATGATTAATAGTATCGAGAGGGACAATTGATCAAGAGAGCAGCTGTAAGGGAATTCAAGTATTTTTCTGAAAAGATAATTCCCAGTTGGGTTCAGGCAATGTTTGCAATAAACCTATTTTTATTAAGATTATTGGATTGGTGCTATCCAGGGGATTATATTTTCCAATTACTAATATTTTCATTTTTCAGTCTTAGTTTATGATTGAAGCGGGGACGTAGGTGGCACAGAACAAAATGCATTGGCCTGGTTTGGGATGAGAATAATCATAGCCTCAAAGCAAACAGAGTCCCAAGAAATTAGTCTTTATTTTCTAGCTCATTAAAAAAGACCTTGAGTTTTAATGGCAAAACATTTGTACATTATTTTTTTTTACCATAGATTTATATCTGTCTGTTTGAAGCTTTTAGTGCCATACAGTCTGAACAGGGGCTCAACACCAGTTTCATGCCAGGCTTAAACCTTTAATATAGCCCTGTCTATCTGCAAATCTCATGCCTATAGGTATGAAGACTGCAGAAACCCCCACATCTAATAAGTCAGTTATACCTCAACTGTAACTGAATTGTTACAGCAATTATGATTATGATTATATATTTTTTCAGATTCCTTTATAGCTCTGTCATGATTCTTGTAGCTTATTACAATATCCAAATAACAATGTTGAAAAGAAGACAGTTCAGAAGTCATGTTCCGCAGCTGTTTAATACATGGATTGGTCAGAAAATTGTTTAAGCCCTTTGATGAACAGGTTAACTACTTCAAAAACAAAGAATTTCTTTGAGAATTAGTAATGCAGCCCTTACTGTTGAGATGCCTATCTCCAGAGCCAAGCTGTTGAAAAAGAGGAAAAAGTGAGTCAGGACTCGAGTTTGGCCTAAGGTCAGAGAATATGCTTCTTAGGTTGCTATTTTGCCTGCAAGTGGCATGATCAAATATCAAAATGGTGTTGTTGAAAGGAGCTGGGAGTAAAGCCTCTCTGTTCTCTTGCTACTTTCTCCCACTGCTTAAAAGACAGGAGAGTAAAGCAAGTACCACCAACAGGTCTTGAACTTCAAGTTTTTGGATACATCCAAGAAAAAGACCTTACCCTGTGTCGCACCTGGTCTTTCCCTCACATGGAAAAAGTAGAGAAGGAGCTGTTCCCTACTGGCATGCCAGAAAAGAGTCATTTCCTAGAAGCTGACTGCAGTATGCTGAGACACCTATGCATAAAGGTGACAGATGCCTTAGAGAGACATCTAGATAGATGGGCGCTCAGGTGAGACTAAGACACAGGTACCACCCCTGGGGAGGAGAACAGAATGGGTGACCACAAAAAAGACTTAGCCAGTCATTCTTGAGAAAGGACAACTATAATCTAAATCTTGGAAAGCATGGTAAATTCAGTAAGTATCTCAATAGGACAAAATTCCCAGGTGTTACCATGACAAGAGACTTCTATAACCTTTATTTTTATTTTCACATGTTCTCTTACTACCACAGAGGAAGAAGGCAGCTGTGTGATAGGTATTAATATTTTTATCAGGAAGACATGTAATATAACCTAGGAGACACTGTTGCACATTTACTAGGGTAGCTGGGGAGAGAGGAAGACTGACAAGCTCCCCAGCCCTCTACCTCAACATCAAGTGACCCAGGCTTGAACATCTTATGCTTATCATCCAGCAACCATAAAAATTATTGTAGGGTCAATTATTATACATCAAAGCAAAATGTAAATTCAAAGCCACTTGGTGCACCTAAGTGTAAGGCAGAGAAAAACCTATCAGCTTCACCCAGTTCACATTGATTTGCACAGCTCAGTACTCTCCAGTGTTCTTTAGGACTATTAGTAACCAGCAGCAATAAATCTTTGGGTTTAGTGTCAGAGTATCACCTGATTCCACAGATCAGGAGGAGGGTGGAGAGACACTTAGAAAACCAAGCCCCCCATTATGCTTTGGCATATCAACTACTGTTTTCTTGTGTGTCAACTGAAGGCCTAGGGATCAAATAGCCACTTCTAAAATGCTCACATGGTGTTTAAAAGGTCTTTCTCTTCCTCTGCATTAAGACAGGGACTGCATTTAACTTGCAAAGTATTTGTTTGGACTGTTTTTTCCATTTTTCCTAACTGAGAAGATAAACCACATTTTATCTCAAAAAATATGATGGGAGACTGGTTCTCTGGACTTACAGTATAGCTGAATCAATTGCTTCAATTTCAGAGCTGCAGCACTGTGGCTGGATCACAGCTTAAAGTTCATAATCAGAATAAACAGCTCAAATGACACTGGTAGTGAATGCATTGATTAAATATGACTCCAGTGCTCTCAGTTAATGTTTCACTGGTGTTAAACATCTTTTCAAGACTAACATTTAGCCAAGTCAAGGTGAATGTAATGGAACATTTTTTCCCAACTGAACATTTATGAACTGCAATACCTGAACAGTGGACAGGAGAGAGATTATTGAAATGGTCATTATCAGAATGGTTTAATCTGTAAAACAGATATCTCCCTCAACAAAAGAGTCATTAAATAGAGGAATATGGGTGTTCATTTAGCAATTCATTCTATTTGTCTGAAGGTTCTTAATCAGTGATCTGAAAGAGTGTAGAACTAAGCTCTAGTCCTGTAAATATTAACATTCAAGGATAATTTTACACATGCAGAGTTCTACAAAGTCCAGTGAAACTCCTGATGTTCATTAAATTATTTATTGTGCCTATTGCAGGATCAAGACAGTTGCTGCATTAAAGAGCTTTAAGAGTCAGTTGTGATAGTATTACAGTACTGGCATATGTAAATAAGCTGATGAAATAGTAGCAATTGCAAAAAAAGAAAATAAAAACTTTACAAGTGTAAAGCCAAGCAATGCATCTATAATTACAAGTACTTACCATGTGGTTGAGAAATGATACAAGCATCAGTTTTATATAGTTCTATGCAAACAAGTGAAAAAGTTTTATAGCACAAATTTCTGTTCTGTAACATTGGTGAGAACAGTTTCGAAAGCAGGTCGTGGAAGTGAATGAGAAACCACTGATACTAAGATCCAGAGTAAATACTGCACCAAGACTGACAATAAAGTAACATGCTATTTTCATATGTTGATACTTAAAAATTTAGAAACTTCTTTTAATATTTCTAGTGAAATAAATGGATAATATGCTAAAAAATTAGTAGCACAGTTCACAAACAGCAAAAGGAAAAGTGAGACAGTTTGTCCATCTTCAGGTATTCTCTAATTAGGAGACTGCAGGTATGGTTAGCAGGTGTTTATTTGCTTGTGCAGGCCATTCTCATCCATAACTTCCACCTGTTTCTTCAGCATTTCTGTGATAGCATTCAAAGCTTTATGCCATTAACTTAGATACCTATCTTTAAGGTCTTTAATATATTTCGTACTTCAAACAGTAAGTATGCCCGGATTTTGGAATATTATGATTGAACAGATAGAAAAAAAAGGACCATTGAGCATAGTTCCTGGCCAAGTAGGTTTGTTCCCGGCAGAACATTTTTCAAGTGGTTTATCTTAGCGTATTTTAAATGACTTTGGAGAGTTATGCTGCAGCAATTTCCTAAAAGATAACCCTAGAGTCCCCATTAAGAAGCATTCCTAATACTCAGCCTCAGTTCCACAGCTTGCTTTTACTCCTCTTGTTTGAATAGTATATTTTTGATCACCTTAAATAATTATCCTGTGTCCCTGATAATCAAGTCTTCAAGTACCTGAAGAAGTCTTATTTTGGTGCCAGTGCTACCTACTTCTACAAGACAAAGACTTCTACATGGCAAAACTAGCAATGACCAGGAGGTAAGAGAAGGGCTGGGAATACTACATCACATTGAACAGCAGAGGAGTGCCGCTTTTAGCTGGCTCCCTGTGAATGGATAGCTTCTCAAGCAGCTGCGCTCCTGGCAAAAACAGTGACTGCAGTCACTTCCTAATAATAGTAATAAACTTTAGTCAAATCCCATATCTGTATGCTGATCAAGGTGTAACTTGTGACTTGAGATGTCAGAAACAACACTGAGATTAAATAGCAATACACAAAGATTTTTTTTTTAACACCTTTTCTGCTCTCCTTTCCTCTTTCTGATTATGATGTGCAGTAACCAAAGGAACAAGGATTAAAGAAGAACATAATTTAAATGCATATTTTAAATGGACCAGCTGGGAATAATACAGTTGTAGCGAAGTACATGCAAAACTATTTCCAAACATCTAACTCAGAAGTCTTGGATTTTTTTAATTACATCATGGGGTTGTGAGAAAGGCCAAGAAGAGCTGATGCAGAACTGCTTTTTTTGGGACAACCTAGGCACAGCTCTGCCACCTGCCTGAGAAAAACTGGCTGAGCACAGGGCAGTCCTGCCAGGCTGGGTCTTCAGCAGCTTACTTCCTGTGCCTTCCCTCAGAAAGGGGTGAGACAGCAATTGAAGATGGGAGAGTATTCATGCACAGAAGTTTTTTCACTGGCAATTGTTCTAAGACCACTCAGTATTTATGCTCCAGAAGTTAGCATTGGCAGCCCACAGATGCAGGGGTTTTAACTCTTCCTTCTCATCACACATTGTACATAGAGCAGCTCTAGTACAAGATATTGCCTTATTTTGTGTTCTGTTTTAAAGTGGCATCATGAAGAGAAGTGAATTGATGCACTACCACTCAACGAAAGATACAGTCTAGCAATTACAAAAAAAAAGCACAGGACCAACATCAGTTCAGGGTGGCACACTTGTGGACTCAGAGTGCTAAGAAGAGGATAACTCTAACAGTTCTGGTAAAACCAGTAGCTTCTCCTTTCCTTGTCAGAGAACAGGAGTCCAAATGCACATTTTACTGTTCTGTGAAACAAGTCTCATGCTTGTCAGCCATTTTCCTTGTGCTCTTGCTCCCGCTGCTCTCTTGACAGATGGCAAACCAGGACCAAGCACAGTAATGGGGCGCAGCCTCACCAGTGACGGGGCAAATGGTTTGCAGGTTGTTATCACTGCGCCGTGCAGCATGATCTACAGGAGTTTGCCTCATGCAACACACAACCAATCCCTGTCTGATCAGAGCGATGCAGGAGCCTGGGGTCCACATCAAAATCATGTGGTCCAAACCTGACGACCGGGAGAAATTTGTGTTCAGAATCATTATCCATGTCCCAAAAGCATGAGAGTCAAAAAAAAGAGATAAGAGTGGAGCTGATACAATTAATTTACATTTTTCTGAATGTAATATACAATAGAACTCAGGGCAGTTTACTGACAGAAGCACTTTCTTTTCGAGTGACAGCCTTAAGGTTTTTTTCCCAAAGTATATTTATGAATGCAAGTTAAATGCACAATTTCACATAGACTAAGACATAAATTAATTAATTCAAATGTTATCTTTTCTAACTTTATTTTGTGCCTATGAATCCTTTTTTGAAGACTACAAGAATTACTAACATTTAGGTTGGAAAGAATTTTAGCTTGGAAAAATGCATTTACAAGCAAATACTTTCTGAAATTTTACGACACGACTATCTGTTCATGCCTAGACAGAGAAGCAAAAGCAAATGAAACATGGAACGAATCAGCAGGGTTTTAAGTCATGTGGTTCTGAATATCTAAATCTAGACAGTTTTCAGTATTAATTACTCCTTGCAGTTTTGCTTTTCACTATATTTTTTTTCAGTGCAGCTTTTTAGGGTTAACTCCATTTTTATTTTAGTTCTTAATAATGATGTCAGAAGCCATCCCATTGCCCTCATTCACACAACTTTGTGCTGGCTCATATTCCTAAGGGTAACGCGATATGGTCATATTGTGTTTCCTCAGTAACTTCCTCTGAAAGTGCATATTATTCCTTTCACTTGACTAATACAAATAATCCTCACTAATGACATTTAATAAGACACACAAGTATGCCCTAGAGTGTATCAAACTCACTGCTTAAAAAATATAATTCTTTAACAATCCTATTTTTCAAGTGAAGAGGTAAATTGCACATTTTATGAGCAAGTATAAATATCTCAGAGCTAAGATTAAATTAAGGAAAAAAAAAGTGATAACAGGTTTCTAAATTTTAAACAGGGGCCCAAATAAGTGTCCTGTTAAAATATCCTTCTACTCAGATTGCTATAAAGGAATCTTTAATTTTAGATGTCCAGCTCATGAGCATGGATAAGAATAGTCCTTGTCTGTGTATTTATTGTGTGAACTATAGGTAAAATTGTTATGACTTCAGTGTGTATGTTTACATTGCTGCAGCTCCTAAAACAAGCTAGTTACAGTCCAGGACTCCCACTTTGCTAAGCGTTCTATAAACATCCAGCACAGCATATATAAACGCTGCAGAGCTTATTATCCGAACATAACACATGAGGTGAGAGGGAGTTGGGCTGGTGGAGTAGAGCTGGGAAACAGGCAGCACTGTTCAACATGATATGAAGGAGTCATAGCACATCAGGAGCCTCCCTTTGCCAGTTTTGGAGGGTTTGTTTTTCTTGCGCTTTTTTCTAGGCATCAAAGCAAAGGAGTTTTAATGAGGGTCTGAAGGAGAATAATGAGGTACTTTTGCAGATGTCTGCAGGGTGTTCCTCCTCACTCAAAGGGGCAACATGTACAAAGACACTTTGAAAAACAAGTGAGCAATGGAGGCTGGCATCTTAGTTCTTTTGAAATAAAAAGCCCTGATGCTGACCTCATTTACACTGGTGAAAGCTGTAACTCCTGTGAAGTCAATGAAGTCCCTGTAGCATAAAATTGGTCCTGGATTACAGTCTGTCAGAACAGTCTATCAGAAGCCTTGGCAACCACTGAAACCATATTCCAAAAATACCTTCAGCTCATTTTTGCATTTACTGCAAGGAGTCTCTTTACATCCATCTACCACTAAAGAGGGCCTTGAAACAGTTAACTATTTGCCAAAAATGTGTAACAGATCTTAACATAAACAAGAATATGACCACTTTGGCTTTAATGTCACAAATATACATACATATATGTGTATATATGAGCAAATATGCACATATACATTTATATATACATATATACGTATATACACAGATATACATATACTCCTCTGCAGGCTGATATGGAAGGAGAAAACTTTGCACTCTGATTAGAGACAAGGTAATTTCATGTTAACTAATAGATATCTCATTTCTCATTTTTAAAAAAAATTCTGACTTGCATATAACGCATTTAGCCTATACATGTAAAAAAGGATGCCCTAGAAGAAATGCTTCTACAGCTTGTGCTAGCATTAAGCATGTCACAGGAGACTTCAGGGACTTAAACTTTTAGGAGTCATTTGACCTTAGAAGTCAAATTGTACCTAAATATGTAGGTCAATCCTGAAAGATCCTGGAAGCTCAGGACTCACATAAGTTAAGACTCTCCATGTCCATCATCTCCTCTCTGTGGGCTACCTGAACTCAGACTGAAGTCACACTGCCTGCATATGCTGTGGTATTTGATATCATGGCCCTTCTGCAGGGAATCTCAGGCTATCTTATTTACCCAGAATGGGTCGTGTGACATTTCTTGAAGGACACAGATGATGTGCAGAGCGAGGCACAAATGTCAGGATCTAACCACATGGCAGGTAAAGGCTTCCTTTCCTCTGCTCTGATGTACTGGGATGTTCCCTCATGGAAGCACCATTATGGTGATTCCAGAGCTTGCCCAAGTGGCACTTATCAGGATAGCTTTGTGGGCTGGCTATGAATCTGGCCTCAGGTTAGCCCCAGAGCTGCTCTTACACCACAGTGTTAATGCAGGCACTAAGCCATATTGCACACCTCTCCTCACAGGGCTGATGTGTGGCATTAGGAATGGCAGAGGCTCTCAGCACCCTCAGTCTGGGTTTTGGGAAGGCTGTTTCTGCACAGGGGAAGCCCTGGCTGTCTCCCTTCTCCTTACGCTGCCACCACTGCTGCAGTTTTGTTCCCACTTCTCCACCAGCTCAGTCCAGTAGAATAGCACCAGGGAAATCAAACAGCACTGCCTTACTTGGAAAGAGTATAGGAACTAAAACCTGAACATGGATGCAGTTCTAGGATCTAAGTATTGCAAAGGCCACTGCAGGGAACATAAAGATTCAGTTCTGCAGAACTCCAACTGATCTGTAGCAAATTTAGTGAGCAAAAAATTGAGACTAAAGTTTTGCAGAGGCAACATTGTTTTGCTTACAGAAAGAAATTAAAAACAGAGTAAGAAGCCAAAAGTTATTATTCCTGAGTGTTTCTGTTTATGTCTGGTTAAGTTATAAGAAGTTAATCACTGCCACTTTATAATTAACATAATACTTGCCTACATTTAATTAGAATAATATAAATGAGAGAAATCCTATATATTTTTTCTTTAATAGATTACCAATTCTGCCTTATCAATCATTATTCATTTCACCATTCATGAAATAGAAATATCAACCAGTGGCAGGAAAAAGGAATTATTACCATAATATACAACTTCCAGAATAGCCCAACCACTTGCAGAAGTTTGTATCAGCTATTCTAATTACATGATCTTTCCCTAAGTTACCAGCTTCCTGAACCACCAGTGTAATTTCTGTTTCAATAATTGCATATACAAAATGAACCATGAAATAAATCATGTGAAAAACCTGTTAAACTTTTGTTGTCTTACTAAGGAAGTGCATGTAAAGTGTTTTAACTGTACAGCTACCTCAGTCTGGAGCAAAGCTCTCACTTATGTCAGCTCAATTTATACCCTACAGAGACCAAAATCAGTACACTCCATGATTTCTAGTCTATCACTCTACTTTTTGATTGAGAGGCATGCATGCCATATATTAAAAGTATGAACCAATCTGTCTGCAGAAAACTTCTCGCTGATATACACAAGAGTTTTACCAAAAAAAAGTCTTGGTCTAATTTATCATTAGAAAAAAAAAGACAGAAGAAACCAGCATGGGCAGTCTTAGCTCCAGCAAGCACACTTAGAAAGTTAGAATTAGTCAGCTCTATTTGAATTAACAAAACTTAAGGCATAACCTCACCTGCTTTGTGTCGTCTTTAGGCAGCCTTTAAGTTGTCTATCAGTAATCTCTTTGTGTGGTTTATTATCCACCTTGGACACAGTTTCTTTCTTGTGACAAATCAGTGTGTAATTTTTATCGTTGTTGTTTGCCCAGAAGGTACCAACCGATGTCTCGTAGCGTATACAGAACTCCACCTTAGCTCCATCTTTCTGGTAGGGAGGCACCAAAGAAATCTTAAAGCAGAACTGATCAGTTTCACTGCCACAAGAATTAGGCATGAACTCTGCAAGGATATCATAATAACTGAGCCAGTTATTCAGTGTCATTCGAACATACACCAGTTTTTCAAAGGATACATTGAGGACTCGTATAATGCCGTTCATACAGGTAATCCCAGGCAGGAACACGACTGACTCCAACAGTACTTTCTGCTCCCTCACTTTCTGCAAAAGTTCTTCTTGTGAAGCAGGCAACATAAACTGTTGAGAGAAAAAATATTCCTCCTGAGGGAAAACTTCATCTTCTATGCTGTCATTTAGACTTGTGTTTGGAACTTCCCAGGTATCAAACTCTTTAACAGACACGAGATCAAACCCAAATGCATCAGCAAATGAAACTTTTCTTGAGATGGTGGTGGGGGTATCTGCCTCCTCCTCTGAAGAAGAAGCAGAATTCCGCCTTCGGGGAAGTGGAGAGAAACGATGTTTAATATCAGGTTTAACATCTTCATCCTCTGAAGAGAAATCATTTATTGTGGGGACTTCTAAGAAGTTAGCCCTGCTAACCTGACTAGGTCCTTCAAAAGACTCCATTGGGCTCTCTGATATAAACTGAAAGAGAACTGTACAACTAGTAGCAGCTGATATTTGAGACACTGTGATTTAAAACAAGGATTAATGTTACAGTTGACATTGCAAAAAGGAGTCAGGCCTATTAATAGATGCTGTGGTGTATGAGCTATGTTGGCCTGTTCACCATCTGAGAGTATTAGGTGTTACAATTTCAATGAAACATTTAAAATTTTGCATTCCCTATTTTTAAGTGGCTTTAAGTGTCAAGAAGTAAAGTAGTATTTAACTTTGCATTATTAAATTGCACATATGGAACTACTTTTAGATTACCAACTTATGTTGCACAACAGATTTATCATATTACATAAACAAATCTCTAATTCGGATGTATACATCATCAGGTAAATAGTTTCTGTATTGTAAACCATTCCTACATAACTTTTTAAGGCCATGTTTTTATTGTATTTTCAGACATAAAAGGGCAATGTCACATTCTACCTGGCTTCCTACCAAGTTAAGTCAGTGGGCCATATCGTAGGACTGTTAGCTTTTTCAAGCTATGGACTAGCCATCATAATTTAAATGAACCAGGAATGCTACGAAACCTTAAAGTGAGTACACTGGAGATGAACGTGCAATGCTCCATTGTAAATATGACTGAATTCACCACTAATTAGATTATGAAATCATCTAGTGCTTGACTGCATTTATCATCATCCAGCCAAATGGAGAGAAAAGCAACTCACAGAATTAACTTGTGCAGCCAGCTGTGAAACACAAACCCTGTTGCCACACAGCTATAAGCAAGAGGAAGAAACACAGTGCACTGCTTAAAGGGTTGTCAGCCTCTGTGCAGGACATCGTCCCATGACATGAAATAAAACTATGGCTTCTCAATTGTCCTCAGTAATCAGTTAGCATTTGGCTTTTACTTTTATGGCATCCCCTGCATGGAAAGATGCAGTCTTTACGGTACAAAGAATATGAACTCAAATGTCAGAATTTCCCTTCATATTATTTAACCTCTCCTATTTCCCCCTATCTATGTCAAATGGTAAGCCTAGATTATAATGTAATGGCACAGTGTGAGCTAATAAATATAACAAGCCATATCAGAGACTGACAGCATTAGTGGCCTCATCAAAGATCTCAGCACAGGCTAGAAACCTAGTTCTTCACTCACATTTTCAAATGGCTCAGGTCTTGCAGGCCATTTTGAGTCCTTCCCATAACCACCACTTCTGCCTGCTCCCACTTACTGCTCTGCACATAACTGCAAAGATGATTTGCCACATGCATGTTTTGGCTTTCTACTGTGTGAATTAGGTACAGTTTGGAAAATGAGGCTTCTTGCTCTAGGGGCAACTCAATTTCTTCTGTCAACACGTAATCTAAGAAAATATTACTGTAGTAATTATGCAAACAAGGAGAACTTTTGACACTGTTACCCTAATGGTTACACCTGTTTCTGTGAAGAGCCATTTCCCCTTTCTCATTCTGCATGTTTCTTTAGAAAAGGCTGCATAGACAAATATAAATGGGAAGGTAACTTCCCCAATGGACTCTGGTGGATCACAGAGATAAGAGGTGCAAGCAGGAGGAGGGCTGCCCACCAAATGTGCTCAGGGAGAAGAAAAGCATACCTCAGACAAAGACGTGATTTGAGAATGAGTGCATTTCTAGTTGAACATCAAAGAAGCATTGCTGCTAGACTGTAGGAAAACAGATTAAAGTTTGATTAAAGAGGGGTTTGATCCATTTATTTGCTGTTGTTGTCATTGTTGCTGTTGTTGAAACCAAAACCAAACAGTGATTTGTCTTGGCCCAGTTGAGCACTAGTTCAGTTAAGGATACCCTTTCCATTGGCTTCAGCGAGTAGTAGGATAGACATTCTGCCTAAGCCATCAAACAAATCACTTCATGCGATGCCAAGGGCTGTTTAGGAAGGAAGGGTGGGCAGCAGGATTTCTGAAAACAAAGATGTATTCAAACACATTTTTTTCTTTTTTTGAATTGAGTAATATTAGCAAAATTAATTAACTCAGATTATTCTGTGCACCTGTGTAACTGTCTTTTCATTCATTGAGTTAAAATCCTTTACTTCTGGGTGTAAGGAAACATTGGTACTGAGAACCAATAGGTTATTTAATAGTTTAGTCTACGAGGTACCACTGAGAAACATTATCTAGTGAGAAAAGCAGCATCTATTTAGTAAGGTCAGTTAAAATAGGAAATAGAAAAATGTTGTAGAAGAAATAAATAATATAAAATAGGGAAAAGATTCTGACTTCATACAGGAAAGAAATGTTAGTGTTTATAAAGGTGGAGACCAACAAGCATAGCTGAGAACAGAGGAAGGCCACACTCTTCCAGAAAGCAATTTCCAATCCACAATCTTCACCTATTTCAGTGCAGAGGGGTAGAGGTTTATCTCTGTTCTTCACCTGAGTTAGGTCCTACCTGGACAATTTGTACTGGGTCAAACTTTTCATGACGGTGTAAATATTTTATCAAAAGCGTATATAGATTCACACCAAAGCAAGCATTGTTATACATACAAGAACTGCATTAACTGTTTCTATGTGTGAAAATATTTTAATGAAAAATAATATTGTTTTTTCTTTGCATCTTGCAAAATGGTGCCCAAAATACCTAGGAGCAGACAACAGACGATTTTCTTTCAGCCTGTAACAGCAACGGGTAATTTTAGAACATTTTAATGGAATAACTTCTCTAATTACTTCTTCTCTAAAATGTCATCTTCAATACAAATGTTGAGTTAAGACAAATGGTTTCCAGGTGTCCTTAAACACTAAGTAATGGGGGAGAAAACAGGTAGAACTGAGGAAGAATGTGTAGAGAATAAGACAGCTCTGTATGGGGTAGCTTCTCTGTTGAACAGCATAGTAAGAACATCACAGAGTTAGCAGGCTTGGGACTTAATTAAAACACACAGCAAAGCAACAAACCCAATAACCAAACAGACCTTTAATTAAAATATACTTGCACCTGCCTATGTTTTTGGCATATCTATTATTAGCACAGGCCAGCTGATCTTTCTTGGTCTTAACTGGAAGGATAGAGAATACACCTTTCTGTGTTAACTGAGAAACAATTATGTCTTAAGCACGGACTAAAGATGAGCAGTATAAAATCTGGTTCCACTTGGCTTCCTAACAGTGTATTCCCTAGTGTCCTAGAAAACTACACTTCTTCAGCAGAGACTGTGAGATGTATTACTTTGCTGCTATTAAATAAACCTATTAGGATAAGGCATAAAAACATTCTCTCCTTGCAGAGAACACTATTCTAGCTGACTGTTGAATGGTCAAAAGTGCTGAACAAGAGGTAGAAGAAAGATTTTAAAGGTTATATTCTTCAGAAAAAAAACATTGCTGCATACTGTGGGACATATTTTGAAAAAATTCATTCTCAAAGCATGTAGAGCTAGGGAAAAAAGCACAGCATTTCACTTAAGCAAGAGTTTCTCTCTAAATTCAACATGATTGAAGTTAAATATCAGTAATAAAGGCTGAGTGAGGACAAAGGCTGCCCTCAATTGTTTTCTGCTCTATAGCTTGTATGCACTGTCAGAATTTTTTAATGAAACTTTGTCCAATGACTGCAACTGGTCTTTGTGACCCAGAGTAAAATCCAGCTCATTGTTTAAAATTTGTTCTGTTTTCATAATGCTAAGTAGAAAAAAATAAAAATAAAAATGCAGTTCTTAAATATATATATGTATATAAATAACATATAAAGCCAGAATGTTCTATGCTATGGTGTTTTGTGAGAAATCACAGATTTCTAACCATCCAATGTTTTAGTACCACTGTAGAGACTGCAGTAACAAAAATGGGGATATTTGTAGAAAAATCTGCTTCCCCGGGTTGGAAAAAGTCTATATAGTAAAAGTAGACAGTAAGCTTTCCCTGACTCAGATTCTTTTTTTTCAGATGAAACCAGACATTGAGCTAGTGAAGGTAGTTCTCCCTCTAACGTGAAATCTTTGCAGACATTTCAGGCAGTGACAAGAAATTTCCCACAAAGAGTAAGGATAAACCAGGAATTTGCCTTATAGTTTTTAGAAGTAACCTTGACTTGGGGAAAGAGAGAGATTTTCACCCTTTCATCTTTAAAGATAGGACTCAGAAGAAAATAAAAGTCACTTCTAGAAATAATGTGGAGAAGTATGGGATTAGTATTTTCCTTGAGGTCATATCTGGGAAAAAACACAATCTTTATCTTGGAGATCAGAGATTTCAGCCCTTCCAAATATATCTCTTCTTGCTCACACTTTTATCTTTAATTCCCTGTAGAATCTCCCTTCACGTATTGAAAGGCTCGTTCATCGGTTCAAGTATGAAGCCCTTTCTTACACATTGTTTTCTTTCTGCTTAGGGTTTGAGTTCAAGTTTCACGTTGTCAACTTTTGGGCATTTAGTACTGTCCTGGGTTCAGCAGTAGCAGTCATTTTTCTCCTTCTTGGTAGCTGGTGCAGTGCTGTGTTTTGACTTTTGGCTCGGGAAGAGAGCTGATAACAAGGATGTTTTGGTTTGGCCAAGGACTTTGTGAGCCTCATGCTCTGCCAGGGAGGAGGGGAAGCCAGGAGGAAGCAGAGGCAGGACACCTGACCCAAACTGACCAAAGAGGTATTCCATACCACAGCACGTCATGCCCAGGATGTAACTGGGAGTTAGCTGGAAGGACTGGGAGACTGCAGGGTTGGAGGAGGTATCGGTCAGTGCTTGGTCGGGCTGGTGGGGGGGGGAGTTATCGGTCAGCTGGTGGCGAGAAGTTGTATTCTCTTCCCTTGTTATTTCCTTTATCATTATTATTATTGGTGGTAGCAGTAGTGATTTGTGTTATACCTTAGTTACTAAACTGTTCTTATCTCAACCTGTGGGAGTTGCATTCTTTTAGATTCTCCTCTCTGTCCCTCCAGGAGTAGGGGGAGGGCAAGAAGGGGGGGAAGTGAGCGAACAAGCTGTCTGGCTGGGTTTAAACCACGACAAGTCCATTTAAATTTCTAAACTCTTCAGTCTGGTTTCCTTTAATAACATCAGTTTCCTCAGTTTCTGAAAACCTGCCCTTAAACTTGAAAACTGTAATAACATGGTTTTGCTTGTTTGTGATATAATTTGGCATTTGTAAACAGTCAAAGTGCAGTCTCAGTGCCTAGTCCTTCTTTAAAATCCTCTCCATTTTCAAAGTCACTACTAAAATGGCAGAAACATGTGATTGATTCTGTGGTTCTTTCTTGAAGACAGGGGGTATGGAAATAGATGATCCTTGCCCTAGTGAGTAGCATTTGTTCTCCAGTTCCATAAAAACACAAATCTCAGTAGAAATAACCTAATAATCTAAAGTGGATCTAGTATTTGTAATTGAAATCAAACTTTTGATGTTATTATTATAGGAAACCCTTTAGGCATGATCTACTTACAGTTGCATCAACAGAAAAGGGATGATTTGTAATAAATAAAGTGCCAGATCACACATTTCAGAGTTAATCTCAGTAATTTCTGCTATGACCTGGCAACCATTCTGCTGTAAGAGGAGAACAAACTGGGTAAATCAGTCGTCAGACAGCTATGAAAAGCCACCAGTAATGGAAAGATGATGGCAACTCTGGGATGTGCCAAGCAGGGAATTCCAGGTGGGGGCAGAGCAGGAAAAATGAATGCCTTCAAAATAAATTATTGTTGAGACTTTGGACCCAGGAAAAATAATTATCATCTCATCATGTCATCATTAGGATTTTGAAACAGCCAAGGCTGTTCACCCCATTCACAATGGTTAGTGGAAAAGTCATCTATTAAATCTTGCAACCAAGAAAGTGGCAATTCTGTCAGGACAGAAATGCTGCGTAACCCATGGGAACTATAGCACTGCACTGAGTCTTTTTCGTGATCTAAAAACATTGTGGCTGCCAATTGAAATATAGGTTGGTGGATGTGAAAGTCTGCGAAAAGACTTATAAATGTCCAGTCAAGATGATCAGCCAGAATGAGAACTTCCGCCTCAGAGTGAAAGTGATCAGTTTAATGGATGCACCATTAAACTGATGCCAAAATTAGCATCTATAGGAAGCAACCACAGATCATTTTCAGAAACCATCAGAGCCTGAACAATACCAACTTCAGCCTCATAAGGTTAAGTCTTTGAGGCTGTTGATGCATCAAAACAGATCTCATTTGGGACTATGTATTTTGATCCTCAAAAGTTACCCAAAAGAAGACAATACATGGTCTTTCAAAGCTTCTACCATTTTATTTTGTTTTGTTTTAGAACACAATTCAACATATTTAATTACCTTCCTTGACTAACCACAGGATGAGCCTCTTGTCCTTAACAGTGTCAGACCTCAGGAGGCTGAGGGCAATGGGAAAGTTCAAGGGACACCTCATGCTTTGAGGGTCCCAGAGCACAGTGCTTGCTTGCTCTGAGTGGTACTTGCTCCCTCAAGTGGTTTCCTGGGTCAGCAGGACTGGTCACATGCGTACTCATCATGAAAACTAGTTGCACAACTGGGATCAGAGAGTTAACAAGAAAAATGGGGAGTAATCATAGAATAGTTAGGGTTGGAAAGGACCTTAAGATCATCTAGTTCTAACCCCCCGCCATGGGCAGGGACACCTCACACTAAACCATCTCACCCAAGGCTTCATCCAGCCTGGCCTTAAACACTGCCAGGGATGGAGCATTCACAACCTCCCTGGGCAACCCATTACAGTGCCTCACCACCCTTACAGTAAAGAATTTCCTCCTTATATCCAATCTAAACTTCCCCTGTTTAAGTTTTAACCCATTACCCCTTGTCCTGTCACTACAGTCTCTAATGAAGAGTCCCTTCCTAGCATCCCTACAGGCCCCCTTCAGATACTGGAAGGCTGCTATGAGGTCTCCATGCAGCCTTCTCTTCTCCAGGCTGAACAGCCCAAACTTTCTCACCTATCTTCATACAGGAGGTGCTCCAGTCTCCTCATCATCCTCGTGGCCCTCCTCTGGACTTGTTCCAACAGTTCCATGTCCTTTTGATGTTGAGGACACCAGAACTGCACACAATACTCCAAGTGAGGTCTCACAAGAGCAGAGTAGAGGGGCAGGATCACCTCCTTTGACCTGCTGGTCACACTCCTTTTGATGCAGCCCAGGATACAGTTGGCTTTCTGGGCTGCAAGCACACACTGCCGGCTCATGTTCATTTGCTCATAATCTATAATTCCATTTCACTAAATATATGTCCCCTGCAGCTACAAAATTTGATAGCAAGTTACATTTCATATGCTACTTTCTTTTAGTGCGTAAAACAAATGTTTATTGTACTAAATACAACATGTTTGTCTAAGTGTAAAACACAGGAACCAACATGTTGGTTTCAATTTGTTCTGCATATCACTGGAGGGTCTAATCCTTTCACAACTCTATCTAGCCACCATCACTTTCTCATTAATCATTATGTTTCAATGGGGAACACTGGAGGGTGTTTTCACAGATTATAATGAAGTGAGAGGCTAACGTCATGGTCTGTTTATCTTCATACTTAACATAGTATAACTGTTTTGTATTTTTTTTTTTCATTCAGCTAGGACTTGCACCTTGACTTTTGTAAACATAGGCAGTTCAGTTTTCATTGTTAAGGGTGTTGACTTAACAGAGTATAAAATAGGAATCTGAGTACATGAAAGCATCACATTTAAAGTCCAACTTTCATTTCTCCTGCTGGTTATATTCAGTGGACCAGTTATTCAACTGGCTACTTGCAGAAAAATATCTGAACACTTAAACTAAATGCTAGATTTCAGGCTGCCATAATGAGTGAAGACTCTTCTGAAAACAATGATGGAAGTCTAGATATCAGTACAGCAGCAGGAGAAGAAGGAAAACTCGTTCACAGGATTCCAGCTCGAATGCCCAGTTCCCTCATACGTGCCAAAAAGGGTCTTTCTGTGACTGTGGATGAAGCAAGATTTCTGGAAAAACCACCCCTATCTTACATAGCCTTAATTGCAAAGGCAATTCTTTCTTCCCCTACAAATAAATTGAATTTAGCTGCTATCTACAAATATATTGAAGATAACTTTCCTTTCTACAGGAGCAAAGGTCAAGGCTGGAGGAACAGTGTAAGGCACAACCTTTCACTAAATGACTGTTTCATCAAGGTGGGAAGATGTGAGGATGGCAAAGGAAACTACTGGAGTATTCACCCATCAAACTTAAATGACTTTGTTCATGGGGACTTCAGGCAACATCGAAGGTCGCGGAAGCGAGGGCGTTTAAAGGAGCTGGAGCATTGCCTTGCTATGAATTATTTCATGCCATGGGGACACTATCCTTCCTACCCAGCATCACAGTGGCTTTACCAAACACATTATTTTCTGGATCCTCTGTGGAAAATGCTGAATGCTGACAAACTGCAGTTTGTGCATGAATATCAAAAGTGGAATGTAAACAGTGATTCAATCATGGGGAATTTTTCACCTCCACTGCAGACTGAAAAAACACATGGCATTTCTGTGGACTGGTTTTATGGATCTCCTGCTACTTCAGTTATGCAGCAGAACATTTTCCTAAGTATTCAACAGGGTTTTCCTAATTCCCTTTTCTTTTCCACTCAAAAGCAGCAGCAAAGTGAAGCATTCAGACACATCTGTAAGTACCAGAAAGTATTTGAAGTGTAGTAACTTTGCAGGCAGGCTGGGAGTCTGTCAAGATAACAATATATTAATATGTCTTGCACATTTTTTAATACTTGTATATGTTTAAAGGCAGCAAAAGAACATATTTACCCAAGCCAGTGATTATGAATGAGTGTATTAACTTTGAACTTATAACAATGAATACTGTTTTTAAATTTCTACTGGTTAATGGCCTGCATAGGTTATTTTGTATAAGAGTAAATCCATTAGCACTAACCAATAAAATTATTTTTAAGTTGTCCTGTATTAATCATGTTACTGTATACTACTCTGTTAGATTCAAATTAATGCACATGTTGTGTATTTATAACTATATATTCAAACATTTACACCCATATATTTACTTTAATACCTAGTGGAAAGCATTAATTTTTCTTTTGTCAGTGAATTTCTTTGAAATGCCATATTTGTCACTTCCCACACTGCTGGAAATACTATGTGAGTTATTCTTCTACTCATTTAACTGTATATCTTGGTTAAGACTCGCTTAGCACTATTAATTCTGGTGTCTTGTACTGATCAAAAAAAAATCACTGTACATTTATGTATCTTTAGCAGCTCGGAAGGTACTGCTTTTGTTTAAATAAATGTTCAGATAAATAAATATCCCAAGTGAAATAGAATTGCAATATTATCTTTAATATGTTTTTGAGTTCAAATCTGGTTTTTAAATGCATGGCCAATACTAATAAACTACTTAAATGATTAGTTAATGATAGCATGACTAATTACAAGTTTATCCATTTAAGAAATTTTAATTTTTCAGATAACTTCACTTACACAAAATTTCTTGAGCTTATATCTATACTTTCAGTTTACACAGTAATATATATGTACGTGGTTGCCATATATTGTGACAAAAAGCACTCACTTAAATATACTTATTAGATGTATGTATGTATCCAGCAAGATCATTGTAACAGGCAATTTATCAGGAAAGTGTAGCAAGATTGCAGTGAAAACACCCAGCTTTTGCTAAGTCATAAACTTCCAGAAAAACTTGCTTTGAGATACTTGCTCACTTAAGATACAGATTTGAGTAGTAAAGCCTCAAAGACCCTGCTATGCCTTAGTCATGAAGAGCCCGAATGTGTGGACAAAACTTGAGACTTGGACAAAGATGGGGAACATGGGGTTCAGGTTTGGACAGATGACGAGACTTGGGTTGAGGAAATGATGGAAATTAACAGAGTTGGGACAAGGAGCCCATACGTGGTAAGCAATGAGCTGTGAGAAGCTTGAGGAATACAAACTGTGAATGCCAGGCAATTACAATCAGACAAAAAATAAAGCTAAGGATAAGAAGAGTCTGGGCAGGTTTGAGGAGCAGCAGGTGGGAAAAGTCGTTGCCTGCTAAAGTTTATGTATCAAAATGCCTGGGATGGAATTTCATGCAGTTCTTCAGCTGTCAGCAAACTACTTTAAAATTACACAAAACAACAAGTAACTCCTGTCTGATCTCACTGGCTCCATTAGCTCCCTTGGCAAAAGCTTGTGAAGTGTACCTGAGGACATTCCTAGAAGGACACAATGCTATTTGAGTTCATCTTCCCTGCAAAGAGTCAGAGGAGTGGAGTAAGGGGAGTAGGTGTTAACAGGGCACTTTTGTGACTTATCACCTAACAGTACATCCTTTAAGCCTGGAGTAACCATTTCAGTTTGCTCTGGGAAAAGAATTTCATTTTAACAGATTAGCGATGGTGGAAACATGGCATGTACTAAACCACACACATGCTTTCAGATCTTTGCCCCAGTTTCCTGTGGGAATGCAATAAGAGCAACTCACGTACAGGAGGAGACGTTCCTCTTCTCAGATTTTATTTGAAGACCACTTTGAAATAGTTTTCGTATCACTAGTGGTACATGTACCATAGCCTGAGAACTCCCACCTTAGATATTTCCAGTTTGATCATGTAGCTGTCAGTATGCTTTCTTATGGCTTTTTCTAAAATGTGTTTTAACTTCTTGTTTGTGTGCAAAGCACCTGAATGCTGCAGTGGAGGAGGATTCTTTTTATGTAATGAGCAGCTCTTAATTTTGTTTTCATCATTCAGTGGGTATCTGTAGCTTTCTTACTTTGCATAGTTTAAACACTGTTCTGAAAACAAAACTACCCAATCCCTATTTGATTATAAACCTTCAAATCCATAATATAATTTACTTTCAAAATAACCTGAGAGATGAGGAACATCTTGAAACGTACGCATAAAAGACTGAGGTCAAATGTACACGCTCAGTTTGGACATCACATTTGTGAAATCACTGTGTGGCATTCTGTGTGCTCAAAGCCCAGCTCCCACTTCCCTGGCTTTCAGCTCTGAATGTTCAGAACATTTCCAGTAATCTCAAGCAACGAGGAAACCAGTGACCATTGTCACCAGTCCAGAAATACTGCAGTAGATGAAAGAGAGCAATCTGCCGCTGCCATAATACAGACAACCCTTTTTCCACTGGTAATCCCTAACTGAGTTTGCTAAATACCTTACAGCTTCTGCAACAAAACCTGCTTCATGTAATTAGAATCATTTAATGAAGCATTTCTTCATCACACGACTCTAACCAATCTACAAAACACTCTTACTTTGGATATTAAATGTGGCAAGGGAAAAAAATAGACTTTTTCATATAATTAAAGGCAATATTGTAATGTCTTCAACTGAGGTAAGGGCCAAGTTAGGAATGCGCTATTTAGACAAGATGCCATTTTTTTTCCCTAGCTTCTGAAAGCTTGACATTGCAATCTTAATAATGTTTTTCATCACAGCTGAAGGGGTAGGGTTAGTATGTCATTTTGTGATGAAAATGTCAAAGTACTAATTTGCAAACAAGTTGAAGTAAAAATTTAAAAGCAATAAGAAACAAATCAAGTTGTGTATTTTATCTGAATTCCAAACCCAAAATCCACTTGGCATATGAAAATAAATAATTTTCTGATCTTGAAATATCATCCTACAATTATAGGACATTAAATTTCTGATACAGGAAATTACCATGTAATGAGAAGACGGAGAGGTTCTTGAAAATTAAGTGGATGAATTACATGCTTGTACGGGAATGTCTGAGGCAGTACATGTGGTGCAAGGGACTCCTTTAGAAGCAAAACCAGCAGTTACAAATGCTGAATTACAGAACGTTTGACAGGAACACAATATCCAAAAGCTGTGTGTTGACAACTTCAGCATTTTCCAGCTGAAATGCATTACTGGGGTTGATAAAATGTCAGGCAGTTCAAATCTCAGCATTTTGACCATTGTCACCTCTGTTCTGCCCATAAGTAAGACAAAGGTCATCTTTTTAGAGCAGATCTACTTTTGGAGTACACAGATGAAATGCCAACCATATCACATAAAGCTGGAATGGAGGTCACGTACGCTCTCATAAATAAATACTGCCAATTGCTCTCCTCTTCTTTTTGCACCAAAGAAAATGACTTCTGCATGATGAAATTATGTTTGAACCATACATTTGCTAACACTTTCAATAAACTGTGTCTTAATGATAAGCAGTAAGAGAACTAGGCCTGAACATGAGAACCTTTTATTAAGGTTATTACACTTCACAGGTAATAATTTTAAGCCAGATAATAACATTGCCTTTGCAGCTGACCTTCACCAGTTTATACAAATATTTATTCTAAAAGTGCAATAAAATGTCTCAGCCTATAAAGCCCAGAAAGTTAGTATACAGTTTAATTTCTGATACATTTGCTTCCCGGCACAACTGCTGAGTCTGAGACTTGTCTTCTTTCATATTGAAAATAACCACTGTCCAGGATCACAAATAAAAGCTTTGCAAAAAAAGAAGCCTCCGAGCTGTATAGCCACTCAAACTTATGTATAATAAGTTATGCCTACCCAATAGTTATCCATTTCTTGTACTCCTGTCGCGGAAGACAACTCTCCCCTTTGGAGTTAGCAGAGCACAAATACCTCTTCCACTCTGGTGAAGCTTGTGTACAGGGATGCATGAGGGTAAGTCAGGTTTGGTCTGTAGTGACACCATGAGGGAAAAAAAAGAAAAAAAGAAAACACTCAAGGCCTCTGACAGTTGTTCTGGTTTCATCAGGAATGAGATTATGAAAATGAAAATGCCCCAATCATACAGCAACAATACAGCATCACTGTACAGCACAGCAAGGGTTGATTGATTTATATGTGCTCTCCTGTACCTAAATCTTTGAATTTCTCTGAAATGTAATTTTAACCAGGACTTTCCCAGGTCTGTATTATCTGGCCTGTGCATGTTAAAATAATTAAACATTTGTAATATCCTTAATCTAAATGATATGCCAAATAGTGATAATAACTTACAAATCAAGTGCTGTGACAAATTGATCATGCAGACCTGGGTCAAAAATCACAATTTTTGTACTAGAAACCAAGTTTTGAATCTTTTTAGCCAACACAGACTCCTGATCAGGTGCATCCAAGCACCAGAGAAATGCCCTGGAAGGCCCACTTCAAATGGCTGAAAGCCACCATGGCACGTCATGTACTATCTTGTCTCAATGTTGCTTTGGCATAGAGGATGTGGCTGAAAGCTGGAGGTCAGATCTTCTGTGATTTTTGCAGTTCTATGCATTTATGTTTACACTCTGTTTAGGTAGGAAGTTGGATATAAAGTCCATGAATGGTTCCTCTGCACCTTACCTGTTCCCAGTACAAGTGAGGACCTGAGCAGCTGCATTAACTATTTCATTCTCTGTTCCTCCTTCTCCAGTGTTTACTCTGTCCTTATGTGTCTGTGTTCACTTTGCTGTCTTCCAGTTCCAACCTGAATTTCTCATTTAAGATTTCATGTGGCCCAGCCCTATTACCTTCTTCTTATGTATTGCTCAGCCAACACTGTCAAAGCGGAACCCTGCATCCCGATATTCCTAGTTCATCAGAGACAGAACAAAGTTTATATCAACACACAGGAATTAGACTTGAACAATTATTCTAAGAACAATGTAGAAAGATTATATAGAGCCTGATTCTGATCTTACCAACAACCATGGAAACAAGAACTAGTTTAATTAGAAGCACAGAGCATAACGTTAGTAAGACTCAGGCTTGTGGACTTTGTTTCAACCGTAAGACCATACTGTACTAATTTTGCTGTGCCCCCGACAGATTTCTCAGCACAATGTGCAGCAAACTTGAGTCAACCTGATAGCTCAGCAAGCCAAGTCTCAGTTAAAGCACTTGCTCCTGGGAAGTTCTTGTCTCCAGCTAGAGCTGTCAGCCATTCAGAAACCCTCTGGAGCTTTAAACACTTAGCATTTTTATTTAACTGGTTTAACATTCATTTTAGTACTGCACTTTCTGCACACAGAGCTTACCTATTTGTGCCCTTTGAAGACAGTGCATGGTTTACACTACATCTAAGGTCAAGAAGAAACAAGACAAAGAGCCAGGCATGCTATATTTTTAAATGGCTGCTTCTCTCCAAGTGAAGGAGTAGAAAAATAATGGGGGAATCCTCTACACATGGAAGAAACATCAGGCAAATCTGAACTTGCAGTGAAAAATAGCTTGAGAAAAACAGCCTAAAAGAATATTGGTTTGTTTTGGAGAAGGAGACATTTGCCTTTCGAAGCAGTGAGCTGCAACAGAAAAGCTCCCCCACTTTAATTAGTAAGAAAAAAAACACTAATCTGCCTGCTGGAAAAATATTTTCATGTTTCCATGCTGCCCAAATGGGTGTAAGGGAAATCTTTAATAAATATATGATATTTAACAAAGCCACAATGGGGGGATGGAGGGGAAGGAAAGCCCTATGTATAAGTTAGCATATACCTAATTTTCCAACTTGCAAGAAGGAAGAGAATAGAGCCACCTAACTTGTAAAAGAAGCTGAAGCTCTTGAATGTCATGCAGGACTATGAAATTGGAGACTCCTGATCGTCAGTGCTCTCCCCTGTGCTGGCCTTCTCTAGGAGAGCCAAGCTCTCCATGCTCAGGAGAGCCCAGTTCCTCTTCTAAACAGTTATACATCAGAATTTTGGACATGAGAAGCAGCGATGTAATAGTAAGTGAATATCATCCTGAACAAACTGATTTAACATGCAATTAAAGCATTTTGCTGTCGTAGAATACAATCCCACTGCAAGTCTAAAAAGAAATAATTAGTGTTGCAGCATCCTACTCCAAGTAATTCAAATGCTCCACTCCACAATGCATCCATTGGTGATGTTGACACATACATATATATTTCTGTAATATAAACAGATTAGACTTAAGTGTATGTGCTCAGACCTGATTTTTAATAATAGAATATGCAAATTAATTTTTAAAATAAGCATATTAAAAATCAAAGTACATATCTGGAATACTGTGCTGTTTAAAAAAACAATAATTATAACAATGTTAGATACCAATTAAAAAAAAAAGCAGTACCCCTTAGCCTGGGTTATACAGCTCTACTATAGGAGAAATTTTTACTATCCTTCTTTGCTCCTCTTCCATAAAAATTCTGAAGCTGTGGATCACAACCCAGTTTGTTCAAGGGTTTCAGAATTATTTAGTCTTTCTAATACACATGCAACATGCTAGGGTCCTGCTATGACAGTTATACATGTAAATACTAAGGACAATAAAATTATTTAAATAAGCAAATAAAGCAGCCATTAAATGCAACTGAATCAACATGTATTCCACTCTTCCCAACCTACATATGAATTACACAATTTTATTTCTAACTTTCAACTTTCTATTAGCATTTTCATGGCTATCATTATTTGTAAAGCCATTAAGTAAAATTACTGAAATAAAAAGAAGATGTAAAGGAAAACCATTGCAATCAGAGGTGGCTCTGAATCTGAAGACTGTAGAAGGAGTTTGAGAGAGGCCTGCAGACACTCTGAAATAGATTTTCCTGATAATAGCTTCTAAGAAAGGTTATGAAAGTATTTTTACAGAAAACAGACATAAGCTGAACTTCACAATCCAGATGAGTTTTTAGTGTTGAGAAAGCAACATTGCATACCAATTGAACTATTCATATATTTTCTATATAAGACACACTGTAAACAGCTCATCAGTAAGTTATTTTCAGTAAGTCACTGAAATTGTTCATCTAATATAGCAATGTTCACAGACATTTGCAGAATCTGTGTGTGTCTGGGTGTACATGTGTGCATATTTATGAATTTTAAAAATCTCAACCTTAAATGCTTCAACTTTATATAAGTACAGCTGGTATAAAAAGCAAATCAATGATGCTCCAGTATAAATAGCTAGTGTATGTGCTGCCTTCAATGCTCCTCATATTAATGAAAGAGAAGCTAGACATGTAGAGAAAATGATCCCATTATGTTAGCAGCACCATCTTAAAGATGAGATTAAAAACTGTAATTCTACTTAATCCCTGTAGCCTGTGACACAATCAAAGAAAAAAGGTAATGAGAATACAACTCACAAAGAAGTAAAAATAATGTCACAAAGAATGCTCCATCAGTTAAAACCTCTAGATGTACATCTGATTGCTGCAGACAAAAAAATCATTGTATGAAACATCAAGCACCAGGTTCGCAGAACAATTCTGAAATGCAAAGCAACAAATTAAACAGCACACAGTAAGAGTCAGAATCAATCAGGACAAAATTTCTGTCATGCTTGAAAGCCTTACTAGAATTCATACAGCAATGCTTCAGTTAGTAGATCTTTTGTTAATTGAGATACAACAATGCGTACCAAAATTTAGTAAGAAATGGCAGATGTGCTACTAGCTGATAATTACTTTGCAAATCTGAATCAAATAATAGCTTTCTAACAATTAGAGTAATCATAGTAATTTTAAGGGTGGAGAGAACAAGGATGATACCAAGTTTGTGATATAAAAAACTGGAATTAATACTTGAATAATCTCCATCATTAATCAAGAAATAAATCCATCTTGCAAGTGGATTTCTTGAGAGCAGTTAATAACTGCCATCACACTTTCCTGAGCCTGCAATCCAAATATAGCTAGAAGAATGACTGATATTAGTTGTCTGAAAGTGACAATTCCCTTCTGAATATCACCAGAACATGTGACCTGTATAATACGGAGTTTTGAAGTTAAATGATCTTATAAGGAAATAATTCAGCAGCCAGCTTGATGACTACTGTGGATCACAAGCATAGAGACTTAGGTAAACCTGCTGTAGCTTAAAGCTGAAAATATAGTGTTTATTTGGTGTGTATTTAGTAAATTAAAAAAATAAAAAATTGGTTTATACCAATTTCAAGACATTGAACTGCATTCCTAGTATCTGGAGATGATCTGAACCTCAGTTTAGAGGAAGATGCACCACCCAATGGGTCACGGGATATTTCTCCAGCATGCTGATCTTCATGGTGAGTCTGTTCGCCTTGGCATTGCAAAGCTATGCAACATGCAGTCAGTAAGAGCTTAACTAGATATTGTATGTTACTACAGCCCAGTGGCAAGGGCAGCTTCCTGCAAGAAGGGTAGTCTGAAATGCAGTCCCTGCTGAGGCACAGGCTTCACTGTTTACTCCAAATACACGGCAGGTCAAGGGCTGTGAAAGAGACCTTCCTCTGCCTCTCGAAAGAGTTTCAGAAACATACTCACAAAGCTAGGTTCTCACTTGGCTTTGTTCTTTCTCCAATTCTCTTTCCTCTTTGATTGTTTCAGACTGTAGTAAGTACAGAGCATATTCAAGACAATCTTATGGTAGTTTGGGGACCTGACGTGTGAACATTTGAGCATGCCAGTAGCACTGTAGCTTGTTAAGAAAAGAAATTAAGCAATAGAAAAATAGAAGAAAAAAACAACCCACAACAGAAAACCAATCATGATAATTCTTAGAATACAAACTGCAATTCTATCTGTCAAATATATATTACGATTTTTTTTTTCCTGATCGTTGACTCATGGAAGTCAGGTCTGATTTTTGTGCCAATGTGAATGACTGTGGGGGGCAGTAGATAACAGGTCCAGTGTACTACAGTGAATACATTAGTTTACAGATTCAAAACATGTCTAAATGCGTTCTTTAAATCCTTCACCAGTGTGCAGCCTGACAAACTCCACACAGGCCAATGACTGGCATATCAAACATTTCAAACAATTAACCAGGGGAAAAATGTATGAATGTGACTAGAAGATATCTATTCATACAGAACAAGAACAGGGAAATGAAACTGCTACAAAAAAATGAGGTGGTTTGAGGTAACAAAGTAATCTGTTTGCGAACAAAAGCAAAGACACGTTTCCAGGATCCAACATGCCAGGCCAAGGATTTGTTCCCAGAGAATGGCAGTTTGATGTATGCATGCAAAAAAGCAACTGCAAGGGCTAATTTTTCTAACTGTACTTCAATAGAATACTCTCTCTTGAAAGACCAAAGAAGAAATATGGCCTAACATGGACAGTGGATGTTGCTGTGAATTTATGCTGTGATTTAAAGAGTACCTTACAAGGCACAAATACAAAAAGAAGAAACAAAATTTTAATTATACTTCAAAACAGAACTTTGTTCTTTATAATAATTTTTTTCTCTGAAAACTATTACAGCAGCTACTCTAAAAATCAAAATTACCCTTTTGTCTGCAGGATGGCAAGCTTCTCTATAGTATCTTCACAGAATTCCTGAGACTTGACTACATCAGGGATAGAGTCTTCCAGGCAAAGTACATATGCAAACCTATTGTAAACAAATGGTGTCCTGGATTTCACTGAAGGAGCCACTGCACTGAGCCTGCAGCAGGGATGGGAAAACTTTCTCAGGAGGGAGAAGACAGGATGAAGTGGAACAGGCTCTGGCAGAAAGTCTGTCCATTCCTGAATTAGTGAGCTTACAAGTCACAAACTACAGCTGCTTCTCAAAAACCTTGTTCAGTCAGGAAGACAGGAGAAAAGAGGAGCAGCAGTGACCTGGTACAAGCTAAGCTACTGCATTCTCACAAAGTTTCATTACTACTTTGGGTCCATTATGTCAACAGTGACAGTCAGGGAACTGGGGACAGTGCTCAGAAAAAGTACTGAATCACAAAACAGTGATCTGCAGCTACGTCTTAGATAACGTCACAGCCTGCCAGACCTGTGACCTTTAATTAAAGCATATGCAATCATGCCTTTCAGTCCTCTGACTGAACACACAATCCACATTGCATGAGTGATCTACTCCTGTAGATAACCTCCTCCTTTCCCCTAGACTTTTGTAGTGTCAGTGCTCCCATTCCTTCAAATGTTGGTGACTTGGTTAGATCTGACAGCAAGGGTTACCACTGTTGCAAAATGCAGTGGTGGTTTTCTTCAGTGACATACTGAGCTTTCAAAATAACTGAAACTCCCATGTCCCTGCAAGTTCACAAAAGGGGAACTAAGCTGTGATTCTAACCTACAGATGAGAAGCACTGTGTTCCATTATCACCATGAAAACACGCAGCCCCTGGATTTGGCTTTTTTTTTTTTTTCCATATATTTATGTGAGAATTAGTTGGTCAAAAAAAAAAAAAAGTGCTTATCAGTCTTACATTAAAGGTTATCACTGTTGTGAGGGAATTGGAGAATAGCATTATCAACATCTTTATCAAAACCTTTGCATCTTCCTGCAAAACGTAGTATGTCCTACAATGTTTTCCTGATGCTCCTATTTGTCAATGAGTTAAGTACATGCTGATTTAGGGATACATTTTCTACATATTTACCTCCTATTTCTGTCATTTGCATGTCTAATCTAAGTGCAATGCACTGTTAATTTACCCCGTAGTGTTCCTATGGAATATAATTTCTATGCACATAAAAAGTCAATGTAATATCTAGAGATGAAATCCAATGGAAACAGTTTACTGTGAAATCCAGTCTTCGTTCTCTCATTTTTCCACTTCATTGACTGTTGCTTTTTCAAAGTACTCCTAGAGCTCCCTTGCACAACCCTTCATTGTGCTGCATTATTTCTTTATTTGGGAAATAAAACTAAAATGTATTTTTATACAACCTAATTTCCCATAATTGTTGGAATGATAGTAAGACTGTTTTTCAGGAGAGAAAATGCTAATCGATTTCATTTCAAAACCACACTGAAATTCCACATAAATTGGTGCCAGAGTGCAAATGCTACTCAACTGGGAATGGAGAGGGAGGGAAGAGAAATATATGCCAACTCTCACTTTAATAGAAAGGATGTGAGATACATTTTATTTGAATCAAATGCTATTTGACAACTTAAACATCTGGAGCACATGTGATAACTTGGGCAAAATGTATTGATTTGTCTATTGATTTTTCTAATATACCTTCTCTATGAGGGAGCTAAAACTTAAAGTAGCAAGTGACTCAGCTAATGCCAACTCTAAATAGTGTGGAGACACTCAGATATGCAAGGTGGGTCATCAGTGAATTGCAGAATATGATGGATCCTTGCCTTCCAAGTAATACATGGCATTGGCATGTTCCTCTCTCTCAGCTTGCAGGGTTCAATTTTTTTTCAATATTAATCTTTTCATGCATTTTTTCCATTGCTACAAGCAAGTGGCTTTGTTCATAAACTAGATGTACACATGGATTGAGAAAGTAGATAACTCTTACACTACTAAACCTTAACTTTAATTTTAGGATCGAGCATATAGAGCCTTTCTCTTCAGTCCCAAAACCAATTCATATGTGAAAGAAACACACAGGAGTATATATAACACCTGTGGATTTTTGGTCAGCTTATTTCCAGGAATAACTCTGAAACTCTGCAATGTTTGTCACTCTCTCTGGGTGGTTTTACATCAACAAAGGATAGCAGGTAATTCTTGTGCTCTTGAAAATACAAGAACTTCTGCCATTCCCTTCAATGGGACCAGAATTTCCTGGCCACCAACAGAATTCACCACTACACTCACAGTGAGTTTTACTTTGTGCTGTTGGAGTTAGGCTTATACTCTGTTTTCTGAAATTTAGATCAGTCACAAAACATGGCTCAGAAGCAAAGGACTTAAAAAAAAAAGGGGGGGGGGAAGGGGGGGACGGGGGGGGGGGGGGACGACAGGGGGGACGGATGACAAGGGGAAACATAAAGAATCCAGGAAAGGCAGCCTTGAGTTACACTGTTACACTTTGTATTCTACACTTTGTATTCTAACTGTTTGCACATGGCAAGTAACACTTGAAATACACTTCTAGCAGTAGGCACCCAGACTGTAAGTTTCAATTCTAAAGGTCCATGAATGGAGTTTCTAAAAACAGAGTATTCAGATCTAAGGTTTTCTGCATGCACTAATTGTGAAGAGAAGGCTGATACTGCTCCTCACATGCTAGTATCATGATGGAAAGGGAAGAGCTGGAACAGATAGGTAAATAGCTGCACCATGAGAAATCTTTGCTACTCTTGGTACAGACACATCACAGAATTAGTGGTCACTCTTCTTTCCCCAGCAAGCATTACTATTACTCCTAATTTCGCTGTTGGACTTTACTGAGACGTTGTTCGCCACATAAAATGGAGTGGAGAGGAACAATTCAAATTACACCACCTTTAACACGCTCTCCAGATTAGGCTCAGGGCTTCCGGATGAAGCACTGATGAGGTGGCACACACCTGATTTACTTCAAGACTTCCAATTCCAGAAGTCAAAATTTACCCTGAGATCCCTACTTTTATCACATTTTAAAAGTGATTTCTGACCTCTGTCACAATGTTAGAACATTGCGCCCAGCAAACCTAAAAGATGCCCGAGATAAATAGTCTGTAAAAAAAATGAGAATACGCATTTTCCAAAAAGAAAAGTAGACAGAGAAGACATCTTAACTCTGCCCACACTCCAGGCATCACAAACCACCCCGAACCTCCACTGACATTGCAACTGCTGGTAGGGGGTCACCTGCGTGCAGAACCCATTAACAAGCAAAGTTTTATGTAATTCTACACCAAAAGACCCCACAACAACCAACAAAAACCAACCAACCAAGCAAAACACACACACAAAAACCTAAGAAAACAAAAACACAAGCCCCCCCCCCCCCCCCCCAACGAAAAAACAACATTAACAAAAATAAGCTCCCCAAAGCCTCAAGAATTTTCTTGTTAAGTGCTACAGAACCCTGGGATCTGTACATCCCTGTACATCTCACACAATCTCCTAGAAACGCCACATCCTTACTCTAGCGCGTTAATTCTACAAGGAGTAATTAAACAACGGGAATGGGGCAGGGCGGCCCCCGTCCCCCCTGCGCCGCCGTACGCCACGCGGTGGCACCAAAGCGCCGCTCTTCCCTCTGCCACCGCACCGCACCTCACCTCACACTGCACAGCACTTGCACCGCACCGCACCGCACCGCACCGCACCTCACCTCACCTCACCTCACCTCACACTGCACAGCACTTGCACCGCACCGCACCGCACCTCACCTCACCTCACACTGCACAGCACTTGCACCGCACCGCACCGCACCTCACCTCACCTCACCTCACCTCACACTGCACAGCACTTGCACCGCACCGCACCGCACCGCACCTCACCTCACCTCACCTCACACTGCACAGCACTTGCACCACACCGCACCTCACCTCACCTCACACTGCACAGCACTTGCACCGCACCGCACCTCACCTCACACTGCACAGCACTTGCACCGCACCGCACCGCACCTCACCTCACCTCACACTGCACAGCACTTGCACCGCACCGCACCTCACCTCACACTGCACAGCACTTGCACCGCACCTCACCTCACCTCACACTGCACAGCACTTGCACCGCACCTCACCTCACCTCACACAGCACAGCACTTGCACCGCACCGCACCTCACCTCACCTCACACTGCACAGCACTTGCACCGCCCCGCCCCGCACCTCACCTCACACTGCACAGCACTTGCACCGCACCGCACCTCACCTCACACTGCACAGCACTTGCACCGCACCTCACCTCACCTCACACTGCACAGCACTTGCACCGCACCTCACCTCACCTCACACTGCACAGCACTTGCACCGCACCGCACCTCACCTCACACTGCACAGCACTTGCACCGCACCTCACCTCACCTCACACTGCGCAGCACTTGCACCGCACCGCACCTCACCTCACACTGCGCAGCACTTGCACCGCACCTCACCTCACCTCACACTGCACAGCACTTGCACCGCACCTCACCTCACACTGCACAGCACTTGCACCGCACCGCACCTCACCTCACACTGCACAGCACTTGCACCGCACCGCACCTCACCTCACACTGCACAGCACTTGCACCGCACCGCACCTCACCTCACCTCACACTGCACAGCACTTGCACCGCACCTCACCTCACCTCACACTGCACAGCACTTGCACCGCACCTCACCTCACCTCACACCGCACCGCGCCACGCTCCTCTCGTCCGCACCTTGCACCGCGCTGCGTTCCCGAGGCCCAGGCTTCTCTGCGCGGGGGTTTCGGCGGGCGTTTGAGCGGAGAAGCCCCCTCGGCTGGGCCGCGCAGGGTGTGGTGCCGCGGGCCAGGCCGCGGTATGGGCAGACACAGCAATGGCCCGTCAGAGCGGAATCTACGTGTCTGTGACTGAAGAGAAGAGCCATCTGAAGGGTGTCGGGGCCGATTTGCATTTTACTGCTCTTTAGGTCAAGTGTGAGTGGAGTGTTCACAAGTGGCAGTGTTCAGAGGGTTTCTCTCACACCTTTTTAGCTCTTCCGTGCCCTTGTAATCCTTGTTATTCTGGGCACATAGAAACAGGACAGCAAGTCATCTGTGTACACCAGAAGAGCCATAGGCCCCCTCCTTCTCTGAGCGTGGCTCTCCCCACTACAGCGGTGGTGCCAGCAGAGCTCATGCTGCCACGAGTGTGACAATAAGCAGACATGCTTTTAAGGACTGCTTTTAAACTGCCTTGTCATTTGCCCTGGCTTTTTACTCTACATTCACCAATCATAATGGTGTCTAAGACCCCAGAACTCTGTCTTGCTCTATGTGGATGCAACTTCATGGCTGTGCAGAGCCCTGGTGTGAGTAAAAACATTCAAGCAGGGCCAGCATCTCACATCTCAGTGACTGTATGTGATATTTTGCTGTTATTACATCTATAACTTACAAGTCTCAATCAGGCTCTGACTCTTCTGAGCAAAATGATGAACAAACAAAGCCTCACCCAGTGCCAACTGAAGGCAGCAGAGGTTGGATGGGCCCCATGGGGAGTGTTCCTAGCCCGAAGAGCTTACAAGTCCAAAAAGACAAAACAAACAATGACAGACATAACAGGCATGCAGGCAGCTGCCTTGGCCCTGACCCTACAATTTTTTCTGGTCTGGTTTAACCCTGTCTGAGAGGGTGCATGATCTGGACTTTTATTTTAAATGCAAATCTTGCCTGCTTTCTAATCCAAGAAAGCTGAATATACTTTCTTTAATGTATTCTAAGTTAAGCCTTTAAGAGCAGTACCAGTATTAAATATATTTTCATATATTTAAAGCATCAATAGAAAATAATCAATGAAGTACCATTTTTTCTGCATCTAATTTGCTTCTTTAAAAAATTATATTGGCCCTTCTCTTTTCTTTCTCCATTTTTCATTATTTTTTTTTTTTATTAATTATTTTTGGTATGCACAATTTCCTATTTCAGGTTTCTATCTTGTGTGTTTATCTTTACCCATGTGTATCCCCACTAGATATCAATGAAACTATTCACATGCTTAATTAAGTAGAGACAAAATTTTGTAAAATGGTTATTTTGCTTTTCATGCAACCATTAATCCCCAGGTATTCTTTTCCTTGGCTCTTTCCATCTCACCTATCTTCCTATTTAGGCTCTAAGGCAGTGGTTCCCATGTCACTTCAGGTCCTCAACCTTCAGCCACACTGACCACACTGGAGTACAAAAGTCTGCCTCCACCTGCCTCCAGAGACTTACAGCATTCCCAAAGACTGGTTGTCCCCCTGCACAACCAACCACCCTCCCTGCCGAGGAGGTATCTCATTGCTGGACAGACGTTCGCTATGCAATCTCCATGCAAACACCACTTTGCCTCCCTGTCCACATTGATTCACACTAATGGTTACAGATTTACGAGAAAGAGAGGATGAGAGGAGAGCAAAGCAGGAAAGGGAGGTAGAGGCAGAAAAGAAATGGAGTTGATGGAGAGCAATTGGATGGAAAATTCCAGAGGGTTTTGAACCTCCCTCAGCTCCCCTTCCTGTGGTAGTATTCCCTGCCTGCTTGAGATCTGAACTGAGCTCAATTTATTTGATCGTAAAGACATAAACCATGGGAGTGCCATACCTTTCCCCCTTTTTGTGCAGCCAAATTCTATATTTCAATAATTAGCTGAGCCTGATTTCAGACAATTGTTCAGGTTAGCCTCTATCCGTGTTCAAAACTTCTGTCTGCAGTTCTCTGTCCTCAGAGTAATGAGACTATCACAGGGAAGAAACCTTTGGGTTAGTCTTCACGTTTTGAACACCTGAGGACTTTTTTTTTACCTCCTTGATCATACTGTCCCAGGAGGAGCTGTAGTTGCTCCTGTTGGAAGCAACTTTGTGTGGATCAACAGTAGGCATCACATACATCTGAGCTCAGCAAAATAACTCCTTATTTTGAGAAAATGTAAGACAGACAATAAGACTCCTTTTGTGTTTTCATATTTGCCTATTTTTTTGAGCATGTTGCTAAACTGAAAGTATCAACATGGCTTGGAAAGGATATTTGGTATACCTGTGTGCTTCTTATTAAAGCTCTACCAGCACCTTAGAAAGGCTTCATATGAACATCCTGTTGTTTACAATGAAGCTGCCTTTGTCTGGATCGTGACAATTTCACTGCAGATTGCACGGCAGTGGGACTTACAAACTCTCCCCACCCCCTTTCCTCAATCACATTCTTTACTTTACAGAACACCAGGTTGTTTTTTTCAAATGTTCCTTGGGAGGTATTTAGGATCCCCACCTCCAAACTTGAACTTCAAAGTCGAGCAGTATGTCTAGTGCCCATCTTCTCAGCATATTTTTCAAAAATGAATGATAAACATTTCAAGCAAAGTGCACTTATTACAAGTTTGTTTGCCAAGTACTGCTGCCTCCCTTCCAAGTTCCAGCTATGTCAAAGCGTCTGGTTTACAAACAGGTTCCTCCCCTTGGCTGGTACATGGATGCCAGGGGCCAGAGGCTTATCGCTAATGAAGGAGTTTCCTGGATGAAAGGGGAAAACGCCGTGGGAGTCACTTGACAGACTCTCACTTGTCACAGAATGTGTAGGTATGCTGTAGTCGCTGAGCAGATGAATGAAGTGATGTGCAGAAGGAGTGATTTCCCTGAGTTCTTCCAGAGCCAGCTCTAAAATTCCCTGAAGTCAATAGATTCCTGTTGATTTCTGTGGACCTGGACATTGGGCTTTCAGGTGATTACTTACTCTAATCATGAGACACTGCCTACCCCAGGTGCCTATCCCAGGTTTATCTTCTTTAGAGGAGTCTGAAGTCATCTGAAATTCCTGAATATTTATGACTTACCTTAACAAAAAAGGAGATAGATAGATAGATAGATAGGTAGATCAGTCTAAAATACTGAAAGCAATGCTGCCCTTTGTCTCATTTTAGCTAGACAAAATGCAACTTACAGAAAGGGTAAGTTATTTTAACTTATGCTCAGGTCAACCCCAACTTCAAGAGAACATAAATCTGGCATAAAGCAGTGTGCTTCTTGTGCATCACATTCCACACTGAGATCTACCATCACACAGACCACCTACACGTTTCTTTTTCATATTGTTTTTTTTCTATCATAGATTGCACAGCAGAATTAAGAACTTTCAAACACCCCTCTGTAGACTTGTGGGAACTCAGGAAAAGCTTACACTGATACATGTTAGCCTGATCAGAACATCTAATGTGTATGACAGAACTGTTATTACTACGTTCTTCTACGGCTCTACTCCTAAATCGTATTTTCCTGTCTTTTACAGAAGATTTTTATATTTCTCCTGTTTTCAGGGGATTTTACCCAAATTTATAGTTACATATCAAATGTGGACTTCACTCAGACGAGAGATAAGTCTTTTCAAGGCTGGTAGAAATTTGTAGAAATCTCCTTTTTTTACATTCCTGCTTAAGGATTTTACTGTCTGTGAGTCTGTTTAAGTGCAGGTTATAATAATAGATATAACATAATTTTCATATTTTCTTTAAATTATTTCATTATATAATGATATATATATATGCAATTGCATAATTTCATTCATAATTTCTTAGCTCTGTATGAGATTGATGCCTGATCCTATGCCATCCTGTACATTGTCTTTCCCTTCCTTTGTTGCAAGGAAGGAACACTGAGTCATGAAGTAGTGATGACAATCCCACTGTCAGAATTATTTGTCTAAATTGGTGGAACTAAGCTTTCAATATCATGGAAAATTTTTGCTGTCTCAGTTACCAAAACAGTGAATTGTGCTTGCTTACTTGTGTAAGTCCTTATAGCACATACATCAGACAAGTTGTCAGATGCATTTTTCACACCCAGTGCCTTGTAGCCTGGATGTTTTGCAAACTGAATGGGTCTGTCCCTATCTTTGCACATGTATGCAAGACTAAAAGGGCAATAGGATGCTTCCTCAGACCTCACGAATTCCTTGCAAAGGCCAAGGCAATGACAAACACAATATTTGTAGAAGACAGAAGGGCTGTTTCAATGTGGCCCTGACCACACAGCACCTCAGCTTCTGGTTGCACCTGCACTGCTGAGTTAGCTCAAGACTCTGGTCCATGTGGGAGCTCACCCTGCACAACTTACATTCAAGCTTGAGCTCTGGGTCCAGTTTGTAGCATGCAACTAGACACAAGCAGATGAAGCCAATTGTTTTCACGATAGGAGTATCTAATACCATATCTGTATATAATTCTGTACTGTACTGTTCTGTACTGTATATTATATACAGTATCTGTACATAATTCTAGTCAAGTACTCAGAAATTTGAACAGTTATCTTTATTACTGTAAGTCCAAAATGTATAAATAGCAAAGAAAAAATAATGGTGTAGTATTAAGGCACACTGAAAAGTGGAGCAAGAAGTGGTTGGCCGTATTTGATAGCAAAAGTTGTTAAATCTTACATAAAGAGTTGCATCAGAGTGAAAATGGCATGCTGCTAGAAAAAAACACCTGATTCTCAAATTTGTGTTTGCAAGCTTTTGATTTAAGTAGTAGGAAAACCAGTGCAAGTTCTGCCTCAATACAGCACCTGCCATCTGGCTGGGCAGAAGCAGCATATAACCTTTTCAAGCACAGATCATTCTGTGGACTGCCTAATCTGATGCCCTTCCTGTGAGAATGTGCAGAAAACTCGTCCCATCTCCCTTTTGGCTGCCTTTCAGCTCCGAGTAGTGCAGTAAAAGAATCTTCTCTGTTTATTCTGTTATGTTTTCCATTATGAAGTTTATAGATTGTCTTCTTGTTCTTGTACTTGAAATGATGAATTATTTGTCATGATTCTGTGTGACCTGATTCTGATGTTCTTAGTCTAGTTGCTATATTTTTTGTAGTACAGTATTTCAGGGTACATCACTCTTTTGGAAAAGTGTATTCTTTTGTGAAAGAACTTCCATTGTGTGCCTGTTTTTCACAATATATACGTATGGTACCTGCTACAAATTATTATCTGCTATATACATAAAAATAAGATGTTTTAATCATGATGTGCCCATCATTCCTGCTGGCCAATTTACAGTAAAAATTCTAAAAATGTCCTATTGGAAAAAAAAAAAATCCAAGTGTGTACTATTCTCTGCTGTGTTTTCTGAAGCTCGTCAAATGTAGGCTGTTTCATATCAATGGCAAGAAGAAAATGTCAGAATTAAAGGCCTTCCAAATTTTCCTGGATCTCAGGAGCCAAAACTCAGAAACATCTTAAGTTTACCTCTACTGATGAAGAGAAGCAAAAGGAAGAAGGAAGTCTACAATTAAAAGAAGTCTAGAATTAAAAGATTTTTAAATCATAAGCACAGCTTCCAGAAACAAACAGGAAATGTCTGCTATCCAATGAATTTCAGTGTGACATTTTCTACCTCTGAACCACTAAGACATTTTCAAAAGTCCAGGTTAGACTAAAATGGGAGGGAAGGGATTTGTTTCCCTGGTAAGGTTACTTATTTCACACAAGCAGATTTTGACTTGCGATGAGGGCTCTCATTGCCTTAGGAATGTAAGAGGTTAATTCAAGCTGTCTTGATATCAGATAATAATTACATGATTTATGACCTCTGTCACAAAGCATCCAAGAGATCAAAGACCAAAATAATGTTGGTTCATTTTATGTTGATTTTGTTCAATGCTAGTAACAGATGGGACTTGGTGTTTTTCTTGCTAGAAGCCTTTTTTTGTTGTTGTTGCCGTAAGTGCAGTAAGCTGATTGCTGCTTAATATGTGTAATTTTCACCATTTATCCTTGAATTTACTTTATGTTTTCTACCCATAACATACCCATAAGAATGGACATTTAGTATCATGAAAGAAGTTCCTAAATTTTCTAAAAACAGGGATTGAAAAAAAAGCATTTTAGATTTGGGGTACAGGACAGTCTTACACTAAAATTTCATTTTGAAATTTATTTTATTTATACCCTTTTAAAATCAGTGCTGCACCACTAATCAGTTTTCCTGCAGGCTCCTTTATATTTTGTAAAGTGGCAGACATGTTATATTGCTCCTCTGTTTGGCTCATTTAATACTGCAAACTTTTTAGCTGTGGTAGCATAGGTATTCTTTTCTGCAAGGAGGTATATAAAAAGTATTATCAATACAGAAATTCAAGGAGTTTAGGTAAGAATAAATTAATTACCTAAGTTGGAATTTTGACAAGACACCAAAATCAGTATTACCTCTTCTGTAAATGAGTGCAATGAGAATAAGTCACAATATAAGAGCTCAAGACTTTACTTTCTATATGTCATTGGAAAGAGACAGCACTTTCAGCATCAGAGTTTCTTTTGGCATGGGACACAGGATTGGATCAATACTGACACAAGAACAGGAACGTCACCTGCCAGTTTCTTTACAGCTTGCTTGGTAGAAAAGAAAAAGTTGGTTAAAGCACAGGAACTGCTCTCAAAAGGCTTTTGTTTCATTTCCAGACAAGTCTCAGAATTCTTCTCTGATCTTGGGCACTCTCTGTCTCTCAATTTGTCTCTGTACAATGCAAATAATAGTAGTTACTAACTTCACAGGATTTCTGAGCGACTTGACTCATTAAGTGTTGTCTATGAGATTTTCTTGCTGGAAAGTAATATGAAAGTGCCAGGTTTTACTTACAGTTATTAGTACTTTATATACTAGTACACACTTAAACTAGTTTAATGTTTGGAAAAAAAAGCTTCCAATTGTATACCTATAGTTTCTCTGGAGATTGTTTTGTGTTTGTTTTTTTTTTTTGTCTGTTTTGGGGGTTTTGTTTTTGTTTGTTTTTTTTTTTTAATACAGTAATATCTTCTAAAAGACTTGTTCAGAGAAAGATATGCTACCAGTAAGGACTCTTTTCATTCCTTAGACTCCTAGGTTTTGTACTGATACATTTGGAAGCATCTGTCTTGATGACTGCAAGGTCCCAAAGCACAGTATTTCCGCCTGTTTTGCAGACGATAAAACCAGAAGTACTATTGTATAAAGCAAGCTGTTATAGCTGCCTACATTTATTCTTGTAAGAGCTACAGTATTTTAGAAAAACATTTTAAAATTGCTGTTGAGAAGGAATCTGATACAGACCATAGGAAGTTGCTCACCCCAGTTGACAAAAATAGCACCCTTATTTCTAGCATGAATTTGTCCAGATTTTCCTACTATTTTACTTTTTTACATTATTGCTAATTTCATGTATTTGCTAGATTTAAGAGTCTGTAATCAAACCCATATAATTACCCATGGTAACAGCTTAGAGGTTAGGTCTAAATCAATCTTTAGTATTCTCAACTGATAAACTAAGCAGATTAAGCTCTTTGAGTCTTTTACCCTGAAGCATGATTAACAGTCCCCAGGTCATGTTTGTGACTCTTCTCTGAACTTCTTCAACAATATTCCTGAACCATGGACCCCAGAACTGGACAAAATATTCCAGTAATGATTTCATCAGTGCTAAATACAACAACAGTGTAATAACTCTCGACACCTATCTTCATTCATTATTCCTCTGATGCCTATTTATTAAGCTCATATTAGACATTTTGTGCACTGTGTCACATTGGGAAATTATACCCAGATGACTATGAACTCTGATCCCCAACTCTTTTTGAGAATCACTGCTTCCCAGAACCGAGGCTCCCCTCTCTAATTACAGGCTGAAATGCTAGTTTTTAGAGTTTTAGTTACGTTAAATATATTTGCCATAGTAATCTCAATACTATTTGCAAGAGATTTGCTCACCTGGTATTGGTGATGACCCTATGTACTCACCCTTCAGTCACTGTTTTGTTCTCAGATGTAGGCACTGACGGCCCAGCTCTGTTGATCTACCTGGGGCAATGGTCAATGCCTGAAGTTTCAGCTGATAGAGGAAGACTCTTTTGAAGCATATTCCCACGAGACTGGTACAATTCTCAGCCACATCTTGGTAAGATGCATTTCTGAATCCCACAGAGATGAGTAAGGAAGGTGCTCACTTTTCTTCCACCATTTATAAAGCTGGAAGTTGCTATTGATCATGAAGTATCCGGACCTTTTAAAATAAATACACTTAACACCATCTTTTGGTATTGAATGCCACAGTTCAAGAACTTGTTGTGTAAAGCTGAATTGTCTTTTCTTTGTTCTACATTACCCTGTCACTGATACTGTATTAATACATGTATTATGATAGCATATACAAAGACTGGGTTAAATAGTTTTAAATTATCTTTGCAAAATTAAAAATTCCAATTAAATCTCCTCAAACTATCGTTTTCCAGCAACACAGGCTACATAACATCAGTGCCAGAGGACACACCAGTCCTCCTGAATCCCAGCTATTCGTTAGAACATCCTTTCTCATCTCTTAGCCAAAGAAATTAACAATATTTAATTGAGAAATCATTCCAAAATTTACAGTTCTGTTAAAACAAACCAAACCAAATGCAAACCCCTAAACTATAAGGTTTGGTTGAAAGAAACATATTTGTCCAAAGATGCCATTTAAACAAGTCCTACAGAGAACTACAGATTTTACTGGTATACTGAGTAGGTATACCCAGTCCCACACTTGAAGTAAGCAGATTGTAGATAATCTCAAGATTTCACTAACCCACTATCCCTCCAACTACTCTCAAATAACAATTTGTTAGTGAAAAGCAGTAAGTAATGAGAAGACAGAGAAATCTTCAGTGGGTAGAAAAGGATAGGTAAATTGTACTTCTTACTATAAATATTACATACATGATATGTGCTTCTTTTAATTTGTAATCCTTATTTTCCTTGGTGCTATTCAGATTTATTATCAATGATATATATGTATTATTACATATATGTATGTTCATATATATGTATATTACATATATACACACTGTATATATATAAATACATCTAATGCTGTAATTTTCTCAGACAAATGATGCTGGTTTTGCAAAAGGCTTTATAGAAGGATATATTTGCTGCTCTTCAAAATGTGCACAGGGGAAATGTTGTTGTGTCTGTCAGAACTAGTTACAGCTTCTTCTTTCTCAGCCTGCCCTGTCCTGTCTTGCTTTGCTCCTCAGCTGAAGTTACAGCATAAAATAAGTTTGTGAACCCTATATGGTTCTAATTTATGAAGCTGGCTTTGGTCCCTAAGGGACCATATGCTGGCCAGAAATCATCACGATAAAGATACAGTTCATCTTCCCTCTGAATTTCCCATCCTTTCTTTAGCTTAACATGCTTTTTTGGATAAGACAGAAAGCAGTGGGAACCAGCTCCTCTGGTTTTACACTGCTTGACAGTTCCCTTCAGCCAGGGGAATTTTTACACTGGCATCTGTGACCAGATTCCAAGTTTCTTTACTGTTGAAAGACTGCAAAACAGCTGGGTCAAGGGGCAGAGAGTCTATACGAATTTATTTTGCTAAAGCTTGAAGTCTGGTCTTGCTTAGCTAACAAGATCTCATTACATCATAGCCCATGCAGCTATGCCTTGCAAAGTGTTCCTTGGACAAGACAGTGAAAAACAATTAAGAAAACGGCAAACACAGAGATTACTCAGCCTAGTTCAAACGCGGATTCTTGCACCCAGCACTCAAGTCTTCACTCAAATTTGATAAGGGGGAGGGGAGCGAAGAGAAAAAGTAAACCAAAAAAGTACATTAATACCCATCGTTTTAGTTTGTGAGGAACATCCCTTGCTTTACTGTAGAGGCTAGATCCTTTGTTTCATTGTAAAACTTTCCTCTTATGTGTGATGTTATAGGGAAGTCAAATACAAAACCAACAGTCCTACTGCTACACAGATATTTTGTGGAATACCGAACACTGAATTTTACATCTTAGACTATTGTTCAACAAAACAAACCACAAAATACTTGCAAATGTGCTGTCAGTACTTCCATGCTCCTGTTTTCACATTCAGCACATTAATGAAGAATCAAGAAAAATTACAAGACAGAATCCAGCCTTGAACCCAGAATTTTTTCGTGCTGTAATAAAGTGATGCATGCCACATACATGAGTACCCTAAACAGCTATGGCTATGTCTGTTCCCTAGCTACAAATAACTTGTTTTCAAATTGTGCTGCAAGATCCATTGTAAACAAACTGAAATAGACTTTTTACAGCGCATGGTACGACAAAGTCCTCAACTTGCAAGTGTTAACTGCTACTGAAATAGAAATCTTAAATATTAATAACTTTAACACATTTCCATTAGAAATATTTCCTTTTTGTTTATGAATACATCTTCCCACATACAATCCAATGTAGCAGTGTTCCTGAATATTTAAAGGAACAGTATGGATGGTCTCATTTATCTTCATAGGGTGCTAAGTATCTGGTGATGACAGTTCAAACTGCTCATATGTAAGAAAGTCAGACCTGGCTATTGTGATCATGGAGCCTTAACACCTACACCACCCAGCCTATGACATTTTCCTGAATTAATTATTATTTAAATGATAGTATATTTCTAGGAAAATATTCATACTTGCTTTAAGAATTAATTGTGATGGGAAACCCCTGACAGCATGTAAGAAATTATTCCAGGATGGTTTTACTGTCCAGAAAAAGTTTTACTGTTAAAAATGTTCCTCTGTGTTCTAGTCTGAATTTGCCTCACTGCAGATGCCATCCTTTGGAATCTCTTATACATTGCCTATGACATGGAAGACTCTTCTATTATCACAACATACTGGTTTGTAGATATTGTGATACATGTTTTCAAATTTGTTTGAATTCTAATTACTCTTACATTAGCCTTTTCCAGGTTTTAACCATCTCTCTATGACTGTGGACATATATTAGCTCCGATCACAGCCTTGCACTGAGGCCTGAGCAAGGATTTTGTTCAGTCGATTATCTGTCATGATCCCTGTGGGTTTTTAGAAGTGCTGTTTCTTATCAACACAGGCCCTTTGTCTCACCCTCAGGCCCTCCCAGCAAATATCCACTGCACATTTTGCATTCCCTTTTCCTATGCATCACTTTAGTGTGTATTTCATTCATTGTTTGGGACTGATACCAGATTGACAAGCCTATCCACGCTGTCCTGTTTACTGCTTAGAATTACAGTTATAGCTTTTGCGTTCTTCCATTCTTTTGTAACTTCCTTTGTTTTCACAGGTTTATTGGAAATCTATATTAACGATAAAGCGAAAACCTCATCCCACTCTTTTAAGACTCTAGAATATCAATTATCTATGCCTATTTATTTTAAAATCTCTAGCTTTTGTAACTGCTGCTTATTGTCATTTTTTGTTGCTCTAAAATGGAAAACTATTTATTCATCGTGTGCTGCAATTAAACCATTCAGTTTTCTCTTTGTTATTTAAAATTTTGTGATCATGTTTTCCTTATATGTCACCATCCCCTAATACCACGTAGACATAGGTATGTGTAGTAATGTACATGTAGGTATATGTAATTCTTCAAATGTGGGCTTCCTCCTTTTCTCTTCTTCCACATGGATTTGAAATAATCCAAAATAACGGGGTTTGGTGCATCCACACAATGCAACATGATGCTGCAGTGGTAGATTTTCAATAAAGAATGCCAGCACTTCTAACTGGAAGAGATTTTTAAGAAGTCAGGATCCATTTAAGTACTTTTAAAGACCAGATTTTCAAGATTCAGCTGTACACTTTGAGTATTTGATTTCTTTAAAAGGTGGTGACTTCTTTTGTTAGCATGTGGTGCTCACTTGTTTCAGTTCCTTAAGTGGTGACTCCTTTTGTCTGACACATGAAGAACACTCATGGATGGAAGAATACTTCCCTTAATGAGAAAATGTCAGACTCTCTCCTTTGGTTAAGATGCTTGCTGCCAAGTTTTAGGAAGAAAGCCCTCCAAACACACACAAAACTACTGGATGGTTAGACTGAGGTAAGAAGATGCATATGGTTCAAGCATCTGACTCCGTAACATGCTTTCCAAACATTAGATTAAGCTTCAGTTGGTGCCTCATCCTTGGGAATATGGACCACTGAAGCTACCATGGTTCCAGCCTTCAACTGCAATCAGGAGCTATGAATTACTGGAAAGATTTGAGTGCAGTTGCATTTTGTTACTGTGAAAATAAATTATGTCTATCACCAAAAAACTAGACTGTGTAAATAAAAATAATTTCTTTAAAAATTAGTTTTTAACAAATGGGCATAAAACTGCTAAACCGCTAGCCTTCGTACTCATGTCTAAGGCTACAGACAATACTTCTTTTCCTTACAAATTGTTTGTTCTAAAAAGCACTTTTTTCTGAGTCACTTATCCTTGCCTACTGCTTTGCTTCTTACACAATGAGTAAAATAACTGACAGACTAAAGTGCAGCTCTATGATATTCACTTGTGTTGACAGTGCGTGATCCTAAATTTCTCTGATTATTCTCCTAGCTGTATTGGCTGTGTAGCTGTAGCAATTAAAAAGCAGGTTATACTGTAGAAGGAAAGTCATGAGTGGTATGCTGAGGAAGCAAATAGTATTTTGTCATCTTTGATCACAGTTTTCTACAAATTTGGAAAACAAGTGACTCTGCTGCTCCTGTATTACAGAGCCCTGTAATTCACTTCTACAGTGAAGTATCTCTATTGCCTTAAAAACACATCTTCTGAGGTTGTGTGCCCACAGTCCTCTTAAACAAACCTAAAAAGGGGCCTGTTTATTTAGCAATTGACTAGCATAAAACTACTGTATCTAACCATATTTTTAACATCCATGGTCTGCTTTCAATTTACTTCCCAAGCCCATGAATTCTACACAAGTGCTTATGGGCAGAAAGATGACTACTTAATACATATTAATTTGTGTGTATGACATAGAAATGGTTTCTAAAAAGACAGCTCTGACCCTTAATTCTAAATACTGACAAAATTTCCAGAATGCCTGGAATGGTGTTACAGATGTGTAAACGTCACGGAACTGAAAGCAATTTTGCATCTTTAATACGGTCCTTGTGTCTGTGGTACCAAAGGAAGGCATCATCCAGATACAGCTGTAACTGTTGTTTAGGTTACTAAATATATTTCCCTAAATATAAGAAGTTATTTTGCTTAAGAAGAAAATAACTGTATGTTCTTTTGTTTTACAAAGTCATATTTTAATATCAGTGTTGAAAACTGCATTTGGGGTGGAAGAGAACAATTAACCCTATTTTCTTCTGTGAAACAGAACCTTGCTTGTTTCCTTCAGAACATCCAGGTTCTGGCAAATGAATGTCAGCTCTGGAAGAGCAAACCATAAGCCATGGGCAAGTCACATGTGCCCCATGAAGACTTCATGGGGCAAGTCTATCAGAGGTCTTGTGCTACTTTACCGTAAGAAGCCCACTCATTTACTACTCCTCTACCAGCCCACACACCATTTTTGTTCTGAGTAAGGCTGGAGCAGTTCATCTGGAGGTGACGCTTCCCATTGGAGCACAGCTTGTGGCAGAGATGCTTCTACACAACCTTCTGCTGAGGGGTGAGAAAGTACTACACCTGGAAGAGGAGAGCAGAAGCAACAATGAATACAAGAGAAAAATCCGCCTGTCAGAAAGGTTTATGCCAGCCTTAACAAAAAATTTCCTCAAGTCCCTATGTCTTAAGTTTTGCTCCAAGGAAATAGAGAAGGGGAAAAATAGAAATAAATGAGCACAAGACAGAAAAGGAAAGGTTGGACTTCGGACATGGGTGGAATTTGTGAAGACTCATTGCTTTATATTCATGACCACATTTTCACTGCTGAGATTGCTTTTTGACTTACCTGGCCCCTACAAGCCATCCCATATAATCCATAAACTCAGGATGGTATCTGGGCTGCCTTTGCATCTGGGTGAGCGAGTTGGGAACCTCAGAGTAAGAAGTTCACAGTGGGCAGTGTTCTGTGTGGCTGATGGCAGTTGCAGGAAAGGCTGAAGTGAGTACATGTTCCTAACTGCTGCCCTTCTTGGGGTTGCCATACCCTGCTATTTTGCCATTCAGAGCCCTAAACCCGCTTTTGCAGATGGTGTTTATATAGTCTGTATGTATGTAAAAGCAACAGATGTTCTCACCGATGGCTGAAACGCGACAGCAAAGGCAAGCAGCTGCAATGTTGGCGTTTTTTTATATATGTATATCTATACACATATAAAATAATTATTATTCTAATTGGCTTCTAGACCCTTCTGGGGCCTAAGCCATAAGTCATCTCCCAGGACTGTGACCTAAGCACTTAATTTTGGTTGTTCTGGAGCAGGGCTGTGCTATCACTTTGGAAAACAGGGGTTGAAGACTGGCTGGAGCAGGAGCAGCAGCAGCAGCAGGGGTACACAGCCCAGCAGGCGGAATGCTTACAGAGGAAAGGGGAAGCTTGGGTCAGTTGCTGCTCTAAGGACTGGTTGGGCATTTTACCTAATGACAATTTAATGCTCAGCTGCCCAGAAGATGCTTAAGCTGTAGGAGGTTGGTTAGGCTGAGGAAACTCACGAGCTTTTCAGCCTGTGACAGTTGTTATTTTGAGTATTTTCAGAGGTGGCATCTTAATGAGCCTAAAGAATTTTACTGGCACCTTATCAGTGTTAACTCCTCAGGAGCTAAACATGGATTTGGAAGATTGCAGTCTTAGGTTTACATCCCTAATCCTTAGCAGCACCTTACAGGTCAGATGCCAAACTTTCCAGAAGTTATGAGCTGTTCATGTGACTTGTGAAGCTACTTATTTATGTATGTTTGTGATACTGCTCCCTGGATTATACTTTGGAAACTCACCAAAAGGTCTAGCAGTCTTAAAACTTTCCTCACCTTTGCCTAAATAAGACTTTCATATATGCAAATAATGGATGGGAACCAGGACCCGAATTGTCAGCATGGTGTATTTATATATACGTGGCCACAAAATAGAAAAAGAATTCAGAAAGATGTATAGGTCATCTTCATGTACAGATACCAAATACAATGTCAAAAATTCTGACATGTTTTTCCAATACAGAAAGCAAAGAAAAGATTTGCACAGTTTTTTACTTCCTATATCAAAGAAATCAGACTGGCATGGTGTAATCCCTTTGTTTCTGCCAGTACTGCTCAGGGCAGGATTCATTACAGGTCAAGCAAGACAATTTAGAGCACCACACTTTTCCTTTTCTCCAGTAACTCATAATTATTTGGGACTTTTTAAATTTGGTTGCTGCTGTAAAGTCTATTGAATAACTAAAAAATGGAATTACACTTGATTACACATATATAAAACTGCAGTCAGTGCAAACACTGAAATCATCAGCAAATTTTTGAACACAAGTTTTTTACCAAACATTCCTAAATCAGTAACTGGTTGTAATGGCCTAGCCATTTCTCAAAGCTGAGAAGTGCAATGGGATTTATTTTCATGATGAATGTCAAATACCTTTCTCAACAATTTAGAAACCTTAGATTTTAATGTTGATTGAAAGAGCTTAACTGGTTATGAGAGGTTAGTTGACTATGCAGAAAGTCGAAAATTCATTTTCTTTTCAGAATAACAGGAAAATAACATGGTGGTCAAAGGAATGCTGAAGGTGTTTACTGCCTGCAGGATAATCCCCCATTTTGTGAGATAGCCTGGAAAGTGGACATAGAGATTCAGAAGAAACAAGTTTCTCTCTTTTGACATGTCAACAAGCTAAAAGTGGAACTTTCCTTCTGAGTATCAACAGCTACTGGTAGGATACAGGAAAGGGAATTTCTCTGGGAGGAGAAATCAGACTGGGAAATAGGATTTGCACGAGAGCGTTAAACTGCCACCTTCACCTCACAGTATTAGTGGGAAATGCCTAGTGCTAATTACAGTATAAGGACCATGAGCACATGTAAAACATCAGGCTGAAGAAAGGCAAAAAGCTGTGAAATTTTCACACTGGAAGAGAAACAACCTCGACTTGAAAAGCTGACTTTTAATATTAAGCACTCCGTACAGCAACTCACTTGGATCAATACTTACTATACTACACCTACCTTAAAATAGGAACTGTGATAAAATAATGATAAACTTGATGGTTTTCACCATAGGCTTCTGTGAGGATCCCTGTGTGCCTGAGTAACAACTGGCCTCTGAAACACGAGGAATGTCCCAAAGGAAACACTCTTTCCTTCTTGATACTTCAGTACCAATAGCAAATTGGCATTTGCTTTTAAGTGAAGAATTTAGGAAAAGCTGAAGTCTGCTGGGGAGCTCTTACATAGACAAAGCAGGTACCATGTTTACACCAGGGAATATGAAATAATTTCATACTTCCGCTGAGGATTTGTTTACAGGTGTTGAAATCTTTAAGAGTAATCAAGGTTGCATTAGGATATCACAGCCTTCTTCCCAGATACCATTCCAAGGTGTGTTTTCTATATATTCTTTTTCAGGATGCAGCATCGCAGAGGACAGGTATACAAAACGGAATGGCAAGGTTTCTAGGGCGAAAGAGCAAAAAGAAAGTTGCCAGCTCTCATTAAGATTTATCATAGGTCTGAACTTTTGTAGTCCCGAAGCTTAACGACAGATGGTGGTGTAACTCCACCAATTTTGCAACGTCTCCTTTCGCTTTGATGTTGTAATACAGATTCCCCTCGGTTTGACTTCGGTTAAAACCAGCATTTTCTGATCTTTCCGAAGTGTCTCGGGAGCTGTGTGTGTGAAGAGTGGGAACGAACCTGTTTAAAAGAGGAGCCCGTTTGTTTTCCTGTTCGCTTTCTAAACAATCCTAATGGAAATGGCTGTGATAGACACCCAACGCTGCCAGCGGCATGGAGAAAACACATTAAATTAATTAAAGGAAGACGGTTTCAAAGCGGTATATTTCAAGCGAGAAATACAATTGTGTAGATGAAATCTCGAACCGTAAACAGGAAAAAATAAAACACACTTTTTTTTTTTTAATTAGAAATCCCAGTTATATTTCACACCGTAATCGCCGTTGCAAAAGAAAAAAAAAAGAAAAAAAAGTCGGGAAAGTGTTTATTTGTTTAGCTTTAAATTTGTGTGGGACCGGCGAGCACCGCCGAAGCATTCAAGCAGCTAAAGGCCGCGCGGTTCCCAGTGCGCTGTCGCCCCGGACAGACTCTCAGCGTGCCCTCTGAACGGAGGGTTCGTGGAACAAAGCACAGCCCGCGCGAACGGACGGGGCTAGTGGCGCTGAGGAAACTCGCGGCAGCGGAGGGGCCCGGCCCGACGGCGGCGGCCCGCAGCACGGCCCGGCCCGGCAGTGGCGGTGTGCCGCTCACCCCGCCCGTCCGGGGACGCCGCCGCCCGCTCGGCGCCCAGCGAAGCCGTCGGTGGCCGCACCGCTCCGGCGGTCCGGTGCCGCGGGCTCTGCCCCCAACAAGTGCGCGGCTCAGTGTGTTCCGCCGATATCGGTGTTCGGCCTCCCGCCGCGGACGGCTTACGAAGTAGAGCCGCCGCTTCCCCCGGGGCACCCCTTCCCCACAGCCCGCGCCCGCACTGGGGGTGAAACGGCAGCCTCCGTGCCGCGCATTTTGCGCCCCCGAGATGCTCCGCGCCCGGGCCGCGGAGCCCGTCGGCAGCCGGAGCCTGCAGGAGCCGATTTCGTTTGAAAGCTGGCGGGGAGCGAGGCGGCGGGCCCAGCACGCTTCCCGTCCACTGCCCGGCCGGCCAGCGAGGCGCGGAGCCGCAGAGGGCGGCTGCCCGCGGAAACTCTGTCCCGCGCCGCCGCAGCCCCGAGGGGTGCGCGGCGCGTGTCGCCCGCAACCGTTGAGTTCGCAAAGCGGCGCGGGAGCCGCCAGCTCCCCGGTAACCCGTGCGGTGTCGGGGCGGGGGAAGGGGGTGCCGAGACAAAAGAGTGGCGAGCAGCAAATAAATATGTTTTACGACCACCCATCGGCCGCGCCGAGAGCCTGCCCCGGCGGTGAACTTTCACCTCGCGAACCCGGCCGCGCCCCATTGGCTGCCCGCGCCCCGCCACCGCCCCGCACGGGCCCCGCCACCGCCCCGGCCCCCACCAGGCCCCGGACCTGCCGCCGTGAGCAGGCGGAAGGGTGCGCAGCGGGGCTGGGGCTGCTTGCGCCCGGGGGCCGCTGCGGAGGGGCCCCGCAGAGTTGCCAGAGTTGCGGCGGCTCCGCCTCCGCGGTTGCGGCTCCCCCCGCCCCACCCGGTGCCGCCGGGGCCGAGCGGCTGGTGGTGCCCGCGCCGGGGATCGCCAGCGGCCACGGGCGGGAGCGGCGCGGCGGCGAGCGGGCAGGCTCCCGCCGAGCACCGGGCGGCAAAGTTTGCGGGGGTTTTAATTTTAACAACCGCGGTGCCGGTTAACGCCGACTGACGGCCGCTTTGATCCTGGTCCCCGGCGAGCACCGGGCGGCTCTCCCATCCCATCCCATCCCGTCCCGTCCCGTCACACGCGAGGAGCGCGAGGCCGGTGTCTCCGCGCTGTGCTCTGATGGGCGCCGGGACAACGAACCTCGCGCTCCGCTCGCGAGCAGCGCGTGCAGCCTCCGCGCTCGCGCGAGTCCTTTCTTACAGAAGCACCCCCGGTACTGAGCGGCCGCGATTCGCGGCGGGTACGGGTGAAGACGGCACCGGCCTGTGCCCCTCTGCCTGCCGTGCCAGGGCTCCTCCCTTCCCCGCACCCCCACTCGGGTATCACTGTAAAATGTTTCTCCATGGGGAACCGGCAACCCCGGACACGCGGAGAGCTGCGGGTCTGCACTGCGGGAGGACTCCTCTGGGGCTCCTGCACCTTGCTCCGAAATGGCCCGGGGGGGAGAAAGAGGAAAAAAGTTTGCGGTCCCAAGCGTCTCCCTGGCAAAGCTGCCACCGGAGCCAGGCCCGCCCGGCCACGTTGCCCCCCCTCCACGCGTGTCCCCGGCCCGCCTTCGCGCGAGGCCCGCGGCACCTCGGGGCTGCCAGCACGGCACGGAGCTCGGCTTTGTTTTCCGCCCGTCTGCTAAACTCGCTGTGCCTAACGGGGCCGGGGCGCGGCGGGAGGGGCGCGACGGCGGTAGCCGCCGCCAGCAAACAACTTCTCCGACGGTGTGTTTGTTGACATAGCAGGTGAACCTGCTGCCCGCCGCGGCCACAGCTCCCGGCTCCAGCGGGGACCAGCCGGGGGAGGCACGGAGCGGCGCGGGCACGGCCCAGCGCGTCCCGCCGCACTTTTTTTTTATTGTTGCCATCCCCCTCCACTGCTCCCCCCGCCCCCCCGCGCGTTATTAGCACTTCTGTGCAGGCCACTGCGCGATCATGTGAGGGCTTCCTGCTCACTCCCCTCTCCAAGCAGCCGGTGTGTGCGGCGCGGTTTTCTTTCCTTCTCTCCCCCCCCCCTTTTTTTTCGCATTCCCAACAAAACACATACACACAGCGGCGCACCCCGCACACTCCGCGCTCGGGCGGACCCGCAAGCCGAGGCAGGGAGCGCGGCACCGCACCGGCAGCGTCAGGCACCGCAAAGCACGGCCGGCGAGGCGCGGGGCACCACCGCTCCGCGCGCGCGGAACAGCCCCGCGCGCCCGCCCGCCCCCCGCTCCCCCGGCCCCGCGCGTCCCGGCGGCGGCTCCGCCCGCAGAGACTTTGCATGTGCGCGCGGCGGCGCGCGGCTCCGGTCGCCCTTTTCTCTCGGTGTCAGCTCGCCGGGACGCCCTGCACGGTGTCGGTGTCTCCTCCCGGTAAGTGCTATTCCTCCCCCCCCCCCCCCCCCTCCCCGGTGTGACTTGCTGATTCCACCCGCTCCCTCCCTCCCGCCGCCGCCGCTCACTGACTTGCTGCCGGCTCGGGAAAGTTTGGCCGCGGCTGGCGCGGCCGCGGGAGTGACATGTGTCAGGTCTGCCGGCGCCCGGGGGCACGGCTCCCAAAAATGCACCGCGGGCGGGGACCCGGGAACGCCTGTGTCCCGGCCGGAGTTCCTGCCTCTCCTGCCCAGCCCCGCGTACCGGGCCGGCCGGGGGAGCGGGGCGGCGGCGGCGGCTCACCTAAAGCTGCGGGGCTCCCAAGGCTGGCAGCGCGGGAGCCACCCTCCCGCCGCGCAGGGCCGCGAAACGCGCGACACCCCCCCCCCCCCCGGAGTAATTGAAAACAAACAACCTGTAGCCTCGCCGTACGGGTACAGAAGTGCGAGGCGGGGAGGGCTCGGGGCCGGGCTTCTGAGGGAACGTGTGCCGGGGAGGCTCGGACGTCCGCGCCTCGCCTCCCCCGTTGTGGTTTTTTTTTTTTCTTTTCTCTCTTTTTATGTTTTTGGTTTTTTTTCTTCTCTTCCCCGAGACCTCCCCAGCAGACAGCCCGGGTGAAGAAACGTGTCACGTTTCTCTTTGTGTGCTGCCTGCCTGCCGAGGGAGCGGCGCACCCCGGCCCCCGCCTCCCTCCCGCCCGCCCCGCGCAGGGGCCGCAGCTCTCGCTCCCGCTGCCGGCCCCCCCCTCGGGGCCGAACCGGGGCGCCCCCGCTGGCGCGGGCGGAAACCGCAGGGGCGCGGTGTGCCCGCGGGGCATCCCGCCAGTGTGCGGGCTGACCCCCCCTTCGCTTGCACCGTCCCAAAAGACAAATAAAAGCCCAAACCCAATAATAATGAATAATGTCAGAGCTGCGGAGCTCCGGAGATGGCCATTGTGGCCATTGTGCTGGGGCCTCCCCTTAATTCGGTTCTCTAAATTGAAAAGACTGCAGGACTAGGAAAGTTTGGGAAGTTTAATTTTTAAGACTGGGGAGAGGCAGAGGCCAGTGGCTATCAAGCACACTTGGTGATGCTTTTCCAGTCAGGAGCAGAGAGGGGAGGGAAGGACGAGCATGGGTGCAGACTGTGGAGCTCTAGGCCTCCCATAACCTTCTGTAGAGACGTTTGCTGCCCATGGAGCTTGCATACGGAAAGTGAAGGTGAAGGCAGTCCATTGAGGCAGTTTTGCGCCCTTCCCTGCAGCTGGGCTTTTGCCGGGTTCAGGGTCAGGTTTGGGAGTCTGCTGGCCCACTTCCCTGTGTAGCCATGGCCGAGTGTGCTGACCACATCCAGGAATGGGATTTCTGGCAGAGGTGTAAAGCCTGGGCTGTGTTCAGGCAGTTGGTACAGGCAGGAAAACATTCAGCTAAAACTTGTGAGAGTAGTCCAGACAGAAAGAGGGCTGCCAGTGTGTGCTCTGGGGAAAAATAATCTCAGCAGTAACCACCCTCAGTTTCTAGTGTCGTCGTCTGTATGTAAGGAGTGCAGAGCTGCTGACAGAGGAACAGGCAGTAGTCTCCACCTGGGAACCTGCTCTTAGAAAGCCCTGTTTATGTACTTTCTCACAGAGAGAAACACAGAAGTTCCCCTTCCAAAGAGGATTTCCCCGTGTCTCTTCCCTGCATAACAGCTCCTGTCTGAAACTTGCTTGAGGGAGCAGGAATCTGTCCGTTGACCTCAGTAAGAACGGCTCCATTGACTGCATGGGCTTGGATCAGGCTCTTGGAAATTTCATTCAAATGTGAGACTAGGAAGTGGTGGACGGTGTCTGTGTACCCACCTTAGTTTTTGTGTGTGTAGGGGGGGAGAAGTCAGAGGCAAAGTTTTTAGAGATTCTCACATAATTTTTTTTTTCCCTGATGCTAGGTAATTTAAAACCATTAAGGAAAAACATTAGTGCTAGTAATACTACTCTGAAGAAAATATGATTAATTATTAAATCAGTTTCTCTAATGCTACACTAAACCTTTTTGAGTGAGATATAATTTTTAGTGTTTGAATTAGTATTTATTTTTAATTTAAGGTTTTTCCTGACTATAATATTTGTTATATTAAATACAGATACTAGAAATACCCCTGTTTTGCAGTAATATGCTATTTTTAATGTCATTCTTGCAAACAGGTAATGTTCTGTAGCATTTTTGTATACTTAAATCATTCCTTTAACTATTCAGAATAGTAGATTACTAAACTGTTGTGGGAGAGGAGCGAGTGTTTCAAGTACAGCGATTCCAAAACCCATACAGTAACCTTCATGGGAATTGATGTGTCACTTAGTGACATACAAAAGATACACAATTAGACATTCTGATTTATTTTGTTAATATACAGCATCTGAAATACACTGCTTCATGTGAGGCCTTGGTGGTATATGCTTTAACTGTAACCTTGCCAGGAAGCTTAAGCGTAACCAATTGGATAAATATTTGGGTATTTCTTTGTTTTTAGTTTAACCTCAGTGATCCTTACTTTTGGTCACAAGATCTTTACTGCAGTGAAGTGTTTGTAATGTTTGAGAGAGGACAGAACTTGAATGATTTGTTGCTTTCTGTTTCGTGACGATTTGTGTAAAATTACCAAAGAGTCTATAGGTAACAACCAAACTAAGGTTTTTTTGAGTGTGAGGTAGAGTCATAAAAGTATTTCAAGTTCAGAACGTTTTAACTAGTGAATACATGGTACTATTTTAAAGCTGCACGAGGGTTTGTACAAGTCAGGTGTTGAGTTTCATGCATTTTTGAGTGACTATTTTTTTTGCAATCATCTGTTGCTTATACATTTTTTAAATGCTTTCTGTAATAGACTGTGTCAGACTATCATTTCAAGATTAAAGGTGTATTTGCTCAGAAACATTCCTGTCAGACTCCAGTGTGTTTTTAGAAAAGTTCTTGTTGGACTCGAATGCATTTTAAAAAATTACAGTAGCACAAGCTTTTTATTATTTTTTTTGTGTGTGTGTGGACTGATTTACATGAGCTGGAATGAGCTTTTTATATTCTGAGGAATATACCTGATTCAGCATTGCATGCACAGGAGTTATTCAAGGCTAGTGGGCTGAAAACAATAGAAAACTTCTGAGATGTGAGCCGTGTTGTGGCAGTGTTTTGTTATGTGTCATTGAAAATGTCACTTAAGCACTTTGTTTTTCATCATCAAAATGTGAGGGCTGGTATTTACCTTTCTGATAGGGTGATTAATTAATATTTCTTTAACATTGAGTACTCTTTTGTTCCATCTCTATTTTTACCAGGTTTATTTTGGAGAAATTAAATTTTGATGGTGTCTGGAAAAGAATGGTTCATGGGAGTCATCACGTTTTTTCTTTGTGAGTCAGATCGTGAAGAGGTCACTTGCTCATAGGGATCGAAAATGATTTAGGACATAGGTCACTGAGAAGTACCCATGGAATGATTTTGACCAGAGAAAATTGCAAATCATGGTCAAACTGAAAAAAAAGTTATCAACTTTGTTGCAAAATAATAATTTTTGGTACACTGGAACTGATTACTTGTTTAAATTTTGTGACAGCTAGTGGGTCTAGAAGTAATGCAAATTACCTATTCTTTTTTTCACAGCCACTGTAGCATAGCTCTTAACTAATCCTTGTTAGAAGAAATAGTTCTTTAGATTCCCGTTCCCTGTTCTGTTTTGACTTGAGATCTTTCTTGATTGTATATGTAAATTAGTGGCATCAGTAAAACTGGGAAAAAAAAGAGAAAAGATAATTGTAGAAAAGATTAGCTGTAATAAACTAGCCTCTTAAATAAAAATTAATCTTAAATTTCCAGTTACGTAGTTCATTGCTAGTTGTTTGGAGTTTTTTCCATGTTTGCCACCTTCATGAGTAAAAATGAGCATACTTAACCTTGTTGTAATCACTTCCAAGGGTAGTTTTAAATTTAAATTTCAAAACTTCTAGACTGGACAAAACCAAGGAGTCGTCCCACAAGTATCATTTAACACTGATGATCTTTTTTTCTCCTTTCTGAGGCTCTCAGGAGTTCAGTCACACTACTTTTTAAAACCTTCCAAGTTGTTTACAGCAAATTATAAGAGGCATCTATCCTTTGATGCAAGATTTGCATCTGTTTTGGCTTTTCTGCCCCCCCCCCCCCCCCCCCCATTTCTTTTAGGTTCGTGTTTTAAGGGCAAGACTGTGTTTTATGCCAGAAAGCTGAATTTGAGAGTGCCAGCAATAGTTGGCCTATGCTGTCATCACTGAAGTAGCTGAAAATAATCTCTTTAATGAACGGTTGCTACAATGTTTATTGGTTCACCAAAGCGCAGTTTGGGATGGTGTTAGAAAGTGAAGTTTGAGCTCTCACAAGTGAGTTATGTGTGGAATTGTGTTTAGTATCATGATTTCAGTTCCTATTCTAAGAAAAATGGAATTAAAACGTTAAGTACTCCGTATTATACTATTAACTATCTTAAGTCTTCTCAATAAATTGTAGAGGTTGTTGAGGAGGGGGAATAAGTACATTTGTAGGCTTAACTTTTTATCCGTTTAGTTAGGTGTTTCTTCTTCCTGCAAATAGCAATTGCGTGTCTGTAGCTGGAAAGGGTTTCACAGCGGTTTGTTTCTTATTTAAATGTGTGCGTTAGCCAGGCTGGCTGCTGAGGGGCGAGCCAGTCCCCTTGGATACGGCGAGCTCTGCTCTCGACGTGCCCCGAGCACTGCTGTATTTTCTGCTTGGTAGTAGAGGGGGCTTCTGTGTGGCTGTAGGTAACGCAGATGACCTTCTCACTGATCAATCTACACGAGGCAGACTGGTCTAAGGGACAGGCAGCACCTTCATTCAAGATGCAGAAGGGACATTTTCTGCCTTGTCCCCTCTGCTCACGTCCCTGCTGCTGTGTGATGGCCCTTGTGGGGTGTGAAGAGTGACTGACTGCACCTCTCAATCACAAAACCCAAGCCCTCATTGGGGTCCACAGGTTTTGGCTGACCTGTGAAGCTTACTTGCTTACCAAGAGGCTCTAATCTTCTCCCTTCTTTCTGTGGGCAGCAGGCACTGAAAGTGAGTGGTGGGGTGTCTCTTTTGGAAAGTTTCCAGCCTCTTGGCGATTGCAGGGTCCACAGAGATGCTGCAGGTCCTTTGCTTACTAAGCTGGTCCTTTAGACCTCTGCCATGCATCAGACCATGGCTGTAAGTTACATCAAATTAGGTATTCTTGTAAATTGCTGATCTCAGTCCCATTTTGGCTAGTTTGCTTCCAGGATGTTGTGAGTACGACTGAGATTCCAGCAGGCCTGTGCCAACCTTGTCCCTGAGGGAGATGCTCTTTACTATTGGGCCCCAAATTGAAAATTCATTTGAAGAGTGGCATTTTGAGGCTAGGTGATGTACTGGTATATGTATAACAGATACATATATCTATATATGTGTATCTATCTGTATATATGTAACTATATAACTAGAAAGTTGTTGGGTTTTTGTAAGCACATTATTTCTTTGTATAAGTATTTACATTGTTATGAAAAATTTCCTGTATCTTTTAAGATTGATATTTTGTTGATGATCCTTTTAGAATGATTTGTTTTTTCTCTCACAACATGGTGTTTTGCAACTTAGGTCGGCAATTCTCTCCTAAGTAATTTAAGTACTGATTTATTCCATTATTCAGCTTCCTATTTCAACCTAAACCAACATGATACATATTGAAAAAAAAAATTGTATTTGATCTAATTTAAAATCATGTATTTGGCCTAATTTGACAATTTACATTTTTGTCACATGTATGTGTAAAACCAGTGTGATCTTGGTGGATGTTACCACTGTGATTTTTGTGATCTGTCCTTTGAGGGAAGGAAGGAAGGCAGGAGGATGGCTGTACAAGTTTAGTGTGTTACACTGCTTGTCTAGCAGGACCAAATCGGATAATTCAGTCTGCAAACTAAGGAAGTTGTGTTTAGAGAAACAGTCTGAGTTGCCAAGTTATTTCAAGCATAATACTGTGCTAAGGATCTATCAGATGCTGATTTTGATTTTGCACAGGAACAGCTAAGAAAATGTAAATAGGTGAATATCTCTGAACACCATTTCAATTTTGCCATTCTGTCAGTGCCAAGTGTTCTTGTGAAAAAAGTTACTCTCAATTATATTGTTGATTTCTCCTTTTGTAAGTCTTACTACTGCTGCTGAGGAGGCACATTGTTCTCCTGAACTTGTAACCCACCTAGTAAAGCAAGTGGTGGGTAGTACCTGTGTAATATAACCTGTAGCTGATATTTAAGTGCTTGGAAATTAGATCAGAAACTGTCAAGCTTTACCACGTACAAATAATGTAGAGGAAATTTTAAGGGTTAGCGGTGGGAAGCCACAAAGGGCTTTGGAAAGGAGAGGGACAACACAGAAACAATGGAGAGTTGGGGAGCGCTGTGGAAGGAGGCCAGAGAAAACATGTGGCTGGGCAGGAGCCAGGGAAGGCGCAGGCAGCACTGCCAGGAGGTGGGCAGCCGCTTGGAAAACGGGCTTGGGTTCGCAGAGGAAAGAGCAATGTGATTTTTATGTGGAACCTGATATATGAAATGCATTTTTTCACCTTCACTTCATCTATGGGAAGAAATAATGAACTTGCACACCGGTGTTCCGCACGCAGTCAGGCACTCATCTGGAAGGCACAGGAGTTACGTGAGTTTACACTGGCTGCAGCTGAGACAGTAGAGTGCTGTACGCTGTTTTTTAAATACTAGATCTGGTTAATTCTAATGTGTGTCTTTGGATACTTTTATTTGTTGTTACACTGCAGGTTGATTTTTCATTACTGCAGATCAAAGTATCCTTTTCTTAGTGTGGCAGAGGAGGGATGGAGCTCTTTTGATGATAAAGGGGAAGAAAAGTGTATGGAAAACAGAAGCTAGTATTTTTCAGAGTCTAAAACACCATAATTGAAATATTTATGATTCAAGGCACTTCATGAGAGAAAACAGCCAGGATTGTGGTTTCATTACAGTACTTACAGTATTCTCATGACCTAAAAACAAAAACACAAAACCTAATGCAGTCAGGTGTGCACAATCTGCAGAGATACATGTATCTGGTGAACTGTTGTGCTTTCCACTTGTGTCATCATGTTTTCATCTTTGTAGAAGAGCGCACTTAGTTCAGTAAGGAATAAATGGCTATCGTCTCTACTGCACGGTGAATGGAAGAGGTGCTTCCTATCAAAATTATTTTTGATACATGGCAAAAATAATTCTTCATAGAAAATCAATTAATGGAATATATGGGTGCTAACACTGTAAAAATATTAGGATGGTACTTTGCTAAAGATGAAATGCCTTCATGCAGAGATTCATTCAGACTCATTTGTTACCAATCTTGAATGCATTTAAATTACTTTTAATATTATGATGTCTGTAAATTGTTGTTGGTATGCAGTAACTGTCAGTGTACATTGAAGAATATGTATGGGCAGTAATTCAACAGGTAAATGTATTGAATATATGGAAGAATTTTTGCATGGTGTTACAAATCTTTGCACATTCTTTTGCTTAAGAAAAGGAATTAAGTGCATTGTGATAGAAACTCTTAACATATTTGGCATTTAATTCTGTTTTTAGTGACTGACATCTTGTAGAAGTGTTAAAGGTATGTTTAGCACTGGATGTTGTGACCAATCTGTTCTTGGGCCTCTGTGTATTACTGACCAGGAAAGGGTGTGACATACACCTCAGCAACCAGAAATCTGTGAGTTGTGATACGGCAACCCTTAAAACTGTTGAGGGTTTTGTGGGTGGTTTGTGTGTGTGTGTTTTGTTTTATTTTATGTTTTTTGTCTGGGAGCTGGGTCATGCTTTCAAGTCACAGTGAAGCCAGGAGTATGGTAAAACTGCCAGAATACTTGTCTACAGCTGCAGGACATTGCTAAGGTGGGGAAGTTGATGATTGCTCAGATGTTGTTCCTGTGGAGCTGTGCAGCGTTGGGAGCAGTGGGTGTCCATGGTTATGCCTGCACATGTGGCTGCACAGTAGAGCAGGGCTCCTGTGTCCTTCCACAGCTTTCTGGGAATCTGGAAATGAAGCTTTGGCCTTCAGAAGGAAAATGAGTATGTTGGGTGGATTTACTTCATCTCAGGGTATGGGACAGAAAACATCCTAAAAAAGATTGCAGTCAGTAAAGACAAAAATGTTCAGTCTTTTGCTAAAACAGTAAAGGTGTTTGAGGAATGTGATTCTCCTGGGCAGGAACCCCCGGAGAGTGCTGGAGAGTGAGTTTTACAATATAAAAAAGATATTTTAAAGGGTTGTGATGGGAAAACCCATCCTTTAAAGTCTTCCTTGAAGAAATGAGGGGAGGGTGCTTCCAGACCAGGTTTTCATTCATTTCCAGACTGAGCTTGTGGAAAATGGTGTCTTCCTGTGTCCCAGATGCTGGTTGTCTCCTGGGGTGGCTGTGGGATCCAGAGGGGCTTGTACTGGCAATGAGGTCTGGAGTGGTGAGTGATGTAATAACTCAATCCATTGGCAACAGCATTCCGCCCAGCAGGACACTGTGCTCAGTCTGAGCTTCCCAGATCCTGTGGCATGCAGGTGCCCTTGTTGTGGCTTGACCTGTCTCAGACTTCAGGAGATGACACGCTTGATAGGATGGCCGCGTCCTTGTGTTGAAAAATCTGCCCCAATACCTTCAGCCCTGATCCTGAATTTTATGTATCTGATATGAAGGCTCCATGTTTTGGCTTAGGCACTGAGTTTCCTTGATGCTTTGGATGTGTTTGTATGTTCCTGTGAAAACAGGTTTCTGAGATTGAGAAGTTAGCTGCTCTTCAGAGCCACCTAGACTGAGGGAGGTGATGGACCACTTGTGAGTATTTAAGCCAAATTCAGGTCTTTTCAGTTTTTCTTTCAGTATAGTTTCTCTCACCATTTGTGACTTACTCTCGGCAAGTCACTCCTAAAATGAAAAACCCATATTCAAAGTGATTTTTTAAACAGTATTTCAATAGTTTAAAGGGCTCACTTCCATGTACTCAGTAAATTAATCTTAAAAAGTACAGTGGTCAGGTACATCATGGGTGAGAACGCAAAGACAAGAGAGAAGGACGTTCCTTAAAAGATGAACATAAATACTTGTTTCAAGTCAGTTGTATCCAACCTAATCAGCCAGGCATGACAGCCAGGCATGACATGTCTTGTGCTGTGGCTGTAGGGTGTTACGTGCCACATGATCAGCCCTGATATGCATATGCAGCAAGTGTGGCATTTCCCAGGGGCTTTGGGCTTGCTTTATACGCAACATACGAACACCAGTAATGCGCTATATGTTCCTCCAGAAGGGATATGGCTGTAGGTTGGACCTTGCTCTTGTTTCTTATTATTTGGTTGTCACATGAGAGGAGAGTTATTGTAAAGTCTGAGAAAGGTGGCGGATAGAGCAAACTACGTGATACTTGAGTGGTCCTCCTGAGTTGCAGGCTGGGCACTTGTATTTTAAATCTCTGTGTGACTCAGTGGAAGAATACATTTATATTACTTGGTTATGAGTAGAAATGGAACCTGTTGTGCTGGACTTAACTAAAGTGCCTTTTTAACTTACTTTTCAGTACCTGTCTTCGGTAGCTAGAATGAAATTTTAAGCTTAAACTAGTAGCCTTCTTATACATAGGCACCTCTACACCTTGTGAATCAATAGAGCTTATATCCAAACCTCTAATTATACCTATGTATCATTTAAATACAGTTTTATAAACAGGTTTCTGTACCCTATGTATCATTTAAATACAGTTTTATAAACAGGTTTCTGTACCCAGTGGCTGCCATTTGGGTCTTTCTTGTTAGAACTACGTTACTGTCAGAATAGGGAAGACACCATGTTTTCAAGTCACCATTAGGCATAAAATTCTGTTGCAAATTCTCTTACCAACAAGATTTCCTTTAGCTGAATTTCTCTTCATCTAAGTCACAGATGAGTGGGAGCAGAATGTGACCACAGACTTAAAATATCTTTCTCATTGTCACCTGCAATATTACCATAATTGGAGCTAAGGAATCTGAAGTTGCACAGTATTTATGTTGCAATTCAAACTGACACAGCCTGGAATGCTTTGGTAGCAAAACAAGACACAGACCCAAGTTCGTGCTGCATGCTTGGGAGGGGGTGAGCTGCTCCTCTTGGAGACCTCCTTCCATGGGGAGGTCCTCTGGATCCCCTTCTTCACTGTGAGCTGGGGGGGACCTTCCTGGTGGCAAGGTGAGTGCTCAGAGCCTACCTCATGGTGCGCATAGGTGATGGTTTGGGTCAGGCTGCGAGGACGGCTGCTTTGCTAAGCCGGGGGGCTGTGGTAAGAGATTGCAGCTTCTTTGAGGCTTGCTGATTGGGATGGGCTCTTTCTCCTTTTCTTTTTACTCCCGACACTTAGGGGGGCCCTTTGTTGGGAGGAGTTGTTTGGAAGAAACATTTCTAGTGTGTTTACTTTCTTCTGACAGATGGAAATAGTGAGTCACCATCCAGTGTCACTTCTACTGCTCAGATCGCTGTAGGCACAGTGAAAAAATGTTTTGCTGTGCTGCTGCTCAGGTAGGCTCTGCAACAGCTGATGAACCTGACCTATTACTCCTGGCATTCACTGGCAAACTCAGTACAGTATATTTGCCTGTGACTGACATGCTTAGATCTATGGCCACAAGATAACTGGCCAGCTCCTCCAGCCTTTACCTTTAGCATTGGCTTTAACCCCTCAGGGCTCAGCTGCTTGCGACATTTAAAGCATGGCAAGGAGGTTTATAGCAGAGATTTGACTCAGCAAGACTTGTGCTAACTCTTGCTGAAGATATGAAATACAATTTGTAGCTTATAATTGCTGCCTAATATGATCTTAGACCCTTACTTAAAATCCATTTAACTGATACTGTACTTTCTTTATAAGGTTATTATTGGGAGCTGACCTTTTCTTGTGTTGTGGTTAAATGTACAATGTAATAGGGGTGTTTTTTAATGTGTTTAAGAGTTGGAAGATGTGTTAGAGGTAACCTTTATGTGGAGAGTTTTATATAGTTGTAGTAAGGAGACTGATATTAAAATCCTGCACGGTAGTACCATCTGAATGTAATTTGTTCTTATTGTGTTTTGTGTGTGCCTGATAGGGGAAGATGGTACAATATATTAAAGAAATCTGTTTTGTCCTCCAGTATCTTTCTTAGTGATAATTATTAACCTAGTGCAAATTACTGTCTCCAGAAAGTTTTTGTACTTTGATGCATACAAAAATACAAAAAGCATATTGGATACAATAGATAAATCACAATTCTTCCCTTACAGTTCAAGGAGAGCAACCTAAACTCAAGAGTTTAGGCACAGGGATCACTAGTTTATAATGGATTTAAAGATTAATTTTTCTCAATGACAAATGTTTGCTTATATCTATGGGTATTAGTTCATCTGCTTTGGATTGCATTATAGAAATGTAGGTGTGTTTGGAGTTGTAGTTGAAGTATTTCTGTTGATGTGATTGTTCCTTTTTAACCACCTATCTAAGTATATGTGTAGAATTTGGTGTCGATGGAAAGGATTTCAGAACTTGTCTCCCTGCACCCTTCTCAAAAATGCTTTAAACAGTGGTGAAGGCAGTAGAGGTTGATACCAGAAAATAGTTCAGGATTTAAAAAACCCAAACCCAACAGACTGCTTAAGCAGAGAAAGGTAAGATATGTTGCAAGTATGAACAGCCCTTGCTGGGATTTGCATTTTCTTTTCCCACTGTTAGTGTAGAAAGCGCCTTTCCCACTGTTCAGCCCGTTTATTTTTCTTTTTTCCTGTTTTATTTTTCTCTTTCATTGCCCTTCCCGCTTGCCTCAAGGGGGCATTGTGGGTTGGAGAGGGGGAGCAGGTTTTGCCACATGTCAGGCTATTTGCCTATAACTGAAAAATTCTTGTTTTTTGCGTTCTGTAAAGTGCTGTCAAGGGTGAACACATCAGTAGGGAGGTAGTGGGCAAGAATGGCCTTAAGAGAAACAAACATTATTTTTTATCTTAAGTAGGTGGGGAAGGGGGCAGCAGTCACTGCTCAAGAGGTTGAAATTAACTGTTTTTAACACTGTGAAGAATGATGATGATGTAGACAAAGTTCCATCCTAAAATTTATAATTCTTGGCTCAGATGTAAACTTCTTGTGTAACTTTATGATAGAGTTGCTTAATCTCAGTGCAGTAAAGATAAATTCATTAATGGTTATGAGGTGTTGATATAATTAAATAGAGAATGCCAGTAAATTGCTTTCTGAAGCTCAATGACTGTAAACTCTGATCTTCTAATTTAATCTATCTGCCGCTTCCCATTCACTTGCTGAAAGGCTTTGAAGGCTGAGAAATTAGCCCTACTCCAGGCACAGTAGCTGTGAGAACTAAACTGAGGTAAACCGAGTTCTCTAAAGGGAAATCCATGGATGAGGACTGGAAGTCATTCCTCAGTGTAAGTTAAGACTGGATGGACAAAGTAGAGCAGAAGCAGGTTGTACAGTGCCTGTCATTTTCAGAGATTTCTGTTTCTCACTGCCTGCCTGGATTTGTACCAGTTTGTAGTAGCCCTGACACATAGAGGAAAAATTAAGAAGATAATGACACAATAAAAGAGATACTGTCTAAATGAGAAGAATTAGTTAAGTCCATGTCTTTTGGTGGTGTTGCAGTATTGCTCACATCTAGCTTTTTGGTTGGTCTAAACAAAAGTTATCATTCTCTCAGTAGACAGTGCATTTTCTTTGTGAATTATATGTGTGCAGAAATTATTTCTGTGAGAAATCAGATACCTCTGAAATCAGCCTTGCTCACAAAGGGTAGTTTAACTGCATGAGGAAAGCGTTCACTTTATACTTTTAGCCTGAGCTCTTAAGGATAGAAATATATGGGAAAATGCATTCTCTAGGAAAATGCCAGTGATTTTTCTTGGTGGGTTGTTTTCTTTGTGTAGGGTGTTCCTCATCTAGCACACTGTTTTCTGTTAGTTTGCTTAATACTGTATCAAGTTATACCTGTAGTCTCACCCTTTGAGCTCTAAAATGGAGTTGAGTCATGATGGCGGTGGGCAGGAAATACAGCAGCACAGTTGGATCTGGCAGAGGTGTTGGATTCAGTCTCTTAATCTCTGGTGTTTTACACACTTTATATGGGGACTTAAGTGTGCTGTGAAAGAGATCTCTTGAGGGAGGACTAGAACCTGTGCATGTCCTCTGTGTCAGTGCATATAACTGGTGAGGTCCATCCTCGATAGACTCCTGATGCACAGGCATTTTTATGCTTCCCTCACCTTGGCCCAGGAGCAGCTGCAGTCTTCCTCCCTGGTCTCTCCATCAGCCTGGTGGTTAGGGGACTCTCCTGGGATAAGTGTACGGAGATTACCTCTTCTCAGATTTAGGTACTCGCTGACTCAGGCTGGATTGCTTCTCAGCGTGACCAAAACCTTTGATCAGTGACCACATCTTGCAGCTTGGGGTTGGAGTCTGTCTGGTTCACTCCTTGAACTGAGAAGTACAGGACTGCAGATGGCTGCAGACCACATGGTTCACAATGGGGATGAAGATGTTTGTCCTGCACCTAAACCAAGACTGTGATTCCGGTGCCTCATTTGCAACAGCATTTGCCATGCATTTGCTCATCTCCACCAGGACAGCCCAGTTCAGTAAGATCATTGGGAAATAAGGAGTGTTAATGGAAAATGCAGGTGAAAACTAATAAGCACCTTACATTGACAGACTTCAGTGTTTCTTTTGGCCAACTCATTAGACACGTATTTCAGAAGCCTAGTAGATTAGCTGAAGGGACGTAAAGCCAACAGTATAAACCAGATGCTTTGGGTTTTGCTGCAAATTAGTTCTTGGTCTTGTGCTTTGTGCAGTCTCCAAGGTACTGAGTAAGCCTCTTCCTCCTCTGTTTTGGGTTACTGTTTTGGGTTTTATTTCAAGGTGAAAATGCCATGCATATCTGGGGAGGGGGAGGAGAGAGAGAAAAAGGTGATTGATGATGTTGATTTGGAAAACAATTCCTGTTGAATTAGCCCCCGCATCATTGGTTTGCTTCAGTTACAGAAAGAATGGGAATGGTTTCCTGAAAAACCTGCTGTGAGAGACCTGTCTTCAGTTATAGCAATATAACATTGAAGGCAGTGCTTCTTCGGCAACTGTAAACTTCGCTGAAGGCATGCATTTTTGTTGTTGGTGGAAAGAAGATAAAAAAATACTCTAGCAACATGAATATATATAGTGAGTAACTGCATGAGCAGTGTTTCTGTCTTTGGGTTGCGATTTTAACAGTTTGAAGTCTCTTAAAATTCAGTATACTTGAAATAAAAAAGCTGTTTCTGTGACTGTTTGCAAAGTTTTAATTTGTTTTAAGCCCTGTTGTTGATCTAGAGCTTTTGCTCGTTTAAGGTTGATTAATTGCTTTTGCCACTTTTGTTTGCAGTTCAGTATAATCTTATGTAGACTATTGTTATTTTTTTTTAGTTTAATCTTCTTTTGATGGTTGTATGTTTGTATGGGATGTTAAATTTGACCACTAATAACTTAAGGATTTAAATAAACAAATAAATAAGAGTCTAAACAATAACAAAAGGCTGCAAACTGAAACAAATGCTAAGCACTGCAAATTTATTTTGTGAAGCATAATTTCTGCACCTGCTCCAGACTCCATTGTGAAAGCTCTTGCTTTTATATGGTTTTATTTATTTCAAAAGAGAAAAAGATCATCCTGTTTTCATTCAGGTATCTAGGCAGATTTAATAGAAACAAGAATAATAGGCCTATCTCTTACATAGAATATTGTTAAAATGCATATGCCTTCCCTGATAATTGCTGTTCATTAAGGCTTAGTACTCTCTCTTTAAGAATTAACTCTCTGTTATCTTAACTGCAAAAATGGATGCGTGAATGTTTGCACTAAGTTCGCTTCCTACAAAATGTAAAATACAGTTCAGATATGTCGTCTAGGACACCTGTGGCCCATCTGCTTTACTTCACTGCCTTTCAGAAAACACACACCACACTCGATGCTTGGGTAAGTTGCATTGATACAGTGTGACCTGCACGACAGAGGGTTAGTCTCTTAATGAGAACTGACTTTGTTAACTTGGCCCAAGTAGAAGCTCATGATTTCCATGCACAGGATGGAACCAAGTCATGGCTGAGGGTGCAAAGGAAGATGCTGTTCCTGTTCGTCTTTGGAAGTGCTTGACTGTGCAGCATTTGGAAAGTAGAAACTAGGAATCCTGATAGCCTGTGTTTTTCTACTGTCTCAAATATCTGTGCAGTTGACAAAAAAGCTGTCTTGTCACTGTGTATGGATTGTCCTTGCAAAGGAAAGCACCTAATCAACCTCCTGGACTTGGCAGTATACTAATTTTCACGTACATACATAATGGGCAGAGAGAAAGTGTTCTGAAACCTTAAGACACGGGGCAGATGGAAAATATGTTCAAATTCAAACAAACAAACAAAAACCCAGAAGACCGAAATACAGAGCTGCTGATAATGAGAGGATGAAGAGAAGGGGGGAACTTCTGTTGTTCTCCATTTTTTAAGGAGACCAGTTACGGTTTTAGAACTTCTGGGATTACGATGCATTTTCTTTGTTATAGAACTGTCAGAAAACACAAAGGTTATATCTGTGCAGACAGCTTAACTTGCTTCTAGCTCTTCAAAGTAATTTAACTCATTTCATGTTCAGCTGTAAAAATCTGTAGGTCTTAGAAAAACTAGAGCATCAGAGCTGTAGCTGTAGCTCTCTTGCATCACCAGGACAGGACTTCTGGACGACAGCCGTGTCAGGGCACATGATGCCCTTCACAGTGGCAGTGCCTTGTGAGGGCCGAGGCAAGCTTGCCCCTGTAATCATGCTGTGAGATGCTTGCTTCTGGAAGCCAGAATTTGGGTCAAAGAAACCTGCCTCTGCTGTAATCCTTTCTAATCTTTGCTTTTGGGAGTTTTCAGGAGCACTGCTATTGCTGGGGAGTGTAGCTATGAAATTTTTCTGTTTGCTTTCTTGTACTTTCTTGGTTTTCTTTCTTCATGTGCTTATTTAAAATGGATCCTGACAGTGGAGGAGATGATTCTGGAAAAGGAGTATGTCATCAAAGGAGAGTCCTAAAACTTTTACCTAACTAGAGGTATACTGCAGAGTGAAGAAGCTGCATAAAATACCGTAGTAGTACAAGAAACCGTTACATTTTTACTGAAATCATTGTAAAGTGGAAAGTGCTTCGTGTCAGCTGAAATGTCAGATGTATCAGGAAAAAGTTAAAGTGGAACCTGATTTCTGTAAGGCTAAAGATTCAAGTAATTTGCTTAGGGATGCAGTAGAAAATCAATCTTATGCTTGAAAGAGGGAATAGTAGCCTTCAAGTCTCATCTCATGTTTTGTAGTTGATTGCCTGTTTTTATTATCTCCCCCCCCTCTTTTCCTTCAGTACTTACTAATGCCCTTTGGTTAACTCCATTATACCTTTGAAAAACTTCTTGCAGAGCTCAGCTGCTTTGGCTTGTTTGCTGTGTAAGCCTCACTGATATTATTATAATTAACAGGATGTGTAAAAAACTTCCTGAACCCAATGTTACAGAATCAGGCTATTAAAACTTGGTGCCCCATATGTTCTGCAGTGTGCAAGATTTCCATCCTCCGCAGCTGGGGCTCATCAGAGTTGATGCTAGACCTGCATTGATCTTGCATGCTGTGTGGGAAGTTGGTTTGGTAGGAACAGCATTCAGCTTGTAAAAGAGGAAGAGGGATGGAAAATAAAGTCCGTTTACAGTTTGGAGGTGTGTCTCTAATTTGCTTTTTTTGATTTTTTTTTTATACCATGGGGATAAAAATGTGAGAGAAGGATGTGCTGTATTTTTAGATACTGAAAATCTTTGAAGATCTGATTCATAAGTGAGAGTTGAAACTCTTTCTCACGATTCCGTGTTACATGATAACAGTTTTCTTGCTCGGGCTTTTGCATTTGTTGAGAGGTACTGCTTCATTTCCTCCAGCAGCTTTGCTTTTAGGATTATTTTTTTTCATTGCAAGAAAGTAATACAGGATAATAAGAGGCAAAGAGAACAGTCTGATATTTTTGAAGGATTTCTTTATTTTTTGTGCTGACTTGGAAGGGTCCTGAATGTAACTTGCTAGTTCTGTGAAAGTAAAATGTGAAGCTGATCAAAAATTGAAAAAAGCGGAGAGGAAATAAGTCTACTGATAAAACACAAAGCAAGTACATAGTTAAGAAGTCAGGAAATGGTACTGACCAAATAATGTATTTAAATACAAAAAAAAAATATACAAGGGCATACATCTAGGAACATTATGCTGGTTTTGCTTTCAGTATTGGGGTCTATATCCAGAGTGTAAAGTCGTGACTTTGAAAAGGCGTCTGTATTTTTGCTGGCTAATCACATGAATACAGACATTTTATATTTAAACTGTGACTTTATACCCTTGGGTGTATAAAGATGTATTTATATATAGAAATATACTTTATATAGGAGTAACAAGCCTAGATATTTCTGTCTCAATTAATTCCTTCTTTTTTTTGGTGTCGACATTGTTTTTTGATAGTTTCTTGAAAAGCAATATGGAGAAGAGACATGAGAAGAGGAGAAACTTTATAATAGAGGATTATCAGTCCACCTTATGAGGGTATAATAAAGTGCACTAGAACAGCCATTTTAAACACTGAGAGAAGTTACTTCTAAGACATTATTAAGGACTTCAAAGTAGATTTCACTGGGAATCTTCAGGTTGAGAGTTAAGGCCTTTTCTAACACATGCTTAAATTTGGTGAAGGAATTATACCATCAGTACCTTACAATCAGGAAATGTATCAGTGTTGTCTTGATCACTGGTTTTTCTTTCAAAAGAAGCAGGAGAGTGCTTAGTGTGCTTATTGTTGTATCAATATTCATTAACTCCATGTCTGTCCTTTGTCAGTATTTTAGAGTTCTGGGCTGGGACTGGAAGGCCCCTGCTAGCTGCTGTGCAAACTCAGAACCACTGTTAGTCCCAACCCAGAAGTAGGACAATTTAAACACATGGGTAGAGGCAACTGCTAGAAACAGACAAGGAAAGTTAGGAAAACAAGGAGTTAGCATAGCATATCAGCAAATAATCTGTTTTAAAATTTTCCATAGGTCTCCTGACAAAGCAGTTTAAAAGAGGTAGTCTTGTGGACGTTCACAGATGTGTGAGGTGTCAGCCTGGATAAAAAGCCTGAAGACACTTAATTGAAAAAATAACACATAGATGATGGAAGCTGGCAGCCTGGACCTAAAGGAGAAGGGAGTTTACTTCTAGATATGGAATGAGAGATGATAGGTTGGCTTTGACGTGGAAGATAGGTGATTAATATATAATGGGATATGGGATTTATGTCAGTGGAATGCGATTGCATTTGTCAAGAATAGAACAAAAGATAGGAACAAGATGTGAAATAAGAGCGATGGAAGTAAAAAAGGTGTACAGTTTGAGAGAAGACACATACTTAATGATCCTACAGTGTTCACATGCGAAACTATTGTGAAAATGTGAATCTGTGGGACCTAGGTGCTTGTGTCTGAAGACTGAGAGAGATGTGTAAGTAAGTCAAAGAGGATGCCCAAATTATTTGCCTAAATGAATGGTAATGTTGCCCAAGAAAGGAGGCAAGGGGAAAGCCTTATTAGCTCTGTAAAGAAGACTGTTATACACTCTCTGCCTTCTAACTGTACAGAATTGTGGTCTAGCTCACAGCAGCGGAGTGCTGTTAGTGCCAGGAGGAAAAAGACCTGCTCCAGGTGAGTGGCAGTCTGGTGCGGTCCAGCATTTTTGTGAAGTCCTACTTTATCAATTCTCTTGTGGAAGAGGAGCTTTCATAAAGTTCCTTGAATATTATTGTTCTTAGTAGCTTCTGTATTGCTCTTCAGTGTCAGCATTCGCAGCTTGAGGTTATGATTAAAGTGCATCACACCGTTGGTGAAATACTACAGAAAATATTATTAATACATATTTCTATGTATTAGTGCATGGTGACATGCATAAGTATTTAGCAATGACTTGACTGCGTTGCTCACCAGTGGTGAAACCATGGGCTGTGAGGGTTGAATGCCAGTAGAATCTCTGTCATGTACACTGTTTATTTTACATATGTAGGGTACATTTCCACCTACTAGAAAAGCTGTTTTGGAAATGCTTAGACAAATCATCTCTTTCCATATGTAGTTTCAAGGTATTTCATTTGCTCATTTATAGAGGGATTGAGGAGACAAGATCGCTGTGGAGTTTCTACTTTTGACCTCCTCCCTCATCTCTCTGTGGACATACTGGAACAGTCAGTGCTGGTCCAGTTCTGGGATCTGGGGGGAGACCACGGGACCCTCATGTTGCTGTGGTCATCTGTTTTTTTTTCAAATGCAGAATGGTGGAGTAGTGTAAAGTGAGGTGGGCCCAAGACACTGTGAGGTTTCATTATTTTTGGTTGAGACTGCTGCTAGAATAGAGCAAATATTTCACTGAAGTTTGAAAGTGATTTGATGTCTTTCTAATTTGGTCTGTTGTATATTTAGTAAAAAAAGTTTTCAGCTTTCTTTTGACGAGTTTCTCTGCAGTGTGTTTCCTTCTGAGCTGTATTAGAAGAATCTGAAAAGTTGAACTTTTCTCATTTGCTTGCAAACTTCTGGCTACATGTGCCCTCTGAGACCCCACCAGAGACAGCTAGGTGCATTGCTGTGGGATTCCTGAGAGCGGATTCCTGCTAACCCAAGTGAGAGCGTTGCTGTGCTCACTCAGGACTGCGTGATTACCTCCCCCCTGCCCATTGTCCTTCTTTCAAGTTCTAAAAATGGTTCATCAGATTTATCACTGCTTTTTAAGAAAGTCTTCATGAGCATGACCTGAGGTTTTACAGGAAATCTTGAAATAAAAGTAATAAGATTGTTATACATTCTCTCACATTCAGCCACACATGCTATCACAAAAGTAGCCTTGAAGCTGTTTTAGTTTTACAGCAAGAGTGTTTCTTTTCATATCAGGTAATCCGATCTGCTGGGGCTTTTTCCCCCCTTGGCTTTGAAAACATGCCTTTATATTAATAATCCAGGGTTTTTTTGCTGAAAGTTGATTGCTCTAATTGCTGATTGGTATTTGGTAACGCTAAATAAAAGCAAAAAATTTCATCTTTTTCATTTTTGTACTCTGGAATCTTAAAAATGTGTACTCTCAGAGTTCACCATTAGTGGATGTATAATCTTTGTGTCTGCTTTTATTCTTGGCCACTGGGAGTTTTGCTATCAGCAATAAAAGGCAACCTCCATGTTGTACTGCACAGTATAGATATTGTAAATTTGGTCTTGGTTTCCATTGATCTGGTTTGCCATATGGGAATCATATTCAGCTGATCTTTATTTCCTGAGTCAGAAATTCTGTTTTACCCATCTTTGGGGCTTTCAGCATTTATTCTCAGTGGGCTGTCAGGTATTGCACATGAAAGCGAAGGTTCAAAGGCATATAAAGAAGGTTGAGGTCTGAAATGTTTACTTAACACTGTCTTTTTTTTTTCCCTTTTCTTTTTACAAACATTTGGCAGACTGGAGGATCAGCATGAAACCTTCATCAATTTTAGACTTTTTATATTCTATTATTTTAAACATTTTACACATACATAATTTTGGTGTAGCCTGGAATGCATCAGCTGTAAACTTGCTCGTGTATGTGTGCCAGCGACAGTATTAAGAGCATTGCAGTTAGGTGTTTATCAATTATTTTTCTCAAAGGTTTATGTCCTTCTAATTCTGTTTTTGTTTCTGAAGCTGGCTCTAACAGACTGCCATTATGCTACAAAGAAAACTTGTAGCTTTTAATTAATATGACAATTAAAAGAAATAAAGATACCACCCTCTTTCTTTGCTCTGCCATTCCACTGAGAGAAATTAAAGTGAGAATGAGCTTGTTGTTGCTCACCTGAGAAGATGTTGCCACCAGTAAAGTAAGCAGGCATAATCTTAACAATTTTTGTGCCTTAAGTATTTAATCTCTTGGCAAAAAAAAAAAAGCCTGAAATTTGACAGACTTGAATCACTTCATGGCCGTGATATAGAGGCTGTAGATTCTGTTAGTATATTTTGATTTTTTTCCTTTCTCATTTATACTGAAGTGTATTAAAGACTTAGCATACTGCAGTGTGTCTGATATACAACTTCCATCTTCAGTATATCTTACTTTGCTTTTTAATACAAATCAAGGAAAAAAAATCAGGGATCTGGATACCCAGTAATGGGATTTGTTCTCTCTTCTGGCTCCTTCATTGCCAAAAGGATGTAGAGCACTAGGATTGGCTCAGAGTGTCTAGAAAAGATGTGGTTTTGATCATAAGATCATATTTTGTTGTTGAAGAACTGTTAACAGGTGAGAAAAGGCAATCAAAGAGGGAAGGGAAGGTGGGGGATTCCCCCATAGCTACTTCACCTTTTGCCCAGGGCTCGCCAGGAATAAAGCTGTCAGGGAACTCTGCTCTCTCATAAAGAGTCAAGGGAACCATGATCTTACTGGTATCACAGAGACATAGAGGGATAGCTCCTAAGACTGAAGTGATGGAATGGAAGAATTCCAGGCTCTTTAGGAATGACAGGCAGGGAAGAGGAGGAGGGAGTGTCACCCTGTATGTCGTTGACCAGATGTGGTGCATGGAGCACTGCCTGGGGATGGATGAGTTGCTGATCGAGAGTTTATAGATCAGGATTAAAGGGTGGGCAGGGACAGGTGACATACTGGGTGTCTGCTACAGGCTGCCCGATCAAGAAGATCGACAGATGAGGCCCTCTATAGACAGATAGGAGCAGCTTCACATTCACAAGCCTGGGTCCTCATGGGGGATTTCAACAGTCCTGTTATCTGTTGGAAGGACAACACAGAAGGAACAATCCAGGAGGTTTCTGGAATGTGTTGATGATAACTTCCTTCTCCAAGTGATAGAGGATCCAACAAGAAGAGATTGTATCTTGGATCTTGTTCTCACCAACAAGTAGGAGCTGGTGGGGAATGGGAAGGTTGAGGAGAACCTCAGCTGCAGTGACCATGAAATGGTGGAATTCAAGATCTTTTGGGTGCAAAAGTATTTCACACTGTCCTGTATGACATCTTTATCTCTAAACTGGAAGGGTATGGGTTTGATGGATGGACCACTTGGTGGATAAGGAATTAGTTGGATGGTCACACCCAAAGAGTTGCAGTCAACAGCTTGATGTCCAAGTAGAGACCAGTGACAAGTGGTGTTCCTCAGAGGCTGGTATCGGGGAATACCAAAGTTCTGTTTGACATCTTTGTTGACAGCATGGGCAGTGGGATGGAGTGCACCCTCAGAAGGGTTGCTGATGACACCAAGCTGTGCGATGTTGTCAACATGCTGGGGGGAAGAGACGTCATCCAGAAGCACCTTTGCAGGCTCAAGAGATGGGCCAGGGCAAACCTCATGAAGTTCAACAGGGCCAAGTGCAAGGTCCTACACCTGGGGCAGGGCAATCCTAAGTGGAAACAGAGGCTGAGCAGAGAACGGATTGAGGGAAGCCCTGAGGAGAAAGTCTTGCTGGTTTTGATTGATGAGAAGCTCAACAGGACCCATCAGTGTGTGCTTACAGCACAGAAACCCACTGTATGCTGGGTTGCATCAATAGGAGCGTGACCAGCAGGTCAAGGGAGGTGATTCTCCCCCTCTGCTCCACTCTTGTGAGAGCCCACCTGGAGTATTGTGATCAGCTCAGGGCCCCCAGCACAAGAGGGACATAGACCTCTTAGAGCTGGCCTAGAGGAGGGCCATGAAGGTGAGAGGGCTGAAGCCTCTGTCGTGTGAAGATGGGTTGAGGTAGTTGGGTTCTTTATAGCTTGGAGAAGACTAAGGGGACATCTTCAGCAGCCTTCCGATACTTGAAGGGTGACCTGCAAGAAAGCTGGAGAAGTACTTTCTTTTACAAGGGCCATGTAGTGATAGGACAAGGGGTAATGGCTTTAAACTGAAAGAGGGTAGATTGAGCTTAGGTAGAAGGAATAAGTTTTTTACTGTGAATATGGTGAGACACTGAGACAGGTTGCGCAGAGAAGCTGTGGATGCCCCATCCCTGGAAGTGTTCAAGGCCAGGTTGGACAGAGCTTAGAGCAACCTGGTCTAGTGGAAATTGACCCTGCCCATTGCAGGAAGGTTGGAACTAGATGATATCTAAGATCCCTTCCAACGCAAACCACTTTATAATTCTATGAAAGTAACCAGAAACAGCCAGACTTGACACCTGCAGTAGAAGAAACCTGTACGTCACCCAGGGGTGTGTCAGGAAGTACAGAGCAGTGTGATGCAGCATTGATGCTCATCACTGCAAGACCTGGCAACATCAGAATGAGCCCATGTTGAGATGTGTGTGAGACAAAATAGTATTGTGTTCCTGATGGGAGTTCCTTTCCAGTTCCAAGTGGAACTAAAAGCTCATAGTATTTGTTTAATCCTTTCTGAATGGGCTTCCCGTAAGACAGCTGAATGAGAAGGTATCTCTGGTGTCTCACGGCTGAAGCTGGGTCAAAACAGTCATAGACTTTATAATCTTCTGTCAAGCACTCTCTGGACAACATGGTCGGAGAGTTCACTGAAATATTACTTGGAATAACAGTAAATTCTCATAAATCTCTTTGTGAAGTGTTGTAAATAACTGTGATACATCTGTTCAGTGAATGCATAAAAACTCCCAGATATGTCTTTTTATGGGGAATTACCTGGATTTAAGACTTTCTGTAAGGTAGAACTGTCCACTCACCATCTTGTGAGATGGTGATGTAATTTTTGGTATCCGTACCTTTTGGAAGCTATGCTTTCAGTGTGGCACAATGGGATGTGAAGATGTAGTAGCTGAAAATGTTGAAGTAGGTAATGCATGCTATCTTTACTTAAATATATCTATCTTCTGTTATCTCTGTCATCTTCTCACAGGACTTTGGAAGATGTTTGGTGTTTTAGTATTTATTTTCAGGGTTCTTGGTGTGGTTCCCCATGAGCTCAGGAACAGAGCCTCTGTTGGATCACTGGGATTCTCCAAGAAAAGGGATGTGATGTGCCTTTCCTGTGATGGAGAGCCTAAGATCCTCTGGGCAGAGTAAGGACCTTGTTTAGGGTGCTGTGTGTGTCTTGGAGAAAGACGAAGTGAAGACCACCATGATTTTCATCATATTTCACTGCTAATCCAAAGTCTTTTTAAATTCAATTTATTTTATTTTTTTTTTTTTAATACAAGTACATGGGAGTTTATTTTTGTGTGTATTCTCTGAAAAAAACAACTTGCCAGTAGCCCCTAGGACAAAATAACTCATGGAAGTAGAAGAGAAAAGGGGTTTAACAAAACAGGACACTCATCTGCATATTTATCCCTCTTGGGAAGAAGACAAATACATTATGGTGGCAGAACTGGGTCCACTCAGGTTCTGCACTGTTGACCATGGTAGCACTTCAGAATCACTTTTCGGCTTTAAAGAAACTGCTGTCTTCCAGTAATTTTCACAGAAATGATGTTTGTATAGATCAGAAACGTATTACTAATTAACAGAAAGTAGCATCTTAGAAGCTAAATTATGTAGTAGGAGCTGAAGTATGGCTAGCTAATACAAGTAGTATGAAAGAAATTACTCTGCATGGTCGATATGAGCCTACTTGACAAAAATGTTTGTGGTCTTTTTCTAATTGCTGGAGATCTAAGCTTTCATTTCAAATCCATATATTCACTTTGGGATAATAATTATAATCTTGAGAATGTAAATTTGTTCCTCTGTTATTTTCCTGAATCTGCTGGTAATCTGAAACACTAACTCTATCCTTATTCCATTTTCTTTATTAATCCTTTTTTAGGTGCTCATTCTAAACCTAATGATAGTCTTTACAATTCAGTGTTAACAGTTTCATTAATGATAACTTTTCTGGCTGTGAAGGGGAGAATGATGATTGTCAGGAACATCAGCAAGAAGAGGAGTGTAGATGGAATAAATGCAAGAGGGGCAAATGGAAAAAGAAAAAACAGAATTAAGAGGCATAAATATGGTAATTTTAAAGCTGAATGTATTTTTACTTTGATATTAGATGTAACAAGCAGGTAGTGGGAAATGATTAAAAATATAGTTATTTCATTATAGATCATTTTCCCTTCCATACCTTTGTTCAAAACATATCACTCATGCGAATGAAAGAAATTGATGGCAAGTTATGGGCAATAGATTGCATTTTATAGTTCTGTGCTGGACTCAGCAGCCAGGAATTTGTCAATGGCTGTAAAGTAAGTGTGATGTATCCTGCTTGATTTCTTTTTCCTGCTCCCCATGTATGTTTAGCGTATGCCCGCAGCACCACGTGTGAATCCTCGCTCTGTGCCTTGTGCCTTATGCGTTTCAGTGCACTGACTGGTTCCAGTCCCTCTTCCAAACCTCTGACCTCTGTTCAGCCTCTCAGTGTTGCAGACTGTTAGCTGAGTTGAGTAAACTTCTGCTACTGAAAACAGATAAAAAGTCACTGGAATTTATTAAAGCTTTTGCATTAACTTAAATCATGCTCTAAGAATGAATGTAGTGTTATTAAAAAATGAAATCGGATTATAATGAAAGAAACCTGCAGATTTTAGTTAGTAACTTTCATGCATCTCTATAAATTTTGTTTAATTCTAATAAAATGAAAGTGAATCCCCATTAACTGTAATAAAATAAAATTAAGCTCTCTCTGACTTCTATTCATGTAGTCAGTCAGCACTATTATTTGAAATCTCATTGGGCTCAATTTGTCTGCAAGGACAACAGAATTGTCATTTATGCTGGGGGAGCTCTCTTGGTAAGAAAATAGCAGGACTAGGTCTGTTGTATCTGGACAAAAGAGGTGACTATATATGGGATTCACATAATGTGTGCTACAGAAGTTAATGTGATGCTACAAATTTTTTTAAGAACCTGTTTTGAATCTGTAAAATAAATACGTATCTGGTAGTTTAAATAGATACTGCTTTGTTTGAAGACATTTTGTTTCTTTAGTGTCTTCACATGGCAGTATGTTAATATAGTTACATTAAAACCATCATGGACAAGTTATGTTCTAGCTGAAAGTTTGGTTAATATTTTTGGGAAAGAGGTAATTCATTTGTGTCTTGTTTCAGCCTAATTAAAAAGTCATCTGATTTGGCTTTAGTTTTCTTTCTTTCTTTTATTTTTTTCTAAATCTGTTGGCTTTGTTATGCCAGATCATTACTAGCTTTACTTTCTACTGCATTTTATCATAATGCTCTTTGAGTATAAATAAACTCTGGTATGCTAAACCTAATAGCAATTAAACTGGAAGTGTTTGTGTTTCATCACTGTGAACTTCGCAGAAATGTTTCCATGACAACCTCCATGCTAGTTAAGGCAACCAGAGGTGATCAACAGTTTATATAATTTTTTTCGCCTGTAAGAATGGAATTTGTGTTGACAGTTCTGGCCTTTAATGGCACTTTTGTACTGTGTGAAAGTATTTGTTTACTAGATCATATGCTGTTAACTGTCAGGCCGAGATAGAGTGACTGCTTTTGATAAAAGGGCTGCATTACATCTCCGAGTCTGTGAAGCTCTTGTACTTTAATTACTCACATCAGTGCAAAAGTATCCATTTGCTTCAGTACACTTAAAAATTAGACTTATTAGTTCCAAAGCATTAATGGTGAGTTAATTTCGTCCTTTACAGTTTCTGGAAAACAATAATCTGAAATCTTCTTGGTTGTTTTAAGTTTAAACTGTTGTTTTTACAGTGATAAAAATCACATTCTGTGGTATGGGGTGAATCATAACTGCTGTAATTATTTGTGTTACGAATTAGAATTTCTGGGCCCTGTTTTCATATTTAGCTGGTGATGAAATATGCTGGAGCCTGAAATATGCTAGTTATGGACTCTGTTATAGAAGAAAATAGTGTAAGTAGAGGTGTTTTGTCTCTCACAAGTTTAAAAAAACAGAAGTGTACCTAAGATGTGACTGAAATAACTTCTCTGGACTGTAACATAATAGCAGTACAAATAGACTGTTGTGTATGGTTACATGTCCATCAGACAGAAATTAAATGAATGAAGATAGAATGAAACTGATTTTGAGATATTTCTCTTCATGGGGCACTTTCTAGGTAGAACCTTTGGAAATAAATGGATGAGTTATTATCTGAACTGTTAATCAGCTAATAACTGCTACTCCAGCAAGTTCCTTCACTACAACAGGAAGTTTGAAGGCATTACCTGTACCAGGTTGAACAGTTTGCTTTTGTAGTGTGTCTGTTCCTTGTCAGGCTAGTAGACGAGTATGTTCTTGACTGTTGAGTGTGTGTGTAGCACAGGTTCATTTGGTTTTGATTTTTTTTAAAATGTAAATATTTAAAGTACAACATTGTCTTCTGAAGGTCTGTTGTAAAACAAAGACTGATATTTTGTCATAATAAATACCTTGGTTTAGGGGAGGGTAATATTTAGTAATACTCATGGAAATTCAGCTATGAGATGTGATACTTGTTGTGTATCTTGCATGTGAAGACATCATTTACATTCAGGGCTCCAGTCTTTTGGACATGTAATTAATTGTAGTAATTACTTGTGGAATATTTATTATTTCAAGTAACGATACTTTTTAAAGCAACTGAGTCACTCTTGAGTGATCTGTTAAAACTAATAGGGATCGAAACGGTCTAAATTAAGATTTTGTGCGGGTTTGTATGTGGATGTCTTTGCTTTTGCAAAGTGTGTGTGTCTGTTGAGTCAGGAGTTGCTTATATGGTTGTTGGTAGTTGGTGACATTAGGAAGGGAAATTAAAACATCGAAGTTTGATGCCTAAATCCTGCAAGCTTCAGAGTGTAGACAGAGTACTTCTCTCTGCATTATCAGTGTAAGATGCTGTCATCTGTAATACTCTTGCCTCATTTTTGGGCATTTGCTGTGCCTTCCTTCATGTAGGAAAGCTGGGATATTAATGAGAAACTTCCCAGAGAAGAAGCTAGCTGTACGTGCACTCCCTTCAATCTCTAACCTGTTTTAGCTGGGGGGCTTGGTCTGTCATGAGGGATGTGCAATGCCCACTAGCACCCTTCAAACTCTGTTCACTATGAAAGTAATTAGATACAAATTAAGTTGATAAGAACTTTTAATTCAGATCAGCTTGTTATTTCAGATCGGCTTTAGGTAAACAACTTAGGCTAAATCAGTTTCTCTGAACACACAGATGTATGTATAATCCGAAAATCCAGTTTATTACAGTAAACTTGCAGTTCAAAATGTGTGGGTTACTAGAACGAATATATTTTATAATACTACTAAGAAGCAGGTTTTATTTTCTTGGTGGTTACTTGGTTGTGAAAGATTGTGTAGTACTTAAGCAAATAAGCACTGTTTCCCAAAGTTAGTATTTATAGTCATGTCTGAAATAATATGTGATCTGTAATTGTTGGATTTATTTTATAACTATGGTGTAGACACACCTAAATCTGAACTCTAACTCTGGGAACATGACACGAAACAGTATTGAGGATAGGCATGAAGTGGGAGGGACAAACATGCTGTTAGACCTAACACTTTTCTTTTTTTTCCCCAGGAAAAATCAATTCATACTGGAACAGCAACAGAGATGGGCTGCGAGGGTGATCAGGAAATGGAAAGCTTATCTTGCAAGATGAGACTAAGAATGTGTGACATGTTTGGCTTAATGAAACAAAACCTGAGAGAGGATACAATTTCTCTTTTATATCTCTAAGTGTGTTAGGGAAAGTCAGGAGTGGCATCAGGGAGGCAGAAGAGCTTTTTAAGCTAGGAGACATTGTTAGAACAAGTAAAAATGAATGTAAAATACCCCTGGATAAACTTGGGCTAGAAAAGAGAGCATTCAAGACAGAACTGAGCATTCAGGTAGTGTGGAAGGGACAGGAGATTTCAAAGAGTGGGTCTCCTCAGCAAAATCTGCATGGTACAATTGCCTTGAATAGCAAAAGATTACACACATTGACTCAGGTTGTTTGTTCCAATCCTGTGCCATCTTTTTTGCCTAACTAGATGGGTAAAACCGCCATGCTTGCTTGTTGCACAGTACTGTGAAAACTTGTAGATGGAATCCAGGAGAAGCTTTTTAAAATGATATTGTTTCAGTTCCAGAGCATGTTTAATTCTTGGGTAGATTCCTCAGTCTGTTTTCAGATAAAGTGCCTTCTTCAGTGTTATTTACAATAATATCCTGGGTCTTCTTACACTCATCCTTTTCTTAGTGGTTTTATAGATATGGGAGTACTGCTTTTAAATTTCTGCTTTGAATCATCTTGCTGTAGTTTGTTACAAGCTTTAACCCACCTAAGAATGTATTTTTTTTCCTCCTTTGGTATTTTCTTTGCAACTGGAAAGATAAGATGGTTATCATCATATTCTTGATGGTTTATTGCGTAAACAGTCTGTACATTTATTTAATACATTCAAGCCTTCATTTCTGGACCCTTATTTAATAACTTCCTGAGTATTTTTTGAAATTTGTCAGTACTTTGAGGTACTCAAAATTGAACACAACAGAAGTTATTCAAAGTAAGTGCTGTGGTTAACAGCACATCAGGGATAGAAATGCTTTTGTGTAAGTTTCCCTACTCTTAGTAGCCAAAGAAGTCTGGTGGCAAAAGGGTATCAGCTCCTCATATGAGGTTCCCTCCACCACTGTGGTCTCACGCTTAGATCTCTCTTCTTGACATGATGAGATCCAGGAGACTTAAGAGAGGATGATGTCCAGAAATGCACTTGTTCAGTTTTGTTTTCTTGTCTTCTCTGTTTCTGGGGTATGCACGCAGACACACACACACATATACATACATATATATGTCAGTCTACCACCCAGTACTGATAAGCCACCTTCTGTGCCAGATACCCAGATGGCATGGTTGTGCTTCCTTCGTTAAAACATACTTGTTTGTATCTCTTCAGTAAAGTCTCAGGAAAATATGACAGATCACTTTCCCAGATCTTCTGACCACCTAGAGCTCAAAGGCTCTAAGACCTCATTCGCAAAGGTTTTTGAGAGACTGCTCTTTACCTAGGGCTTTGTTAATTTTAAAAGGAAGTTCCTTCATGTGTCCTGCTTATGTGATTCTGGTAAAATAGACTCAAAAATTTTACTGAATCTGCTTCAGAAACTGAATTCAAGTGCAGGGGAAATTTCAGTTCGGTAGGTTGCTTGAAGATCTGGTTAAGGTATTAAGGAGTCAAAGCTGCAAATGGATGCAAGTTTGGTCCTTAAGATGGCTGTCTTAAAGATTTTAATGACTATTCACTTCTGTATTCTTCTGTGAAGTTCACAGAATCGCAGGCTAGTTGAGATTGGAAGTGAACTGTGAAGGGTTGCCTAGTCCAACCTCCTTTCAAGCAAGTTAGAGCAGGTTGTCCAGAAGCTTGTCCAGTTGGATTTTGAGTATCTCCAGGGATGGTGAGTCTAGAACCTGTCTGGGCAATTTAATCCACTGTTCAGCCACCTTACAGTAAAAATGTGTTTTCTTATGCTCAGAAATTGCTATTCTTTGTTGCAAGAATGCCTTTCTAAGTGATTGTCAGATACATATTCTCAGTATAGTATTCTTTCAGGATTTTTAAAACTTTGTTTCTGATACTTTCTTTAACCTGGAAATGATCTTAATGTCTTTCCTTTCCCTCCTCCAGAGTCCCATACTTCTGCGATGGAGGCTTCTTTATTGCCTCAACATCAAAATGTGGAGACCTCATAGCAGCCTTCCAGTGTATGAAGGGGGCCTATAGGATACTGGGGCGGGACTCTTCATTAGGGACTGTAGTGATAGAACAAGGGGTAATGGGTTCAAACTGAAACAGGGGAAGTTTAGGTTAGATATAAAGAAGTTCTTTACTGTTAGGGTGGTGAGGCACTGGAGTGGGTTGCCCAGGGAAGTTGTGAATGCTCCATCCCTGTCAGTGTTCAAGGCCAGGTTGGACAGAGCCTTGGGTGAGATGGTTTAGTGGGAGGTGTCCCTGCCCATGGTAGGGGGGTTGGAACTAGATGATCTTAAGGTCCTTTACAACCCTAACTATTAGAACATTCTATGATTCTAGGTGTCTTGCTTTTGTATGGATGCAGTTACTCTCTTTTGATGATTCCCAAGGCTATTTGTCCCATTAGCTGGCAAATACAAAGGTATTTGCAGAGTCCATGCAGAGTCTTAAAATTGCAGATTTAACCAGCACCATGTGGTAGCCAAAAACGTGAATTCTCATTTGAGTTCTGGCTCAACGTGCATCAGTCGCTCACTGTCAAATGTCTGTATTAATGCCATTTGATCAGGGATTAGCTGGAATCCTGTCCAAACTTCACTAAACTTCACATTGTTTGGTAAAGCGTGCAGAGTCGATGTGTTTCCTTGTGGAACAGTGATGTAGCCTTGTTTAGGTGAAGGACAAATCACATACCTACCTCAGAATAAATGGTTGTACTTTACTGGGAGGCATCACTGATGGCATGAATAATGTGGTTGTGTTTTATTACACAAACAATGTTTATTACTTGTGGTTCATTACTCAAAAGATGAAAAGCTGACTCTTAGATTTTCCTTATACGTAGCCCATGTATATGTTAGTATGGCACATTCCTGTTTCTTCAGTCCTTCAAGATACCTGTCTTAGGATTTTTACAAACTGAAAAGGACTAAACATGCTTAGCTGTACGTACTCATGTGCCAAGTGTGAGCAATGATTTGACCACACTCTCTACAGATGTTACGGAGGTAAAAGCTTATACTAGAGTGTATTTCTACTCACAACTAAGCATCTGTCCTGGGTTCAGCAGTAGCAGTCATTTTTCCCCTTCTTGGTAGCTGGTGCAGTGCAGTGTTTTGACTTTCAGCTCGGGAACAGAGCTGATAACAAGCGATGTTTTGGTTTGGCCAAGGACTTTGTGAGCCTCATGCTCTGCCAGGGAGGAGGGGGAGCCAGGAGGAAGCAGAGACAGGACACCTGACCCAAGTTAGCCAAAGAGGTATTCCATACCACAGCACGTCATGCCCAGGATGTGACTGGGAGTTAGCCGGAAGGGCTGGGAGACGGCAGGGTTGGAGGAGGTATCGGTCGGAGCTTGGTCGGGCTGGGGGGGCTAGTTATCGGTCGGCTGGTGGTGAGATGATGTATTCTCTTCCCTTGTTATTTCCTTTATCATTATTATCATTGGTGGTAGCAGTAGCGATTTGTGTTATACCTTAGTTACTAAACTGTTCTTATCTCAACCTGTGGGAGTTGTGATTCTCCTCTCGTCCCTCCGAGAGCAGGGGGAGGGCAAGAAAAGGGGGGGAAGTGAGCGAACGAATTACCTGACTGGGTTTAAACCACGACAGCATCTTAAAAAATGGTTCTGGAAAAGCATTCCAAAGGTTGGTAAACTTTAGCAACTGTAATTGTGTTGGTTTATTTTAGGTCTGTGTCAGTGAAAATGCAAAAGAAACTTCTAAAAAGCAGTCCAAGACAATATCTGTTTTGACCTATAGAGGACACTTCAGAATGCTGATTTGTTATCCTGGCATTATGGTTTCTTGTTAGGAGATTTAGATTCCCAGTAACATGGGGATTTTTATGTAATGCAGTAATGGGGCACTTTCCATTGTCTCTTCAACTAAGACTTCATTTTCCTCTTGCATTTTTACCTTACCCATTATTCATTCCTTAACATGTTTTTTATCAGAATGAATGCTTTTAAAATTAGTTAAACCACTTCAGAAAACATCTGTTGTACAAAAAATTATTTTACAGACTTCTTTATTCAATGATTTTTATTATTTTTTTTTTATTCCAGGGATTTCATAGATGCTGACCATGGCTGATTAGTCCAGATTTTTGCTACTGGAAAGATAGGTGCGATAATGCTCTAATCCACACTGTTGAAGTAATTTTGGAATTTATCCAGCCATGTGAGCTTGCACTTCAAAGGAGGAACCTGTGTGTAGTTGCATACGTAGTAGTATTTGAAAAGGAGTAATTTCACTGATTAAAACCTTCCCTGCATTGTAGTTAGGAGGCTCACAAGCAGATTTTTTTAAGATGTTAATAAATGAATAGATGAGAAACACAATTGTATGTATGTTATAAACCTGTTTGCATGCATGTTTGCTGTCATTACTGTGGTCATTCTATCAGGGATGTTAAAGCCTTGTTTCCTGAATTGAGCATTAAATTCTTGTCCCCTTGGTAGTCCTGAGTAGCCTGGTCTCATCTCAGAGTTGAGGCTGCTGTGAGCAGGGTTGGGCTACAGACCTCCTGGGGTTCCTGCCAACCTCAGCTATTATGTGGTTCTGTGACTGAGTACTGCCCAAGGCTCTTTACTTTCCAGCTTAAGAACATGAGTAATGTTTTAACACAGACAGTGTAAGTCTTTCCTTTATATCCCTTCCTGTTAGCTATATATGTTATTTTAACTTGCTAGCAAATGGTCTCCAGCTTTCTGAATGGATGGTTTGCAGATTTTTTTCTTTCTTTGACATTCTAGACTTTGATTACCTTTCTCTGTACTTCATTTTGTTTCTCTAAAGCAAAGTAAGCATGAGTGTGATACTGTCCTTTTTTTTCTTGTAATACTTTTAGAGGAATTCAACAATTCATTCAACTGTGTAAGTGACCTTACTGTATGGTAGGCATGTGGGTTTAGTGAAGTCCACTTCTCTAAATATTTACGTATTTCATGGCAGGCGAAAATAAAAGTACAGAAGAGTGTTCGGATGCCCTTGTAGCTGGTGCGTCTTATAAATAATTTTACTGGTTTTGTGGGACTCCATAAACTGATCTAAATAGTTTTGTTTAATAGGAGATTATGAGACATGTTTTTAAAGAGACAGGACTTACTTGGAAAGTGCAGTCTGTAAAGCCAGAGGGGACCATTGTGCTCTTCAGTGTAACAGCAGCTATAGAACTTCTTGAATTAATTTCTGTTTGAAGTAGAGCATATCTTTTTGGGGGGAATAAAATCAACACTGTTTTAAAATACTCCTGGTGATGGAGAGCACGTGACGGCTCTTGGTAACTTGTTCCACCAGTAATTATACTCACTACTAAAAATTATTTTTGGTCTGAACTTGTCCAACTTCAAATCCCTCATTAAAACTCTCCCTTGCTGTGTTGCCTACAGAAAACGTGACAATGGATGGGCCATGGATGGGAGGGCTCCTGCCTTTCCTGCTGACCTGTATTGTTTCCTTGTTTCCTCCTGCTCTCCCTCTGAATCCACCTGTTTTGTCTTGTGCCATATGTTTGGGTTTCCAGCGTTCCCATGCAGGGATTACCTATATGTTATGTTTATACGGCACAGAGTAGAGCAGGGTCTTAGTCCCTGGCAGGTGCTCCTTGCCAATGAGCATGTCAAGAGGGCATAAAGGATTAAAAGAATTTTGAGCTATTGTTGTCCTGCTTTAACAGCTTTTAAGCCTGCAAAGAACTACTGTAATCTTTGGGTATGACTTCCTTTGTGGTGAGGACTTCCTCTGTTTATGCTTTACAGACATTAAAGATTGGAGTGAATCATATGTCTTAGAAAAGCAGTTGATCTTAATGGAGGGGGGTAAAGGGAGGGAAAACTTCTAGCGATGGAAGATCGTTTGTAGCCCTTAGTAGCCTGTGCTGTAGCATTTGCCAATTCAGTGTTTGGTCCTCATCCTTAAATTCTGATCTAGATTTGCCTTGCTTCAGCTTTCCCAGTTGTTGTTACACTTCCCTTAGGGAAGGAGAGGGAGGAATAAAGCAGCACTGTTAAGCTTCTGACCTGTGTTTGAATACTTACAGGCTGTGGTTAAATCATGCTATAATCTTCTGTTTGGTAAACAGATTCAGTTTTTCACTGGCAGGCCTATTTTCCAGTCAGGTAATGATACTTAAAGAGTGCTCTGTGCATCCTCCACATTTGAGCAGTGTTCCATTTGAACTGCGGCTGTGAGACTAGTAACACCGTTTCAGTAGGAATGACCCCAGTGTCAAATGCTCAGGCAGCATCGCTTCTTGGTTAGATTTCCTTGTTACACAGTCAAAGATTATGTAAGTCCTTTGACCATGCTAGCTCATATTCATGCTGATTAACCACCATAATTCTTTCACAGTTACAGTTTCCCAGGAAGGTATTCCCCATCCTGTAAAACATTATTTGTTGCTACATACAGCATATATACACGTATTTGTTCTCCTTGTTGTAATTGATGGTGCATTTTCCAGATAATTTGATAGATGTAGATGCACTCTGCTGCCAATGCTGCTGCTCATTTTTTGCCATTCATTCATTGTTTGTTTGCTGCTTCCCCCCCAGTTTACTGAAAAACTGTCTTCCTCTTCTACTAGTATTTTTTATCCCAAATAGGAGATGAGGTGCAAAGGAAGGAATTGTCTATATGATTGCTTTTAATCCCCCTAAGTTTGAATGTGTCTGAGCACACACGTGGAGTTGAGTGAAGTAATTGTGGGGTTTTATAAAACTGTAACCCTGTTTTGAGGAATACCAACTTCTGCTTGGCCTCCTGCCTGTCAGAGTAGCCGGTGAAAACAAGAGCAAGATCTTTCTGAGAGGCTGCTGACGATCTTAAGCCAGTGGAAGCAAAGGACTTGACTTGTCCATTCAGAAGTCCGTGAGCAATGCTACAACTTGCTACAGTCTGTCAGTACTTAAATTTGGCAACTGTTTTAGTCTTCTCTCCATCAACCTCTGGTGCCAAGAAAGTGGTATGATCTTTGGGTTTAATGAGCGCTTCACTATGAGCTGGTATTTTGGGCTAGTGGCTTGCTTTCCCAGCACTGCTGATAGTCATATAATTTAAAGTAGGAAGATTCTCTTTTCCTTGAGTCTTCATTCTCAGGTAAACTAATCATCCTGGAGGTAAGGTAACTGATGTGTAATGGGTACTGATTTCCATCTCCATATTATATCCACAATAACTGATTAATGTTGCTGTGGACTTCGGAAGCAGCATTATCTTGACATTACTGTCTCATCTGTCATCTCCTTTAGGTAGAAATCTTCCTCTCTCCCCTTCCTCAACTTAAATCCTGTACTCTGCTTAACTTCTCAGTCATGATTTATAAAAGAGGATTCTGGTGTATGCCCTGAGCAGCAGGTGAGAAGCAGAACAGTGGACAGGTACAAGATGCTACTGATGGGGCGTCCAGTAGAAGAAATGGAGTGGGAAGAAAACAGTGGAGTCTGTTTTTTCTCAAAGCTGTTTCTGAAACTAGTTCTGCATGAGCTCAGTGCCAAGAGAAGTAGAAAATCCCTGTGCTGTGCAGTAGAGAAGGACCAAAACTGTTGGGCAGTCCCAACATCACTGATCTTTGGCTGTGGTTCTCATGGGAAGAATCCTCTCGAGGGTTATGGGGCTATGGTAGAAGGGAATTAAAGAGGATCAAAATTTGGCTAGATTGGCAAACATGTTAATGTGATGCATTTAAAAACAGAAGCAACCCAAAAGATGAGAAAATACAGACAGAAAGGGAATCAGTCTTCTCTGAAATGGAACAAGTATAAAGAGAAGCTTGCTTGTTTAATGCTGCAGCTTTTCTTTCCACAGTTAATTGGATTGATAAAAGAATATAACAAAACCGTCTCTACTCTTCCCTGTTATTTTAGCTGCATCTCAGTTTCTGCCCATATTTGGCACACACTTAAGTAAAACTAATTCTTCGTTTTAGAAAATGATTTTCATGTTTATTTTTGAAAAAAAAAAAAGCATCAGTGAAGCATTTTATAGCAGTAATTCTCTTTTCTCTGTTTCCTGGTAGTTGCTGCTTACTAATTCAGAAAACTGGAAGTCCATGGAACAAAAGGAGAAATTGAAAGCTGTTTTGTCTGTTTCCCCTTTGTTTTCTTTGTAGGCCTATACTCCTAGTAGGCAGTCTGCAAAACCTCTGTAGGAAGCTCTGGAAGGAAAACTGTATTAGCTGGAGATGCCATTGCATGATTTAGATGTACACTCTTTAGAGAACTGAGACCATATTAATGCTGATATTTATTCTGGTTTCCTCATCAGCAGAGTCAAGGGAAGCCCCTCTCCAGTGGGAAGTCTGCAGGGTTACCTGATACAATGCTGAGCCCTCTTAGCAGAAATGCCTATCTCATATTTCTTCTGCTGGCTGTTAAAATTGGATTTCCAAGCTGATGTCCCACTTACAGGTCACAGTTTGCAGACATCCATTTGACAAAGCTGTCCAGTGTTGCTCTTACAAAAGTTTTGGTGTGTTAAAATTGCATGGTAGAGAGATACACAAAATGACACGAATACTAAATACAGATCTAAGGACTCACTGTATGGCTTCTTTTAAATTAGTGACTGCCTCATACACTTCGTCTAATTCAAATGAAGCAGTCACAGAACCTCTGGACAGCTTTAATGGAGTGCTTCAGGGCTTATTTACCAGATCCTGGTTCAAAAGCGTGTAATTTGAGCGTAAGTGATGGCATGTTACCGTTTTCTGCTGGAAGATTTACTGAACTGCTCAGGATAGTTGACAGAAGTGGCGGGTGGCAGGAGAGACATTCTTAGTTCCTTGATGTGATGGTATTGCCATACTATGATATATTGGTATAAAAATTGCATAGTGTCTTACACATATGATAGGAAGTAACCTATAACATGTCATATTAAGAGAAAAAATAGTCTATAATAACAGCATTGCAGAAGATTTGTAGGGAGTTTTTTTAATCATGGATATTTCTTATCCTCCTTCACAGCTAATTCGTCTTGCTTTCTAAGAATGCTTAATGAATATTGTACTTATGCTAATTTGAAAGAATGATGATTGCAGTTCACTGAAATTGTGTTCTACTTAACTGAACTTGACCAACATTACTTTGAGATGTCTCACTACTGCTCATGGTATATTCTGTCCATAAAGCCTTGTATTTTAAACAGTTTGATCCACAGTCTGATTGTTGTATATTTTTGTTTCTATATATCTGTGGCACTGAATTTTAAGATAATTGTAAGTTACTTTGACCCCAGTTCAAAGAGCACATAAGGTAAACTTCCTTTACAAATATCTTTTATTTTGATAGATACTTGTTTCTGGTGTATAACATTCCCACAAAAACACATGTTGACTGCTTGTTTCTACAACTTTTTATGACTTTCAGCATTTAAACTTTATCTCCAGTATCAGCAAATGTAATCCATCTTAGTGTATTATTGACATCAGACTCTAAAAACCAGTTCATGCTTTGATGTCCTTGTTGGCCACTCCAGCAGGTGCACCTGGGTGCTGGGATTCACATCCCAGGGCTGAGGGCTGGAAAGGCAGCCTGCAGTGAGGCTGTCCTGTCCGGCCAGCGGCCATGGGCACTGCACCAGGAAAAGGCACTTAAGAGTTGGTTCAGTTAATGGGTTTGGGAGGAGACAGCAATGCTGACTGTGTGAGACTGATTGCAGTGACCTCTCCTAACAGGGTTTCTGCTTCCTTCCTGCATTTCTGTCCTCTCTGCTTGCACAGACAGCGGCAGAGCTTTGAGCGTCTAGAGAGGAGCTAAAGAAAGGGGGCTGTTCTTTCCTGGTGGTACTGCGGTGTATAGCCATTCCTCAGTGATCTCTGCACCTCTTCTGCCTGAAAGAGAGCTGAAAGACAAAAGAGCTCTAGGCTGAAGGCAGAACCATTTGTTATACAGGCTGCAATTCTAAAGAATATTTTAAAGGTTAGGTTTATTATTTGGGGAAAAAAAATATTTAGGAGCTGTAGGAATACCAGCTTGTACTTAGGAATGTAATATAATAACTTCAGAAAACCTGCTTTTGGTACCTGCATGTGAAATAGAATGACATTTTCTGTCATTTGGAGTCATGTCCAAAGTGTCATGCAGCTTGGATAAAACTTTCTTTAAGTAGCTCTACAAAAATTATAAGGATAATTAAGGATAATTATTTTTAAGTATTTAGAATACTTGGAATTTCAGTATGCTGCATACAAATTTTGATTAGGAAGTGCAAAAAATAGTATTGAAAATGTTTTTACTAGGAAACATGGAGCTTCTATGATGACTTTTAGAACATACTGAGTTCTAATCAGAAAGTTAATTCTGTAAGTAGATCCACTTATTTTCATTTGGAAAAGTGTTGTTTTTTCAAACGTATAAATTAAAGAAGCATGTTTGTATTTAAGAGAAGCTTTTACAAGATGAACTAGCAGTGTTGCAAATTAAAAATGCAGGAGATGTGTTTTCCTCTTATTGTTATATGTGATCTGTTTTGAGGGCACGGGGAAGGGAGCCCTGAATTTCAGATTCCTGAATACTTAATGCCAAGACAATGACACATTGCCCAAGAAAGTTCCAAAAATCATGGGGATCTTCAAGCAGAAGTCTCTGTTATCCATGAGAGTAACCTGCAATTTAAAAGTAATGCAGAAATAATGCAAAATCAGGCCTCATAAGTAATGAATTATTTATGTGCTCTAATTTAGCTATATCTTTACTACTGTGGTTGAGTTGAGAGACTATTATCTTTAACTAGCACCATTTCCTAACATGATAATATCAACAATAATGAGCCAGCATTACTCTGTTTTGAATTGCATGCAGATTGACATTGCTAAGAGTATGCTGCTCTGTAGGTTTCAATTTGATTTTTTTTAATAACTTAGTATCCTAAAACTTCGGTGGTTTTGTTTTTCTGAGAGAAGAAGTTGACATTTTCTTGAGCTCTGGCTTTTAATTTAGTCATTTACTTCAGAGTTTTCTACTGGTTTCATTTTGAACAAGAAAGATATTGTGGTTTTGTGTAAGAGCTTCCTCGTAGTCCTCTTCATCAAACACCAGTTAAGTACTGGAATTTTAAAAACAAAAGCAATGTGAGAGAAATGTTTATGTGAAAAAAGGAAATGTGGGGACAAATAAAGCAATAAAATAAAATGTGAAGTTAGAGCCATATGCTTCTCTGTTTTGTTGTTCAGTTTATGCCTGAAATGAAAATTTGTATTAAAAGCTCTTACTACTGTGAAGTGACTACTAGATCTATTCCCATTGTGGCATTTCATAATGTCCTTTACCTGCATCCATGTTGTAACCATAGTTATATAATATCAAATATTATTTGAGAAATCTGTTTCAAATTCATATCTCCTTTAAAAAGGCTTTTGCTTGAGTTTGGTCTGTTTCAATTTCTGTTGATCTGGCCAATACAGAAATCTCTTCAGAAGCATTTTGCATTATTGAGGCAAAAAGCCTGCTAACAATGCAACAGTGATTTGTCATTCTTCTTGCCCTGTAGTAAGAAAAGGTCTCCTGACCTGCCTTCTCAAGATCAAACTTTTTTCACCCGGTTGTTTGTAAGATTTGTTTGTTTTCAGTTGTTTGTAAGATACTCAAACCTTAACAGTGTTGTCTGATAGTTGATGATATCTGGATCAGCTGTCTTACTCCTGCATCGAGAGGGTACAGGGGACCATGGTAACTAGTTCTCTTTAATAACCTGCGTAAATGATCACAGATTACGTTAGGGTTCCCCTTAATAAAGAGGTAGAAGCACAGTAAAACCTGGTGCATGGACATTTTGCATGAGTACCCTTGTTGCGGTAATTTTAGAGCCATTGTCCTACAGCCTGCTCGCCTTCTGCCACCAGGAGGATTTGGAAAGAAACAGCAGGCTTCAAGGAGTGTGGGCATCATCCTTCTAAACTCCTCATCCCTGGAAGCAGTTCCTATATTCAGAAAGCATCACTCTTTGTGATTCAGTGACCAGTCTCTTTAGACCTTTGTAAGAGTGAGGAAGTACGTATGTTCATTTGCATCACTGCAGTTTCTTCTTGTAAACCAAACTATTGGGAGAAAATTTCACGTTTCAGATATCCTTCCTTTCATATCATGTTGGAAGACTGCACTCTAATGTCTTCTGAGGCACAGGTGGTTGACGAGTATTCTTGCTAGTCTCTGTAACTATGGTAGAATCTTCTGGTCAGTTTGGTGAGAAGCTCATCTTGACTCCACACATCTGTTAGATGCTTCCTCTTTCTTCAGTTCTTGGACAAGTGAAGTTCCATAATCCTGCAAAGCTGTGAAGGACACCTCATAGGTTATGTCGTGTCTCCATGTATCCTAAGAAAGAAGTTAGTATTTTGGCAGAAGAAAAGCTCCATATGATCCCCAAGCCCTCTTCAGGCATTCTGCTCCAAACAGCAATTTGAACAGCCTAAACTATGGCTGAGATCGTGGACAACTCTAGATACTAACTCTTATTAGGTCATGGCACAGAGGCAGGGAGCAGGATTGATGCTGTCGCGGGATCTTATGCTTTTCTTTGCCGTCTGTTGCCTGAATGTGAATTTCACTCTTTCTGTTGCCAGATGGACAGGTTTTCTACCATCTTAGTGTAATGAAACGTTAGACATTTGGGTGAGTAATGGCTGGTGATGCAGCTGGCCACATATCCCCACTTTTTCAGACATCATTTTCATGAAAGCATGCCTTATCTGTGATTGGATTTTGCTTTGCATCAGAGGTGCCTCACAGCCAGTTGCAGCACACCTCAGCAGAGTGGATTATACAGAGGCTGTTCCTTGCCAAGATAAAAGGTGTTTTGGCATCCTGTTCCTGTGTCTGGAATTATGGGTTTGGGTAGCATTCATCTGGCTGTTCAGTAGGTGATCTGTAACTTTTTAGTATTGTAGGTGCATGTTTTCACGTGGTTATAAATCTGGCCCCTTGTCAATAATTTATTTTCTTCTCTGATGATAACTGTGTTCATTTCAGGGTCTTCTCAGGTGTCCTTTCTGTAAACCTTGAAGTTTTCATCATGGTGGTGGTAGTCATTGCCGTTAACTTCTTGTGTCTCTGTGTGCCTTTTTTCATTTACTTTTACAATTGTTTGCTTGATAAAGGGTACTACAAAGGTGCAAAGCCTGAATCTCTGCAAATGATGCAGTCTCTTTCCAAGCGTCTGGGTCCCAAGGTGAACACTTGAATCAAAAATTATATTACTGCAAATCCTGGGGCTCACTAGAGAAACTATTAACTCTCAATTTGGGAGAGCTCTTTTGTCTGTGAACTGAGCCTGTGCTTTTCTTTTCTGACAATACACTACCCAGCTAACCTCTGTGATGCCTTGTGCCACACATCACCTAACACTAAATACATCTTCCTTATGTGTGCTTTCCCACTTTGTATCCTTTCAGCAGGTCCACTACCGTTTCTCTGAATACATGATACTTTTGCTATGGTGGCAGTATCAGGCCATAGAAAAATACTCATCCAGTTCCTTCCCTACTCAGGTGGCAATGCCTCGCAAATTTGGCCTGGGGATCCCATAGGATAAATCTCATCATCAGACGGCTGAGATCTGTGCGGCAGCATGATCCTCAGTTATGTGTTTTGGAGCTCAAAGTGCCCCTGAAATAACTCCTATGTGAGATTTCCAGGCTCTGGTGATCATCAAAGAATGGCGTCGATGGCGTGCCCAAGCAGAAATGTACAACACCTTCTCTATTCCCTGGAGGCCCTATACAGTTGGTCCATAGAGAAATGGATCAGCTGTTCACCCTAATCTTCCAGCTGTCTGTCAAATCCATCAGAGTCATGTTTCTTGAGGGTGTGCAGAAGATCTGTTTCTGGTTTCCTTATCTGAATCTTTCCAAGGGGAAGTCAGCCTAGCATAAATCCATTTTACTTTCCACACTGGCAGGAGGTGCTCATGCTTCTGCGGAAGATGAGGTCAGGGTGCAGGCTCTCTCAGCACATTCTTGCTACTGTGCTCAAGTAGGCTGTTGGCAGGATTTCATCCAGTCACCCCATTGTCAGGAATTATGGCCATAAGAAATCCGAGCAGGGCCCTGGTCATTACAGTTCTCTGGAATGTTTAAGACTGATAAAATGCCTGGATTTTTTTCACTGTGTGGTGAAGACCTGCAGGATCTCTGCTGTTTCTCATAACTGTTGCCCACAGATTAGTCTCTCTGACTTGTTCCACTTTCCCAAAGTGACTCCACTGTCACTGCATGGGCCCTGAAGACTTCTGAGAGGTTTGTGAGTGTTTTTTGTGAACTGTGTGGGGTATTACCCTTTACTTCAATTAGACCAGTCACTATAAATACTAGAGAGGAGTCTTTGACATTTAGTGTGCTTGTTGCAATGTCCTCTCCCTTAGCTCTGTAAAAGCCCATCTCTTACCATTTCTGCTCATGCTCACTGAAAAAGCTTTGTTTTCTTCCCTTTTCCAGGGTCATCAGTGGCTTTATTAGGCTTGTTAAGATACTTACCCAGTGGTTGGTTTGATTTAAACCCAACCATGCACAGCACATGGGACTGCCTTGTAACCTCTTAACTGCCTGCTTGCAGCTCCACTTTCCTGTGAAGGTGCAAGAAGAGTGGCAAAAGTGCAGATCTGTATTTTCCATACACTTTTTTTTGGAGGCTGGGCATGTATAGAGGAAAACGTCTAAATTTCTCCATTTGTGGCTGCATTTTATCTTGATCTCCCAGTTTTTCCTCCTAAACCTCAGACATGCAAGTTTCCTTGTTCGGACCCTTGACGCCAAGGCAGCACAAGCGAGTACTGTGGTTTTGTACTCACAGATTCAGCATGAGTGTGTGTCTTGGTGCTTTTGGTTTATTAGATTGGGCAGAGTCTCCATGCCTGTTGCTGAAAGCATCACAAGTTTCTGTATGGTTGCTGCCCTTGTAGCGAGTAGAGCTTGGTGTCAAAATTTGCAACACGTGGCCAAGACCCAACTTGATTGGGTCTTTCCTACTGAAGCCCAAATCACTGTTGAGCAACCACATATTCACCAGGCATTAAGTCGTGTCTGAGACATGGAAGACTGATGGTGTTGCTGTTTCCCTAGAGGCCTCTGAGGTCCTCTGCTAGGTAATTTATGTCAGAGGCTTAATGGCTCAGCATCGTTCACAGTGTACATGCAGGCTGTCATTCAACTGAAAAAAATAAAGTTTACACACTTTATTTTAAATATAAGAATTATTTTCATCTGCATTTGTTTTTGCATGGCTTTCCTATCTTCTTCTGGGTTCTTCTTCTGTTCTTCTATATTTATTTCTGTGGTCGAGGGTGAATTAAAATGCCACCTGGAATGCCGTTCTTGGAATTCTCACTCACTCACAGGAAAGTAGAGGGTCTGTTACACAACATGAGAAATTCCAGTGGCTAGTAAGTAACACTTAGCATTCTCAAAATTATTTTGAAACACTAAGGGCTAGAAGGTGCCTAAGTTTGAATTGCAGAGCACAGCACTGCAGCTCAGGATGGTGCAGGGTACAGTATGTACCAGCACAGTTTCAGCCCAGGGTGTCCTTTGATCGTTAACAGTGCAGCCACTTCTAGTGGCATCTCTCTGTGTGTCAGCATCAGCACCAAAGAGAAAAGAAAGAAAGTGTGTGTAGCCCCTGATGAATACTGCTCTCCCTTGTGAAAACAGAATGGCAGCAATAAAGAGAGCATGTTGCAGAATCTCAGTCCTCCCATTACCATCCCTCTCCCTTTTCTGTGTAGGGTTGTGCATTTACATCAAGCCTGAATTAAAAAGGGGCTACTGTTCTTCTTGACTAAAAATAGCAATGACAGGCTTTTTCAGCCAAGTAACAGAATGATAACACGTAGCATGGATGGAGAAATCGGGCTTTCTGAATTCTTCAACAGGAAATAAATATTCTGTCTCTTAAGAGACATCATTCAGTAACAGCTATCTCTGGACCTCATGACTTCTTATTCTCAAGTCACTTTGTCCTCTACTACCTTCTGTTCAACTACTGAGTTTCATCTGGTCTCGAAAGATGGTATTTGCTAGCTCTTGCACTTATTTTTCATTGCCACTGTTTTTAGCTCGTTCGTTTCTTGTGTCAGCATAAGACCATTGCCAGCATTGCTCTGAATATTCTCAAGGAGCAAAACACCCTTGGTTTGCTTAGATGTCATTTATTCTTCTTGAAGACACGGTCTTTAAGGTTAGGTATAACCTTGGTACTGATGTTATAACAGCAAATTGGTCTTCTGCCAGTCATCTTCTGTTTGAAATGTAACATTGATTTGTGTTTGGGTGTTATACATTCTGTTTGCTCAATTGTAAACTCTATGCCATTTCATATAGGAGGCTAATACTGAAGATAAATTGATGAAATGTTGCTGTTGAGCGTTGAAATATAAGAGTTTTAAATAGGTGGGCATAGATGGTTCCAATTGTTAGCCTGATCACATAGCATATAGTTAAAATATTATATGCTTACTAGAGTATATCATTGCTCTGTTTCATTAAACATGATCTATTCTTCTTTCCAGTGAAGAAGATCTGAGCCCAGGTTTTTAAGAGGCCTGTTAAATTACCTTAAAGAAGTAAAACTCATTAACAAATCACAGTAGCTACAGAATGTGGTTAGTCTGAAGTCTAAGCAAACCCACGTATATCTTGCTGGATACGTTGGTGACTACAAGAATAATTTCTAGGTAATGTAAAATCTGCATTTACAAAAACAAAGAATGGTAGTCAGGTGTAGGATCCCAGAGAATAAACTTGCTGTCTAAAGTTGTCTGCCTTCCAGTCTAGTAACTGATCTTTTGTCTTCCTTTTGGTTCCTGTGCCTGATATTTTGAGGTGTAGCTGTCTCTCAGTCCTTAGCTCCCTGCAAGAGGTGAATGGACTGTACCTGGTACTCTTGTCCCTGGGTACACTTACTGCTGCCTCCACACTCTGTAGTCATGATAAGTGTGTCCATTCCACTCTCATTCAGCTTGCCCTCAATGCTGAATATGCTCAATATTAAAATAAAACCAGATTTATCCAGAGGGACTTAACTTCACGCTTTAGGTAGAAACACTATGTTGTGAATGAGAGAAAACTGAGTTATAGTTTAAACAGAGCAGCTGAGTGTTTCTCCACTTGTTTTGTCTCATCTGCTTAAAATTTCTGAAGCTGTGTTTCAGGTAGGAGTTCCATGCTTGCAGCACATTATTTTGCTGCTGTTGCCGTCCCATCCGCAGAGCTGGGGGTTTGTGAAGGTAACCAGCTCTGGGAAGTTCATGCTTGCTTTTATCCTGTGCCTGCCTTAGTACTGGAATTTGAATGGACACCAGTGGAGAAGAGAGGAGGCGAGTGGGATGAGATAGGCCTCCTCCTCTTACTTTTGCACCTCTCCTGTGCTTTTATGTTGGCATAAAGGCCTTAAACATCCATTCACAAAGAATTCCTAGTTGTTATGATGCTCTTGAGACTGACAGAATGATGTAACATTGTTAAAACAGTATAGAATACAAGCCAAAGCCTGTTAAAATTCTTAACTGTGCAGCCATGGTCTTTGATTTGATGTCAGCCTTCTGTAGACATCCTACATCGTAAACTTGGATGTGTTAGTTAGTACTGAGGATGACCCCTATAGCTTGGTGTGGACATGCACAGTCTGTCTTTCTCTCCAGCTTATGCTTGGCTTTCTGTGTTGCTCTTTATACCTTGTGACAAATGAGTTTCTTTTTATATAAAAAAGCACCACAGTTTTTCATCTCTGTCTGGGTCCCAGCTATTTAAAGAATGTTACATGGGTCCCTTTCAGAAACAGAATGGGACAGTAAGATGAATTCAGTCATTTCAAACAGTGTTCTGACATGCTTTTAGGAACTCATGTAAAATTCAGAGGCATCAGAATGTATGACGTTTTCGTTATTTTTTGGTACTTTTAAAAACCTTGTTTGTAGGTTGAAGACTTCAGATACGTATTTTTGAACTTTACTTCTCCCTGATACCAAGCACAGATTTTTAGGGTATTTTTTTTAGCATGAAGTTCTTTTACAGTTACATGGGGTGTATGAAAGCCGGTATAAAAATATTTGTAGTAACATTTTGAGAACTGGCAACACCACAGTGAATCTCAGTTGTACAAATTTCATTGGTCTAAACTAAAAAGTTGTAAGCTAGTAAAAAAAATAAATTCCTACAAGAGAAATAGGGTATTTTTAGATCTCGTTGGCATATAATAAAATCCCTTGTTTCTGTGCAGAGCTTCTTGACATACCTGTGAAATATTTTACATCAGAAGGCCTTTGACTGCTGGGCACTGTGGACAGCAAAAAGGAGAAATTCTAAGGATTTTTGAGAGAGTACTCCCTTGGCATTAAATATCGTACCTTCCTTTTTCCCAGGTGTTCTTATGCTCTTGCCTCCTGCAGCTGCCTATAAACTCCAGTGCCTTAATGCCATCTCAGTTTTCTATTTTTGTTGTAAATCTCTTTGTTCAGTAGGAACCTGCAGTGTTTCTTCATTCTGTTAAACATAATGATAGAGAATATGAATGGAAGAGTGAAAGTGGCAAAGCTGTAGCTTGTACTATATGAAAGCTGCCCTTCTTTCTGAAGGAGATACAAAAGGTGAGCCAACATTTGAACCCAGGACACACTGGAACTTGTGAAAATCAAATCATCAGAGGGCGGATCTGAGAGATACTTCCGTAAATTTAAAATAAGGGAATGCAACGTTACATAAGAGAAACCAGAGATTGAGAAAAAGTAGGAAAATTGAGAATACTGATACAAAATAATTTAAACTGACTTTTTCAGTACACTCTGTGATCCTAACTTCAGTGTAGCCTAATTGCTGTGCATCAATTCCACTTATTTCTTAGACTTCGCTAAGTCATTTCAGCATATTAAGTTAATAAATATGCATTATTTTTTGTAGTGTTATTTATGGTGTTAGTTTTCTGTTGACTTGTGCTGTTCTCAAACAGTCCAGCCAGCCAGTAAGCGTGGAGGGGAGCAGGCTGGGAAGGAAGGTGGTCATGAAGGAATGTGCTCAGAAAGGAGAAGCAATAGGATTGCACCTGGAGTCACCCGCAGAGCTGTTGTGCTAAGGCCTACTGTGGAACTGTCTTGCAGGTAGTTCTTTTAGTTCCAGAAATTCAGAGGGTAGACAGCTAAGACTGTCATGTGATAGGAGGGATCTTTGAGACTGTGGTGAGATGAAAGAAGAAACTTGGACTTTTTCCCGTGGACAAGATTATCATATAAGGCGTTAAGACTTTTCATGAATCACTATTGTCATCATATTGAAGCTTTAATTTGCCATTAATGCCTGAATTTGCATTAAAATGTACTTGTGCTCAGAACAGTATCTTACATATAACTTTTCTGCATGTTGTGTATTGTAGAGAATCCACATCTTCCCAGTACCACAGGTAATACTATTAATAGTGAACTAACTCAGCTGTCAAGGAGGGATTATAGATGCTTCTCTAGAAAAACTGGATATTTGATGTGGGTGAAAAAATTGGCCTGTGCTTTGCTGTGAGTGGGGAGAATCAAAATGGACTGAATAAACCAGTCAGGAAACTTATGCATCAGCAGCTTGATGTGTGTGTAGATCTAGATCTGCAGCCTCCTGCAGATTCTTTGGCAGTATACAGTGTGTAATGTCCAAGTAGAATCTTGGGTTGCACTTGGCAGTGTCTGCTTTTAGCTTGAGGATATATTATTCTTGAAAGCCACGTTTGCATGAAGGAGAGTTGTATTCAGGGTTTGAGTTGGGAGGTCTGTAACAAGCTGTGTCCCCTGAAAACCTTTCAAAGATTAGTTTCAAGCTTTGAAAGCTTGAACAACTGCTTTTCTAGTTGTTGTTGATGACAAAATGCTTTGTCATTGTTAATTAGGAGTTAGGTAGTAGCCTGGAAACCTGTCAATGTCAGCAGTGAAACCTGTCTCTACTACTTTCATAATTCTGTGTTGCCCATCTATTATCCCCTGAGATCTTTGACCATTACAACTTCAAAGGTAACCTTTTGGTAATGTCTACCTGGGAGTCTTGCTTGCAGTTTATTAGCAGGACTAAATAGCTCTTAGTTCTCCAAATGTATGCCAAAATACCGTCTCTCTGCTTAAGTTCCTGCTCTTTTACTCTCAGGAAGTATGAGACCTTTCTTCCAAGAACTCATTAAAATGATTTAAGAGTTCTCAGTGTTTGGGTTTGCAGTAGCCTTTGCACACACTAGTGGCAAAGTAGTCTTATTTCTCCCCCCACCCACTTTTTTTGCAGTTTAACACAGGCTGTAAGTGAGCCTAACAGCTCAGTGCATGTAACTGTATGTAATTGTTTGGTAATCTAAGAGCAGTCAGTATAATGGGACACAGGGTTGATCAGTAAAATGCTCTTTTCCCCCCTTTATTGTTCTCTGCTTCCTCCCCACCTCTCCTAAGTACATAAACAAACAAATAACTTACAAAGCCAGCACTTACTTCCATTGTGTAAACTGGAAGGAAGTGATACACAAATGTAGATACTGTTTACTGTGGGACACATCAGGTAGCATTTTGACTGTAACCCTCAAATTATCCCCTGATCTGCACCGAGACCCTTGGGTAGTGTTGTGATTTACTGATACTTTATGTGTAGGCTTTTAGTAAATAAAGCTTTTTGTTGGGCATATGACAGCTGTTTCAATTAGAAGATGCTGTGAAGGCACCTGGATCTCTAGGGACCGTCATGTCTTACCTAGGACCATCATGAGGATGGGAAGAAGTGTTGACCTGCACATGTTTGGCAGGGATTGCAGTAGGTGTTGGAGCTAGTGGATAGCCAATGTTCTGATGACATACACAGAACAGTAGACCCAGCATTTTCTGAGAAGCAAGTCTGAGCTGGGACTTGGGAGGAAAAAAGCTCCTGTGCTTGGTAAAGTAAAGAGGGAACCTATGGGCAAACTAGAAATAGGTTCATTGTAAGTGATGAACTGGAGAGTCAGTTTTGGAGCCTCATTGTAGTTTCAATGCTTCTTATGATAGGCTGTTGCCATTTTTTTAAAAGAAAATATTTCCTCCTGGGCCTTTGCTCTTAGCCTGCCATTCCCTTCCCTCTTCTCACGTATGTAGGCTTGCAGCCTCTTTTGGACTGGATCTGGGGCTCAGCAAACCCCTCTGTGGGTCAAAATTAACTCAGCAAAACAGTGGAAGGCCAACCTAGCAAAAGCCTGAATATGCATTCTGCCGTTTCTGTGAATTGATTTGGCTGACAGAGGTGTATGAGATAGTTGTAGACAGCATAAGGTAAGCAGTGAGTACCAGTGGGTGATGCAGGAAGGCAGGGAGAGAGGAGGCGGGGAGTGTTCCCTTTGTGGAAGTAAGTAGTGAGCTGTTAGACCTGCTTGCCCCATCTCAAGAACCAATCTTGTGAGCATTGGTAGGCCTCAAAAAAATCACCTGCATGATTGTGGGTGGTCACTGTATCTTTGAGGACCATGTCCCTGTAAAACAGCGGCAGAGTTGCCCAACTGGGAAATCTCTGAGTTGAAAAACCTACTAATAACTGAGTTTGAGGCATAAAACCCCACAGGTTGTGGTGGCTTGCTCAAAGCCAGCATGGAGTTCATGTGGATGCAGGGTGGAATGCATCTGAAGAAAGGAGCTTCTGTGTGATTTTACTTGAGTAGCTGGTTTTCGTATTTATCTTAAGTCTTCATGCTTGAAGCATTTAGTGTACACAGGTTTTTTTCTGAGAGCCAGCCACTTTATTAATTCCTTCCAAACCATATTTTTGCTGGCATGCACATCATGGCAAGTCATCAGTGTTTCCGACTCGGCACTTCTCCCATATCCTGGTGATACACTGTATGATACTGCGACACCTACTTTCTTGCATGCAGTATAATTGAACCGTGTCCCTTCTCTATATGCTAAAATTGCATGCTTGTTTTGAGTTGATGCTTCTTTTTCAGACGTCTACATACGATGCACATCACCGTGCTAAATTGTCAAAAGATTTGCTAAGTGTTTTCAGCATTTCCTTAAATATTCTTCATAAGCTACCAAAAGAAAAATCTGTGCTTTCTGTGTTTAGGAGGGAATTGTTTCTATCTGATACAAACAAGTCACACACATGCATTTATTTTTAAATGTCAAGATATTTTTCTAAAAAAGAACAGCAGGAGTCTTGTTTTTTAAAAGAGAATTAGATTGATCAAAATGTTTACTTCTGGCTCTGCTTTTTGCAGTCTTCTTACTATTTTGCGACAAAATAGCAAATTAAGTACATTCTGAAATAGGTACAAGACTGCAATTTTGATATGAGGAGATCAAATGGCTTCAAAGCTCACTTTCTTTTTCTCCTCGTAGCAGTGATAGCATTGAATTGTTAAATTGTTATTTGAGAGTGAAGTTCTGTAACACAACTGAATAGTGTTGTGTTACAATAAGAGTAAGATAAAATAGTGAATGGTCTGCAATTGGAGAAGATCTTGTTTAAAACTGGTTTATTGCTTTAAAATCAGATCCCCAAATTGTAGAACCTTGGTAACAACCTCTGTTTTTTAAATAAAGCTTCATGGAAGAGCAGATGTTAAGATCTGCTCACCTTCAAATACCATGCTTATCATGCAAAGGAAACCTGTGTTGTGAGGCATTATAAAGTACATTGGGATAATGTGTAATGTTTTCAGTGAGCTAAAAATCTGCTTGGAAAACTCTTGTGTAATATTAAGGATGGGGTATTGCTTTTGAAACTTTCAATACGTATCAGAAGTTCAGAATTTGCTATTCCAAAGAAACATATCCGCACTTTGAAGCTTGTTCCTGGTAGGTGCCACGCTGTTGTAAATTTAACTGACCCTAGGAGTATTGGTCTTTGAGAGCATATAAGAATAGGATTTATGGTTCTGAGTTAATAAAATATGCTGATGCCACTGTAAGCCCTATTTAGATAGACAGCAGTAATCTCTGTTGAGCAGTATGAAACCGTCTGTCTCTAAGTAGTGGAAACCTAATAGTTCACAGCAAGGTTGTACCACATCCAGAGATGAGAAAAATGTGTCTGAAGTCAGAGGAGTTTTAGCTGCATGGTTTTATTTTCTTGTGTAATTGCATTCTTTTTCTTGTGCTGATATTATACATCATGTCAAGTAAACAAGATACCCAAAGTGCATAAAGGAAAAGGTGCTTTTCAAAGTTCATACTATACCTTGCTTTTGCTAGTTTTGGCACAAAGAACAAGATTCTTCTGAATTTACAAGGTGAATCTGAAGTACGTGGAATTGGTATTAAAGGTGGAGTATGCTGCGTGTTCATAAAAAAATCCCCATTCAGTTCAGTAATGAGATACATGAAGGAGGCTAAGTTAATGTATTGCCACATAGTGTGTTTTGCACAGTAAAAATGCTGTTTCCAAGTTTTTATCTTTCATGGAAGGAGCTGATAGAATTGCATGTTTGGAAAGATAATTTTGAATTTGTAATTTTTCTATTGTGTTTGAAATATTTGACATTTAAATACGTGGTTGTATTTACATATGTTGCATTTTCATTACAGCTAATCCTCTTGAAACTTGGTTGGCAGATGCCTTAAGCAGTTCTGTAAAATTGGGACAGATACAGTATTCCGCAACCTTGGAATCTAATTGCAAATAAAGAACATTTTATAATTGTATTTTTCCACTTTTTAAGATTACCACTTTTAAAACTTAAAAGAGAATTGCTGTAGCTAAACAAAAGGAAATAGACTTTAGTAAGGAGATTAATATCTGAAAATTCACCAGTTGCCACCCTATTTAAACATAAAATATTAATAATCAAGATTTAATATGCTGTAAACATAAAGATTACATCTCCATGCTACTTAATATATTAAGTAAACAGGTCCTTGTGAAAAATCATTCCATGTGCATTATGAGGCACACATATTTTTACAAAAGGCAAGAGTTTTCAGTATTAAATCTGAATGATTGCTTTATAATTTGAAAAAAAAAGGTAGAATAGGAAATCATTTGACAAGTAGTATGTTTTTATAGTCCACTAATACGTGGTGTCTCTATGTGCTGGGACTTTGTTGCTTTTTGTTTTGGGGCTTTCAAAACCAAATATCCTCAGCCCTTCTTCACCACCATTTCCTAGCTTTTGATTTCTTAAAATGTTGAGAATTATAGCTAAATATAGCCAAACATGTTATGTTCTCTATGTGAACTAACTTAATAAGTTCCCGTAAGTTCATGATATTCAACATTAATAGCCCCTGAATTTAACAGTCTGACATATGAGAAACAGAAGTTTATGTAGCACTGTAGAGGAGATAGCCATTGTGAAACTCGAGCTACAATCTGACTTGAAGATTTTTTCTGTTAAAGTTGAATTTTTTTCAAACTCAAATTGCATTAGGCGTAGAAAGTATCCAACAATTCCTTCTCTCTTCCAAATAAAATTGTCCTCGTGGTCTGCTTGCTTTTGTGATGCTTCCTAGCAGCGTCTGGATTCATCCTTTCAGTCTTTGGCTGCTTCACTGATGCTCCTTAACCAGGACAGCACCGGCTCTGCCTGGCTCCCCCTTCAGGGGAGAGCCACAAGCTCTGCTGGGAGCTCTGCATGAGGTAGTGATGGATTACATCCTATTTGGATGTTTAAAGTTAGGCATGATTAATCTGATTTTAATATTGCCTAACAGTGAGTAAAGGTGGTCCAAACCTAACTTCTTTCACTAGGTATTTCCAATTTACTGCTTGGCTTTGGGTCTGCTCCTTGTTAATCTCTTCTGTCTCTGCTTTTGCATCTTCATTCAATCTATGTAGTTACCCTGAGATACCTGTTTTCCAACACAGGGGTGTAAAAGGTCCTCCAAGTAGCTCACATGATAGGTTTTCAATACATATATTCATACAAACCTTTCACACCTTTTTTTTTCTGGTAAGTTGCTGCTTGGTGGCAGCAGTTGAGGTGGAAGGGTGCAATGGCTGGACTGAGCTGGCTCTGTTTTCCTTAAAAAGCTTGTCTCCCTTTTGAAAAGCACAGAACACACTGAGTGTTTATGCCTGTAAGTGTATTTACTAGATTTTTCTGTGCATGTTTCTCATGCATTGGCAGTTGGTTTTGGCCACTTTGTGGTCCTGAGTCTCATGCTCTTCATGGTCTGAAGCAGGGAGGATTTCCCTGTAGAGTTGTGATGGTTTAAAGTTGGGCTTGATGAACGTACTTGTTAGTGCTTGCAAGCCAGAACTGGAAGCACAAAATCTGATGCCAAAATATGGAACTCATTTAAATACAGGCAAGATAAAGAGCAGTAGGTCAATAGAGGTATAATTGAGCCCTCAGCTGCTTCAGTGGGCATGTCTCCCGAGCTGTGCTGGGCTTTAGGGAGATGGCACAATCCACCCTCACCAAGTGCCAACAAATTGCATAAGGTTTATTTCTACCTTATTCCCATCCCTGTCACTTTTGGGCATCACCTTGGCAGTGTTGTGCAGGGATCTGGTTTCCAGCTTTTGCCATGCAGGAGTGTGGCGATATCCTTCCTCCCAGCCCATGGTCTTGCCTGGGGCAGCTGGGTAGGATGGGCATCCCCCCATGCGAGGCAGCCCTGCCTGCCCGGGATGCGGCACCCGTGGGAGCGCAGGGCAACAGATAACAAGCAGGCAATTAAATAGCTTAGTAAAAGAAGACACAGAGTTAATGCCCTGTGCTGCTCCTCTGCGATTCTCATAAACTCATACGTAGGATCCAGTGAATCGGGAAGTAGGATGAAGGTTATCGCAATTTTGACGCAAACACCTAAATGGCTAATCTGTTTCTAAATGGTTGTGTTTTTAATCTCAAGCCTCTTTACATGGCTGAGCTGCTTTTTTTTTCCCTAACTTGATTTTGTTTTTAGAGGAAATATTTCTGATCAGATTGCTTAAGCTCTGAGCTGTCAATGTAAATACGTTCTGTCAAGTATATAATACACGTTTTAAAATTTGTCTAAATATTTATGCTCTTGAGGGGATCACTGTAGCTCTCAACAGACAGTTACAACCTAGCGAGTAAATAAATTGTATTTCTTTTTTTTCCAAGTCTGCATTGTTTTTGCAAGAAATGGTGACTGTTTGAAAGATTACTTGAATCTCATAAAATTCTGCAAGATAGTTTTGTTATTCACTTGAGAACGAAGTACCTCCTGTCTTTCAGCAGTGCCTGCAAATATACTTGGGTGTATATATATTTATATGTTTAAAACGAAATGCTTCTCTTTCTTCTAAAAACTGAGGGACAAAACACAAAGTGAATGAATTCACATGTGCCACCACATTTAAAACTATCATTAGAAATGTTGTGAAGCACATTTTCTGTTACTTTAAATTTACTTCCGGTATGTGCTCCATGGATTGTTTTTTTCTTATTTTAGTAATTTTCTTGCCTGGATTACTTCGATGAGATCTCTGGTGCTCTAAATCTTAAAAAGCCCTAATATATATGTATTTAAAAAGTTAGATGAAATTCAGTGGAGTGATTTTCATTCATTTTCAGTTCATGAGCTGTATTTTTGATATTCGTAAGGAAAATTATAAATGCTGCAGTTTATTATGTAGTTAGTTTATAATCAAGAAGAGTTATAAGAGCTGTGACTGATACCAGACACAAGATTGCTGTAATTTTAAACACCTCAGAAACTGTTCACCAGCAAAAAAAGATCTCACAGTTTAAATATGTTTTGAATGCTAGTTTATATAAGTCATGATAAATTGTATTATCCTTCCTTTTTACTTTGTACAATAATAAAGATTATTCAGAGAATGTAAATCTGTGATTTTAACATCTTTTGACAAGCACATTAGACTGTAGAAAGAGCATCCAAGTTGGGGCTCGGGGCATATGGTGCTACCTTCTGCTAGCATAGCTCCAGACCAAGTCACTGTGTTCACCAAGGGGTCATATTCAGACTCTCAGGTTCCTTCCTCTGGTCCAGGGAAAAAAAACAGTTCCGCTTCAGATGGAAAAATCAGAACAAAACCCACAAACCTCACTTCCCTGTGATACCTTCATTGTGCAGAGAACACAGAGATGCTCTGAAATGTTTTGCTGTCAATCGGGATTTTTTGTCAAGGCACTTAAGACAGGTTTCAGAGAAGTTAAGCTAAACAAAAATTGGATTGGTTAATAATCCACAGGCTAAACAATGCTGTACCACTGTAAATCCTCAAACTAGCCTACATAAATATTTATAGCTATTTTTTAAGTCTGAAAAGAGATATAATGCTTTTTTAAAAGAATAGATGCTTATATCATGATGAGAAATTGTTGAAGCAGTTCAGACTTATGTGTGTTCAAACTATTATTCAAATGCTTGTTTTGTGAGTAAGTAGCAACTCCCGCAGACTTACTTTTCACGTCTTCCCAGATTGACTTCTTTTATTTAGGTTTAAAGACTGGTATTTATAATAGATAATCTAAGTGTTGTGTATCTAGGGAATTCAACATATGGATGGGGATACGGAAGGCATTAGTTATATGAGATTTGTTGACCAGCTTTTAATTCAGATTGTCATTTTTAACACACGGCGGTGCAGATGGTAAAGTTTTGACTGCCCGTCAGAGCCCAAATACCTTAGGGACAGCTGTTGCTGATAAATCTTTTTTATATGCTTTAGGTCAAGAGTAGTCAAACCTGTTACAGCACCTGCTTCTGCATATGCAAATCTGTTGTTTTGTCATTTCATTAAACAAGGAAAGGTAGTGGTCTCCCGTGGCCGTAAGTAAGCCTGGAATATAGCCCGTATGAAAGGAAATCTAGCAAAGACAACTGCGGTTTCTGCAGTATAGCCATGGGATGCTGCTTCTGTTTGGGGGCTTTGTTTCTGGAAGACTGCCTGTAATTTGGAAGGAGGGTAGAAAGACAAGTAGATGTTTGGAGGCGAGAAGAAAAGGGAAGGTGTTTGCTGTCATTGACTGTAGGGCAGTTGTGAAGTTTGACATGCCCAGAAGCCAGCGGGTACCATGTGGAGCTCCTCTACGCTGCATACCTCTGTTTTCATCATCTGGTAAGCCTGCAGCATGATTTCCGGGCACTGGAGCATACAAAATGTCTACTTCGGTTTGGAGCTGATTGATCCACGGTATGGAACATGCTTGTGGGATCTTCTCTTGCTATAGAAGAACATAAATGATTGAAATGCTTTCTTAAGAAAGAAAAGTATCATTTGTTTATGGAATTTGGTGCCTAGCAAAAAAATTCCTGTCAAATGCCAGCATGCTGCGAGAACTGACGGTTTACTGCACAAGATTACGTGTGGGTTGTGGAAACTTTCAAGCTGTTTACATTTGTGTAATCTATCAGATATACAGAGAGAGTTTAAATCATGAGGAGAAAACTTCTTCATTTACTGCACTTTGCGAGTAGGGCTGTGGCATGTAATAGAAATGGCGCTTAAGAGTTGTTTTTTTAAGCAAACTGACAGGAGATTTTATTCTGCACTGCCATAGATTGCTGTGGGGGAGAAAGGGAAATAGTAAAATTGATGAACAAATGTTGCATGCTGTCATTTTAGATTACGTTGTTTTGCCATGAAGTTGTTGCTAATTTTTTTTAAAGACACTGTAAAATCCTGCTGTTGCACAAAGTACCATTGTAGCACTGTGTTAGTTATTTAATTCCAAGGGTAGTTTGTCAACAGTAGCTTAATGAAGCCACGAGCAGAAATGCTTTTTGAACATTTTGTGGAGGGAAAAGAATACTGCCCTGACCTTTCAACCTTGTAAGCTGAGTTTTCCCATTCTGACACTAGGCATTATTTTTGCAAAGGTTGGGAGTTTAACTCTTCAAGGAACCAGATATCATTTTTATTAGGATACTAATTCTGGTAGGTGCTAATCTCATCAAGATTCGCAGACATTTTCCTTCATAGGCCGTTCTGATTTGTAGCTTTTTCTTTTCACAGCAGTATTAAATACCAAACCTTCTCTGATATGGAAGTTCATTAGAGATATGTCTTTGATGGCAGCCCTTTCAGGGCTTCAGTTTCAAATACCTTGATGTAAAGCTTAAGAAGCCATTGTGTTGTAAGCCCTCCTTGATGTGTCTTATTTAGATCTGCATAGTAAATCAAGGAAAGTAAATAACAAGGCAGCAGATGGAAGCATGGAGATAAGGCCAGTGAACAATTGTATTTGTATTTTGTTATGATGTTGACAGGAGCTAAAATTCACTAATCTAGTTCAACTGATCTGCATTTCAAAGAAATCTCATTTAGCAGCAACTTGAAGGTTTGGAGGATAAAGTTCTTTCATTGCAGCTTTTATTGCATTCTTTGCTAATTTATCTGGTCAAGATTTAGCCTTGCTTACTTAAAGCAGCAAGCATGTTACAAGGAGTCTTAAATACTACGAAAGCATTAATGTCTAGACTGTGAACTGAAGGTAATTACATATCCAGCAGTGAATAGGCTACGTTTAGGAAATACTGTTGTCCAAATGGAATTGCAAGAGAAATGCAGATAAGGTGTTTCCCCCTGTTTTCTCTAAGTGGTTGGTTCTTTTTTTTTTTTTTTTGTTCTTTTACTGTTTTTTTATTATGGAGAAAATGAATACTTTAGCAAATCTAAATTACTAAATATGAAAAATAGGATTTCTTGAACTGTGAGTTCAGATATTCCATACTTTGCAGCTCTGTTTACAAAGTGATAGCTGGTATTAAGGTTTCATTTAATGATTGCCCTCCTCTGTCTATTAAGCTATTAAAAGGTGGACAATAGTTTAGTAGAACGATGGACCACAGTTGTTTTATGTGCACTGTGAATGTTGTAGACAATGCATGTGCGCGTTGTGTACTTTGTACTTGCTAAAGTACAGCTATGTTATTTGGAAGAAATGTGCTAGATACATCATAAAAATAAAATATGATTGAAATTAAGAGTGATATAAAATAGAATTTAGGGTCTTTTTTTGGAATTTAAATAGAGTTGTTTAATCTTAAGGCCAAAACCCAGCCTCTTACTTGGATTTAGTTTTCACTTTGTAATATAAATACTAACAATGGCCTAGTGAGAGAATTGATCACAAGTGTGTGCATACCTATGTACAAATATAACAATAATATGGCAAAGCATGCCAGGCTGGTGTATGTCCACTGTAATAATGGGGCTCAGTTCTAAGACATGTAAATCAAAACCAGCAGCTGTTGCATTTTCATGCTATAGTACTTACTGCTCTGCTGCAGCCTGTCCTAGTCATAGGGCTCACATCTGTGCCCCGAGGACTGCACCGCCATCTCATATGAAGTGTGGGGTTTCGCACTTGTTTGTAGTGAGTCTTTGTAGGCTGGAGATAAGTGGAGGGGGAGGCAGCTGGGGACAGTGCCACTTGGTAGACTGCAGTGATACCTGATAGCTTTTGACTGCCGGAGTCCATAGCTAATCAGATCATGGGGTGGTAAATGCTTCTTTAGTAGTAGTAGTGGCTTAAGCATCTTTTGGTTCCTTTCCCTCATTGCCATACCTCTGAAGATGCTCATACATTGGTTTGCGGGTCTGCAAGGTAGAAATTTAATCTAGATGACTTCCATGGCATGGCTGATCATGTAGCTCCATGCACAGGTGCCCTGGCACAGCTCAGTTGCCAGTGCTGGGAAGGAGGATGTGGTGCCTCTGCCACTGGATGAAGGGTTCATCAGTCTGCACCCCAGGACGCACAGGGTGAGCTTCTCAGCAGTGCGAGCCAAGCCACCTCACAGTTGTATGTCCCACCTTTATCCAGGCCATATATCCCCACTCCTCTTGCTGTGGCAGGGATGTCCCCATTTTGGTCAAAAGTTGATAACTTGTTTTGCAGGACTGTTTTCAAATAGTTGGACTCCCTGATCTGTCTCACTTTGCAGTTGCACAAGTTTTCAAGTAAGCACAAGGAAGGAGCCAAAGTCTGCAGCTGAAGAGGAAGGTGAGGGAAGTTAGGGCTGCTTCAGCCCCAGTTTGGAGCACTTTATGTTGTTGTGCTGCTGTATCCTTTCTGGAAATCCTTGCCTTTACCTGTTCTAGGCCGCTATGCTGTGCATGTGTGAAATGAAGTAGACAAGACAAGTAACAATTACTCAGAAAGGTAACTTGCACTGGTTTGTGAAATAAGCATGTACCAGCCAGTGTAACAATGACAATAAAATAAATCAGGCTCCCCTAGAAAACTCCACAGTGTATCTGAACATATAATTACATCCCAATTTGCCAAAGCTCAGAAGGGAAATACTGGATTTGAAGATGTCCCAAGGATGTCATCCCGTTTACAGCACACAAGAGCAGGCAAATACGTCCACATGAGCAAATCCATTCAGGCACAGTGGTGTTCACATCTTTAGATTAGGTCTTCCTTCTTTTGTGTAACAATTTAAATCATCCCTCAAATAAACATATGCTCCTACTGTTAGTCCTGTTAGAGTCTCCAGAGTTTTATCAATCACAGACTGTTTTACAAACCTCATGCCGTTGTGCTTTTGACTTTAGCATCGCTGACCTCGCTCCATCCCATCTAAGCCCTTCTGTGCCCAGGCATTGCCTAAGGTGACAAGGAGGCATCTTGGCTGTCACTGAATGCTCGCCTCTTGTGCTCCTGTCCCTGCTGGCTCCATTCACGTGTTGTGTTTCTTGCAGGGCTGAAAGAGAGGAGTGTGTTTTCAGCAAAACTGAGAGTGGGAGAAAAAGAAAAGAGTGAAAGGAGAGATAGGGGAAAAAAAAGGCAAATGGAGTTTTACAGTATTTGTCACATCTCTCCCTCCACAAAAACCTTCTGCATCCCCCAGTCTAGGAGTGCACCTGCTAGCCTCCTGCAGCACTGTAGCAGTACTGTGTGTTTGAGTGATCTTCTGTCAGGTAATTGGGATCAAAACCATTTAGAAATGAGGTGGATTAAAAACCAAAACTTGAATTCCTGCTGTTGTTGTGTCAGTGATGGTGTTGATTTCAGAGCCCTGCCTGCCTTAATTGTGTGTGGTGCTGCATGTCTGGAATCACACCGAAGCGCTCAGTATTCGTCTCTTCAGATCGTGCTATATGCCTGTGTTGAATGGTGGCCTAGCATTGGAAAGAGAAGGGCAGATAGAGCTGGAAGGAATATCTGATAAAGGAGGTGGCACTCTTCCCAGTGGGGATGGCTGGAGAAAAACAGACATATTTGCCACAAGTACTATGCAAGTTTACTGATATCTGTTTGACCTTCCCAAGCTTAGATGTTACTTTAACAACTGTTCACCGATTATTTCATCTGGTTGCCCTGAATCCAGCATTGTATCTTTGTTGGCAGATTGCCTGATGGAGCTAGGTAGCCTGTGTCTTCTGTCATCTCTCTTGTATATAGCATTTACTTTAGGATGGTAGAACAGCTAACCATGCAAGCAATTGCTTAGACACAGGTCTTACCTTTGTTTTCATGCCAGTCCATCCTCCTGCAATTCAGTTTAAGGTTGTATTTCTGTTCAATATATTTTGAATAAATATTGAATAAATCTGCAAGAGAAACAAGCAGTATTTCTCTAACTTTTAATGTTGATCCAGATCCAGAAGATTTGAAGAGTTCAGTATGCAACTGGTGAGGGGACTAGATTTTAAAATATTACAAATTTTAGTGGTTTTTTTCAGGTCCTGAAGGAGATTTATATCAAAGAATAGGCATGATTATTATTTATCTTAATGGGACCAATGCATTGGCTCTTGTACTAGAAAGGCCATTTTACCTGTAGATGCATAATTTGTCCTTTCTCTTTTTATTATGTAAGAGAAAGGAAGTAGTACCAACTCTGATGTTTTCTGAAGTATTGTTTCTTTAATAACAGCACAATAAACTTCCTTAAGTTGCAGACAAACCAAACAGCTTCTTTCAGTTGAGCAGCACAACATTTAGGGTATTTTGAAGTGCAACACCTTTACTTCTTGAATTATTTACATTGTAACTCATCTGTTGTTTACTCATTATCTTTTTTCCAAATTAGGACAATGGTACCAGAGATCGGCTGGGGAGGACATTTGCACAGATATATTTGTGTCTTTTGTGGCAGGATTTTAATACATCTTTCTTAACGGAGGTTTCAGCGTTCACTAGCAAAGCAGTGATTGGTTTTGTGAGTTTTATGTTTTTGTGAGATAAGGTTTCTTGGTAAAGGCTTTTAGATAAACAGTGTACTAAAGACACATGATTGTAATACTACATTAGGCTATACAATTACATACGAGAGCAAATGCTACTCAATCGCAAACTAAAACTCCAATCTAGTCCTTCATTGTTTATGCAGTATAATTTCAGGCCAGATCCTGCTCTAGTCTTTTGCTTAGTTTCATGCAATAGGCTACAGATATTCAAAGTAAAATTAACAGGATTCTTAAAATGGAATTTTATGGCATATTCAGTCAGGGACCTGAGCCATTGGATTTTTTGTAAATAAGATACATAATCCTAAAATAATTGAGAAACTTGCTTGTATAGTCCTCGAACACTGTAACACATTTTTATGTAACAGCCTCTAAAAATATGTGGCAGTCATGAGAGAAAGTATCTTATCAATACCTGTTTGGGATGACTTTGTAATGCAGCTGTGGCTTTATGAATTGCCAAAAAAGTCACATAACAATAATGCTAATAAGAGCACATTTCTATATATGGCTTTTACTTTGTGTCTTAGGTAACTTATGGAAATGATGTGAGCCTGCACACAGGCATAGCTTTTAATACCCTGAATTGATACAAGTGTACTCTGGAATATGTTTATGTCTTTAATCTCATTGGTTACTTGTATCATTATGCTGTTCCAGAAATAAAAAACAAGCTAAGAAATTCTTCATGTAAAAATTTCTTCCTGTATCTTTGATATGTACTATGATATAAGTAGATTTCCACCAGGGGTATAATTGAATTAGGGAATATATGGAATAAATTTTTAAAGCAGGCATGAATGCTCATTTAACCTTCATATGGGATTATATAACAAGTGGTTGGAAAAGCATTCTTAGTTTACACAATTTTTTGGGTAACTCTCGATTCCCAGCACTTGCAACTGAAGTAATTGCATATCAGTTTTTGCCCCTTTCTGTGCTCTTGTGTGAGAGAGCCAAATCGTGTAACTTGAAGCCATGTATGGAAAGAGCGAGAATCACAGCTTGTATTTGGCAACCAGTAGGTTGTCAGACAGTAGTTGTCTTCTAATATCTGTTCTCATGGCATTCTTTCTTACCACTGAAATACTGGCAATGATAATTCTGTGTTGTTGTTATTACTGCTATCAGATAGTTTTTAGAGGGTTTATCCTGCGCTAGCGTTTTATCTGCTGTGGTATACCTGGAATCCACTTCTCTAAAGCTTGCAGTTTTGCAAGGAGCTTGTCATTGCTCATGCATCAATTCTGAGACATTCGGTTCTTGTTTGCTACAGCTTGCACTTATTTATAGTTAGTATCACAGTGACGTGGAGGATGTCAAACAGAACTTGGATTCCTTTTGAGCTGGATGGATTATATTCTTACCCTTAAGATTTTACATTCTAAACAGAAAGTTGGACAAATGGTAGAAGGGAGAGGTGGCCTAAAATGTTGCTATAGGCCAGCAGTGCATGGGTCTTTGTTCATTAGCATGCTGTACAGTGAATTTTCTTTCATCCTCAGTGTAGCCATTTGAGCTGCAGAAGCAAGCAGAACAGCAAACATCATAGCAGCCTCTTCTTTTGCAGAGCATAGAAGTGATGAGGGGGAATAGACAGAACAGTAAACACATTTTGATCCAATATATCAAGCTGACCAAAAAAAGTATCAGTAATTCAGATTCCTCACTTTAGGGTCTAAAAAGATAGATAATAAATAGGTCTGTGTGTAGATGGAGTGGAAAATCTCTGGTTTTTGGGTGGAACGTTAGGGTATTAATTTGTGCATCTTGCAAAAGGGACTTTGGTTGCATACTGATGTCTGAACAAAGTTATTTTTGTCCTGTTATGTTTTTGTGCTAGTACAGACTGCTTCTTCATATAGTGTGCCAATGCATAAGTCTCCATATAGGGATACTCAGTTTACAGACGCAAAGATCTGTATCTAGCAAGACAGCAGAAAGGACTGCTTATATTCCTTTGGTACACCTGGTGGGTATGGATAGAATTAATTAACATAGCTTTTGCTCAAAAGAGACATGGCAGTCCATGACAGCAAAAAGTGTTTGTTCCTGATGACAGTCATTCACTTTCTGCTGGTTCAGAAGGCTTCCCTGGAGGAATTTTAATTGATCTGCACTTACCCAAAATAAATCAGAAACACTGCTGTATCCTAGAGATTAAAGTAAAAGAGAAGATATTGGAACACAAAGTATATGATTTTTAAGGTTTGCTTTGAGATGAAACTTGGGACATGGAGATGCTGACCTGCATTTGTATGTGTGGTACTGACTGGGAACACATGGATGAAGTTACAGACTCAAACACATGAGACCAGCGAACAACTTGAGAAGCAGAACCTTGCTTTGTAGCCCTCTGCCCTGGCTGCTTTGGGACTGTGGACTGGGGAGAGGAAGGCTACTGCTGCTGTACAGTAAGACTTTGCTACCTCATTTGATGTTTTCTTTTTTTTTTCCATGGTGATGCTATTTTTAAAAAGTCAATCACGTTTATTAAGCATGTAGTAAAATACAGAGAACCATGAGAATTTTCATTGCAGTTGAAAAGGATCTAGCCTGTACTTCCAATGCAAGTCAGACCAGACTGCCTGTGTACCAAATGCAGTGATTGCGGTTCTTGTGTAGTGAATATATCAGTGTAAAATGGATCTTAGAATCTGTTGAATTAGCACTAGCATAAATGAATATACAAGGAGATACGATTGTCATCCTGGTTCAGACCGGTGGTTCACATAGGCCATCTTTTGTCTCTGGTGAAGTCTCTCTTCCAAGGATACATTCGCTCTCTTTTTTGACTCATGAAAACTCCTTGCATCAGAAGCATCCTTGGGAGGAAGTCTACAGGTCTGTTACCCATTTTGTGGAGGACAGATTCCTGCTTTTTCTTTGGAACTTGAGTTTTACTAGGCAGTTCCCTGAGTTAAAGGGATAGGGAACAGATGATGTCTGTGCAGCCTCTCCATCTTCTTCAGGCTTTTGTAGTCTCCTGTCTTCTATACAGCCCTTCCTTAAGCTGCCTCACAGTTGTGGCGTGCCTCATATGGAAACCATTCTAAACCTTTGATTATGTACAATTTTCTTCTCTGAACCTTCGCTAATTAGTTCTGTTGGGTTGAGTGTTCTGTGCTGGACACCAAAGTAGAGCAGGCTTTTAAAGACGGTGATTAATACAGTGGCAGATGATGTGTTACGCTTTGTTCCTTATTCCTTTCCCAGTAATTTTTGACATTGTTTATAGTTTTTACTCTGACTGGTGAGTTTTCATGGACCTATCCATCATAAACGCCAGGTCTGACTCTCTGAGCAATAAGATGTAGTGCAAGAGAGGGCTGTTTTGTTTAAGAGAAGGTTCAGATTAGAGTATTTATCAATAATGGGGAGCCAAGATGGTTTCCAGTAAATCTGTGTTCATCAAATTGTGATTGCCTGCTTGAGCCCTTCCAAAAGTATTCAAAATTCCTTGGTGGTGAAAAATAGACAATCAGTAATAGCAAATTGTCTTGTTTGTCTAGCGGTATGATTCTCGCTTAGGGAGCGAGAGGTCCCAGGTTCAAATCCTGGATGAGCCCAAACCTTTTGGGGCTGCTCAACCTGGAGAAGAGAAGGCTGCGTGGAGACCTCATAGCAGCCTTCCAGTATCTGAAGGCAGCCTATAGGGATGCTGGGGAGGGACTCTTCATTAGAGACTGTAGTGATAGGATAAGGGTAGCGGGTTAAAACTTAAACAGGGGAAGTTTAGATTGGATCTAAGGAAGAAGTTCTTTCCTGTTAGGGTGGTGAGGCACTGGAATGGGTTGCCCAGGGAAGCTGTGAATGCTCCATCCCTGGCAGTGTTCAGGGCCAGGTTGGACAGAGCCTTGGGTGACATGGTTTAGTGTGAGGTGTCCCTACCCATGGCAGGGTGGTTGGAACTTGATGGTCTTAAGGTCCTTTCCAACCCTAACTGTTCTATGATTCTATAATTTGTACCCTTCCAGGTTTTAAAATAGTACAGTCTTGTTGCTGGGAATCTCAGGAGTGGAGCAGGTGACTATTTTAGGAGTAGTGACTACTTTACATGTTTCAAACAAAAAAGGTAAGAAACATATAAAATGTGTGGGATTTCTTCCAGGGTACATAGTACATGTGTGTAAAAATGGCCCCCAAAGTGTGTTTCAAAGAGGTGATTGTAATACCTTGCTATAAAACACAATATGGATGCTTGCACTTACTGTGTTCCTTTCTCTTCTTATCCCTAGATAATTTTGAGTGAAAGTTAAGGACCTTTTGTCCTTATCTGCTGTAGAGGTGATAGACTCTTCTGGAAGGAGAACCAGTTTGAGCAAAAAGGAAAAGACCGTCCCTTCCAACAGCACAGCAAGGTGACTGAGTGACTCCAAAGAAATGTAAGTGATTTATAACCTAACTGTGGCTGTGGCTGTTTCTGCTGTGGATTTATATGCTCTTCATATGCTCTGTGGGAGGAATACAGGACCATGTCATTGAAACATATTGCTTATAGATGTAAAATACGGTTTAGGAATAAATTTGTGGAGCATACAGAAAATACGTACTCCTCCTGTTTTTGTGTGATGGTAAGCTATGCTACTTTTCTTTTTCCCTCCCCAGGTGGCAATTGTTAATGGGAATGAAGTGCTCTAAGAGTCACAGACATGTTTTTCAACCATTTTCTATTCATCTAGATCTGAGTTAATTTAGATACATAGAAACTAAGCAGCTAAGTCTCAGTTAGTCATCCTAGATTCCATTTGCCATCGGGACAGAAGCAGACATCTCTAGAAGCCAGTCCAACTTGTCCTAAAAGTAGTGCCTAGGGAATTCAGTATTACGCACTGAGTAGCTTCTGTCTCTCCATTGACCACTTAGTTCAGCCTAAGTATTCATTTTAACCTGGCACATCTGTGTAAGAAGCAGTGCCAGTTTCTTTTCCCCTCCCTGTATTGTCATTCTCCCTCAGCATGTGTAGCTGTTCATAAATTTGCAGAATGGTTCTGGCTGAAAATAACTAATTATTTCTGCAGTTTCATTTTCAGCTGGGTTTATCCCAGCCTTCTCCCATATGGCTGTCCAAGGGCTGTGACTGGTACAAAGGGTGATAGTGGTGGGAATTAGCAGCCAAAAGTGTGGAGGAGTGCATGATAGCTTCTTTTGGCAGCTGTGCTAGTTTGTACAGCTTAAAGTGCTTGGTAAGCTATAGTCTCAGACCTTGTAGATATTTTTAGTGCTTTGCCATTTTTAAGGGTGGAAAAACTTGTGTGAAGCACCCTAGCTTATTATCTAATGGGGAGCTAGTGTTTTGTTGTACATTTCACACTGTGGTCGTGCAGGGTGTTTTATATCCGTTGCAAATTAAAAGTCAGATCTCCAAAACCAGGAAATGGTCACAAATGGCTAGCAGGTAAGCAGGCATCCTATAGTAATTTACAGTGTAGGCATGATGCTGTATAATTCATATATACATACATGATTTCTGAATCTTAAAAACGCTAGCTTGATTTTGTATAGCACCAAGCATCATGTGTGGGTTGGGTGATGTCATATGATTAGTGGTTGGACTAATTTAAGCACAAAATTCTTGCCTCTCCTGAACAGCAAAATACTGAATAGCATTTCATTTTCACATTAAATACCTGATGGGAGGGTGTAAAGACAGAGACAGAATTTTTTCATTGGTGCCCAGTGACATGATGAGAGGCAATGACTACAAATTGAATACAGAAAGCTTCATTTAAACATAATACATAAAACATTCTTACCTTGAGGATGGTCAGACACTGGAGCAAATTGCCCAGACAGGCTGTAGAGTCTCCATCCATAGGGAGACGTGTTCACGGACATGGTGACAAGCAGCCTGCTGCATCTGACCCTGCTGGAGCAGGGGTTTAGACTAGATGATCTCCTGAGGTCCCTTCTAATCTCAGCTGTTCTGTGATTCTGGGAATATTTATGGGTAAACAAAATCAGACAAGATTCTGCTATTTTATTTAGTGATTTTTCTATATTTTTATTTTTCCAATTTTGATGTATTTAGCTGTTCAGTTTAGGCTTTTACTTAAGTTTTGGCTAAAGATGAGAGATGGCAGAAGTTGTGAGCTTTCTAAAATGTGTTAAATTATATTTAAAGACTTGTGAATATAACTACAAAAATCACATTGAAGTCTGTGAAAATATATTTTAGCTATGAATTAGCACCATAATTCACGTGATGTGGACAGTCATATGATGGGAATTTTAGATGTTTAAAATGAGCATCTTTTTCACTTGATCCATGGAAAAGAAGGTACATTTTTAGTACAATTTTGTGTTTGCAGGGGAAAAAAAAAAAGACAAAACTAAGGACAAAGCCTTGGAAGAGAGATCTATTAATCCACAATAGAAATGGATGTCTTCCTATAGTCTTGTCAGAGGTCAATGAGACCTTTAAAGAGGTCTAACAATTCCATTATGAACTCTGCTTTGAGGTACCTGCAAATGGCCATTCTGGGATAATCTATAATTCAAGTGGATGCCAATGTAAACATGTGAAAACTGGGCAAATGTACAATGATACTTCACAATTAAGTCTTCTATCTTCTACAAATGCGTGATTCAGGGGCTTTTCCTTGTCTTTTGGAACACTTAGGGAAAAGCATCTCTCTCTTTAAAAGCTGGTTGTCTTGAATTTTGACTTTGGTTAGTTTGGCAGACATTTTCTGTCCATGGTTTTTGCTATGGGCAGAATGTCTTTGCAAAAGCTTCTGTGAGATGGGTGTATCATTTCTGAAAATGGAAAAAAAAAAAGATCTGAAAAAAGCTCTAGGATCTCTCTGCTTTGCTTTGAGCAAGGACTTCAAATTTGAAGGTGAAGCTTTAATGGGTTATAAGATGTGCTTTTTGCCATGCTGCTGAACGTCTGTCCTTATTGCACTGAATTATAAGCTTTTGAAAATTGCTGCTTACTCATAATCAGAAGAGGCATATTACTTTGTCAGCATATTCTGAAAATATTCTCTCTGTATTCTTAATCTCCTAAAAAATGATTGAGCCCATCCTGGCTTGGAGATTAAAGACTGCATGACGTTTCAAATGTACTGATCCCCTGTTATTGTCACAAAAGGGTCTTGTTTTTTGAATTTTTCCGGGACAGCGTATTCTGATTTTTATGCTTGTTGAGAATTCTGTTTTTCTGCATCTTACGCTTACTTTTCCCATGTACTCTTTCAGAAGGATGTCAAGAGTGGGATTAATTTCCTCTGATGTTAGCCATCTAAAAAGATAGGTGTAGTAAATCTGAGCTGGTCACTGTAGACTTCTGTAGTCAATGAAGAGAGATGGAGGCTTCCAGGGGAGAATTCCCATAGCCTCTTTTTTTTGTCTGTCTTAAAATGAGATGATTCATCCTTTGGAGATGCCTGTTTCTTGTCACTGACAAGAAAAGAAGCTTAAGGTGACCATCACAAATTTAGACATCTAACTTTTCTTTTAAATGTTAAGGCAGATAAATTCCATCTAGTGACATAATGTGAGGCAAGAATGTTACTGCTGACATTGACAAAAACGTCCTGTTCTCACATGAGTAAACAAAATTCATCTTTGTATTATTTCTTTGTGGTTATGATGATACATATGAGCTTATTAAAAGGACATTTTCCATGTTGCTTACACTCTGTACGTAACCATTAAAAAATGCTCTTCAAATGCCATTTTAATATTAACTATGAAGTATTAATAGATTTCAAGTTTTTCGTCTTATATTTTGTCTCTAGGTTGAAAAATGCAAATATTTTAACTCTGTTGTTATTTAATGTCTAATAAGATAGTAGAAGGTATATTTATTACAGCTTGCAATAAAAGACTGAAAAAATCGAGTGCTAATATAACACGAAAATGCTTTTTCAGCTAATTTTTATAATAGATTTAAATTTCATTTTTTAAAGCAGGCATCTTGGTGACTTTCCAATTTGTAAAAGATTGCTCTACTATCAACTAATATTGATAATGTGCTCTATTAAACGAGATGATTGTGATGAAATGCTGTTTTCCATTTGTAATGAAGCACTGTAGATTTCTTTAGTAATTTAAACTGTATTTGAGTAATGGCAACTACATGACCTACCATAAGCTGATAACATACTACCTTCCTCAGTTCCAGGGTTCATGGATAGGGGGTGTATGTGGGGAGCACTTTATTTCCATGGAATAGTTGAACACATATAAAAGGCATTAGAAGGAATGTATGTTGTTTCTGTTTGCTTTTTAGTTAAAATATAGGTATGTAAGAAAGAAATTATAGTGTAACTTATTATTAGATGTCTTTTTGAGGCTAATCACCATGTATTTGACTCATTCCCTTGCACTGATAAACTTACCTAGACTTACTTCATCTGTGTTTTAACATCACTGTGATGAAAGTACGGACAGCAGTAGAACATGCTTCGAAGATAGTCTCATTATTACACTTGTCCTGTTGTAGGAGAAACAGGACTGATTAACCTCATTGGGGTATATAAATGTTTTCTTTCACTTTAAATTTTGTTTTTAATATCTGCAATGTATCTTTCATTTTGTTTCACTTTTTTCATTGTTATTTAAAATGTGATACATTTCGTCGAGTATTGCATAGTAGCAGAGCACATATATAGTAGTGTAAAACTACAGAGAAAGCCTGACTCCTGAAATCTACATTCAACACAAGGAAACAATGTATTTGTTTTTAAAAAGAGCACTTGCAAATTGGCCTGAAGAAAGTACTTAGGAAGGGAAGTAATCTCATGTTAATGATATCTAGGTCTTTTCTCTTTCTCCCTCATATTTGCACAAAACAGTGTTGACCAGTGTTTGTATCTCAGTAAGCTGTGTGCTGTAAACAGGAACAAAATATTTCCCTTAGAAACACTGTCATATCAGTGCTTGCTGGCCAAGATTCTCACTGGTAAATACTCAGAACTTCACTGAAGCTGACAAGCTGGCTCCTTACGTAGTTCATACAAGTTTTATAGGCTTGATTTTTTTCACGATTGTCTGGCTTTATTTGAGTTGGATTTGTAATATTCCTACCCTTCTGCTACTTTAAGAATGTTTAGCTTTGAATGGCATTTTACGCATTATCACAAAAATCCACCAAAAAGACCCTAGTTCTGAGAAAACGAAAAGGGCAGTTCAGCCAAGGTGCCACTAAACAGAGGATGTTTGAGTAGTGAAGAACTGTGCGTATTTGTATTGAACTACAAATTTTACTTTATGATTGACATTTTGTTTTGACCTTGTTAGAGGTTTCAAACTGAGTAGATCCCAAGGATCTGAGAATATCTGGGTCCAGTAAGTGAATGTGAGTATAGAAACCTGAGGAATATACATTAAAGAGACAGACTGCATCAAAATTAACAGAGCAAATATTGTGCAAAGCACAGGAATCTAAATAATTTCAATAATAGGAAATTCCACATGGGGTCATTCCCTTTCCATGTACATAGGGAATCAAGTTCTCATCGTACTGTTGGTCTAACTCAAAATTTAAAGGCAAACTGAAGTTTCAAGCAGGGAAAAGGGAAAAGATGGTTTGATTGTTGCAGGCATTTTTAGAAAGTATAAATATGTATTGATAGTTCTTCTAAAACTACTTATATGTACTTATATGTATCTTGTCTCAAGTCACAAAGCAGGCAAGAGAGGAAGAAAAACATTTCACAAGCATGTCTTCATTTCTTCATCCTATACAAGCTCTCTCTTCTCCAGTGTGTTTTTGGTGGTTAGGTTCCTGAATTACTTGGTTCAGCACATCCATTAACTGGGCCTTATCCCCATTCTGACTGTCAGTTTTCTTCATTGTCTACTTTGTGAGAGATGGAGTCCTATAAGTTGATTTGAGGTATCTTTCCTGTATAAGGGAGCGGAAGATGGGTGATAGACTAAATAAAGGTGCCAACTAAGCGGATGCCTTTTGCTGAAATGACACTTTCATAGACTCTGGTGTCACCCTGCATGCAGTTGCAGTTCCCTGGCGTTAAGCCATTCAGGAATTGGAAATGGTATGAAACATGCATTTGTAATGGAGCACAATATTTTTCATATAAGATCAGTAAATGTTTTTATAGGATTACTGTCGTTAGTAAACAGCTGCAGCGTTATGCTTCAGAGGTAGAAGCATTTGAATGTTAATGAAGGGATTCTTGTATACAGTTAACAAAGCACAGTGAGATCCTTTGGGGCACAAGTCCTGACATAAATAATAATAGTAATAATACACTGCATTTCATCTGATGATTTCAGAGAACTTTGTAGAAAACTTTAATGAATGAAGTATCACCCTAAACCCCTGTGGAGTACTGCTAAGACTGCTTAAATCACTAGGTGGGCTGAATGAAGAAATACTGTATCATTTTTGCTCTGTGTTGGTTACTATGCCTTTGCTGCACACAGGTAGTTCAGGAAGCTTCAGTTACATGTATCCGGATGAATATTTTCAACATGGAGATGTTAGGGCATAGGGAAACAGATTGACTTAGTACAGTCGAACAGTGCATGAGCATCCGAACCCTAAAATCATCCAAAATTGCCTGTTTGCAGCAGTAGTTGGCTGGGGCTGCTGGGTCTCTGGAATTTGTCATCCAGTTCCATGCATCCTGTGAGATATGTGAGGATTGTGTCCAGACCTTGACCGTGCTCTGTAATGAAAATGATGATTTTGACTGCTTCACATGAAAAGAGTTAGCTTCAGATGCCTGGGATGAATGCTGTCATCACTTGCTATCATACAGTTTGAAGCGCTGTGCAGTATTACAGAAGATAATACTGTGCAAACACAGTGCAGTTGGAACCTGGCCATTTAGAGTAACAATTTCATGAGTGCTGATATGCTGATACACGTATATGTCAGAAAACCAGCATATTTTTATGTGTTAAAACATAGGAATATGTTAAAACCATCGGTACAAGATACATTAAACACAAACAGCTTTTCAGGGGCAAGACAGTAGTTGCACAAACAGTGCAGTTGCAAAGCATAAGAGCAGAAACCATCTGTTGCGTAGTGTATTTTGATGAAAATAGCCATGATGGAAACCAAAGCTAATTAAACAGTTTTTCCACAATGCAATTTAGGGCTTTTTTAATAAACTTAACTTAGAAAATCGGTTTGTAGAGACATCTATAAAAGACACTTTTTTTTTCCTTCATCCACATTGCTGCCTGTTTAAGGCTTTCTTTTCTACATCATTGGTAAGGACTGTTCAATAGCTTCTTGTCCCTTCTGTTGAAGGAGATATCAATAGTGTCTTACAAGTATTCTTTAATGGTTTTGCTGTTCTAGACCTCATATTTTGTGGTAGTGAAACATAAAGTCGCTTCTCTCCTTTATCTGTAGCAACAACTCAAAACGTGTAGGTTCTGAACTGACACAATTTTGGCTAAAACTATATTTTTAAATAGAAAGCAAGTATGGGTTATGCTAATAGAACCTCATTTGTAATTTAAACTGCAGCTGTTAGCATTCAATAACGGAGCCATACATCAAGGAGTTTTCTGTAAAAACAGAAAAATACTAATTCTTCATCCTCAGATCTGCAAATCCAGACTGATGGGATTTCAGCCCTTCATCTTTTAGTGACAGGCAGCAGCATCAGTGGAATAAAACTAAAATGTGATCCCCTTTCTCTCCACCTCCTTCCCCTAATTTTACCCTGACAGAGGAAGAATCACAATTTTAGCTGGTATCTTTACTCACGGGAAAAAAAAAGTCTGTCATTAGGTCTTCTAGGGAGAAAGAGCTCTTCAGTGGAGCAGTTAAATGGTATTTTGATTCTCAGGGTGCATCTTATACCTGTAGTTTTGCAAGACGTGATAAATGATTTCTGAGACAGTTATTGAGAGCAGGATCAAGGTCATCAACCTTCCCCCAAGAGGTCATTATCTCTCGGTTTTTGTTTCTGATGAAAGTGTTGAACATAGGGGAGATAGGCTTCAGATGAACTACCTGAAACTCTGTGGTCTCACATGAGCAATCCCCAGCCGTATGTTAGTGAAGGATGTACTTCTGTTTTTTCAACTGCAAAAATGAGTGATTGATCAAATTTTTTTAGATGAATTTTAATTGATTTTGCAATAATGCAGTGTATGCGTGTTGGAGTTTGTCATGCTAAATCCCCTAACATGCATACATTACTGTAAAGTCCTCTAAAATTCATGATGAAATAGAAGCCTTTGGGAATTTTGGAGCTGAGACCTCCTGTGTCTTTGGAGAAATTTGGTTTGAAGCCCTACAGCTAAATTCCAAAGCTCTTCATTGTTTGCAAATGAATTGCTCCTGTACTGGATCTGGCTTATGAAGCTGAGTCCCTGCATATGGCTGGAATAGTCATTTGTCTGGAGAAAAAAGGTATAAATCTGCCATAGCAAAAGAAACCTTTACAAATTGCTATACAAAACAAAAATAATGAGGTCTTGTACCAAAAACAAGGTACAAGAAAATGGTTTTCTCTCAGTGTTAATGCAAGTACTCAAAAACGGACCCAAAGTATGCCGTAATACAAAATAAAGTATCTTGAAGCACATGTTGCATGGGTGTAAAGTACTTGGCTTCAGCTGTTCTGCTGTACAAGGCCACTATTGTTGGGGTCCACTGTTTCCTAATGTAGATGTTTTCTTGGTTAAATAAGACCACAGGTGTCCTTGTCATGAAAAAGTGTAAAAAAAAACCCTTATCTGTGAGTAATGTAGTACTTCCACTGTTTGCTCAGATGGTGGATTAGAGCCTGTAACTGTAGAGGTCTGTTCTGGAATCAAAATGTTTTGGGATATTCACAAGTACTTTTACGACCGTTGGACTGTTTCTGTTTAGTATGTTTAAAACTGTGTTGCCACCAGAGTTGTTTTACCTAGTCTGTCTGCATTAAAACTGTCATCCAAATGGTGATGTTTTCAATTTTTGATGTCACGTTCCCTATTCACATTCCTAAGGGAAACTTTAAACAGGTATCTTAAAGACAAGAGCTTGGTGACCTATGGAGGGCTGTTCTTTTCAACTCCCTTGTCTATTATTATATGTTAAATGAAGCAATAGCAAAGTGACTGCTTGTTTATCAATAGTTAAGAAAAAAAGGGAAGGTAATACTAAAAGCCAGGAGTTGAGTATCTTTTCCTCATAATACATTATCTTCTGTATTATAATAAATTGTGGTGGGGTTGGGGGTGTTTTTATATACAGATACACATGCACAAACACACAAGTGTATATATATGTAAAAATTGCTGAATTTAGTATGGCACACTGAAGAAAGAATTGCTGATAATAGCAATGTTAATGAGGTAGTTCATTGGACAGAGCACTCACTGGTTGTAGTACATACACTCTCCTCATTGCTTGTAAGATGAATCATTTAGTCTGCTTTTTTAAAGAGTCCCATACTTTATGCCCAGGTTTCTAATCTTGTTGTGCACCTTTGCAGTGTTTTTTTTATGCTAGTGAGTGTTTGTAAATGAGATTGCTATATGCTGGTATCTGTAGTTCTTCACTGGACACTTTACCATGATTTATGAGCTCTTGGTTAACAAGGTCTTTGCATTTGGCCCATCAGCCAATACTCTGTTTCCATGACAGTACTGAGTCAATGACTTTTACTTATCCATTTCCATGCTCTTCAAACTGAGTCAGTAGTTACATTGGTAGTATACTGTGAAACAGTAAAGATGATACTTCTGAAATGACAAAGGTAAAAATCCAAATCCTGTGTTGGGAATTACTGAAAAACCAACATTTGTGTCCACTGTAGCTTGCTGTTTAATAATTTAAAATTCTAGACACTTTTGCTGAAAATTTTGTATCCTTTTTGTGCTTATAGGTAAAATTGAGAATCATGGGATTTAAGGAAAATAGGCAATTTGTAAATACATATAATTTGAGACTAGCTGAACAACAGAAAGGCATTAGTTATGAAATGGCCATTAACTCTCAGTGGCATTTGACTAGCCACTGTAGGATGAGTTAAGAAAATATTTGAACATCAACTGATTTCATTGGTAAGATGGTAAAGATACAAAGAAAACGGATAAAAATGATAAAATGGACTTTACAGTGTTTTGCACACCAGGTTCACCATAAACACATTCTCTTCAAAACTCTTAAGCCACTGCCATATAGCTAGCTGCAGGAGTGTTCCCAAACATCCAGATTTTCAACGTGTTGAAACATCAATGTAGCAGTATTTTTTTTACTGTTGAGCTGTATATTTAAAGTATTTTATTAATTGATGGATACAGCACTTTTATTGGCATGGTTTTGGATTCATGTAAGAGTAATCTAAAAAAAATTCAGGTGTGTATATTCACTGACCGCTTGTCATGCAGAAATCTGGCACATGTGAGTTTTTAAGTGTGCTCTGAAGATGCACAGCTTTACCTTACCAAGTTTACTTCCCAAGGATGAGCAACATGGCTGACCTGCTATTAACTGCCTGTCATGTGAATTTCAAAATTAAAACATGAAACAAGTGTTTGTAATTTTTCTCAATTGCTGGAGACCATCTGTGGCACTAATTTTTCACTTAATGCTCCACTTACTCCTTGAATCCAAAATGAGATACCCTTTAGAGTGGAACATGGACAATTCCCTTCCTGGGCTATAGAAACACTGAAAGCCTGAACAAGGAAATGCTGGAAAGAGAAGCACCTTTGCTTCTCAAGGTTGTGTGTGTAAGGTTGCTTTGCTCTGAAAGTTTTTTTTGCTCACTCTAGACCTATCTGAAAGGCTCAAGGAAGAAGGTAACACAGTGTCTTAAGTTCACCACATAAAAGCATAGAATCATAGAATAGTTAGGGTTGGAAAGGACCTTAAAATCATCCAGTTCCAGCCCCCCTGCCATGGGCAGGGACACCTTCCATTAAACAGTGCCACCCAAGGCTCTGTCCAAGTTGGCCTTGAACACCAACAGCGATGGAGCATTCACTGCTTCCTTGGGCAACCTGTGCCAGTGCATCACCACCCTTACAGTAAAGAATTTCTTCCTTTTATCTAACCTAAACTTCCCTGTTGAAGTTTGAAGCTGTTATCCCTTGTGCCATCACTACAGTCCCTAATGAAGAGTCCCTCCCCAGTATCTTTATAGGCCCACACAGTTGTTAAAAAGTTTAGAAAATGAATGGAGGGGTCACTGTCCTGAAGAATTGGTAGTAGTGTGTGCGCTAGCTGATTACTTCGTAAATGTGGCTTGTACAGTGGCTCTATTAATGCGTACTGCTGGGTTCCACCCAGAGCTCATGTTTGCTGCTGTTGTTGCAGATGTCAATTTTGTAATTTCTTAATTGCTACCCTGAGTTGATGGTGAAATACTATGAAATTGGCGTGGTTTATTGTGAGGCATTGCTTAAAGGTGTGAACAAAATGCTGTGAAGGCTTTGGTTGCTGTCTTGTTTTTCTGTTACTTCTGTTTCTGTGAAGCTGAATGCTGGCCAGACTTAGGACCAGGGGAATCCTTTCCATTAGCTGTGTTGACTTTCCCAGAGTGACAGGATGCTATATGTCTTTCATGCATCTGTCTTCCATCAGATGAAAGTATTGTGTCAAGGGAAGCATGTGAATAGTACTTAAATAGCTACCTGTTTGTGGACAAAAGCAGGTAGAATTGTGCCTGAAGAAACAAAAATATTTCTAAAAACGAGACCCTGGATGTTGGTTTAAAGGTTGTGTCCTTTGGAAGGATTTGAAGCAGTTTAGGTGCTTATGTTGCTCTAGGGACTTTGAGTACTGTGAGGTTTTAAGGAAGGCTAAGTATTCCAGGAAGTTTAAGAGCTTATGGCATCGTAAATATTTAAGATGATTTAAAAGGTTATGTCCTCTTTAGTATTTGAGTTGGATTAAGTGCTTATATTGCCTTAAGGACTTTTTCCTTTTTTTGCCCTAAAAGGAACCTGGGAAATTAAATGCCAGAAAAACTATAGATGCAATGTTTGGGCTGCACTTGAGAAATGCAAAATTCTAGATTTCAGTAGCAGCATTAACTTGACCACAACACATATGCATCAAAGATGGACAGAACAATGGGGGGTGTCTAGGAAACAGCTGGATACGAAATTCAGAAGCAGCATTTTTTAATGCTTGATAGCCAGTGGGTTAGGAAATGGTTTTTGCATCTGCTGCTTGTTGTGAATGATTTGGTAAAGAACATCAAATAGATGATCAAGGTAGAATCAGATTGTGGACATGCAAGGAAACAATTTAATCTTAAAAGGTAAAGACTGTCTTTAATTCAGTATGCCAGAAAACAGGAAACTGTTTAGATTAATTTTGTAGTTTTGCTGATATTCTACCTCAGTGATAAGGAATAAAAATACTACATATCTAGGTCTCAGTGGCTTTTTGGTTTTGTTTTTTTGCATAGACTTTTCAGTGTATAAAAAGCAAATTGCTACCATTCATTCAAGGTATTCTGTGCTGCCTCGAATCAGTAGGCACCAGTCCATCAATCCAAACTCAGATTTTTCTTGTGGGTCTCTAATACAGCACTGATGTTACTCAGTTGCTGTAGGGTAGTAGTGAGGTAGAAGGGTGGCATGTATAGGAACAGGAGTTGAAGGTGAGGGTAACCTGAAGCCTTTGTGACTGGGCAGGCAATGTACAGCCTGTATCCACCTAGGAAATAGTTTTATTTAGAAGAAGGTTCCTTTCTGTGAGGGTGCTGAGGCCCTGGCACAGATTGCCCAAAGAAGCTGTGGCTGCCTTATCCCTGGCAGTGTTCAAGGCCAGGTTGGATGGGGCTTGGAGCAACCTGGTCTAGTGGAAGGTGTCCCTGTCCATGGCACCGGGGGTTGGAACGAGGTGATCTCTGAGGTCTCATCCAACCCAACCCATTCTATGGTTCTATTATTCTATGAATCTAGTTATTGTTTGCTTAACTTCTTTTTATGACTTTTTATATGTCATCCGCTGCTTCTTTCCCATTCACAAACTATTTTGCTATTGAAGAAGAAATTGAATTGGCTTGCCAGATTTTGCTCATGACAAAACTATATTGGCAGGTATTTATTTTCTTGCTGCAAAAAAAGAAAAAAAATCGTTTTGTTAAGAATATTGCAGGAACTGAAACTGGTTGGACAAGTTTGGCATTCCTTACCTCCTCTTTTGTCACCGTTTTAAGACAGGCACTGGATTTTTCCCTTCTCATTGTTCTGGAACTTCATTGTTTCTCTAAAGGTTCTGAAAAGTTGCTAACGGCTATGAGAGAATTTCAGTCAATTCTTGAATCCTTTGCACTGCAGTTCACTGTCCTACCTATTGAGGCAGTGCAGCTGTTAGTGGAAACGGGTAGAACGGTTAGGCACTGGATTGATTTGAGTTAAAAATCGATTTCAAAGAAGAGATTATTTTAAAAACTTACAATTTCACTGATTTGGTTTAGGTAGCTATAGATGGCAGGTAAGCAAAATTTCAGTGCAGTCGTGCACGAGGTCTTGGCCTTCTTCAACTGGCTTCACGGCACAAGCCAGTATCATGTTCTTACCTATCCTAAGCATAAGCTTGATTAGGCTGAGTTGATCTGACAGAATCTTAATGAAGTGTCTCTTGATCTGTTTTTCATATTGTACTCCTATTTTTTCTCACTAGTTTTAGCTATCAGATTGTACTGGACTTCTACATCGAAGACTAAGCAAAATATATTTGTCTTTGTATCTTCTGCAAATCGCCTGATCAACTCTTTCTTGAATTTTCCTATAGCTGTTAAGAACTGTAAAAAATACTTTCTTGATAATAATTGAAATTTTTTATAAGTTATATTTCACTTTCTGATTTTGCCATTCTGAGTTTGACCCTATACTGTCATATTTTTCTCTTGCATACTTGTGTTCAGGGATCTCTACTCAACTCCTTCAGTTGCAGGTGCTGAAAGATTTTCTGGTTTAGCCTTTTCAACATTGACTTAGTTTGCTCTTGTGTCTTTAATGTTACTCCTTTATGGCACTGCCAGCTCTCTTGAACTCTTTCTTCGTCCCTTTGATTTAGCATTCATGCAATCTTGGCCACCAATTCATTTATCAAAGCCTTCTTCTATAATTTTCCTATCCTCCCTTCCCCTTCCCTTCCTCAGAAATGGGAATTCTCTCATCTTATAGTTTCTTTGGTTTCTTTCAACCAAGCTGCCCTCAATTTTCATGTTGCCAGTGATCAAAGGTTGAAGATTGTTGTAGAATCAAAAACGGTTTTTGGTTTGAATGTTTTCCTCAGTTTCTATTCTGAAAAATGGCTGCCAGCACACTTCTGGATAGCCTGTGTCCTGCTGTCTCCCTTCCAGAAAGACGACCAGGTAGTTAAGGTTCCTTGTTACTGCCAAGTTCTGCTGATACTTGTTTGTACAATGCTCAGTCACAAAAAAAAATACCATTCATACAGTCATTTTTCCTGAGGAGAGAAACAAGAGTGTGCTGTGCAAAAGAGAAAGAGCTGTGATGGGTGTAAAGGCAACCAAATGTCAGCAAAGATGTGAATTTATCTTTTTATACCTCATGGTAAACAAGACTGAATTTTAGCTTATGGTTCTTGTGGCCACGTCTGAAAGAAAAAATCTGTTTGGAAAACTGGAGATGGTGCCAGAAACAATTATGAAAGTGATTTAAGAGCTTGAAAATTGCCTTGCAGTGAAATATTTAAGGAGATCAGTCTGTTTACCTTATCAAAAAGATGTTTGAGAGGTGACTTAATTACAGCATACCTTCACAGAGAGGATATCTGGTGCTCTAATGAGCTTTTTAATCTAGTACAGAAAAAGCATGGCATAAAACAATTGTTTTTGCTAAACCAGAATTTATTCTTCAATCAGCTCTAAGTATTTGGCTCAATAATAAGGTAACTGAAATTTTATATTCTGTGATATTATAGGAAGTCGGACTTGATGATCTAATGGTCGTTTTGACCTTATATTCTCTATAATCTATGAATCTTCTTAACTTTGTTCCTCTGAAAAACAGACGGCCCTCTTCTTGACAACCTTGACAGCCCACAGAAGAAAAATGCACTTTCACTGGGAGGGACTTGTAGGATAAGATAAAAAAAGAGCGGGGGACGGGAGATTTCCTTCTGAACTAGCTGTGGTTCATTGTGGGGGATCTGATTTCTAAAGGCATTTTATAAATTTGTGACTGGTTTCCATTTGCTTATTCTGGTGGAGGGCCCCTTCCAGAAACTGTTAGTCTTGGTGATTCATTTATTCTTTGATTTTACAGTTAACTGCCCTCTGGCTGAGATACATTGCTCATTTGGCCAGCTTCTAGTGGGCTTTGTTGACTTTTTCTGTAAGAAAAATTCAGAAAGATGATACAAGACTTGATATCTGGAATGCAGAGATCATTACTGAATTTTTTTATTATAGCTTGTAGTAAAAGTTGGGAGTTATTTCTTTTTCTTATTGTCTTCTGCAGTATTAAAATGTTAACTCACTTCATTCAGAGCTGCATCCACTAGCCTTTACCTAGAGCAGTACCAAAGTTGTGGACTAGTGAGACTTGGTACTGCAAAAACCTTGGGTTGTTATTTACTTACAGGAATCTGGGAATTTGAGGAAAGAAAATACTCTTGTTTGGGGGATTACAGACACTTGCAGCACAAATATTCAGATTGGAAAACCATCATAAACCCTTTTCTTCCCCCCTCAAAGATTAAGATTTGGGCTTTGAAGTATGCTTTAGGCTAAAGTTTGGCATTAAAGCTCTCCACCCAAGAGCAGATTTTTATTTGTCAGGTTTCTTTTAGTCAGTCATGTTTTAGGAAGTACAAAAGATAGACAGGTTTGCACTAATGCTTCCACATGGATCAACAGGTTTGAAACCTTTGTGTCAAGAGTGGAATGACTGGTATTAGACAAATTTCAGGCAAGTCTGGGGAAACCTTCATGAGGAACAGATTATCCCATGTTTGCTTTCCACATGCCTTTCTTACACTTCCCACATAAACAGTATATGGAAGCATCTTAAAGTGTAGACACTTTCTGCCTTTGTGGCACTTGGGTGTCTAGAGTGGCCTCAGCAATCATATATTTAAGAGATCTAGGATCAAGCTTGCTACATCTTGGAAATGAGGCAACACTACTCTTATGCAAATCACTAATAAAGTGCTTTTCTTCTCAACAATTGACTTTATCATGCCTATTTTAAGATTATTTTCAACAAACCTTTCTACTGATTTCTCTCGTAAATACTGACATTTGCTTGCCATATTGATAAAAGAATAGTGAGACTAAGAGAAGTACTCCATTTACCTGAAAAAAGCTTAGCAAAATCAATGGTAAATTAACAATTTTTTCTTTTTTTACAGATATTAGAAACTGATCAAAAATAGAGTATGCTTTTGTTTATTTTTAGTGTTTGTGTCTGCTTTGATTGACAGACTTGCTGGTTTTCAGCTTATTTTGTAACTTTTTGAAAGGAACAACTGTGTCTTCTTTTGTGACAGCAGCTGCCTGACTCTTGTGCCTCCCAGAGTGCAGTTCTCTCACTCCCGAAGTTGTAAGTGTCCTTACATTTTGTTGCTTTTTACATGAAATGCCTTTAAAAACCCATGAACATACTTATTATTTGGGTTTTTGCTGTCCTGCTGAAAAGATCAACAAGGTGGAGCTGTGCCACTTCACTCTTCCATTCAAAATCCATCGCAGTTTCTCCATTACAAGTTTTGCTTGGATTGGCTTGATTTACCATGATCTTTTGAGACCACATCCTTCTTACTGTCATTATGTTCATCACTGGCAGTTCTGTGGTCTGCTCTTCTGTGTTTGTATAAGCCATGTTAACACCAAAGCTTGACCAAGATTCATTTATCACAAAGACGGTTAAAAAAAAAGACAGTAAGATATATTCTATTTTTAAAATGGCAAATATGTCTATGTTTGATGCAAACAAGCAAATAATAGCACGTGAATGGCAAGCAAACAGCAAGCAAAAAGCAAGGTTCTAGCTTGAGATATTCTGTGATTCTAAGGTGTTCAGTGTGGTGTTGCCTCTACCAAAGCAGTACTCTTAGTCACTCAAAATCACAGAATGGTTTGGTTTGGAAGGCACTTTTAAAGGTTGTCTCGTCAAACTCCCAAGGTTTCTGCCGTCCACATACTTCGCACTTCAGACTTCCACAGGAATTGTGAGGATTTTGTCTCTTCTAATTCTGAAATGAAACTGAAGATTTGCAGTTTCAGACACCCCCTTTATAGCATCTGTGGAAACCCAGTGATAGCATGTGACACAGTGCACCACTGACCAACCTCCTTGGTGAATCAGTGGCTTACCTCACATTCAACTTAAGCTGCTGCAGTTGCTGCAAAGGAGCTGTATCTTTCTGCTGGAAAACTAAACATGACCTGTCATGTGAGAGGGATCTGCTCCCTGTCAGTGGCTGTGCCTTGATCCATCTTGCCTGTGTGCATGACAGTTTTGTCATCATTCTGCATGTAGATGTTTGCCTAAACTATGACAAGAATATGGTTCTATTAAAACGCAGACTATCAGTACATGATGCTGTGCACTGCTTCACTTTGCGCAGTGACACAAAATACGTTTGAATAGCATAAGAATTTGCTCTTCCTTGGCACCATTGCAGTAAGTTCTTTTTATTTTTTTCTTAATGCCTGAATTTAATGGCTTTGTTCCCCAGTTCTCTTGTGGGAACATCTCTTTGGGGCACTGGCTTTTAATTTCCTTTGCTCCACATAGCTCTTTAGTAGCTTAGAGGTGCTCTGCTTAACTTTGGTCCAGATTCTGTTGTTCTTTGTGCCAGAGGACACAGAATCATAGATTCATTTACGTTGGAAAAGGTCCTAAAGATTGTCGAGTGCAACATGGTGCATTTGTATGTAAACTGCAGCAGCTCAGGAGCAGAAATGTGATGCCTCATGATTAAGAATGACTTTGTGCCTGTATAAGTGTGGCTAAAGTAAAGGTGTGGCACAAGCAAGGTGATCCACGTATTTAGCCTCCTTATGTACTTGAAAAAAATGCCATTGCTTCTACTGACTGAGGATTCCTTATAGATATAGCAGCCAACTGGAGATGCTAGGCACAGGGATTTGTTCTAATTCTTGGTCCTCACTGAATCTGAAGGAGCTCTTGTAAGCATATTAAATGCTTTCTTCTGGTCCTTCCTGCCCACATGATAAAGCTGAAGAGTCAGGCTCCTTTTCCTTTGCTCTCCTTTTGGATTCCGTATCGCATTCTTGGGGGGGGGGTATTTATTTATTTTTATTTTGTTGCCACACAGTGGCCCAGCTTCATTTCTTACCAGTTAAGGAGTGCATTCAGAGGGTACATGCATCTGGACTGTTTCACAGCTTGGATCTTCAGAGGCTTTCATGAGCTGTTACTGAATCTGCTGAAGCTGAGGAGGAGAGTCCTGAAGGCAGAGCTCCTCTTGGATAGGACTCTTTGTGGGTCCTTTCTCATACAGCTTTGAAACAGGATATTGTGGCTAACTTAACATGCGGGTGTGGGCAAGGGATCCTGGACAAGACCTAGGAGCTTTGGTCTCCTTTGGAAATAAGTTGGCAGGTAGACAGTGCTCTTCCTCATGTCTGAATTGCAGTGAAGTTTAAACTGGAACTGAGTAGCTTGCTTTCTAAAGCAAGGCCCTTCTGCAATCCAAGCAAAAATGGCTTTTGAATTTGGGCATCTTCATGGCTGGGAAACGTTTATTTCAGATGTGGAGACTTATTTAAGGGCAGTTGGTTTCACCTCAGTGTCATGTCTAGCTTAAAAATCTCAGATCTAGCTGAAGTCAATAATAAAAGTCATCTTACTGAGTATGTCTGTATTCAGTGAGTAAAGTTTGAATGCTTTCAGTTGAGCAAGTTGAATACATCTGTGTTCAAAAACAAGGCAGTTCTTGCTAGAACTACAGATGGAGACAAGGTCATCTAGATTGCTGTGCTGGTATTTTGTAATATATCTACCAAGCTACCTTTTAGCATGTGGATGTTGGTAGGAGCATTAGATACAGCAGTGGGGGTTAAAGAAAAAAAGTGGTAAGTGAACTATGAATTTTCAAGCTTCTGTTGTTCTCTCAGCACTGTTTGGAGCTTCTGATATAAGTTGTGGGTTTTTTTCTTGTGTCAGAAAGGCTAAAGGATGAAAAATCATTCTTGGGAGGCCTCCTTCCACTTATTCCTTTGATTCTTTCCATAGAAATATAATTGTAAGAGCACCACAGAAAGATTGCCACTCTTTGAGATTTGACTGGTGTTCATTTGTATCAGTTGTTTACAGAAGGTGATAAATGCAGTGTACAACTGTTGTGGGGAAATACTCCTGTAAATTCGTTTTTTCTGCAGCTGTTCTGAGAGCTGTGAAAAAAAGACACCACACTTCCATAACATTAAATTTGAGAAATAATTGCACTTGGCAGTTTTTGTTTGCAGCAATGCACGAAAGGCTGAAGGCTTTTGTACAGTTCAAAGAGCACATTCCACAGATCTAGCAGTTGCCGGTTGCCTGCAGGGATCATTTGAATTTTCAAGGAAAAAAAAACATCAGAGTTATGCCCAGACCATTTGGTTGTATGCTCTGAGCTCTTTTTAAATTTCAGCTGTATGAAAAGTTATTCGGAAATAAACTATGTGCAAATGTGGCACACCTTAATGTCAGTTAAAAGATTCTATGTCAAATTTCATTCCTTCTGGTTCTTTCTTATTGATGCTTAATAATGTAGAGATTAATATGAAAAGTAAGATAACAAAACATGAGGAATGACATTGTTCAAACACATGAGAATGGTGAAAGTAGGTAACAGCAAAGGGAAATCCCTTTACACATCGGGATCCTGTAGTTATTTGTCAGCTTACTGTGTTAGCCAAATTGTACAAGATACTCTGTGTTGCTTCACCATAGGAGAGCCCCGGTCAAAATGGTAAACCCTCTCATCTGGCGTGCCAAGCCTGGAAAACTTGCCAATTCCTGTATCACACTTGCAGCTCCATCACTCTCCATAAATGTGTTGACTGTCACAGTGTGTCTGTCTAAAGCTTCTGCTTATCTAACAGGAGGCAATGTGAATATTTTTACGCTACGTACCCTAATAGGATTTTTGGTGAAATATTCCATGGAATTTCTCAGAGAGAAAATCTTTTTTTTTTCTCCTGCTAGGTGATTATTTTTCCTGGCTGTGGCTTATTGCACAGCTCCCAAACTCCCGAGCTTTTCTGCTTCCCGTCATGTACAGACACGAGAAGTTTGAAGCTAAGAAACCTTGTTTTGAGGCATAGATAGTTCTTTTTTCTCATCATTTGTGCTAGCAGCTTGGTTTGTATTGCTGAAATCTCTCTCACCTCCCTCCCTACAAAATGCAGTGCCTTGAGATGAACCCATCCCACAACCTGATGGGAGAGGCGGTGGGATGAACCTTCTCAGGCTCAGTGTCCTACTGCCAGTGTGCCTCATCTGAAACTGCATAGCTTTTCAAGGTCACTTAATCGGTGCCACTTCAACCAGTTTTGTAATAGTTAAAGAACCTTAAAATACACATTTTAGCTTTAAGAAATTAAGGCATATCTTGTATTTACTGCTGTCACTTGCACTGCATCGTATCATGATAGACATTGTAGGCAAGTCTTGATGCAATGGTTTCATGTCATCTGTTATTAAAAGTGGGATAAAATGTAGAAAATAAGAGGAGAATTAGGAAATAAAATCAGTTGAGACTATAAATCAGTTAAGTAACTGTAAATTAGATCAGTGAGTAAAATTAAAATACTTGTTGTGACATTTCTGTCTGGATACTTCTGGATGGAAGTATTACAGTTGTTGATTCAGTTATTTTTTTTTTATATGATTAATAGATAATGTTTTCTTATGTAATAATAGATCTTAATGAAAATCAGTGAGGCAAGTTTGGAGAAAAATTGCTATGTTGAAGACTGTTGATTGTTTCCTGGAATTTGACAGTAAAATTTTTGGAGTAAGATTGTGAGTATTTTCTTGATAAAGGTAGTTTTGTTTTAATGCCAAGCATAGCTCTTAAATCAGTTTAAAGAACAATCTTGTAATGAAATGGAAATAATGGAAAGGCAGAAGGGACTTGATTGTCTTAACATCACTGCAACCTGTAGATTGTTTGGCTCATAAACAGAGGTGAACACTGCCAATTTGAGGTAGGTGGTCAGACTGCTACACCGTGGGATGTAGCCTCCATCTGCCTTGTGAAGTGTGGTTGGGTGCAAAAAGTCCACCTCCTAGAATAACAACTGCTGGAGAAGAAGCCCAGATTCCAGCCAGCTGAGATCTTAAGAGTGCTGTAAGGCACTTTCATGACATGGAAAGAGCTATATGAATCCCAGTGGTCTGTCCTCAGCTCTATAGAAGCAAAAATACCTGGTATTGCAAAATTAAGAAGTGGGCTGAAATCACTGGACTAAGAATGACTTTGCAACATTCTTCTAAATGAGTGGTACTTTAGATAGGCAAAAGTAGTCTTTGTATTTAGAGAAGAAAAGTGAAGCAGTTGGTCATCTCTAAATAGGCAAGTTGTTTTTATTTCAAAGAAAACAGTATTTGATAATATAGCTGCTTTAATTAATTATGCTCATATCAGTATCTCTCACTATCACGTAATCAAAACCAATACAGTAAGAATGATCTGGTAAAGAAAGGAGTTTATCTGTATTCCATCTCTGAACTCAAACTCATCAGTTTCTATTTGGGAAAAGACAAGTGAGAATCCCTTAACTAAGTGGGCTTTGAAGCAAGGAAGCGGAGCTGCCACAGGTATGTGCAGTCAAAGTCTGCAAAGTCGGGTAGGATGTTTCATGAAACTAGCATCTGAGTAGGGCTTCTTGTGTGAATGTTATGAGCACAATTTTCCCTTGTATAGCTGTTTGAGGTCATGTAATGTAAATGTTACTAGAACTTGGGATAAGAAAGTAGAACAATAAGGGAGCCCTTGTACATGCAGTAATTGCTTTTTCCTGTGCAAATAACAATTCCTTTTTCCAGCCTGTCTAGTACTGTGTTTTTCTCCTCTGGCAAACAAATAACAATAATCTCTATTATACGTAATATCTTCAAATAATTTTGTTAAGTGCCATTTATTTTCCCTATCCGTTTCTGTGTCATCTTCAGCTTCTTGCTGATTGCTTGTTCTTCTTTGCCTCTTCCTCCTTTCTTGTTTGCTGTGCCTAAGAAGCGCACTGTTCTAAGTTCTCTTCCCTTTCATCCTTCTCCTACTTTTATCTGGCTCCCAACTGGAAACTTGAGCATTACTCTGCCTTCTCTGCCTGGGCTGGAGCTTCTCATTTGCCCACCTTGCTTCTGGCAATTTGCATTAGCTTTTGTAGAATGCAGTCTTTCCATTTAGAAAATAAATCTATTTTGCTTTCTGTACCTTCAAAATACGGAATGTGAGAAAAAAAAGTGTTGCTGCCTGCCTGGGCTTGCTAAAGATAGTCACATTGCCACTGACACGGATTTTGTGCATTGCCTCTGAACCCCTGCAGCTGTCCCACTATGCATATTTGCTTGCTTTCTTGTCTCATGTTTCCCCTTTCTCACATCTTCCCTCACTTCTCATTCCTCACCAGTCCATTTTGTGCACAGCCTGCATGCACAGAACCTGTCCTGAGCTGTACCTGTTGCTGCAGTCACTCTCATTTCTCTTGTTCCCTTTACCTCTGAACTCAGCATTTCTTAGCGTACAGCTACTCTAAATTTGTTTCTTACAAAGCTATCACAGATCTTTTGCAACATTCCGCTCTCTCAGCTGCAGTGGGGTTGCTTTACAACTGAAGCTCTGGATCACTTGTTTTTATTCATACTCATCTTAGGCACCTTCTTTAAATTTTTGTTTTTATATGTTTTGCAAAATTTTACACCGTTCTGGAGCGTTTTCCAGCATTTTAGTGTTTTGCATCTCTATGATCCATCTTCCTTGACTTTTAATTAACATAAAAATTTTTAATTTAAGGCTTTCTGTAATGTCCTTCAGTAAATGCCGTCTATTTAAATTGTATGTTGTTCAGAGAAGAAAAAGATGTGAGAAATAAAATGTCTCGGTGACCTATTTTTTCCCCCGAGTGACAGTCTGGTGGCTTTCGTGTTATTGTAACACTTTGCACACTACTAAAAGATAATTTTGGATTCATATGCATCTATAAATACACATACATTGAGAAAACCGGGAATTTAAAACCAGAATGATATATAGCCATAATTGGAAAGATATTTGGTAAGATGCAACATGCTTATACCAGTACCATAGCTAAATGTGTATGAAAGCTGTATCAGTTTTAAGTCCTAGTATGTTTAATCCAGTAAATGGTTTGGTATGTGTACCAATGCTTTATTTAATTTTTTTGCTGTATTAGCTATGCTGAAGAAAGTTACTAGAAAACTTGGTTTTTACAGCACTGACCTTGAGTGCTGGCTCCCTGATCCAGGGCAACCCACCCTAAGTGCTTTCTGTAGTTACACTGATCTTAAAATTAGAGTGACTTCCTCAGAAAGAATCCTATAGGGAATACACATCACATACTGTTTAACTGTCAGCAGTTCTCTTCCTGGGCTTTGTAGTATTTTGGGGACCAAGTAAAAGAACATGTGAGATGAGCTGTGTGAAGAGTGAAAACTAATTTCTGTGTAGCTGAAGTAGTTCATGTGCCTTTCATAGTTGAATTAATGCCCCCAGTCACCTGAAATGAAAAACACTTGTTCATTGGGCTTGCAAAAAGATCTCCCAGCACATTGCAACACAGAGTTACTGTATGCTCACCTCTGTGTGTACGGACAGGACTGTTGGTTACACTGTGAGGGCCCTCTCTTGTTTTCTCATGGGTTTGTGTGATTAAATTTCACATTTTACAGCACTTCCCTCAATCAAGGCTGAAGTTTTAAGCTTAAAGTTACTGTTTATGGAAAAGTTATCAATCAAATGGAAAGGTGTTCAAGGCCAGGTTGGACAGGGCTTTGAGCAATCTGATCTAGTGGAAGGTACCTCTGCCCATGGCAGGGAGGTTGGAACTAGCTGAGTTTTAAGGTCCCTTCTAACCCAAACTGTTCTATGCTTTTATGTGCTGTTATCTGTCCAGAATGTCCTTTGCAAGTCTTCTGTCTAAAGGGAAGGTAGATGGGGATGTAAATTCCGGAACAAAAAAACATTCAGAGCAATCTGTGGTGGCACAGCTGTTGCAATAGGTGTGGTTTTCATCTGGCAGATTTTTGTTCATGGTATTTTTTTCCTTTTCTTCTTTTTTCAATTGACTTGAGATTGAGGACAATGGACAGAGCTGACCAAGGCAATGTTTGCAACTTTGAAATAAATAGTTAAGTAATTAGATAAATGAGCAAAACAGTGGAAATTACTGCATTGAATAAACAAATTCAAGTCTTATTTTAGTAGTAAATTTGTTTAAAGTGTGGTTAATTCTTACAAATTAAAAAGCTTGAAAAACAATACTGGAGAAATCCAGTGTCTTTTCTGTAAATTATTACTGTGCTCCTCCAGTCATTCAGACTATGGGACATTTTAGTAAAACAAAGGCAACTGGTTGATCTTACATCCTTCAGACTGGCAAAGGAAATCATATAATTAGGAGAAGAGGTTATGTTACCTGCCTCGTTTACCGAGTGCTATGGAATGCATAAACAAAAAGTTGCGTTAATGATCAGTTTTCAGCACAGTAGGCAATTAACAAGTGATGCAAAACGGCAACACATGCTGAGAAGGAACTTGGACAACTTCTAATTACTCATCCGAAATTTTTCCACCAAGTAATGACACCTAGGTGTTATTTTGTTCTGGTCGTAGAAGATGTTTGTTCAATATATATTGTCATGTCCAAAAAGAAAAAAAGTAGTGGCATTGTGATTGGTCTGAAGAATAGTCCCACAGGCATTAGAATGCATTTAAATAAAATGATGTTATGCCTTCAGTTTGAGGAGTCTGTGTCATCTGGTTACTTCATCTTGGAAAAAGTATTGCAGGAACAGAAAAGGTCCAGAAAAGGCCACTCAAAATGATTGGAGGCATGGAAATGATTTCATACGAAAAGAGATTAAAAAGATCAGTTTTGAGAGCAGAGAAACAAGAAGTGACATGGTAAGTGGCATATAAAATAGGTAAAATTTGAAAATCTGTTTACTTTCTCTAATAAAACCAGGGAGAGGGAAATAGTCCATGAAAATTAAAAAAATAAAAATAAAAATAAAAGAGAGATGAAAAAAATCATTATCTTTAAATGCAGGCTGTGCAGATGACTTCGGTGTGTTACTGGCTTTGAGAGAAAATTGGGATATGTGACGTAAATATGGAAACGAATAATTAACAATTCCCTGAGTTATATGAATTTTTTTTAAATCACAATGTATATAATGTATAATGTTCAAAAGAGAGTGCCACCGTTGAACTATCTGTGTGTTTCCTGTCTTCTGAGTTGCATTTCTTTCAGCTTTTCTCTATCCTGTCTGTTTTTGCTGAGGTAAAAACTCTTTCCACTGTAGCAAGAGAATGCTATTAAAAGTTTTTAAAGGGACCGAGTACGTTAGTGCTAACTTAGTTGTAAGTTTTACAAAGTCCAGTTAAGTGTTGGTTACTGTAGTTTTGTCCTTAACTGTTTGCCATAAACTACTTTTGACAGTAAAAGAAGCAGCTGTAAGCTTAATTAACCCTTTAGAAACTCTTAATGATAATCATCTTCATAATGCTGTTGAAATCCTAGATAAAGTAGACAAATTCCTGGAATTTTAGTACTATATAAATAAAGGTAAAAGGATTTGATATTTTAGATTGGGGTGCATTTTATTCTCAGCTTTGCACGTAACGCATGTAAATAGCTGTATAGAAGATAATTGGCATCACATTGCTTTGTATTCTATTTTCATATCACTAAAATGACTAATGCAGAAAGATTGTTGAATGATGTTGTAGATAATAGAAACAGACTTTTAAAATTTGACTGGATCTTGTGTATTTGTTTCCTGTATTTCATGGAGAAAAAGGAAAGTTTTTTAACTTTCTGTTTGCTTTTTAATTAATTTCTTTTTTCATTAATTTTTTTGATTCATTATATTTAAGTATTTTTCCGCTAGTAGTTGCTATTCCTTTCTCATAACTGAATGTCTTTTCTTTATACTGGCTTCTTAAATCCTTTTGCATTGCCTTTTGCCATTCTTTCTTTAATCTTTTTCCTTCTGTTTAATTTTTAAATCCTTTGCCCTTTATCTTTTTTCAGTCTTTTTAGCTTCTCTCCTTTCCTTTGATTCCCTCTTAAACATTACTGCTTCTTAACATTGTGTTCTTTCATTGATTTCTTTTTTTTCTTGTTGTTTTTGTCCTTTTAATTTTTTAAAAAGTTTCTCTTTAATATGCCACCACACAAGGAAAAATGGATGCAAATGTTACCAGTGGAATTAGAAACAAACAAACACAGAAGGGATTCAGGTATGTTCAAGGGAAAGATGAAACATTTCTCTGTTTACTGAAAAGAAAAACCCTATTTACTTCTTAGAGGGTATTGAAGCATTTTACCCGAGTCTTTTTTCCCAGATACCACATTCTGTGATTCAAACCAAAAGGAATTATCATTTCAGTATTGCATGGTACTGTGCTACTAGATTATTTTTTTCTTTCTCCATCCTGACAGATGCCTTTCATGCGGAGAAGTCTCCACAAGCTCCATCTCGTGCTTTAGGATTCATCTTTGAATCGGAAATTTTTTTGGAATGCATTATTTAGAAAACAGCAGATCTCTCTGTAGCCTTTTTTTCCTGTAGGACGTATTTTTATTGATTACTTTGGAGAAAAAATTATTAAATAACTGAATCAAGCATTCACTTAAGTTCATTCAAAAGACTAACGTAGACATAGGTCAGAGTAGCCAGTAAATAGTAATTAAGTTACTACTCTGTAGTTAGTTAGTAGTTACTTAATAACTTACGCATTTTTAAAACAAACACCTTAAATTTGATGTAAATAATAATGGTCTTCCCTGGGTCTGATACAGGCTTAAATTTTTGTATATATGTTTAATTTTTAATTTACTCTGAATTGCCTGTGATGTGAATGGAGAATGAAACCTCTGTGTAGGAACATACATACATGGGGATCTGGGAAAATGAAATACTGCAGAATATATTATTTTGCAGTTTAAATCTATTTTTTCAATATTCTCCAATGCAGCCGTTTGTACAAATTAATATATTGAGGTGGTAGCCTCAGGATTATGTAAGTTTCTAAATAAATTTTTCAGGTTGTCCTAATAGTTGAACAGAAGTCTGACAAAGATGAAGTTTAACTGTGGTTCCTGTATTTCCCCAGTGTACTGAATTTGTACACCCAAGAGCAGGACTCACTGAGCCACTCTGCAAGTCTCTGAGGAGTTTGGCAATGGCAAGAAATTTAAATATTGCTTCAGAATAAATTTGGATTTTACTGGAAGCTTGTAAAGGCAACCAGGAACAAGAAACCAGATGTGTCACAGAAACCTCTATACAAGTACATTTGGGGGTGTTCTCTATCTTTAATAAAATATTGCAAACCAGAAGAGAAAGCATTCAAAAAAGAAAATTGGGAGTTTCAGATAAAAACCAGTCAAAACTAGAATATTTTTGGAAATGTTAAACTTTCACTATTCTTGCAGTGAAAGCACAGCTGTGAAGCCCATGGGATGGTTAGCTGTCTAGGACTAGCATTAGTGTCTACAAGTTTTCCCCAGGTATGGAGCTATAGGTAGTATATCTTCATCTGACAGTGGAGTGTGTTGCTGACATTTCTGAAGTTCTGCTGAGCTACGTGAGCCATTGCATGGCGTGGTGCAGTGTCTGTGTACAGCATTATGTGAGCACGGTGCTCTGCTTCCAGCCTCCATAGAGGAGAACCGCACTTTGTGTCCCTGTGTGTCCTTGGTTACAGGGTTTTTGTGAAGCCTCAGGAACATTTGGCTCAAATACACGACAAGGGCAGCGATCCAAGGATGACTGGTTTTGATACGAAAATATTGCTATACCTGAGGTTGTGTTATCCTAGCTGATTTCAAAACATGACATGAAATAATGACGAGGGAAGCAAAGATGCTGAAAGTCTGCCCATGAAAGTTACAGAAACTCTTCAGCTACTTTTGGATACTTTTCCTGTCCAGGTTGTGACAGCTACAATCATTTTTTTCAGTTGGTGAGAATCTACAAAGATGTTGTGGCAGACACTGCAGTTGTTGCTGTTTCTTCAATGGAAAATAATGAAAATTTGTTTTACTTGGCAGAGGAGTACAGCATTTACTGCTGACCTGTTCACCAGAGTTTTTTTCTCTGGAGAATGGTCAACCAGTCTCAAATAACTTGAGAAGAAGTTGTAAACTTAAAAAAAGAGGTTGCTAAGCAACGAAGCATGCTTTTGCTTTGCTTTAAACCTGGTTTTGCTAGTATTTTTAAGAAAATAGGAAGCTTTAAGTAAATTCTTTTTATGAGCAAAATTTCAATTGCAAATGACTTAAAAAGCAGTCAGTACTGCCTGGTGATATGAACTAACTGGCAGATTGAGACATTCTGTATTGCCAACATTCAGACACTTGAAAAAGAGAACGTATAGGCAGGAGAGAAGAATTTACCATTCAACAGTGGCAGGCGTTTCAGCAAGCAGAGGTGTGCAGTCTGCCTCTGCTGCATGAAATACGGGCTGTGCCTTATTGGTTTGGAGTGTTGGTTCCACCAGTCCAACAGAGTCAGTAGTCAGAGCTGCTCATTTTATGTTCCTAGCCTGATTAATGAAAGGGAATCACCATAAAAACTTCATGGCACAAAAGAGAAAAACATCAAAACAAGCAGCATTTCTATTTTAATGGTGAGCTGTACATCAGATTTTTTCCCAAAGATGGTTTCCTTTGGAGTGTTCTATTCTGTATGAAGAAAACCTTTCCTAAATGTTAAAGAGACTGAGGTTCAATAGCAGATGAGAATGGGATTTGAATGGTCTCATATAAACCAACATTGGCCTTTTCATGCCAATGGAGAGTGAAAGAAATGTTCCCTCCCTGCTGGAGGAACAGGGAGGATGGAAAGAGCATCTGTGTTATGCAAAGGGAAAGGAGCATGCTCTGCTCTGTGTTGGGAAAAGTCTGCAATTGTACGTTTTCCTTTAATATTACCTGCCTTTGAATACAACGTACATGGCTTGCTGAGTCAAAATGTGTCAGAAAGCCTGTAGTCCACATATGAAACTAGGCATTACATTTGATATTGTAAAATGTTTGGGAAGGGTAGTCATTTGTGTAAATTTGCCCTTTTAAATACATCAGGCATTTATGATGGAAGATCTTGGGTTTTGGTTGTATGTGTTTCATAGAGGTGTAGAACTAGGACTTTGTTTCACAGTCCCCATTTAAATGATACTACGCAAAGCTCTGGTTGATCTGCTGCTGCAAATCTTGTGCATTTTCATGTGCTTACTTTATTCAGGTGTATTTGTTATTACTGATTGTCTGGGGAGAAAAAGAAAACATTTCCTCTCTCTAAGCAGTCCAAGAGATACATTTTTTTCTGAAGTGACTTGTTTCTCAGTTGAGCAGTAGTCTATTTAGATTTAATGAGTGTATTCTTATTTCCAGACCTGGAGGTTGATGGGAAATCTTTTCACAGATTTCAAGTACAACATTTTTTTTTCCCTCCAAGCAGCACTGTAGCACTGACTAAAGAATTTAATTTCCTATTCTGAAACCATTTTAAATGAAAAGAAAACCAAGGGATGACTGGGAAAAAAAAAAAAAAAAACAAACAACAAAAAAAAAAAACAAATACCAAAACAAACCATGTTTATTGATGATTTGAGTTCTTTCAGTGGAGTGTTAATGCAGGTGTACACATTTGTGGGCATGTAGTATGCAACTGTTGATCCATGGCTGTTTTCAGACTGTGCTGTGTGGTATTCTGAGAACAGGGAAGAACCAAGAATGATAGCATGTGAGAGAGAAGGAAAAAATTCAGAGAATTTTGGTACATGCTTGTTTTTATAGCAAAGGCCAGACTTTCCTTGGATCCCATGCAGTTGTATTGTGTTCTACAGAAAAAAAAGTTTACTCCACAGGATCCTTCATGAAAACTGGTTTTTAAACTGTTTCTTTGATCAGATGTTATATTCCAAATTGGTTCATATGATCATACTCTAAAGATGGAAAGAGAGATCTGTTTTGGCTGGCCATTGACATATCAAGTTCAGGACTCACAGACCACCATGACAGAATCGGGACAGGGTGGACATTTTCCTTTGGTAATACTCTGTAGTGATAATTTATTAATATCGTTTTGCTGCATCTGATTTTTTCTCACCCTGTTTAATATGGTAAACATATGTTATTCACTTCTTCACATGAATAGAATTTTATCTTGTAGCATAAAACCCTGTCACTGCTTTTTCAAAAGCACTTAGAAAATATTAAGTAATCATGAGGGTTATTGCTAATTACATTGGCTTTAATTTGTCACTTTAAATGTTCTAATTATTTCTTCATGAGGTTATCAGCAAACTCGGAAATAGGACCTCACTGCAAATTGGGCCCTTGGGCCAGGTTATTTATTTTGACCCAAACTTCAATTGATTATTATGATTAAAAATAACTGAAGAATAAATACAGGATTTGAGCGCAACCATCACGTCTTGGTATATTACTGAAAGTCCTGTAATTTTCTAGAAGCTGTGGATGCTACAGCTTCACACATGCAATAATTTGAATATTGAAAATAGCCCTTCCTGAGCACTTTTTAAAAAGTTTATGCTAAGTATGTTGTATGAAACTTAACTGACCTCACTTGAAGTTAATACTGAAGGACTGAGAAGAGTTTGTCTGAAGTTCAGTTTGTTCAGTAAAAGCAGTTACAAAATATTTCTGTTCTTAGTGTGTCTTGGCAGGTCTTTTTGGCTTACCAGGGTGAGCTTGGGTTACCCAGCATCCCACTTGGTATTTATACCAAAAATGATCCTTATAAAATTTATAAGCATCAGACACCACTCAGATGAGAAGAACTTCCAGTTTTTAATACTTTCAGCATGCTGTAAATATGACAAACCCCATGTCTTAGAACCAACAGAAAATGGATTTAATAAGAAGTGGCTTCACTGAACATACCGACAAGACAGACATAAGATAGCATCCAGCCAGTGCTTCCTTACTGTAGCCTTCAAGCGAAGGAGTAATATAGGGATGTGTGCATGACAATGTGAAAAAAACCTGGAATATTCCTGAGTGTATGGGGTCTGAGTTGTAGTCCAGGGAAATTTCCCAAATTTTACTTTCATGATTTGTTGTAGTCAGAGAAGTGCTTGCTCAGCTGGTCAGAAGAGGTGATTGTCCCAACACATTCAGTGTTGGTGTGACCTTACCTTGAGCACTGTGTGCAGTTCTGGGCCCCATCATTTTAAGAAAGATGTGAAGGCCCTTGAATACATCCAGAGGAGGGCAGCAAAGCTGACAGAAGGCCTGGAAGGAATGTCCTGTGAGGAGCAGCTGAGGACTCAGGATTTGTCTAGTTCAGAGGAAAGAAGCCTGAAGGAACACCTCATCGCTCTCTAAAGCTTCCTGAGGAGGGGAGGTGGAGAGGGAGGGAGATGCTGAGCTCTTCTACCTGGTGTCCAGTAATAGGACATGTAGGACTGGTTCACAGCTGTGCCAAGGGACATCTAGACTGGACATCAGGAAGCATGACTGTAGCTGGAGGGTGGTCAAACACTGAAACAGGCTTCCTAGAGAGGTGATTGATGCCCCAAACCTGTCAGTGTTTAAGGGCATTTGGACTACTCTACTCTACTCTACTCTACTCTACTCTACTCTACTCCTGTTGTGTTGTGTTGTGTTCTGTTCTGTTCACGAACACATCGACAGGAAACCTTTTTTTGTTCAGGATAGATTTACATCTTTCACTGACCACAAGCAGTGGTGGATGGTCTTTTTCTCATTTATGTGGGCAGAGTCTTATCCAGTCCTGTTTATGGAAGAGATGTAGTGAAGCATATCCTGGCATTTCTTCAGGCAGGGGTGGATCCCTATCAACAGCCACCATGGCCATGGTACTGGAGACTAAGGAAGGGCTTAACCATGCTGGCTGTGGTCTGTGTGAGGCTGCTGTTGGACTAACATGGTGAGAGTCTGGGCACTGCAGGTGTATCTACCCATGGTGGCCATGCCTTGGCATCATCAGGATGTCTGTGAAGTACTGCAGGCGAGCCTGTGTTTACAGATGAGTTTTATGAAAAAGAGTCATATGCCAACTGGGAAAGAAAAGCATCTGTAGTCCAGTGGCTCCATTCTTTCTGAACATCCTGTGTAAAATACTGTGTGTGCTTGCCTTCTGGTTTTATACAAGGTATTTGATGTTGCAGTTATTTCCTTTATGCACTCAGGGGAGGGAGGGATGTAAGTTGGTCTGCTGAAAACTGAAAAAAAAAAAAAAGGGACCTTTACCAAGACCTTATTTTTATACTGGAAGGTTTCTGAGGTGAATGGATAAGTTTCTCCATGCCAAATGGATAGTTTCTGTGATTTGATTTTTCTGACTAAAGCAATATTCAGATTTAAAGTAAGCTCTCTGTTAAAAATTTGGGACACCCAAAAAGGTGTGGTTGTGCCTTCTGAGTTCCATTCAGAAGTGGCACCACTTCAACACGCCTTTTTCCTGCTGTAGTAGTAAAAAGTGCCCAGCTGCTGAAGTGCACTTTCCACAGTGCTGGCTCTCCTTGGTCTGCCAGCAGGAGGGCTGTATTGACAGATAGCTTGTAGTCCTGGTACAGCATTACAAATACTGTCTCTGCTCTGCTCAGATTCACCTGAGAGGCATGAGTCCTGCTCATGGAAGTGAGATCCTTGAGTCCTGGGCTTTTACTCACCTTTCTTGAAATGTGGAAGTTCTTGTAAAGGGGAGGTAGTTCGACATGCAGGTGTTACTAAGAAAGATACTTTCTCACCTGATTCTGTGTGCCGTTTATAAGCTGTACATGGACATGTTTCTCTCATTTGTAGACACAGATAAAACCCTGTGGTTCTTTTGCCTTTTTTTATTTTTTTTTATTTGGGTTCTAAATTGAGCAAGTGGTTTCTGTGCAATTTATCAAGCACTGGCTAAGAAGGCGTACTATAAATCCCATCTGATGCTAGAGTGTTAGGGAAAAAAACATCCCTTGATCCTGTAAACCATCCCACAAGCCAGACTTGAAGGATTGCTGCAGAATTGACTTCAAGTGAGAATTATGCTATGTCTTGTGCCACAACTTCACCTTATTTACTTGTTTGCATAAATAGATGGGCTGTTAACCTGCAGTTCTCTCTTTGTCACACCCACTTGTGTTGCAGCACGTGCACATTCTTAATTTGTAGAAATTTGACATCTCTGAAAATAGCTTCTGGTTTGTTAAGGTTGGTTTTATTAGAACAGATCCAGTTTACTAAGTAACCACCTCAGTGACTCCTGTCTGACCTCACAACCAGCTGAAAATTGTGTCAGCCTTGGGTTTCTGCAGGATGAGTGGCTCACACTTTGTTTGCTCTTTGCACCATCTCTCTGGCAGCGCATGTGTGCATGTGCATGTGTGCATGTGACAGGGACTGAGAAGTGCTGCCCTGTCTGACTCTCTTACCAACATTTGCATTTGTCATTCTACCTTGCTTGTCTGCCCCACATTTTTTTATCTGTATCTTCATATTTCATTAATAAAAATACTGAAAAGCAAGTATGACATCAGGATCTTCTGCAGAAGATCCGAATTTGACCTTGTTATTCCATGTTGAAGAATACCACTTGAGTTCTGTTGTAACCAGAGGATTTAAAAGCAAATTTCAGAGGGAACTTCATCAACAATTTCAAGACTTTGTTGTTTCCTCATGCAAAATCTCATGTTCTACGTTCCCTTAAAGCTCCTCCTAAAAACTTTTGACTTACAGGCTTGCTCAAAGCTACAAGAGAAGTTATAGCTATTCCAATGGTTTCCTGTCTTGAGATCTTACTTTGAAACTATTTGTTCATCAGCTTATCCTTCCTGCAGTTCTCAAGAACAACTCAAAGCAGAAAGTGTACTGTTTCATCAGTATATCCATGTAAACCATAATCTTGACCATTAATTTACACAGTTGTTGCCACTTTTGTCAGGGAAGGTAAGGTATATATGATGAATCAATCGCTTTGTGATTCATGGGATGAAACTAAAACTGATTTCCCTGAATTGTTCTGGAAAGGTTGAAAAGCCCAGCTCCTGTCTGTGTGGAGCAGAAAATACAGCTTTTCCCATCGCTTGGTCCAGAAGGCGGATGAGATAAGAAAGCAGTTTGGGGAAAATGTCATGTCTTAAGGAGTTATCCGCAGCAATTTTACCTTTATTACCTTCTTGTTATGACATTTAATCTAGAGTCAGTAATTCTCCTGAATAGCAAGTGGGACAACTACATATTCCAACATGCAATTTTCATCATAAAACCTAAAATAAAAAATAAAGGAGCAGAAATAATATTTGATTTGCACAGTTTGTCTACTGATACAGGTGCCCAGTGCACCATTCAAGCCTAGAGAATCACCACCACCATCAGTGAAAAGGCTGCTGATCTACTTACTGGTCATGGTTCAGTTCCTTGTACTCAAAGGAACTGTATCTGGATGAAGTCTAATGCCTCATTCTCTACATTTGTGTGTACTGCTTTACTGTGTCATGCAAAACCTGCTAGTAGTCTCAATGGCTTTACCTGTGTTCAGTCCTTGGTGCACTTCTAGCCTCTGACTTGACATGTGGCTAGTTTTGTGTGATTTCATTGTATTTTAATACCTTCATGGTCACTTTGAGATAATCCTCTCTTCGTTCTTCTCTTATGTATGACTCCTTCAATGCCCTTTTCAGTGTATCAGCTTTCACTCTTTCATACTTTATCATTGAAGTTGCCAAGACTGTGGCCTTGGACTTCTTTTTTTTAATCTCTTCTTCTTCCCTCTGTGCCCCCCCCCCCCCCCCCCCCCCAGCTTTATGCTCTGTTTCCAGTTGAATTAGCAACTTGCATTGCTTTTACTGTTGCAGCTATACAGATGACTTGTAAATCTGTCTTTCAACCAGTGTTACTGCTCTTTGCATCTAATCTTGTGTCTCAGGCTGGATCTCTAACATGATGCCTTTTAATTATCTTATCATTTCAAAACAGAACTCTATCCACGTCTCTCCTTTTCTATCACAAATGACAAGAACATTATCCTTATTGTCATTCTTGACTCAGTGACTCAGGGTTATTTTTTTACTCTTACTTTCCTCATGCTTCATATATCCTGACCAGAACCAGCCTTTGCTGAATATAATTCAGATCCACTTTTTCTCTTTGCTCCTCCTGTTACTTTTCATATTCAGGCCTCCTTTCTGAAGGACTCTCTATCCTAACTTCTGCAGTTTCATTTGTTCTTTTTGTTGGTTTGCAAATCAGATGTTGCTTCTCTTAAAATGTAGTCAGTGAATTCCTTCTTTTAGTCTGCTTGCATTTTCATATTCCTTCCCTTTTTAAATTCTTCTTAAGGCCTCTTGCCTTGAATTTAAGCTGCTTGCAAAGCTTTACATGGGTGCTTTCCAACTGTGGTGAGCAGTCCAGTAATAGATTGTGAGTGGGTGGAAAATGTCGGTGGAACCACATGAAGTATCAGTGCTACATTGATCTATTTTTTTGAGAAAGTTTGTTTGTTAGGTCCAGAACTTAAGGAAATATCTTGGAATGTTGTAATTTGTGTGTTTTTTTCCCTGTCATCACGTCTTATGTCATATATGTTCATTCTGCTCTGCCAGTACTTCCAGACTTGTCTGCTTATTTCAAGACAATTTCTCTCACAGTTATATTTTGTTTTCTACAGCTTTGTGTGCATGAGAGAACCTCACGAGCTCATCAAAAAAGCTTCTGCTGCATTTGCTTTTGCATCCTTCTCATAAGCCCACTTCTTCTTTCTTGCATGCATCAGTCAAAAGTTTCCATGTGCAGAATTTGCTTCTGTTGTCTTCTTTACTTCTCTGTAGCAGTTCTGTAGTGGTTTGTCATTAGATTATGAGTTTATTTAAACACAAGCTATCCTTTAAAGCATCTGAAAAGCATCCTGTAGTAGTGAGACTGAAGAACACAAAACTGAAATTCACTTTGCAAGGTACCAGTCATCTTTTCTGCATTCTGAGCATTCTTCCATTCTAGCTTCCATTAAGGCATGGATTTCTCTGTTGAAAGGCAAAATATACAGCCTGCCTGTGAGGCCACTATTAATTCCACACTATCTCTTTTTTATAGTGCAGCTGCCACCTTACCCTTGGGAGAACAAGTTCATCACTTCTGCCACATGCTTGTTCTCTACCAGTTCAGGCAGCAGGAATCCTAAGTTAGCTATCAAATACTGGTCTTGCCCGTGGCAGCGCAGAGCATTTGACAGTGCCTCTGGGCCAGCTGAAAATAATTTCTAGCACAGTTGGAGTGAAGCTACAGAAGTGTAGCAAAGGCATGCGAGTCCTGAGGAGGGTAGGATTCAGTGTTCTGTCCAGCAATAAACAAAGACTGGCAAAATCAGTAAAGTAAAAATAGTACAGATTTAATCAGGCTTTTTTAAGTACAGCATCCTGTCCTGAGTATGAGAAGTAATGAAACTGTCCATGGTTGTAGGTTAAATATTTCTGACTTCTCAGGCATATCATATCCTTCAATACTGAATTGTCTCAACTTCACTTATTTTTGTTTTAATAATATTTTTCACACATGTACATATTCTTAACATAGTGCTTTCATATACTTTGTCTGCTCACTGATTTCCAGTCAGGTGTGTGTGAAAAACACATAGCAATTAGCCGTAAGCAGGTAGTCTGGAGCATGTTATTTAAGGAAGAAGCTTCCTAGAGGTATAGATTATTCTCTTATTTGCATGATGTTACTTCATATTTGCTTTAATCATCTGAGTGGTGTCTCTTGCAGAAAAGGAATACTTCATTTCTATCCTTCAAATAGTTAATACTGTCCAGGAGCAGTGTCTGCCTGTGCTCATACCAACCTTTGCTGCACTTTCCAGTCCTTAAGCATAGATAGAAGTTTTCTGCCTTCTCATGAATGTTTTCAAAGCGTGTATCTTTAACTTTGTAGAACTTTGTTCATTTGAGTGTATGTCATCGGCAGTTCTTCTTGTTCTTGAAATCTCTTTAACTGACTAAAACTTGCTCTCTGCTTTTCAGGAATTTTGAAGAGTGGGAAAGCTGCTTTCTCTTTAGTGTTATTCTGTTGCCATGCGATCCTTCCAACTTTCCTGTCATTCTATTACCATAACAATTGGTGCTGTTTTCTACATGTTGTCTGGAGCATTATTCCACTGAAAGAGAGCACCTGGCTCTCATAAGGTTGCCAGCTGATGGCTAACTGTATTGTGCTGATTGTGTTAAATCTTTGTTCTGTAAGCATCCAGTAGCGAGAGACAATGGCATTAGATTTTTGTAACTTCATATAGTATCAAGTGGTGTAATACGGAAGAGTGGCAGTTTTGGGACTGTGTTTGGATGTGAAGGTCTCTATCAACTTTCTTAAAACAGCTTCTTCTCCCTGGCTGAATTAATCTTAATGGAGGACTGGAATCTGTCCATAGAGGACTTCTGTCCCTCCCTCTCTCTGTTGGATCCTGCTTCTCAGCATACAACACTGTGCTGTGAGCTGAGAGAGGACCACTCTGGCCTTTGCAATTCATGTCTGCCCCGTGCTGCTCCATCACTTTTCTGGGGAGAAGGAGACATCTGCAGGGCTTGGTGGTGGTTGGGACCCTAGTTCTTTCCGTTTGAGCCTGCTGAAGCCAGGGCGGTGATACAGGAATGGGATGAAATGGAAAATAAAGAACAAGGGGTTTGAGGGAATCAAGCTGGATGGTGCTGGCTTGGGCAAAGACACTAAAGGCAACACAGGGCGGTGTTCAGGATTATTGTCTGTCAGTATGGGGCTGGTTTTGCTCTTCACTGTTCTTTGATGTGGAAGAACATAATCTAAATGAATGCATTTGGATATGTTTAGGGTCAAGATACTTCTATGTAACTACTTTATCGGCTGTTACTAACATCTGTCTGGTACAAATGGCAACACAATCTGCTCATTTCATGGAGGTCGACACACTCATGAACTAAGAAGAGCTTTTGGGCATTTGCTGACTCTAAATTTGATTGTGGTCAGAGGTTAAACGTTGAGAATTCTATCATGTGTTGGTCCGTCTGGTTCTCAGTTATTTTTAAGACAAGACAATATGTGGGAATTGCATATTATGATTGATTGATCATAGTTTTAAAATATTTTGTCAAAATGGTCATTAAATCTCGGTATCTGGAAAGTGTGTTTCCTTCACACAAAGAACTGCCTTACTTTAAAAATTGCAGATTAGGTACATTTTATGAATTAAACCACTTTTGACTACCTCCATGTTTTCTTTCAGTGGCATGCAGTGTGCATTTTGAAGCTCAATAAATGTTAATCCTCATCTGTGTTGCTTCAGAACTACTAACTGGGGGCTCTTGGATTTCTTTACTGGCAGTTCTTCCTTATTTTGCCTTAGCCAGAGCCATTTAGTGTTTGTACTTCTGCACTTTTGCAAAGTTCTGCAACAGGAACAAATTTACTCTGAAGAATCCTTGTTCTAGGAGTTTAAGAAGCTGAGTGTCTCAAGCCATTATAGATATGTTTTTGGGGGTTTTTTGAAGGAACTTTTGTTTAGCTACTGACGTTTTAAACTCAAGTATATGCAATTTCATTACTTTCATTCTTGTTACTCTTTTACCTTGAGATGTCATATATGTTCATCTTATCACAAAAAAAATTCTTTGTTTCTGGAAATTCTCAGTCCTATTTTTGTAAAGTATCAGTTGTGTTTGCCTTGTTCTATTTTTGAATATTAATTTTGACAAGTTTTGATTTTTTTATTAATCTTTACCTGCACACTAGCAAAGTCCTCCCAGCAGTCATTACTTAATTTGTTACTCTGACTTTGTCTACAAACATGAAATGTGTCTTCAGTCATTATTTGCTTTAGTAAACATATTGATTAAATAAGAATTCTAATAACAGTCTGTGGAACAGTAGACCTATTTGGCTGTTTATATAAAGGGAGAAATTTGCCTGCTGAAAACTCACATAATGTACTAAAAATACCAATTGGCATATTTAACAGATTTGTCTTAAAATATGTTGTTATAGGCTTGTTCAGCAATGATAAAATTTTCTGAGCTATCTTAGTAACGAAGAATATGGGGGGAGCTAAGTAAAACAGCTGTGATACAGTCTCAGAGGTAGATTGCAGGATTAATAACTGTAGACTGAAGTTCAGACACTTATGAAAAGTGTTTGAGAGAGTGGATGTGTGTGTGTGAATGCTCATGTGTGTGTGCTTAAAATTTGAAGGCTTTATTTATTTATTTCACTTTCTTTTCTTTTCTGCTTTTCATACAGAAAATAAAAAAAGACCCTCTGGACTTGAAGCAAAGACTCCAAGCAGCATTCTGATTTGCCTCACTCAGAGTCCCTACTGTATTTATTTCCCTGAAGCTTCTTCCCTTCCTTCCTTTCTTTTTTTTTAATAAACACTTATAAAACTATATTGCTTGAAGTTGCTATCCAGCTGAAATACCTGTGAAATGCTTACCTGCCTTGAGTACCTATGTTCCCTTGCTCCTCTGTTCATTTCTTCCCTGCTTTTTTGTAGCTATATTTTCACTTTCCTATAATCTTTTCCATATTTCTAGAAAAGCAATGTCTTGAAGGCTCTGATCAGCTTCATTTATTATGCAAGTAATGTGGAGACTCAATAGGAGATAGTGGTTGAATTGTGGGCCAAGTTTAGTGGGGAATACTGAGACACTTTGCCAGGAATAATGAGATGTCATCAGGAAGTCATAACCCAGGAGAGTCAGGAAATAGCTCTCTTATCAGTTTTGATACTGTGTGAATTGGCTACTGATAGCCAAAAAAGAAAAAAAAAAAAGAGAAGATGGAACCTCTGTGTGATTAAAAAGGAGGTTGCATCAAAGGCAGTGATATGTAGAGTGTGATATACTAAGTGTACTGTCTGCCATATAGGTCCCGTTGAAAGGTGGGTATATTGGAGGATAACACCTTCCAGGGTTGAAAGTTTATGGAGGCATAGCTTTAAAGTGTAGGTTACAGGGGCAGACATGATTTAATCCTGAAAAAGACCCTTTGGTTAAGCGGTGACTTCTGCATAGGAAAGCTTCAGATTGCTATTCCACCAATTTTTTCTGGGTAGCTACAAGCAACAAAGAGCAAACATTGCACTAATGTTTTGATGAAGGATGTACATATGGATGCACACCCATAATTTATATTTTTTTAATCAGATTTTTTTGTACATAGTTTTTCTGGTGATTGGTTTGGTGGTAGGTGTTTGCAGATGTTACTGAAGTCTATAGCCTCAACCAGATGGGCTTCATCGAACTCTTAAGTCTCACACAGCTGTGGGGATGTCTTTCAGTTCCCTGACTGAGTATGGCATGGAGAGCAGGAAGAAGTGTTAGAAACTGTAACTCCCATCATCTGTAATTCTTAGGGAGTAATTACCGCTATCTATTTTATTCCACTTTTGGAGTCTGAAATATGGCCTTCTTGTAATATCTCAGAATACTTCAAAATCACAAAATGATTAGGAAAAAAATACATCAAATGCCCATGTAGTCCAGGGTTTTTTTTTAATGCTTTTAGTTGTTAGTCTGTTCCCCATACAATGATACCCTTGAAAGTATCTTTCTCTCTAGCTGTTTTCCCCAGCAACCCATATGAATACTGCCTTTTGCATTCTCACCTCTTTCTTTATTCTCTTTGAAGAGAAAGTGATTGTCATTTGGATGACAGATGATCTGTGCCATCAGTCAGTTTTCAGTTGTGTGTTTTTCTGTCTTCATTAAGCTCAACTCCTTTTTGTAATTTTTTTCTTTTAATTCCTGCAGTTTCTTTTTTTCCCTGTATCTCTAAATACCTGTGATTTGATCAGTCTTCAAAATCTTTTAAAATACTGATACATAATTTTGCCATTTGTTCCTTAAGCCCTAAAAAGAGTTTATAGCGACATTGTTGGCAGTAGGACTATATCCTGCTTCTTCCACATGTATTCTGTATGTAACCTTTTGAATAGCCTGTTTTTCTGTAAAACTTCAAAAGTAAATTTAAATATTTTTAATTCCATTTTGAAGTTTCACAGGTTATTGCAGTAACTTTTCTGTGGTTATTTGTAGCTACATATATGTTATCTCTAGAATATTTTTTTTTTTTTAATTAAATAAATAGCTTGGATTTAAACAAAATCCTCAAAGAATCCAAGATAACTGCACACACCAGTATGTCTATTTCAAACTGGCTAAAATTTCTATTCTGACTTAAAGCTGTATGTCAGTGTAGTGTGCCATGATGAAGTTACACTGGCAGAATGATCCGAAGTGACAGGTGTGTTGAGGAAAGCAGACATTTTTGAAGAACCATTTAAAGGTGTAAATGTCTCATGCTATTCTTTACCAGATATTTTTTGAAAAGCTAATTTCTGCATTTTTAATGCGTTTGGTTTGAGTCTAGTGGTACGTTAAGTCCTGATTAATTGAACTCACATTACTGGGCAGTAGTATGTAGGTATGCGTTGCAGGTACCCAGAGATTAATGCTAATGAGATTAAACCCAAAGTTTTACAGGAGGCATTTTCTTAGTCAGATGCTGTTTTAAGCTAAACTGCAGAAAACATTAACTGGAAACCCAAACACATTTGTTTATGTACCAGATGTGAGGTTTGTAATGCAAATGCCAAACGTGTATTAACTGGTTTGATGCTGAATACCAGAACATCTGTTACCAGAGGAGTTACCAGATGTGCCTGGAAGACCTGTATTTTTGACATTTCCTCTTTTATAGAGGTATTTGATAGGGAGGACATACTCTAATGGAAATCCTTGAATGCTGCAGCAGAATTTCAGTGCAGAACTACTAAATAAAATTGGTGATCAAAATAGGAAGCAGGGTATTTGCAGATGTTGGGCAAACTGTGCAAAAAAGGGGGCAATGTAGATTCTAATCTTTCAGCTGCCTTTCTGCCCTTCCATCATCACTTGTTGAAAAGTCATCTACAGGGGCCATTGATACAGTCTTTACTAGTGTAAAATTCATTGGGCAGCCTAATGCATGGTTCTGGGTACACCTATAAGCAGCACTGCTGCCACTGTGTTGTGAAGGCCTAGTAGAGAATAAAGCAAAAGCTCATACTATCAGAGATAATAAGCAGATAGTTTTCAGTGCTGGAAGCAGTAAACACATTGCTTGTTGTGTGAAGCTCATTTTCTGTGGGTATTTTTTTTTGTTTGTTTGGTGTTGTTTTTTTTTCTTTTTTAAAATAAAGATGCCAAAGGACAGAAACATGAAGATCAAAAATCTCATATTGACAGAGATGCGAAGGAAGTATTTTATTTCCTTCTCAACTTTTTGAAAGAAAACAAAACTTCAGTAATTTCTATTATGAAGTGTCTATATACAAGGAAAATCAGTGTATTCTGACAGCCTTATTCTAGGTGCCTGTGCTAGCAGACTAGTATCCATAAAATCTGTTAATAGTCACCAGAGAGGGACAAGCTGCTTTAACGAGCCCTTCAGACAACTGTAGGTTTCTGTGGTAAATCTCTTAAGACTCTTTAGAAGTGTCTTTTTCTTTCCTTCCACTAACTGTTTGAAGGCTTCTATTGATTACTGTCATTTGGGGACCTAAGTTGGTCTGAACTGGTTCTAGATAATGTGGCAGGTGCCTTCAGATTAGGATTCTATGATTCTGTGATTCTATGATAGAGATTCAACACAAGATTAATAGAGCCACTAGAGCCACTTTAGTCAGATGTCATTTTAAACTAGGTTGATGATCTTAGTTCATGCTGATCAGTATTCGTGAATATAGTTGGTACTTTGAATATCTTGAAAAGAATTGTAAAACAAACAGTTTTGCATATTATGAGTTCAACATGATTTTAACTATTGCTGCTTGAGAACAAACACTTGGCATTATTGCAAACTTGGTCAATAAAATATTTGTATCAAGTCATATTGTCTACTTACAGTTTTGAAGCAGGAATTTTCCATCAAAATTTATGGAAGTTCTCCTTGGCAGTACTTGGAAAACAGCAGGAAACTATGTGTAGAACTAAACCGCTGTCCCCTGTACCCCAGGACATGGAGACTTTGCTGTAGTATTTTTATCAGGTTCTTGATTTTATCTAAATATAAGTATTTTAGAAGTGTGAACCTATAAATTCTATTTCTATTTCGTATTAGTTCCAAAAAGATGCTGCACACGTCCATAAATATTCTGAGCCCTATCTGGACAGTATTGAACAGTGAGAATGATTGTTACTGAAAAAAAGAGCAACTGTACTGGGAGTCTGAGCACTCTCTGTAAGTTTTCAATTGCAGGTTAGCCTTTTTTCCATCCCATTTAATGTCCTTAGTGTGTAAATGGGCACCAAGTCTAATGACTGGCTGAGACTGAACCTCGTGTCTTATAACCTTAGACTTCTGATCCTACTTGTGCTGCATACTGCTTTCACAATATAAGGTCCAAAGGAAGTATAATGCAATTATCGCTATTTCAGTAGCACTAGGAGTGACAGTGTGTGATTCTGGCATTTGGCTTTTCAGTGTAGTTTATAGCAGTTTTGAATTGCTGACAAATTTTCCAAATATTGATGAATACCATTAGTGTTTATGAACTCTTGATATATCATTATGGTAAAAGGAAGACTTCAATTCAGCTGTCTTTATTTAAATATGTCAAATGTTAAATAAAACAAAGTGAGCACCAGACTTCTAAAAAAAGCTTTAAAAAAATACCAGGTATTTTTGTATTTTATGCCAATAAAGGAACTTGGTTTGAGCCCCAGCATAGTCCTCCAAACACAGCTGCTTTCCAGGCCGTGGTGCCCTCAGGTGCCTCCCTCTCACACCTTTTCGTGTTTTTTTTTAATTCACTGCAGTGCTCAGATATGCTTATTATGCCCTTTACCTAACTGCTGTCTGTATTGTGCAGATTGCATCTTAGTCCTTGTACTATTTCCCTTCTATTTTCACATCCTGCATGCTCATACTGTAGCATAAGGAGATAATTGAACTCATGTTGCACCACGTTTTGTGTGCAGCTTTTTCTAAATGCTTTGTATGCCTCTTCTGTTAAGTCTCAATTTTCTTCCTCCCTAATGACTACATTGAGGATTTGCTAAGAGTGCAGTGACAATGCACGTGAAAGAGCTCTCAGTATCTGAGTGATGACACTTCAGCAGCTAATTGCTCATAGAATTTTACTTCATGAAGCAGTTCATACACCTGTTCAGTTCAGTACATGACTTTGGAAATCTAGATGGTGGGTGAAGCTTTGCCAAAGTGTATGAGATACATTGCACAAACCACAAGCGCAATTGGAATTTATAACAAATCAGCTCTGAATGGTTCCCTTTTCTCCCACTGTAAACTCTACCAGTAGTAGAGGCAGTCAGTACTCTGCCAGTACTGACAGAATGTGTTTATGAGAATTCTTAAGTTTTTACATTATTTTGCTTCATTTGTCATTCTGAAGGATAGTTTCTGCTTTTACTGAAAAGGACAGGCAAAATTACTTACTAAAAAAGTCATCTGATTATTGTGAAATCCTGTGAAATTATGAAATACATTGAGTTCAGGTTTTGAAAGGATCCTGAGAATCAACGTGGTGAGTTATTTCATGGAGAAGAAAGAATAGACAAGGGCAAAAAAAAAAAAAAAAAATGATATTATATCATAGCTGTAACACCATACTTTTCTTTGCAATTCCTTTTAAAAAAATATTTAAAATCATAACTGCATTAAACTTGCATAGCCTTTTCTTTATGGCCAGAAGTCCTGTGGCAGTTCGCATGAACTTTTGAGAAAGAAGTGCATCCTGAACCTTCACAGTGATTTTTCTAAATTCAGGAACAGTCATAGTTGGAAGTATGCTGTAATTTTTAGATGAAGGCTTCTACAAATGTTGCCATCCTTCAAAGCAAGTTAAATGGAATACTAGATTCTTTTCAAATATGGATTTGTGAAATTCTGATGTGGTTGCCAGTTTTTCATATAAGGGCAGTGGTTGTCCAATAGCTTGTCCTCTGGTATTCATATCAGACATATGTATTTTTTATGGTTATGGCTTAATTGTCCTCTTTAATGTCTTTGAGATTGTATGTGTAAAACTAAGCAGAATTTATCCAACAAATAGGTTCAGCATAGTCTGATCATCTGGGAAAGTGAGCATGCTTGCTTTTTGAGAAACCTGTTTTTTTCTAGAGTTAAAAGTGAATATAACACATTACTTTTTAAATGTTCTTACTGATCCCGTTATTCTTTCTGCACATTTTGCAAATAGGATGTGATGTTTTGAGTATGCTTCAGGCTTCAGTAGTTTGTATAATGTTCTATTTTCTGCAGCAAAAGCATGTCAAGGTGATCTCTGTGGGTGGTTAATATTTTCTGGAGTTTATTCTTCAACCATGAAAATATGCAAAACTGAAGAGCTTGTGGTATGTCATATATTTAGGTATAAACTAATGTATTTTTCAATTTAATTTTCATTAAAAATAACGGGGAAAATGACAAGTGTAGCAGTGTATATATATTCTTGTATGTACTGTTTGTTCATGGGTGAACGCAGCATTTGTCGCTCCTGACTTGTGTTCGTGGTTATGCTGGTGAGCAATTCTTGTGGTAGCTTCAATTGTAATATCATGACAGTATAGTTTACAAGTATCATATAACTGGGATATTTTAAAACATCATGATGTTCAAAATCATAAAAAAGCATGGGAGGGGGTAATCTCAAAATTACTGAATGTTTGCATTGTAGGAGAAATATCCTGATTTGTTAGGCAGGTTTTAGGTGTTATTTTGGTTGTTTTCAATTGTAATTGCAAAGCAATTGTAAAAGAATTACAGGAAACAGCAATCACATCACTGTAAAATAAATGTATAAACACTGCAACAGCATTTGAATAGGGAAGAATTATTAGAAATCTGATTATTGAAAAACTGAAAGAGGCAGAAGCTGAACATAATGAATGCTTTCAGTTTACTGTTACAGTGGGAACAAGGAAAAAATGGAAGTGAAAATGCCAAATATATCCATATACATAAAATGCATTTGATTTATAAAAAAGGAATATTGGAAAAGCTACCAGGCATTTCAATTAAATGCATAGTTTTTTTTTCTTCTTCCAAGACTAAAGCAAACATATAAGGAAATTAACTGTTACTAAGAAATAATAATGTGCCTGCATGCTGATTGCCTGCTGATAGCATGTTTAATCATTGCTTCTGTCTTTCTTCTGTTTCTGTTTCCTTTAGCCTCTGTCTCTGGGAAATTGTACTACTGCTGTTTGTATGGCATATAGGAGAAATGAGTCTTTAGTAGTAAATGGGAACTCTGAGTGTTTTTCAGGTATGTCTTACTAAGGTTATCCTCTCTGGTAGAGAGATAAGATCCAAAAGGTATCTGCAGCAGAGATCGTTTTGTATTTCCCTCACCATTCCTGGCAGTTTGATTTGCCTCATTAGAAGTCTGGGAAAGCCACTTGGAGTACCTCCAAGCTCAGGTTCCGTATTCTCAATGAGAAATTTGTTCTTTTGGAGCTCAGGCAGTTTGCAGAATCTGCGAATCGCTTTGGTGCACACCTCTGGGCATCATAAGGAATATCACATTAATGTTATCCAGCAAGAAGAAAAGCAAAGCAAGATCTTTACCTTGTACAGTTAATTGGTCTGTAAAAGAGTTGCAAATATATCAAAACCAGAGAATATATCTGTGCTTAGATTTCTGGTGCTTGTCACTCTCTGCACAACCCTTTCACTTCTCAGGATAGGAGGACAGCTACATCTTGTATCTGAGAAGAGGTTTACATTCAGCATTCTTGCCTCATCCCTTTCTCATACCATAGGTGGAATGGGAAATTGGCTGTAAGCCTACCTACACAGCAGCTCTACTGATACCAGTGGTAGGCAGAGTTGAGTGAGGTGCCACTGGAACCGGCTATGTCCGGCACCTGGCCCCTCCTCACAAAGGCCACCTTGCAGCCCCTGCTGCCAGTGCCTCACCACAGACACCCAGTACGATGAATTATCTATAGGGGACATAATTTTTCTATGCTTTTGGGTGAAGTGAGCAGCATAAACTTAAATAAGGTATCTCCTGTTAGCTCTGCTTGTGTTAGTGAATGCTGCCCAGGGAAGAGATGCCTGACAGAGGCCTTGAGGTTAGATGGGGAATGGCCTACTTGGTCTGAAAACCCAAAACTTAAAGTGTATTGCTAGCATAGCTAAACTGCTGTTTTGATTAAATGATAAAAACATGAACTACTTTCTTGCAAGGAGAAGCCTTTATTTGTCACATGGTAAGGTACGGAAACTAGAAGGTATTACATAGTAATTTTCTGTGGAAATGTAAGGTTTTATGTTTCATTTTCCTCATTTTAGAGGGGAGGGGACTTATTTTTTCAGGGTTGGAGACTATATGTTTGTGCCACTTTCTGTACAGTTTAAACTAAAAGCAGTTTAGGAACAGAGCCCATGTGTTACCTGACAGTTTTTAGTGAGTCCTAGTGGGTCAGTGGAAAGACTTTCCTTCTGGGGTGTTGGATCAGACTCACGTCCCTGACAGGAATTTCCACAGGATCATATTCAGTCAACTGTCATAAATTAAAGTTCCTTGGCTCAGTAACAGCCAAAGTGAATGATGTTACTGGCAAAAGTAATCACATTGTACCTTTTTGAAGTTCTTACCTGCCAAGATTCTCTTACCATATGCATTTCAGTCATCCCTCTTTAAAAGAAAATATGGTAATATTTTGGAAAGCAAAAATGTGTTGGTTAGCTTATTAATATTTTACTTCATGTATTTCGTATTGAGTTAGTGCAGTGTCCAGAGGTGTTTGTATGAGGGACATTTTATTCATGCAAAATCGATTGGTTGAAAGTCACAACAGGAGGATAAAAATGTCTGTCTAAGAAAATATATAGCTTTTAAAATACAAAAGGTGTCCACATTCCCATTATGTTTTGATTTGAATGTTTCAGATAGAAGTTACATAAGCAACGTGTGCTTCCTACAGTACAGGAGGTTGCTATGGGAATTGGTTTACTCATTTGTTATAAAAGTTGATGCAGAAATGAGAACTTGTGTAAATGCCTAAATTAACTTGTGCCCTTCATTTGCTTAAAAATTGTTGGGTTTTTAAGTCCATTAAATAGGTTAAACTCATTCCTGCACTCTTGCTTCTCCATGAATAAATACATTGGCTTATCTTAATGAAAATCAAAGATTTGATCAGTCTTCTTTGGCTTTTACTATTGGTTTAAATCACTAGAATAAGAGGCTTTGCTGCTGTGACAATATTGTCCAAAAGGTAATTAAAAATAGTTGTAGAAGGTGTTACCTCTGTATTTACTGTGGGATCACATACAGAAACCTACTGAGTGTGAAGATTTGTACTGCAGTTCTGCAGGTATGTGAGACGGTTTCCAGAAGTTGAAGGCAACATTGGGACCCTGCATACACTACGTTTTCTAAAGCTGATTTCAGATTTCTTTATACAATTTAAAGTTCTTGTCCCAAAAGTCACACTGGATCTAGAAAAGCGTGGACAGAACACAACCACGGTACTGCAGACCAACTGCTTACAGCAGCCAAGTAAGCGTGTAATTACTTTTTCTACCTAAGGTCCAACTTAGAAACTAATCACTCATGCAAATTTTTCTTCATGAAAGATCAAGTTGTTATCTGCAAGTTATTACATACTTCATTTTGGTAATGAGTGATACAGGAGGCCAGTAGGACTGGGTTTATACTCGTGTGTCTTTACTGATGTTCTTACCCTGCTCTCTAGCAATTAGCAGCTAACATAATACCTGTGACTTCAGTTACAGTTAACATGTGCATTTATGCTAGTTTTGAACAGAAACATGTATTAAAAAATATTTTTGAAATCTTCTTTTTTCTTAATTGAGGATCCTGTTGTGTTGATGAGAGTTTCTGATAACAAAAATGGGTCAACTTCTTTGAAGTACATCTATGTGCCTCTGTCATGTGGGCTGGATTTCAGGGAAAAACGGTAATTTATGAAATATCCGCAAGAAAATTATTATATAGAGATAACAGTTTACAGCACTTTTTCTTTGTAATTATTAAGGAACCAGATCTTTGTAGCTCAGTAATAAATTTTGTAAGAAATCACGCTTTTTTTTTTTTGTTTTGAACATGTGTCCAGTAACTTGGTTTACTAACTCTTTGGCTGGAGTGTTGGCCTCCCATGCAATGCCCTTCCCATGTTTGGACTTCTTTTAGATCTCTTTTTTAACCTGTAGCATCATAGTCTACATAGTTAGTGCCTGTACAGAAGTCATCTGTACTTTTGGACTATTCTGTTTTCTCTGGATCATAGAATAGTTAGGGTTGGCAAGGACCTTAAGATCATCTAGTTACAACCCCCCTGCGTGGGCAGGGACACCTCACACTAAACCATATCACCCAAGGCTCTGTCCAACCTGGCCTTGAACACTGCCAGGGATGGAGCATTCACAGCTTCCCTGGGCAACCCATTCCAGTGCCTCACCACCCTAACAGGAAAGAATTTCTTCCTTATATCCAGTCTAAACTGCTCCTGTTTAAGTTTTAACCCATTACCCCTATCACTACAGTCTCTAATGAAGAGTCCCTCTCCAGCATCCCTATAGGCCCCCTTCAGATACAGGAAGGCTGCTATGAGGTCTCCATGCAGCCTTCTCTTCTCCAGGCTGCTTCTTTCTCAGGCTGTCTTTATACGGGGGGTGCTCCAGTCCCCTGATCATCCTCGTGGCCCTCCTCTGGACTTGTTCCAACAGTTCCATGTCCTTTTTATGTTGAGGACACCAGAACTGCGCACAATACTCCCAAGTGAGGTCTCACAAGAGCAGAGCAGAGGGGCAGGATCACCTCCTTCGAAGACCTGCTGGTCATGCTCCTTTTGATGCAGCCCAGGATACGGTTGGTTTTCTGGGCTGCAGCACACACTGAAGCCGGCTCATGTTCATTTTCTCATCGACCAGCATCCCCAAGTCCTTCTCCACAGGGCTGCTCTGAATCTCTTCTCTGCCCAACCTGTAGCTGTGCCTGGGATTGCTCTGATGCAGGTGTAGGACCTTGCACTTGTCGTGGTTAAACTTCATAAGGTCATGAGGATCTTCTACAGGTCTACAGTAATCTGTTTGGCTAGGGAGGAAAAGAGAGAAAGAGTTATATACTGGATTCTAGATACTGTTGCACTGCCACTGAACTTGCATAGCTGCAGTGACTTCTCAAAAAACCTGTGATCATCTGAGATGGCTTTCCTTTTCTGGAATGTTGACTCCTTCCCAACATGTCTCATGTATATTGACATGCACAAACTGTTGTAGTCTGTACCAAGTTGGCTACAGTGAATTTGTGTATTGATCACTAGTTTTCTGGATGTTGTGTAGATTTCTTAGGACTGACTTCATATTACCACCTTTCTTTGGTATTTAGTCAGTTTTGAAGCAGGCATTTGTCCATTGTTATTATCACTTGTTTTCCTTTAGAGATGTTGATGGGATATCAACATAAAAATTATCTCTTAGAGCTCAGTTTGTCATTTTGTTCTCATCTTTCCTAATGACACTTCAGTTTATACAGACCCTCTCATGGAGATCTCTGAGGAGGATGTCTGGCCTAATAACTTCTCCAGTCTCCTTTGCCGTGGATGCAAACCCAATTTTTCTGTGGCTTTTTCTCTCTGCCAGCCCTGGCAGAAGCTTCTAGGTGGCTGTATGTGGGAGATTACTCACTAGGTCTAATCGTGACCCCCAGCCTTGGCCTGTTGTGCTACGGGCTGGAGCTCCCCATAGGGACCTGCTGGTCCCTGAAGCCCTCTAACCTATTACTGTGTATTTATGTTTAAGCCTCCCAGAGATTACAGTCCTTTCTGTTTTCCTCACTTTGACAATACCCAAAGCTTTGAATAGGATGCCTTTTTCTTTCTAATAACCTTCTTCATCCTGTTTGCTCATGACAGCTCCCTTCTCTGGATTTTCTCAGTCTTTTTTGATAGGTTGCATGCATTTGTTCTGAGCTGGCAAAAGGTGTCTTTAATCAGCCTGTGTGCCACCTGTGAAGATGTGACTCTTGTAGCTGCCCCTTTTTTCTTCCTTGTAACAAGCTTACTCATTTTTATTCAGTGACCCTCTTTGAAATAATGGTAGAGATTTTTGTCTTTGGTTGCTCCTTCAAGAACATAGAGTCCAATCTACATCAAAGCAGTTATTGACTGTGGATAGAAATTTACTTTGGGTTGTACCCCAGCATGTCATGTACTCCTACAAGACAGGCAGAAATATCTAACGGCCCTAATATTTACCTGCCATACTTATAAGAACATTTTTCAGAGTTATAAAGGTGTTCTGTTCCTTAGGTGTCTTTAGGTATTTTACGGATTTGTTCAGAACATGGGTTATGGTTATAGCCTTTGTCTTTCTCAGTATCTTCTTCCTTGGCCATTGTTGAAGATGAGTCTCTGGGCTGTTTAATGCGAATGGGCCATTAACTTCCATATGGATCTGATAATCAAGAGCAGTCATTCTGTAATTGATGTGGGGAAAAAACAATCAACCAACCAACCAACCAACCAACCGAAACCCAGCTGAATCGTTGAGCTTTCCCAATAACCTGAATTGGTCCTTATGAAAATACAACATAGCTGAAGACTTTAAGGTAGCTTATTGGTAGGAGAACATGGTTGCCCAAGTAGGTTGAAAAGGTTAGAAACCTTTACTTGTTTGTTTGCTCTTACAGTTAGTTTAGCTTTTTTGTTTTTTTTTTTCTCCCCATTTGCTTTTTGGTCTTTAGAAGCTTAAGGGGTGTGTGTCATGTTTCTGGCAGCTCGTGGACATTTTTTGGTGTATTTTCATTGATTAGGGGGGTTTTGCATTGTTTGGGGGGTGGAGTTTAACAGTTCTATGTTTCTTTTGCCCTGGATGCTGTATGTGTGGCTGTTTATTTTTTTTACATTTCATTGATTTTGTTGTGGTTTCAATTTATTTGGATGGGATTTTTGTGGGTGGTGAAGAAACAGGAAGAGGTAGAGCTCTGTATGTAGATGCAGAACTATGGTGTCATTGGAATAAACTACCAAGTAGCATAACAGCATGAATGGTGAGAGCTCAATGATGGATGGTGCTAGCCCTACAGAAGAGTCAGGAGGCAGGACAAGAGGCAGGAGGGTTCCGTTTACATGAAGGAGCAGTTGGACTGTGTGGAGCTCTTACGTGTGAAAGTTTAGATTCAATATAAGGCAAAAGATTTTAAATGAAAAGACAGTTATGAAGCAGATCAGGTTGCCTAGAGAAGCTAGGCTGTGGAACTGCCTTCTCTGGAAAATTTGAGGATGCATCTGGCTGATGTCCTAAGTGACCTAGTCTGAATTCAGGTACTGGTTTATACAGTTTGGACTAGACAACCTCCTACTGTGAGTGAATGAGCCTGTGATATGATGCATGCATCATGGCAGAGGGGTCAGGTGCTCTTTGACATCTTTGGCATTATGTATTACTGATGTATAAATCTGTACATCCATAGGTACATAAGACAACCCAGGATGATCAACGTATTATGTGCTCTTATGAGATAATACTTTTTAAAGGAGTTATTTCTATGTTTTTGTCAAATAGTATTCCTGAATCGCATCTAATCATGTAACATGAGAAAATGGGAGAAAAAAAATCTAATTCTGGAAAGAATTCACAAGATTGTTGTGCCATTGTGTTTAGGGTATTGTAGATCGAGCTTTTTAGAAAATAGTCAGTTGCTTTCATTTTTGGTTATATTCTTCTCCCCCAGTTCCTGTAAGCAGCTGCAGTTTGTTATGATGAGAAAATTCAACAGGTGGAAAGTGGTTCTTCTCTGAGCTGTCTTACAGTATATTGTATGTTTTCAGCAGAAAGCCAGACGTGCCTGAAGATAAAGTGAGGCATGGTATCTCTGCACGTTGGATAAATTGGTCAGAAATCACCGTGAATGTGATATTGCTGTTGTGCATACTTATAAGATTAGTGTCAACACTGTTTATCATGTAAGGGCAAGTAAAGCAACTTAGACTTGCCTCAGGGGTGGTTTAGTCTGTATACCCAACTGTTCAGAAGAGAAGGCTGAGGAGGTTTTTTTTTTTTCCTTTGCTCCAGGCTTCCCGTTTATTTGTACTGTCTCCATTTTCTCCAGTGTGCCTTGATAAGCACAGGTAATCAAGTGTCCTATTAATCTTTAGGATATGTAACACCTAAATGGAGCATTCTCCCCTTCTCCAGACCACATATAGTTATATGTAACCTGTACATCAGTTACACAGTGAATGGGACATATCAAAGGTAGATGATATATTTAGTCTATGTCATTTTTTTTTTCTGACACCATGCGATTTCTGAGGCATTAAATGCTAAATTTTTAATGTGTTTCTGTACATTTTATTCCTTGCATAATTGCATGTTGTCTTGATTGAGTACAGATATTTTGATAAGAAAATTCTGTAGTGTGAAAATTCAAGATTAATTTTAGTGCTGTAGAATATATATAATGTGAAATTCTATGAGTACGTAGCATTTGTTAAAAAGTTTGGAAAAGGTACAGTTGGGGAAGGTTGACAGATCAAGAAGCATTCAGGAATTTATTGTTTTCTCTGTGCCAGGTAAAAAAAAAAATTGCTTCTCCTACCACTGCCATAATTCTGTTTGATGTTACTGATGACATAACAAAATTCAGCCTTCATTTGTCTAAGTAGTAATGTAGAGTAGCATGTAAAAATTGGCTAATGAGATCACAGTAGTATGAAGGTCTTTTCATAGGCTTACTTAACTTTGGAATGATTATAAAACATAACTACTAATTTATTTTCATGTTCTTGTTAATTATAACAGCATTTAGCAGTGCTCATCTGGTTATGAGCTTTTGAGTATTTGTCACGGAAGTTGTCTAACTAAATACTTGGCTTCAGGAAGAAAAGCAGTAATTTTTTCTTATTTGCAGTTCTGTAGTTTACATAGGATTCTTAAAAAATGTATATTTTTATAGGGTAAATTAGTGTCTTGAAGTAGTTTAAATATAACTAAAAATACATAGGCTATTAAGTAACTTTAAATATTTTTCTTTTATACTTTTAGAAAATCTTCATTACAGATTGTGTGTAAATGATGTATTTTCAAATAAAATCCGGGGTGTCCTGTTGACATAGTGCAGTTTAAGACTTGCTCAGAAGTCCTGTTATGAATTAAGACTTCTTTTGTTTTTAATTGCATGGAAGGTCTATACAATGGAAAGGTGGAAGCTGTGGGTACCAGTGAATGTATATGCCTTTAAAATTATAGTCAGTCTTTCTAGCAAGTAATTCTTGCCTTATTGAATTCTTGCCTTACTGAAACCGGTTGTGTCTTTGGCACAATCTATCTGATTTAAACCAAGTATACCTGAAGATACTTTATATAGGTAGCCCTCAGCCACGTTCTAAAATACTCCTGAATGCTTCCAGTGCTTCACTGGAAAATTTCATACAAATACCCACTTTAAGCAGTAACACACGGTTTGAACCATTTCTACTATAGAAGAAACGTGAGCAAGTTATGCTTACGTGAAATAGAGACACATCACAGTGGCTGTTGATCTATCAAATAGTAGAGCTGCTTAAAGAGATGTGGTGTTTTTTTGTGAGGTTATTTACATTTTTAAAAAGACCAAAGGCCACCAACAAAGCAGGTTAATGAATAAGACCATGTAGTATCAACCCCAAATTTTGCCATAGGGCCAGTGTTCACACAACAGGCAAGCTTATCCTACTGGTTTGTAATCAAAAGTCTAAAATGAATTGAGAGGTGAATGCAACAAACTAATGTGTTAAAGGGAGAGTTTTGTAGCACACAGGCACTGTATTCATTTATTTAAGCCCAGTTTCAAAGGAATGTCTTAATCTAAGAATGAATTTGTCTCTTGAATTAAATTATTTTTATATTCTAGTGACTTCTGAAACAACTGTGACCATTCAAATAAAAGCCAGATTCTGTTAGTTGGGCATATAGGGAACGATGCTTTATTATGTAAAAATCTAGTGTGGCATATCATATGACAAAATGCTACCTGAACTGCATAACACTGCCAGTGCTGAAAATGCATCTGCCACCTATGTAGCTTCTGTGCTAGGTGGGTTTCATAACTGTTACACACTTTATCATTAGGAGAAAAAATACACTAGAATTCCTCCAAATCTGTGTTTTAATAAGCATCTTTAATAAACATACATATCATATCAGTTCAGTTACTGTCCAGTTCATTTTTCTGTTCTCAGATATTGTAGGAGTTTGTGGTATTTCTTTGTGTGACTCAAATTTTAGGGACCTGAGTGGAAAGTCAAGTGTCATGCAGGTGACTTTGAATTCAGTTGTTTTCTACTGTTCAGATGGTAAGGGTGTTCCTGCCTGAGTAAACAACACCACGTTAAGCTGTCAGAATTGCTTGAAATTTCATCTACTGCATGAGATTTAAAAATGAAATTCTGTCTGGGTGTTTTTAAGGCTTTGGTTGGCGTGGTCTGTGGATTTGAACGTAAACTTTTAGGGTTCGGTTGAAATGCAGATGGAATTGTTAGATACTGAAGAATAGAAAAAAATATCTGTCAACATGGGATAAGTGAACAGTGTCATCAAAGGTGTACCTGCTATGGTGCAAGGAGTGGAACGTGCTGTTATCGTTGAAATGGCATAACTGGAACAAGTTAGGTCCGGGTTTTAGGATGGAAAGAAAAGTCAAATCAATGTTTATAACTAAAGTAATACTGTTTTTCAGAGGTAGCTGCCTTCATCATGTAAACCATGCTGGAATGTAGTGTATATAAAACATAAGTCAAAAGATCTAAGTTACTAAAGGTAAAAATTTGTACTGGTAAGAAGGAAATTGGTAGATAAGGCGTGCATCTGACTTATCTGTCACATCTGCTGTGTGTGATCCTGCCCATTTTAAATATTCCTTACTGACTTCTGAAAAATGATAGAAATCCTGATAACTAAAAAAGACCAAAGGTAAAATGATAATAACAAAGACTGAGTATGATTGTTTTTCATAGTAAGACTGATTTCTTCTAAGAATGCTGTATCTAGCCAAAATAAGTCTTGTTTTGATGTAAGATTTCATATAACTGTCTTAGCTTCCTTTCTGAGTTGAAGCACAATGTGTTTAGTATGATCCAAGCTTAAGAAACCTATTTGTTTTGACATAAAGGAATATAGAAAAAGGAGAAATACAGAATACTGATGTTTGAGCCTTACATATTAACATCTGTAAACAGCACATATTGTTGAAGAAATAACCATAAGGTATATTTCTGTCTAGACATCAGGTGCACAAGAAATTTCAAAGATTCAGAGCAAAGCTACACTTGCAATCTTTTAATAGGAAATAGGAGAGCAAGAGGAATGCTGCTCTGTTAGTTGGACATTTCCATTGTGGATCCAGGTTGACCATACGACCATCAAGCCAAGTTTCATTGGCATATATTATACTTTTCAACAACTTTAAGAATTACCACCCACCTTCACCTCCTCATATTTACCTTAGATTCTTACCCATTTTTAACATTTTCTTCTTTTTTCTCTTTGTGTTAAGAGCTCATAAGATTTCCTTCTCGTTTCCCAGTGCTGTCCTACTGTGCAGGGCTTTCACGTAGTGTTTATTCCTCCAGCTTGTCACTCTTTGCTCTTCTTCACTTGCTGTACTACAGAGGCTGCTAGGTAGCTTTCAGTTTTCTAGGAACTTCGACCTTCCCAGCAGGTTTTGTTACACTCTACAAACAAAGGAAGAAGTTAGAGCTGCAGCTCTTTTAAATGTCCAGGCATCTTGTAACAAAGTGTGTATTAATAATGCCAGTTGGAACACAGATTTTTTTTTTAATATTTTTTTTAAAACTGTGAGAAAGGCTTTTCTTTAAAATTGTACATTCATTTTACTCTTCAGTCTGCTTCTGCATGACCTTGTCAGCAAGGAACAATTGCCAAGAGGCACCATTGAGAGGCCGGTAGCATCAGCTTTAGAAGTATCAGAGTTTCAGGCATTGAGGCTGTGTCTATATTAGTAAATTAAAAAATGCTTGGAAGTATTTCCAGGACTCTGCCACAGTTTTGTTCTTTACAAACTAACACTGTTCCAGAAAATTCCCAGATGTTTATATGACAGTTTGTGTGCAGCCCCTCTGTTTTGGAGTGCATGTGAGTATTCTAGCAGAGATGTAGGATTATCTGTGTTACTTGATTGCAGCAAAGAGAAATGTGCTCAAACATACATACATATATATATATATATATATATACACACATATTTAGATCAGGTAATCTATATATACTTTCTACTTGGTCTGCATGGTGTTTATTTCTTTTGCCATGTCCTACCTTCTCCCTTCATTGCAGTCTAAGCCTCAGAGTTGTTTTTCTTCTCTTGTCCTTTTGTCCTTCCTAAAATGCATATAGATTTAAATTTCATTGGCATGCTGTCTCCCAGCTTCTGTTCCTTCCTTCAGATGACCCTGTAAACTTACTGGTAGTGATACTGCATGTGGTTCTCTGTCTGGAACAAACTACTTCAGGGAAGCCTCCCCCTTGTTTGCCTTTGGGTACTTTAGTAATAAAAATAGAATTAAAAAATAGGACTAGACTTTGGGTGATGCTTTATCTGTCCCTGTACTGCAAGACAGAAACTTGATGAACAATTGTATGTCTTTGTGGACTACATTTAAGTTGACTACTTTTTGAAAGAATCTTTCTCTTTGAACTTGTTTGGTATTTCAACCAAAATATGTCAAAATGCAAAAATTAAAAAGTATAAATCCTTCCTGTTTCTTTCAGAATACATATGAATCAGCTTATGCACATCTGGAACTAATTAGAGGCTGTGATAAAGCCAAATTCTGTGTTGTTTCCATTAGATTATGTCTAAATAACTGTAAACATTTCTCTTTGTCTTGTCAGGATGATGGTACTGGAATTGATTTCGGGCATCACTTCAGTTCAAAGTTGAAATGAAAGGATTTCTTTGAGGCTTAGAAGAAGCAGGTGAGTACCCATCAAGAATCACAGGTCTTATTTTCCAACTTCCATTGGTTCTGGAATTTCTGTTCTTGCTTACCAGCCCATATTTGAATTGCTGATCTCTGTGTCCTCTGATTCACTGAGATGTATGACTGCTTGCAGTATGACAATATAGCAGAGAGTATTTAAATCATGTAGGCCTTCCCTACATGCTTGTTCAGTGCCTGCCACAAAAATAAATGAAAACTTGTTTTTTCACCAAGGTCTATGGAACTCTGGAGTTCAGTTTCACTGTGTAGTTTCATTACATCAGCTGCATCAAGAGTATGATAATTAAACTAATTTGGTCAGAAAATTCTTTTACACTTGCATACATATGTATTATAATAAATTAGAATTTTGAAAGGCAAGATTAAATAGTAATTCATCCTTGATTTTGGATATTCCTGTTTTCCTGAAACTGGAGTGATACCTGTTCTGTTGATAACCAGGAATATTCGATGATATCAAGGACCATGAGTTCAGGTCTTGTTTGAATTGCTATGTGTGTTAACAGTCTGAACCTGCCTGTGAAGAAGCAGTGTGAGTACTACCACCATCGGACTTGGCATGCCTGCACTGAACACCTTCCTTTGCTCCAGACCTTCACAGCAATCTTGAGTGAATCATGTGCAACTGATACCGTTTTTTTTTACTTTAGAGAGGTCTAGGAAAGGACATAATGAAGGAGTTAGAGTAAAACGAGAGCTTAACAAGCCGCTCACATCTATTTCAGATTTTTCATACTTGAGATTGCAATAAATGATTAGTCTACTTGTTGAGTGTTTCAATTGTTCACATTTTGCTTTTCCTACAGGGGTAGAAAATTCCTTGAGCATATTTCCAGAATTTTTCAAATTCAAAATTCTAGGCAATATTTTAATGTATAAATTGCAAAATTTGCTCAACTCGTGCCTGATACTAAATCTTACAGATGCAGATTTAAACTGTGTATAATCTAACTCACCATAATGGTAAGCAGGCCTAATTGCTTCTAGGTACACCACTGTTTCCAAAGTAAATATGTATTGTTTCCCTGTTTGTCATGTGCAGTAACTGCTAAGGTATTATGAAGTAATAATTGTTGGAGCAATCCCAGGCACAGCTACAGGTTGGGCAGAGAAGAGATTCAGAGCAGCCCTGTGGAGAAGGACTTGGGGGTGTTGGTTGATGAGAAAATGAACATGAGCCGGCTTCAGTGTGCGCTCGCAGCCCAGAAAACCAGCCGTATCCTGGGCTGCATCAAAAGGATCATGACCAGCAGGTCTTCGAAGGAGGTGATCCTGCCCCTCTACTCTGCTCTTGTGAGACCTCACCTGGAGTATTGTGTGCAGTTCTGGTGTCCTCAACATAAAAAGGACATGGAACTGTTGGAACAAGTCCAGAGAAGGGCCATGAGGATGATCAGGGGACTGGAGCACCTCCCATATGAAGACAGGCTGAGAAAATTTGGGCTGTTGAGACTGGAGAAGAGAAGGCTGCATGGAGACCTCCTAGCAGCCTTCCAGTATCTGAAGGGGGCCTATAGGGATGCTGGAGAGGGACTCTTCATTAGGGACTGTAGTGACAGGACAAGGGGTAATGGGTTAAAACTTGAACAGGGGAAGTTTAGATTGGATCTGAGGAGGAAATTCTTTCCTGTTAGGGTGGTGAGGCACTGGAATGGGTTGCCCAGGGAGGTTGTGAATGCTCCATCCCTGGCAGTGTTCAGGACCAGGTTGGACGAGGCCTTGGGTGATCTGATTTAGCGTAAGGTGTCCCTGCCCATGCAGGGGGGTTGGAATTAAATGATCTTAGAGGTCCTTTCCAATCCTAGTTATTCTATGATTCTATGAAATGCTAAGATATACCTATATACTCCATAATACTGATATACCCATTGTCATGAATTGATGACCCAGAAAGGCAAGAAAAGAAGTAGTTCCAAAGGAGTTAATGATGGTGAGAGTAATTAGTGCTGAAACTATGTTCATAACAAGTTTTCTAAAGTTTCACCCTCTGGGAGGTAACACAGACTTTTTACCTAATTCAAAGCAGTGCAAAACAAGACCATCCTGGTATGTGTTTCACTGTGACTGTCTTTACTCATGGAGTAATTAAAAAGGAAAATTCCTTTCTTCAGATTTAACTTCACCTTCTGCCAAGGACTTGACTCGCTGGCCTGAAGGGTGCTGTGTGAAGATGGTGAAACCATAAAAAGAAGAAAAGATACAATATCAGCTTTAGCAATGTTGTAAATAAAGGACTATACAGCTCTGTACAGGGAAGCTATAGATGTTACTGCCATAACCTATAAATTTGTGTAAGGCTGTACATTAATGTGTAATAATACATTTTCAAAGCAGTGTTTTTGCTTACTACATAACCAAATGGAGAAAACAGTAAAAAAAGTCAGATTCTTTGCTTTCTAGGTAGCAATGGAAATATGACTGGATTTCTAACGTATATTTATACACATGTCTGAACAGTGTAACTTGTCTGTAATAATAGTAGATAGTTTCTTCACAGACAGTGTCAGTATCTTGGAGAACTGTTTGGTTTGACAGAAACTGGTAATTGTGCACTGACTGAAATCTGGTGAGCCAGCAAGAGATGTTTATTTTAAAAGGAAATTATTTTTTTTTCTGGAAATTTACTATGTTCTGTACCAAATAATGTCAGAAATGCAGCAATACTGACTTACACATGTATAATAGTTGGCAGTATCATTTTATTGAATTCCACTATGTCTGGAACTTGAGGCATATGGAGGAAACTAACTGTTGTTCTGTTTCCTTCATTATTTTCTTCCATAACTTTAAGTTAAATACAATCTATAAAAACGCTTTCTGTAAAGAAAGCCAAAAGTCTCTTTGGCCTTTTTAGCACTGGTCTCTATTTCTTGCAGTATGTGAAAGTGGAGAGGGAGTGGTTTTGTAGTCCATGAGGAAATAGTAGTAAATTCTGAATGCTCGTTCTTCAGTATGCCATTTGCAGTTGATACTTTTTTTATGGCAGGACACAGTGTCTTTGCACTGATTGAAAACTAGGATTCAGTCATAAATGTGGTGATAGCAATACATAAAAATTAAAATTTCATTCATGAGTGCATTTATAATTAACAGAGAGAAAAAAATCTGTTTGCTTTCTGTCCTGTCTTTCAATAGACCACTTAACTATTTAGGACTAAGTCTTAGAAAACTGAGTTAGGGTTGGAAAACTGAAACCAAGACAAAAATCCGTGTTGGAAAAATGCAAAAGCAGAGAAAAAAGTTTTGAATTAATGGCTCAAATGAACACTTTTGGGACTTTAGTGGTACAGTTATGTCTGCATTTTCTGAGTTAATTAGGCTTTGGGAAAAAAACTAAGGAAGTTTTCTAAATCTGAATATTTTCTGTATTAGTGAACTTAATTGTGGTATTAGTTTTTTTTTTTAAGTCAGTGAGCTTTTCTGTCCTGAGTTGGCAATGTGGGGAAGAGAAAACATTGTGTTCATTCCGGTTTCTTGTTGGAACTAGAGGGCTCTAAACCGTACGACTCATGTACATGTGTTGTATATATATGCATTTTTGTGTATCTACCAAATATTCAGTCTCTATATATGTTTATTTTGCACATTAGATCAGTACAAAGTACATCTAATAGTCTTCTTGCAGCTGAACTGGAACTGTCTGAAGAGTTTTGTAAGGACTCATTGCTGGTGATCATGCTGATTACCGACATGCAACATTTGATGTACAGGTCTTTCCATCAGCTGAATAAATGATTGGTGGTAACTGTCCACAAAGAAGGGTAACCCTTCCACGTGTCTGGTCAGAAAGCAGATAAGTTTTGATACTGCTGTAGGTGCAGGGGTGGAGGATGTACAACAGGTGTTGGCTTTCCAAGAAGTAATTGGATGGGGATTGATGGGCTTTGTCTTCAGTCTGGTTTCCAACAGGAAGAGTCTGAAACATAAACAATACTTTATATTTTAATGGAATTGTATTAGGGACAGAGATACTGTTTATTGTAGAATTTTTAATTGCTTTCCAGGGTGATTGTGAATAGCTCTAAATTACTGATTTAGGGGAACCTGAAGGCAACTTTTGGCAAAAAGGAATTTACATTGATAAAACCAAATTTTTGTGGCCTGGAACTATGAGATAGTAAAATTTTTTGCTGTGATTGTACAAAGTATCAAATTCTGGATTTAAACTGGCCAGCTGTTCAGTTCAGCTGAACATTAAGTATGGTCTTAATGGTCTGATTTGCTGGGAAGAGCACTAATACAATAATACGCTTTTTACAGCACATATCAAATATGAACTTGTGTCACCTATTACAAAGTTTGTGCTTTGGGAGATGTGTTCAGTGCATCTAGGAGTTATGCCCCACATTTGTTGGAATTAGTCCTTGATGATACTGTGATAATGATTCATTATTGCTCAAATACACTGGTTGGTTTGTGGTTTCTAGCATAGAGATTTTGAAGGAAAAGCTAGTTGAAGTCTATTGTTTTTTCAGGTAATAGTGTGAAATGAGGCAAGATGGGGTGCATCTTAATAATTTTATGATTCTTTTTTCTAAGTGGCATGAAGGAGGGAGGTGAGAGCTCCTAATTTTGAACTGAACTGAATACATGTTTCTAAATGTGGCCTGCTTGAGAACAGAGGACCATTACTGTAGTTGTCATATAAAATAAAGTTGGAGTCTGAAGCTCCTTTTTAGCTGTCAGCTTTATTAAGGAGCTACTGGTGTGTTGAACTAGGCACATGCATTATATAAGCAGTGTATGGTAGTGTCTAGGGGGAATTTTCTCTCTCTTCACTGCTGCTTTATTAGGTCTCGCTCACTCATTCACTGTTGCCCTGTCTTACTCCAGCTTTCTGGCTGCAGCTCACAGCACAGTAGGTCTAATGTAGATTGACGCCTTTGTGCGAGGACTGATTGAAACTTGTGTCTCATAGTTGGTAATGCTCACTCAACCATTTTATTGAAGATAAAGTAAATAAAATAGATTGCCATATGAGAATTCTCTGAAATCAAATGGAATAATTTGACAGGTTTAAGCCCATGAAAAAGCCAACACATTGAAACAGATGGGAATACTTTTTATGCACAATATACCAGGAAAAGGTGTCTGCTGGCTTGATGTTAAGCTGTTAATGGCTTTTACCAAAAGTATAATTGTTGAAAGTATTATCATCATTTCCAGTGGAATTTCCTTTGGTGTTTAAATTGTTACTTCTCTCAAACAGAGGGATGTTTTAATTTTTTTTTTAAGTGTAATGGATATAGTGATTTTATTTTCTTATTGCTTCTGATTCTTTAAGAGACTGATGATGGATAGTCAGTCTCTTAAAGCTTAATATAAGAAAATAATAGAGATTAACTGAGGGTGAGTTTATTATTTCAGAAAATAATTCTGTGGAATAATGCAAAATAGACTGTTACTTTTATAGGTCTTTAATAATCACTAAGTGGCATAATTTTGAATATTACAAGTAAAGTTGCTACAGTGAACCCTGACATTTCTAAAGTTATGTGTGGTGCAGTATACAAAAATACAAACTGTTCAAGCTGTTGTGACAAACTGTTTAGATAACGGTGAACAAACCACAAATACTCCTCACAATATTTTATAAAGAATTGTTGTAGATAAGCAGTGCAGTAAGCCTGTGTTATTTTTAGAAATCAGCTAATACATAATAAGTGAGTTAAGATGCAACACATAACATATACCTCATTTCTTTTTATGTGGGTAACAATGAGTATTAGTCTTTTCAGTCACACTAGGGGGTTCCTTCTTACTAGTTGGCTACTTCTTCAAGGAAACGAGACACCTCTGTTTTAGTTGAGTAAAATAAATAATGTGAAACTCAGTATTAGTATAAGAATTTTAATATAAGTTAAAAATATATGTATGGAGTTTGCAGATACAGCCTTAGTTTTCCACCTTAAAAACACAGCCAATTAAATAACAAATATATTTGTTTTGCTGTTTTCTTTATGTTTAAATAAAATCTACTCTTTTGTGTTAGATATCAATTTTATTTTTTAAAATTAAAAAATTTCTTAGATTGTGCTGTTGGTACTTAATGCTGGGATGCTTGTGAGGTTTCACAAATATTGGGCTCAAAATAAATTATGAATGAGCCATTTGAGAATGGCTTGCAGGAGTGAGTTGACAGATTGGAAAAACATAGTAAGGATGGATTTCTAGATTAACTGTTAGCAGGAGTACACAGCTAGTTGTGATGATGTATGCAATGGCAGGGATAGTGCTGGTCAAAATCATATTTCCAATAGGATTGTGAATAAATCTAAGAAATCTGAACGATATTCTCAGATTTTCCCATGCTGGTCATAGTTTTAATAGGGAAAATCGCTCTATTGTGCTTACAATGCACTGGTGCACTGGCACCAGCTGTGTTCTGGAGAGGTCTTTGTTCTGTTGTTGCCATGCAGATGACTGCATATGTCTGGCCAAACCCTCTGTGCTCTTACAGGTGTTCCAGACTTAAATTTTCAACACTTGAAAAGCAAAATTTAGTGACTGTAATGCCAGCAAGATAGCTAGAGCTTCCCATCCTCCTGAGGGAAGTCTCTTCTCATTCATTCCTTGGTGCTCTTTCTGTTCAGGCAGTTGGGTAAAAGGGTCATCAACAGCTTTGTCTTTCTGTGGGAGGGACTGGAGGAAGACAGAACTCTGTCACAAATCTCTGTTTTAACCCTTTTGTTTTCTTTTCGTCTTTCTATGAAATTACATCCTTAGAAAGTGTTGGCTTTCGGAGTAGGCAACAAAGAATATTAGTTTAATTAGATTTTAATTACATACTTAGAATTGCCTTGGGGTTTTCTCCGTGGTAGGAGATCCAAGATGAAGAATCACTGCTTGTTTCTGTGAAATGTTTTCTTTCTCTCATGGCTTTTTCTAGTTAAATTGGAAAGCCATTAAGCATTACCACAGTTTTTGGGAGAAAATGCTGAGACTTGTGAGTTGCTCCAACATAGATTGATTTAGAAAGAATAAGAGCTAATTTTACCAAGAGAAACAGAAATTTCAGAAGTAGTTTACTTTGGATTTCTTTAAAACTTAAGGAAACAAAATATGGTTTCCGATATTTCTCAGAACAACCTATTTATGCTGTTTTTTTCAGCATGGTCTCTTACTTGACCATATCCGAAGTAATTCGGAAAGGCTGATTTTCATGTTATTGTTCTTTGTGTTTTCCTTTAACACATTAAAAGAAATGATTTGTATTTTTGGGATATTTTTGAAGTTCCCTTACCCAGAAATCAGTCCATGATAATTGTGATGAACTAGCTATTGAAAATCCTTTTTTAAAAAATAAAAATATTGGCAGTAAAGAAACCCATTCAGTGCAAGTAACTGCATGTGGAAGAAATAACAGCGTGTCTGATTCCTGAAAATAAATGAGATCTTGAAAATGGAGTAGATGTTTATTTGATTGCTTTTGGAGTTAACCCCCCCAAAAAAACCCTGATTTAAATGAGTTTTATATGTGTAAGTGGTGCTTGTTAACTGTCTTGGGGAGTGATTTCTTCTCTCCTCTGGAAAACACATTAAGGCATCTAGCAAAGCAAGAGGTAATGATTTTTCTTTTTTTTTTTTTTTTTTTTGATGTGGACACTGTCATCTAGGAGCTGGACAATGATCATGGTCCCTTAGGAGCTCGGCTGCAGCATTTTAAATGTGGTCTGTAAAACAGCTATTTAGTGGTGATTGTCAGCGTACAGGAGATAGGTTTTTACTGATTTGATGGAGAGAACTGTGCTTAACTGCATCAGGTTTTTTTAATAGAAGGCGAATGTTCACAGTTTCGTTTTTGAAGGAACTTTTTATGATTTTTTTTTTTTTTTTCCTGAGCTTAAGTCTTCTAGAGAAGCAAAATAGGCTGTGTTTTGGTTCGTATGGTAGTTCTGGGCCTGCATCCAAACATGCGCGTATAGATTCAAGTACTTATATGAAGATTCCATAAATTATAACAGATCCAGTGAAGGTTTTGAAAAAGAAAATACCAGGCATGTAATCTTAGACTGCGAAGTTACAACTGCTTGCTATAGTTTAAACAATATAAAGTGGCTTCTCAAAAATAAGTTGTAGGACATGGTACATCAGCATGTACAAATTAGAAATTCATGAATTTCTTTTATTTCAACTTTGCTTGAAATAGAAATTTCTTCTATACTCAACTTTGGTTGAGTATAGTTTCCTAGTTAACTACAGTAAGGGGAAATGGACTGTAATTTTAATTCAGTGTTATATTTGAAGGAGATACTGAATTAAACTTTGTTTTGATTTGTTGAAATATATATATAGCTGTTCCTGTGCCTCTGTAATTGAATATGCATCCTATTATCATTCTTTATTATTTTGGTGAAGTTAACTACTAGATCAGATGGATAGCTTGATACAAAAGACATGTGACCTCATGTCCTAAAAGTTTTGCAACTAATTTGAAACTAGTATTTATTATCTGAACAGTGCATACTACAGTCATGTTGGTGAATATTTAGCTTTCATCCTTTCAAGATGGAAACTTTCTTACATGGCCACTTGCCATTAGTTTTTACTTTGTTTTCTGTTTGCTGTAAGATACATTTCGTGATGCAATACAAACCCATATATCTCTCTCAGTTATAAAACTTAAACTAATAATATATCCAGAATTCCAGTCAAAGGCTTTTACTGTAGTTTTAGGTAGGTGTACTCGTTCTGAGATTTGGTCATTAGTACTTGTTTAAAAAAATATGTTCAGGATTTCATAATCTTTGCATCACCATCATATCAAAACTAAACTGGGATTTTCAGACCAGTTTCTTTCCACTTGTTAAGTGGACTAAAGGAATAACAGGATTATAATTTATTTTACTTTTACAAATAAGGCTGATATATCAAACCATATTACTGAAATGAATGGAAGAATATTTAAAAAAGGTAAAAATTTAAATAGTTAGCTATTACCTTAAATAAAAGGTAAATATTTAAAGGTATCTCTTATGACAGAATCATTTTCCACTGGCCTTTTTCAGCAGTAGTGTCATAAGGAATGTGGAAGTTTAGCATACCCATTTGTAAGTCTTTCTTCTTCACTGCAAAAGCATTAGGCTCATTGTTATCAGTAATCCTTTTAATAACTAAAGTGCATAACTATTTAATGAATAGGTGCTGCATTTATAGGTATCTTTGCTCTTGCCAAAATTCATTATTGCCCCCACACCAGAACTTATGGTTACTTTCTTTCTTCTTTCTCTTCTTTAATGCATCACTTTCAAAAAGGAAAATGAAAATGAATGCGGAAAGGATCCCCAGCTGATGCAGTGAAACACCCATAACAGTTTAAACCATGGTACTTTGCTTTGCAGGAAAGTTCCTTAGGAGTGCTTGCATGGTCGTTTTGCCAGCCCCTGAATGGTAGCAGGCAGCTCTGGCAATAGGAAGGTAACAAACAGCAGGGGAAGGAGGGAGAGCGTGGGAGCATCCTTACCTGCTGCAGCTGTTTGCTAAGTGAGCATATGCTGAAGCCCTAGAGCCTCCACAGAACATCTTTTCACAGGTCAGTGCTTAAATTACATGCATAATACTCTCCTAAAGTAAGTTTGATCTGAGCACCTGTTTATTTGCTTTTCTAAGGGAAGCTGTTCTGTTGTGGAAGTCCTGCAGTTATTTACTTTGTTTTCTAAAAGATAATGAAATACCAGTGAGATACCACTTTTCCCTAAAATTTTTCATTATGACCTTTTGTAAAAAAAAATAGTATTTGCTCTTTCTCTGTCTCACTAAGATTTGCTGAATGCTGTACTTTTGGACTATATAAGAAATGGAGGTCTGAGGAAGTATTAATGTTACTGCAATCTTACCATTTATATTCTTTTAATTTTGCAATCCAGAAATATTTTTAGTTCGAGGTGTTTAAAATTTATTTGATTTATTAGTCCTGAAAAGCTATATATTGGATTGATTGAGTGTATTTGATAGGTCAGTGTTTTGAAGTTACTACATTATGAAATTGAATACCCTGTCCAATACTTAAATGATACCAGAAGATAGAGCATGTGATTTAATTACCTCTATTTCATTTTGTGAACTTGACCTCTGTTCCCAGCCTCGAGACAAAGAAAGAAAAAGTACTATGAGCAGTTGGCAGTTGATATTAAGAAGGTATCTCCCACATCTCTCTCATGACCTGTATTAATAGCCAGTCCTCAGCATGAATTTGGGACTTCCCCAGCACAATTCTGTCCTTTGGCTGGCAAATTCATGTGCTGCTTTACTTCTTTAGTTGCCTTCTGAAAATCCTTTCTCTTTCTTTCAGCTTCTGCCCGAGAAATGTTTCTTTTCTGGGTTAGCTCTAGGTGTGCAGAAACAGCTGTTTAACACAGGGATACTGGCTTCAGTAGACTAAGGATGGTTTTTGAGAGTGTCTGTCTGCTCTTCTATAAAACAGAACTGTAATATACATACAGGCTGTTACTTATTGTGTTCTTTAGTTATTTCAGATTGACTGTGTGTTTGTATGTTTGTGGAAGCTGACTGAATTTATCCCAGTGCTGACAAATATCCTGGGTGTTTTCTTCACAAACTAATACAATTTGTTTGTTTTCAAGGAAAAGGCCAGGTTGGAAAGGGCTTTGAGCAACCTGGTCTAGTGGAAGCTGTCCCTGCCCATGGCAGGGGGGTTGGATCTAAGTGATCTTTAAGGTCCCTTGAAACCCAAACCATTCTATGATTCTCCTAAGACATTCTTTAATATTTGGGACCTGAGTCTTTTGGGCCAGTGAAGGCTGATGATAGTTTGCATGAAAATTGAGGGACTTAGTCTTTCTGATAATCCAGACCTTGATTCATGAGAACCCATAAGCTTATGCCTAAATTGTATGGGAATAGATGATAGCATCTTTTCTAGGAAGGCCATGTTTGCAAACAGTATTGGAGAGAAATTTTTAGTCACTGAGGCAATTACTTTTCACAGTGTTTGTAGTCTATAGTAAAAGCCATTTTGGCTGCATCTTTTGATTGCCTTTTGCAGCTGCTAAATTTACAGGCAAAAGACAGAACTGTTCATGAAATTACAGTTGTGACTGTTTTATTAAATATTTTGGATTTGTTTATAGCATCAAAAACTTGTCATTGCTAAATGCTAATAGACAAAATGTCCAAAATAAAGTGTAAAGTGACAAACACTGGTAATGTCCTCAAACTGTTGAAATGGCCTGTACTCATCTTCTCATAAAAAATCAGATTCCTGTAACTATATAAGAGATTATCAAAGAGGGTTTTTTTTAATTGCTTGGTGCTTTAGCATGTTTTAGATTTGCTCTGTGTATTGGTCATTTCTCTTAAGCTATTAACATGGCTAGTTATTTGAACTATCCTGGCAAGTGGCTACTTCTCTGTAAGCTTAATAGTTAAGATTACAATAAGACTATGGGATGAAAGAACAATTTCTCTGTATATTCGAACTGTGTAATAATATAGGAATGAAAAGTATGTTGTTTAATTATTTGGTTTTGTCATGTAGTCTTATAGTTAACTATTAAATATGACTTCTGTATTGCTCATGTAAGAAAAGACTTTAAAAAAAAAAAACACCCCAAAAAAGGTTTGATCTCATTTGACCTTTCCGACGTTCAGTCAGTTAAAAGGCTTGTAAGATGTTTAATTACCAAATGGTATGATCATTATTCATCTCCTCATTTGATATATAACGTCAAGTGAATTGCCTCCCTGGAGTGCCCTGTGTTTCACAGATCAATAGATTTAGTAAGAGCTTGAAGGAGAGCTTTATGCATTCACAGAAAAGAATGAAAAGTATATCCTTCTTGTAAAATACCTTATGTAGTTACTCAGTGAGCTTTACAAAGTTATTGTTTTATTTATATCTTAGGAATACAAAATCCTGTAATGTGAAGGCACTTATTAAAATATTTTAAACCTTTCTATTGAAAATAAAAGATACTGCTTCTCTCTTACTCTACATAATAAAGTAGCTTTAAAAGTCTGTCCTGAACAGCTTCGTTTAAATCTATTAAAATAATTATTACAAGAGTTTTTTTGATTTGGCAAATCACAACAAAGAGAGTATATAAAAGGCCATCTAAATTCACAACACATGACTGCTTAAAGTATTCACATTTTGGTTTTCTGCTTTTCTAAATAGATCTGGTTAGTTTTAACTGATATAGGTAATTGTTTTTTTTGTTTTCTGTTCATTTGTTGTGTCAAGGATATTTATGTACATTGAGAGAAAAAGATAAAAGTTTATCCTTAGTTGGCAAATTTAATAGTTACACGTTTATAAAAAGATTATTTTTGATTTAATTGTATAAAGGATAATTAAATATGGGATACTTAATGTTTTCTTAGGCTTTTCTGAATGTATTGTATTACTCTTATGTAATATAGATGAGCCATCATACAACACCACCTATTTGAGCAGGTCTGTCTGATCTCTTCCTCTTGGTGGAAGAGTTTTCCAAATGACTTGAATGAGACTTCTAGGATTGTTCAGGCAGTAGTATTTGTTGCTCTTTTTTCCTGTGAGTTTTACCCTGCTTGATTTGCACTCTTGACTTACCATCTTTCTGCTTTAAAGTAAGAAAACAAACCCCATATTTTTTCCTTAGCCCTTTTATTAATGAGGGTAAGCTTTTTAGCTTAAATTTGCACCTTGCTGTTTGTCCTTGCATCAGTCAGGCGTACTGTAGGGTACTGCATCAGTCGGGCATACTGAGGATACTCTAGTTCAGCTAAGCAAATCTTGCTGGCTGTGGGACAGAAGCAACATTTCCTTGAAAATTTGACTTTCTTATTCATCTGTCACTTACAACCCATCATCTACTCAAAGATTAATTTGAATTGTGAACAATATCTAAGCTTCCTTAATCCCTTGCTCTTGTCCTTTTTCTTGAGCTGCTGTAATGTGACAGAAAGACCGTAATTCTGAAGCTTCTTATTCCTCGGGCCTACCTAAAGTAACTCCCATCGGGAGCCAATTGATGTTTTAGCAAGGAAATTCTTACCTGGTTTTGTGAACTACCTGGAAAAATTGTCAGGAGGTTTTCACACTCTTAGATGTTCACTGCGTGGAGTTCTTGTAAATGTAGAATCTAATTTGTCTGGGCTCTTTGCACCAGCATTGTTCAAGGTCAGATGAAGTTGAGTGAAGTAGAGGAAGTCTTTTTGAGATTTGCCTTCTTTGTACTCTCAGCATTTTTTACCAAATTAGCAAATCAAATAATACCAATTCCATTTATAATCAAGATAGCTGGGAAATAATACCACATTCCTCTATGTACTTATTTTGTGGATGACTCCTTCTGCTACTCTTGGTCTACTCCTGCATTGAATTGTTTTGGTATTTTTTTGAGGAAAAGTACTAATTTATTAGTTTCTCCTCCTCTAACAATGCAAATGCTGCTCAATAAGGGGTTAGAAGTTAAAAAGAAGTGCAGGAAATGTGCAGATTTTTTCTGCTGAAGTTGAATATCCGAAGAACTTTTTGTCAAGGGAACACTTATGCATGATTAAAATAATTAATGCTGGGGTTCTGTAGAAGTCTCAGTTGTTTTGATGAGACATTCATATATGGCTTGACTTGATAAAGTTTGAGCCATCAGGACTCTATCTAGAGATATGTACATTTAGTTTTAAGACTGTGAGTAGATCTTTGACTGAACTGTAATTATGTACTTAGCATCTTTTAGGACCGCATATATCAATAGTAATAAATTCCAACATGTTCCTAAAGTTAGAGTAGCGTTCATTTGTTGGCATTTGCATTTATTCATCTATATGTTTACGGCATAGCAGTACACAGCTTAATGCAATATGTACTTGAAATGCAAAATCCATTTGGATGAAAAATAATAGAGCTGTTTAATTGGCATCATCTCTCATTGTTTGGTAGGTGCTATAGATGTTAGGGTAAACGGTTAATTAGTGACAAAGTACGTAAACTCTCTTGTATACTGCTCCTGGGCCTCACAGTTTAAGAAGGATGTGCAGATCCTTGAATGCATCCAGAGGAGGGCAACAATGCTGGTGAAATGGCTGGAAATGGCTATGAGAAGTGGCTGAGGACTTTGGGGTTATCTGCTTTGGAGAAAAGAAGCATTAGAGGTGGCCTTATTGTTCGCTACAGCTTCCTGAGGAGGGGAAGGGGCAATCTCTCTAGGATCCAGTGTTAGGAAGAATGGGAATGGTTCAAAGTTGTGCCAGGGGATGTTTAGACTGGATATTAGGAAGCACTTATTTACCAAGAGGGTGTGGTCAAACACTGGAATGGGCTTCCTAGAGAGGTGGTCAATGCCCCAAGCCTGTTGGTGTTGAGGCATTTGGACAATGCCCTTAATACCATGCTTTAACTTTTGGTCAAGCAGTTGACTAGGTGATCATTACAGGTCTCTTCAAACTGGAAATCGTCTGTTGAAGAAAAGGGGCAGTAGTCACAGGTAACCTTTTCATAGCATTTGTGTAAAGAGATTGGTATGAATAGGGGAAGTGAGCTCTTTCTTTTTAGACAATATTCCTGAAAGGTTCTGTGGTGAGACACAGAAGCTTACAAGGTTCCTAAACCACTGCTTTGTCCTGCCATCACTTAGTGGCAGGGAAGCAAAGGCAGAGACACTTCCAGTCTGGGTCTGCCCTGTCCGCTTCTAGATGCTAGAACTCAAAAGGTCACCTAGACTTTTCCTAGGGGCAAAAGTGGTATGATTTGTAATACTGCAGTCCTGTTATGAACTAAAAGAATCAATAAGGAATACCTTAAAATGGTAAACTTTTGGAGGACATAGCATCCAGAAATCTTTGCAAAATACTTTTGCCAAGTGTACTGCATATGATGTCATTTTGAGCTGAGAAGTAGAGTTCAGGAAACTACATGTACTTACAAATTGCAGTATCATCATGATTGCTCTGGAGTATTTCACATGGAATTCTATATATTTTTTTTTTTAGCTATTTGAAGCACCAAGTAATGGCATTTGCAATGTGTGATATGCATAATTGGAGTCAAGGCCAATGAAGGTCCCTGAGTAAGAAACATGTAGAACACTATTCCTTCACATTTCAAGGAGAAAGAAAATCTTGAGAGACCTGAAATTCTTGAATGAGTTCCTGCAGAAATAAAGCTCAGGACAGATAGAGTAAAATCATGAAACTTTGTATACAGAAACACAAAAAATCCCATGTTTTGGAGAGCAGTAAGTGTGTAGTACCTATAGTACGATTGTACTTACTAGGGCTTTGCACATTTATCTGTGGCAGTGAGTGTGCCTACCTGCTGAAATGCCTCTTACTTTTTTATGGATGTCTGGATAACTGGATTAACTCAAGATTTGATATAATTGTCTATCCTGAAGATACATCCTGATTTTGCAGAAAGCCTTAGCAGTATTTCTGAAATCTGGCATCCTTCATGCATTTCACACCAGAAATACTACTGGAGACCTAATTTGTTACTTTGTTTTTATATTTATTATGATTACCTGAATAGCTCATGAACACTTCTTAAGAACAATGTTGTCTGTCTTGTATTATCAGTGACAGCATCAACAGGTACTGGTATGGTGTGTATCTTAACCCATAAGGGGGGTCTGCGGTGCTGAGTCAGCCATAAAATACTTTTTGTGTACAGAAACCCTATAAATATCAACAGCCTTTATTATTACACTGCTTATCCAACTGTGAGAAGGCAGAAGGGTTTGTTGTATGCTGAAAACCATGGCTGATTGTTTTGGATTCTCATCTATGCGATGTGGAACCCGTCTGCTGGGAAACAATTTAAGTAAGTTTTACATGATGGAAAAGTTACGGAAATACAGAGATTACAGATTTTCTGATCAATGAAAACCATAATTGCTACCTGGAATTTCCAGTTACCTGAATTTAATGCACCAGTCTTCCAAGATTCCCAGTCTGGGGCTATGAACCAATTCTCAGTTCCTATCCCATCACTTTGAAAGTGTTGGGGGGGTGGGGGGGAAGTTTGCAGAATATTTTTCTTTTAAAATACAGTGCTCAGTCAGTGCTTGTTATTAGTATCTTAGAACCTGATTTATTAATATACCATTGCAAGGTAGTGTCCCTCTCTGGTAGAGAGTTATGTCTGTCAATCTGTTGTAACCATTTGGTGTTAAAACATTTTGGGTTTTTTTTTTGTCCTGGAGCAAGAATTTCTGTCCTAAACTGTCAATAATTTTTACTTGGAAGCACATAAAATGGTGAAGATAATGTAAATATTCAGATGTTGGAAACAACTTTTTGTAAATGAAGTATTTTTTTAATAAGAGCTGTACCAGTAAATGTATATAAGAAAGTAAAATAATAACACCAAATACTAAAAATGCTCTTCCAACAGTATTACCTTTTAATTGGATTTTAATATATGATAGCTGTGTTAGGGTCTGGTTTCTCTGTTCAGCTTTAAATTAGCTGGTTTCACTATAAAGGCAAAGTTTTTTCCTGCTTTTTTTTCTGATTCTGTGCTTAACACTCAATATTGGAAGTATTCCAAGGGCACTCTGGTGTCACTCAACAGCAGTCACTCTCCCCTTTGTAGCAGTATGGGATTCCTGCAGAGTATGTCTACATCTGTGAGACTGGAGGTACAGACACAATTAAGTAATTGCATATTTATTCTGGTTCTCAGGCAGGTTTTTCAGCCTGCGCCGAGTTCATCAGAGCTGTGACTACATGGGTCACAGCGCTTGGGCTGGCTAGTTTCAGGCTATCTTCACTAAGTATGCAGAAAATGTAGACACAACAATGGCTGCAGTGTACCTAACCCTCAGTCTAGGTCTTTTCAGGAACAGGAAACACTACGCTTCCTGCCTTAGTAGAAGTGCAGCAGAAGTGCATGCAGAATAGACACTGTTCGATATTTCCTAACTTATTTTAACGTAATTTGATTTTGTCAAATTGAAATTGTTTACATTTTATTGCCATTCAAGTTTTTCACTAATTTTTCTATTGTTAATCAGCCAGATTAATGACAGCTTTCTAGGAGGGACAGAGCTTTTATATTAAATGTAATGATGTTATATTGTTTTTGATAAGGGAGTAGGTAAAATAGTGTTGTAAGGAAAACCAACTAAATTTTTTGGACATTGTAAGAAGTGTTTAACATACGGCACAATGATTCTAGTGGTGGTGATGGGGATAAGTCATAAACTTTGACCATTCAAACAAACAAACAGATAAAATTTATGGTGCTAGGCGGCCATGCTGAGCCACATCAGATGTGGTTTCCCAGCTGTCTTGATCTTTTTATGTTAGTTATGATTCCAAAGAATTAGGGAAAAAATAGCAGTGAGGCCACAATGTACACGGGAATGAATAATTCTAATATAATTATGGAGGATTCATATGTGTATATAGCAAAGAAAAAGGAACAATTATTAGCCCTCTAATAGAAAATATGTTGTTCAGGACACAAACACAGTACAAGAGAGGTTCAGGATCCAAGAAAGGCAGGATGGAACTTGTTAATGATGTCAGAATGGCAGGAGGACACAAGGCTGTAGGTGCCTCAGCAAATAAGTGTGCAATACTTGTCTTCTGAAATTTGTGAATTGAATCAGGAAGCCATCTTGTAATGTTCTGTGAAGACCATGACTAAAATAAATGCTTTGTGTCTTGTGACATTGTTGGTGATGTTGATGGTTGGACTTCTTTCATTCCTTTCCATTTTATTGGTTTAGGATGATTCCCTGTTGGAACAAAGTCAGCCATGGCCAGGAAAGCAAGATGTGTGAAGATATTATAAATATGATATGTAAAAATTTACAGTAATTAAAGTGTAAGATTTGTAGAGTAGTTTGCAGTGATGTCACAAAGGATTAATATTCTTCTGTGGTTTCATTACCTATACTTCATATTTATAACGTCCATAATAATATAATACAGTTAGAACAAGTACAAGACAACTGTGAATTAGTGGGCTGTAGTACCGCTGAGGAACTTCTTAGGAGGTCATAGAGCATGAAAGCAAAGCTTGCCTACTTTACGTAGTCAGTAGGACATCGAGGTAGAAATGTAGTCCCGTAATTCAGCTTTTGTGTTTTATTTGTTTTATTTTTGAACACATATACTCATGTCTTGAATTCATGTCTGCCTCAGGTAGATGTTGCATATTTATCTCTAGGTTTCTGCTTCAGCATCTTTTTTTTCTTCCCTGTTACTTTCTTTTGTTTTTGTCTCTGAAGACCTCCATTTTAAGTCCTCAAGATGGTACCAACAAAAGTGGAAGGAAGGTTTTCCCTCTTGCAACAGTGTCATGTTGTGATACGTAGAACATTCATAGGTGTGGGTCATATTACAGTGCTAGCTATGATTAGTGTATGTTAATGAAATTTTATAGCTTCTGATTGGTGGCTGATTCTTCAGTGTGTTGCAGTATTGTTACTTTAAGTGAACAGTTTGAGGTCTTCTTCAAAGTTTCTGTCTAACTGAGCATTTAAAAAAATAATCTTGATTATTCAAGTGCTTAAATTGAATGGTAAAGATTTCTTCAGCTTTTGTTTTCTTCCACGTCTTTTTTTCCCCCCCCGGATTTACAGTTGAATAATCATTTGTGAAAACAGTGTTTACTTACTTGAACATGTGTAGCAACTGAAATTCAATTCATGGTTTCACCATTTCTTATGTTACGTATTTTCTACCTTTTTTAATCATGTTGTGGTTCTTAACACAATTTAATTCTACTACAGTATTTTGGAGATGAAACCATTCTAATTAGTTAAGTGCAAATACTAATTTGTGCTCAGTTGCTTTAGACTTAAATTGGTGAAGTTGTACATCTCTTTTGTGTTGCTGTTGAAGATGGTGTAAATTCCTGTATCTGTAACTTTTTATTTGGAGAAACTCATTCATGAGCCAAATAAAGTGGATATTAATTTTGTGTCCACTACATTAGAGTAAAAAAGAAAGTTAGGATACATGTCTAGCTTATATATAACATTAGACCAGCGTGAATAAATGATTTCGTCAGCAATCTTCTTATCAATAAAGTACACCGAATGTAGGTGTAGCTTTTGCTACTTGTAGGTGTAGCGCTTGCTACTTTCTGCTACAGGTACTGACTTGAAGGAGTAAAAAGCACTTAATGCTTGTGAATGTGTTGAAAGTACTGCATTATGTCATGAGTCTACCTGGATGTGGAACAAGATTAAATGAATGAACAAGTACTGGTCTCCCTTGTAATCCTGATACTTAACAATAGTTTTGGTCAGATGTCAGGTCTTTGTGATCTTCTGTGACCTAATCTTGGTTTCATGCTAAACAGCACAGTGAACAACATAAAATGAAGAGATTGTATTATATTAGTTGTCCTGTAACAAAACTGCACCATTCTTTACAAGCAGCGTTTATTCTGATGAGTAAGTAATAAGTGAGATAGGTGCACTGGAGAATTCAGAGATTACTAAGAAAGAAGCTGCTGCACTTGAGCTGATGACTACATGCTCAATTGGAAGTACTGTGGTATATTAATCCTTGATAAATCTCCATTTGAAGTACTGCAGTGAAATTAATTTGGTCTGTCACTTTGCTCAACCGATACCAGGCAGTAGGTTGAACTCGAAGCAAGCTCTTCTTTATGTTAAGACCTGTTTGAGATTTTTCTTAAGTAATTAACCAAATGTTGCTAACAACAGATAACTGTGATATATTAAAAGATGTTACTTTCATTACATTTAAGCATACTATTTAAAGTATTCTAATTGTTTAATGTTTAATATATAATGTAGTACTGGCCATATCTTTATTTGCTTTCTTCTTTTATTGTGTTTTGACAGTTTTATCAGCTTGAAAGTTCTTACTGTTAGACATGAACACTGAATTCCTGTGTTCTTCTGGCATGGCCTTCCTTGCAGAAAGTGCCCTGGTGTAGAATTGTCGATCTCCTAGGCTACCATAGCCTAGATTTGCTATTTTATTTGTACTTTTGTAAGGAAACACAAGTTTTGTAACTTGGTGCAGTCCTACTGTCTGTCTGCCAGGCCCCCACAGTAGTTCTTGAACCTGCTGGCCAACTTTAGACAAATTTGGTGGAGAAGTAGAAGCTTAAAGGTGCTAATATCCATAAAAACAGATGGACTATGTAACAGAAACATGCAAAATAGCATATCTGGTGAGGAATAGGCTGCAGCATTAAGTATATCCATGCTGTTACTTCTAAGTTCTACTGCTCACAGAATTACCTTGTTTTGTTGTCATTTTGCTTCCACCCATAATCATTTACTTGTTTGGGGTTTTTTTGTTTTTTTTTTCATTCCATGTTCAACTGCAGTGACAAATGTTGAACTACTAAATGCGTGTTATTTATGAGTTTTATTTGAAAACTGCTTCCTACTGCAGGGTAGGAATCCCTGCTCCTTCAAACAGAATGACTGCTGGTGTCTTTGACATAAAATCATTACAAGGTGGGGTTTTTCACTTAAAGAAAAATTAGTAGGAAGGTAATTGTGGACTATTTTTCTGAATTTTTGTCTTATATTGGGTAGGGAAGTAAAAAGTTTGTGAACGTAGATTACTTTGAGACTTCATAGTAGAATATCCATGCAACAGAAACTGTGTATGAACTTTTATGGAAGCTTTGCATTTATCTACATCTAGCTACCATAATGTTTGTGTATGATAACCTTTGAAGGAAAGAATGTGTGCTGAATGGCAAATTGATTTGCACTAAGTAACACTAAATAAAAGTACTAAAAATACTTGTTCATAGAATCATAGAATCGTTAGGGTTGGAAAGGACCTTAAGATCATCTAGTTCCAGCCCCCCTGCCGTGGGCAGGGACACCTTATGCTAAATCATATCACCCAAGGCCTCGTCCAACCTTGTTCATCTTCAAAACTTAGTCTATCCAATGCATTGATGAGACATAGGTCCTGGAGAAACAAATAATATGGAACATAGTATCAACGAATGGAGGAAAGGTCATGCGGAGAAGGTTGAAAATAATGTCATATGAACAGCTTTACTTCGGGCACATTCTGTTTTTTAAAAGCTTCGTTTTTACACTCTCAGCGTTCTTTTAATGTAGAAGATTAAACAAAAAGTTCCTTTTCAAAACGTAATCATAACTACAGTTCCATTACACGAATTTACTGGCCTCTTGTTTATCACAATGCTGTAAAATTTAGGTCTACTGCTCAGACTTCACAGCTCTATCCAACTGGTTACAGCATTACACCGTTGTTCATTGTGGCACATGAGGAACCACAAAAAATGAGACAAACATTGCAAGTAGACTTAATTATTTGCTATGAATTATTTAATATGTTTTAAGTATAATATACATATGTGTTACGTGTCATTCAAAAAGACCCCTAAGCACTTTATGTGCAAAAGAAAATTGCTTTTTTCCACTTGCTTAAATGCACCCTCTGCTGGGGTAAAACACAGCAGCTGTGAAGTGCAATGTGATCTGTAAGCACAAGTGTTCTGGAATTCTGTTTTATGGCTCATCTGAAATACTGCGAACAGCCAAAAGCGAAGTATGTTCCTCTTAAGATAAGACTGGAAATTGAGTCAGCATTGGTGCACAGTGAAATATGTCACCTGTATATTCTCAAGCCAGTGCTGGCCTGCCTTCCTTAAAACCTAATTCTGCTTATATGACCAGAGAGAGACTATTTCCACCCAGTTATGTTCCAAGAATGAATTTTTTACAAAAATACCACAGACATCATTTTATCCTTAGCTGAGTAAGTGTAAAGAAAATCTATCTGTTAATAGGACAAGGGGGAGTGGTTTTAAACGGAAAGAGAGCAGATTTAATTAGACCTTAGGAAGACGTTCTTTACTATGAAGGTAGTGAGACAGTGGAAAAGGTTGCCCAGAGAAGCTGTGGATGCCTCATCCCTGGAAGTGTTAAAGGCCAGGTTAGATGGGGCTTTAAGCAACCTGGTCTAATGCAAGATGTCCCTGTGGCATGGGGGTTGGAACTAGATGGTTTTTAAGACTCCTTCCAACCCAAACATTTCTGTGGTTCACAGGCTGAAGAGATACAGTTTCTGGTGGGTTTGTTCATCTTTCACAAGTTCCATGTTTGGCAGTCTGATTTATTTCGGTTAAGTTGAAAATAACATCAAGAAAGTGCTTGATGTGTTTGTGTTTTTCCTGTATTGGGGCTGAAAACATTTGGTTTCTTTTCAGAAAAATTGCCTTTGTTGTGGTTGTTCCTGCTTTAAAGAAATAACAACAGAAGACAACTTAAACTTATCTTGAGCTTCTTGTTGTTTCTAAGAATTGTATTAATTTCCTAGGAGTCTTGCTTCAGGTAGCAATGAGTAACTAACTGTAGGGACCAGCATCAGAGGCTTCTTTAGAGCTAGGACGTACTATTGTGTGTTCTTTCCAATGAAGTATTATTAGAAGCCCTTCAGAAACCCTGCAGGTAGCATAAAGGAACTGAAAAAGAGTTTCCCACTTCCTGTAAAACAGGAGTCCAAATAGAAGAAAGGGTGGCAGTAGGTATCCATTCAATAGAGAGGCAGGTTTTGCTGAACACAGATCTGTTCAGTGGGAAAAAAGTCTTAAGGTAAGAGCAGAAGGAATTTTCTACCCCAAATGAGTGACTTAGGGATTAAACTTTTTTTTTTCTTTTCAGATCTTTTTCTTTATTCCAGTCTTTTTTCTTCTAGCAGATTTCCAGTAGTAGGTACCATTCCAGAAACCAGTGTGTCCTACTAAAGGCCATGTGTCACATAATCATAATACTTTATCTGAAAGACTGGTGAAATAAAGAGACTTTACAAGCAAATAGAATTTTTACTATATATTCTCTAACCATAAGGGGATTACTTGACCTCCCATGTCTTTTGCACACATCAGACTCTGTGCTAAAGCTGTCTTGAAGCTTGCAGGACTTCATCCTCAAGGGATTTTCCTTTTGTCTGCAAGTCCACAGATAGAAAAATATGTCCAGTCATATTTAGCCATATGTTGACCATCTCTGCCTTTTGATTGTGAGTATTCTTATTAAATACAAAAGTATTTTCAGCACTTGTCTGATATTTTCTGATAACTAGTTTCTGTTACTTCCTACTTGGTTTCTTAATAAGAATTCACCTAAGTATTCTTTGACCTCAGTATATCCATTATTGAAGTCACATTTATTTTCCTCCACAAAACTTTAGGATTCCTTACAACAGTCTGTTTCATGAAGACTGATAGATTACATGGTTTTGAGCTTCATTTTTCAAAGAAACAGTCCCGTGTCTCATACATCCCAAGATACATTGGTTTGTAACCTGTAACTAGAGATTTGCATGGGCACATGCATGCTGCTCCCACTCAGGGCCTGTTCCAGTTCTCCCTACAGAAAAGAACATTTAGCTGTTCCTTCCATTTAATTTGAGTGACAAGTGCTGAGTAAACTCCTAGTTTCTAACCATGTCAGTGAATGATGGCAGCCATTATCGCCTTACAGTGTAACTCCTTTTATAAGGTAACCTGTGGCTCTGAGGTGATGGACTATGGCGCTGCAGCTATCAGTGAACCTGTTTTTAAACCACCACCTATGGCTTATTTTGCCTTTCTGACAGTATATCTTATTTCATCTGACATTTTGTTTGGGTTGGAAAGTTAACATGAATAACAATATTTCTATTTGAGAAAACCTTACACACTAGCTAAAGTTCTTTGTTGTTCAAGTGCAGGGAAGTCTTCTTTCTGTTTTAAGTCTCTTCTCAAATTAAGGAGACCATGTAACTGTATAGCCAGGACCTGGTCAAAACTGTGCTTTCTAAAATTTTCAAAACTAGAGATGCCTAATAATTTTCTTGAAGTTTACATTCTAATGTTTTGTTCTCATTAATTTTGATCCAGCTAAATCCAACAAATCTGTACGGGGCCAATTAAATTAGTAATTTGGGAATTTACTCTGAGATTTTGTGTCTCATTCAAACAGGTCGGTGCTACGTAATTAGATAAATATTAACCTTCTGTGTTAGCTATCTGCAAGTCTGCCATCTCACACCCAGCCAACACATTTATCTAATGGCCTTAGCACTAAAAGTTACTCATCTCTTTTTTACAATTTAGAAATTTTGTACCTTCTCTGTTAGAACGGTGAGATACCTGAGGTTTGCCATCAGATATTTGGTATTAGTTCTGCTGGTTTGACTTCTATCTAGAACTGGGTTTCTGAGGTAGAGAAATAAGACTACAAATAAGAAATTTAATGTTATCTTCTAACCCAGAGGGAAATGTAGCCTCTCCCTTGGTTCAAAATTGTAGGAATACTTCTGCAAATGTTTATGTAGAACACTCTCCTCAGCTTACATTCAAAGCATTAATCTGCTTTGTTTATCTCAGTCTTAAATAAGCATCTATTTTGGGCACCACAGGAAATAATGGAACATAAGAACTCCCAAATGCCTTTTCTGGTAGCTGATGAAAGGGTGACTGGGAAGAAATCTGGAAATAAGCAGTTTTGGCTTCCTTTTCCAGGTTTCTCAACTGTCTTGGCTGATCAACCAGCAAGTGCCCCACCAGGTTATGATACCTTTTGCTTAGTGCTTCATGTAGTTAAAGTCTTATGATTTTATCTATTTTATAATCTTGTTTCTGAACAGCTTTGTGAGTATCCCAGCAGTTTTTTGTAAGGTCATGTTAATACTCACCATTTAGCTCATAATCAGTGTAATGAAACTATAGTAAGGGCTGATGTGGGTTCTGTGTCTCATGATGACAGAAAATTGTTGCTGATTGTTCCACCCTTGGGTGGGGAAAGGGGTGGTCAAGTCTAAACACTAATCATAGAAAAAGAGAAGTATTTTATCACCCTCAAGGCCAGCAATCACCAGCAAGAACAAAGAAGCTTAAAAAGACCTTATATTAGGTATTAGATAACTTGCGACAGATTGTCTTTACCATGCAGAGTTCCATGTATCCCTTGTGCTGGTAAAATTCGAGTCAGATAAGTTTTCTAACCAGCTTGTCAAGGTAGAAGTGTCAGGTGGGGAGCCAGGGTGGTTATTACTGGCACTAATGAAAATGTCAGGCTTTTGGAGAATAAATAACAGTAGTGCTCTTGCTTTTTTAGTCTAGTCCTCAAAACTTGCTTGTTGGATTGCAGTGAAAAATCAAACTTCTGCGTAGTAGGTGTACAAATCAGTGTTTATACAGTGTGTAACTGGCCTGCTTTCCAGGCTGCTAAATGCAATTTGCTTTAGTTTGAACCATTTATAAAATGTTACCTATAAGTAGTAGAGATTCATTTTAAGTAAGAACACAACATTATTTCTTCCTGTTCTTTCCTGTCTGCAGTATTTTTCTTACATTTAATGTTTCTGGTTGTGAATCCTACTCTCTGAAGGTTCTTAAAGGTGGAGGGGTTTGTTGTGTTGTCTTTCAGCACAAGCAGGTATATTTACCAGCTGTAATGCTGACCTGTAAATGGAGTTCTGGATATATGAAATATTCTGATTTTTATGAAAGGCCCTTGTGTTTGTTTTTGACTCAAAATACACTTGAGCATAACTCATATATGAAGCTTGCATGCATATACCATGAATTTTTAAGTCCTGCCTAAAGAAACCTAGGTGTTTTTAAGCATCTGTATGTGACCATATGCTTACAAATAAGCACATAATAGGGACAGTTTACTTGTGGAACTGTAGGCAGTTAAATTGCCTGAGGATTTGTAATCTTGGAGAACTCAGTCATTGTTGATATTCTGAAAATTCTGAAACTCTATAAGCAATATCTAGCATCTGTGCTTGCTTTTAAAAGTTGCAATTCCTGTGTTTTTTATCAACTTACAGTGAACTCATTGATGCATGAGTATAAGGGTTTAATTTTGTCTAAAGATGTATTAAAAAAAAACCCACTGCTGTAAAGTAGTTTGAGATTTGGCAGCTGTGAGTTGTGCAGTAAAGTGGGATTTCAGATTTAATAGATTACTTGCATTTCTAGATTCCAAGCAGTTGTCAAACGGTTGTCTTGATCTCTGGAAAAAGGAAGGGATAAGTGAAAATACGTGTCTTTAGAATCAACCCTGGATTTTCTAGTTTATTGTGACCACTGGGGAGAAAAATGCCTTTATTTCAGTATGAAATAAATACAAAGGAAAAAATGACAGTGTGTCTGATTCCATTAAAAATATCTTGTATAGTAAATATAATATGAGTTGGATTTGGCTTTGATACTGTGCGCCTGTGACGATTTCACGTATTAGGTTTTTTTCCAAGGAGCCTGCCCAGTACTAATTAAAACCAGTGAATTTAACTTCTATCCCCTTTTGTAAAAATGAAGCTGTTCGGATTAATATCCTGACTGTAAACTGAAAGGAATTTCACAAGACTGTTGGCTAATTTGTGAACTCTTAATAAAAGCAGCTACGTATCATTTGTACTGATCATATGCCTGTTTACCGTTGCAGATTTAGAAGGTGTTTGCAATTACTTGATGCATAAAAATACCTAAAGTGATCTAGTTATGACATGGTATATAATAAATTATACTGCCAGTGCGTGCTTTTCTAGGAACTCTTATTTGTATAGCAGCCATAGACTCACTCCTTGGAAATAAAAGAAGTGAAGTAGCCTGAAAAGCATCACATGATGGCACTGTTTCCATTTCCACCTCCAATATTATGAAATAAAGCTATAATAAACAGGTATTAAAATGGTATGTAATTCCAATGTACTTTGTATAATTTATGTAAAAGAAAAGAATCTAACCACTCTGGTTAATAATACAGGTATTAAAATGGATGTATAGATTTCTCAGAAAAGTGTTTTGTAAAACTTTGCATATTTATTATATTCCTTATTTTGATTGTAGAGCAAAAATTCTGCACAGTAGATAATGTTTATGGATGCTGAACTGTACAGGTTCATTTATCATTGTGTTAGGAAAAAAACTGTTAATTGTTGTGTAAATGAGATGTTTTATTTTTTGTTTTGATTTTATTGTGGGAAGAAAGCTAACGGCTGTCCTTTTTGTATTTAATATAAAGCCTTTTTGTGGTAAATTAGATCATTAATACAGACACATTTTTTAAAAATGCAAATTAGCTTTCCATGAGCAGAAAAGAGCTTAAAGTGTAGTAAGGTCAGAGACAGGATCAGACATATTTGTAAAATGAATTATATTCAAGTAGGAATATGAGGGAAAATATGAATGTAAAAAAAAGAAAAAATCAGTGATTTATAGTATATCGTATATGTCGTATTATTTCATTTTTAAATATTCTGACTGAAAACCCATAAATGTTCATGTTCTTTTTAGTAATCTAAATTAATCACCTCTCAATTAATATTTTCTATTTGTAAAATCATCAATATTAATTTTAGCAGGAGAAAACACATTGCTGATTTAAAAAAAGAAGAAAAGAGGTGCTGGGTGTGATTCTGTGATGCTGCAGTTTATTTTAGAGTGAGGCAAATATTCAGTCCCACCATTTTTTTCATGTAAAAATTTGACTATTTTGTACATTTTGCTGTTATGGGGATCATTGCATGAAACAATCAAATAAACAAACAAAACAAAAACCCTGCAAAAGGAAGTAAGAAAAACACCCATTTGTGATGCAGAGCTAATAGCTGGGCCTTGGATATATGCCAGATTGGTTGCTTGCACTCCAGGAATGTACTCTGCCAGTATAAACTTCTGTTCTGAGCAGTGAGAGGCACTTCTGTGTCTTTTTGGTGTGAAAGCAGGAACAACAGAAAAGGCACGTTAAAAAAATCTGTCACATAAAATTTCCCTCCTATCTAGTGAATTATCAAATGTAACTAAATAAAAGAGGGTATAATAAATTCTTCTGAACTTCGTCATCAGACTGGTTTTAAATAATAACAAAAAATGGTTTCAGAAGACCTTAAAAGGAATATATTCTATACACTATGTCGCAACATTTAATCACTGAAGAAGACTGCTCCTTTTGCTAAAAGCAGTAGTAGAATCTCACTGTACTATGTATTAAAATGTTTTAAAAATAATTTAAGATCTTTCATTTGCTTGCTTTATTCAGCAGACAGTATTTCCATAATTTCAGTTGCACATATTCGAGTCTTTCCTAGAGATCCTGTTTGGAAGCACTGTTTTACACAAGTGTTTCAGTGTTACACTGCCTCTCTCTCGATATCTGATAGTCCACCCTATTGTATTATTTCAGAGCAAGAGATAAAAATTATTACTAGTATTTCATGTGTTTTTGCAAAGTTTTTAAAAGATCTAGTGACATAGCTGGGCTCACGTAATAAATTACAGTATATAAGAAAAAGCATCCATTACTCACAGCTGTCTATTCATTTGTGTCCCACTTGTTCATGTATGAGGTGAAGAATTTCAGAATACAGTAAGTGAAGACTTCTCTGCTCAGTATATTTCACCATTCAAATTATTTGCTATTTCAAAATGCCAGTGTTATTTCTGAGGACAAATTTCATACAATAGTAATTCTGTGATTATTCATCCAGTTTAATTAATTCAATTAAGTAAGTCTGCTGTCAGGTGTTCTTTTAATAATTGAATCAACATGCAGATACATAATAAGCATAAAAGCATTTCTATGGCTGCAGTAAATTCAGATCCAAAAGAATCTGCTATTTCACTACATTTGATATAGATTATTCTATAATATTTCAGTAATGGGTTGCACAAAGGCTGCCTTTTAATTCTTTGCTTTCTCAAATGTCTTTATATATAATGGTTTAAAACAGAAGGTGTTCAAAAGAGGGTGACCTTTTTCCATTACCATAGTTCCTGTCATTAATGCATTATAATTTTCTTTAGAAGTCTGGAAAAAATGTGTATATGTGCACTCTGTAGCAGGTATTAATCAAAGTGTGTTAGTGAAAGTTAAGAATTGTATGTGATTACTAAAAAAAAGGAGGGGGAGAAATAAAGAAAGAAAAATCAGATGAAATAATTTTATTGTTATTTTTACTGTGAAAGTTTAAGCAAACCGTACACTTTATACAAAGCAGTTGCAGACTTGAGAGTTTTGGCATCTGTAATCTGAACGAACAGCAGTTGACTTACTTAGATACTAAAAATAATTTGCCCCTTAACTAAATTTAAAGCCAACAGAATTGTTGTAGACTGGATTGTGTATAAAGGCCAATAATATATCTCCATCCTCTGCAGTGTATTACCATAGATGTTATTTTAATAACAGATAATATTAAAAAACGTGGTAAGTGATTCACTTGGTGTACTCTCAGTGGTGCTTGATGTCATAATTATTGTAAATATTAATTGCTGTGCTAAAAATGTAAGCAGGATGACTTTGTATTAGATGAAAAATGAAAATAGTCTGTGTACGGGTAAATAGATAATCATACAAAAGTAATTGGGGTTTTAAAACCCCAATCTATTCTGCCAGCATGAGCTCGTTTGCATGTTAATCACAAGAGTGATTTCCTACTTCACAAGGAAGTCCACACTCTTTCATAACCACTTTTAATTGCATTTAAAATGTTGCAGGGTTGGGATATTAGAAATGGAGGCGTATCGGTGTCAAATTAATAAAAAAATGTTTCTGAAAATCTTTATAGGCTACCGATTATAATATTACGGGCTTTTTTTGTTAGAAAATACAAAAATGTATGTGAGGATATATTTTAAGTGAGGCATGTTAAATGATAAAAACAGATTAATTTGTCCATGTGTTGTTTCTTTAGAAATGGGATAAATGGAAACCTGATCGTAGCTGGAAAGTAAAGAATGCATTTTTATTAGTAACTTGTTTTATAGATTGACGGGTACTTTCATTAATTTTCTCCTTTTCTGATAAAAGAGTAAATTAGCAACAGTTAAAAATGTGTTTTTTTTCATAAAGCATGAAACAGTGTGACAATAGAAAGGTGTATGCTAAATTCTGTTCTGTAATATAGCATTCTAGCTGTATTTATATTCAGAGGAATCCAGTTAATGATTTTAATGGGAAATAATTTCTCTGCTTTCATGTATAGATTTTTACTAGTTATTTTGAAATTGTATACTAAACATAATAGATACCAAGAAAGCAATTACAGACCGAAATTCATATAATTTATGTATGCTGTGTGCTGTCACTGGAAATTAGTGCTAGAATAAATTGTGACAAAATTTATGTGTTTATTATTATTTATAGCTAACTCTCCCTTTAGAATTAGGGCTCAGAATAAGAATAGTAGAAATCTGTTTAACAGGGTTTTTTTTTTTTTTCCTTTAATGCTGTGCAGTAATAAACGAACAACATTTTAAGTGATTTTGTGATACTCATATAAGATTCAACAGAGCTTCCTCTGTAATCTGTAAAAGGCCAATGTCAAAGTAAAGACAAAATGACTTGTTCTCTGAAGAGAGGAATGAAGAAATGTAGCTCTCTAATAAAATAGTGTAAGTTCACAATGGTTACAATGTGATCAGTCTCAAAGATACAAAAACTAATTTTTAGTCAAGCTGTTAAAAATTATATGTTTAAGAAGATGAAAAGTTTGAGGATTAAAGAAAAATCACTCACAATTTTAAAGAGGGTATATTTGCTTTCATCACCAGGTGTTCTTTCTAATATAAATTACCAAGATGATGTTTCCATAACATAGCTTGGGGTGCTCTGGAGATTAAAACTACCAAAACAGACCTATTAAATTTTTCATAGGGAGGGTCCACCAGGGATAATAAGCCAATATTCCTTGTCCCATATTCCAGATGTTTTATGTAATTCTGCATCTTTCTCAACCTAAATCGTAGCTTTTCCAGAAAAAATGTACTATGGAGACTGAGATGAAAGGCAAGAACTGTTGAAATGTTAATTTTACTATCTGCTGTTGAGGTCTGTTACCTTTTTTGTATTTTTTTTTCTTACTCCCAGTAGCTCAGTTCTGTTTTATGAATGTTGTGGTATTTCAGTTGTTTGAAGTTTTGAAACTTGGAGCATGACTTTGACTTGGCAAAACACAGTGCCACATGGTGTGTGACACTGATGGATAGTCTTTGATCCATATGATTCACGCTCTTTCTACTTTCAACTTGTTTCTGGATGAGAAAAATAAAGTTTAATGGTAGAGTGATCATAACAATAATACTTGTAATATAAACCCAGAATAATTATAAATAAAATAATGCTCTTTAGTAAATTTCAAGTAATAATATAATAAGCAATAACATATTATTTGATTTTTTTCACAAAGACCATGGATATTTAACACCATACTGAGGTTATTGCACTGTTACAGAATATTTTTGCATTGCTCTGAACCAGATAGCACTTTAAAGTATTGTATTGCTGTGCTTCACAGATCAACAGCAAACGCGATGAAATTAATACACCAGGCCACTCTTCAGATTCCTGCTCCTTGGTCTCCTGATGTACTCTGGTGATAACTGACCAGCAGAAAAGCCCATGAACTGCTATCCTGCTATAGTTTGGAAGAGAGATAGATTTGGTCTAAGTGAACTGATGCCTAATTGGGTTTTGATCCAACACAAAATATAGTGAGTAGACTGGGATTATGCAAGGGGGAAGAATGAATGCAAAAGGAAGTTCTGCCTCCTGTTTTTCACTGCTGAAAGAGCAGCTAGATTGATACACCTGGCTGCTGAGTGGTCCATGGGTTTTTTCCACTGATCGATTGTTTTCAACATAGTTGTTCAGATGCATTGTTCTGAAATAGATATCTCTCACCACATGACTTTTATTAATTGACTTTCCTAAAACTGTTACTTTTTATTACACTGCACTACTACGCTATTCTGAAAGTAAGAGTTGCATGCAGACTTGTGCTATTAAAGGCTAATGCCCTGGTATAAATACTTAATGAATGCTTATCATCATCATACATTTGAAGTTCCTGATCCTTTTCCTTTTGCATTTTAGTTCTTATCAGGTTTTTTCTCTCTCTCTCTTTGTTTTTTTTTTTAGTTTTAGTTTTTGGTGGGGAGAATTTCACTTCAGTTTTTTCTAGAAGGTTTGAAAATGGATAAGATGATATTGTGTAATAGGGAAATGCAGAAGGTTACAGCAGAGAGGTTTACTTGCTAAAATTTTAGAACTCATTTAAATTAACCTAACTTGATTTAACTTACTTTCCTTTGGAAAACCAAATGTTTTCTTTAAAAAGCGCACAATATTTTTACCCCTCCAAATGGAAAGTTCCTATTCCAGTTCATTTGACCTCCATTTCTTCTAGAATAAAATGCAGGCAGAGGTGTGATTATCCTCCCGAGTCTAAACTGAGAAACCAGGTAACCTCTGTCTCCCTTTCATATGTTTTTTTTTTTGAGAGAAATCTGCAGAAATTTCTTTGTGGCCTTTTTTTACATCATAAGGAAAGAGGTGAAAAACACAGTCTTTTAAGTAGGTGTTACTCACCTTTGGGAAGAAACAAGTGAGAAAATACACAATTAATGCCTAAGGAGATTTCCTCCTTTGCCATATGATGGCTGCACTGCCTTAAGGTATGCTATACATAATGCACATGAAGCAGTTTGGAGAACTGCGCCAGTTCTCAAAGACACACTGAACCTTTCTAAACCCATCACGTTTGGCCATGACATTAAACCAAGTCTATTTAACAAGTCTTTGCAGAAATAAGTTTCTAAGATGACTTCAGTAATATGATTGTTTTAGTTCTGTTACTTTAAAGAAAAAATATTCCTGGGAAAAATAGGGGCACTTTTAGTTTCTTGTCACTACTTGGCAGATTATTAAATCTCTGAAAATGAAATGTATTTGATTCTATGCTTGCTCTTATAGGCACTATTAATAAGATTCCTGTTCAAGATTTTTTCTTTGTATTTTATTTTCTTCTTTTGCGATAGTTATAAGTATTAGGTCTGAAAAGTGGGGCAAAATGATCCTTTTATCTTTTAAACATGTACAGTCAGTGATTGTAACCATTTTCCCTAATCTGTTTCCATAGTTTGTTTCTACTTATTTCCTAGAGGCAGTATGGTGTGATTGTTCTGCCAGAATTTGTATTAGCTATTATGAATTTTGCAGTTTCCAGCTCAAGTCCCTTTAATGTCTATTGTTAATAAAAGCAGCAGTGTTCCCCAGTTTGGGTAGAAGTTTTCTAAGTGTGTGGCAATGTAATGGAGAGTATTTGAGTTGGATGGCTGATAGCTCACGATTTTCAGGTGGGACCAGTATCTACCAGTTTGCACATGAAAAAAAAATACCTCTGACAGTGCTGTGTCTACACTTGATATTTTATTTTATTTTATTTGTACTTTGTTTTGAAATAAGTCTGTGCTGTTGACTGTGGTGAAGGCTTTGGATTCTAAATTTGAGGAGTAGTTCATTTTTGCAGAGAGCAGCACAGAGAGATGCTCTTCTTGCTACACTGATCAGTAGAAGTAATTTTGTCCAATGTGGAACAGAGGGAAATTTGCTCATTTGGGTATCATTGTTCAGAATAAGAGGCCAATAAACTGCCTTAAAGGAAGGACAAGCAGCCAGTCAGCTGGTACTGCTGTTCCATATGATGGGTGTTAACAGGAGCAGGAAGCATGCCTATGTGAAGCCACTGAATTTAGGATGCAGAATCATTATTATCAGAGTTCTTGCCTTACAAAAAACCCAAAGACTTGGACTTCTGGTAAAGATACATGTGGGAGTAGTAATATAGTGTTAGGAATAAATGTGTAAATGTGCTTCTGTTTTGTACACAGCACTTCTGAGCACTGGAGTGTTTTCCTTTCTCCTGTCTGTCTTTCACCATTATGTCCACAAGTCCAAACTTAAGAAAGAAATAGTGAATTAAAGCATACTTCTTGTTAGTAGCTCTACAGAACCTTGTGAATGAACATCAGGTCACGTTTATTGTGGTAGTGGTAATGCATAAAGTCAGAAGGTATCAGAGACCCTGCCATAAGTTACATAGGATGTGGAGGAAGAAAGAGAAGGTAGTACATATAGGCAGATGGAGAATTATGGGGCTGTATTTATTATTATTATTTATTATTATTTTTATTGTTATTATTTATTGATTGTTGATCCCCACTGCCCAAACAGGGAGGCCTCCATTGTACTGTGCTGAGAGCTACCCCTGCTTTGTGCAGACTCACGGCCTGGGTGTGAACATTGCCTTTGACACTGGCCAGAATTAAGTGGTAATGGGCAATTGCAATGTGATGCTTAAGCCTGTACTGTTTTATAATATAAGTCTAGCTTTTAAATAAGATATGCTACCCTTGTGGCTTAAGACAGATTTAGTTTGTATTCTGGGGGGAACTTTTCAGAGTGCCTGAAACAATGTGGCCAGTCTTGCAGCATGTGGGATTCTTGCTCGAGATTTAGGGCACCAAAGATGACATGGTTCAGCTCCATCCTGTTGACCTGGAGTAAACCCAGAAACCTCCATCCTTCTAACTGTATCTGGGTTTATACTTGAAAACAGCTAATTACCTTGCTTACCTTCTTCCAGAGAAAAACTTAGAAATTAATTAATGTGTGAAATGTGATGATCAAAGAAAGGACATGGGAGTGTACTGGCCATTTTTTCATGTGAATGCCTCTTATAATTGTCAGTATGTTAGTTACAATTTTTTTTTTCTGTTTTGCTTTGTTTGCTTAATTTTAGAGAGGACCAAGAGGAAGAAACTAAGAGATATGTGTGTGAGTTTTATGGGAAGAAATTGTGAGGAATACAAGAGAGTTAGACCAAATGGACCTACTGGAATTTCTCTTAGGGAGCTGATGTTGCAGCTGCTGCTGCTTCTACAGGTTGTTCAAGGCATCTAGCCCGTGTCCGATCCCCTGCATGTTTTATTCTTTTTCGTAATACAGATCTTCTGAGGGATCTCTCCTCTTTAATTCTGACTTGAGAGAAGGAGAGACCTGGAGGTTGGATTGCCCTGATTTGACTTTCTTTGCCTCATCCTGCAAGAGCCCCTGCTTGCCTGGTGCCACCTCTGCCTTGCAGTTCTCTCCATGGTATATTTACTGCAGCCAGTTCTTGTCATGCAGTTATTTTAACTAATCTGACTTTTACTTTTAGGATTTTTTTTTTTTGTCTACATTTGTATTTACATACAATTTCCAATCAGTGAAATGAGGGTCATTTCCGTTTTGAATCTGTGGAAGTATCCTGTTTATATATTTTGGGTTAAATTTTCACAGGTTCATACAACATACACAACAGATCACTGACTTGCTGTGAATTCTGATGTTGGAGTTGAGAACAAGTCAGATGGTCCCCTTAGTAGCCATGGTTTTATATCTCAAGAAATGTAAATGAGACTATCTTACTGGGTTGTTTTTGTGTGTTTTATTTGGTTGGTTTTTTTTGGTTGTTGGTTTTGTTTTTTTTCTGTTTGTTTGGGGTTTTTTTTTTTTGCCTTCTTTTGTTTGGTCAGGATTTTTTTGTTTGTTTGTTCTGTTTGGTTTGGTTTGGTTTGGTTTTTTTAATCCATAGAATTGCAGTGTTTCTCCTGTTCCATACAAGAGAGATACAGTTAGATCAGTGCATCCTGAGTATTTGTTATTAAACAAGTAATCTAAATCGATGTAATTGCTAGTTATTGGTTATTACAAACAGTTGGAACATTCACTTATCACTGTTTGGGCCAGCAACCTTTCTGTAGTTTATTTTACGTCAAACATTTCTGGTCAGATCCAGAGCTTGTATATGCCCTAACTGAGTGTACTATTTTGTCTGAAAGCCCAGTCTTTTCTTGTCCTCATTTTTACTGTGTTGTCTAGCAATTGGTCTGCCATTGCTTCACCTGCTATGGCTATTCTCTGGGATAGGAATCTAAGTGGAAGCTTTGATTATTATGACTTCTTCTGTGCTGTGTGTTGTAGAAAACCAAAGAGATGTACCTCTTCCCTTAAAACGATCTACAGTCCTTTGGGACTCCAGCTTTCCTAGGGCTTTCTAGTACACCAGAACTCCAGCTAAACAGAAGTTATGTCTTGCCAAATGTTTATGGAGATAGAGGTGACCTCCTTTTCCAGTTGATGGTACTTCTATATGTTTTTGTGTTTCTATTCTGAGCTTCTGTCCTCTGCCACGTCAAAATATTTTGTTCATTTTCATATCTGATTTGCTATCTAGGAGCACACTTAGGGATGTTTGAATATTGTGATGATGGTTAATCCATCCCATTGAATCTGAGATTTTCATAAATTTTCTTGTAGTTGAAAAGGTTTATCTTGTGCTGCTGAACACACGTTTATAATATTCTTTAAGGTCTGTCTTTAAAACAGTAATATGTGTGTTTACATTGGTAGTTTTCAACATTGTCTCCTTTATTAAGAACTGCCAATTTTGGTGCTGGTATTCACATACACTTCCAGATCATTAAGGATCTCAAATAAAACTACTACTAACTGGATGTTCTGATATATCATAGTCATAGAATCATAGAGTAGTTAGGGTTGGAAAGGGCCATCTAGTTCCAGCCCCCCTGCCAGGGGCAGGGACACCTGCAAACTTCTTTTCCATCCTCTGCTTTCTATCATCCATCATTAGTCTGTTCATATCCAGTCATATTCTGATGAATGCAAGTACAAGTGATGATACGCATAAAATTTTGCAGTAGTTTAAGTTCCTACAAAAGTAATATTGCAGTATATGAGGACTTCTGTGTAGTCATAGATCTATTCTTTATATTATACTTATTTTCTTGAACATTGTTTTAAGTTTAATGATGCCTTTAAAATACTGGTTTTGTTCATGAGAGAGAGCGAACGAAAGGTTCTCTGTTTTGGTTTGGTTTGGTTTTACTACTGGAATATAAGTTTGTGTTCTATATAAGCCAGGGCATTTTGTGGTGAGATTTTATTTTGTTACCCAGCAGGTATTTGGGTAAATGAAGGTATCCTGTGAATGCAATGCCCTTAGTTTCAATAAAGTGTTAATATTCTTGAAAGATTTTTGGTTTTCCTACCTGGTTTTCTGATCTTAAGTAGACATTTTCATTTTTAAATAATTCTATTTCCTTACTCCAAGAAGATCAGTGCTACAGAATTTTACTAGGCCTGCTTCTTATTAAGTATGCTTAAATTTTCAAATTACATTCTTCTGCAATGTAAATATGATACTTCTAGTGGGTTGTGTTACAGACTACACCCCCTCTTGTGCTTTGTAAAACAAAAGGGTACAATTCAGTCAGTAACTGTCTTGTCCGATATGTTACTGAATTCCTTGTGATGAGATAGCTACAGTGACTTTAACATCAGTATGAATGGTAGCTGGGTCATCACGTGTTCCGATAGCCACCATAAAATAGCTGCATCTTTATCTTAAAAGGTAATGGTGACTGTACCCTGGAGCTGCTTTTGGAATGGAGTTGCAGGAGAGTGTAATAGGCAATCATTTTTTGTACTGAAAAGCAGCTATTTTATTCAAGCTAAAGCCGCTGCTTACAGATTTTCTTCATCTGGCTGGCAGATTAGTTAAAACAGTCCACTGGAGATTAAGGTGGCTACTGAAGTTTTAAAATGCTTCTCTCTCCATGCATATTTTGTAATTAATTACAGTGCTAAAGGAGGGGGGGTATTTTTTTTTTTTCATCTGAGTGTCTCTAGGTTCAAAGTGCAGTCACTGTAACTTTTAGTAATGAAGAACTTTATCAGTCATGTGCTTTTAACCTCCTTTTGGAGAACCTGAATAGAGGAATATTGCTGGCGTTCAATACTTTAGAAAAGTTCTCTTGTTATTTGGATTGTCTTTTAAACTATTCCAGTTCACAGTAAACATTTGAGCAGGTTAGTGTTCTGCAATGGTTATGTTACCTTGGGATTTAAAAAAGTATAAAACTTTCTTTTCCCATTCTTTATGCTGTGAAGGGTCTTTGCCCATTTGACCAGTATGCCATGGGACTTAGCTTATGGACCATAACTCCCAAGTCTGTAATTTTTCTATTATACCGTGTTACATCCTCTGAATATGAACTTCTTTCTTTGTAGGTAGAAGTACAGCTTTCACATGTGGTGATGGAAAAAGTATTCCTTTTAAGTATCAGAGATTCAGATCGTTTTACTCTTGTAGCTGGCTCTCCTCATTATCATTTGCCATGTTGTCGGTGAACGTCATCAGTAGTGAATTTGCATTTTCTTGAAGGCTGTTGATAAAAGCATGGAACGGTATGGGACCGGTAACCTATCGTGGAAGATCTCTCTTGCAAATGCCCTTAATATAACTCCCTGTTTGCAATTACATTCTGAGACTTACTGATTTCCCTGTTTCTAATCCATTCTAATCCATAACATATTTTTTATGTTAATTTTGTATCATTCTTGCTTTGAAGTCCTGGAGTAGTGCTCTGCAAGCTAACACACAGAAAGTATTTTTCACTGAAGTCAAGTGGGATACTTTGCTTAAAACCAGGTGTAAGTAAAAGATGGCCATAGATTATATGTCTGAACACTTTGTTTGAACACATAGTGATGAGTTTTTATTACTGTAAGTAAACTTACTCTAAGAATTCCTAACTTTAAGAAGCATTATACTGTATTGATATATGATATAAAAATGTGGAGACAGTGTATATTAGAGAAAATTGTTTCTGATTTTTACTTCATATAATTTTCTTAATTAAGAGGAAGAATTTTTCCATACTGAAGTCAGCTGTAGAAGAATTTGATTTGAGAAGACCTGTTACTGAAAGGTTAAATAAACTTGGCATATTTACTATGAAACTTCAAAAATAAGCAATATATAAAAGCATCATGTTCACCATGTGTAATGTGATTTCTTAAGGGGTACTTACAGTAAGAGGTATTGGAGACCTTTAAATACACTTTTAATATTTGGTCATTGAATTGATGTTCACAGTGAAGTTCAGCTCCTGTTTTTTTATTACTATTAATAGTAATTATTAATTGCTAATTAATAGTAATATTAATAGCCCAGGAGTTGGAGTTGATAATCCTTGTGGGTCTCTTCCAACCTGATAAATATTGTTAAACAGATGGTTTGTAATTGTGGAAACTTTCGGCAAAATAAAGGCTGGAAAGTGTGCAGAATCTTGTTTCCTGGTATCTGTGGTATTTATGACTCCTGGTAGGCTTTTGCATCAGTACTGATATAGGATTAATACAAAAGCAGCTCTATTCTTAGCTCATATTTAATTCTCTGTATTGAGCTGTGGTACTATGGATTATTTCAACTCCGTGTAGTGTTTCAAGTGTAAGCTAGAGTTTATTGCCAGGTGGCAGGAATGAGGCATATAAACATTTTATGGACAACAGATGCAGATAAATGGAGGAATGCATCTCACGCAGTGTATACTTGTTTGGCTGAGAGATACAGCCTTTAGTAATTTCTTTATACTGACTAGTACTGGACAATTAAAAAGCATATAAATTACCACAAGAGTAATTACGGCAAAGAAAGAATAATCATAACTTCCTATGCATAAAATACAAAGTTGCTTCTCAAAAGCATTGCAGTGAAAAATTTTCATGCATGGAAGAGTGACGAGCAGCAGTAAAAAACCTCTCGGGTCTCCTGGTCTCCTGTGACTAAAATTACAGGTAGACCATTTTATTTGTAATTACATTAAAGGGTTATCCCAATTGCATGAGATTTTCACAAAACTGTTATTTTAGGAGTTAAATAAATATGTAATAGAGATAAAATGCAGTTGGCTCTTTGCTACCAGTATATCCTCATTGGCTGTTGAGGGAAAGATAGAAGCTACAAACTATTTTGCTTGGATATACTTCTCACTTTAGATATTCTTTGCAGATAAACCAAACCTGATTTAGTCCTTAAATTCATAAAGTAGTTGCAAAGAGCCTAATAATTAGCTCAGTTACAGCTGTCATTCATATTCAGGCCACTGAAGTCCACGGAGCTGTATCTGAGTCAAGGAGAAGAGAATCAAGTCCATAGAGTACCTTGGTTGTATTGTCTGGTGTTTGTTTGTGCTTCCGAGGCTTTTCTTGCTTAAAGAAAGCTTTAAGATTGAGGAAAACAGATGGGCATTATTTCAGAATGGTAAAGATTAAATAATAATATCCTAATACATCTTACTGAAATAAAATGTCATTACATACATTGCAAAGTCATGGGCATTCTTTTAATGAATAGTACCAGTAATAAAGTTTAAAAATTCAGCCTTCAGAACACATTTTCTGTTTAAATGGGATTACTACAATATTTTTGCAACTAGATTGCCTTACTTTTTTTTTTTTTTTTTAAGAGTTCTGTAAAAACAAACTAAAGTGAAATCTGATAAACCTCAGCCCTGAAATTATTTTTAAACAAAGTTTCGCTGGTGACAGCTTATTTTCTTAAGTAAGCAGATTCCATATGTGGTATTAAGTAAATCATTCTGTGATTTGATAGTGGCTCATACTGGGGTGAGACATCCTGTAATGTAACTATGTCTGAAGTTATTTACTGTTTTTCCTCTGCCAAATTGTGATTGTTTAGTCTGCTAACACTTGTACTAAAGGTTTTTCTGGGTAGTGGTTAGCAGTTGTTTTCAAAGCAAATGTTAAATCTAAGAAGACATTCCTTGGAAAAAAAATTCCTGTTCTGGCAGGGGAACTTGATTTGTGTTCTTGTTCAGTGTTCCTTTACTGTTTTTAGTATGGCTGTTGAAATCTATACCTTATATGATCTCATTGTACTGCCTGCATTTCATTAATGAGGGACTCTGTTTAGGGCTTGGGGAGTGAAATATTTTTCATATGACACTACTCAATATGAGTGCAGTGCACCAGCTGCAAAAACCACAGACCATCTGATTTTGTGGCTTTTGAGGGTGTGAAAAGTTCAATTGCTTATACGAAGGCTTATATCTGTATTATGCTATATGGAAACGGAACTACTGTAGACGTGGAAGAAAAAAGAGAAGACCAAGTTCTTTAGCCATGGTTCAAAAAAAGATGAAAAATATATAGCTTGCAGTGTGGATGAATTAATAGTTCTATATGGCATTAAAATATGTTTGAAAGAATATAATAATGCTTATTACGAATTTTGTCACATAATGCCATTTTTAAAGGAAGATGACAAATGTGGAACTTGTAAATTCGTGGTTTTGGTGATTATATCTTACTGTGTTCTTGAAAATAGTGGTTTCATGCCTTCTTCATCCATGTAACATGTTACTGATACTTAAATACATTTACCTTTCTGTATTGAGATTCCTCTGTCTTTTCCTTGTCTAGAAAGAGAGAAAGCAGTTCTTCAGAGTTGGGGTGGGTATTATCCAGATTATCCACAATGCAAGCTAAAAATACTTTAGGAAATTGTATTTCAGTCATAACTTGGGAAGTTTTAAAACAGTTGGGATTTGACTAAGTGAAAACATGAATGATAATACTAGTTGTCACTGTTCTGTGGTTCCTCCTTCTGTAGAATGAAAGTATAAGCGACTATCTGCAGATACATGGCGTAATGTTAGATATATTTGCAAATATTGTAAGCTTGCTATTTTAAATGACTGTGTTAAATCAAAAGAAATTGAAAAGTGTTTTACCAGTCTTAAAATCTATGATAAATTGTCTGTGTGTTCGTTAATGGAGAGAGGAGAGGTTTATTGTCAGTAGAGTGGGTTGCAAAAATAATTCCTTTGGTTTTGCATAAAGCCGTAACAGGAATAAACACCAGTGTTATGGTTAGGAGTTGATCAGCTGGTAGTGACTGTATCACTATTTCATGATGCATATGAAGCTAGCATAGTAGGTAGCTGTTTCAGATTAATCTGAGGAGTGTGTGTGTTTCCTGCATGAGATTTCAGAAGGGGAAAAGTTAAGAAGCATTTGAGTTTCCTAATGAAAAAGCACCAATCTTGTTTTATAAGCACATCAGCAAGATTTTGTTGATACTGCGTCAGCAAGTTTGAGAAGCATTTTGAACCATTCTCCGAAAGCAACAGAGAAGCAAACAGTAAAAACTGTAAACTATTGATGACAAACATACTCCCTTCCCCAACTTCCTCTGTTTGGGTCATCCAGTTAAGGAACACAGTAAATTTTGTGACTTACATCCTGAACCAGATAGTACTGAATAAAAAGTTTTAAGCAGCAAAAATAATAGGAAGCAGCATGCCCAAGTTCTAATCTGAATTTTGCTTGAACAGACAGGCCCAGAAGATGAAGAGTTTGTTAAATGTCATTCCTTTCTGTGAATAAAGCATAAACACAAAGTAGTGCTAAATCTGTCGTACATGTTATTCACTGTGACTCACCCTTACAGCTCTATACATAGGCTCTGCCATCACTGAGAAAGTGCTTTTTGTTGACAATAAGCCTCAACAACAGGTTACTGTGAACCACCGCTGAATACCACTTAACTGCTAGTGACGGAGCAGCTATTCAGAGTGTGGTTATGAAAACCATGACTGAGAATTGATTCCACTCATAATGAGGATCAGATGTAAGAGTAAGTGTATGAGTATTGTAGCAATACATATTGCCAACAGAGAAGGGAAGAAAACAGAAAAGAAATCTTTCAGCTCTTGTGGTGTCAGTTAAAAAATTTTGTGATATTGAAATAGTTTCATAAAATCACAAGTTGGCTACCTCGAATTTTGATATTTGGCTTTTATGTACTAGAAGGGCTTTTCAAATATGTATTCTTTTGGGCTCTGAACCTTTTAGGTTTCAGGCTTTTATACTTTTAATTTGCACCCATGAGAACTGTAAATTTATATTTCACAGAAAAAGAAAAGGAGGGGTGGAATTCTTGTAAAATTTCTAGATTCAAACAGTTGAAGCTTTAAGGAAAACGGCAAGCATTGTGAAATTTCAAATAAAGCCCAAAGTATCATATCCAAAGTTATGCTATGAAAAGTAAAATCAGTTTATGTCCACCAATGGGTGAAAAGGTCTGGCTGTTGAAATTGATTGGAGTCTTTTGCTCCTGAGTTCATTGAAGCCTGAGTTTTATTCTGTTCATAATCCTTTTAGTGTCATATCCAGAAGTAGTCTGCTTGTCTCATGTTTCTGAATCTGCACCTCTAAATGGGAATGTCTTCCGTTTGCTCAGTGGTGAGTCAGTTTAGAGGCAGGGCTATCAAACTTATCCTCAAAGAGGCAGCACAGTTGTAAAATTATGTTTTCTTTTCACATTTTGAAACTAAGAAAGTTGAAGTTCATTGATCAGGACTCAAAGCCATCAAAGTTTGTGAGATGTAGAAGGCTAAAACAGGGTATTTGTAATAGAGATGTAATTATAATTGGTACTTAAAATGACTGATTAGTCTTACCTTGATGACATCCTGGTATGATGGTGGTGTGGATTTTGCAGCTAAGGATTATTTTGTTAGTTATTTGTATCTATACTACTATTCAGTGTAACTTTTACCCCAAATTGGATATTTACAGACTCAAAAAACATTCAGGAATTTTGATCTGTTGTGGTCTAAGAGAACTGATAAATTTGAATCAGAATTAAAACAGAACTTTGCATTTGCCTAGCCCTCAGGAGTAACGTGGAAAACTAAAATGTCCAAGTAAATACTTTTGTAAAAGGGATATAATACCCCAGCAAACAGTTTATTCAGAAGGTTTGAATTGATACAAGTAATGAATTTTTAAGTTTTCCATACCATCATTTTAATTAAAAGTTGAGTAATTCAATTATGAATAATAATTTGGGGGATTTACCTTTTTAAAAAAATACAATGTTTTTAATGTACTACACTTACGTTTTGTAGATGCTAAATATTAGGAAAAATAAATACACAAAAAACCGCTTGGACATCATAAAATCATTACAGGAATTTATTTTTCATTTTTAGTAAAGCTTGAAGAACATCACAGACCCCTTTTGAAATCAGTAGCAATTCTTTTTAGCTTTGGTTAAAAAAGTTAGCCATTTCATTACAAACACTTCAACATGTCGTTCATTTTCTTGGTTAAAAAAAGATAAGGAAAACTAAGGCAGCTAGGAAGCTTGTTTGCAACATTAACTATAAAAAACCTTTCCAATAAAGTAGAGTAGGTAATGCTCATATAATTCCCAAATTCTGCATTCTGTTTTGGAATGATTAGATTATAGTATTAGGAATCCCCAAATAAATTTCAGCAATTTGGATTCACTTTATTACACACTTTTCCAAATTAAAACAAAAAAATGAAATAGCGGGTTTACTAAATTCAAGTTAGTATTTTGTAGGTGCAAATCAGACTAAAAATGTACTTGCGGAATTAATTGCTTTCACTCAAATAAATTACAACATTAATAACACATTAACTTCTAGATAACCTTATTTTTGTGATCACCTTAGTATAAGCTGTTTTGTTCTGTGATCAGATCCTCTTTCATTATGCATCCCAACTTCATTTTAGGAGAATAAAACAAAGGTGACTTATCAAGATCATTGCCTATTTACAGTATCCACTTTGGTATAATTTCAGGTAATATTGTAATTACTGGTTTAATTTTAGTTTGAATGAGGAGTGCACTTTTGAGGCACGTTTCCCAGTCATCCCTGCTACTATGTCTTGGCTTGTGTAGATTGGATGTCTTTAGATAAAAGTAAAGTGAAAGATGCTGTCCAAGAGCATCAGTTGGTCTCCATCATCTAGAGAACATTCAAGATACTGAACCAGACTGAAGTGAAATCCACCAGTGGATACATAAGTGGCTGATGGACCTGCAGTATGGGTTGTACTGGTTCGCTCTCGTTGCTTTGTCTGCTTAGTTAACATGGATGAACATGATTTTTGAAAATCTCAGTGACTGCTTTATTATGAAGTGGAGACTCTCCTCTGGTATATTCATGCAATCACAGAAGCTTTTCTTTCAGCCTAAATAATACATTTATTGCAAGTAACTCTGCTTTTACAGATCTATGTTAAGGTTATAATATAATACTCAAAAATGTGGGAATGTAGTTAGTGCAGTCCTGGCTTCGTCCTTTTGCATGTACAAGCCTCTGATTCAGCCACCTTATATACAGTTTTGCAGAGCTCTGTGCTTCATTCAGTTTTCACAGTGTTTAGTGACCATTTAATAGGTAGTTATCCAGTATTTAGTTCAGTATCAAAAACATTTGACACTTTTCCTGTGTTTATGGGAAGTCGTTTGAGCTGTTGTGGTCAGCTTTTCTACATTACCATTCACTGTAGGTTGTGAATGCTTTCTAACATCTCCAGAATCATTTTCACGATCCCTTGAGAGATGTGTTGGTATTATCTGTGTTCTGTGACTGGCAAACTAAGCACAGAGGCATCTCTGATCAGTTATTTTTTTATTTCTGTTTTTGGGTATTGTTACAAAAAGTTTGTTTGTCCAGAACATCGTTTCCATTGATGTGCTGTCATGTCAAGCTCAGCAGGTTGAGGATTAGACCCATCAGAAAGGGAAGCATAAATCTATATCAGTCTGAGGAAAAAAAAAGTTTAACACTTGTTTAGTATCACACTAAAACTCTCTGATAAAGGTGGAGTTAGTCCAGTATTCAGATGCCACTGAACTTACTTCAGTATGTGTGCTGCTATGCAGGAGCAGGTGGGTGTGCAGGGACAACTCAGAGACCCGTCCCTCTTTGTGGTCAACAGCATATGGGAGGGAAGAGAAAATGAACGTGTCAAACAGGTAGAGTATCATCACAATTCGGAGACTTCCTGAGCCAGAGAAGATGCTTGATTTCAACTTATATTGATGATCTTTTCCCCTATGATTTTTTCCTGGTTGTTGGTTTTGTTTTTCCTTTGTTGTTTTGTTTTTGGTTTTGTTTTTTTTTTTTTTAACTGATCTGTAGCATCCAAAGTGTCTTACATCAAGGAAGTACATGACTGAATTCATTCTCTGTAAAGAGACATCTGCTTTGATGTTCTTTGAACCCAACATCATCATCATTTGATACCATCTTACATTCATATGGGAACAGTGGACAGTCTTCCTTTGTGTATCTTTTCCTTGTGATGGTTTTGTTTACTTCTCTCAGTCCTCTCTTCCCCAGACTAATTAGTAGTAGTCAAATTAGTCAAAACTATTGCATTTGATCATATTTGCTGGCCTTTTTACACACATTTTCCAGTTTTATCATGTCTTTGGAATTGGGGCATGCAGAGTCTGCACAGATACAGGAGGCAGATTCATTGTATCTGGTGTATTAATGATTTCTATTCTTTTGTTCTCTTTTCTAACATTTGCTAGTATTTTTTTGATCACAGTTTTAACATATGATTCTGTGTTGGTTTTGTTCAACTCTCATTTATAACCCAAGACCTGACTCTTCAGTGGTGATTGGTCATACATGTCTGTTACCATATCGATGAAGTTGGGATAACATTTTACATCAGCATACCACCTTATGTTTATCTCTGTTGAATATTGTACACTACTTTCTTGTCCAGGTACTCAGTTTCTGACACTTGGCCCTATCTTAAAATCATAATTAACTCAATAACTGGTTTCTGCTTTACTCATCTTCACTTTTCTTATTTTCCATCTTTTATACAATGATTTATCTCTGCCATGATTTTCTCTTTTATCCTATGGAAGACAAATTTCTTTGTGCCTTAGTAAAGGTTGCTTTAATGTGGTTTGAAAGTATCAGATTAGTCATACACCTGATGAGTGAATGGGCATTTTCTTCAGGCTGAGCTGGGATGCTGTGTGGCCTTCCCTAATTTGAGTTGAATAGATTTTCCCTTTACTATAACTACATGATCTTTAAGGTCCCTCCCAAACCAAACCATTCTATGATCCTTAATTAAGATCAAAGACTCCAAAATACTTATTTCATGCATCTGAGCATCTTTAGATGCAGGTTTTTGGAATTTAATCAAACTTAAGTAGATTTTCACATTTGCATGGATTTTCCTTTTAGAAGAGCTAACTTGTCGGGTAATATGGTATTATGCGAACTTGATACATATATTTATATAAAATGATGCTTGGAGCTTTTGGCTTTTAAATGGAGTTGGAGCCTACTTCCCAAAAAATTCTTAGCAGTCATGGATGAACTAAAATTTCATAATGTTCCAGTTGAACTGAAATCAGTTATTTTGCTGACAGAATTAAAATAAATACTGAGTTTGAACTCAGTTAGAAATGTTTTCCTTGAATCTCAAATGTCTTAATTTTCTTTCTGTCAAAATCCTGAAAAAGATAAATTAAATGGTGCACCCCATATTTTAGGGGTGAATAGGAATTATTAACTAACGTAACAGAGATACACGTATTTTTAACAGACTTTTGTCTGTCTAGGAGTTACCTCTTTTTGCCAGATAGCGTGACTGAACAGCGGACCTCCTTCTGTCTGTTCCCATTTGAAATATGAAATAGCTTTTGAACTCTGCTAAGTTAATAAGTAACTATTTTGACTTTTCTTTTTAGACAGATAATAGGAAAAATACTACTTTATGTACCTGTTAAACTTCAGCATACAAAGGACAGTTAAATGAACAGTGAATACATTAATAAAAACTAATTAGATAACAAAACCACATAAAAAATAAGATACTTGGTCAGATATCATCCAGATGGATTGCAGAATGAGGGCAATTCATCAGAAACAGTGTGAGAAACTGGCTTCACGAAACTTAAGACGGAATTCATCGCTACCTGACCATAGTGTAGATATCTAGATCTGAGAAAATCATCTAAACACTAATTGTAGTCAATGGAAAGAATCAGACATTTATAAAGAGGGACTCATCTCATCCTGAGACGGATGTCTAAACTGGTTTTGGTGACTCAGGGTATAAAAGAGTTGATAGCTGTTTGAGCTAAATTATGACATGGCTGCCTACATTATGTCTGAAATGACAACTCACCACCTAAAGCACAGAGAACAAAATCACTTTCTTTTAAAGAGACTTTTTTTTGTTACTAAGCACTTTTTTCATCTTGTAACTCTCATGAACATAGATGGTATATTCTGATTTGATTTAGAAATTTAACTTGTTTGTATAGTTTATCTACAGAAAACATAACACTGATCATTGCATTAAAATGGACATACAGGTTCTCAAGTAACTTAGCTTTAGATCTTTACTTTTGTGTTAGAGCTGTTTTTCATGTCCAATTAAAAATCAAAATGGAAAAAAGTACATAGATTCATAGTGGCATATAGGTGGGGCATATTAATTGAGCTAATTTGTCTGAAATACTAGGTTAATCGTATTTGTTATGCTTGTAATGCTTGTAAATCAGAAAATAATTGCTTAATTGTAGATTACATATTGATTAAAGCTCACGTGTGATTTCAGAGGATGACTATATTTAGGTTTGCATACCTTTCTATGAAAAATGTTCATTTCTTGTAGGCTTTGGAATGAGTGTTTTCAGCAGATGTTTACAGCATGGTGACTTAGAACTTTAATTAATGATTTTTATTTGAAAATGCATTACATATTCTTTTACTATTTTTCTCTCAGATGTTTTTACAAGTTACTCACAAAATATGAACAAATGGTACTTTGTAATGCCAGTTTGTGAATTCAAAATAAATGCAAGCCTTTATGAATATCTGCTTTTTAGAATGAACTAGAAACTGCAAAAATAATGGCTTTGAAACAGATCTTTTGCTTTCAGGTAGCCTAGCAAGGAAAATAAAAATTACTATTAAATTCAGATTCCTTTTTGAATGTTATGCTGGTTGTTTTTTAAAGTGTACATTGATGTTAAACAATGCCAAATTACGTACCTCAGAATCCTGAATGTTATTGTATTTGATTTGAATTATGGTTAAATCCAGGGTTCTTAACAAATTTTATCTCTTCACAAAGGGACAATTTTGTAGTGATTGGCAATTTCATCCTGCTTGAAGAACAGAATAAAGAACACAAAAAAACCTTCATCATACGAAGTTTTTACGTAGCAGCTAAGAGTACAATATCTGTGTTATTGCTAAATAATATATGTGCAACTGTCAGTCCATAAAATCTCATCTACAAAAAAAAAAGTAAATTCAGAGCCAAATTCAGTTGTCTGATTTAGAAATGTAATCTCTGGCAGTACATGATTTCTGATGATTAACGTCATGCTTAGAGTGAGTGACGTATTCTTTTCAGATAATTGATTAGGAATTACATTGATTTAATGCTATGATGTTCCTAATTAATAATTTATGTAATGATACAAGACTAACTAGGGAATTTAATCAGAGAAAATCCATAACAATATTGTCCAAATCAGAATATGTCAGTAATAGGCACTGAATGGAGGCATTGGGAGTCCCAGGTAGTATGAAAGAGTGCATTTTGATTATGCTGGAATAAATAGGCTGTTGGGAACACAGGATCGTGGAAAAGACATTGCTTAAGAATAACCAGTAGAATAACAGACAGACTAAAATATACTTTATGCTTTTTGTCTTACATTTAAAGGAAAAAGTTCTGGAAGTCATTGCTTATATTTGGCTTAATATAACACTTCACTTCGTGCCTAAGTTTTAGCCACTCTGAGATTTTGTTTTCTAGTCTCAGAAACATTTGCAGTTACATTCTCAGTTTTATTGTTATAATATGGTACAAATTCTGGTAGGACATGTATGGCAGATGGGGATCACTGAACAATGGAAATTTGAAATTCTCCTTAATGGAGTGGTGAAACTCAAACTCAGTCATCTCTTGAGTAATTTTAAATCAGCACTTCCACAATATACTTACAAGTGTTACATTTTTTTTAAAATAACACATGCTTTTTCTTTGATAAATGGTGAACTGGTTCAGTTTAACTTCCTAACTTACCTTTAACCATGTTAGTGTTTCTACTTCAGTTGTTTTCTTAAACATGCTGCTGCTCCTTTTATATCAACCTTCGTTACAGTGCTTCTGACTCATCCCTTTAGTTTCATTCTCAGGAATACTTTTTAAACATTAAATTCTTTAAAGAAATGAAGCATTGTGTGTTTATTTTGCATCATAATTCCAGAGAAGATTGAAAAAGGATTAGTAATGCACAGAAAGTAAGTTAAATTTTATTTAAAACTCTTTCAAGTAAACCCCCTTCATCTTCATTGGATATGTAAGAAAAATCTATTCCAAATCTGTCACAAAGATTACTTGCTTGTAAAGCTGTTATTTAACAAACACTGTTATATTTTCTTAGTTGTTTAGAGTAACTGATTCTTATATACATCTTGCAGTACTATGAAAAAAAGATCTTCTCCATTCTCACCATTCTCAGCTTTTTCATTTAGCTGTTCATATGCACCAGCTGAACTAGTAAGGATCTGAACTGGAATTAAATAAAAGTTTTTTACCCTTCCTGAAAAGTTCCTGGTTTGAAAACCTGATTAACACTTTGGTTAAATCTGGTACTAATTTTATATTTGGTGATTTCCAGTGGATTGCTGGTTGTTTTTTTTTTCTCTAAAACTTTACTGTTAATGCTGCTTTTGTTAAATTTATGTAGATTTCATGGACTGAGTCCATACTTAAAAAGAAGCTATTTTAATTCCAATGAAATTTTAAATCTATTTTAAATGCTTCTTATTTGAATTTTAAATTTGAGTTTAGTAAAATACATTATTCTTCTTGTTGTCATTGTTAGATTGATCATCACTGTAGATTTTGTTCTTATTAGCAAGATAAATTTATACATAGTTAGAGGTGGTTGTAAATAACATGCGTTTGCCTTTTGAGAGCTCCAGACTTCCAGTTCTTAATGGTTTCTGTAAACCTGTAACACTTCTTGTTTAAAACCTTTTGTTAATAAAAAGAAACGAGTTTTGAAAAACTCTAGAGATCTGCAGGGAATTGTCCTCTATTCTTGTCTGGAATTTGTACATGGAGATCTCACAGCCAGCATGATGCAGTCGGTGAGCAATCTACACCATTCAGAGAAAAAAGACAAAATTCACAAGTATTTAAAATACCTTCCAAATAATCGCAGATGCCAATTTTGTGTGGTTAATTTAGAATTATTCAACTTCTCTTCAAATAAGTGTAACGATGTTTTAGGAAAGAGATTCTCTGTACATGTGCAAAGGTTTCACAAGTTTTCTTATATAGTCCTATTGATAAGTACCTATCCAGAGTAAGGTGAACAGATTTTCTCATTTGTCTGGATAGCGTGTTTCTGAGACTGTAGAAAGCTTTTAGGTTTGTAATACCAGTTCATTGTACATTAATGTACTCACAGATTTGAATTAAAATAATACATAGGAACCTTTCAGATACACTCCAAAATTTTAAAGAGAGAACTTCTAGTGGAAGAGGAGAAGTTGAAATCAAACAAGTGGAAATGAGGCGGGACTAACATATGTACCTGACACTATTTATCTTACAGATAAATAACAAGTATCCTTATAGAAGTGTCTCTGCAAGCTCCAAAGTATACAACCATACTTCCCAATAATACAAATGAGAGTCTCTGCCCTTAAGAGGACTTGGTGGTTTAAGTACTGTGAGCACCCACTCACCTCCCCCAGCCCCACAATAAAAGAATTGTTGGTTCAAGCTTTCACTCACTACTTTGGGAGATTGTGCCTTGGCTTATGATGTCCTCCTCAGGCAGAAGTGAAACCCTCCTTCATGCTGTGGAAGCCCCCAGAACCTGTGTCCTGATCTTCTTCCCAGATCTGGAAAAATAAGATATCCTTCAGGTTTTGAGTTCTTTTGTATTGTATCCTTATTTAAAGCAGCAGAAGAAAAGGTAGTGCTGTAATTTTATGCAGTGTAATACAAACATGAGGTAAAATGGCTAAAAGATGAAAAGACTTCCTAAAGAAGTGGATTTTAGAAAGGATTTTGGAAAGGAATTTGAAGTACAGGTTTTGCTTGGCAGATAAGAAGAAGAAAGGTTTAGTCAGTGAGAATATGAGAATGTGTTTATGTGTATTCAGTTTAAAACCTGTCTGTCCTAATCAGCATCTGCCACAAATCTAATAATTGACTGTTTTTGTTATTTCGGAGGAGATTTGGGGTAGTGGGAGGTGGGACTGAATTGCCAAATTTCATACAAGTTGTATAATAGGGTTCAGTAAAGTAAAGTAAAGATTTTGTGTGTGCGTGTGATCGGATTGTGGTATTTTTAATAAAATATTCAGGAACTGAAAAGCATTTTTATTAACGTACTAAACCAATTACTCTTTAGTAGGGAAAAATAAAAAAAGTTACTTTTTAGATTGATTTCCTAACCAATATGTCAATATGATACCCAAGCTGAATTTATAGTTGGTATCTACTGTTAGCTGTTCTTTCAGTCCCATAGTCAGTACATGGGTATTGAGCAGCAGATCAGCATGTCTTATGGAAGTCTTCAGAGTATGTGCTTGCTCTTAGCCAGCTGGTTGTTAGTTGAGGTAGAAGAGAACTGGGGGAAGGGAATAGGAAGGATAGGAAAAGAGAAGTAATAAGGGAAGAGGGGAGAAACTTAAAGTAACTGGAGTAAAAAGGAGAAGCAATACATCTTGCATGAGGACGTTTCAAGCCACTGTTTCTGAAGAAACCTAAGCTTTGCTAGTTCTGCTTCTCACAGACAAATTTGGTAATTTAATGACAAAATCTAGCACTTTCTGTATGCTGTAGCTCTGTTACAATGTTAATGAAATAAAAAGCAAATGTGATTTTTCTTCATTTTTCTCAGATAGTTCTGTCTGTTTATATGGTTATATTTATATATCCCTAGCATATTCTGGTAAGTATTCAGGATTAAATTCTTCTGTTGCTAAAAGTAGACAGCCCTGTGTTTTCTTTAGGTTTTCTTACCATTTCTCTGTCCATCTTTCTGAACACATTAAAACTAAGTTTTTCTTTCCATATGAGTAAAATATGGTCTTTGGAAAATACGGTTGCTTCTGAAGGTGCACTAATAAGTATGCGTGTAAAAATTCTTCAGAACCTGTGTCGCCTTTCTGAGCTTCAGTAATGCAACTAGGCAGCCAGTGTCCTTAAGGCACAGCTGGGCTGTAATAAATGGGGCAGTCCAATCCTCTTATGGCTGCTTCTTTAAACTACTTTAGTGAAGTGAAAAACCTTCATTCTTAAGTGTAGAGAAACAAGTAATACAGTCTAGTACAGTCTAACTTCACAGGTTCACTACTCTCAGCACTGCCTCTTGTGGAGAAACCCAGAAGGTGTGATTATTTAGTAGCTACAAATTATTCTTTTTGTTTGTGTTACTTCCTCCTGTCCTCAAGAACTTCTGGCACATGCATGTCAAGTTGCTTTTCTCCTTTGCCTTTTGTGGGTTGCTGTGTGTCAAGACTGGTAATCTAGTCCTACTAATTTACTTGGACTCGTGGCATAGTGTGGGTCTCAGAACCTCCTGGTAGAATTTGTGTATTCATTGACACTATAACTTTCACTTGGCACGTGATAATATCTTTTAGAAGGATACCAAATCTTTTTGTAAAGAATTGGAAAGATAGATAATCTACCATATCTGCCAACAGCTGATGCTAATATATTATTTATTGTCATTGTTTAGAAATAAAGAAATACGACTTTTAGATGAACAGAGCCAAGTAATAGATATCTACCACTGGAATACAAAAATACTTTTTTTTTTTCCTGCTAAACATGTGTGTACTCTTAGGTACCTCTTGCCTTACAGATACTTACAGTTGTTAAGCAAGTTATCTCTTAAGACTTCATTATATAAATGAACTGGATTATAGTTTTTCTGTTTGAGAGGAACATTTTAGCTGTGTGATGCTCAGATGAGTTATACTGAGAAAGATGGGCCCATCTGTTTGATTGATATTTCCCATTGTATTGATGCTGAGGTCATCTGAAAAAAATAATCTCTGATTTTCAATGGTAGTAATAAATTTGGGACAATAAAAGTTCTTCAGAGAACCTACATTGCCTGAAAATTTGCCACTTAGAATTTTCAAGATCTGTGTATTTAAACAGTTTTAATCCATGTAATGTAGAGTATTGATTTTGTATGGTGCTTGAAAATGTCATGCAAGATTAAATCTTATAGCAATCTAAGTGTACTACGACAATACAAGTTAATGTTATTAGCCAAACTTATTATAGCATAAAAAATATCGAGTTTAGTTGACAAGACTTACAAGTGAATGAATTATGCTAGCATTTCTTAATTATTTACTGTTCAACCTTTCCAGAATTTATACTAGCTTGATGTCAGCCTGCCTGTAGTTTCTCAGGTTTGATCTTCATAAACACATATACCACACTGAGTTTTTGCAGTTTTCTTGATCTTGTAGAGTACTCCAAGATTTGTTAAAAACACATTAATGTTTCAGTGAATTCCTTTTGCTTTAATTGTTCTCCAGTGGCTTTAATACTTTTGGGATGGAAGTTACCTCTCTGGATTTTAATAACATCCTCCTTTTCCCAAACTGAGATTTGCTAAATACTTCTTTCCCAGTTACATTTTAAGAATTGGTATTATTTCCTTAAGCCCTATGGTTGTGGATTTTTGACACCTTTTGGTTTTCCTCTTACTCGTATGGCTTTTTGTGGTGGGTTGACTGTGGCTGGTCACCAGATGCCCACCAAAGCTGATTTATCACTCCCCTCCTCAGCTGGACAGGGGAAAGGAAATAAGGGTCGAAATAAGGACAGTGAGAGATCACTCACCTGTTGCCATCATGGGCAAAACAGACTCAACTTGGAGAATTTACCAACCAAAATCAGAGTAGTATACTGAGAAGCAAAATGAATACTTAAAACACACCTTCCCCCCACCCCTCCCTTCTTCCTGTGCTCAACTTCACTCCCAGTTTTCTCTACCTCCTGTCCCCCAGCAGTGCAGGGGCAGAGGGAATGGGAGTTCTGGTCAGTTCATCACATGTCTCTGCTGCTCCTTCCTCCTCAGTAGAAAGACTCCTCACACTCTTCCCCTGCTCCAGCATGGGCTTCCCACAGATCACAGCATCCTTTGGGCATCCCCCTGCATCCATGTGCTCCACTGTGGACCTCCATGTGCTGCAGGGGCACAGCTGCTTCACCATGGTCTGCACCACAGGCTGCAGGGGAGTCTCTGCTCTGGGACCTGGAACATCTGCTCTCTCCTTCTGCACTGACCTGGGTCTCTGCAGAACTGTTTCTCTCACATACTCTCACTCCTCTCTGTCTGCGGCTGGTGCTGCACAGCAACTTTTGCCCCTTCTTAATCATGTTATCCCAGAGATGCTACTGCCATGGTTCATGGCTTTGGCCAGTGGTGGGTCTGGCCTGGAGTTGGCTGCATTGGCTCCATTGGACATGAGGGAAGCTTCCAGCAGCTTCTCACAGAAACCACCCCTATGGCCCCCTACTACCAAAACCTTGCCATGCAGAGCCAGTACACTTTCTTTGCTAATGATTTCCGCTTTAGGGATCTGGCTGGCCTCTAGCACAGAGACTGCACTTGCAGCATTACTAATTTGTTTCCTGCTTAGAGATCAGATATGAAGTGTTTGCAGCATGTAATGAACATATTCAGCTTTAATATGCTGTCTTGTCTGATCCAGTGTCTATAGATACTTCCCTGAAAGTATGGATACGATGGGGCTTCTTAAGATTAAGTGAAACAATGGCGGGAAAAGCCATGATTTAACCAACCTTCTGCTGACAACAGATCACGTTTTGTTAGTAAACTTCCTGGTTTGGGAATGTAGTTATACTGTCAGCTGTTCTTTAGGTACCATGACATAGTAATGCCAAAAAGTGACACATTCTTCATTTTCTGTGTTCACTTGGTAGGGAACTTACGGCCTTCAGACATGGATGCGTCATTAATATATGGTGTATAACTGTAAATGTTGAATTTTGAACTGCTTTATTGCCAGTCTCCTTAGATGGGCTGTGCTGTAATTCTGCTAGTGGTGGAGCAAATTATGCCTGATTGCTTAGGAAGAGGAGTGTCCAGCAGAGAGAATCACTTGTGTTCTGGGTTTGCACTGTCTGGATGCTGTCCCACGTTTCTGGCCAGAGAGGCTTTTTTCCCTGTATTATTTGCTAATAATTTATATAGATATGGTTTGTTTTTTTTTTCATTTGTAAAAGGCAGTCCAGGATATTGAGTACAGTTGTTTTCAAATCTGACAAATACAGGAGAAAGAGAGGCCTTATTTCACTGAAAATAACACTGTTTCTTCAAAGTACCTGAATATTACATTTAAATGAAATATTCAGTGTTTTTCAGCTTGGATTTCTGGTTTTATTTATTAGGGAGTTTTTAAATTAAAGCAATTTAAAAGGTGATGAAACAGTGTTCTAAGATACAGTGCTGACCCTATCATACCATTCAACAAAGGGAAGAAGATTTCTAAACATGTTAACAGTTTCTCTGATAAACTTAGAAGGTATTGCCCTACCTTACATACTTACTACTAGTGACTTCTTACGTATTAGATCTCATGTAATCATTTTCATGATTTTTCACTTGAGAGTAAGGCAAATAATATTCAGGAGGCACTTACTATCCTGAAGATGGTGAGTTGAATTTATTTTATTATGCAGATGATAGTTTCAGAAATATTAAATATTAGGAAAAAATACTTAATGATTGATATAAAAAAGACAGTGCTGTTCTGAAACATATAGCATCACAGACGTTGCTCTTCATGACTTCAGTTATTTTAAAATTAAGAATGATACTGTGACATACTGCCTCTAAATGATACTCCAGAGTACCTACAGAAAACAGTGTTGAGCATTTTCTGATATAAAGCAGAAGTCTGCTTTAATTTTTCTGCCCAATTAGTGTATATCAAAATCAAAGGAAGCAAATTAGAAGTATACAGTTGATTCCTTTTAGAATATAAATGTTCTTTCAAACATAACTCACATTTTTAATTCTAATACAAAATGTGTAACCTAAGCATTTAAAACTAACTCTCTGTATTGAGGATGTCCTGAGAGCTGTGGAATATTGAATTCTATGGGGCTCCTTGGAAATTAAACCTCTGTAATTTTAATTGTGTAAACTTTTACATAAAAATTACTTCCGTGTTTCGAGAAGATAAATCTCTTTAGGCTTTGTTAATGACCATAGGAGATGATGAGGGTCTGGCAGTACCTTTTACTGAGAGTTTTAGCTGCTGCAGTCTAATTTTTGCAGAGTACAGCAAGCTCAATGAATTTAATAAGGATTCTGAAAATTATTTTTTAGAAGTTATGTGTTTTTTTTCTACAGCATGTTTATAGCTGTACAAAATGCTGTGTGCCCTTAGCATTTTTGACTGCACTCTGTCTGGAGCCAAACTCTTTTTTTCCCATTAATTTATCCTCTCTTACTGAGCTAAATGATTAGACACTGATTATGATACTGTCATTCTTACTTCAGTATCTGCTATAAGCACAAAGGATGTGTTACTAATCAAAAGGATATTGAATTCGTTTTAGAATTTTTAAATTATTCTTTTGGAAATGGGAACATTGACAATGTAATAATCTTGACATCAAATTGCTTTCACCTGTTAAAATAAGTAAAATGCACGGTGGTGGAAAATATGTGTGCTTTAGAACGGAAAATAGTTGAACACATACCCTGAAGTATAGGACTTTTTTTTTTCCTCCTGTCTGAGGGAAGTGTCTGTTTTGTACTGCTACATCTTCTCAAAAGTCTGCATGGCTTTTGAAAGCCAACGGTTCTGCAATGTACAGTGTTTCAGGCTAGCAGCTACTGCCGAGTAATGAGGCATGGGAGCAGCTGCTATTGGTTTATTTCCGAAGCTTTGTGTCTGATTCTGTTAGCCTACCTGCAGCTGTAACTGCTCTTTCCACTGTGTGATCTAAACACAGAACAAACAGTTCATAATTTTAAAATACTTAAATTATCATTTTTGCATTTTGTTTGAAGTTTATCATGTGAGGAGGGTAATCAGTGGTGAAGTAAATTGTGAGTTGCTACTAAAACTAAAGCAATTCTTAACTAAGTAAAAGAACAGGAACTTTTATAGAAAGGGCAGATGAATGTTTGTCACTGAACCCTACTGAATCCAAACAAAGAAAAAGATTACCTAATAGTCTTGCAATGCATTTGAAGTACAGTCTGCTGTTTGTTCGGGGAGTTGAGTGGAATATATGTCTTAAAATATTTCAGTAGCAGTAGTGGTGTTTTCCAGTGGGTATATCTTAACATTACTAAATTACTGTGTCTTTTTTTCCTAGTCAGGACTCATTATTATACTGTATAACAAAAATAATGGCAGCTTTTTCTACTTGCCTGTGATGCATTTTACAGTTAGCTTGTACTAATGATGCATTGCCTTATAGGGCATTTACAATAATTTATTTATTTTCTATCCTGTTTCTGTTGATCAAGTTAATAGTAGCTCTATCTTTAAAACTCAGTTCACATTTTAATTGTTGAAACACAGTGCCAGAGAGCTGAGTTATCCAGACAATCAAAACAAATGCCACAAAACAAATTTTGCCTCATGAACAAAGTAATAACAGATGAGAGTTTAAAATACTGTACTTTTCTTATGTATGAGAAAAGAAAGTGTATTTTAGATGTTCCAATTACATAATTGTTCTCTTCAGGTTTGGGAGGCGGGGGGCGGGGGGGTGAGTTTGTCACCGCAAGTGGCCACTGAATAGAGACAGTAGTTTGGACCTAACATTATTTAAATGATAGCCAACATGAAGTGATTCTTTTCCTAAACCTGTAATTACTTCTGTTTATTTGTTTTAATTATTTTCCTATTACTGTAATCTGAAAATTTCTTTTAAAAAATGTTCTATATGTGGTGCGTCTGAATTCACATGAATTAATTGTACCAATTAAATACAGTACATAATACTTAAAATAAGAAATATACTGTTTAAGATTTAAATATATATATATTTGGAGTATATATTCATATGTATGCATATTGTTTTCTAAGACTACCTCTTCCATATATTTAGTTTTACAGGTGCATTATTTAACCTGACTAGTTTTAAGGTAGAAATTGATCAGTTTATAGAGGAAAATATAAAGCATGGTTGCCTATGATAACAGATAATCCTTATCCTATGGCCATAACAAGTTTGACTTTAGGTTAATAAACTATTATTTTGAATTACTAATATCTTTGCTTTTTTTTTTGAAAGTGGCAGAATGCCTTTTTCAGTTTGATTAAGCAGAGCAGTTACAGGTAATACTAATTCCATTTTCAATCCAGTGTACAAAACAACCTCCAATATACAGAAAATCAATAGTTGTCAGCACTTTCTGTTCAAGGAGTGAAACTGAGTAATTTCCACAGAATTTTGTTCAGCTTTCTGTACCCAGCTAGCACTTCCCTAAACTGAAATTTCTCCTTATGGTGTTCTGCTTGTGGTCTTAGTGGCCTCTAGTTTAAAGTCCTTAGCCCTAAGTCTGGTCATCCAGTGTTGATTGATTCTGGCCTCATTCCACTGTAGGTGGTTTCAATAAATTCTCTCAGGCTTTATGACAAAAATTGTTCATAAAGTAATTGGGAGATTTCCTCAGAGCACTTTACATCAAAGGATGCTTAATTGTCCCTGCCATCCAAGAAGAAAAACAAGATGTGAAGTGCTCAGCTTAATTAGGCCACAACTTTATTAACTCAACTGGGAGCACTACCCGGCAATAAATGCAGGTCATTATTCTTTCCTTGATCATTCCCAGTTTTGGAGGGCTGGTGTTCACTTCTTTTTTCCAGCCCCAGAGATGGGACCTCATAGTTCTTCCCTTATACAAGGACTAAGTTAGGGAATATGTAAAAGAGGGGATTTGTCCTTTTGATACCATATGCAGGGAGTCATGCAGCTTTCCCTTGCCTCTCCACTAACTTTCTCAGAACTCTGTCTTACCTAAAAATGTCTAAATCTAAAATGTCTAACCCAAATATTATTTTCAGGAAAAAAGAAATCCCAAAACCTCAATTGAGAAAAATTTTAACAAATACTATTTTGAAAAGGATATTCATACAGTAAAAGAAACTGGTGAAGTGTTATTTGAAGAGCATGAAGATGAGCATCAAAAAATGCCCCACGTGCCTGTGCTGTTCTCTGCTGCACATCTGTACAGCAGTACTTGCTGCTTTTCTTCAAGACACTCTATAAGCAATTTAAGGGATTTGATATGTGGCACACGTAGCTACATCTCCAGTGCAATGGAGATAGTGCATTGCAGTGTATGAACTGAGTTTCTCCAGGCATGGAGAACACTGGAACAGGTTGCCCAGAGAAGCTGTTGCTGCCCCATCCCCGGCACTGTTCAGGGCCAGGTTGAAGGGGGCTTTGAGCAACCTGGTCTAGTGAAAGGTGTCCCTGCCTGTGTCAGGGGTTAGAACTAGATGATCTTTAAGGTCTTTTCCGACCCAAACCATTCTATGAATCTACGATTTTATAACAAGGCGACTGGGGCTTCTGGGAACAATGTAGCTCCTTTGCAATGCTCAGCTGATAACAGAGGGGCTGTATGGGACTTGAATATTCAACGTCTCAGGTTTTACTACTTCCTTAAAGAGAAGTAAATCCTGTATCTACAATTAGCAAATCTTTTCCACCATGTAAAGACAGGTAACTGATTTATCTTACCTCTCCTATTCCTAAAGAGGACACAAAAAGTAAGTGCCAGTAGTTTCTGAAGAGATCTCTGAGTCATTTAAATAGGCAGAATACAACCTCGCACACAGTACCACTGTGCACCTTAGCATGGAAGGAACTTTTCTACATTCTACTTCTAATAAACAAACTTTTTTGCCAAACATTTTCTATAAACCCACATTTTCTAATTAAAAGTTTGTTTTGTGGAAGGAACTCCAGGTGGTATAATTAGTGAAATATATTTTAATGATAAATCTTCCTTGTCCTATTTTTTTTAATAACAAAAAATGTCCTATGCATTTGAGATGCTCCCTATGGGTTGTATATAAGAGCTTGGTTAATTAGCTAATCAACTTACCCACCTTATCTTTTTAAATATGTCCTGTTTCACAGGTGTAGTTTCAAATTTTATTTGGGATAGAGGAGATAAATAAAGCATGTAGTGCTCGCCCTGGCCTGCACAGCAGAAGAGACTTTGGGCTGTCCTCTGAATGTCGTTTCTTAATGGGCACACCAGTCACAACTCTCAGCCTCTGGTCAGACTGCTGACCTTCAAGCTATCCCCGTCTCTTACATCAGGCCTTTCCAAAGCAGAATGGCCTAGATGCTGTGGCATGACTGAAATACTGTTAACTCTCAGTGTGCTTCCAAAAAAACCCTTGCAACCTCTTAGGACTGTCCTTTCCTTCAGTTGTGATTTGATTAGTTTATTTTAATTAAGTTACAGATAGTGAATGGGGTTTATAATATTGGGGTTTTTTGTCTTTCTCTTCCTTTGCTTTATTTCTGCTCTATAATTCCAGTTGTTTTGAAGTTTTTATTCTAATATGTGGTGAGCACTGACCAAACCTGCAAGTGCAACTTCCATGTCCTTCCTTTCTATGTTTTTGTCTAAAAAGATCTTTAGTTTCTGTTCTAAGTGATTGACTTGTAATGTGACTCGCCTATTCAGGACAAAATCGCATATGTAGGTTTCTGTAAGTATCATATGTACCAGTAACTTAAACCCGTCTTTAGGTTTCCAGTTGTGGATGTATGTCATGATCTCTGCTTGCACTGAAAAAGTTTCTGGGATATTTTGTGTGTTTAGATTTTTCTTTTTCTGTTTTTTCAGAATAAGGCATGGACACACAAACACAATTTACAGTGTTATTTTGTTGTTTTTTTTTTTTATTTTAAATTTACCACAGAAGTGAAAGGATTTTATCTGTGACTAATTTACATTTCTATAGTTTTCATGACTACACCTGTATTATTAGTTTAACTGTTAACATTCTTGTTAGTTTTCCTCTGCTTTCTCACACTCCATTCATCCACACCTACAGTAACGTCTTGGCATGTGTCTTCTGCACCGTTTTTTAATGCTTCTGACTGAGTTAGTGTCTGAGTGATGACATGCAGGTAGATATCCCTCACTGTGTTCTCAGTTTAGCATGATTTCATTGGTACACTTGCATTCCCATTGTGCACTGGTTACCCTAGGTATCAATGTTTTTCGCTGTCTGAAGAAAATAGCATGCTGAAGTTCATCTGAACAGCAATCACTGAAATGTTGACTAAAAGTGTTTAGAGGAGCCCCTGGATATTCTAGATCTCTGCTATGGTTTGGCCACTGTTAGCTGCTTACAGGAGCATATTTCACTATAAGAGGCAAGAGGAGGACTGTTCCCAAAACTTGCTCGATTTATGATAAGGTGGATTGTGTTTCTCTGAAGGAAGGTAACCAGTGACCAAGCATTTGGATCCAGTCTTAGATTCACCCAAGTTGATCCAGACACTGATAGGACATGGATTATTCTAGACCTTGTCAGCATAGTTCACGTTGTGGAAATGCCCTCAGAAACAATAGGGAACATGTATTAATTGCTGAAAAGACATATCAGGAGCTAAGTGTTGTATGGCCTCTGTTGGTGAGTGCAGTCATATGAAATAGATGTTAATTATGTGCCTGCCCCCTTCTGCTCAGATTTCTTCTCCACCTCCTCTTTATTCCCCAATATCATTCTCAAAAGTCCCACTTGCAGACAATTGGCTTCTCTGAAGCCCCAGATTCCTGTAGCACTGACCAGCGTTGTTTCCTTTTTGCCTCTTTTTCCCATGGTGCTGTGCCATTGACTTAATTCTCCTGAGATCTGAAATCATACATTTTAATCCAAGATTTCTAGCGTCACTGTTGTCTGCTAAGGAAAAGAACAAAATCAATTGTAAAATCAGTCTGATCAGCACCTTGAGCTTCTAGCTGCTTTTGAATTTTATGAGGTAAGTAATCTCCAAGTATTCTGCAATATCTGTATAGCTTACAAGGTATTTGTGGCTACTTTTACTCAAATCCTTAACATGACTCATTGGATTCAGTGCAATTACAGAGGTAGTATTTTGTATTTTATTTTGTGCTAATCTGCTGTGAATAAGCGAAATGCGTTGCTCTGTGTTGCAGAGGAGTACCTTTTTCTGGAGGCTTTATTTCTCCTCCAGATATGCACTAGCCTTATTTTTTCTGACTGGAAGAAGAGCTTCTGTCCCTGTGAACACTGTTGACATGAATGGAGTTACGGCTATTCCTGTCGTGTCTGGTATTCCCAATTTACCCTCTGCTTCACTGGTTTGTGAAGAATTTTACCAGCTGCTTTGGCAGGAAAAAAAAAAAAAAAAAAAGAAGAGGATGTATGTAGTATATCTGCTTTCAAGGGTAGCTAAAAAAATGAGCATGGATTTAGTGATGCTCTGTTTAGGAACTCACATAGGCATGAAAAATATCTGAATAGGTGAGTGCTCCCTTTGCAGAATAACTGTGCAAGAGAAAGACCCTCACAAAGTGGGAAGACTTTCTAAATTGTTATCCAGAGAGGAAATAAAAAAACAAACCCATTGCTGATTAGGAAGCCTCATGTGAGGCCAGAGTGTAATGATGAATATGAATTCATCAGTCATCAGTATATAAGATGGACAGTATAAATGTTTTCTTACATATTGATTTAATTAGGACTTGGTAGTAGTCACTCCATGGTGGAGGTTTAGTGTGAGGTGTCATAGAATCATAGAATATTTAGGGTTGGAAAGGACCTTAAGATCATCTAGTTCCAACCCCCCTGCCATTGGCAGGGACACCTCACACTAAACCGTATCACCCAAGGCCTCGTCCAACCTGGTCTTGAACGCTGCCAGGGATGGAGCAATCACAACCTCCCTGGGCAACCCATTCCAGTGCCTCACCACCCTAACAGGAAAGAATTTCCTCCTTATATCCAATCTAAACTTCCCCTGTTCAAGTTTTAACCCGTTACCCCTTGTCCTGTCACTACAGTCCCTAATGCAGAGTCCCTCCCCAGCATCCCTATAGGCCCCCTTCAGATTCTGGAAGGCTGCTATGAGGTCTCCACGCAGCCTTCTCTTCTTCAGGCTGTGTTCCTGCACATGACAGGGGGGGTGGAACTAGATGATCTTAAGGTCCTTTCCAACCCTAACTGTTCTGTGATTCTGTGCTAGATGTGAGACTGTTTCTTGCATTTTTCTAATTTTGCATTGATGTACAGACTTAGAATCTATGGCAGAACAAGCTCTGAAGTGCTGAGTGTAGATATACATGCTGACAGATGTGAATATATGTAAAGGAAACCTGAATGTTTCAGTGGTGTGGGAAAAAACTGTCATTCAAGATATACACATAGGATTTTTACTGTCTGCTGCACTCTCTGTAGACTCACTATATTGGGGGACTATTACACATTTCCCAGTATATGCTTCCTGTGCACCCACACTTCTTTTGGAGTCTGTTGCGCTCTTGTGCAAATATGCTGTTGGCTGATTGGTTTCCTTAGTCATGAAGGTCATAGATAAGAAACCAGTGTCCTCCCTTACTTTTTCATTGTACTGGCCAACAGCTCACCAGCTCCTAAGGTCCCTGCCCATGAAATCCCATCGGTATTGTTCCAAGGGAACAAACCCTAGCACAAGTAGTTGTTCCAACAGCAGCTTTTCCCCTTCTCTGTTTTGTAGTATCAGTCCAACTGCTTATCCTGATCTGGATAAAGGTAAGATGCTTTCCCTCTTACTTTCCCCTTTTATAATATATTTTACTGATACTAGTAGGGTCATGGAAGATAAGCGGAAAACGTTACCTCATAGGTTTTCCTTAGGCGGAGGACATCATATTCTAACTCGGGCAGAGAGAGACCTTTGTCTTTTCTGCAGTCCTACATTGGTACTGGTGAGTCCCATATTGTTATCAGACACTTCTTCAAGTAGTAAAGAAATACACTACCCACAGTAGATAAGCTTTAGGAAAAAAAATGGGTGTCTAGGAACAATCCTGTTACATAGAAAAATCTCTGCAGCTGGGCTTTGCCAGTGTATAACATTGTTCAAAAGATATAACAGTACTGAAGAGCTGATTGTCTTCAGTCTTTGCCACTTTTAGTTAAAGCTTTCAAAATGAAACTTGCATTTGAGATATTCCTTTTAAGTTTTTTAGTTTTAACAGGAGGTAGGAAATTGAAAGCCTCTGTTTATAAGCCTTTAGTATCCGCTTAGCTTTCTAATTCTGGCAGCTGGATTTTAATATGATCATATAAATTTTGCTGTTGTAAGGTACAGAAGCCAGTCTTATTTCTAAAAAAAGCACCATTTATATGAGCAGTAGAATCCACATGAAATCTCTGATGTCTGTGTGGCACAGAAACTATGGCACAGCCTTTATTTTGGTGGGTACACTAATAACACCTTTGTCTTCCTTTTTCATTAAACTTGGAACTGAAGGTGGTTGATGCTCACAGTCACATTTGGAGGAGATGGCTCAGAAGATATTAATGATTAACTGACAGGCAAAATATGATCATGCAGATCTTCTCTTAGAAAATCTGACTAGTAAAGTGACCAAATCTAACATGTTTTCTCAAACGGCATGTTTATATCTATGATATATTTAAATAGGGGAAATGATGAGAAATAAGGGCATATGAGAAAAAAAAAGAGAATTTCATTGTTTTAGGTGTAACTGAGCTGGATAGTAAATTCTTGAAATCTAATTGGATTTCTTTTTACCCAAAATTAATATAAGACAGCTGTTACTTCTCTACAGAAAACAAAAGGTTAATTTGAACAGCTGTGAGTTTTAGGTGTCCCTATCAGACATATATGGACTAGTTTCTTTATATATCCAGTGCATTCCAGTTTTAATTATTTCTAGCCATGCTGTCCAGCTGACAAACCTGAAGGCATCTTGAGTAAGGTTCAGCTCTCAGACTGAAGTATCTGATTATACCTGCCCAGTCACAGGTGTCTGCACTTGCAGTAAGTGCCAGAGTTTCAATCTGTAATGAATGGGGCTCCCACTTTAATCAACAGAGTCAACTGAGTCTGGAGAATTAATTTGCTTGCCCTTAATTAGATGTCTAGAGTGGAATTTATTTGCATAAACATTTCTAGTGTCACTAGAGATGCCTTCAGATATTTTAGATGTCCACAGTGGGTTAGCAGATTTCACACAGGACCGGTTGGAAACCCCTGTCCTCCTGGATTGGCAGCTAAAAATCGGGCATATCATCTAAAATAACAACAGATACCTATGTTTATGCAACTAAGCGAGAGCCCTTGTCAGTGGGCAGTTTCATTTCTCTCTAGGCTCCACTGATTGTACAGAGTGTAGAAGAAAGTAAAGATTTTTCTTGATTGTAATAGATTATTAGAAACCAAATGTACATGTGGAAACCTAAATTTAAATGCTTTAATGTGAAGCTAAATCTGGCCTTTGAACTTCTCTCTGAAAAGACAAAGTTCAAATAATACAGAAAGTTTTTTCCCCTGATACAAAAGAATATTTTAAATCTAAGTTAGTTATCACTAAACTGTCAAAATACGTATTCAATATTTGTTCATGGTGCAAGTTCATCTATGCAAAATAGGCCAAAAGGATGCAACTCAGGTATCAAATTTAATTACGGTAAAGTGAAAAAAAGCTCAAGAAAAATGCACTGACTGTTTCATGGTTTGTTTGTTTGTTTTGATCTAGTTTTAACGGGAAGTGGTGCAATCTCAATTTTTAGGTAACTGTTGAGAAATACTAACTTCTAAAGACAATCCCTGGACTTTGCCTACCTTTGGTAGGGTCAAATACCACTTTGTGGTGAAGTTCTATAAAAGCAGCACAAAGGAAGCTTCTGTATCACCTCAGCTAGACTATTTCCTATATCAGTTTCTGGCCTTTCTCTTCCATCTAAAGGAATTGAGGTGATCATGTGCATTCTTAATCACGATGGCCAGCTTCAATCATTGACATAGACAGTAGTACAAAGGGGTATGTTTCCTGCTCCTTTTTGATGTTGTAAGATGTCATTCGCCTCTTCCTATTACAAAAATGTGGATTGTAAGCAGTTTCACTTATTTTAGAATCTGCAGGAAGCAAATGAATAATGGTAGGGAGAAAGAGAGGAAACATGAGTACAACTTCTAGTTTCATTAAGATAGCCACCATATTTGGCAGTGTGTTGAAGATAACGCATTACTTGAGTGTTTTCATATATAATATCTTTAAATTTTAGCACTGGGCAAAAATAATTTGGGGTTTGTGATAGCAATACATTGTTCTGAAAGGGTAGATTCTCACTTTTGTGTATGTAATTTTCAGAGAAGGCAGGTTGCACTAATCACAGTTTACAAGAAATGTGACTTCCTTAAGCAGGAGTTACATGCCAGCCACATCGCTTCTCCTCTGTTTAGAAAGCACCTAGCACACTGTGACTGCTTTCAAGTGTAAATGATCTTATAATTTATAATGGACGTTGTATGCTTTCTTTGGATCTGGTGCTATGTAGGGGTTGTTCCCTGTAAATAGCAGTTTTGATGATATGTGGTAGCGCCTTCTCCCCTACCCCCCAAAAAAAGAAAAAATAAAATCTAGCTTATATAGTCATGGATAGTTCAATTTCCCTATTAAATTAACATATTCTGGGGGCATATGTAGAAATTGTGACCAATAATATACATATTAAGTTAATTTGTAAAGAAAAGCAGAAGCTTATAAATTATTTCAAATTATGTCGTTCAGCCTAAGTTAGAAAAAAGGGGGTTTACCAATATAATGGATATTAATTTAGTAAAACCAGAGAAGACATTTGATTTAATCATCTGCATATTGCACTATCCTTCAAGATAGCTCAAATGCCATTCAGATTGCTTCTGTGACATGCATGACAAGATGCTAGATACATGTTTATCCAGTTATACCTATTCTGTGTTAGGTCCTGCTTTTCCACAACTTTAAATATGCTAGTAATTAATGTTTTGAAAAAAATTGTGCAAATTTTAAGGCCAGAAGGGACTGAAAGTTTACAGAAACTTCAGGTTAAATGACTGAGAAGGTAATGAGGGAAGGAGGAGGGAGGTAAAAGGGAAGACAGAAGAAGGAAAGTGGAAGTGCAAAATAAGAAAGAATCACTTACTACTGTGTTCTTCAACATTAAGGCAGGGGATTTTTTTCAAAATAGAGAAGTATCTGGATAAAACACATGAATAAAGGAAAACCAGAGTGAGAAAATTAGACAAAGGAGGAGAATGAAATTAAAGTGAAGGTGGGCAGTGTAAGAGAAAAGAAAATGAATTATAGGATCATCAATCTGATACATATAAATATGTATCTTTCTAATATGTATCTTTCCTTCTAATATATAGAAGGAAAACTGGAGGTAATGAAGTAAAATAACAGAAAGATGCAAGACTAACCTGAGATAGAATTTCTCATTTGTGTACTAGAGACTGCACACATTTCTCCATGTCTAGTTTAGATCTGTGTTAATTTGGTGGGCTTTAAAGGAAAGCCATTGCTCTTACGACTTGCTTAAAATAGGTGGATGTTAGTGGCCCAACAGGTGGGCAGTTTTTTTTGCAGATTACTTGCCAGGGCAGCAGGTAACCCCCCCAGTCCTAATTTTAGGGCATTTATCTGGCATCACTAAAGCACTTCCCATCTTTTTGGCAAAGTACAGTAACAGGTGTAATATTTGGTACATCATTTTTTGAAAGATTATTGGCTTTTCAGTAGCATGAACTTGTTCAATGGTCTGGTGATTTTTTCCTGTCTCTATATTCTGTTTAAACACATCAGTTAGAGCTTGAATGTCATGTATTCAGCTAAAGTGTCTAATTAAAATAATATATGAAAGTTTGTAGAATGCAATGCAGTACCATGTATTGCAATTCTAACAATAACTGTAAATCTAGCATGGAAGGGGACTTTTTTGAGAAGAATAATATTCCATCAGACTACATACATCAGACTTACCCAGCCTTAAATTCCTTGAATCGGTTCTGGATATACTGGGATCTCTCCCTTCAGGATGTATCTTCCTTCAAGGTGGTAGTCAGGGCTTGAGTTTCAGTTCCTGCTATGGGAAGAGCATGCAGCCAGGTAGAGTTAGTCACTTAACAGACCATGCATTCAGAAAGTGAACGCCAGGGGGTATGTTTTCAGTTTGTAAGTTCCTGTCCTTCTGAGCTGAACAACCCCAGATTTTCCAGCTCTGCTTTTACGCTAAAAAAGAGAATATTTGCTGATGAAAAGCAGTGACATGAATTACTATGATTTAAGAGTAGGAGAATAATCAGTTAAGAAAAATAGATAAGGAAATATTTGTTGTCAGACATGCTGCAAAACTAATTTGAATAAAATGTGCAAGTTAGGGAAAACATAAAATTCCTTTAAATTATTCTGTAAGGTATCTTTGATCAGACTGTGAGTTCTTTGGTGATGGAGTCTCTTGCTGTGGTTCATAGAGTGTATCAGCATGGCTTCTCAGCTGATGCTTCCAACCACTTGTAGTAAAAATACTAATGAGAATGAAGATAACATCATCCTGATTGTTCTCATCTATATTTACCAGTAGAATGAATAAGCTGTTAACTCAGTGTATCTGACATTGTAATTACATAGTTGTCAATGCTGTCTCACAGATGACTTTCTCAACAAAGCCTAACTAATCTTAACAAAGCCTTTCTAGTTTTCCTAATAAGCAAGGGCAACTTTCTAGCTGATCATTTCCTGTAACTTTATATTTTTTAATTAAAAAGTTGTTTTCTTAATGATGTTGGTGACCACAAAAAGATTAAATTAGTTCCTTCTCTCTCACTGAATGAAAAAGTCCACACTTACCTCCTAAATTTCTTTCTGAGGTGGTATACCATTTTCCATTCAATGAGACTGGTGGTGTTATTTCATCTTTGTGCTCTGCTTAGGCCTTTAGCATGAAATATTCTCCAGTGTTAGCTGGAATGGACTGAGAAGACAGCTACAGAGTGCAACCAATGCATGTTTTTCAGATGGAAGTTGATAGTATTCTCACTGGGAGAAATACCCCTAAGGAAGCTCTCCACTGCTGAGTTTCACACAAATGGGAGATGCTTGGGTGTATTCTCTTAAGTTAACCCAGTGCAGGTGTGAGCAGGAAAGTAGTATCTGAGCTACTATGCCCTTGTTAGCTCTGATTGTATTGCTGAGGCATGGGGAGATATAACTCACTGTTCTTTATGCTAGAGTAAGCCTAGTTGTCTGCAGTGAACTGTAGGTGAGCCTTTATGTACTTATGAGCATACACATGAGACTTCCTTGTTCGATGCTATAAGATGGTTTGCAAGTGCCAAGAGATTTGCCTGGCTTTTGTCACAGGAAATACACTATTCATTTTCTTAAAGATAAGATAGAAGTAACAGTTGAAATGGGGAATAAAATACATCCTGATGGTCATGTTATTTATTTACTTTATCTCATCCCCATCCTTAATTTGTCTTTTCGTGGCAACTTTCCTAGAGCAGAGATCTTTCTCATATGTGTTAGTCCATAACATATAGAGCTTTTATATGCTGTTGTTCTACAATTGCTGCTGCACCTTTTTTAGTTAAATGTCCTCAGATGGGTGATGCTCGCCTGAATCTTATAGCTGTGACATATTAAAGCAATATAGTGTTTATTCTGAGGCTGACAAAGCACCCATCAGTCAGCATCTTTATGTAATGGTGTTCTGATACAACAACTTTGCTTTGGAGAATAAAGTTTAAAGATGGTGGCACTTAGCTAGATGGAGGCATGGATTCATCCCCTTGGAAATGGCTGTTTTAAGGTTCCACTGTCAGTTGGTGACCAAAGAGTACAAATGTCTTTGCATCTTTTACTTTGGGGTTGTATTTGTTTGCATTCCTGCCATGCTTATAGTATTTGGAGTGTTTGGAAGCCACAAGAATAATCTTGTAGTCCCTCAGTGAGGTGGACAGCCATTACCTGTATTTTGTGGATCCATAAGATGAATGGGCTGGATTGGAGACATGCTTGGCAACCATGACTGTTTATCATCTCTGAAAATCAAACTTGTTTTTCTGTCAGTGACCAAAATAAGGGCTATTGTGTCCCAATCCAGTGTGGCATCCTCACAATGAGCATTAGCCTACAAAGAGAGAGGGAAGACTGTGGAATGGACATCAAGGAACAGACACTTTTCCTGAGACAAACCAAAATGGGGGGAGTTGCTTGCTACCTGTATACACCCAGATAGTTGGAAGTGTGAGGGACAAATTGAATGCATGCAAAATCTGTATTTTTATTAGAATGTTACGGCTGCTCTCACAGGAAAAAAAAAAAAAAGAACGGAATGGAGCTCTTTTACTCTTCTTAATGATAAATGTAATCAACCTCAAACAAAATTAACATAGGGTATAGCACGTATGCTGAGAAGGATGTGAAGCCACATTCTTATCTACAGCCTTTTTTTTTTCCCTTCAACCTTGACAATTTCTTGAAATGGCTTATTTTCCTTTAAATGCTTTACAGAGTATTTGCAAAAGTTATTAGCCAGGTAATGCGGTGTAATTAATTGTTTAATATCTTTAATGTCACACTAAAATGGTAATATTCAAGTACTACGTATTTCAAATGGAGAGAAAGAAAACTGTGCTTAGAAAAGCAGATTCTTACAAACAAATTACTAGAAGAGTTAAGTTCCATATCTGACTAATTTTATTCTGAAGTACAGCTTTGCTTCAAGAATATGAAGGGGATGACATTTTCCCTGACTGGAGAAGGAAAAAATGCACATTCTAAAACAGTTTCTCCCATTTTTTCTTATGCAGAGGTTTTATCTGCTGTTTAATGGGTAAACTTACTGTGAAGTATAGTTGCTTGTTTAACTTTACCCCTATTCTAGTCTTTGATTTTGGCAGGTTAGTTAATTCAAATAAAATTTGTGAAGTTAAGCACTTTCAAGAAAAGGCATAGGAGAACCTAATTTAACCTAGAGTGTCTCTTTTATTCTTCTGTTATTCATTTGAAGTGCCCTATCAGCTTGAACTGACCAACTTCAGTCATTTTTACCCTTTTATTTTTTTCTCTAATGTAAACTGAAATTCCCTGCTGTTCGTGGTATTTTAGTGTTTAGCATCATTTAATGAGCAGGTATCATTAAACTTAAAAGGTCCTTTTCTGTATATCTCTGATTAGTTAGTGAAAGAACCAAAGAATTCCTCTAATTTATCTTTGCTTCCTTGTTATATTTTGATGTTGGCCCATTTTACGTTTCAGTGCCTTTTTATGAAATTATAATTTTGGTGTGAAAGTAGGACAGAAAGTGGAAAAAAAAAATCTTTGGCACTGCTGAGATGTTTAAGCTGGTACATCTTGTTTACCAAAGAACTAAGAGAATACTGTTTGTTTTTAGACTTATACAAATATGTGAGTGTGTCTGTGTGGGCACCTGTGTGTGTCTATACATAGAAGTACATATAAACCAGATATGTATTCTAATGTAAGTATTCGTTATCTGTGTTTTGCAAATATTCTTATTAACCCCTGCCAGTAACCTTTGCAGCTGGGTACACGTATATTCGACACTGAATTCTTCCTTTCTTGTACATCCAAAAATCTCATTGAACTCAGTATTGAATTTTAATTTTTAGCAAATAGAAGATCAGGGTTCAATTAGGTGGTGACACAGACTCTGTAGAATGGTAAAACTGAAAATTAATCAGCCACAAGAGCATTGTACATGTCTGTGTATTTAGGTTCGTCTATTTTTTAAATAGTAATGAGAACAGTTTATTGGGCTTATAACACTCATTGGTTCTGAATTTTGCATTTCAAATCCTTCTTGAGAAGAATAGTCCAATTTAAGATATGTCTCTCATAACTGAGGCTCCTGTTCTTCATTTGAAGAAGGGTTTTCTGGATCGGTTTTCTGGACCATTGTTTATCAGTTTGTTCTTTTAAGATCTAAATGATTTAATCAATACTGAAATGAACCATTTCTGCTACTGAGATATTTGCCTATGGTAATTCATCATATAGCAATATAGATATTGCTGTGTTTTAAATAGTGACAGTCCAGGTAATTGGTTAATGCAGTCCAATATGACATTGCATATCCATTTCCCATTTTTGATGTGCTAAGAAATATTCCAGCATTTTGATTTTCTTCTTATTTTCTTTTATGAAATAAAATCTGGGAGATAGAAACACTGCGTGAAGAAAAAATAATGAGGGTTGAATGGAAGTAAAGGTCAGATATTATGTAGAAAGTTGCAGATGGCACTGTATGTCATTAACATTGCGAACATCTAAAAAGATGTAACAGTGCTGCCTACTGGTAAGATGTAGTAGTATTAAAGCATTAAAGCCAATGTAGTGAAATTGTGTGTGTGCCATATCCTTGTCTGTAACAACAGTGTTCTCTAGGTTTCTTACGCCCTGATAAGTATTGACAAGATCCATGGTTTTGCATCAGGATTAATAACACATTCTCAGATGTGTCACTTGTATGGAAACTGGATATGCAGAGTAAAAGATGTAATGATTTTTCATGGCTACTTGTAAAATTTTATTCTAACATGATTGTTTGCGTTCTGAAATTTTTGTAGTGAAATTGTCTAGATCAGCTATAAAGTTTTTATTAATAATGTTGCCCTGCTTAGAAACGTTATCTGAAAAAAACTCTTATGTCATGTTACTCATAAAGACTACCTTGTAAAATGCAAAAATGGCAACCATTAATAGCAATAAATAAGAATACATAGCAGATGCAGAGCTTCTTATTCAAGAAAAATAAAGTCACTTTATAAAGAACTCAGTAGTTTTAAAGATGGAGAAACTGAGACTGTGGGCTGCTAAGATTTTTATTTTTTTTTTAACTTCGTTGTCTGTGGTTAAGCTCTTAAATGCATATTTCTGTGTTATTTTCAGGAGTAAGGAACTGCTTCATGCCCTTGAGAATCAGAACTTTTTGTTGAGGTATCTAAGGGAATTATGAGCTTGCCTCTAGGTGTGCAGTTTCAAAACATGGATTGCCATCAACACTACAGTAGAATTGGGGTACAAGCCTGGTGGGCAAAACTCACATCTTCCATCTCCAATACAACATTTTGTTGACAGATGTTATTCATTTCAAATGCAATTATGTACCTACATTGATGTCAGGAGCTCCCTACTTATTTATTAAAAAAAAAAAATAACCAATTATTCTACAGTTAATAATTGTAAAATTTTTGAGACAGTGGTCCTATTTGAAGACACTGCCAAAAGCAAAAGACAGAGGTCAGAGAAACAGTCTGGTATCCCTGTGGTATCCCTAGCAGTGAGGAGCTGGAAATACTGAGGAGTTCTCATACCAGCTTGGTAGTAGTCATTCATATGCATAGCTCTTTCTTCCCCCGATGTAGGGCCTCTTTCTTACGTTGAAATATCTTCCCCGGGAGTCGCAGGCTGTAAGCCAGGGCTGCCCGCAGGAGCTCAGTATCAGTCATGGAGATAATTCAGGGAGCTAATGGTACTTGTAGCTAATTATCTCGTGCCACCTTGTCCTTGATTATCTTCGGGAAAAAGGAAGAGATCCTTCAAGGAACAATTCTGGTGTGTTCTGCCAAGCTTCCACTTGAGGCATCTGTTGAGATAATAGGTAAAAAAGAGGTAGTTCCAGGAAAGCTGCCCCTTCTTCTCTGTAAAGAAACTGTTTGGTTATTGCTGGTTAATATGGCCGTTTATTTAAAACATGTAAATCAAAGATTTATAAATCAGATAGTGATGAACAACCTTTCAGACTGCTGCAGGAACACAGGGATTTTGTAAGTTCAGAATAACCAGTGAAATCTGAATACATGATTTTTAGAACAGGATATTTGATCTAGTAACATTTAGGAAGCAATTTTTACAAAAACTGATTAATCCAGTGTTATGCCATGCAGAGTACCAGTCCTGGTTCACTTGCACATGGTTTATGCATCTCATACCTGACTAACAAAGGTACTGTTGTATTCCATGTAATCACTAATCATATCTTAAATACAGTTTTCCATGTAAATATCTATGTTACCACTCAGAGGTAATAATTCTTTTAAAAATGAGGTCATCCATGCAAAGAAAATAGATTTTAAACAGCATTCCCTCCCCAAACTTTTGACTTTACTCACAGCAGAAGGGACGTGTCTTTTGCAGTCCTCCACCTTTCTCCTGTCAGAGAAATTCCACCCTTAGCGGATAAATGCAGTCAATAAAATGTTAAGATCATGTTTACATTTGATTACCCTGTTTTTTATTTCTTATAATTTTATCTGACTGCCAAATCTAAGCAATTGAGCCCCATGACAATAAGAATACAGTACATCATAACGTATTGACTGAGAAAGCATTAATAAGTACCGTACAATATTATTATCCCTATATTAAGTACTGTACAATATTATTATCCCTATATCCTAAGCAGGCGTGATATGAAAACTGTATTTGCATTGTTGTAGCCATTTTTGCATTGTTCTTGCAAGATGAATACAGTAAGTAAAATGTCACTGTAGATTATATAATAAAACGAAACTGTAATGCAGCCATGTAAAAATGCAGTTTAACATGATGTGCTGTAGCATAATGCAGAGCAATTAGATAAATTACTGTTAAAAATAGATGAAAAATCCATTCCAATGTGTGCTTAGCTCACAGAGGGATATTCTCTTCCCTCATGCTTTAAAAGCCAAAGTGGAAGGTCCAAGAAGCTGTCAGTCTCTTTTTTCTTTTTTTTTTTCTTTTCCCTGTCACGAGTATTGAGAGAAAGTAACTTAGACTAAAAAGCCTCAAAACTTCTCTTCAGCACAGATTACATTCAGGGAGGTTCAAGAAAGAGTTTCTACCTGTTTTTCCTATACAAGAAACTGAGACAGCCAAAACTGGAAAAGAACAACAAAGAGTCTCAAACTGCTTTTTCTAACTCCTTACCCTCAGCTCGGTGCCATTTTATTAAATGATCATCTCTTCCAGTTGTATATGTAACTGACTGGGGTTTTGTGAGTGTCAGTCTGTTTTGTGTCTCCCAGTGCAAGGCTAAACCTGGGGTCTCCTAACTGAGTAGTCAACAATTTGTGAGTTGTGTGGCCATAGCAGGATAAATGATCAGGCAGGTACACTGAAGGATCACGTGATGGTCAAGCCAGGTCAGGCTTGAGAAAAATAGTTTGTACTATGTTATCAGAAGGGAGTGACTTGGATTAGTGGAAAATCACTTTCAGAAAAGAAAGATACTGAAGTGCACCCTTCTGAGGCGGTAGAGAGCTCCAGGTTAGTTTAGAACCCAAGGATTGCTCAGGAACATTGGAAAATATTAGGGAAGGAAACGTGTAAGTGTTTTTTATTTTGCTGGCATGAGTGAAGCAACAAAAACATCACTAGGATCACTATTGGTTTCACTGGGGTACCACTGCAATTCGTTTTTTAGGCTGTGTTTATACTGTTAAATCAGACATATCCAGGATCATCCCTATGCTCTGCATCCACTGCACAGAACAGTTGATGTCTATGGTGCAAATTCTCTGAGCTTCTAAAGCAATTTGTGGCAAGATTTCCACCTGCTTATTTGGAATGGTTCCTACAATGTTCTCACTTCTGAACTGTGCATGCAAATTGTGTAGGAGAGTGCTAGCTGGCATGGCTGAAAAGCATTTCAAGAGCCATTTTAACAATTTAAAATGTAGATGATCATATTGTAGTGCTCAGGAGTGTTTCTGGGCAGTATTTACTAGTATAGATCAAGCTGCCAAGTCCATGCAAGCGGTGGCAAGTGGTGACTTTGGGATTATGAATGGATCTTTACTGGCCCCAGAAGATTTGAGAAATTAAGTAGAGCTGAGCCTGATGAGCATTCAGATGAGGACATCAGCCTGGGCTTTTTGCTGTTACTATACTTAATCAAACTTCAAACAGAAAGAATTTCTGTTGTCAAAATAATGTCATTTTCTCATAAAATATCTGTCAGATGTCTTCCTTTATTACTTAGAGGAGGGCATATATAGGTAGAACAGATATGCCTACAAATCTGTTTCTGTCAGCCCAGTTGCTGTGGTGAGTTGGAGTAGTTAGAAAAGCCTTACCTCATAAAGAGCAGGTTTAGGTACACATTTCCTCTTGAACAAGAGCAGTCCTTACACCCTGCAGGACAATACCTACACATCACCTTTAAAATTTAGTTTTCTTCCTTCCTTTTACTTTCTTGTTTTTAGGTTCATTCATATTTTGACCAAGTGGAACTACAGCTGTTATCAAAAAGAGGATTCCCTTTTGGCTGCTGTTTCCTTTTCCTTTATCCAATTTACTGTTTTTTTTTCTCTGTGCTTCAACTTCCATATTCTGTTTATTATTCTGGCCCAGATTTGGCATTGTGCTTATCACTTTATCACCTTGAAATTGTGTTTGGTGTTTCTCTTCCATTTCACCAAGGATCTGGTGTGGATACCCCACTTGTGAGGCATCTGAAGTGTTGAGAAGCATGCACTGCATCTTTTCTAATCTCTCCTGGAGATGTTCTATTTTTCACGAGTAAGAGCAGGAACTTCAAGACAAGTGGGATGTACTTGCAATGAAAATTCTTAAACGTTACGGTGAGATAGGTGGGGTGTTTCTTATGACCTCATTTCTATTTAAAAAATAAATTATTTAAAAATCAAACTTGGTTTCATCCCAGTGCAAAGCAGTAACTTACTGTTATTTCAGAATGTTTCAAGAATTGCAAAAGAACTCCTTTTCAATCTGTCATGTGCAATATATTTTTCCTCTATGAATTTTTGAGGAAGTGAAGAATATATATGCATATATATTCATACACACACATACTTACTTAAAACTTACATATATAAGTATATATAAACATAGTTTTAAGTAGTGTTAGATGTATCAGTTTCAGCTAAGAACGTGTGTCAAATGTCTTCAGTTCAGCATTGTGAGCAACTTTATGGGACTGACTATTCATAGTGAAGGTGGGAATACTTCGAAAGTTTCAGTTGCGAACATGCTTTGGGTACCTTGTTGAATCAGATTATAATAGGGGAGTAGATAATACCAGAGCCACCAGGAACTATGCAGTTACTTAGATATTCTTTAGCATTTTTATTTACCATGTCATGCATGGCATTTTGCAGTACTGCACAGCATTTACTGTGGGATTTGCAGCTTTTTCACTGCTTTTCACTCCTCTTCCTGCTGCACTTTTGAAGCAGAGTACCCATGCTGCTGTGCTTCATCCGGGATGCACTGTTCTCCTTGGCTGCGAGGCGTAATCCCTGTGAGCTTTGCAGCTTGGAAGGGTCCTACATGCAAATCTGCGAATCACTGACTGCCTTCAGTGTGCAGGGCTGTCACAGTGGTGCCTCTCAGCATACACAGTAGCAGAACTTCTGGCACTTAAGTGATGTCTTTTCATTCAGGGAGGCAAAGCTTTGGATTACTTTCATAGACTTAGAGGCTTCAGTGCCACCTGGTATTTCAGGCACTTAATTGCTGTTTTGCAACTTGTCTGTGGGAACTGAGACTGCCTTTCAAAGATGCTTTCAATGTGTTTGTGTTGTACAATGAAAAGTCGTGTAGTACATGCTCGTTCTACCTGAGCTAGTACTGATCCATGCAAGTACTTCTACATAGCACAGCTGTACATCCATGCAGAGACGCTCATTTTGGTCATACTGCTGAAAAGCCCTGCTGAGTTTGAGCTCCATTCTGCAGCTAGCTTGAATGCTGATGGCTTGTGTTATATTTAACTGCAGAGTGTAGTCATGCCTTTAGACTTCCAAGTGAGACACTCTGGATTTTGAGAAGCTTCAGTGTTCAACAAATTTGTCATCTCTTCTGTCAAATCAGTATAATTATTTTTGTGATAGAATTACAGATCTGGTGAGCAAAATGAAAAAGGCCAAACGCAAGAAAACCACCACCCAGACACCAACCCCCCGCCCCCCGCCAATTTTGTTGTAACTTTTGGCAAAGTATTTCATGAAGACTAACTCCAAAATAAAATAGAATCTGAAGCTGGTTGGAAGGATTGTAAATAACAATATGGTAAGATACCAACTGGTGAATCCTTCTGGCATCTCTGTTCTTATTTAATTAATTATCCAGAGTACTACTAAATAGCATGTTAGTGAAGTCCAAAGAAGATACTAATTGGTTAGAGTTGTCAACACTAACAGCACTAAAAAGGTAAGAAAGGCTTTCAGCACATGGGAACTATCTCTACAGGGATGAGGAAATGAAGATTCTGTCATCATTAAATTAAAGAAGTATACATACGATCTCATTTGCCATATCTTTTATATTTTAACTGTCTAGAAAGGTATCCGAGTACCCATAAAGACCACAATAGAGGGAGCAGTCACACAACCAAAAAAATAGAGTATTTTTGCCTCAGAATAAGTTAATACACTCAAGAGAGGGTAAATTGAAATGCAGGAACCCAGACAAAAGAGATGTTAGGGTGAGGAAATGACAGTGGGCCACATTGCACTAGGTCTTAGGCCACCTTGTTTTTATTCCTGTCTCTGCTGCTGCCTTGCTACATGACCTTGATCCAGTCAGTTCCTTATTTTATGCCTCACTTTTTTCATCTGTTAAAAAATGGGGATAATGATACTGACTTGCTGATGAAAAATGCTTTATAAAATGTGGGTGCTATTATAAGCAGAGTATCAGATCCCCAGGTCAGTAGCTAATGGTTCATGAATTTGTAACTATAATGTAAAACACTGTAATTTGTAACTATGATTCACTACAGGCAAAATACTCTATTTAAGTCTGAGCCTCAGTTAACCAAAATAAACATGAAGGATTTCAGTAAGCAAAAGGAAGTTTTTTTGGTTTTTTTTTTGGTGAGGATTCAAGGACTTAATATACATGTATAGTTTGACTATTAGTTAGGTGGTTTTAGATGAGGTTCAGTTTTTTTAAACCATGTCTAAAGCTGTCTGGAACAGATGCTCCAGTGGGTTCTGGAAGATGCAGCATAAGAATGAGGAGTTATCAGAACTGTTATCCAAGTTGATGCAAAGCTACCCAAGTTATGTTAGCTGTGAATGATTTGATCTGCATGCCCTGGTGCAGCCCTGCGCAGGCACAGAACCAATCTATGCAGTTTTAGCATAGCATTACTGCACAAAGTTTGTCTTGGCTAACATAAGGGACATGACTTGCTCGGCAGGCACTGGAGCAGCGACCAGAGCACACACAGGAAACCTGGTGTGTCCTTAGTTTGGCAGGGTGCAGTGCTCACTTTGTAACTACAAGAGCTCATCTGTGCATGCACAAAGAACTTCTGCAAATGCTTCTATACATCCTCTGGCTATTGCATGTGACAGCCAGAGATAGCTCAGGTAATATGTACAGTACTCAAGGGTATCCCTTAGCCAGGATTGCTAATGGATAATATCATGGCTTCTGGTGGAATTTGGCTAAAAAGGGCCCTCTGGAAGTGATGGGGCTCCATGTCCTGCTCAAAACAGAGTTGACTTGAATCAGGCTCATCAGGATCTTTCCTAGTTGATTCTGAATCTCTCTGAAGGTGGAGACATGTTGCAGTGTTAGACCACTTCGCTGTAAATGATTTTTTTTTCTATCAAGTAATCCCATATTCTTGTGTTGCAACTTGTGTCCATTGCCTTTTGTCATGTTGCTGTGCACCTCTGGTTCCACCTTTTCACACTTTACTGTTGAAGGTCCTTGAAGACAGTAAGGGGATCCTTACGTAGCTGCCTCTTCTGATGGCTGAATGAACCTAGTATTCTCAAACCCTCCCCATATATCGTATCCTGGGTCCCTTAGCACCTCAACAGCCTTCTGCTGGTCTCACCATAGTATCTTGGTGTCTTATACAGGAGCCTGTAGCCCAGTGCTCCAGATGCAGTGCCATAAGTACCAAATGGAGAATAAACCATTTCCTTTGACCTGATATCTACAGTTTTGCTAATATAGTATGCAACAGGTTGCCTTAGCTGCAAGCGTTCATGCAGGGTTATGTTCAACTTGTCCATCAGGACTCCTCACATTTTATTCTGAAAAGATGCTTTGTATCCTTTTGACTCCTCACCTCTAGTACAGGTTCTTACAGCCCAGTTGTAGTACTTTGCACTTGCTTTTAGCGAGATCCAGCATGAGGTTCTTCATTCCACTCGTCTCTTGAGCTCCCTCTGAATAGCAGTCCAGTTGTGCTTCCACATCTCCACACCCCCGAGTTTGGGACCGTTCATGGATGTGACAAGGGTACACTCCATTCAGTTGTCCAGGCAGTTGCCAAAGATTTTGAACAGCACTGGTCCTGGTCCTGATCCCTGGGAAGCATTTCTAGTATCTGGCCACCAGTCAGTTTTCATACAGCTCATCTCAACAAACAGAAAAAAGACATGTTGGAGAAAGAGGGTCTTGACTGCATGTGGGCTGATGAGCAGAGCGGAGCTGCCGCAGTGAATCCAGTGATACTGTTTCTGGCCCCACAGAGAGAGCACTTGTGCATACCAGAGATTGTAGATCTCTCCACAGTGTAATGCAGTCTTACCTCTAAGAGGCTGCAGTACAAAAATAGGGCAATTATCTAAAAATGTTAGCATGCATAGACTTCAAAGATATAAGAATAGGAGAAGAGTGTGATATGACATGTAAACAGTTGAAGTCAGGGAAAATTTTGGCTGAATGTCAATTAGAAATGATTAGTAAGAAACATGTGACTATACAACAGTGTCTTCTACAAGAAATAGCTGAGTTCTAGCTAGTCAAAATCTTACTTTTTCTCTCTTTCACTGAGAAAGTTACAGGCTCAATCTTTAGATAGCACTGTGTTTTCTAATATGTTGTGTGTTTGCTGTTTCCAATATCTGGCTATTAAAGAAGTTCTTTGCTGTGTTGTTACATTGTTTTTGTGGGCTTCACATGTGAACTCCCAGCCAGAATAGACTGCAGCCAAAATACAGTGAAATGTTGGATTGGAGGGGTTCTAAACATAGATACATATTTCAGTTAACATTATTATGTAGCTTTGTTTATGAAATACATTTTATCTCTTTCATATTCTTATCACTCTGTAGTCTGAATAGCTTTTTCCAAGGTTTTGTGGTGTCGAAGTCCTTTTTTTTTCTTTGAAAAGTAAAACAACCAAAATCTATTGGCATGAAAAGGGTAGTTTCTTTTTAATGACAGGACTTGAAATGTCAAGGAAATCCATGTTTCTGTCCTAATCCTATATGGAATCCCATTAGATAGTGGCTCCAGTGAAACTTAGAGATGACTTAGCTCTTGAGTGTGCAGCTCTGATGATACTTGGGATAGAAGTCTCTGTTTGTGAGTTTAATACTTTGTACACTTCAGATAGTCTGTATCACTAAATCAGTGTAAGTCTGCTGCAGTAGCATAATCTGCTTTCCTAGTTCAAGTTAAAAGTTAATCTTTTACATATATCTCTCTGCTATTCTATCCGGATGGCGCTCTTTTTCTCCTAAGGCTTTCCCCAGGTACTAGCTCTCGTAGTTAGTTATCATTATTTATTTAAGTTGCCATCCACCTAACAGAAAATTACCTAAGCCCGTTGTGAAGCAAAGTGTCTTTCTCTGCGGTGGAGTGCACCTGGTTATACTAGGCCAGAATTTTCCCCAAATGTCTCATTTAAAGAACAACATCAGTGATAATTTCAACTACTGTTGTGCCAAATCCTGTCAAAACATTTTTGTTTCTGCACATCATCATTATTCGGTTATGACTGCGTGGCCGTGGGAAAAGCCTTTCTTAGTTAATTACAGAGCCGATGCCTGCAGAGGGAGCTCAAACCCCTGTTTATGTGGGCCTCACTAAAATAGCAATTTTTCTTCTACAGGCAGTGGAGTAATTTTTTATTAAATGCATCAGAAACTTGTCCTTCAGAGTGTAAAGGTTTTGTATATAGAACCTAGCTATTGTGGAGATATGTGTGAAAGTAAAAGCCTTTGCAAAGTGACTGGAAAGAGTGAGGATTTCTGGGACTTGGTAGGTGGCAGTGTTTGAAACCTCCAGAGCTGTAATGTCCAGACCTCCAAGCTCTCCTTTTTAGTCCTCATTCTGGATGGAAAATAGCTTCAGTAGGTCACTGCTCTGTCAGTTAGGAGCCAAAATAGTGCAGAAAGACCAAATCGAAGACTCTGAGTTGCTCGGATGAGAAATGTGAAGCTAGAATAAATGAGGCCAGGAACAGATGAGCTCAGGAGGCTGCTGCAGACCTTCATCAAGGAAGGACAGAGAACACCTTATTTTGGGTGGGAACGGGTGACAAAACTTTTGGTTGAGTGAGATCTTCAAAACACAGTTTATTTGCTTTGCTGACTGTGATAAATTTCATTGTGAATGTTATGAAGGGAGGGAGGTATGTAAGCACCATCAGAGCCAGTAATTTTGCGATCCACTGTTTGAAGAAGTAAAATGAAAAAATAAAATGCAGATCTAGCAAAGAGATAAATGAAAGTGATGGTGATGTTGAGAAGGACAGCTCTGCACCCCTCGATCCTGTCCTGGGCAGGCAAGACCAAGTCCCTGCGTTGCCCTCGTGTCTCCAGTTGCAGAAGGCTCCTGTGTCGCAGTTGTGAGGTGTACTGAGCTTCCCACCCTTCTTTTGCAGCTGAAATTGAGAAGAAACTATGTTGTTTTCTATCCCATCAGACATTTTGGCTTTGCAAGAGTGTATATGTAGCCAGCCTGGGAACCTGCCAAACTTGGCTCCTGTGAAAGCAAGAAATATCTGCGAGTTTGTTCTATTTTGAGAGTCCTTTAATAATTAAGGATGGAGGAATCATTTTCTGATACCATTGGAGTTTTTTTGGTGAAAACAGGTTTTCCCGATGATTGCCTTTTGTGCACATGGGCTCTGCCTTTTGTGCGCATGGGCTCTGGCACACACTCAGAACAGCCTGAAACGAAGATTGGTGTTGGTAGCCAGTCACTAATTTCAAAGATCTGATAGAGGCAAAAGAGATCTGTTTGGTTTTTTTTTGCTGTTGTTCTTTCTTGTGGAACTGTAAATATGACCAGAATCAATAAGTCAGATGGTGTATTAGTTCATAGAGAAAAACTAAACTGTGTTTACAGGGGAAGGGTTTCACCAATGATTCCAGCTTCTTTCGTATCTTGTGTGTATGACAGAGGGTTTTTTGATTCTGTTGTCGGTTCTGGATGGTATAGAATATCTGGCTGCCATTCACTAAAAGGTGAATGGTATCTTCTGATAGGACTTCGTTTCGTGTGTTACTCATGTCTTCTTTAATTTGCTGGAATGAATCTTGAAAGTCTCAAGTCCTCATTTTAAGTTTCTTACTTGGAGAAAAAGTGTCGGTATAGTAACAGGCTTATTGTGAATTAAATACTGGTGATAAATGGTAATGAACAAGAACAACCAGTCAACTAATCAGTGGGTTGTAAACAGGGAACTGAAACTCAGTTTTCTTGTTTGTCGTATCTCTATGTCTACAGCTGTCGGAGTTTCCTCTTGGTAAATAAATACTGATCTCTAGTATGGGGGGAAGGAATCTAAAGCAGAGATGTAGACACCTCCCTCCCTCCAACCTGTTCTAGTTTGTTTTACTGCCAAAACCTCTTGGACTTCTATGAACATGCTACATTGAGAATGTATTTATAGTTTATTGCAAACAGAGGCTTTAAGGAATATATTTGCCCACTTTGCTGTTTGTAATCTAGTATCCTCGGTCACATGCTGTAAGTAAAAACTGTTGTTAACCAGTTGGTTCCTGACTATCTGTGTGTTCCAGTGTGATGATCTGGTTTGGATTCACATGGGTAGAGAGGTCTGAATCCACAAGTTAATTACAGAGTGGTCAAGCAATCAGCCATTCTTACTGGCTCCATTTTTTTAAAAATCATGACAAATGCATGTAAAATAATGAAACTCCAAGTTAAATATTGAAGTTTTTAATGTTTCTTAACCTTGGGAGGGAGAAGAAGAGGTACGTGTTGACATACTGTTAACAATTAAGCACTTTTGGATTTGAGTGGAACCAACCACAGTCATAACTGGAAACACAGGTGGTTTTTTTTTTAAGTCATTCATGAAGCAAAAGGAGTTTTGTGTAAAATCCATGTGCTTGAACTTCAGGTGTGATGTGCATGAGCTGCCTGACTTATTCTCTGTCCCTCCTGGGGCCCCCGATCCTGCTCACTTTATTTGTGCCAGTTCTCATTCAGGCTTTGTGCTGAAGCTTTTTCCTCCCAGGAAGCAGGGCATGGCAGCAGACAGGATTGTTCACCCTTGGATCCATTCCAGCCAGACTGACTCCCTTTACCCAGGACAATCCTTCAAGACAAGTCTTGTGCCCTTGCTTGCCCTCACGTGTTCCTGTGCCCTGATGAGGAGCACACAACTCACACCACTGTCATCCTGCTATAAGACCCCACACTGCTCATCTGTGGCCCAGTCCTCTCAATGTTGAGGATACTTTGAACTGGAAAATGAATGAAAAATAATGACTATACTTTGTATCTCGTGGTCACCCAGGGTTCAAAGAAGTTGCAAGCCGAGCTATGTAAATTGTGAAGGTGGCGGCTCACCCAGCCCTGAGTAGTGTGTACGTGCATCAGTCCTCACCAGTGCTGTTGGTTAGTGTTCGCTTCTTTGTGGCATCTTCACAAGCATTGTGGGTGTAGGTCCCAAGTTTGCTACCATATACTCCCAAGTGTGTTCCTAGACTGCGCCAGTCTGATGGCAGCAGCAATGAAACCAACAGTAGAGAGTGAGCTTGGGGTTCCTTGGTGACTTTTCACTGCTAGGCTCTAATAAACCTTTGGAAAGTGAAAACCTCCTACAACAAGTATCCAAGGGTTTGTGTGTTACTTCATGTCCGCACAGAGCAAACAACAGACAATGGAAAATTTGGAAATTGAGGACCAGTCAGTCTGTTCCTTGTGCATGCATATTGTTGCTTCCAGTGTTAAGTGCTGTTAAGTAAGTTACTGGGGTAAAAAAAGCTTGCTAAGCAGGCTTAACTTTAAAGACTAGAAATTTGGAGAACCTGCTTTAAAGATGTTCATTACATCATCTTTACTTTTATCATCCTTGTTATATTGCTGTTATTAAAATTAAGTTTGAATAGGAACAATATGATTCTGATATCTAACTATTTAACCCTAATACTATAAATTTAGGGAGTAGCATTTGTGTACCAGGAAATAAGGGACAACATTTTACTTTGTTTTTTTATATTTTTTAGGATTAAGTATGGTAGTGTATAGTCTGTGACCACATATACAGTGTAATGTAAACATATACAATCTAAACCTAGTAATTATTCTGTAAATTCATGATTGTGTCTCCTTCCAGGGGGGTTGGAACTAGATGATCTTTAAGGTCCCTCCCAACCAAAACCATTCTAGGATTCTGTGATTCCAGTTCTTACTTACTGAAGTAGTCTGTCCTCTCACACGTGTAAAGGTTTTGCAGGGTTAAGCCTATGCTTTCTAGTTAGCAGTATTTAAATCAGTAAAGAGATTCTCTAAGTATCTTCTGTGCATGGAATCTGTATTACTTAATGCTGATATGTACCGATCACATTTCTTCCTCTGAGTTCCATCTAGTGCTCAGAACTGGTTTCAAATTGGTTCTTTGGCTTATCAGTGCAAGGCTTGCTTATAGATTGTGCAGTACTAGAGATAGTATCCAACTGTTGCAAGGGTTGACAGTTGTCCAGAGGATTACAACTGAGATCATATCGAGTTTGGGGGGATCCTGACCTGTTATATGTTCTTTTGCATAATTGTTGCTGGAGGCAAAAGGGCAGGAAGGGTGCAGAATTAGAGCAATGCATTTGACGGGAACTTGTCATCTGAAAACCAGTTTGCATCGCCTGTCATCTTTTGTTTGGTGGAAAACAGGCTGTGACATAATACCTGTCACTGCCAGCGGGTTTTTCTCTGCACCCTGGAGTGAGAAATCCCATGCAGTAGCAGCCTGAGGTCTAGGCTACCTATGTGACTGCACAGGACCCGGCTGTTACAGTGGTATGTATTTGCGTGCAGGGGCCACACCTCAGTTAAGGAGGAAAGCAGACACAGGGACATTTAAACTAAAAATAACAAAAAATAAGATCTCATGCCAGCCTTGGTTTTGGGAGAGGAGATCAAGAAATGTTCTCTGAGTTTGCTGTTGGGCCAGAGGGGAAGAATGCACGCCAGGTGTGTGCCCCCAGGTTGTTAGCCGAGAGATGGGCTGAAAGCTGGTGGCCATGAGTGGAAGTTTGGAAGTTTTTCTGGTGAAAAGATGGCAAGTGGAACAGAGAGAGATATTAGAGTTCCCTGACACTTGAAAATATGTTGGTTTTTTTTTATGACAGAATAGTACCCAGTGTTGTGACATCCCGGGAAAATTTATGCCTGGGAATTAATTCTCATTTGCATAATGGAGTAGGTGTATTGACTGTTTTATTTGAGAGTGTGGAGTGTGTTCTAGGAGATGATGATGATGGTGATGATGATGATGATGATGATGCTAAAGATTAAAAGGCTTTTGACAAATACAGTGGTATCATAGCCATTGAGAAGCATGTCCTCCCATTAATACACTTCCATGATCCTTTTTTTTTTTTTTTCCCTTTTCTTTCATGTGCTGCACATAGTTTGGAAATTGTTTGCTAGTTTATTTCTGACTCGGGCTTTGGTCAGTATTTTGTTGTCTTTGTAAATGCCTGATATAAAATATTTAGGACTGAACTCAAGGTTAATGCAATTTTAACCAGCCAAACTTGACGTACCTCTGATAGAGCTTTGTGGCACAGGCACCTATCGCTTGATAGCTGTGTGAAACTGTTGCCTACAGAGATGGGCTCTTGACACTGTCTGCCAGCCTCAGGCTGTCCGCTTTGTGTCTGCTTTAATTGAAAATTAATAGTTAGGGGGTTGCTATGGAAATGATACCATTGCTTGCAGACAGCAAACCCAGCTTTTTGCAAAGAGACACTGGTGGTATTGTTTGTCCTTGTTGACCTCAGAAGTTCAAAAGCCTGGAGGAGGAAAGGAGATGCAAATATTTTACTTAAAAAAAAATAATTTGCATATTTATAACATTATTTTTGAATGTCAGAGATAGCAAGTTTTTTTTTTAACAAACTTGTGGCTAAAACACGAGTGTCATTAATTGTTACTGCACCGCTTTGCAGGTTGATAAGGCAGTGTGGCTGAAGAGCATATTATATTATCTTTCTGGTGAATGTAAACAGATTTGTGTGAAAATGTTATTTGACTGATGTGATAATGGAAACTATCATTTATTTCCTCTGGAGTATGTAAAGTCGTTTGTATCATTGTATACATTCTTCACAGTTTCTGTGAAATGGGAAAGCACCGTAAAACAGTGGGCAGTTGGGAAAAATAAAAATATGCAAAAAGTAGCTTGGAAAATCTTGTTCTCCAAAGGGAGGGAGCTCATAAACAAACTGCACTGAAGGCTCCACCCGAACAAGCAGAGGAGCATTTAAACTCTTTTTTTTTTTTTTTCCCCTGAATGTTGTTCCTGCCTAACTCACACTTGCACATGGAACACGTCACGGGATGGTGGGCTTTTTCGTGCTTTGTTCAGTGCCGTGATAAGGCATGTGTTCCTATCTGCGGGTGTGCAGCCCCCCCCTCCCCGAGTGAGTGGTATTGATTTTTTTTTTCCTCTGAAGAGAGGGCTGCCTGGACCTCTGTTTCACAGTGCATACCCACTACCAATACGCTATTTAACGAGTAAATTCTCTCATAAAAAGTGAAGAAAAATAGCTAAACCGCAGAATATTAAACTCTTCTCTATCACAGGGCGACAGAATAAGTGCTTACAGTTCATTTCAGAGGAGGTGGAGAAATAGTGTAGCCTCAGGGGTTGAAGGTGAAATGTGAAATTTGCTGTAATTACTTACCCAAAATGTCTGTATTAAAGGCTATTAGAAGCAGTTATTTTAAGTACTTCTTTATACATCTTCTCCTCCTCTGTTTAGTATTTAAACGTGCTACAAAAGTAGCGGCAGATGGTGTTCATCTGACGGCGTTGCTGCGGGATGCTGCAGGGCAGCGAGCGGCGGGAGCGGCGCCGGGTCCCGGCTCGCTCCGAAGCGCATTGTTCCGCCCGGGCTGGCTCGGGCTCGGGCTCCCGCCGCGCCGCCAGCGCCCGCCTCGGCCCCGGTCC